>NC_046629.1:20752996-22229663 GCF_900324465.2 Anabas testudineus
CGAACCAGCCGCCGCAGGATGAGGTGGGCAACTGGCTTTCTGCTCTTTTTGACTTGATCTGCACTTTGCTCATGTGCATTACGCCAAACTCTGTAACATAGCGTGCTGTGCAAGGTCAGCTCTCTCTCTCTCTCTCTCTCACACACACACACGCACACGCAGCTCTCACATTTAGCTTTTTCTTTGGACCTATTTGCTTAAACGCCCGCTGACCGCAGGTCCCGCTCACATAGACAGTGACGGCAAATGTGGCAAACCGCCATCAGTTTGTTGGTTGTTTGGGTTTTTCGGTACAGATGACGAGGGTTTAGTGAGAGAGAGGCTGATTCAACTTCGGGGAACGCACATGCCAAAATATTGAAAACAATCTAGCAGTCGTCAAGCCGCTCGCGAAGCTCAGATGTCAGCTGTCAAGACGAGGTGACGGAAACCGCCGAACGCCGCGGGCACATGCACAGTCAGTGGAGAGTGGGGGGGGGGGGGGGGGACTGCGCAGGGCGCATTGTAATTCAGCCGTTGCCTCCTGTCAGCTGCCCCTGACACCTTGAAAGAGAGCGGCGGTCGTGGAAATTCACTTTGTGAGATGGTTTAAAGGCGCAATATGCGCATTTTTTTCCTTTCCACACGCGCTCACTGGGACTTAGAACAGCGCTCATGGCTAATGTTGGCACCTGGAGAGGAGAGGATGCGTGTTCCCTTTTTAGACACCTTACAGGTGGCGTGGCGCACTGCAATGCTTTTTTTTTTTTTTTTTTTTTGAAGGTTTGAGGAGAATGAGATGAGGGTCTTTGCCAGGACTGGCGTGTTCAACTTGTGTTTGCGCCACACGGCTGAGCCTCCATCTCCCCCCCAAATGAGTGATTCTTCTTCTATAAATGTTAGTATTCCTCCAGGCACGTGTAACCTCCGTGTGTTTTTCTTTTTCTCTAACAGAGTGGCTCTATGAATGATGCAAATGTCATCATCTCTCACGGTGGGCCTTCCTGTGAGAGCGTGCCAAATATATTCTGGGTGCTCTTAATTGAATTCAGCCGTGTAGCCCTATTATTCTAAGAAATCAAAAACCTCTGCCTCATAATTGAGTTTCTGTGCCTGAAATATTAGAAGGCCTCATGAGATGTGGTTGAAATCTGATCGTTAACAGCGTTCAGTGCACTCTCCTCCATATAAAGCTCACTGAATACTATCCAGTGGCCCCGGGGCTGTTTGGATTTCATGTTTTTGTGTGTGAGCAGCATCCACTGCTTAATTAGTGATGATACTGTGCTGTGAGTGCATCGTAGACGTGAGGAGATGTGGAGGATGGTTGGAGGATGTGTGGCACACACTGATCAGCCACAACATTAACACCCGCTGGTTTGAACGTTGTGGTGTGCAGGGGTCACATCATGGGCAAAAAAAACCTAATGCTGTCAAAACACACAATGCTTCAAAGCTTGTTGCATATGAGGCTGCAGAGCTGCAGACCAGTCCTACAGAGTGGGACGCCTGTCTGCCCCAACGTTAATTTAAGGTTGTTGTGTTTGGAGAACTACAGAAATGAAAGATATGTGTGACCAGCACATCGGACATGTTCGATCATTCAATGTCAGACCATCAGCTCGAGTTATTGGGTTAGATCGTTAAATATGCATTGGCATCACGTCGGCAGGCACTGAGCAGCGCTGGGCACTGTCTTAGCAGAACCAGTGCTATTACTGTCCCAGCCTGTGTCGACCCGGTGTCTGTGTAGATAGCTCCTTGGCAGGCGCCTCAACAGGGTTATCCTTCATCAAAGTTGCACGGCCATGCTGAGAGAATTACAAAAAGGAAGGAACAGAGAGGCATCTTTAAATAACAGGTGAAGGAGAAAAGTGGAAGCTGAGCTGTTGGTGGAGGATCAGAAATGTTCCTTTTTCTGGGCTCTTTTTATAGCAGAGGTTTGCTTTTGCCACAGCTATTGTTGGTGCATGGAAAGGGGTTTTTCTTTTGTGCTTCAGTCAGTGTGGTGACAAAATGTGAAAATCTTGCCAAACAAATCACATTGTTGGGAACAGTAAGGCACAAATCCATAAATCTCCTGCTTAAAGATTTCCAGTATTTAGTCCAGTTATAGAGGTACCCGACCTGTTTGTTGTTTAGCATTGAACCAGCAGCTGGAGCTCCAAGGAAAGTATATTATAATAGCCTTTATTTTCAAGTATGCAACATTCATATGGCACAAGGTCAGCGTGGACAAGAAGGAGTCATTCAGCATATGACTGCTGCATTGAGAGAGGATTGACAGAAATATTATCCATTAATGTGATTTGTTTTCATGAGCTGGATTTCAACAGTAACTAAAAGTAACTTTTAACCAGTACTTACTCAAGTGAAACTGTCCCTCAAGCTGTTTTACTTAAAGGGGATTTCTTCAAATTTTACAAATTGAAGTCTGGTGCGGTCTAACAGAGCTGAAGACCTCATGTTCGCTTGGAGTTTTCTGGCTTGAGGCTACAAATTCTGCTTCTAGCATAACGATCCTGAATGTCCCATCACCGGTCACAGGTTAGCAGTGGGGTAATTTATTGGGCTGGTGCCAGAGCAAAAGTTCTGGCATTGAATCCACTTGACTGAGTCCTTTTAAACAGATGTTCAGATTATAAGTTGACCTTTATTTAAACTTCGATTTTATACATATGGCAGTGTGTTCTTAATATGACAAACTAATATGAAAAAAAGATTATATCGCAATATATTAAATTATAACACCTGTATTATGATTTTTTACCACAGCCTGAGCTTAACAACTCCATCGTGGAAGTGAGCAAACACAGCTTTACCTGCTTAAAAGACATTGTATGTGTCTCACCATGTTGCCCATGCTGAAGAGGCTGACTGGGAACACTGGCGCACTCTTGGCAGTGAAACTGTACAGTGTGGCCAATTCGTCTTTAGTTTCACTGAAACAAAAACCTGAGAACAAGCTCGCTCGTTTGACATTGGCTGGTCTCAAGCTGCTTTGTTGCCTCCTGTAACCACAGACATAACACAAGCTGACTGAAAGCTTGACCTGTGTGAGTGACCTCGCGGTCGGCCCAGACTCTGTGCAGACAGCGGGGCGTGTAGACTTACCGGCCGGGCCTGGCACAGTGTTCTCCTTCGCTTTGTTAATGAAGCTGTTGCTGCCTATGCTTGGGACGAAAGGCGAGCGATAGGAAAAATAGATGTCAACCTTAGTGTGAGCAAGAGGAGCAGGTTGACATGCTGTGATCCTGTGGCCCTGAGAAAGTGTAATTCACACTAATGGAGAAAATACCCAGGATGCTGCTGCTCCTGCTGCTGCTTCACAATGACTTGAGAGAAGGTTAGAAAGAGCTGACTGAGAATGACAAGAAGAGACAAAGGACAAAAAATTAAAGGGTGAGAGGGAACAAAAAGAGGAAATTTAAAAGGTAGCATGAAGGGGAGGAGGTTGAGTAGAGTAGGGGAAGTGCAGAGGAAAGGAGAGAAGAGGTGGGAAGGCAGGAAAGTGCACCGGTGTAAATAGCCGATTGATTTAAAGAGGAGGATGAAGATGATGATGGGGAGGAAGAAACAAAGTGGGAAGAAGAGGTGCTGAGGCGAAGATGGGCTTTGACTAACACACAGAGGTGGGAGTGGGAAGTGTGGGGCCGGGTTTTGACTTACACGGGTTTTTGTGGCTTTATCGATACTAAGTCATCAGACAGTAACTCCAAAATGGCTCATGGGAGAAATAATATCGATAGAGATATAATAACAGTATATCAAATCACGACGTGAAAACCATTTGTCTCTGACAGTGATGAACGTGCAGAGAATTATGAGCTGAGTTTGGAGCTCCGCAGAGCTTCAGAGGGAGTTCTGTTCTGTCCGCTCTCGGTTTGGCTCCCAGCAGAAGAGGGAACCACTTCTGATCAGCTGGTGAACAGAATGGGACGTACAGGAATATATATTAAAGAAATGTTTCTGTCAGGAGGTAAAAACAAAACAGAGCTTGTTATTGTGAGAACAAAAGTTATAATAATCCAACATTAAAGACGTAATTTGTGCATTGCAGTGCAAATGCACTAAAACATTAACTAAATCCATAATGGATAGGATATGTCATCATGTTTGTTGCCTTTAGCTTTGATTACAGCAAACATTCACTGTTGTATTGTTTCGATAAGTTTCTGCAATGTCATATCGTTTATTCCCGTCCAGAGTTGCATTCATTTTTTACCATCTTGATTCATCATTGATGATGGGAGAGTCGGACCGCTGTGCAAAGTCTTCTCCAGCACATCCCTGTGAATCCTGGAATTGGGGCTTTTATGTTAAAAACATCACCAATGCACAATGCACTCAGCTTGCAGCTTCTGCTGCCTTCTCATTGTGCTCCGCCCTGCAGAAGAGCAGCTAAGAGAGGAGGTGAAAGCACCTCGTCCACGTATCTGTCCACAGCGTTGCAGCCCGTGCGGTGATTCACACTTGCGACCTTCACGTCATAAGCTCTCCTCTGTGTCCCGAGGCGAGCGGTGCCCTGAATTAACAGACGCTGACACGTTCCATTCTCGAAAGGATTAAAAGGCAATTACAAAGTTTGAGTCATCACTTGTGACACAGACAGGGGGACAGACTGCAGTAAAACCTCAGATAACAGGAATTAGGAAGAGGGAACAGTCAGACTTTACCCGTGTGTGTGTGTGTGTGTGTGTGTGTGAGGTAACAGGGGGACAGCTTGTAAGTGCATGTATTTGCACACAGCTCAGCTTCTGTAATCCAGTCACATTAGGGGCGTTGACGAGCAGCATCTTTGGAGAGTCTTCGCGAACGTGTGTTTGTGCAGATGCACGTTTTGGATTCCTCAGCGGCTTCGGAGATGCATTAAAAATTTAACCTCGCTTCAGGCAACTTTCTCCAGTGAGGAACATCAGCTCTAATTACGGCACCGTAAATGCAGCGCAGACATGTGGTAAACATGAGCGCGCTGTGTGTGGTTCACTGTCACTTCTCGGGACTGAAGTTGAACTTTTTCAGACTGATGATGATGCAATCCAGAGCTGGCGATACAGAAAGTTTCCTGGAGTTCTTCTTACAGAATGCTCTCAGCTGTCTAACAGCTCGTGAAGTTGGGAGACGTTGACGTCAGACACACACACACACACACACACACACACACACACACACACACACACAGACGACTTTATGATGGTGTGAACTAAAGTGAATTCATAAACTGTGAACCGGCACTGATCATATGTTGATGTGTTAATTAACTCCACGTGCACCAGGCCACAGAGACAGCTTCCCTCCAACGCCGAAGCACACAGATTTGTATTTGTAGTCCATGAATTTCATTGTCATTCATATTGACACGGTGGCTCCTGCCAGGCCTCTACTCACCACTAGTCCATCAGCTGAGCTCAGATGAGGTGCAGTGAGTGTTTCTGGCAAACAAGGTTTTCTGCACTTTCAGGACTAATAGTAAGCACAGAGGGCAGGCGGGGATCGATTTCACTCCCCGGGGTGGATAATCAACAGCTTATCTCAAAGGGCAGTGATATTGATGGCACACCAGAGATCGACAGATACAGTAGACCGCCACATCTATCTGTTGTCTCTCTGTACTGAGCAGCTTATACAGACCTGTACAGTATGGACTGCACGGGGAGCACAGCCCGTTATCATTACCACATTATTTGGTGTCTCATTTGGTGTCTGCACTGATGACATGCACAAAAATACAGCAGGCGCCTCGACATTTGACGAAGCATCTTGTGTGATGTGGTGATTCTTAAAATACCTTTATGGATGTTTACATATAGAGAGTTTGAGAGTTTTACAGGTGCAAGCCCACTTTCACTGTTCAGACGTGACTCAGTTATTATTCAGAGGACAGATTTGTCTGGCACTAACCGTCAAACTGATTTATGACTGCTTTGTGATTCGCTGTCTGATGCCCTTTCCTGACTGCGCTTACAGTACTTCCTCAGTTTTGGACACGCAGTGATGTTTTTTTTTTAGTAACTTCCACAGGACATCCACTGTCCTCCTCCTCTGAATCCTCATTTTCCTCTACTGCTGCACTAATAAACCACCTGAAAGGGTGTGGTCCTCTATATTTTGTAAGACTTCTGTCCAGGTTGAGAGTCAACATTTGTTATTTTTCATTTTCCCTACATAGGTATCTCCACTGGTGTGTATCTCAAATGACTTGGTAATGTGATAATGCAAGTGTGTTGTCCCAAAACAACCACAACAACAAACGACTTAGAGAACATCGGAGTAACTAGTGTAGAACCTTCAGTCTGGTCTCTCTGTGTAAACCTCATGCGTGGCTGCTGCCTGTGCTGCTGCTGAGGCTCTCAGTGAGTATCGATACACTACACAGTGATGCAGGAGAGGTGTTTGCATCCCTTTATAAAAGCAAGAAAAGTCATATTCTGTGTAGAGGAAGAATTGAAAAACAGTCACTACTGTTCACATTCTGTCTGTTGGCGTTCCTGTGCTGCAGCTTCTTCTTCTGTGCTGAAACGTTCCTGCTATTTATTTTCTAGAATCAGTCTGACCTTTGCCTTATTGATCATAATTTGGTTCAAAAGTAGAAACTTTGTAATTCACCCAGTGTAGCATTAACCTTTGGCTGACCTACTGGTGAATGCCAAGCTAACATGCTACAGCCTCCCTCCCTCCCCCGACTCAGGCGTTCACACCAACCAGCTCTAGAACTAGCATGATTGTGTCTGTGTCAACTCACAGATCCATTTATACAACACTAATATTACACATAATTCACAACAAAGTTTGAAAGCATTCGACAGTACACACCGTCTCACACACTCGAGCTGTGCGGCTTGTGAGACCCGCACAAACCTTGACAATGAGCAAAGAGTAAAGTCACAAAAACATTTTCGCAGACAATGTTTTTCACAGCTCAGTAACTCAGATAAACACATCTTTCTTTTGTCACCTCGCTTTTTTGAAGGTGCCAATTTTAGGACTCAAGATGTCACTGACATTCAAAGATGTAATTAACTCCATTCTTATCGCACGGACGGGCGGACTTGAAGTTAACCAGTGCTATTTGGAGGCTCGTGATGCTCCGTGCACAGAGAGTAAAGTGAGGATGGTTCTAAAAATAATGCAGTGGATAGTTTTTTATTCAACATTTAACTTCGTGACGGGTGTGAACAGGTATGGCAGAACTCCTGTGTTCAAGTGAGCGACTGTGAGTTTCGGCAAATTTACTCCTGTCCTGTGTTAATGCCGAGCTGTTTGAGGAAATAGAAGCATTTCTTACCCATTGAGACATATTTTTCCATATTTTCACTCTTTGAGTAGAGATAATTAGCACAGACTGTGTAAAAAAGTCTCAAAGTGCTGTGAGATGGAATAAGAAAAAAAAAAAAAAGATTGAAATATGGAACTAGATTTTCACTTTACAGTGTAGATGTGGTTTTGTTACCATTTCATATAAACAGCTTCTCTTAAACTTGTGTGTTTATCAGTATTCAGATTTTTTATTTTTTATTTTTTGCCACTAAATTGCAGAATTTAAAAAATAGTTCTGAGAAAGAACACTATTTGCGGCAGTGTGGGTAGGGTTTGGTGTAGTATGAATCATCTTCGCCCTACTCTGGATGGCACTGACATCCTGATGATAACAGCGCCAAGTGAACGTTTTCTAAGAACTGTTTTGAAGAAAACCACTGTTGTTGTCTCGTGTGAAGGATACGTCCTAAATTCTACCGAGGTCAGGTAAAATGGTCGGCGTAGCGTCTCGCTGGATGATAAACACTCTGACGTCTGATGGCTCATTGCTGTTGTCTTTGTTATTGCAGCACACTGGACTGTAGTTTGGCTTTGTGCGATAGAATAGGCAGATGCCCTTTGTGTATTCTGTTGTCGACCTAATCACCAAGAGGAGACCCATTGTAAACAGCACTGATGGCGAGATGATCAAATCAGTAGCTTTATCTGACTCCCGACTGCACTGTCCTTCCCTCTCCACCTCTCCATCCCCACTAATTCCCACACAACTGGCAATTTTATAGCTCAGTGCCTGCCGAATCCTCCAATGTGACCCTATAGCTATAAAAAAAAACAAAAAAAAAAAAAACAGAGCCACTTTTCCACCACGCACAGAGACAATTTCCTGTCTTCACACGGGCGCATTCAGCTTCACGTCAACAAGATTCTGTTTCTGCTCATGCCAGGTTCTCCTTTCAACTTGTATTCCTTTTGATAAGTGAGATTGGTTTCTGAATTGGGAGGAAATGGCGAGACTCTCATTCAACAATTTGCCTTGGAATGTAGTCAACTCTGCCTAATTGCATAGACAGATTTGATTGCAGGAGACAGACAAAAGCGTGGGCGCCTACCATGTAAATGATATAAAATCACATTGAAATATGCAGAGAAAATGAAAAGTAAAAAGCTGATTAATGGAATTAGCTTTATTGTTCTGTGTCCTTCACATACTGTAGGTGGTTTGAGCTTAGATTTATCCCTTGTAATGGTCTGATGCCACTGAATACATCTCATTAAATCCTCTCCTGGCCTTTGTTTGTCTAATAAAATCAGGCATTGCTCCCTTTTTGCGCATCAGTAGCTTTAATGAGGTTTGCATTACAATGAGCAAACCTTAATACAATAAAGAATATTAAAACGCTCAGATGTATCTTCCAGTAACCTAAAGTCCACCGACTGTACAGTGCGTGTGCTGAATCACAGATTTGCTTTCACCTGTCAATACTGTTGAAGGCCCTGGAGTTCAGATAAGCCTGGTAAACACATGACTGAACTATTCTTTGTGTTTATTATTGTTCCATAGCAACCTAAAAACAGTAAGAGATGCATTTACATCATCCCTGCTACATGCTAATCTCACAGTTGGGGAAGAAGATACATTAGAGCACTCCATCAGACATTTACATCACGAGACAATTGAAAGTGTCAGGACGTCTTCTTATGTGCCGAGCACGTAAATAAATGTTCCTGCCACCTCACTGAATATAAATATACAGTTTGGAAATGTAGACATTCTGCCCCAGCTTGTACCTCTCCAGTCTTCAAATGCTGCCGCCCAAACAGCTGATCGCCAGAGACTAACTAAAAGTATGAGAGCATCGTGTTTATCATCTTAAAAACTGTGAGGTGGGTCGTCCAGGATAGGGAGCCGTGAAGCGACCCTGCTGTCAAGTCTGTGTGAGGTTACGTCAGCTTCAGCAGCTCCATTGTGTTTCTGTCAACACTGTCACGGGGCAGACAGATAAGGAAATGCTGTAAGATGTGGTTTATCAGCAGCTTGTCCAATCTAAGGCGTTCACGATTTAAATGCCACATTGCTATATTTAATATGATTGAGTCATGTAGAGTACTTGTACTGCAGCATCTTTAGAAATATTGACTAAAGTGGTCAGAATCTCTCGTCTCGCTGCAGTGACACCACATATGGTAGCTGTAGCTTTCCTATGTGTGTTTCGCTTTAGCTAAGAAAAATAATAATAAATAAATAAATAGGCATGAATTTGATGACATTCATCAATTTATGTAAATAAAGAACACATTAGCATTTTTTGTGCCTAAACCTAACCCAGGTGTGTTTGTGCCCAAACTCAACTACATTATAATGTTTCCAACAGCTTTTCTGATTGTTGTCATGACAACAGTTCTGACATACAGCTACCATTGTTGTTAAATACTCTATCATTATCATTATCATTTCATATATAGGCTTAATTTTGCTTTGACTCTGTCTTATGTCATTTTCTCTTTATTATTTCCTGTTTACTTCTTCAGAAATAAACAGGAAAGTTCTTCTACTTGTTCACCAGAGGCTGTTGCACATACCCCAGAGGAAAGTGTGCTACAGTATAGATCAACAGTAACAATGTGTATTTTTCACCCACAACAATTTTACTGCAAATACAGAGGAACATAGATGCTTTAATGCTGCAGTTTATTCCAAAAGACAATAGGGGAAAGACTGGGGAGATTGTTGCACAACGGATAACCTACAAGCAAAAAAATATGTTACAGAAATAATACCAAAACACACAAACAAGTATACAATACAATAAAGTAAGTATAAGTGCATTTTATACTGAGATTATTACATTCATTAAGCTGACAGGGCATAATCTACTGTATTAGCATGAGATTATACAGGCATTTTCAATTTGGCATTTGAGGATTTTAATAATATCAATATCATCTATTAGATGTAAAGCCATTTAAGAGGTAAAAAAAAAAAAAAGCTTCATCGAATGCGCTCTGAATCTCAGTCTCACCTTGCAGTTAGAAAGCGCATTTACATTAGTGCTAATTGTGAATATGACCTTTACAATAATTGTGAAGCCACGGAGTGAGATGATAAACTGGTAAATTGTCCCTCCACTTAAAAGGTACCATTCACAGAGCTAATTTGCAGACAGCTTTACCTTTACTTACCTTTTCTCTTAGTTCTTCACTGAGAGCTTAATAATAACTCTGATACATGAGCAGCAAATATTATTTGGCAGCACTCTTCCTGGTTTGGCAGTAACTACTGCTGTTATTCTGTTGCTTCTGTATAGCTAATCTCAGCGTCCATATTAATATACAGTAATACCACTGCACTGCTGAGTTGACAACCTCGTGTATCTGAAACCAATATGGCAGGGACAGCCACTAATTGAGAATTATCTCATGGGGACCAAAGGGCAATGGAAGTGTCCTTCAGGGTGAGGCTGATAATGCTAAATACAATAAGATGACAACGTGTTGCTAAGCTTTGCTGTTTCTTATTAGCCACTGGATCAATCTCAGATGTTAAGCCTCGAGACCCCAGAATGGCTTCGGCTGTGGCTGTCGATGATTTACAAGGCAGTGAGAAATGGCATTTCATGGGTAAACAAAACTAAGCCTGTACAGATGACATTATTTTACTTATTTGTGCCCTCTGCGACCCGCTGTCACTGTTAAAATGGCTCAGCTTGGGCTGAAATGCTGCTTGTCATTTGTCACACTCCTTCCAAGGTCAGCAGAGTCCAGCAGAGGGTAATCTCGCCGCTCTATAAATAGCCTGACTCCTCTCACAGTGGTGCATGTGCCTGCACGGTTGTGCACAAATATGTATTGTAAGGATTATTACCAGGAGTTTGATACAGATGGGAGGGGTGTCAGCCAAACATCTGAGAGGCAGCATTAGTAATGTCATTATACCCTCTTATAGTTTCCACATTTTCTCACAGTTGGATGTAATAAGATCTCTAAGAAAGTGGGACATGAGTAGGACATGACTAAAATATTAGTCTGCATAAGTGTGCATTGTCTGTGACCCTGTACAGTGTGTGCAGGAATGACTGCTACTGTAGCTTTCAGCGATGTCGGGAACAAAGAGCATCATCAGCAACAGCAGAGAGGACAGTGGAGCCGAATGTGCAGAGCAGTTCTCAAACACGCTGAACATCTGTGGTGGCAGACTGCTGTCGTTAATTGTTTCCAGCTAAGGAGGAACTAACAAGGCACTACCATCAAAAAAAAAAAAAAAAAAAAAGCTTTAAAGCACATTGCTAAATTTTGTTAGAGCGACAGCACCCCCCAAACCTAAAAGCTGATAGTCACTCTGCAGACTGTACGATGTATATGATGCAGCCTGAACACTGTAAGTGAAAATTTCAGTCAGTGGAATCAAGCAGGAGTCGGTGTGACGTCTCTCTCTCTGCTCTCATTACACTCCTCCTATAATAATCTTGGTTTCCAAGGCTGTTTTTGCTGTTTCAAAGACAGATGATGTGATTACAGAAAATGGCTTCTGTTAGCACACGGCTAAGCCATATGATTGTTCAGGGACTGCTTCGCAACAATCAGGAGTTTTCCTCTAATGTCCTATCGTGTCTTTTCCTTCTTTTTATTTTAACTCACAATCCTTCCAGACGTGGAATATAGAAACTATTGTGAAATAACCACAGCTGGCGTTCTTATACCTGAAACTGTAGGCAAATAGCGTGACTTGAATTGTGCATATGATGTTGCAAGAGACAGGTTTTACTCATAAAGATCGATTTACCAGCCGTGGGAATTATCGAATTGTTGTCCTTTCAGATCCCTTGTCTAATTTTTGTGCTTTGCTTGGTGAGAATTGAAGTCCGATTTTTATTTGGCTTATCAAAGTAGCAAACAGGTTTCAGCAGTTCTATGCAGCACTCTTTGACCAGTCCATCGATAGTATCCTGGTTACACTACAGTTTGGTATTGAGTGTGTCAAGGTCTGACTGTCTGACTCCTGCAGCCTGAGACTGGCTCTGTAATGGATCCAGCTTTGTGAGGTGCCAAAAAATAACCACCATATGTCACCAGGGTCATCAAGCTACAACTCAAGACTTTTTTTTTTTTTTAAACAGAAACCGTGCTTTACAATCTGGGGCCATGACATTTGAACTTTGTTGGCATTTACAGATCAGGGGAACTTCTGCTATGGGAAATGCAGCATCCACTGTTTTGTGTAGCTTGATCCAAATTGGAGACAGGGTCAAAGTCAGGGTGTTGTGGCTTCTGCTGCTTTGATTTTATGCCGCCTCTTGAAAATGTGTCTACTGACTCTGTGGCAATGCTAATGCACGGCTAGAGTATCTGTTTAAATTATAAATCATTCAACGACATTCTAGTTTTTTGGAAAAACTAAAATAAAACAAAGTTAAACCGGTGCTTGTTTCCTTACTTAACAGAATATTTCATTGTTAGCTGGCACGGTGTCAGTCAGGTCGTGCCGGGATGCATGGCTGGATTAACACCATCGTCTCTGTTCACTCAGCTATGTCTCTCCGTAATTCCCCAACAACAACTGCATCCCATTTTTCGCTGTGGTCTATTTGACATGATGAATAATTGATTGTATCGATTGAGTGTGATGGAATTTGTCCCAGAGAGAGGCAGATAGATTTACAGTCAGAGTCTGTTACATGACAAAAGGTTCTGATCATTGCCTGGGTTGGGTTGAGTGAAATCATAGCACACAGATAAAGTAAAATGAGAATCTAGAATTAGACCACAGAAAGGCATCTTTTAGATTCTCTTATACTTCTTTATACTTAGGGCCTGATTTACTAAAAGTAAAAACGTGAAATCTTGATATCACCTGCAAAAGGCTACACAAACTGATCTACTAAGAGTACGCACTGAGTTCTGAGTAAAAATAGCAAATAACATAATAACACATACTGCAGATTTTTTTTTTACAGTGGCTTTAATAAATGTGCTAAATGGGGCAAAATTGTGCCTGAGTGCACAAAATAAATTTATATCTGAAAATAAACAGCAGCCTTTATTCTTTTGCTGTTTTCCCAAGAGTGAGTGGAGAAATCAACTATACACATGTGCAACTTGCCTCCAACAGCAAAACCCTCATTAATATTAATAAAATGTTTAATTGCAAATATTTTCTTAGTAGATCAGCCACAAAATGCTGACTAATGAAACAAGCAATTTTCAAGACTGTGCATGCAATTTAGTCCTCACTGTTTGGGATCATGGTAATTGCACATACTAGTGTCATAACAAATGGAGGCTACAACAAACTACCTGGATGAGCTTGTTTGGGGCTTGGTTTAATGATGTTTTTTCCACCATATTGGCTTCAAAATTAGACTCGTATCTTGGTTTTAGCATGTTTTACCTTAGCAAAAAAAGCTGTTTAACTTTATTTTCCCACCAAGCTCATATCAAAGAATAAAAAGTAAGAGGATCAGTAAACCCAGTGGATAACCTTAGCTGTAATTATTCTGTTGGGCTGAAAAATGCACCCACTTTGCATATTATCACAACAGGTTATTTGCTGTTAACGCCCCTATTGGCGAGCACAGTAGGTCCCTGCTCCTCTAGCCAGTAGGCTCAGAAGACAGTTATCTTGTGATATCATACACCACATGATAACCTTAATTTGCATATTAAGAGTAATAAATCCAAAGCAATAACGTTCTTGGACTTTCAAATAAAAATTTGGCGTCTATGTTTAGTCACATAAACAACCTGTTTAAATTTAGGTATTAAAATTACTTTATTAGGTTTAGTGGTTAGTGACAGGTAGGAGGTGATGGCTTGGGTTAAAAGTCCTTTTAACTAAGCTTCATAACATTTAAACTAGCTGGAAAAGACATCATCCACTGCTGCTGTAAATCACAGAGAAACACTGCATGTGATACATGTTCATGGGAAGTAACAATAGAAAGTCGTCAGCCGTGTAAGTGTCACTGTCCTCAGAACAAGCAGCAAATCAGCAGACGTTTGCTCTCCGAGCTAATTAATGTCAGAAATTAATTAGAGAAAATCAGTGACAAAGAAACTGAATAGCATTTTTTTTATTGATAGATTTACTTCATCCCACTGTAGCTCCAGTGTACAGACCCACAGAGAAACTGGAAAGCTCATGAAAGTGCTCGTCAAGATCAGTAACATGGAGATCAAAACACTGACAGAGGGAAATTTGCATGATTTGTATAGCTGCCTGTGGAGATCACACTTCACTGTGCCAGAGGAGAAAAAGCAGACTGAGACTGAATGCAGACGCACGTCTCTCAGAGTTTGTCGTCTCATTTTCAAGAGTGGAGGTGTATCTGTTTCATGAAACAGACGAGTGCCAGTCAGACGCTCTTCATACCCCCCCACCCCCTGGTGTGGATTTCTCTACCGAATAGGATGATAGTATTGTTTTGATATTAGTCCAACGCGTGTTTGACCTTTTAGTCATAATACGTTTGGCCATTCTCCACCCTGTGAGAAATGTTGCCCTTCAAAGTAGAAACCACCTCTTTTCTCTCTACAACAATGTTGTAAATTGAGAAATAATTGAATATACTAGATATACTAATTGAGTGCTATGAATAATATGCATGCTTGACGTCTTACAGGAAGGTGGTTATAGCCCAGATAAAATCTGATTTCTGTTTGTTCACACACAGATTCAGAGTCTGTGTATTCACAGATTGTGATTCAGGCAGTGTTTACTCCATTGTGGCGCAAAGACTGGAAGTAAGGGGAGGAAATCTAGCTTCTGCCAGGGACGATAAACATGTCTCAAAACAACCCCACAAATGCCTCAGTTGCATGTTGCAGTGTGTTCGCTTGCGTCAAGAAACTGTTCCTCGAGTTGACACGAGAGTCAGCTGGGTTTGGTTCAGAGTTACAGAAGAGCGTGTGTGCATAAGCTACAGTAACTGCTCGCCAAACATGCAGCACCTCATTTACTGCCTTTATGTCTGTAGAATATGTAGTTATTTAACTATGTAGAGTATATCTTTAATCTGAATTTAGCTAGGGTTCATTTAGATGGATTAGTTACTTAATAATATTGCCACTGCTTTCAGTGCATTCTACTTCCTTTTGGGCTCATAGTAACCAGGCACTCATACTGTAACACTGACATTTCGCCCCGACATTTAAATATGTGCAATTATGTAATGACAGTGCACAGCAAGCTATAAGCACCTTAGCAAAGACTCTTTGTCAGGAGTACAGATATGGATTATAGTGATAGGCTGACAGCTCATGATGTCTACTCACACACCAACATCACAACGCAAACATTAATGGGAGATAAGATACAGTATAACCAGTGCAGTAAGGGTCAGGCTCCTACAAGTCATCCTGCTGTGACATTTAATATGCTAAAGAGGGCTTAAAGGAGAATGGAGAGCTACTTTTAGGAACAGAGATACTGAATAAGGTGCCTTATGAAATCATGTTGATTTAAGAGAGTAAAATGTTTTTGTAATACGATTTTTTTATTGATCATGAGAACTGTTTTTATAGATAAATCAATGCTGTTTGTTCCATTTTGTTTATATGTTTGTTTGTATAAATCCTCAGCCGACATAGACTTATCGAGAATATATTTGCTCTGAAGCGGAATCAGCATAATAAAACCCAGTTCCTGTCTCATTCCCTCTGGTTGGATAACCACTTAACTGGGGCCTTTCTAAGCTTCCGCATTAATGGTAATGGACAGACTCAGTGGGTCAAAATTCTCTTAGTCGTTTTGTCAGAGCTCATAATTGACTTAATAAATTGAGGATGATGATTTGGAAGTGGCTAAATAGTTGGGGGGAGAAAATGAGACGGGGAGAAAGTGTGGAGGAGAACGAGAAAGAAGGAATCTCATGCATGGAGGCACAAGGGCAATTTAGAGTTGCTGTCAATTTTCAAGGACACACCAGCTTTTCGTGGTATTAATGAAATGAGCAGCAGCCCAAGTCCTGATAATAAATCAGTCTTGTGGGTCCAACAGAGGCTGTGAATAATGTAAAACTGCATCTGTGTAATGTCCATGTAAAGCAATTCCTTTGTTATCACATTTGTTCCAAATAATAAGAAAAAGAATTATGAGCAGACGAAACTCTTACAGATGTGGGCTGTAGCTGGTGACTGCGCTTTGTCTGCCACTTTGCAGTGTGTGTGAAACAACTGGGGACACTTCAGTCATAACGGGCTCATTAGTCAGTATGTGTTTCATTTCTAGTCATGACAAAAAGCCAGTTGAGCTGCTCTTAAACCACCATGTCAAGTACTTAGAAAATGGATTTCTGGGAAAAATCTGACAAAGGTGCGAAGAAAGCTTCTTTGTAAAAGCGGAACCACGGCTCTAATTGGCAATCATTTTGTTTCCCTCCCCTCCAGCCAATCAAGTTGTAGTAGAGGGTTGGTGGCCAGTAATCACTGCATTTCACCTGCAGGGTTATGCGGGTAATTGAAGCCTGGAGAGAAGCTGAAGAGAGGAGAAATTTATAGGTGGGAGGCTTAATTCACCTTATCAGAGGCAGCAGATGTGTTGGAAGACCCAGTTTAAGACCCTCTAATACCAGGACTCAGAGATGGCGTTGCAGGAGAAAGCTTCAGAAACTCTCCTGGATAGCTATTTCACTGGAGATGCTATCACACGCGGTCTACTCAATGGTCACTCAGATCGCTCCAACCAAGGTCTTTTTGCAGCCAGTTTGACCTGATGATCCTTTAAATGCAAATGCCCTCTGCATTTCTTTAAAAAAATGTTTGTTTATAGCAGCACCGACCTGCAGAAACACTGACTCTTGGGTGGAAAGAATGTGTTTTCCACAGGTCAGGAGGTGTAATTTGAAGGTGGGGTTATGCCAAGCAGTGATTGAACCATGCAAATGCTTATCAGCACTGACATAAAACTACATAACACATACACATACATTGCCTTTCAATGTTTAGGCTTAGAGCCAGAAATAGGCTGAAAATACCAAGCCTCAAAACCCTGTGTTTTAACAGGAAGTCTACAGGAGCAGTCTGAGTTTGTGGTCTTTGTAGAGTTTTAGATCATCTTCATGAAGCTGCTATGGCTCTTTCATATTTAACTCAAATCAAACCCTTTAATTTAAATATTTACCTGACATTTTGTGTCCATTAGGCCGATAGCAACAATAATCATGTTTGGGAGTATCTCATCTGTAAACAATGTGAAAGAGACAACATTGAGCCAAGCAGATGACATCTGTCAGCTGGTAATTATTAATCAGAAAAATATACTTTAATATAGAGATTGATTCTAGCATCAGATGTTCGGGGGGAGGTACAGCCTCTAATAAGAACATGAGATGCATGCGGTGTCTTGGAGAATTGTCCAACCCCCCCTACTGAGCCACTTACTTACTGTACCAATATATTTAGATGAATTATGTTCAACCTTCAACATATAATATTTTTATTACTAGAATAATACTTTACTTGGCCAAAAGCTTCAATTAGGTACTCAATGCTATTTTAAGATGCTTTCTAATTGTGTGGTGTTGGTCTGTTGTAGTGTATTCTAATAAAGGTTGAGAAGGACAATCACAACCACCGTTTCCAGTATGATACAACAATCTTTAATGAAGAATTATCACTTTGTTTAGTTACTGTCTGGTGATCCTATCAAATCTACCTTAGGGAAGGTGATTCAGTGTGTAGTTGGACATGGGTTCATGTGGATGTACGCCAAAAAGCGTGAGCTGCTGCCACCCCAGTTCAGTTTTCCACAGGCTTCAATGTTTCTCTCTGTTTTGCTCTGTAGGACCTGGGTGGAGTGAGTCCTCCTCAAAGGAACTGGAAGGGGATTGCCATCGCCCTGCTAGTCATCCTGGTGGTCTGCTCTCTCATCACCATGTCCGTCATCCTTCTCACACCAGGTATTCATGTTGAGAGACCTGTGTTTACTCCGGTTCAAGAGCCTGTTTTTACAGGGTGCTGTTACAGTTACAACAGTTACAAGTAACAAGAAATATTCTGTACATGCTAAATGAACTTGATGAATATCACTGCATTTAAGTGCAGTACTTCATTCACAGTCAGCATTTTCAGATCAGTTCAGCTCATACTGACAGTCAGTCAGAGTTTCAGGTTTCCTCAGCTACCTTTCTGAAGCACACTGTTTTAGTTTTAGGGCACACACACACTGTTCTGATGGACTTGCTCTCTTCTTCCACTGCTCCCATGTCGGCCAACAAAGGAATGAATGCGGAGTACTTTGGGAATTTGGAGACTATAACAATAATAGTTAATGCTGTGAAATTATTGCTCATAAACTTAAATGGCCAGGGATAAAGAGATCATCCCAAAGAAGATGTCAGTGTTTCTCCACAATCTCACAATGTGTACTGAATTCTGAGGATGAGATTAGAGAAACATTTCAAATTGAGTTGCTGAACCGTGGAGTAGTGGATTTTCTCCACTACTTCTAGTCACTGCAAATTTCTGTTGGGATTTAAATATGTACTAATCCATTTTTAAAATCTTTTTGTTATATTTTAATTTTTTTTGACTTCCCACAACTTTTCACAAGTCTTCTTGTCGTTCTTAAACAGTGACTATTTTTATACCCAAAATTTATTTATTATTATTTATTCCCAAAATTTTAACAAAAACTTTAACAGCCGATTTGGACCATAGCGGTCATAGATATGGTTCAGAAGTGCGCCTGCTTCCTACCAGTAGATCAGTATGTTTATGACATCAAAATGTGTGTTAATATAATGACATCTAGTGGCTGCACTTAACATGGTGACGTAAATGATAAGTGACAAACTCGAACATTTTGTTTCCTCCCTTAAACTGTCACTGAATGTTAGAACTTCATGTTAATCAAACCACTGTGCGCAAGTAGTGTGTATACAAATATATCCCTGGCTTTCAGGTTAGGGTTAGGGTTAGAAAATTAGGCACAGGGGCAATTTGGTTAGGGAAAAGGTTAATGTTTGGGTTAAACCAAACCTCCAGGTTAGTGTTAGATCAGCTGTTTTTAGTGAAAAACCTGTTCGACTCATGCTACTCAAACTGGCACCAAAGAGACAGAGTGGCTGATAGTAGCTGGTAAACACACAGGAACATTTAGCAGATGCTTTTCTCAGGATTTGGCAAACACCCAACCGGAGCCTAAAAGGAGTGTGAATGTTGAACTTACTACATGTGTCACGTTTCCACAAAGACAACTGCAAGCGAATTCTAGTGTTGTTCTGTCTCCTGCATGTGTAAATAGGCAACAGTTTACAAATATATCAACTCTAAAAAGCCAAATTAGAAAAAAAGAAATATTAATACAGCCTTAAAATATTCTGTCTGTGTCCCCTATATTGAGTATTTTTTTTACCACCAGCGTTAAACCACAGATACCAACACTGTTCAAAATTGTTTTGGGACCTGTGAGACTCCTCAGGCCACTAACCTGGTGTCTCTATATTACACAATTGCTCATTCCTGTTAGCTCATTGGTATTCCTTGGTTATTTTCATACTATTGTAGACTGATATTCCTGCTCCCAGAATTATGAAAAAAAGTACCCGGTATTACTAAAATGTAAAATCATCACAATACACTGCCCATGCAGCCACGCTCTTCCCTGGTGTATTCCACGGTTGGTTAGACTTTCATTGCCTCCATAAACAAACATGCTGTGCGGAGTTATCAAGGAAAGCCAATATGGCTGACATTCAAAATGACTTGGCCCTTCTATTCCGCTCACAATCAGCAGCTGTCCTATTCAGAAGGAGCTGACAATTGGCACATTTTCTGTCTGCTAAAGGCATAGCATTTCATAATTAAAAATGAAACATTTGCAGGGACGTCGTTGGAACAGCTTGAGGATTTTGTAGCCCAGTAATGATCATGCTAATGAACATATGAAATGCTATTGTCCGAGAAAATATTGCTCCATGTCCGCGTTTTATATTCACAGATTTCTTTGTGTGTGTGTGTGTGTGTGTGTGTGTGTGTGTGTGATGCGTCTATGAACATCTGGTTTAAAATGTCACTCTACATCTGCCTGTCAAGCAGGTGTAAACATGCAGCTGTCCATTTTTCCTTGTTGACATGGAAACATGGAAATCTTGTGGCTGCTGTGACCAGAATATTTAATGCATGTGCAGAACTGGGTAATGTTTCTCTGCGGCCTTGTCACTGCTAGTAACCTCAGTCACACAGTGTAAAGTCCTTAAATCTTTGTGCCACAATCATGACTGATCCAAAAGAAAAAAAATATTTTCTAAAGGAAACTCTATGTGGATGTTGTGTAAATTGAGTCTCACAAACTCTATATTAAGAAAGGAGCTGGGTACATACTGTGTTTCTGTGTTTAAATGCTGTATTGTAGGACTGTTTGCATCACTCCCTGCAAAGGAGTGCTGTATCAATGAGTCCTAAAACCTGCAAATTTAGAGAAGGCAATTTAGCACTTCTGGTTCGCTTAGCCTGAAACAAGGTCTGTGGTTAACAGCAGGTCAAGAGAATTTCACCTTTATTTTTAGAAACGCTAAATCAAATTATACTTTTGAAGTTTAGTGGTGGTGATGCTGAAGTCACGTAACTATGATGTAGTTAGTTTATAGCTAAAAATATTCAGGCTTATCTTTTGTTTTTCACAGGACTTATTTTCAGCAAAACCCAGTGGGAAGGACCCATTGCATTTTTATTAAGGGAATCAGGGTGATGCAAACATCATCTTTAAATACTGTGACTTGTCACTAAATTGCTTAATAAATATATGCTGACAGTATATATTTGTATAATATTAGCTGTTGCATGTGTTTGATATGATGTTTGATTTAGTAGAGCAGCTGCGCTACCTGTGTTAGTCTCTAACACATGCACACAGTTTTTGCTTTTTTCAGTTTGTGTTTTTGATGCTAGGAAAACAGCTAAATTGCCAGTGCTGAGCTCACATACCGAGGTCAGCTCTGCTGGACACTGACTTTGAATTGTGCCTGTTAAAAAAGCAGTTTCTCTGGCTAGATAGAACTCATGTTTAACGACATGTTTGTACAGACCATCTATATGGTACACGTTACACATCCAGCAGTGTCCTCACATAAACCCATGGCTTGTTCTTGCAGCTGACAATCAAGCTGGAAGTGACACCAAACTGACTGTGGAGAACTTGTTCAAACCTGAGTTCCAGGTCCACGACCCAGAAGCCAATTGGATCAATGGTGAGTTTTGCTGTTAATTACTTAACCACTGGAATAGATGTATTGGATATATGCAGGATGTGCACATCTCTTTTTGCTTCTGTGCGGTTGAAAAGCATCATGTGGGATCATTACTAACACAGATATTGCTGCCATGTTCCATAGAATGACAAAAAAATATGGCACAGTCATTATTGCTCTTGAACTCCACAATGAGCTGACTGACAGCCTGATACAGGGCCTGCAGTACCTGTACCCTACTTCATGCCTCTCTGTACGTACATTTATACAAAACTCACCTCGACTCTAGCGCGACATCAGTGACGCCTCGATGAGTTCTGAGGGTGCTTTGCAGCAAACAAACAACAGGACTGCTTTTGTTCCGCGGCGTAGGGATGACATCTCTCTCTGCTGTCTCTCCTGCTTTGTAATTGAGGCTCACTAAAACAGCCAGCTGAGAGAGTTCAGCTTAAACAAGGCTGCCATGTTTCACCCATAGCTGTTATCTTGCATCTAGTTATGCAAATTCAGATGTTAGGATTTATTTTCTCTCCACTTATTTACATTGTATTGATTCCTTATTTGCCAGAAGGGGATCATATGTTAAACCTGGAAGGCTCTGGCTGAAAATAAACCACATCGAGTGAAGTGGAAGTGAATCTGATTATGGTTTGCTTGGAGGGAGGGGGAAGATAACAATGCCTTAGAGGGAGAAGAAGGGCAGAATTGTGAGTTTCCCATGTCGCTCTCCCTCTGTTGCCTTTCCTGCAGATTACTCTGTTTGTTTTGGCTTTCCTCTTTGTTGCCCATCGACTCTCCCTCCCTGCCCGAGGGCAGTGGAAAGAGGCGAGGCCTTTCTGTCTGTCAATACCTCACTCCCGGGCGACATTTTTCCACTATCTTCCCAACGCCATCTCATTCCCTGAGCTGACCTCAGGCTAGACAGAGAAAGCAGCGGTGTTATGCGATGAGGCAGTCAGAAAAGTAAAGCTTTATAGGGCAGTTTGTGGATGGATGGGGCAAAATAGACTCCAGACAAATGGGAGAAGATAACAGACAGACGGGCGAGAGGAAAGATTGATCGCTCGGATTTGCAGAAAAAATTAGATTTTTTTTTTTTCCTAAGACAGAGGCTTTGGAGGTTTTGTGTTGAAAGTCTTTTGTCTCTGTCTCCATTAGAGATAATCTGAATGGACAGATTGTGCTTTAAAAAGTCAAATGTGCTGTAGTGTTTTTTTTATACATGGTAACAAATCGTATTGCACCATTTTTAATTCTTGAATATATTACTGGCTGTTATTTCGTTTTTTATGATGTAAATAAGTAACTTTAAAATCACAATTAGTTTGAGTACAGCAGGATACTACAGTAGCAATCTGAATGAATAGAGAAAAACAAGAAAATGAACAACATGCTGAATATTAAGTTAGGCTGATGTGTAATTCAATTTAAATAGAAAAAAAACTAATCTGATGGGAAAGAGCCTCTGTTTTGCTTTCAAAGTGATCACTGAAACACTATGCAAAACCATTTGGCAACCATGGTGAGCATTATGTCAGTGTGTGGATTTGTCATAATGCCTTACATATGAACGTGAAAAGCGCATTTTTGCAGTTCTTAGTTGAAAAGCAAGTGGATTGTTGCAGCAATACACACACTACCCTGATAATTTCTGGCTCTTCACCGGTCATTTTTATCTTTCTTCTCTAGATCATCATCATTTAAGTCACATGAGGTCCATTGTGTCCTCTACCAATAATGCTCATAACGCCTGTCACACTGAGTGCTCTTTGCGAGCACCTCAGAAGATAAATATACACATAAATGCAGCGAAGTGTGCTGGCGTTGCAGATTGATCGTCACCTAATCTGCTCAGCGACTGGCTTACCTGTCACTTCATATGACGTATGATGTTTTTGACCTTCCACAGCCATTTGTTTTCCAGTTTTGTCTCTGAACTTCCAGTTGCCACTGTTGGCTGTAGAATGTCGTGTTGGGTGCATACCTGAACCAAACCCAGGTCTGTAAAGGTCTGGGTCACGTTTGGACGGTAATTTAAATATCTTGTTTGGGCTTGGCCACATAGGTCCAACTTTAGACTAAACAGGTGGAATTACACTTGAAACTGAAATGTTTCACTTGAACTAAAAAATGGCTTTTTGTTGTTTCTGGAGGACAAATACACAGCAAACTCAACAGAATTAGATTAGGTTTTAAATTCGGACATGAAATGCAATACAGTACAGGATGCTTGTTGAGGTTGGTTTGGGTTTGATATGGTTTAGCTTCAATACTCTTATGCCTGATTTCGGATAGCTTATGAGGCTGAATCCTTTCTATAGTAAATCTTGGCTTACCATACATTTGTTACAAATGCTACAAACACACCTTTCACCAAAATGAGCTATTTTTCACTTTCTGGCAACATCATTTGTCATCATTTTCTTCTAAAAGAGAAAGCTGGTACTGAACTGTGTTACTGTACTCCTTACTAAAGCTAGAGCACTGTGTGTCGCATCTGCCTTTCATGGAAACTTTCTTTGCAATTAACAACTAGAAAGCAGCCAATTTTCAGGAAATTATGAGTAACATTTCCAGGACATTACCTTGAAATGTGTTTTTTACATAAAGCTATGACCTGCATTAACTAGCTTCATCAATATGAATGAATCTAATTTTCTCACTTGTGTAGTATATGCTGAATTGATTATGTGCAATAGCATAACGAGCCAATACTCGTGTGTGGCTTTGTGTGTGGCATTTGTGGTTGGTTAAACGAGCGCTGATTTGAAATTACAAATGGATGCGCTGCTAAAGTCTGACATCAAACTGAGTGCATCGTTACAGATTAAATTAGCTGCTAAAAGCACTGGGATTATTCACTGGTAATGGAGCGAGGTTTTCACAGGACATTGTTTCTTTGAAATGCCCCCGTCTCCTCTGGAACACACTGATGATGATCCTCCAATTAGATGTAGCTCAGACTGTGGATTGGCCTGTGCGTCATTCAATCAGTCACACTTGTTAATTCAGCTATATTATACAACATTAGTCCTTCTGTTGGATTATTTTATATCCTTTTTGTACTGTTTCACACAAATTAGCATACATTACTTATCATCATCATGATACACACCCATTTGCAGAATGTCACATAATTAACTTGAATGTTTATCTGGTGTTAGACTAAAATGAATTCCCACTGTGGATCAGCTAGTGATGAAGATCTGTACAGTGATTGCAGTGAGACATCTGGTTGTGTCGGGCACATGTGCTAAAAATGCGTAGTGTTCCCCAGCTGGTGTGTGTGTGTGTGTGAGAGAGCGTGCATGTGTCAACACTGGACGTGTGCTTGCTTTTCACACTGACGCATGTGACAGAGAAAGTCACATTCGGCTGCCTCCGCACGTGATCGGGCTGGGCACTGCATCGACAGTCTGCTGAGAGAGAGGCACCATGTCGTGTTCACACTGACAAAATAACACACCAGTTGGTTCACTTAAGCTCACAAAGCAGGACACACTTCAATAGACTCAACAGACAAGTCAGTCGAGTGGAGTAACTAATCGTTCGAACACAACATATTCATAACTGGGTGGCATTATCCCGCCCTTACCCAGCATGGTAACAGTGGACAGTGATGTAGTTGTCCTGATCTCGGCTCTGCACACCACCAAAATGGATTAGATATGAAACAATCAAGATGTAATCAAAGCGTAGACTGTCAACCTTAAAATAAAAGAAGAAAGATTTGAATATTTGCACTTCATCCGATGTTGGATTCTTCCCTGGTGATGCTCGGCCAGGCCTTCATGGCAGCTGTCCACTGTTTGTGCTTGTTTTGGCTTCAGTTTTTCCTTTCAGCAAGTGAAATGCAGCTCAATTGGATTTAAGCCAGGTGACTGACTTGGTCATTGTAAAATAATTCACTTCTTTGCCTTAAAAAAACATTTGGTCATTGTCTGCCTGCACTGCAAAGCACTGCCCTATAAGCTTCGAAGCGTTTGGCTGAATTTGCAAAAATAAAACACTGACTTTATCTCCTGGAAACTGTTCTTCATCTGGGAGAAGTTTTTCTTCATCAGGGTCAATAGTCAAAAGTCTATTCTAACTGTATTATTTAATTTGGCAAGTGTTTTTTACTGTCTCTGATGGATTAAGTTTTTTTTAACCTAATGATGACGTGTTCACTGGCATCGACAACTCTTTGAACTTCATAATGACTGTTAACAAGTCCATTCCATAAGTTGTATGTATGACATTTTAGTGGCTTACCTTTAAATCAGCTGAGCAGCACCTAAAATTGGGGTTTTCTGAGTAAAAATAGTTGTAATTCCTACAAGACAGATTTATTCAAGATCTAAAGTAAAGGAATTGGTCGTCTCGATACAAAGATAAAAGAAGAGGTCTGTGCAGCTCATCATGTTTCACTTTCTACTGTTTCAGGAAGCTTCAAGTTGCTCTTTAAAACAAAAATTGATCACTGCTAAGAATCGAACTGGACATTTCATTTATATGCCATGTAGTTCAATAATTCAGCGAGAAGATGCCAGAAATCCACTTATATCTCTGAAAAGTTTTATTTTAGGAGGCTTCCCGGGCCAGTAGAAGCAGAGTTCAAGAATCAAAAGGTTAGCGACTGTGGAAGACAATGGGCTCGTTAGAAATGAACACCTGTGATCGGAACACAGCGCATATCGGTTAGTTTTCTGTCCAACTTAAACCCGACCTGCTCTGACGTATACATACGTAAGCCACTATAACCTGCTGACACCAAGGCGGCTGCAGTTGATCTCCATCAGCTGCAAAACCTCAAGGCATGATGGGAAAGTCCTGGCTCTCACCTGATGTGAGATCTGATTGGTTCAGGTGTTGGATCAACAACAGGAAATGTTTCCTCTTTTATTTATTTTGAAATCTTTTGAGTTCATTAGTCAGTTTTCACTGTGAAGATCGATTCTTTAACAGAATAAATGTGATTTATCAGAAAATCTGATTTTATTCTCAAACTAGACAAATGAATAACACATTTCTTTTAGATTGCTAAAATAATATCTGCAAACATCTATTTACTGGTGTTTTTACATTTATAGTTTTATTAGAAAAGTGACATGATGACGGTGTGTCATAATTTTAACCCATTTCATGTGAAATAATTGATTCATATGAAGGTTAAACCATAAACCCATCATCTCCTGTGAAGCTTTGTTGACAACAAACAAAAGTTACTGAAAACCAAATATAAAATAACATTTATTCTGAATCCAATGCCACAGGATGTGAGTATTTGTTGCTTGCAGCACAAACAGCAGCTTGAATGCTGCTAGAAACATTAGAAACTGCCTGTCTTCACTGCAGCATTGTTTCTGCCTCTCTCCTTTGCTGTCCAGGCGAGGTGCAGTTCATCTTGAATCCACTTTCTCCCTGCACCTCCACTCAGTGCTTGAAGACATTTTTTTGTTCCCAATATCAAATTAACTGGTCCTTTGAATTTTTGTTTGAAGCCTTAAACTCAGTTTGTGATTTTGCTCGTTGGATTACTGGCTTTTGTTGTAGTCACTATTAATTACTGTAAATGTAATGAATTTAGATTAGCTGAATTTTTGCCTGGTAAATATTAATCTAACACTTTCTAAACTTGAATGGTGTTTGCTCATTTAATTAAACTAGCTTTAAGCTAGTTTAATTAACTAGCTTTAAGTTAAGCTTAGCTTTGCCATCTCTTTCTTTTTTAATATAATGTACCATATACAGTCTCATTTCTTAGGACAATATATAATATAATAAAGTAGAAGTGCCTTTTAAGCAGACACATTTTAAGATATAAGGTCACACCTGGTACGAGTGTGTATGCAGCTCATACAAATCATTGCTCAGCTCTGTAAATGATTCTTCCTAGACTAATGTCTGCAAATTCATTATTGAGCCTTTAGCTGTCAATACTGTTTACCTCATACAAATTACCACTCAACTTCACTTGATTGCTAGTCAGCTACACTGCCTGTCACTTCTACTCATTTATTGCAATCAAATCCGTCTTTTTTATTACCTGAAAAGCAGGCGCGTTGCTGACAGATTAATAAATCCTCTGTGGACTGTTTGGATGGACAATTTTACTGGGCAGCTCCCAGAAATACACACATGTAATTATGTGAAATTGAAACTGGATGCAGCTGAGAATCTGTAGTACTTCAACGAAAACTCTGAGAGATTTAGTGTTTTGTAAAAAAATGGAACGACTACCACAGTATATCTCAACTCCACAGTATCACAGTTAATAACTATCTTAATAAAATAAGCTGTGTTTTGCTAAAAACCTGTGCTGTACTGTAAGCTACCAGCTTTCCACAGTTACTCCCGTTGTATTTCTACCTATGTGAATGTAAAAATATTTATCTGACAGAAAGACAGAACAATACAGGATACATTTGTATACTTAACATGTTACATGTGTTTGCTTCATAAGCTTTAATATGTACCTGTGACATGACTGTAGCTATGCCAAGTACTGTAAATAATGATGCTGAGAGCAGAGCAACATTCCTGGGCTTCCCAAGTCTATTTCCTGATGTAATATGACTAATGTCAGTCCTACAAGTAGAAAAAAAACAATTTTCTTATAACATATCACATGGTCTTTCAGACTCTTTTTCAATGTTAAAGCCATCAACTAAATCGTTTTTCAACTGAAAAACATGTGTCAAACATTACTTAGCTGCTGCATCTTGATTGTGAGGACAGTGTCTGAATAATCTCAGCTGGCTTTAGACTAAATGTTAATTTGTCACTTTTTTCAGAAATCTTCAACCAATTGATTTTTCAAAGAGTAACTAAACCCATAAGACTAGATCATTTTAAAAAACTGCCAAGATAAAAAATGGAGAGTAACACAGAACCATAGGGTCCTGTATGTCACAGGTGGAGCAGGCAGTATGGTGAAGGACGACAGCAGTCCCCAGGCATATCAGTTTGAGTTATCGGCTCTAGGCATTTTAATGCCTGGAATTGGAGCTCTTGGAGCTGAGGCTGATGGGTGTAGTCTCTGAATGGCAATGTAATGTTAGTTAGAATGTAAATATCGACTCATGTTCATACACATGAAAAGTGTAAACTGTAATGTAAAACGTGTAATTCTAACTGTAACGTTTATACTAACATAACCTGTGCTCACAATCTAACTGCAAAGAGCTGCCAATGTCAAGTGTGGTGCTTGAATCTTAAACACCCATATATACTGTACACTGGTCTCGAGCTGAAGAATGTGGTTGAGGGGATTAAGTCACTCTTAAATTAGAGCAGTGCCTTTCAAAATGGAAAGCAGCACAAGAAATTCATTCAGAATATGGTTGCACTACAAACACAAGATAAAACAACGAGCTGATCTTTCCTACTAATGTTCCTCTTTCCAAGGAAGTTACCTCGGCACTATTACTCACAGTAGGGCAGTATCTGGGGAATCATTCTCTTCCTTCCATGCTTTTTATTGCTAATCATGAATTTGGCATTCAGTGTGACGCTCTGGGCTTGACTTGCCACTGAACTGGTTGTCATCCAAGCTGCAGTTGGATGGGGTGTGGATACTATGACACACTTGAACTCAAGTTGTATGGGTATATTTCATGTGTGTGCACACTTAAAATAGCTTTGTCGTTTTGTCAGTAGGTGGAAGGCATACAGTAATTTTATGTCAAAGCCAGATCATGGTCTGATTTGCATTCGGATGTTTGTGCCAGCAGACTTGTCTTCACTGCATGACTAGTCACTTTGCAGTTCAGTTCAGTAGGTCTGCTTACGTTGAGCCATCAACTCACCTTGATTTTCTTTCATCTTCCTAATTAGCTACATGATCACGCCAATTAATCTCTATTCCCTTGACACTTGCTGGGTGGCAAAAGGAAGAAAACATCAGCCATGTTGCTGTCGTCTGCCAATGATCTGCAAAGTGGTTTGCAACATATGGATCGGTAGCAGGGAAACAAGGCCTTGAAAAGTAAATTGCATTCTTTTTAGGCTCGTTTTTCCACTTGTAAGCTTTTGCAGCATCATTCTCAGGGGTTAATTAGGAATTGCATGCTCTGGTGCTTCCCATTAATTAACATTAGAGACTCCCTAAGCTGTGCTGGGAATTGCTGCTAAAGCTGAGAGTGCAGGGAAAACTGCGTGCATGTGTGTGTGTTTATCTCTGCTGCTGACATGGAAATGTGTGTCACACACAGACACATCTTTTAGAGCATGAAGGTTGTTATGATACTGCCTAGCTCCATTGCTTAAATTCGCCAGACATCTCTGGGTGCACAGGGAGATTGACCCACATGCTCTTTCTGTTCCTTCTCTCCTAGACTAAATATTCAGCTTCCTCATACAGTGTGTGTGAACTCCGATGCCACCCAGCAATAAGTTGAGCCCTCCCTTAAGCCTCACACTGCTCTCTATCTTCCATTAAGCTCCCGTTAGCCCATCCTATTTTTTGCAGCACCTGACATGCCCATTAGCACTGCCCTGAGCAACGAGGGACACTGATTAAATGGAGACATTGAATTCTCCATCTGCCCCTTTTCATTGTGTATGATGTTCAACAGACACAGTGTTGAAGTCAGACGTGAGGACAGCCATTAGTGCATTAGACATTTGGTGACTCTGCACTACAGTATTATCTAAACTACCATTTCTCAGTAATATTTTTCCTATCTGTAGGTTGGACTGCAGATGTTTCATCAGTTGTATAATAACTCAACACCAAAATGCTGAGAAATAGTTGCCAAAATAGCAAATCATAATGATGCCCAGCCATAAAAACGGACCTGTCAGGAAGCCCTAATGTCACACTATGTGATGTTTAGCCCGAAAAAGAGAAGGACAGGCAGTGTAAAACACTGCAGCAATCAAGTGGAGAAATGAAATGTCTGTCACACTCTGTGGAAAAGAGCTCATCATCAGCCAGCGTGTTCATGTGTGTGAGCGACAGAGAGGGAGAGAGTATATGGCAGCTGGAAGAAAGAGAAAAGTTCACATCCATTGATTAGCAGCTAACAGAGAATGATAGCATCAGTGTCAGTCCACGATATGAATCTGAACAACACACTCCCCAGATTACTTGTTGCTGCTGTATGCTGGTTTCTGTATCCTAATGATAAACTGCAGCATAGATGGCTGCAGTCCCTGCATGTGACATTCAACAGGTGCCATCAGTCAACTTACTGCACGTTTACAGAGGGTGCTGTAGCATACAGCCTTACAATGCAGCAGCTTTTTTTGCGTAGCTTTTTCTATGAAATCCATAACAACTATGATTATTTTAAAATGTATCAAATTTAGAATTGTCAGAAATTTTCTCCTTTATATTTCCTTTCAAAGCATAAGTAATGAATAAACATCTGCTGCTGCTATAAAGTGTATACATAGTATACATATTAATGAAGATTGACTGATTCTTCTTAATACAAACAAACCCCTTCCTGCTTTCAGAGACCCTTCTATGTGGTTTGTTGAAAGATGTAATTAACTGATCACTTGATATCTGATTTCTCTGTATGTGTCTGGTGGTTAGGTTTAGACAGGTAGCAGCATCATCTGCCTCTGGTTGTTCAATTAGCTGTACGAAGACTGTATATGTTCATCCAAAGAAAAGTATGTTATGTTCTTGTGAACATGGTGTCACAGAAACACCTTGAGGGGGGTTTTAAAACTGCCTGAGGATGAACTCATTTGATTGATGTCAAAGGTAAAGACCTCTGGGACACACATCTATCTTATTTTTGTAAACATAATATCTTGTGTGTGGCACAAACGTCCACTTGGACTCATGAATGGACTGGAGGCACAAGGTGCAGTTTTATTTTGCAGCAGTTTACTGGGTTTAGTTGACTTTCAAAATTTGAAACAAATCCAAACTAATATAATTTCAAATGTGGTTGTGGAGTTTCAGAAAAATCAGTTTTTGCAGACTCCTCTCAGATCAATGTTCCATTCCCCTCTAAATTTGTTCTGCTGTTCCAGCACATGAATGACAGTACAGTTCACAAAATCAGTCCTTGTTAAACAGCAAAGCAGTAGATGGAGCATCTGTCATCTTCCATAATACCATGTTTTAAAGTGAAGCAGACAATGTGCACAGAGAATGATTTCAAAGGGGATTTCACTTAAATCAAATGCTTCAAATGTGAGTGGATCATCCAGAAGTGAGTCTTGCTTAGTGGACCTACTTATTGCTCACTGAGATCCATACATACACTTCTAATACAATGAAACACTGCTCTGCTGCTAGGGCCCATTAACTAATGATCAAACACAGCTTTATATAATTGGTGTCATTTGTTTATCACCCCACATCACATTTACTTATATGAGTAATAAGTATAATATGGGTCACCACAAATACAATAACAGAGAGGCAGTTAAATATAATTACATAATAATAAATTATAATAAAACTCTGACACATGCAGTATTTCACATAAACAATGAGGCAATTTAAAAATAAATGCATCGACACAGGAGTAAAATTGCAGGACCATTGGAGGGGTCCAGCTCATAATGTTCAACAATTAGGTTGATCTTGCTTTTGTGATCGAATGTATGCAGAAGTTGGTCATTGTAATTAGGTTCAGTTAAAGTGTTTGAAAACAGCATACTGTATATGAAATTGGGATAATTGCTGCGGTAAAAAGACATTTCGTGTAAACGGGTGTATCAGCTGATTGTAGTGTAATTGTTAAAGGTCATTTGGTGACATTCTAACAAGATATTGATTGGCTCACACCTGGCTTGGAAGGGAAGACAGTGATATATTGAATGACGGTGAATAGCTGACAGGTCTCAGCAGCAAGCCTGCAGTGAGTTAAAACCACTAGTCACTGCCCATTCACACTGGGTGTACTCAGCCTTGCAGCCGTTAATTTGGAATGAGGAAAAGGGCTTTCAGACTCAAGCATCTCAAAAACCATGTGGCCACACATGAGTCTCAGTTTTTTTCAATAAAGGAATATTTATTTAAATATCACCAAAACCATTTAACAAAAGTAAAATAAGTGATCTTAGGTTAAATTGTCTAACTTTACATACCTCTGAGTTTCTTAAAAAGCTGTTCCTTTTTTACTGTAGCAGACTGTGAATAAGCTTTGTTGCCTCCAGCTTTGCTACCTTTTAGCCTACTTTCGGCAAGTTGAAAGCTTTTCATAGCATGTTGTTTGAGGGTAGAAAGAAGTATTTCTTTTCCCTTTATTCCAATTTCCATCTAAAAAGTAGAAAGGAGGCTTTAAAATTGCAGGTGCATCACAAGTAAAAGTAAAACACAGTTCCCCTCCAAATGCCAAGATTTGGAATGGAATAAATAACATTTGGATGAATAAAACCATTTCAAAACACACATAGCCTGCTGTTTTTTTGTCCATTTCCAGGCACAAGGCACATTTAAAAATAATATCACTGCGTCTCCTGAGTATTTTTAAATGGGTAATGATTATAAAGAAATGTTTCTTGCTGTTCTTATAATGCATAATGCAGTGCTACTCCATTTTCACAGGCTCTACTGTGCAATCTTTGCAGTCTGGAGTTAAGTGGACTCTTTGGTTTTCTCAGACAAGTAATGGCAGTTTGCCATCCGAGAGGGTGTGATGTTTACGCTGGGTTTATATGCTTTTAACAGGAAGATCTTAGCATGGAGTGTTTTAGTGTTCACAACCACTGCTTAAGAGACAAAACATAGTAATGAATAAAGGTATTTTTTCAAAACTCAGTAGAAAACCACAGAGTGTTATCAAAATTACTGTAAAACTGATGGTTCTATTGTGTATTAGTGTCCAATTCTTAACTGCTTTACAGTATATTATAGTATAGTTAGAGGTAGCTCAGCATAGCACATCATTCTGTATTAAATGGGCTGTGTATGCTATGCTACAATAGAATACATCTTATTTAATTCATCCATCCATATTCTGCTGCTTATCTGAGATCAGGTCATGGTAGCAACAGGTTCAGAAATGTAGTCCGGACGTCCCCCTTGCCAGCCATGTTTTCCAGCTCCTTATAGAGAATCCTGTCTTATTTCTTGGCCAGATCACATATACAGTATAATCCTCCCAGACTGTTCTGGGTCTGCCTTAGGGGTTTCTTACCAGTTAGAGGTCCCTTGAAGACCTCCAGTGGAAAGATAGAAGCATTACATCCTGATCAGATGTCCAAACTACCTTAGCTAGCTAGCTTTGCTGCAAAAGGCGGTACCCATGGATGTCCAAATTCTGCACCTTATCTCTAAGGCTGAGTCTGGACACATTATAAAAGAAACTAGTTTCAGGCACTTGAATTGATAGTCTTATTCTCTCAGTCAATACCCAAAGCTTGTGACCACAGGTAAGAGGTGGTATAGACATCAACTGGTAAATTGAAAGAACTACAATTTGGTTCCCTCTTTAGCACGCTACAGCACAATAAGTTCATTACTGCTGCACCAATCCACCTATCACTTATGAACAAGACATACTTATAGTCCGTCATTTAGGACAGCAACCCACTCCCAACCTGAACAGAGCAATTCACTGTCAGGGAGCCATGATTTCAGACTTGGAGGTGCTGACTCTGTGCTATTCTGTCTTATTTTATTAACCAAAAAATCTAAATGTATGCAAATGCGGTGTGAGTGAGTTAAATCTAATGTTTGGATCCATAATATTCATGATAGGTCATATCATATCACATATTCAGACCATTGTATTTTACTTGATAACCAAGCCACATTCATACAGTTTATTTACTATATGCAATCACAATAATGTCTGTAGCAATCACTATTTAACTTTTTCAACAAACCATGCAGCCCTATGAAGATGCCATCTTTTTGCCAGGTATTGACATCAACTAAACTTGCTATGTATGGTATGATGCTACAGAACAGATAGAAAAGGCCAAAGTTTCAAAAACAAGAGCCAAGTCAAGCTGGACCAGAAATAGTTAGAAATAGTCCAACTAGTGACAAAGTGTCAGAATAAACCTCATAGCTGCTGCTTCCATCAGCAGTTTCTGTTCTGACTCACCAGCACCAGACTCTACCTGCCTCTGGTGTCAGCTCACTCTGCTGTATCACAGCTGACAACCTGAGGCTGGAGTAGTCCTTAATGGCTGTGATTACAATGACAAGACATAACTTTAAAACTTTATCCACACTTGGACTTGTACCAGACTATGTGTTTCACTCAAAGTTGAAGTGTATTTCTATTTAGCCCTCTTGGGGATGTGTTACCATAAACTTTATTAATGTAGCCTTTTGTGTTGTCGCTTTTCATAGACAGGAATATGTCTGAGGCTTTGGTGGAGTGTTCAGTAGGTTTATGTTTGCATGTAGGGTCATAAATATAAAAAGGTAATGTAGTAACCAAAATCCACTTGCATGCTCCCACACTTACAGTATGCTGAAGCACACACATGGTATCTACAGATCTAAATAGAGTATTTAAGTTTATATATAGCTGTTAAAGCAATAATGCTGTACTTTGAGGAAACCCAGACATGTGGTCTTGTAGAGAGGCTTGGGACTTTAATAAAGTTGGAATTAACAGTTGGAATTTCTCCTTTGTAAACAGCTACAGCTTGTACTGTAGCTAAACAGGGCACTGACATAACAACAGCTTCACTGGACCGGCTTAGTGGGCAACAGCAGATAAATATTGAAGTTGTGGGCAGCTCACGATGAATCTGTGTGACTTGGTAAAGAGATAAAAATAAATAAAACAGCAAGACACTAAAACAAATTCTCAGAGTGACTGAGATTACCCATTGGCTGCTACCAACAGGATCAGTAGACAATGATATTCTATGAGTGTGGCTTAAAGTAACTCATGCTAAAAATAATTCTGTTCATTCTCATGCAGCTAATTTGATTATATTGTAGCAAGGCACTTTGGGAATTGATTTATTGAGTTGGATGAAGTAATGTACTGCTCCTGCTTTCAATAAAGGCAAATAATGTAGAATAGTGGAGCCATGATCACTATTTTGTTTATTGGCCCGGTGTTTATCAAGGGACTGCAGGTACATAAGGTCATTGATGGATATTGGACACAGGTCCAATATCTGGGCACAGGTCCAGAGGCTTGATAGGTGGAGAGGGCTGAGGTAAATGACACTAATGACCTTGGGTCATGGCTTTTTATCTGTCTCTGACCATGCATGAGCTACTCATCTTAAGAGACCTCCCAGCATGCATTGGGGTTATAGATTCATGTATATTAGTGTCAGTTTATGTTTTGCTGCATTTATTATTTTTTTTAAATTGCATAAACCTGCTATGAAACTGACATTTTTAAATCTGTTTTACTTAGATTTAAAAGGCATTGAAAACGTAATGTAAAATGAGGTCTGCATTCATCATTTAACAGGTTTTGGTGTTCAGCCCCAACCATTGCTTCTAACCAAATATTACCTTCCTGCTGCAAACATGGTTATGTGTTTGTGGCGAACCTAATCCTAGTGTTACAACACAACATCAATTGATTTCTGCTTTTTATCTTTTTACAAAGTGAGTCATTTGTAAAATTAGCCCAGGTTTGTGGTTCACCCTAACATTGTCTCATCGGTCAAGATGCATCTTAAATCATAACCATTTGTCCTCGCTCAAAGAATGAAGCCCTTATTGATTTTGCAGCACCTGTGGTTAATAACAGTGTCCAAAACTGAACAGTATCCACAACTCCAGAATTCTGGAGGCCACAAACACTCAAACACAACACAACAGAAGATCAGTTGGTTTATCTGTGTATAGTGCAGCCAAACAAACTCACATTGGTGTAGGCAGGCAAAATCATACCTTACCTTTTGACTTTACGGTTATGGAGAAGTGGTTATACTAAATGAACAAACATATTAGTTAGTACGCTTAATCAGGATATTGGCAGGGAAAGAAATGTGAAGCTTTCAACATAGTTTTTTTTTTTAACCATGGTGATGATGATTTTCTAACCTCAACGACCAGTCGCAAATGTCTTGCTTTGAAACAAGTAAACATGGGGCTGTAAAATTATTCCTGTGATTTGAACAAACGTCAAACTATGCAATAAATATCCTCAGCCAGTACACTCAGTATGGATCTGTGGTAGCTCCCGTGCCTGGTTGCAGTGTGACTGTAATGTAGATCCATCCACTTTACACACAAACCTCTGTGCTGCTGTCCTCTTGGTCCTAAGGGACAATGCATTTTGCAGTGACATTCATATTCCGTCTATAACCTGCACAACCCCGCCACAGGGCTTCACTTCATTAAGTCCTCAGTACATTTGATGTTCTGTCTCAGATATAGGGCCGGTGTGAAAGGATGGTGCTTCACAATGAATTAAACATGGCAGGTTTATATGACTGCTTGAATCTGTATTTCTATATTTATGACAGTGATGGGAATGCATTTTGAATGTTTCAGTTGATGGACAAGACCAATACCTTAAAGGATCCTTCTGGCAATATGAACAAAATCTGATGTATCTTATATTTCTGTTTCTCCATGCAGAGCCGCATTGTTGTCCAGAAACAAAAACAAAACAAAACAAAACAAAAAAACATCAGTGAGCAGTGAAAACACGCACACACACACACACACACACACACACACACACACACACACACACACACAAACACACACACACCAAATCTATGGATGCATTTGTGAAAAACTACATAAACTGAAAAAACTACATGGTTGGGACACATTTCGTAAATATTTTCTTCCCCATGATACATCAGTGGGCTGAGGACCACAGACATGGAGGAGGAGCTGTTGGTTTTTTGTTACTGCCGCAACCTACTGTATATAGTATGTGTGTCTGTTTTCCTGTTTCTGGTCCCTCTGGTATTGCTCAGGCTACAGGCAAATCAGGGTCAACTTTCCTTCTGTCCAGGAGTAGTGGACCTGAAGCTGGGAACTGTCAAAATGCCAGAAGAAGAAATTCTGCTGACACCATTACGTTACAATCTGTCGCCAAAGAAACCCTATACAGTATATGCTATATGAAAGTTTTGCTGCTGGGGTGGGATGAAATAAAAAAAAAAAACACATTGTTAGTGATATTACTAGCACAAGCATTCTCTATGCTTTTATAGGGCACTTCATGAGTTACACCCTATGTCATCTCTTCCATAACCAATTACACTTATGATCTAAAATCTCTGCTGAGATAATCAAATAAGTAGCCAGAAGGAAGTGGGAAACTAAGAACTGCAAACATGCCAGAACAACACGTAAAGCTCCTTGCTTGATGAACACTACAGAAAATGCATTAATGTCTTTGAAAAAAAATAATAAACAGCAGGGCATCTCAATTACCTAACTCACATATGCACTACTACAGGCCATGATCTTCACAAAGACAAAGCCTGGTATGATGAACAACTTAACTGTTCTGAAATTTAAATCATGCTAGTGATGCCACAAGGCAGCAAGACACTATCAATTAGGAAGTATAGTGAAGCTTATAAATAGTAGCCAGTAGTGAAATCTCCCTGGAGCCTTGACACTGCTGGGGTGGTGGATGGAAGATAGCTGGTTTAAATGTTCTACAGACAATTTTTGGATGATAGGGGTTTCCGTGTGCAGGAACTGGTGAAATTATTGCACAATAATAGACGGAGCTTAGAGTGATGACGAAGTGAACAGGTTGTTCAAGTGTCTTGAAACTTGCACTACAGGGTTTTTTTTTAATAAAATTATTTTTTAACTAATACAGTATTAGAAAATAGACCAACACACAGTAAATACTGCTGATTAATTGTTTTACTTTCCAATGAGAACCATTCTCTGACCCCTTTTGCTGAGGTTTTCTTGGCTACTGAAATGTCCAGAAAAAGCCCAGTATGGTAGGACAAAAAAGAGCAATATTGTCGGTAGACCTTTACTCCGGTATTATTACAATATATCACAAGAAGAACAGGACTTCAGTGCTGCAATTGGTTGGTACATGGTACCTATGGTACATAGGAAAGTAACCTACAGGGAGGTGCTGCGGGTGCTAGTCTTTTACTAAATTAAAGATGTCTACACTGTATTTCTGTATCAGTTTGAAGTTATAAAATCTTTTCTTTCAAAAACATGGTCATTTCTATCTGAGTCCAAACTTTTGTCTGTTAATGTATAGCATACATCAATCAGCCAATACAATAAGCCAACCTGCTGGCTTTAATGTTGTGGTGAACAGGAGTCAGCATGGGAATAATTAAATGGTAGCCATGATCCGTAGGTGTGACAATACAAGCATCAAGGCTTGGAGCATATAGGGCTGTGTACAGTACCTGCATAGTTGGGCATAATTGCCCATGCTGCCCCGTCCACCACAACATCAACACCACCAGGTGGATACATTGTACAGCAATGTACAATCAACTTCATTTGAATTAGACTAAATAGGTTAGGGGAAATGCACCTACAGAGACAATGAGGAATGACCGACATCTCATTCCCACATCATACCCCATTTCTCTAAGACATGCAGTTAAACTTCATCCCTTCCAACTATATCAGTAGCCACTTTATGGAAACAGTCACTGACTGGGTCTGTCTTCTGTGATAACAGCAGCTGAAATAATGCTTACGAATTTATCTAATGCTTTCCTTGTCTCATTAAAGCGGCCCCGGAGATTTCAACAAATCGGTTCACACGCAAAGTGTAATGAGCTGCTGTAGCATCTATCCAATCCCTGATCACTTCAATCACTGAATTATGTGTGATGGTGGGAGGGCACGAACGAGAGAGAGGTGTCCATGTACCTGTAAAGACGAATTAACAGAGAAATACAACCCTGCCCCTTATATATAGCCTACAGTCTATGTGCTAAATGAAAAAATAAATGACATGACCTAGTGATGAGAGACCTTGACATGACATGATGGAAATGTTCCTGTTAGAGCCACAGGGGAAGTACAGGTTACAGTCGTAAATGCTGACTGCACACAACAATGCAGCATCCAGGTGCAGGCTGGGAGGCTGGAAAGGCACCTTTGAAGATGACTCTGCTGCTTCCCCTGATGTGGAGAAGTCCTTGCTTTGTAAGAGAAATTGGGACTTGTTCTGTCACATAATTCCCATAAGAAGCCGCTTTTATTGCCAAAATAGTTTTATGATGGTGACGATGAGGGAGAGGAGAACAATGCGAGAGAGGAAGTATGGCTGAAAATCTCTCTCTCTCTTGAAACACGCAGGCACAAAATAATTGAATATTTCATAAGCGTATGCATCCTGAGCCAGTAGTGCGTGCTTAGCTAAAGGGAGAGCTATTCCTGCTGCATCTTATTCTTAGCTTGAATGTCCAGTAGTGTAATAGTCAAAGACGAGATGGATGGAGTAGAAGATGGAGTTGGAGTAGTAGAGGAAAGTGAAAACCACCAGTCTGCCATCAGTAACACATACTGTAGGTTTCAGATGCATTCTAGGTATCAATGAAACAACAGTAAATAAAAACAATCAGAGCCCTGGCAACAACATTGTAGATAGGCCCAACAAGTCAATTAGAATGATTCTGAATAACTTGTCAAATAAGGTTTCGTAATTAATTAAATCGCTTTATTGATGAAGTCTAAACGGTTCATGTTGCAGAGGAGGTGTTGTGATAATCTATCTCTTGATCCTCTGTTCTAATCAGAAAATGCTACTCATTTATTTCTCTGGTGGGGAAAAAAAAAGTCCAGTCAGGGGCTGGAGGGATCGCAGGGGCGTGTTCTAATTCAAGCCACTTGTCTGCTCTACTTTTGTCAATCACAGCACCCTGGTAGATTCAGAGCAACAGCAGACAGTTACTGGATGCAACTTGTGGTGAACCACTTTCGGTGATCTCAATTGATCCAGACGTGATACGTGTAGAAGTTCAGAGTGAAAAATGGCAGCGTAACTTCCACTGTGCTGTAACGTAGGATCGGTTGCAAACCTAGGGTAAGCGGTCACAGGGGCAACAGAAGTAATAACGCAGATGTTATTTGTTGCTTTTATTCTGATGGGTCATTGATAAGATACAGTCCTTTCGTTGCCACTTTGTCCGAAGTTTTAACCACTTTAACTGTGATGAATCAAATTAAAAATTCCTGTCACCTGATTTGGCCAATTTCCCTGTTGTGCAGTTTTAAAGCCTTTATTAGATATCCACGGGAGAGAGATGACAGGAAAAGATGGAGGTAGAGAACTCCTTTTAGACCGCACTGTACCTGCAATTGGGTACTGGATGATCTTTTCAGATTGGCAATACACAGCAAGCTGTGAGTGTGTTCTGCGTAGAGGGTGCATACCCGAACTGAGTGTTGAGTTTGAAAAGAAATTAAAAAGGCTTAATGGGTGTGTTCACGTAGGTCAATTTTTAGGCATAATTGCACTTGTTGCCTAGATGCTTTACTTGTAATCGTAAAAAAAAAAAAAAAGACTACATGAATCCAGGCTTTTTCTTTAGTACAATTCAAAACACTATTAAAATTAAAATGACGAGGTGGCTGTGTTGCTTCCAGAGGAAATACACTGCGTTGGATTTGTATCAGGTTTGGACATGAAATACAGTATGCTTGTTGGATTTGAGACGGGTTTGATAGCATTTGCTTAAGTTGTAATGTAACTTTCTGGTCCTGGTGATGTGCTGTGAGCTAACAGCAGAAAGTGCTCTATAGGTAATGTAGTCTTTATGTCAAAAGCTTATGATGGTCAGATGGCACCAAGATGAATAAACAATCAAATACACATGGCTTTGGTCTGAATCTGAAATGTAGAAAAAGAACAGGACATGCTGACATTGACAGGGTTGGAATGATTTTGATGGAAATGATGAATGTGTTCTTCAAACTTTCCTTCATCAAAAAAAAAAAAAAACAAAACACACACAAAAAAACACCTTTTGAAGCATTTACAGCCTGGTAGACTTTAGACATTCTAGCTGTTAATTTTCATGGCTTTCCTTCCTCAAGTTCCCTTCCACTCTGTACAAATCTCCTATTTTACCACATTCAAAGTACCCAGACCATCACGCTGCCTCCACCATGCTTGACTGAAGATATTAAACACTGTTCTAGAATCTTTTCATTTGTTTTGCGTCTCACAAATGTTCTTCTGTTTGATTCGAAGACCTCAAACTTGGACTCATCTGTAGCCACCACCTTCTTCCAGTCTTCTAGTGTCCAATGTCTGTGCTCTTCTGCCCATCTCAGTCTTTTGTTTTTATTGGCCATTCTGAGTTTTGGCTTTTTCTTTATGCCATGAAATCAGCTTCCTCAAGTCTTCTCTTCACTGTTGATGCTGATACTGGTGTTTGATGTGAACTATTTAGAGCAGCTGCCAGTTGAGGACCTGTGGGGCCTTTTAGAGTGACTGAGTCAGAGCCCAGACCTCCACCAAATGCTATGGAGATGCTATGGAACAACTTGAAGAGATTCATACACATGATACGTCCAAAGAATATGACAGAGCTAAAGCAGTTCTGCAGGAAGAATGGGCTAAAATTCCTCCTGAACATTGTGCAGGTCGGATCCACAGGAAGGCCCTGGTTGAGTTTAGCAGGTCAACCAGTTATTACTTCTAAGGGTTCACATATTTTCAAGAAGCGCTCTGAGGTTTTTATAGTTGTTTTCAATACGAGACAAGACATGAAAGATCATAATTTATTTTATTTGTTAATACTCTTGGCTTCAAGAAATACAGTATCTACTGTTGTGATGTTTGAGTAACTGAATTATGAGTAAATAAATAAATAAATAAATGGACAATTGAAAAATGTTTTTAATATGTCAAATTGCCTTCTTTGCAGGATATCATGATGTCTGGTTGTAATAGCATTTATCCATCAGCCAGTCAATATATTTATTTATTTATGACATTTGTGTCTGTACAAGTGCTGATAATAATGATTTTATTTTTTGTTTATCAACACGAATAGTGGTAAATTATTTTATTAACACTTTAACACTGGCAAATACCTTACACTCCAACACATGTTGCCATATTTACTGTCAGCATCTGCAGAACCAAGTGCTCATGTTCTATCTTTAACAAGCTGGCTTTGAGCTTGACCAGCTCTGACATTTTGTGGAACCTTAGGGAATGCAGACGCAGCATTCAAGCATTACGCAAGCTTGGCTGAATAATTCAGCTTGTGCTATGCATATTACATTGTGCACAGAGTTCCCATTTGGCCCCCATGCTCAGCACTCCATTGGCTGTGTGTCTTCTTCTGGCTTTCAGTTAGGCCAAAAATTTCTTCTCCCTGTTTCTAACCCCTTCCCGCATTTGTTTATGTGAGCGACTTTAGCCAGAGAAGTTACAGCCAGCTCTGCAAAAAATGGGCTGAGTTACAAATGTTTTAGGTTATATAATACATGGTGCTACTACATAGAATACATGAACCATTACTGGGAAACAACAAGACAGAATTAAAGACTGGCGGAAGATGTGAAGCACCAAGGTTAGGGCTAAATGTGTGGTTCCAACACTAGTTTCATTAATCTGCTGCTATAACAGTCTCCACTCTCCTTGGGAGCTTTCCACCAGATTTTTGGAACCTGGTTGCAGAGATTTGCTCCCTTTCACCTCATCCCAGTCCACGTCGTGCTCATGTTGGACTGTGACTTCCATGGCAAAATGTAGTGCCAATGCAGGAAACAGGGAGGTGGAAAGTAAAAGGTTGGGGTTTGGAGGGGCCAATTCTGTCTCTCAAACATTACTTTGTAAACTCCAAATGCAAATATGTTTTGTAGAAAACTTAATTACTGGCTGAATTATGCTCCAGTTTTTTTTTAGTTCTTTCATTAAGTGCAGAGAAAGATGGTGGTTTAGGCTAAATGTTAACACCACATTGTGTCTGTACAATAGTAGTCACAAACTTGATGTTATATTGTAAGACTTAACACAATTATTTTATGTGGTCCAAATAATGCCAATACATTTCTATTACTATAGTTTAAACCCAAAATATCCCCACAAAGATGCTCCCAAAACACTTTTTCATTTAACTTTATTCATTTCAAACTCAGCTTAATACATTCCACTGAAAAAAAAAAAAAAAAAAGAATATAAAGATAAATCAGTATAATGTCACTCACAGTGCCATAATGTAAAACACCAGTGTTACCCCATATGCTGTAAATAATGCAAGCACATGTGGTTTTTTTTTTTTTTTTGGTATAAAGAAAGTGAGTAAATACAGGAATAATTTAATTAAATTAATTACTTTCATGTAATAAAAACATAACAGTAAAATTTAAGTAGAGTAAGAAAGAATGAATAAGACTCTCAGATTTTCTTTTTCTTCTATGGTTGCTTTGTGTTCTCTCTACAATAGCCTAATAAAAAAAAATGCTATACATGTACTACTTATAATAATGAAAATATAGACATTTTGCTGAATTTTTGTTAATATTTATGTTACAAAAATATTAAATTATATAAATAATTAATGTTATTAATACTGCCACAATAAAAGCCAAAAGAACAAAAAAGCAGTTATATCCACAAATAATTATTAGTTCGGTTCTAAAGAAAAGACCCTGAACCTTGACCCTGCGAAGACTCTGTGTCTAGTGTATTTTAACGTCAGAGTGGAGCTAATATTTATGACTTTTGTACTGTTTGTTTTTGTACTGTTAAGCAGTTACCTTATACCCACGTATCAGTAACCAGACTCAACATTTTTTGGACTGCTGTTATGGTTCTTTAGCTGTAGCTTTAGCGAGGTTGCTACTGTTTGATGGCTTTTTTAGGCACAAGGTCATTTTTATTGCTTCATATACATTTCAGAATTGCTGTATCATTATCATTTTGCTCAAGCGATTAAAGGTGACACATTATCTCTGCCTTCTATAGGTCACAATAAAGACTGAAGAATGTTTTTCCTGCCTCTGGTCAGCAGCAGAATTGGTCTTTTATTCCCTGACACTCTTGGCAGTTATGTGGGCAGCAAATGTTGGAGCTGGACAGTTAAAACCCAAATAAATCTGGTCTTTTCGAGGGAAAATTACAATGTCTTTTGGCTCACTAAGTATAAACACTGGAAGGGGGATATCATTACAGGAGCCTCATTTATTCCTCCAATGACTCCTGTGTATGGAAAGAAATGCTCTTTGAGAGAATTTCTAGGCATTATTACTGTTGAGGGCTTGACAGTCTGGGTAAAGTGGCTTTTTTTTTTTTTGTTTTAGTCATACATGTTCTCACCTTTTGGCATCCTGGTGATGTGCTGTGAGCTATCTGTAGAAATTGCTCTATAGGGAATGTAATCTTTATGTCAAAAGCTTTTGATGGTCAGCTGGACACCAAGGTGAATAAGCAAGCTTTAAACTATTTTTCATTATATCTGCAGTATATCCACCTGTCACTGTGCTCTGCGAGGCAAACATCAGATACTGTGTAGGCGGCTGCATAGGTGTTATGAGAAGCTGCTCCCGGAGCTTACTACTTCTTCACTTAGCTTGGGTTCATCTAGAAAAGCATCTTTTATACAAATGTAATGTAAGGTGCCAGGGAGACTTTTTACTTTTCCTTGTTGTAAAGTCAATGAAATAACTACAAGAACACACAAAATGACCACAGAGAGACACAAAATGACCAGAAAAAGATGGTTCACAACTCTCGTTACAGTGTCACAGGATGACAAAAAGAGGATCTGAAGATGATAAAGTGGAGAGAATTTAATCTTTTATCTTATCACAGCTCATTATAGACTTTTAATTGTTTAATTACATGAAAATTGGTGAATGCACCAAGCTAGCTTCAGTCACTCCTGTTGCATGATGTGTATGTAAGGGTATAATGGGACTTAAGAATTCACCTATTTGAGTGTTTCGTGCATGAGTCCCATTGTCCTCCCCCAAGCTACGCACACAGTAATACTATTGTGAACAACTTATACAAGGACACCACCTTCCCTTTCATGGATCACTGGTCTTTTCAACACAAAATCATCAGAGGACGGAGAGCAGAGATTTTCAAGAGTGGCTACTGCATCCTCCAACAGAAATACTGTTATTGTATTGCTTTTAATTCAGTCCTGTTTCTGACTTAAATTTAAGACTCATTTCCCTCTGTGGCCCTTTTTTTTTTTTTTTTTACAGAAAACCTGCAGTGTCACGCTATGTTGGTGAGAAGAGTTCACTTCTTAAAGCGGACACCTTTGCCGGTTTACACTGAACCTAATAAAGCTTCGCTAATGATGCTTCAGTGTTCATTTCACACAAGTACTAGCTCTCCCTCGCATTAGTGGTGTGATGTTTCATGCGACATCCAACCGGACGTTTAACAAGCGCTTTGTACATACACATTACTGGTGGATGAACGGTGGTTTTTGCTTGTTTCGCTTATGTTGGTCATGATTTGGATTCAAACACAGTTGACATAAAGTGTGTCCTTTGCAGGACTCCTCAACTTTCCAGCCCGGTATTTTCTCTAATTGCTCAACACAGAGCTCAAATGAAGCTGAGTGTAACAGTAATCATTAACACAATAAACACAATGTATGACAGCTTGACTTGAGTTTGATTCATGTTTTAAATGCTGACACTACTTCTTGAGGCGGCTGAAAAGAGGCACAGCACAGGCCCCGCACACACTGGTATGATACCTTTTACACAGAATGGCAAGGTGGTGTATTGACAGCGTAAAAGAGACGTATGAAAGTAATGAAATGTGCCCCATACATTAAGACTTATATAAATTCAGTACTGTAAGGTTTCTATTCAGCCCAACACTGGCTATTCTAATATGTTTGAATATGAATATTATAAAACGTAATTACTTTACCTCTGATAGATGCACCTTTTCAACTTCAGAGACCCTGTGAATCTCTCTGCACACCAGTCTACCTAAGTCTCAGAGTTAAGGCTGATAGAAAAAAAAAAAAAAAGGCATTTCATTATTCATCGGGTTACAGACGTAGGGCATTACTTATACATTACAGTCTTAGCTTGTTCTTTTTTAGCTAGGAACGTTTCATTATTAAAGGAGACAAGTGCAGAGCAGTGCAGAGACCTATGGTAATGTTTTAAAGATCACAGCAATGACTTGCTTTTCATCTGCTCTAAATATTTATTTTTCTCTCATAGGCATGTGCTGATTTAACACGGCTGGACGTTAAATGAAAAATTATTTGGATACTTTTGAAAATGAAGCTGCCTGAGACAAACAGTTTTGGAGCCATATTAGTTTTTGCCAGTGATATATTTCTGTGTTATCTGCTTCTTTTGCTACTGTTGTGCAATTTCACACAGTTGACTTTTTATGCAGAACATGCCGCTCTAAAGAATGACTGTCTTTTTCTACCACAGTTACATGAATCACGCTACAGTTTTATTATGTGACTGATTTAACAGTTTTTCTTCAGCACTGATGGTGACATTTGATAAGACCAGAAGAAGCACTGTGAAAATGGGGAAATGTATTCCTTGTAGTGCAGAGCACCATCCAAACGCAGCTTTGCCAGCTGTTTGGGATTACCATGGAGTTCAGGAAAGACAGCTGCGCTTTCTTGTAAAGCTCTTTATTACAACTGTACATGACTCACAGTGGCACTGGATAACCTCAGAAATCCTGACCCTTACACACAACCATGCATACAGTACTGTATTCTGTCACATACGAGTTCACACTCGTCTGTTTAACTGTCTCCTGTTACACAGACATTTGCAAGGGGCAAAATAAAGAAAATAAAAACTCACCAAAATTGATTTTACATCCACTCCTCACTGGTTCCAGTACCTATTTCTGTTTGTGCTATTGGCAGCATTCGGCCACTCATTGTAATGTTATCAGTCTACCAAAAAGTCAGGTCTATTTTATTATTGTATTTATATAGCCTGGTATCACTAATCTGCCTGGGGGGGCTCTGCAATCTGTACAACATACACCACACTGGCTGTCCTATGGATGGAAAAGAAAACCTGCAGATCAGATCAGGTCTCCCATCTCTTCCAGGCTGGACTATAATGATGATAAAATATTCTGGGTAATATATTACTGACTTATTATGTAATATTACCAGGTACTGAATTATTATTATTATTAATGTTCCCAGATTATTTTCCCAGTCATTTTTGGCTACCAGCTGATTAATAACATCTGGTCATACTCACGCATGGATGTTGTTTGTTGCCCCCCTTACTGTACTTCCAGTACTTGTTACTGTATCATATGTGCTAAGCTTTTAGTATTGTTGGCAGTGAACAGAGTCTTTCCTGCCCATTCTGTTGATATCTTTAAATGAATGTCATTGTCAATGTCATTATACATAGGTATTCTGTCAAGATGTGAATACAAATGTTTGTCTTCATATTTACTATATCTTTCGGCTGCTTATACACAAAGACACTTGCATCTGCAGTGCATGCCTATCATTTAATACCCACTGTAGTGTGCAGGCAGAATGAAACTCTAGAACAAGTTTGTTAATCAAACAAGATGATGCGAATATGAGATCCAAAGCTGTGACAAGTAATTTTGATTCTACATGCTCCGAGCATTCTCATTTAGAACGGTCTCTGGCCTTCAACAATAGACTTATGCACCCTGCCTGTCTCATATGATGATATCTATTACTGGGATTGCCAGGCAAGTTCGAAGGAGCCATCACTTCATGTTGTAATCAAGCAAACAAATGCAGTACTGCTAGACCGATATTTTACCATGAAAAAGAAAAACAATTAAACGTTGCCTTTTGTTGTTGTTGTTGTTTAAGCTGTTTCATTCTGGTAGGTTATACAATCCCCACAATAGTAATGAAATTGTGAGGCCATTTAATTTGTTTTTGCTGTACACAGATGATATGTGGTAAGAAAGACTAAATAAAATGTAAAAAAAAAAAAAAAAAAACATTTGGTTGGTTTGGCTCCATCATCAGCTGTTGTAGACCTTTACTTGTTGCTCACTACACTAGTAGTTTCTTTCATTTTTGGGAAGTTGGGACAATTCCCTTTCCACCCATAGACAGCTGTCTGGTCTTGTTGATTTATCCATTTGGACATGAAATGGAGCGCTCACAGGTAAAACCCAAGCTAAATAGCAGTGCTATTGCAAGCTATTGTTTGAACCATAAATCTCAGGACACGCCTTGGTAACAAGAAATCTGTCTGTGATACATTCCAATATTTTTGATCTCTTAACATATGGGTGATCTGATATGAAATGTGTTGTGCAGATGGTTTATGCTGTTGAATGTATTGTGATGTAAATTCTATGAAATACGGTAAATGCTTGAATTCTGAACCATCATTTTGTATCCATATTTTGAGCTCAAAAGCAAACAGAAATGAATTGACCTTGCTGTTCCCATACATTTGGAGCAGCTTCTGGGATTTTACAGCAGTAGAAGAATTTATAACTACCATTTACTAGGAAGATATCCCTGTAGTTTTCACTGACAGTGCATGTACTGTATTAATTTATTAAGACAGCAGCCCATTATGCAGTCAGCTCCTGGAGAGATAATGATACTGCCCTATACATGTGATCTGTGAAGAGAACTCATAGTTCACTTCAAGCTCAGACAGGACTGAAAACATTGACCTTAGATGTTTGTGTGGTTTACACCGTATGAAATTACAGTATATTAGGAAGTATTGGCCTATACATATGTATATTATGTTGGTGGTGTTTGGGTGTCCCAGACCCAAAGGTTATACAAAAACTGTAAAATTAAATTGTAGTTAAACAACATAACATATAAAAAGCTTACACAGATGCAGAAATAAATAATATATGAATAAGCAGTTATAGATTTTTGCATTAAAACACAACTCCCACACATACTTACAAAGTGTACATACAGCCAGTGTTGTGGTAAACAATTTACTGACAGGTAAAACATTGCATTAATGTAAAGAGAAACTCTGAGGGGCTGCGTGGTTCCATATTTCATCAAGGATCAGTAAAGAATAAGGCATGACAAAACCATTTTCTGTTGAGGAAGCTAGAGAAGTGATTTTTGATGACAAACACGTTAGTTTGGAGGGGATGTCCACCTTGGAAGATAAAACATATTTTCAACATGAGGCTCACATCTTTTTTCATTTCACAGCCATCCTGGGGACAAATATGGATGTTGAAAATTTAAGTCTTTGCTAAAGTAATGAGCTATTCCACATGGCTGCTGACATGACAGGGATGCAGTCTAGAGACCATTAAGGAAATCAATCTGTGCTGTTCTAATTTATCTAAAACACAAAACAAAAGTGAAGTATGTACATACATTCTGTCCCTACTGGAGCGTAGAGGAGCTTTTATGTCTAAAGGAGAGGACAAAGCTTTGGAGCTACAGTGTGTGTGTATAAGCCAATATGTACTGTCCAGGAAGTCTTTCCATTTTTTGTCCTTTCAAAACAAAACAAAACCGAACCAACAACATTACACTAAAAATGTCAGTCCTATTATTTTCTTAAAATAAAGATGCTTTCTTTACCTGTATCTTGATTACTTTTGTTTTCCTAAACATTATATTTTCTTGCAAAAAGCAATTGGCACGTGTGACGTAGCAGAGCTAAGTGTTTAATTTTTACCATATATAACACTTTCTACTTAAGCAAACATTAACATAATTAGTAAATGTAAGCATTGGGCATTCTATCTATGGTCATGCTTAGTTATTGTGGCTGCTCTACAGTTTTTTAACCTTTTGTGTATGTTGAGTGTATTTCTATGTATGCACATGTGCATGCACACACGTGTGTTATTGTGTTGACAAAAAGGTATTATTGTTCATAACCCCCCCAACCACATTGCCTCATTCCACGACATTTAATGTGGACCATGTTTCTGAATGTTTGGTTTTGCCACAGAACAAACAGCGCAGTCACGTCCGACCAATCCAGCTCAGCACAAAAGATGTTTTCCTGGCTGTGCCACACAATTCTCTTTTCAATTCTCATTAATGCTCAACATACTGTGGTACCTTGAAGATGAAAAATGTGGGCCTCCCCTTTGTGTTTGTCTGGCAGTGAAATTTCGCTGTCGATTCCCACAGTTAATCACATTACATCCTCAGTCTTGAGCCTGTTTGGCTTTCTGCTGTGTCTGTGCTGTTATTTAATTTGAGGGAACACTGAGGCTGAGAAAGCATTTGTTTTAATGGCATATTTGCAGTTGTGAACAGAATGGCTGCTTGAGTGTTTTGTTGCTTTTGTTTTGAAGGTGTTCAGTGTTTTGTTGCTGTGCTTTCAAAATCCAATTTTCTTCACACATATGCTTTGTCTTTGTTCCCTTTCTTTCCAAACACAGACTCAGAAGTCATCTACAGGAACAGTGATGGCCACGTCATCAAGTTTAACATCCTCACAAATGAAACAGACATCGTCCTGACAAACACGACATTTGTAAGTGAAGCTCAGTCCTACACACTGTGCATACTGCAGAATTAGTATTTATCCTCTATTTGTTTATGTCTTTATCTCTACATGTAATTTCCACTAGATAAATTTCAATGTGGCCAAGTATTCTGTCTCCCCTGACCTGAAATACGTCCTCTTCGCTTATGATGTCAAACAGGTAAGCTCCTTTTCATTTTCTGATAAATTATGATGAGAATGGGACAGGATGTGGTTCCATGATCTTCACTGTTTCAAGTCCACCACACTTTGCTACAAGCTTCCCTTCTGTTCATATTGAATTTTGTAACCTTAGACCTCTCAGTTGTGGCCTTGAGCATGAGTTGTGCCAACGATTCCAACAGACCTCTGTTTAAGATGTGGTTTCAGGTGAAGTTCCATTAAAGGCGAGGAGGCAGGGTCTGTTTGAATCTCACTAGACCACCTAGTTTAAGTAAAGTCTTTTTGTCTTTACTGAACACACCCATTAAATACACAGAGTGATGGTCGAAAAAAGAAGGTAAAACAGTAAATAACTAGCTGAACCACCTTAGCCTTGAACAAGCTCCTCCTTTAGCTGTGATTTAGATTTCCACAATATCCGGGAGGAACGTTGGACCATTTTTTTCTCACAGAACTCTTTTAACTCAGACAGATTCTTAGGACGTCTGGTGTCAACGGCTGTCTTTGTTTCATTTCACAGCATCTCTAGTGGATTTAGGTCTTGGCTCTGACTGAACCTCTCCAAAAGATGGATTTTGTGGCTCTGAAGTCATTCTGTTGTAGTATTACTTTATTATAGGGTCACTGTCCAGAGCTTCGGCTTGCAGACAGACACCCTGACATTATCCTGTAGCATATCTTAATAATCTTGGGAGTTGAAGGACATGTGAAGTTTTCCAAAGACCAACTGGACTTTATTGCCATGTATGCTTATACATATGAGGAATTTGGACAGAAGCTTGGTTTATTATGTGCAAATTGGTAATGTTTAAACCAAGTATGTGTGTTAGATATATAAGTGTGTAAGTGTACAGATAGTGTTGTGTGTAGTATGTTTATTGTCAATTGAATAAGAGGGATTGCCTGAGGGAAGAAGCTGTTCCTGTGCCTGGCCGTTCTGGTGCACAGTGCTCTGTAACGTCGACCACATGGCAACAGTTCTAAAAAGGGGGTGGGCTGGATGTGAGCAGTCTAGATTGTGATTTTCTGAGCTCTTTTGTTCACTCTGGATAAGTACAGTTCAGATAAGCAACTAAAAGAAACTGTCCTGTGCTAAAGCCCGAATCTAAGAAAGTGACCGTTTCCACATGAAGAAACACGCGCTTAGTATCTTCTACTGCATAAGCATGCACAACGTGTCTGGCAGAACTTGTCCCTCTCTGTTCAATATAACAGGGAAAAGATAAACCCTGTCCCAAACAGAACAGGACATACATTAAGTTACCATGACGTTAGACTCTACAATGAAATGAAAACATTAAGACTTCAGTTATTATCTGGTTCCATCAGCATATTCAGCTCAATCGACTGTGTTCAAAAAAGCTCCTATTGTTCTTTAAGCCATCCTAACTTTTGCCATTAGCTGGAGCATGAGATTATTTGAAGTGCCTTTAAAAAAAAAATCCCTATCTGTCAGACTATATGAAGTACATCTTGTGCCAGGCTGTACTTTATCAGATTTGACTGTTCTGAAAAGGACACCCGCTTCCTCTACAGGGAGGTTTGAGATTTAAGATCGAGCAGACCATTTATTTTTGAAGAAGGTACACAATCTGTCAGCGAGGAAAGACATCCCGGGGTTATAAAGACAAAGCCATTCTGAAATATGTCGTCATGATTGAAGAAACATCCATGCTAGAGTCCTCTGTGTTTAATATATTTTGACGAGTCCGGGTCAGGGGGTGAGGAAAATTCCTTTGTGGCCTGTGCGCGACTGGCAGGTCACATTCACTCACTAATAGAGCAGCGGGGCCAAGCTTGAACCATAATTACCAGGTTTCCATCAGAAAAGAGTCGATGCAAAATGAGATATGCAAATTGGACCCTTCACTCTAGAAAAGAATCCACTGTGAGGATTAGTGACAAGGCGATTAATCAGAGCTGATTTGCATATTTTGCATGAAGGGTTAGACTTACATTTAGCCAACAGACAGAAGTCCAGTTTATTTTTAGCACAAGGGCAAGCTGAAGGGAGAACATGTTGGATAGTTTAAAGAATTCTCCACTTTTAAAACTCTAATGAGAAGAAATATGTAAAATTGCTCTTCTTTATTCCGCTGCAGTGTTTCGCCACAGGCTCTTTATTAGGGTGAGTTACTGAACATGTAAGAAACACGCGCTCTGCACGAAACCTACAAAACCTTGGTGAGCATTCAAAACTAAAAACACACTTTCACTAGCAGCTGTTAACTAAAGTGGAAACTCCAGAATGAATGAAACCTATGCACATAAACGAGTAAACAAACATGTTCCCTATCTATCTAGCAGACATCACTTTGTGCCAGTTTTTGTTCCTTTCTATTAACATGTTCTATATGTAACATACTTTAGAAATGCCCACCTACCTTATTGTGGCCAAGACACTATATACCACACGTTACACATAAGAATGACTTTCTATGCTGCTGAGTTAGTTTCACATCAGGGATCTGAAAAGTTGGAATCTGAAAAGTAACTAGTAACTATACTTAGCATAGTATGATATCTGCCTCTCTAGTGAGGTTGGTAAATGTTAAAAAAAACAACAGCCATGAGCTTGATACCTTCGTGATGAAGAGCATTGCCATCAGGTCTTCTGGGAGAAAGAAATAACTTTTTAGAGATTTATTTCTGGTGCACTGAATAAAATAAAACATTCATCAACGCTTCCAGCACTTCAGTGCAGATGTGACAGAGTTTGAATCCTGGCTTTGTTTCCACCTGTTCTTATATATATTTTGTTTTAGTTATTCCAACGTCTTTTATGTTTTACCAGGTAGTAGAATAGGTTTTTTAACCTCTGAATTGTTTGTTGGCATCAGGGCTCTGTGTGTGAATTATTGCCATCTACGGGCAGCGTTAGAACATCCAGTCATCCATACTGAACAGCTTAATTGTTTTGGTGCACAGCCAAATCCTCAGTATATGTGTAGATGATGAAACGGTGTGAGAAATGCTTGACTGCTGCTGGGAAGTCGTGGTTTGTAAAAGCTACAGTGACGGTCCCTGTTAAGTAAAAGAGATACAGCTCCAGAGGGAGCCTTGATGCGGCTCTCAACAGGAACTACACTGGACAGGGACAGAAAGCTGCACTACATCACCTCCTTCTGATGTTACATCATCATCGAACAACACCAATATAGATACAGAAAGGTAAACTGCATTAGTTGGAATTATGATGGTGTTATTTCAAAGGCATGTATATGACAGGTGATAATACATTTTTTGTAAATCCCATAAAATATTTAAACCTGACCATATTCACAAATGTTGGGCTGGGTGCATGTGTGGAGTTTACCTCCTCTCCAAACCCTACCTCCTCAATCCTCTTTGAGACTTTACACAATATGACCTGTGACATCACAGTGTCTGAGGGAAGGAGAGTGTGAGGGCTCCAAATGCTGAATGAGGAATATGACAACACACTGATATCATATTGGACATGATAAGACATATTTGCGGACAGTGAAATACAAGGTTGATGTCGGAGTCTGCATTTTAACACAGGGGGGTGATTGTTATCAGCAGCCTGATTGATAATTGATTTTTGACCACATGTTGGCAACAACAACTTGCAGAAAACAGCATATTAGCTTTTAAAGCAGAATATGTTACTGTAGCAAAAAGCTGCTTGTGGACAAACACTGGTATTCGCTCTGTTTTTTATGATCTGATGAAATGATTGAGGTACAGTATACTGTGCTATGAGTGGCTAATGTAGCCTCGACCATCACTTCTTTCCAATAGATTAGCACCAGATTTTCTTACTTACTCTGGTCATATCTGCATGAAAATGAATTTGCTTTAATTTCTTCTCCTGGTTTTGTGTGTTTTAATTAATCTAGAGTGCCTGTATTCCACTTTTCTTTTTCACGCTATTATTCTGTTGCTTGACACTGAGTCAGGTGAAACTACTAAGACTTGGGAAAAGACTTTGAAGTGTAAAATTGGAAGAGTTCCCCATGAGTGGTCAAGACCTAACAACATGGGGTATGCAGGAAATTAACACAGGTCTCTGGTGTCAAAGTCCATTGGTTCATACATCCAGACAGCCATCCTAATCCCTTCCCTATAAAATATTTAACTTCTCGGATTGGAAAATATTGCAAACTGGGTAGCTAACTGAATTTGCCGAAGCATATGAATGTGTTTTATTTAGTATTAGCCAAGTCAAATTGGTATAACACCGATCAAGGGCCAGAGAAATCAGTTTCCCAGTATTTCAAGTGGTATTTCTACTTGTAGTGGATTACTTTTTTAGACAGAACTTGCACTTTTACTTACATGAAACAGAAAGAGTACTGTATTATGCTTGTAAACACATTATAATGTGCATGGAATTAACAAAATGTTTAACATATAAATGTTAATCCTTTTATCAATCAGGTGCCAAAACCTTCCTGCTGCACAACAAAGCAGCTTCAGCATATGAGGTTATCAAAGAGTTTGTTTAGCATCCACACCTGCTTTGTTTTGTGCAATTTAATAGGCACACAAAAACATTTTCTTTCATTATATGTATTTATTCTGTGACATGATTGCTTTTTTTGAAATGTTCCGGACCTGCAGCAGTGCTTTAATCCCAGCCTTTCATCTGTGAATTGTGCCATGAGGCCAGAGCTCTCAGGTATTCATAACCTGTAACGAACGATGATAAGAAAAAACAAACAGACTCAGATCTGCTCTAAAATGTGTAAACAAGCTTCCTGATAATCACACACTTTGATCCCATGATAGCTTTGAATTGATTCCATACTGCAGTTGGAGTTCCTGTTAATGTGGCTGTTTTCTGATATGTGTATCTGTTACAAGGTGTTGCAGGAGGCTGGTGTAACCCTACCTGTCTTGGACTCAAGGATGAACGGATAAAGAGTGATTATGAGTTTGGCTGTCAAAGGTCAGAGGGCAATGTAACCTAATGTTTGTTCCATTCTTCTGCACACCTTCTATGATCTTTGAGGGCTACTGGTTCCAGTGATATGTGACTGCAGTTGGAGACATTTGCTCCATTTTCTATGTTAATATGAATATTTTCTGTTGCTTTCTGAAGATATCTTAATGGCTTTAAGCTATAAAGGCACAGGCATGTGTGGGTTTGAAGCTGACTGATTTCTCGCTGATTCGGAGTGACAGCCTCCATTGTTTGCATGTCAAGGCATAAATGGATTGTATGCTTCTATTTGTTCTGTATTTTTCTGCTATACCAGTACAAGGGTTCTCCTTGTGTCTGACTGTCAATACAACGATTGAAAAGCCAATTTTCCTCCGACTTTACCTTCTGAGTGCACCAAATGACTTATTAAACGTAACTCTTAAAAGTCATTTATTCCATTTTCATATGAGATGAGTTCATATTCCATTGTTCCACCTCGAGCCTGAAATGCTGATGAAAGAAAGAATGAGCTAAGTGGTAAGTGCGAGTGGGAGTCACATATTTAATACTGAAAACAAAGCGAAAACATGAGACAGGAACTATCTCTGCTGTCCCAGTCCTGACCACCTGTTATTTCAGAAAAGGAAGCGTATATCGGCTGTATAATTTTATGGGAGAAAAACAGCACCTGCATCCTGAAACAACATTTTTGTATTCCATTTTGTCTGTAAATAAATTTGAAATGAGCCTGTTTGAATAGCTGCTGCTATGAATGGTGATAGCGACTATTATAAATCAACATTTCTCCAATTATGCCAACAAAATACCAACTGTCCCCTCTTGTGATTGTGTTGTTAAAGTACAACACCTGCGTTCCTAACTGTGTCCCTATATGCTGCTGAATACTCATGTGTATTGTACTCTGTGTACAGCATGCATACAACTGCACAGGGAACTACATACAACAGGCTCATACCATATAATAACATATAATGTGAGGTGATATATTCCTTTAATATATGTCACTGTATTAGACAATAGTGGGCAATGTGGCAAATGAATAATTAAATAACATCAAAAAACGGTTAACAATGTGATGTTCTGTATCCAAATATACATAAACAAACACTTAGTGAACAGCACGCTCCGCCTCATAAATCACGTGCTTTGTCCAACTGCATCAAAGCTGTAGCAACATATCTTATCTTCATTCATATCTTATCTTATATGAATGAAGTAGGCATGTGGTAATACATTTTCTAACTTAACCATATTTACAGTGAGACAAACTGTGCATGAGTTCTTAAAATGCATAAACTCAGACTAGTCCCTCCTGCACCCTACTCAACATAGTAATCGATGATTTCTAAGAGCATAGTGGAATTACAAAAACTGGATCCCCTACATACACCAGATAGCTTCTTGTAGTAGAGGTGCTATCACAGGTGCCTACATAGTGACTACCAGCTATTTTTAGTGAGTTTCCATGCTCTCAGCAGTTTATTTTGACTACAGTTTACGTACAGAAACACTAGTCAAAGCTACACAAAAAAACCTTAATTTGTAATGAACCATCGTTTCGCCTCCATGTTGTTTGAAGTTTAGAGTAAAATGTAATTATGCTCTTGCAAAAATTGGGGGAGTAGTATCTGAGAAATCATATTTAATTAGAGTTAGACAGAAATCCTTGGAAATGGTTTTGTTTGTTTTTCAGTTGATGGAATTTTTTACCTTTTAATTATCGTTTGGACCATATCGAAAAAGAAGATATAACAGTTGTAGCTGTTTGAAGTTTGAAGTTTTGATCTGTGAGAATAACCCTGGACCACGGTGTGAAGATGAAATGATCCTAGAAGCGAACTAATGGTGTGTTTGTTTAAACAGGCTTATTTTAATGGGAGCAGAGTCACAAACATGTAAGTTCAGAAGTCAAAGTTTGAAATCTGTGTTTCTAGAGGTACCGTTGTCATGGCAACCACATGCTGTTCTGTGTCAACAGCACATATCCCACAGTCCAGTGCTTTGTAAATTGTTTGCTAGACATTTGGCCGACATGTTTTCCACTGTACACATCCATCCAGGGAACCCCCTCTGTTAAGTTATTAATTTTCTATTTGCTTATAACTTGGTTGACGCCAAGCAGGGGAGGGTGAGCTATTATTCAGTGACCATGAAGCAATGCCTTCAGAGAGAAATGTAAAAAATGGGGATTTAGCTAAATTTAACTCAGATTTCACTGAATCGCCCCTTTTTTTTTTAGAAACCTTTATTAGTACCACAGTGGGGTAATTGCATTGTGGACAGGCTGCCCCTTTGAGGCACCAAGGATTCACGTTTAGTGTCGTGTCTAAGGACACCTCGACAAGCAACTAAGAGAGAGCTGGAATCAAACCATTACCCTGGGGTTCATAGATGACTGCTCTACCGCCTGAGCCCCATTATTTCCACTAAAAGTTGATTGTTGATTATGTTTCCTTTCTTTTCTTGATCTCTTACCATTATCCCCAAGTACAGGAATGTCACCAATTTGAACATGTCAAGTGGTCACCTGACGGAACCGCACATGAGAATCACAGCGTACCACACTTCATTAACTCTTCTATTTAAACACAGTCCCAAAGCAACGACTGGAGGATGAGGAAATATCAAGGGATCAAATCCAAATTCAAACACCAAAAGCCATAGTTGAAAGTTCCTCATCTTAGACACTACATGTGATCTCAAATAGCAATCTTGTACTGTAAAAATATGTTTTTTATTTTACCAATGCATTTAGATTTGGAGATTATATTCATCTTCACAGTCACTATTATATTGGAGTGTTGAAAATGTCACAACCTTTATTGTTTCTATCATCAAGCCTGCAGCAAAGGTCATTGTACCCATTTGAGCTCTATATCAAATTTAAAGGAGTGTTGCTGAAAAGATTATATGAGGGCTTATTTGGGGCACATGGAGGCTTTTTCTATATTTCATGGTAGAGAATTATGAAGTTTCAGTTGGAGTTTGAGAAATGTGTCTAGAGCACATTGGGGAGTCAGTTCTTAGTCCCAGGTGCAGCTCTCCACAACACGGAGATATTAGTTCTAAGGCCTGCAAATTTATATAGCGCAGAATAAACCCTTGTGAACTGCAGTACATTCTGTATGCACTGAGAAGTTACGTTCCGCTTAAAGTCAATATGCATCACTTGGAGCGCAGTAACTCCTCTTCTCTCCAAAGACTAATTCACTTTCACCATGAACAAGAGTCTGTATTATTGATGCTCTACCTTATTGGTATGGGCTGTGCATGGGTGCTTAGGCTGTATTCCAACGCTTTATTGTTGTCTCTGTATAATGTCTTTGGATCTGCCATAAGTCTCATTAACATCTGCTTTGTTTTGCACTGTGGAATGCACTTTGGAGAAAAATACAGTGGAATACTCTGGACTGTGTAGGAGTTAGATTTTATTTAAGCAGGAACATAAACCTACAGTAGTATCATAGGTATTGTTTTACAGTTAATGGAGATAGAGCAGTTTATTTGTGGTTTTATGTAGGTGACGCTTAGCTTACACTCACAGCATCCTGTGTATAAGCTACTGCTTATACTGTGATGAATACACATTTACACACTAATTTATTATTATTATTATTAAACTACAGAAAAGACCTAAAATTTTCAGGATTTTGGCTACTGTAAACTGTGATTATTAGTGTCTGTAAATATATTTTATATTTTATTATGTGTCAGATTTGCTATTTCTGTCTTATGTTTTAAATGCGGTACAGTAGGTCTATCTAAAAAAATCATTAAGATGCCAAACTTGTTAGTTTAAAATTAATAGATGTTTATTTCAGTTCAAGTCAACCAATCCAACCCCAGCTCCTAAAAAAACAGCCTACACCACATTGTATCACACAGTTGAAAATATCAGTGAATACCCTGTACTTACGTATTCTGATTTTATTAGACAACGTGTGGATATCTCCATCTATGGGTCGCGATTACATTTGTATTTCATACTTATTTAGTCTCCTGCAATGTTCCTATGCAGCTTAACTGCAGTGGAAACTGTGTTTTGTGACTGTTGGATTTTATTAAGATTAACTTATTTGTGGCTGAAGGAAGCGACAGTTACTGTGCATAGAAAAATTGAAACCAAATAAATTGCTTCGTGGTTGGCAGCAAATGCACAGAGCACAGGGCCCTAATACTAGCAGACTAAGTTCAAGCCCAGGTTCCAGCTGGAGCTTTTCTCTGAATGAAGCCATAACCATGATAAACACTGCTGGTTTGTTAAGGTGTGTGCCTAACGACAGTGGGACAGGACCAATTAGTGTGTGTAAAGTTATTTAAATGAAAATGCTAATATAATAGTAACTATATATATTGTTATGTTATTTCCATCAAATGGAGAAAGCGCTCTCATGGCTGTACTAACCAGTGGTCAAACAGCGACTGACATGTTTTTCAATACATTATATCTTTTCCTCTTCCCTCTCCACCAGATTATGTTGGACTAAGATGTCTAATAGCCCACACAATGAGCTCCTGAATCTGTTACCACAACATTGTATTGCTGTTTAAATAAATATAAAACATGGGTTAAGAATAATTAACCTGTTTCCAATAATGCAATGTAAATTGTTCTGTTTGTGGAGTTTGCTTATATAAAGTATATAGTGCGTCTGGTATAGTGGAAAATGTCCTTGATGGGATATGCAATAAGCTGTAAGACGGCAGTAACCAATTTTTCCAACATATTAAGGAAGTCAAGTCATGTTCTTGCCTTAGTGGGCTGGGAATCAGGCACGCCAGCAGGCACAACTCACTTGTAAAAAAGGAAGGAGAAAATAAAAAGGTTTAGCCTCTGTTGGGATGGACAGCCTGAAGGACGGGTCCAAAATGGACCCAATCTTGGACAACAACTTCGAAGATGATGTAGAGCACTTGTAGCCTCTGGCTCAGACCCTTGAGGTGTACCAGGGAGCACTTAAACCTCTCATTTGTGCCATTGGTGAGCACAATAGTTCTTGCTATAACATCCTAGATGAAATAGAAAGGTGCTGATAGCCATTTTTCAGGGTTTGGTGAGCTACACCTGCCTCACCAGGCAACTTAAATACGAGCTAAAAGCATGTTCAGAGTTGATATATTTCTGTTTTTAGTGCACTGGTACATCATCTATTCATATGTAGCCCACACATTTGGTTGTTTATTACCTACTAAATGTTCACTGTGAGTGGTGCCACAGTTTTCAGCCATCAACATTTGCTATTGCATACTTTATAATACCTACAAAAACACAGTAGAAGAGAATGTGGATTAGGTTAAACAACTGTCTAAACATCATTTCAAATACTATCGTGCTAATTTAGCACAGTGCAGATGTCTCTCTTTGGAGTAACTGTGCATATAGTACATCTTTGATGCTCAGCTCACTCATGTTAGCTTGTCACTGCTCTTTTGGTTAGAGCCCCAGATGACTGCTTATGTCTACAGGTGCTGGTAACCTCAACACAGACCTCTGTGCATATCAAAGTGATATCAGTCAAACTGTCCACCTGTCACATAAAGGCATGATTCACCCAAGTTTAATTTCCATTAAGTAATAAATTGACCTTGCATGACACATTGCAGTATAGATCCATCCTATATCCACTGTCAATCAGTGTATTTTTGGTTGCAGAATACAGAAAGTAAAGAATTTAACTCTGTGATCGATTCCTCTGCTTTGTAGCAGAGCTGAATACATACAGTAAGTGTCACATTCATGATAAAATGCAACAATATAGCCTTTCTGTGCCTGATCACCTTTCACAGCCAAAGTTCTATTATCATGTCAGGCACAGCTTCTCCAAGGGCGGTTTCAGACAGCTCTACCCCTCCGTCAGTCTGAATGCCTCTCTCTCTCTCTCTCTGCCTCTCCTGTGCTTTCAGTGCAGAGGCACACGACAATGATGGGTTTCTCAGATGGAATTAAAATGTCTTGTCCCACAGCTGTCACCCATGCAAATTGCATTGTCTACAGATTCTATCACAGAGAACAGCCTGCAGTCTGTTTTGTTTGATGCCTCCTTGTCATGATGTCATTATCTCTGGCACTGCTGCTTCTCTTGTTAATGTTTCAGACAGTCGTCTTTTGATCTCTCTCTCACTCTCTTGTCTTTCTTGGGCAGGTTTACCGCCACTCCTACATGGCCTCGTACAGCATCTACAATATTCACACACGGTAAGTTTGTTTCCCTCAATAGCTGTGACGAGGCAACCTGTGTGGTTAAAAGCACCTGTTGTCAGAGGGGAAATAACTCTTGGTTTGTGCAGATTTGCACAACTAAAGTGCCTGACCCAAGCTGCAACCTCGATTACCTTGCATTAATAGTGTCGTGTTGAGGCAGGGTTGTCCAGTCTTCTCCAAACATAATTGATATGAAGCCTTTTAAAGTCAGACCAGACCAATGTTTAGACAGTACTGTATTCAGAGTGACATGAACAAAGTCGTAAAGTAAACACACTGTGTAGACGCAATAATTAACCTAGAATGTGGGTGAAAGCATCATTGGATAATTAACTGAGCAGGATTACAAATCTACTTGATAATTAAAAAACATAAAAATTACATAGATGAAGTAGAGGACTGTTGTTCATGAAGTAAGTAAGGAAGAGTACAAAATTACTGGCAAGGACCAAAGGTAAAGGTACTTTATGTGCAGACTTAATCGTCGACAGTATACTGTACATCTGCTCCATCAACAGCAGCACTCAGAGGAAAACATGGGTTCATTCATCAGCCCTTTAACACCACTCTGGTATTTTCTTTCTACCGTGGTCATCTTTGTTCTGGTACCAGACTGTGGGTCCGTTGCCAACTGGTGCTCATTTGAATTTGTTCCTTGTTGTTGTCATGAGCAGCTCAAGGGGTCAGAGAGAATAAAAACAGACACCAAGGAAATGAAATGAAAACGAACTGATTGATTTACAAAGCATCAGTTAAACTGGAAACAGTGACCAGACTTGGCTGTCAGGAGGGTGGTGTAGAAAAGTGGATAGTATGGTGCTGGTGAAAAATACAATAATGAATGCCCAGATAAAAAAAAATCACACAATCATTCTATTCCTAAATGTTGTTGTCATCACCTGTTGTCGTTTGTTCAGAGAGGTTTGGGAGCTAGACCCACCGGAGGTAGTGAACTCCGTCCTGCAGTATGCTGCCTGGGGAGTGCAGGGCCAACAACTGGTGAGGACACACTGAAACACATTTCACACTCTCACGCTGCCTTTCAACACTGCCCTGCTTTACTTGCATTAGATTTATTGCATTTCAGTGTCAGTGAAAATTAATGACATTTTTTTCATGCATTTAGTTATTTAGGTGTCATACTTAAGAGTAATTAAGTTATTGTAAGATCATAATGTTTGAGTATGAGAATGTGTGAGTCTGATGAAAACCACATTTCCATTAACACTTTATTGAAGTATTAACACATTGGGTCATCAGCTTACACACATAAGCTTTGGTTACGTACATCGTTAAATGAGTTAACTTCAAGTCATTCATTTCTCTAGCCTTGGGCCCAACACCATCTGATTCAGACTTTCTACAGAAACAGAGCACAGTGTATTTTGATTTGTGGTGTGATTTAGAGCCAACAAAATAAGCATTCATCTCCAGTTCCAAGCCTGTGCATGACATTATGCCACATGAACAGGGATGCAAAGTGTCATGGCACATTTCACAATGCTCGGAGCTGTGTCTTGTGTTCTTCAGCCTTTATTGCATATGCATTGAAACTGTGAAGATGCACGGTGCTGTCTGCTGTCGGTGGTTTTAGTGCCAGGCATTTCTAATTCACAATTTCCCGCTCTACTCACAATGTACTCAGGTTCACATTTTGAAGGACCCTAATTAGATGCAAATTTTTTCCCATCATACTTTTTTGTATTTATCTATGCCAGACAGATGGGGAGGCTTTTTTTTGTTGTTGACAGCAAAATGTGTAAAGCATAGTAGAACTGCTTTGTCCGTATTTGCACATTTCAGAGCGACTCCATTAGGAAGTCATTATGGTGATAAGGAAGTGACAGCTAGACAGATGTGAAGGCTCTCCAGCTCTCAGGTGGCATACAGAGCATTATTACCAAGAAGTGCATTTGGATACAATGATAGGTGTGTTTTGTGAAGAGGTTGTAAGTGAACCTCTTAGCAGTTGTTTGGGGATTTATGCACTCTCATTAGTAAGATGGCAGAAAGTTAGAGAATATGAATTAAGTAGTTTTATGGAATGCCTTAAACACATGTAGTCACGCTAAATAAAGAAATAAGGACATTTGCCAGTTTGAAAATGTGTTTCTTTGGACCTTGTTTGAGCCACCTCACCCAATGCCTCTTCGTCATACAACTGTTGTCTCTGGCGATTTTAAAGATTTTACAACATTTAAAGTTTATTAAATGTCATGTGTTTGATCTCAACAGACATGCAGGGATTGTTAGTTCATTAAGGAATACTAAGTGATGGGATCCGCTGTGCCCGTGCACTTACCAGTCCATTCTGCCACTCTCTGGCACTTGGCAGAGAGCGGCAGGCTTAAGTGACAGGCTGACTTGGCTTAATATCAGGAGTCATTCAGTGGCCTTCTGCTGCTCCAATTTGTTTTTGTTTGTTTTTCTATATCAGTGTTAATTGAGTCATTGTTAGTTGCCTGCAGACATACATTCTGTGCAGGCAACTTTTTTAGGATGACAGTGTTTTCTAAGGGAACTGATCAGTTGTGTGTTTTGTGTGAAGGCCCTACACTTTCTGGATTTACAGTGAACATTCATTCAAAAATGTTCCATAACTGGAAAGAAGCTACTTTCAAATCAATCAAAGTCTTTTAGTGTGGCACCAGCTTTACTTAAAGCAATTGTTCCTGTCTTTGTGGTGATAGCATATAAAAAAATAAGAATATCAACACTGTATATTGAAACTCTCTGTTTCCAAAACCCAGATATCCAAAACACTTTATCCATCTTCTGTTATGTGCTCAAACCTGCAGCAATAAAACTTCTAGAGGCTAATTACATTTAGGCATTTGGCAGATGCTTTTATCCAAAGTAATGTACAAGGTACAATGCAAAGGCAGGGGTAAACGTAAGGAGGTCGTGCCTAAGGACACCCACTGGAGGTAGGCCACAGCTGGGATTTGAACCTGGGTCTCCAGCAGCGATCTTACCACTACACTATCCAGCCAATAATAATTATCTTAACTCCACATTTAAGGGGAGACTTTCTTGGGTCTGCTTTTAAATCATAATTTGTCTGAACCCTTTAGCACATGCACAGACTGCCTTCTGGACTGATGATATCTTGATGCCCACCAGTCAGACTGCTGACTGTAAGGTTGTGTGCAGAGAAAGGCCCTTTGCTAATGAATTTTTATGAAAGAGCACAAGGCCACAGACCTCTGGCTCGTTGGAAAGGCCAAAGACAGATTATGTTACCATCTGAAACAGGCTGGAATCTGTTTAATACTGAGAAATGAAATAGTACTGTTTGTTTGGTTGGTTTTTGTGTTGTACCAAACATCTATATACTGTACATGTTTGGAAATGTTTTTGATATTATTTAGGCTTGCACTGCCCCCTATTCTCTTCAACTGAAACTTGCTTAAACTTTTACAGCCATGTACACCGTTTTTTCTTTCTTGCAGCAGTTCACCATCCCTTCCTGTACCCTCTGTAAGATTTAACTCATTTGTGCGTTGTCTCTACAGATCTACATATTTGAAAATAACATCTACTACCAGTCTGATGTCAAGAGTAACTCTCTAAGGCTGACATCCTCAGGAAAGGATGGGGTTATCTTCAATGGGATTGCTGACTGGCTCTATGAAGGTACATATCCATGTGTTTTTATACGTTCTAAATCAGTGTCATTGTAAAACCAGACAGAGCATGCAGTTACTTGTAGCCATTTGAAGAACACATGCGAGGGTGCTTCTGTGACAAGCAGGGGTTTGATGTCAGATAATGACTTGGTGACAAACTGTTTTGCTACAGAGGTTTTAAACATTGCTGAAGTGCAAATAATGACACTGTCTAACCTAATTTGCAAAGCGTTGACACGCTGTCTCATTAAGCTGAAAACGCTTGTGTTTAGAAATATTTCCTTATAAAAGACAGTGATTAAATATTTATAATGTTTGTTCTAGAGCAGATATCTCTCTACTGGCTGTGAGGAGCCATTTTATGTGCTTTAAGTAAACACACACCGCAAACACATTTTGGCCCATGTCTCAGGAGAAAATAAATGTATGTAAATCCCATTTAATTCTAAAAAGGCAAACAACCGCAGTAACTTCACCGCTGCTTCTTTTTTCTGTTTTATTCTAATTAGATTTCTTAAGTCTAATTGCTCAGCAATCAGTGATTGTTGACCTTTCATTAGAACTTCATTTAATACCTCTTTTGTTATAGCAGCTTCTTTTCCACATCATTGTGTTTGATTCTTAAGTATTTGCAGAATGTGTTTGTTTATAATCATTATGTACTAAGTAAGATTGCATCTTTTATGAAATGACAATAGCAACACATTTCAACATTTACTGTCACTTACATTCTATAGCATATAAACAATCAGTACTTATATTATTACCAGTGACACAGATTAGTATTGTCATCTGAAAGCACTTTGTCATGTACATGATGTTTTAAAAGCTAATTAAAATCTATTTACAAATAGTAATTGCTGTCACAATAGCAGTATTTCATAATCACAACAAAAATGAATGTTAATAATAGTAATAACCCTTTAATAATACAGTGCTTAAAAGGTACTCTAAGCTTTACATTGAAAAACTATTAGCAAACACATATCAGTGACAGAGCTGCACATTCAAAACAATCTTAGACATTTCTTAATGCTTGTTACGATGTTTTATATCCATGTGAAAAGAGCTCAGAATGGGGCGAGTGAGGGAGGGAAAGGCAGTTTGAATCTGAAAGTGGAGAACCTATGCTAGGATGTGATGAATTAGAAGTTGGAGGGAAGGGATTCATGTTATGGAGGGCTTTGTAAGCGATAAGGAGGAAGAAGCCGATCTGATTACAAGAGCAAGACAAAGTGAGAACATGGGTGGCAGCGATTTGGATGTAAAACGGGTTCTGGAGGTTTTTATTTCTAGATAAAAGAAAGTTGTGTTGATTTCATGGTACATGTGCTGTTGGAAGGTGTTGGAAGGCGAGTCCAAACATTGGAGCTTATGCTGTTACAAGCAGTTTGTGACAATGGAGTTGTCGAGTGACATGTCATTGGTAGCAACATACAGTAAAGTTGTATTTCATTGTATATCAACAAGCTGTGTGACGTGCAGTAGTAATGTTGCTATGTTACATTATGTAGATTTTTATTAATGTAATATCAACAGCTAATACAAATTCAGACTAAAGAATTTAGTTCTAAATTTGATATGAGGCTGAAGTATACTGTGCTTCAAAGCTGTTATTATAGAATTTGAAACATTGGTATTCCCTAGTGGTACTGTTGAAAACTTCAACAAAATTGTATATATAGTGGCATTAGCAGATCACATGCTGTATAATTCTATAAGTCAGTGAAGTTCTTCTCAAAATGCAAGACTGATGTGAAAAAAAAAAGCCTTTTCTGTGCCGCCTTCTAAACAGAGGAGATCCTTCATACCCATGTGGCACACTGGTGGTCGCCTGACGGAGAAAGGTTGGCCTTCCTGGTCCTCAATGACAGTCTGGTACCCAACATGGCTTTGCCTCGTTTCACTGGCATGGCATACCCCAAAGGAAAGCAGTATCCATATCCCAAGGTAAAACATGCAGGAACCATACTGTACATGCCATAATAACACCATATACCCTACTCATTTACTCATTCTTTTGGGGGGAGGGAGTGAAGTCTCTTTAGCTCTATTCTTAACCCTCAAACACAAAGTAGGTACTGTATCTACTTTCTCATCTCACTCTCAGGCAGAAAGCAAAGTCATTTGATGTATTAGGTTAATATAGGGACTTAATTAATAAAAAAGAGATACAAAGAGATGTATTGTATAATACATCTCAGCTACAGCAGCGATCTCTGGACATTGGACATCTCTGGATTTTTTTGTTAACTGGTGTTTGGTTGTCTACCACAAAACACAAATAATTTAAAGGCACACATAACCTAACAAGTATTCCCCATATAATGAGTTTTAAGAAGTTAGTATTGTACTAACTGGACCATTTCTGCTTTGATATTTGGGTAGTTATTTCCTCTGTACACTTTGACACTTTCAGTGCAGTTTGAAAGCAAAAAGCTTAGAAACAAAAACAGTAAAAAAATGGTTTTGTTATATGTTTGCCAGTGGGTGTTTATTGCCGCTGCTATCCACCAGTGTTCACTCATACATGGAGACTGAACACTGTGAAAGAGGCAGGGAACCAATTACCTCACTTGAACAGAACGCAATACACTACAGTCGTCATACACAACAACCCCGTTTCCACAAAGTAGCCGGCTGGATCATCTTCGCTTTAAAACAAAAACTGTTGCTCTCTCTGGAGGTCTTTGTGTAGGTTGAATGAACATCAGATGTCATTTTGAAATGCAGAGGAAGTCAAACTACTGTAGAGTGAGCTGTTTCAGGTGCTGTGCAAAAGACAAGAGTACACAGACCAACAAAGTAACTCCTAGAATTCATTTAACAGTATGCGGCTTTCATCTCTGCAGTGTTATAGTGTGTGAGCGATGCTTTTTCTTGGATCTGTACAATGAACAACATTCAAATGAGACTCCTGACAACACAAATGCCTGTTGTTTATGGCTGTAATTTCCGAATGCTTCAGTGAAGTGTTTCTGTAATGCATCATGCTTAATCAGCAGTCTTTTTCATGTGCACTGTTTGGTGTCAGACAAAACGTGACTCATAATAGTGTCTGCATAACAACACATGTATTTTTCTAACAGCATGTGCTTCTGAGGCAATTTTAAAGGGCTTTTTAAGAGCTGCTCACAAATAGTTATTCATTTCCAGTCATTCGGCAGCCACAGTCACATTTATCAGTTTGAATAAAGAATTTTACCACTGAAATCATGTGAGGCTGTGGTCTAATATGTAGACTGTCTGTTCTGCACGCAGGCTGGCCAACCCAACCCGGTGGTGAAGCTCTATGTTGTCAATCTTTACGGGCCGACGCACACGCTGGAGCTCATGCCTCCAGAGACGCTTAAACTACGGTGAGAGAAGCTGCATGCCGCTGTCAAAATGTTGCTTGAGCTTCTGTGCCTGCTAACTGAATACTCTTTTTTTTTTTTTTCAAACTTTGGATGATTATTTTTCCTTACTGGTCACTTTGCAACTTTAATTGGAAAATTGTGTGCACTGCTAGCTGCTTTAACCGTTCTTTGCAGTAAGTGTAGTTGTAACTTTATTTAATTTCACCACACACCTGGTGAGTATGTTCAGAGCTGTACTAAACTGACTGAGCCCTACCAGAAAATAATTAGTCTTGTAAAATGTTCACCAACTCTTAACATCTAAATGATGTTCTTTATGCACTCGGGTGACATCTCTTCTACCACCACGAAAGAACTGTGTATGGGAGCCATGACTAAATGAAAGCAGTAGCTTGCCAGTAAAGTCATTTGGTAAAGTTGTAAGAACCAGGAAGCTGAGAAATTAACCTTGTGTCTTGAGAAATGTAGCTCTTTGGTAAAACAATCCTTTCATCAAATCTTTCAGTCATGCACATTTGACTATTTAAAAAAACTCAGAATTTTAAAATAACAATCCAATTCTTTGACAGTGTACATCTACTTACAGAACACCAAATAACCCGCGCAATTATATTGTTTCTCACAGGGAACATTATGTGACCATGGTGAAGTGGATCAGCAAGACCAAGACATCTGTTAGGTGGTTGAACCGCGCCCAGAATATCTCCATCCTGACTGTGTGCGACACTACAACTGGAGCCTGTGTCACGGTCTGTGTGGGTGTAGAAGGGAGATTAAAAAAAGTGTGTTCTTTGCTAGGAAAGGAAGCTGGAAATTTTAACGTCCATCAAATCGACTCAGAAGATTCACGGCAGGCCTACTAAAGTTCCTTTGCTATCTAGTGCAGCATGAAGTCTTTAGTTCATGTAAGGTTAAGTAGTTATTTCTCGAAGTGTGTGGAGTGTTCTAGGCAAGAGTTATACTGTATTTGATCAAGCCTGGTTCTGAATTGAGCTCCAAGGTAACACTAGTGTCTACTTTCTGTTTCCTGTTGTTTTTACTTGGGTTTTTTAAAGAACTCTAGTTCTTTCTAAATCATTTTTATTTGATATATATCTGATATGTGCTTTATTGTAAGTTGAAGAGGCGCTAAGTAAGAATGGCAAAAACAATGCTATCTACTACTTATGTTAGGTAGAAAGTGCAGGTTCCTTGAGCATTTTATGAGGCACTAACCTTTTCAGCAGTTAGTTAGTATTATCTGAATTGCACAGAAACGGAACTATTTCAATTCTGGTTCAGATACAGAAGTTATCATAAATAAGAATGTTTCAGATTGAAGGAAATTCGTCAAGGAAATCTGAAATGTCTTAATTTTAGATTCAGAATAAAAACTTTATTGTCATACATATACGCCACAAGTGAGCATATGAATCAAATCTCAATGCATTTACTAGCTAGATAATAGAAAATAAATATAATATAAATAAAATGGTTTTTAGTCAGGTGTATTATTTACAGTATTAATACTTCACAGGATAGAATCTACTGGAGTTCCAGCAAAATGAAATCACATTAGCAGTCAAACCAAAAGGATTTAGCTTCATAATAGCTGGTGACCATTTACAAATATGGACACAATCACATGGAATATGTAGCATATATACTTTTATTTATTTCCTGTACGTTTAAACATTTCCCTTATTTAAGAATTCTTGAATAGATTCTTTAGCATCGGTGTCACACACAAGCATTGTCATGCCTGAAAGCGACTGTCACACCCTCTTCTCCACAGCCTGCCCAGCGCCCCCTTGCAAAGCTACATAACTAAATAATACAATTTTACTGCAAATTATTTATTATTATTGTATTTATATTATTATTATATAATCCATTCCTTACCACTTGTGTCTTTAGTTTTGTAAAACAGTACTTGTGACCGACTTGTGTTGCTGTGACCAGCCCTAACCGGTGTGTCTGTTGAACTACTAATTATTTGGCTTGAAGGAAGCTTTGCTGAAATCACCGCACATCTGCTGGCATGAAGTCTCTCTATGTTCCTCCATATCTGGATGACACAGAGCAGTTTTAAACCCCCAGTTGAACTGTGGGACTCATCAGGCCGCTCACCAATTGTGTGCTTCCTGATTTGGTGTGATTTGCATGAACAAACATGCCGTGCAGCCAAAAGGCAGCTTAGCTCAGGCCTGGACACAGCGTCCAAAATCCCCTGCCAAGACTGGCAGGGGACTGGCTCCTGCTCATGCATACTGGTTTGAACTACAGACTGGGAATGGTGTCCGCGGTGGCATGTTACTGCAAAATAAAGGATCCCTTATCTGACAGATGATTCTGTCTGGAAACACATTTCACTGATGAGTTTTCCAAAATAAGTTTGACGAAATATGAAAAATTTAAACAAACATTTTGCTGACATGAAAAGAACATATTGTGAAATGATGTGATTACACTGTGTTCTATGTGTTCTATGTTCACAATCTTAAGGAGGATAAAGAGAGTTGGGAAACGTTGTCAGGATTTTGTTGATCTGAGTGAATTAGCAGCAGTCTGATATTTTGCTGTGACATTTTTTTTTTCAGAGACACGAAGAAAGCTCTGAGCTCTGGCTTTCCAAGCAGGTAACGTTCTCTCCATCCTCTTTGTCACAGTCTAAATGCTGGTGAATTTCACTGTTTGCCATCACTGCCTTAATATTGTTGTTCCATCCATCCATGACCTCCTTACACTGTTTTGATTTTCTTGCTCTTTAGATGTCACCTGACTTAATGCTTTTCTCCTGTCAACAATAACTACGTCCACTAGAGGTTACAGAACAATGTAATGTAACTAAGAGACTGAGTAATCTGCTTGCACATGACTCAGTCATCCCCTAAATCTTAGCTTGTCTAGTATCGTCATGGAACAGCCATGAACAAACAATACCTACCATCAAATGACCGAAATGTACCACTGCATCAGTAGTCCCATTTAGACCTGGGGAAATGACTACCTGAAGTATTTTTTTTTTCTGAGAAACACACATTATATCATTTGTTTTTCAAATGAAACCGTGCAGCCTCCACTCAGCTCTAGCATGTTTTATGTAGTTGGAGCGTTGGGAGGCAAAGGCAGATGAGAGAACATTTCTGGCAGAATTTGTTCGTACAGCCCTGAAGCCATACATGGTTGGCTGCAGCATTGGGTAATTTAACCACTTGAAAGTCTTGGTAATCATAGCTTGTCTTTGTTAAGGTAGTAATCTGCTAGATGCTCATTTACTGACTGTGAGGTCTGTGTCAGCGCAGAAAGAGGGGTCTCTGTGAATTTATTTTTATGTAAGATTGTCACATAAGACCTCTGGGATCAATTCTACTTTTCCTGGAAATGTGGAGAGGCTCATTCTTGGTAAACTCTCTCATTCTGAAGCAGAATCAGTTTAAGTTACTGAGTGAGATGAGTTTTAATTGTAGGCTTCAGAAATTTGAACTTAAGTACTGTAGTAGTTAAGCAGTGCCTCAGTATGCAGCATAAACATTGAGTGCAAAATACCCAGTGAGGGTGTTACGTTTGTTTGTTTTTTTACTTAGCAGAATTTTAAAGCTTAGATTTTCTGCTGGTCAAGTTCAGTGGTCGATAAGTATTAAAGTAAATTCAGAAGCAGCAATACCAAAGGCAAAAGTTGCTCAGTTCGAAATGCAGTAAAGTGCTATCGTCAAACTGCCTGAAAATATATTGAAGTTTGAGTGAGATATTAGTCTGTGAAATGGACTGGAATAAAGATAGGAAGTAGCACAAACACAGTGGTGGAAGAAGTATTTAGATCATTTCATAGAAGTAAAGGTGTGAAACTAATGTATAAATATTTTATAGCTGGTAAAAACCCATGTTCTACCATACAATTGATTGCATTCAGTATCAGGGAATATTTTACAATACGATACAATACAATACGATGTGATGCAATACAACTTTGCCAGGTCATGCTGAGATTCATCTTGCATCTCAAGCTACAGTAGAGCTCTCAAGAAACACAGCACGCATTCAGATATAAAGCAACACCTAATATCACAACACCCATTCCAATGTCTACATCAATCACACATAACACAACATATTCTGTGGTTTCAGATACTGTATCATTTAGCAACATGCTGATCTTGGTGACGCTCAAAAGAGGGAAGAAGAAAATAATCCATCAGCCTGAATTCCCCAAATCAAATAAAACATTTTAATAGAAATATGTTGACAAATTAAACTAAGTTAGAGAAGCTGTGGAGAATCCGATGCGTATTTTCTTTGTGCAGAACCAGGAGCCGGTGTTCTCCAAAGATGGCAGCAGATTCTTCCTGACTGTCCCGGTCAAACAAGGAGGACGTGGAGAGTTTCATCACATCGCTATGTTTACTACACAGGTGAAGGTTGAATTTAGAGACAATTTACCTGTCAGTGATGTTAGTGGGAACAAACAGGGAAACATCTAAACCAAAACAACCTGGTGTTTTTATTCCTATCTAGGCATGAAAAAACAATGTAGTTGAAAATTTTTTAATGGATCTTTCATGGAGTTACATTAAAAAAATTACATGCGTCTGACTTTAAAAAAAAAAACAAAAAAAACATGTATTTAACAAACCAATAGCAGAGAATGATATACGGTGTGAAAGACATGAAATTAAAAAAAATAATAATAATGCTAATCTGATGCAGCATCTTAACACTTTCTAATACTTATCAAAAATGTTGAACCTAGCCACTGATCGATGAACTGCAGAGGATTTTCTACAAAAAGACAGAACTATTGTCCATGGTCACACTAACACTAACCCATGCATATACAAGAGAACAGCTTTTGAATAGCTGTTCACTCTAGTGACCACTATGCATGAAAGGGTTAAAGATGCAGTTTGTAAGATTCTGTGGCATCTAGCGATAAGGTTGCAGAACCATCTTAATACCCCCCCAGAAATTTGAAATTGGGAGCAGGCATGAGAAAAAGAGTTAGAAAATCAGGACCTGACCTGACTCCTGACCTGCAGTATTGTGTCAAGACATAATCCAGCAAAACCCAGGTCTACCGCTAAAGATGCTGCTGTTTGTTGCCATTTACACTGCCTGTTTGTCTTGCTTGTTTGCACCAATGTAAAGTGTAGTCTCTCTTTTATTTTTCCTTTAATATTTCAGCCAGTCCTCCAAGTGTTCTAAAGTTGAAAGTTGTCTATTTCTGCGAACACTTTCTGTGTTGAGGACGCTCTCTAAAATGAGACCTGTGCAGAAAGAATCCAAGGAGTTAGATGGCGCCTACCACCTCCAGATACAATAAATGACCTGTCCTTGTCTTCACCTTCTTTTGTTTGTCTCAGTTCAGAGCAGATCAAAACGAAGTCCGCCATCTAACATCAGGAAACTGGGAGGTGACCAAGATTATTGCCTACGATGAAAACTCTGACAACCTGTAAGTCTCACCTCTTTTAACACGCCTCCAGTGTGTCTGCCAATAAGTCCCATTTAAGACAATCAACATTGTGACCTTTAGTTCTAATTTGTCATGGATACCACACAGGCCCTGTACACAAAAGTGTCTCGTTTGCTAAGTAGATGTCTGAACTAAATGTAAAAAATGCAAACAATATGATAATGAGGTCCAGAGTTAGAGTCAACATGTCTGTATCTTACTGTCTTTAATTTCTCCTGGCAGCTATTTTCTCAGCACGGAGGGTTCACCGCGAAGACGCCAGCTCTACAGGTTTGTTGTGCACGTAGTTATGCTGGTGACAGCTACTGTATTTACACTGCTTCTGATGTGCATTTAAATAGTGTTTTCATTAAAATGAATATTTACATGATGTCTGTTGTTCTATTTTCTTTTATGGATTATACAATATGTACATTAAAGGAGAAAGCTGATGAGTGAAAATCACTGCAGGCGCTGTTGATGTTGTAAATGACAGCTAAAAATAAAATATTTACATAATAATAATAATAATAATATATAACTGCTGTTATATGTTTTTGTCTTTCACATTTTGTATTTTTACACAATTTTAATTTTTCCTTCTCTATTCTTGTCAGTGTTAAAACCGTGGGGCTGTTCCCACGACGGTGTTTAACCTGTGAGTTAAATAAAGCTCACTGTCTGTACTTTGATGCTGACATCAGCCCCTCAAACCAGCACATCATCCTCCACTGTAAAGGTAGGACAGCCAAAAGGCTAATTTAGGTTTAAATGTGCCCCACTGGCAGCATAACGTTTCGTTTATAAATAGTTGACTTAGTTTGGGGCAGAATATATAACTATTTCCTTAAAATTATGTTTCTATGCAACTAAACTTCACCTGCTATACAACCCACAGATGCTACAATCTACTGTGCAATAGTTAAATGCAGTATTCAATAACACAACACTATTATAATAATACTAGTTACTTCACTCTAGAAAATGCATTTTTTGTGCAATTAAAAAATAAATTACTACAATGTCTAAAGACCTAAACACAACATAACTTCAGATGATTACATGTAACACTAAAGACACAAAAACACCCTATAAAAATGGCATATTAAAGTGTGTTATGTCTATAATTCAGCCATTCTCTTTCTCCAGCTCCATGAACTGAGCTCATCTGGCATCCAGTATGCCAGGGATTTCCCATTGTAATCTGTCATCCTCCAACTATTCCATTTTAAATTCATCTCTCATCAGTTCCAAATGAGAGGCATAAAATTAAAACAATTAGCCACTCTTTTGTGTATAATTACTTTTAGCTAGCGTTAGCTGGCAATGTGTGGCTTATTTAATAGAGGGTAACTCTTCATATTGTTTGTGGTTTCAATTTATTTTGAGCAGATGAGAGCGCTTCATGCGCAGAAGCATTTGGGCTTTGGCGAGGTGATTTATTGGACAATAACACAGTCCCCTCTTCCAAATGCATTAAAAACAAATGGAGAGGGCTTGTCGTCTTCAGAGGGCCAGGTTTACATAATCCTGACAACCTTGTCCTGTTTTCATCAAGAGCAACACAAGCTTTTTAATTGCACTCATAAAGTGCTTCTGATTAAATTACTGCTTTCAAGGCGCATGCACATAATGGCGCCATTTCTCCATGTGATACAAATAATGCAAAGGTCAAAGCTCATACAAGCTACTCACAGATACACGCAAGAGAGGAATTAATGTAATAAAAATAATAATAAAGACTACTTGCTACACGTTTGTGTTTTAAAGCCCAGAAAGCAGGATGGATGTGGCTGTGGAGAGGGAATGATTGAGCTGCAGCCGAGCTATTGAGCAAACCTGCCACCCTATTAACCTCTGACTAAGTATTTTACAAAAGGACGTTGAACAGAACTGACTTTGACAGCCTAAAGCTATTATGGAGGCAATGTGAGTGACCCCTAATTTATATAGGTAGGGCAAAAAACGAGATAACATCACATAACAACAGTAGAACGTTACACACAAAACACAGTTTAGTCAACCCCGTCTTCTAGAAAGTACATTTCTCTGCAACTAAACTGCAAACATGATAATGTTCTAGTAGCAAACATCACTAGTGCTACATTTAGAAACTAAAAGCAAGTTGGAAGGTGGCGGTTGTGTGTGTGAAAAATGTCTAAAGAGAATCTAAATAATAATATAACAGTGAACAAGACTGACAACCTCACTAACACCCAAGCAGATTTTTCTTTACTGCTGAAACATATACTCAGCCACAGTATAAGTCAGTTACTCTTTCCAGTACTGGGCAGGTTGTGAAAACAGTGATCTGTGAAGTGAACAGATAAAAACTTTGGAACAACAATGTTTCTGATTTGATTTTTCTTCTTACAAAACAATTTTCTGCGTGATTTCCTGACAAACAAAATCATGAGCAGAGTGGTTGAAAAACTTGACCACAGCGTGTGGGTCCAACTCTATACTTTTTGTGGAAGCAGAGGTCCATTCAGAAATAGATGGTACAACAGTTAGGAGCGTTCAGGAAAAGCCTTGCGACAGAGACACAAGATTTAGTTTTTGTGACATTTATTCTACTAATGTTCACATTTAGACTGTTTTAAACAACCCCTATCTACCACATTACTCCACTGTTGTAACACTTTTATCCTTAAAAATAGATGCTCAGCACACGTAATTCTTCAATCGGGATCACAGAGTAACAGGCAAATGTTTAAATGACTTACAAGTGTCTCCTTTTTTCTACTTTCAGGTCCTGGAGCGCCTACTGTGATCTTACACAGCCTCAACAATTCAAGTAAGAGCTCCAGGGTGGCCTAGTTTGGGGGGGAAATGAAGAGTGAACCTTCTGACACATTTGGTTTCAAACATCTGTCCTGCTACTGTAGCAGACTTAAAGTCAGGTCATTAACAGAGCATGCATGACTATTTTGGGGATGCTTAGCTGAGCCAGTAGCACCAGACCAACCACCCCCCATGCATGCAGTCAGCCCCCCTAATATCTGAAAGAAGATTTCGCCTTCCTTTTGTATTTAATTGTCATGTCTTCAAGGAACTCTGAATGATGTCTACATCTTTGATGTGTATGTTTCTACATAACGCTGGTTCCTTGAGTTGTTTGCGTCTATCTGCAGGTTAAGTAGAAAGGCCTTGAATGGCTTTAGACTCTGGGTGTAGCTGCCTGTTATGAAATGAGTTTACTGTGGATGGTACATCCATTTCCACTGCCATTATTATTGTTACCTGCATGTCTTCTGGTTTGTCCGTGCTGTGGCATCAGGCTTTCTTGCACTTATAGAGCTTATAGAGTAAATCTATCAATTTGCACCTCTTCCAAGAATCTGTTATTTTAGCATACATTACACGGAGATGATTTCCATTTGGCCATTTTCCATATTATCATTTACTTAGGAAGGTTCTGAAAGACCTTTGGATGAATCTATTACCGGTATTGGAGGTGACGTTTCCTATTTAGTAACTGGTCTTCTGTCTGAGCCAACAGCATATGTTTCTAAAAATCAACCAACACACAACGTACACACACATATCATTGCAGCAACACTGTGCACACAGGCTTTTTCCTGTTATCCACGCCTTCATGTCTATCAGTGTTTTTTTTCCTCCCAAAAAAAAAAAAGTTAACAGCTGTGCTGCAGAGAAGCAAGCAATTTGCTCAGGGTTATTTGGATAGGCCCTCCATCCACAGCTGGGAACTCAAGGCCCCTGGCGGTTTCATAATGAGACGTCTATTGATTTTGGGTTTTCCATTAGAAATGCTGGATGAATTCCATTTCATTTAGCTGCTTCTCAGATGGTTTGAATGGAAAAAAATGGCCAAATCAGAGAGTCATTGTTTATTTTGTGTGGAGAAAATAGCAGGGCTCCTGTTTTTGAGGCCAGAGTGAGCAAGCTGCCGTGGGTAAAAGGCCTTTTCAGAAATGGCACCTTTTGACTGTAATTTTTCTGCTCTCATCCAAGTTCAACAGTATTACAAATGGCCAGATCATTATGGGTTATATTAGGGTCAGTGGCAAATTACTTACTTTCTGTTCACTTGTTATAAGCTTTGGAGATTTTCTGTGAGTGAGGTGTTTCACGCATCCTTCTTTTTGATTCAAACGCTGATTTAAAAGCTTACCTGCACAATCTTGTAAATTTGAACTTTCTCTTTTATTTGCAACAGTTAAACCTCAAAAGAGATGAAATCCAGGAATGTATTCAGCTCCACAAACCATTTGAATTTACCATAAAATGAGACTCAGATAAGATCTATTATACCTACACTTTCTATCTCGTCTTATTATATCAGCAGCTCAAAAGACAAATCCTCATACTATTAGAGGTCATTTATATGCAGCCAGTCTTTGATTACTGGTGGCAGTCATGGGCCTACTTCTTCACTTAAACACATTGCCTTCATCTTTACAGATTACTACATCCTTGAGAACAACTCTCTGCTGAAGGCAGCCTTGAAGTACAAAAGGATCCAGCTGACTGACTTCAGAACAGTTCCCATTGAACATTTTGGTGAGAATAAAATATTGGTTTCTGTACTGCTGCTGTGAGTGACAGATGAATTAGTAGTACAGTTAGATTCTCTCTTCTTTCTTTTTACAGACTTACCATTGAAGATCTCCTACCCACCAGACTTCTCTGATTCCCGGCACTATGGACTACTGTTGCTGGTGTACGTAACTCTTAGATTAAAGACATACAGACCAATGTGCTTTGATCAGAAGGAATTAAGAGGAGATTTTGTTTATTTTTGGCATGTCATATATCTTTTAATTTGAGTAACCACAATAACTAGGGTGCTTGTTTAACTCTCCACAATGACACAACTATTCCAGAGGTTTCACTAATCCATTCAAAGTTTAACCCTCTCCACTTTATTGCTTGATCAAGATTCTTTGACCTTGTCTTCTCTGTTCAGTGACACTGCCCCTGGTGGTCAGGCTGTCAGTGACCACTTCTCTCTCAGCTGGGACTCTGTACTGGTCAGCTCTGACAACATCATCGTGGCTCGTCTGGACGGCCGGGGCAGCGGCTTCCAGGGTCAGAGGATCCTGCATGAGGTTCACCAGAGACTGGGGACTGTTGACGTTCAGGACCAGATTGCAGCAGTCGAGTAAGTAATCATATACTTATACTTTTACAGCCAAGGATACATATACTGACATTTTAGTTTGCCAATTTCAGCCTTTTCAGCTCAGTATCATTTCCTTCTTAATCTAATACATGCAAAATGTGTCCTATTGAAAGCTAGTACAACTACTGAATCGGTTGTCAATTAAAATATATTATATTTTATTGTACTTTCAAATTAAAAAGACATGAAAGTAGACATTTTAATTCCTTCATTCCTTTAGCGTTTCATAAAAGTCACCATCGCTACAGGGATGTCAGTCAACCTCTATATTAACCCATTCACAGAGTCCAGTTTGGGACATTGTATTTTAACAATGAACAATTACAGAGCGTTAATCATATTTATTGTAATGAAGTACTTATTTAATCATTTCATTCAATTTGCACAACCCTAACCAAGTTGTCTTTGTGCCTCAAGTCAAGTATGTTTCCACAGCTGTAACTGAGCGTTTATGATTTTGGTGCCATTTGAAGCAATGTTTAGGCATTTTCACTTCCAGAGAGTTGAATGATAAGCCATTAGAAAGATGCAAGAAGGGGTTAACCAAGCATTAATATTTTACGCCATGGGAATAAGGTGGTCCAGACATAAGGGGGAACTTTATAATTTATTGACAACTATCTCGCTTCAAGCTCCCTTTAGTAGCTACTCTTGAGCTTTTGATTTAATCACGTTTTTTATTAGCATACGGAGTTTCATCTGAAAAATAAAGAGTTATGGTTGAAAGAATCCAGAATAACAATTGGAGATGAGCTCTTTTTGTTGATTGCTGTTTTTTGAGGTCAAGAATGACTCTGTTGAAGGGACTGTGCAATACTGTGTTTAACAGGATGTGTTATCACAGATGACATGTACAATTAAAACCTGATTCACGACTCTGGTTGCAGCTGCTGCCTTAGTCGTAATCTCCAAACACACTTTTTTTTTCTTTTAGCTGTTTATCTTGCAAGTGCAGCCATGAAGAATAAAGCTGGCACTGGTTCTGTTTGCAGACTCAGGAAATGTTTTGCTCCGCTGCGGGTTTCACTCCATTTTCATCCATTGTCTTATTATTTTGGCCCAGTTACATGATTGAGGTTATGCATTGTATCATTACTTTCACCTGTTAACTGCTGCTAGAGATATTAAAGATTCAGCTCAAATATAACACAATCACACAGGCTTTTGCAGGATAGTGAGCATGTGATGAATTGCATGATCATTCGTGGGTTCTTTGGGTTAATCGAGCACTTGGTGGTAGGTAGGAATCAACTGCTTGATGTTTTTTTCTCCTTCACTTTCATTTCACTTAATAAAACTGTGTTTTTAGAGAATAAGTTTCAGGAACAAATTGCAGCTCTCAGTGCTGTGTTGCTATAGCTACAGCAACGTGTACAGCAACCTTTTAAAGATCCAAGCCAACCAAAAAACTATTTTGCTATCACTTTGCATTAATTAGCAAACATTAGTAAAATTATCAAAAGTTACAAATTGTCTTGCAACAGCAGGATGAGGGAGAAGTCTCACACACACATGCAATACTAAAACTAATCAACAATATGTAAAGGTTTTAATGAAGAACAAAGACTCTTACAGTTGGAGGGTCTAAGAAATTATTATGACTTTCAGTGATTTAAACAGCTTATAGATGTTTTATTGTCCAATTACAGCTTTAGGAACTGAACTATTGTGATGGGGCAGACTGGGAGTAAGGGAAAAGCTGAGGGGGCAAACTGAAGATCTGCCCTTGTTTAGCAAACAGATATTTTTTCACACAGCTACTCTAGTTTGGGCTGAAAATTGAACAAAATACTGTCTATAAATTGTTAGAATCAGTTTGAAAAAGCAATTTCAGATGGACTGATTGACTCAGAAGGATTGATCGTATTCACCCTATATCATTCGTGACATGTGCTCAACACTGCAGCTCATCTATGTGTGTTTGTGTTTTTTGCAGATACATGATGAAATTTCCATATATCGATCGCACACGGATAGCGGTGTTTGGGAAGGTGAGTCCGTGCTCTTGCCCATAATTAGATGTGAAGTGAATTTACTCTCCAGGACATTTTTGCTAAATCCATGGACAGAAAGTATTGTCAGTGATACTGTTCACACTCACTAACACATTTACTAGTTTAGTTTTAACTTCCTGACAAATTGATGAAATTACATATTTTGATTTCCACATTCCACTGAAGCGTTTTGAGAGGTTTAACAGTGTCAAGAGGCTGTTTTGCAAAATTCTCCAGTGATGGAATTCCATTTTCAAACGTTATGGATTTCGAGATTGAGATAACATGAACGTGTCTGTGTGTTTGCTCAGGGTTATGGAGCGTACATAACATTAATGATGCTCAAGTCTACTGACAGCCTCTTTAAATGTGCATGTGCGATGTCGCCGGTGACAGACTGGAAACTCTACGGTGAGTACAAAATCCCTCTGTAAACCCTGCATCATGTTGAATTTACATTTGGATCTTATATCACATAAAGCTAAGATATCGTCTTCTTCTACTCCATCTGGCACGTCTAAGTAAACCATGTATAAAAACTGATGTTGTGTTTGTGTGGAGACAGAGCAGAACTCTCATCAATGTGCTTTAGCTGTTGCCTGTAAAGAATCTGTTTACCTTCTGACAGAAAGTGTTAAATGTGAGTGGATTGAGGCTTTTAGTGAGTGAAACCATCTATAGACCAGAGTACAGGGCAATCTTTACCATCTTAAGATGACAAAGAGCGTACTTTCACCTACACATTCCTCTTCATTGAAAGCATTTCATTTAAGCTCAAGATGGCAGAACTCCACTTTGTTCGAGGACTCGGCTGAGGCATTGACTTCTCGTGTCACTGTTATAAGAATATATCGCTTCTCATTTGCACAGCGTCAGCCTTCTCTGAGCGATACCTCGGCATGCCATTACGGGATGACAGCAGATATCAGGTGCGTGTTTACTGCCTCCCTGCACTTGTTTGCCGTTGATCTTTAAAAGCCTAACACCACTACCTACAGTTAAGCTCCCACAGTCACTAAACGTCGCTGCTATCAAAGTGAGAAGCAGCGATGCTTCGTCTTTTCTTGTGTTTTTTTTTTTTTTTTCTTTAAAAAAGCTCTGTAGGATTTTGTCACTCGTCTCTCTTTGATAACCGAGTGCACCGGTGTGTCAGATCACATGCAGAAGTTGTTTTGGTTTTTTTTGTTTTCATGGCTTATTCAGGCCTCCCACACAGACAAAGTGTTTAGTTATCAGAGGTGTTTTCCACAGAGCAAAACAGTTTTTGTGCAAGCTCACAGAAAAAAAAATCAAAAAACAAATCTGTCCCAAACAATTCACTGCTCTCAGTATGATGCTGCTTTGCATTTCTGTCTGCACACTGGATTTTACATCTTCACTCAGACAATCTGTCCAAACACTGATATTCCAAGCACAGAAATAAATGGAAATGAAAGACACTTTATCATTTGAAAATCTCATATTGGATTAAATGATTGTGTCTTTGTGTGCATGTAATCAGGATATAATGCAATTTGCGACGATGCTTTTCGTTTAATCATGCTTGGTATCTTTATATTGCTTTTCTCAGTGCCAGCTATATCTATCAATCTACTATTTCTGATTTCCTCACAGTTTTCCAGCGTGCTGCAGAACGTTCAAGCACTTAGGGAGCAGGCGCTGATGCTGGTGCACGGCACAGCAGATGGTAAGAGAAAATAAATTGCAATAGAATGAAAATACTTTATCTGTGGTGCATCACTGCTGAGCACAAAGAAGCACGCAATCCTGGAAGGTAATGAGGCAAAATGGATTTTAATCAAAAGATAAAAGGAAAGGTGGGTTATCTAAATTGATGCTGGGATTTCCAGAAGAAAACATTCGCTGATGAACCATGCATGTCGAATTTGTTGAGGTATTTCCATGTTGCCAAAATCTGATCTGTGTCTTCCTTTTTTTTACCCCTCCCCCCATTAAGATTCAGGCTGAATCTTACTAACGCGCTTTTGTTTTTTATTTGCAGCCAACATCCACTTTCAGCATACCGCTGAGCTCGTCAAGAACCTTGTGAAAGTTGGAGCGAACTATTCAATGCAGGTGTGTGTCCGTGGGAAAATCACAGCCTGGGCAAGGTCTTTATGCTGCAGAGGAAAAAAAAACAGAATGCACATATACATTTTGTATAATGCATCTGCACCACAGATAAAATATTTGCCTAAAGGTATCAGAGTGTAATAAATCAGCTCAAACACTCCTTAAAACCTGTCAAATAAAGTCTGCTGAAGAGATGTCGGATGAATTTCACCAATGTGCATCATCATTTCACAGAAGATTACATGAAAGTCCATCTACCGTGCCTTTCTGTAAGAGCTGGAGCCTGTAGAGAAAAATGATAGAGGTTTTAAGATCTATGTTTTATACAATACAGCTTACTGGATTCACTAATTTGGACTCGAGTGACTAAATTTGGGAAATGTATCTGTGGTGAAACATGTGACAACCAACCAACCCAACTGAATCTGCAAATATGTTTTTGTAGGGACTGTAACAGCAACCAGATTTCGTATTAGCATATGAGGACGCCATATATGTTGTTAATGAATGTAAATGGTAATTCACAAATACACTGATGCTGAACATGTATATCACATGTCTTGGTTAGGCTTAAAGAAATGTTGTATTGTGGCCTTAAAACAAAACCATGATCTTTCTCTAACCTTCACCAAAGTACTATTGTTGCATAAACTTAAACATGCATGCGGCACACATAGCTCTCGAGTCTTGTATTTTGTCTCTGTACATACACCTCATCCGCCTTCTTCCAATAAATGTGGGGCATCATTCATTCAAAAAATATGCTGCATCTGAACATAATCCAGTAAATGACGTACAGAAACATATATGATTTTTAGGAGGCAGGATTGTGCTTAAACATACAACTTCTTTTTATTCTTAAGATTTTCAACATCAGCACCATTTGAAGTGATTATTTTGATACAGATTATATTTTTATTCTTTGTTTTTCTTTCTCTTTTATAATAGTAGAAATAGACATAAATCACAGAGAGATAGATGGAGGTGCCCTGCAACACAGGTTCCCAGCAAGAATCACAGCATGAACATTGCACTTCCATTTCATGTGTATAAAGCACTAAACTACAACAGCATTAACCCTCTAATACTCTAACTTTATTGTTTGGATTACAAACAGTATGAAGAAGCTATATATACATATTTTCATGTTATAAAACAGTTTGTAGCACTGGATAGTTATCTGTAGACAATCTTACATCCACCAACCCCAAATGTCCACTTTGTGTCCATTAATTTATTTACCCTTGACTCAACAGATCTACCCAGATGAGGGCCATTTCCTGTCTGTGCAGAGTCTCCAGCATCTCTATGCCACACTGACCAGCTTCTACAGAGAGTGTCTGAAGGAGGAGTTACTACCGCTGCCTGATGAAGAAGAGGAGGAGGAGGAGTAGGCGGGAGGCATTGAGGGTCAGACCTTTGGCAGAGCTTGAGAGAATTTTGCTAAAATCCATCAAGGCCTTTCGTATTTGGACCAACTGTTTATCCAGACATGGACACTGAGTTAGAGCTGCTAATGCTCTTAAGTGTGTGTGTGTGTGTGTGTGTGTGTGTGTGTGTGTGTGTGTGTGTGTGTGTCTGTGTGTGTGCCCACGTGCACAAACACTTGTGTGTGTGTGTGTGTGTGTGTGTGTGTGACTGTGTATAAATGTGTTGAAAAGATAAATGAAGGACGCGACAGTGACACTTGCATTGCCGGGACAAGAGGCAGAAAACCGCCCTCTACCATTAAGTCATTTTGATTGGAGGACGCTCCTTTTCTGGGCAAAGCACTTGGAAGACTGCCTCCAGCTTGTGCAGTCTCGGCTCTAGTCATCCACACTTAACCAAGCGCATGGTTCTTTTTCCCCTCTCGGCTTCACTCATTTTTGCCATGTTAGTCTCCTTTGTGGCAGCTCAAGGGCAGAAAAGAACACAGATGTACACTTTTGATTGCACCTCTCTTGTTTTGTTGCCATAGTGTTGCACAAGGAAATGCTACAGTCATCTGCAAAGATGTTCACCACAATGGAGCTGATCCTGATTAAGTGCAATTTTCTGCTGAAACCCTCTGCCATCACCCACCCTTAATGGAATCAGTCTTCATAGGTCACACTTTGTACAGGGGTCTTGTGTAGACATGTACACTGCCTTATGAGGTTCAACATACTTATGTAATTAAATTACATATTACCTGCTGGCATCAATAGTCATCAATTAGCAGTGTCATGTTATCCAATGTCAACTCAGGTCCTCGAGACACAGCATTGCAGTCAGTTTAGAAGCAGTTTCAACACTATATCAACTGTATGGGGGTGAATAAATAATGAATTCTACGTAAGAATAATGGATAGTGGCCACACAGTTACTTCCAATTCAGACCACACTGCAAAAGTTCTCTATCTTAATACTGTATGTCATTTAACCTTGTTATCTTAAATCAAGTGATGAAGTCTCTAAGAAGGTTTGAGACCATTTTTTTGGTGCATCTCCACCAGATTTAAGAACTTTCTTGAAGCCAAGAGACATTTTACCTATTTTTGGACACTCTTAGTTCAAGAAAAAATAAACAAAAGTGAAAAAATGGGTGTACTAAGATGGACAATTTTACAGTGTCAGTAAGGTGTTGCATGTCTACAGGGAATGTGTCAAGTGTTGCCACATTTTGTACAGTACAATACAGCAGAGTGTGTACATAAATATATTTTTGAGATGTCAGATCTCATAGAAAGTTTAGTCTATGGGGATGGATTGATTTGACCTTGACGTCTTGTAATTTTTGGTTTGTTTCTTTGCTGTTTTCCTTTGAGCTGTTGATTTTCTTCTTAGAATGGATTTTGTAAAGCGTCTTCTTGTTTTCTGCTGTTTGAAAGGTCCTAGGGCAGGGCTGAGGTTTTGGGATTATTGTGATTGTCCACTAGTGATGGTTATAAATAAAAAAAAAAAAACTTCAAAACAACGAGTCATGCAGAAGGCCCTCACTGGAGCAGCTGAATCCAATCAGCCAACATTTGTTTGCAGGATTGATTGTTTGAGAGGATAAATGATCCAATCATCTGTACAGTAGAGACCATCACATGAACAAAACTTTGGGTCTGATCTGAACAGATTTGTGGAAAGCCAACCCAAACCTGAGAGGAATACAATGGCAAGAAAAAGTATGTGGCGAAGCAAATTCAAAAGGAGTGTTTTTTATGAGTTAGTTTTGTGAGTGGCTCTACAAACAAATTATCTTAACAAGACTATGTTAGCATGCTAACACCTGAGTTCACATACTTTTTCCACTAGCACTATGAGGGTCCATCCATCCATTTTCTTCCGCTTATCTGGGGCTGGGTCGCGGGGGGAGCAACTTAAGCAGAGAGACTTCCCTCTCCCTAGACACCTCCTCCAGCTCTTCCGGGGGAACACCGAGGCGTTGCCAGGCCAGCCGAGAGACATAGTCCCTCCAACATGTCCTGGGTCTTCCCCGGGGCCTCCGCCCAGTGGGACATGACCGGAGAACCTCCCCTGGGAGGCGTCCCAGAGGCATCCGAAACAGATGCCCAAGCCACCTCAACTGGCCCCTCTCGATGCAGAGGAGCAGCCGCTCCACTCCGAGCTCCTCCCGAGTGACTGAGCTCCTCACCCTATCACTAAGGGTGCGCCCAGCCACGCTACGGAGGAAACTCATTTCGCCCGCTTGTATCCGGGACCTTGTCCTTTCGGTCATGACCCAAAGCTCATGGCTATAGGTGAGGGTAGGAACGTATACTGACCGGTAAATCGAGAGCTTTGCCTTTCGGCTCAGCTCCTTTTTCACCACGACGGACCGGTACACTGACCGCATTACTGCTGCCGGTGCACCAATCCGTCTGTCAATCTCATGCTCCCTTTTTCCCTCACTCGTGAACAAGACCCCAAGATACTTAAACTCCTCTACTTCAGGAAGGATCTCCCCCCCAACCTGGAGGGTGCAAGCCACCTTTGTCTGGTTGAGAACCATGGCCTCGGACTTGGAGGTGCTGATTCTCATCCCAGCCCTTTCACACTCGGCTGCAAACCGCCCCAGTGCCTGCTGGAAGTCCCGGTTTGATGAGGCCAACAGGACAACATCATCTGCAAAAAGCATAGATGAGATCCTGTGGTCCCCAAACCGGATTCCCTCGGCCCCTAGCTGCGCCTAGAAATCCTGTCCATAAAAGTAATAAACAGGATCGGTGACAAAGGGCAGCCCTGTCAGACTCCAACATGCACCGGGAACAAGTCTGACTTACTGCCGGCAATGCGAACCAAGCTCCTACTCCGGTCATACAAGTACCTCCCACAACGCTTTCTCCAAGTCCACAAAACACATGTAGACTGGATGGGCGGAATCCCATGAACCCTAGAGCACCCTAGCAAGAGTATGGAGCTGGTCCAGTGTTCCACGGCCAGGACGAAAACCGCATTGTTCCTCCTGGATCCGAGGTTCTCCTCTCCAGCACTCTGGCATAGACTTTCCCAGGGAGGCTGAGGAGTGTGTTCCCCTTATAGTTGGAACACATCCTCCGGTCCCCCTTTTTAAAAAGAGGAACCACCACCCTGGTCTGCCAGTCCAGAGGTACTGTCCCTGATCTCCACGCGATGCTGCAAAGGCGTGTCAACCAAGACAGCCCTACAACATCCAGAGACTTAACGTACTCTGGCCGAATTTCATCCACCCTTGGTGCCTTGCCACCGAGGAGATACTGACTACCTCAGTAACTTCAACCAGGGAAATGGACGACTCAACCTTTGAGTCCCCAGCCTCTGCTTCCTCAACAGAAGGCGTGTCAACGGGGTTGAGGAGATCCTCAAAGTATTCCTTCCACAGTCCTACAATGTCCCCAGTCGAAGTCAGCAGCTCCCCGCCTCCACTGTAAACGTAAAGTGTTGGCAGGAAACTGCTTTCCCCTTCTAAAGTGGGCTGGACGGTTTGCCAGAATTTCCTTGAGGCAGACCCATACTCCTCCTCCATGGCCTCGCCGAACTTCCCCCAGGTCCGAGTTTTTGCCTCTGCGACTGCGCGGGCTGCGGCACGTTTGGCCTGCCGATACCCATCAACTGCTTCAGGAGTCCCACAGGCCAACCAGGCCTGATAAGACTCCTTCTTCAGCTTGTCAATCTCTGTTAGAGAGCGGAATACATTTCCCTCAATTATGGCACATCGGCCTAACCTTTAAGGAGCAAAACTTCTGGGAAGTTCATTATTGTCCTACGCCTTCTCCATCTTTCGACAGTGTCTCTCGCTGTGAACCTGTGGAGTGCCAGAACCCTAGAAATGGCTTTGTAACCCTTCTTAATCAATGCAGTTTGGTAATTTCTTGCATCAGTGGCTGATGGTGACTTTTTCCAACAGACCTAATTGGTATTATGTGACATTTTTGCTTCAAGAAATACAATTGCTAAGGTCGCCTTGTTATATTAGATTCAGTTTGAAGATCTGAAACAAGTTTATATGAGATACACACAAAAAGAGAATGCATTTCGAAGGTAATAGCATTGTTAAAGAAATAGGCTCTTTTTTTTTTTAATGTAAATTTACTGTCGTGAGCTGGCTGCTATCACTCCCTACACTTCATTTCATTCAGTTAGCTTAGCATAGTGCCTGGATATTGAGGGAAACAGTGAGCCTTTCTGACAGCACCTCACTTGCTCACCTCAACAATAAATGTGTTATAATAATAATGACATACTTTATTAATCCGCTTGGGGAAATTGTGGTTGTGCAGCTGCCAGGTATTACATATCAGCACTACTACGGGGTATCGGTGTCTTGTCCAAGGACAACTGCTACTGCATCATGATCAGCATGATGATCATGTCTTGTTTATTTAACCTGTACAAAACCCAAAGTGGAAAAGTGGCAAGTTATAGTTGCAGCTAAGTCCTACTATCCAGTTACTGTTTATCCTAACATTCATAGCTGTCATGATGTTCTTCATACTGCATTCAAATGGTCCAACTGTTTTCTAGATGCAATGTCAAAAATAACAAACGTGACTTTACAGGCCACATAGTTAATTAGTTGGTGGGTGTGCACACAATGATGGCAAAGATTTCTTTCAAAAATATTTTCACTAAATTCATCATGTGGTTACCCTCGTCTTGATATTTTTTTAGTGAATGTATAGTCAAAAACAGACATCAAAGGAGACCTATTACAGCTCTTAGAGGAGACACTTATATATTCAGGTAATTTATAGGCTAACCACGTCCTTATCAGCTTTATATTTGATGTACAGCTATGACACTGATGCTAATCCACACAAATCGTGCTCAGAAGCAGAGCAAACAAGCATATTTCAATTACGGTTGAATTATCAGAAGTATATGTTTAACAATTCTGTTAGAGCGAAGAAAAGTCACAGCAGGCTACACATTTGATGTGAAATGAAATTTTTGAAATGAAAGTGATGTGCTTTCTGACATGCCTGTTCTTTCTGATGGCTAACAGCTATCAAAGATTTCACACATTTTCAGAGAAGTTATTAACTCATGTTGCACCATATTCTGCTGAATAGTTTTTTTGTTGCACTTCATCAGAAACTTAAAGCAAAAGTCAAACAACATGCTGCACCTGCTCACCGAAAGGACAGCGACTACTAGTGAATTTAATCAACAAGGGAATATACAGCAAACACATGAATCACTCTGGTGGTTGTGTTCTGCCCGATAGGAAGCCAAACTACTCTCAGACATGACCAGTCAGAGAAGAGCTGGTTCTGGTTAACACTGTCTGATTCTCGCATATGGAGATAAAGCATGTCTGTCTCTGGGCAAAAACACATAAAAAACACCAGACAAAAATATACATCAAACATTTATACATACATGAATAGCCCCCACATTGGAGAATCATATTTCATCATTTGACATGGACCAAGTCAAAGTAGTTTTTTGTGTCTTTTTCTTTACATGTACAGTTCCGTTTTGTAAATATGGGAATGACCAGAAGAGGAAGGCTAATTTGTTTGTTTTAGCATAATACTGAAGAAATTTGAGTTTAAAATGGATATGAGACAAAAGTTCTGAAATGCAGATTTTATCTAATGCTACCATGATTATGTCAAACAACACAGATGACCCCAGCTTTGGATCAGATGATCTAGAGTTTGAGTGAGCAAATGCATTGGAGCATGTAACTGACAGCTGTTTCTTGTTATCCAGGAGTGTCCAGTGAAATAGTTTTTCAAGCAATAAGTAGATCTAAAGAGCTCTTAATTCTAGCCTTGGATTATACCTTTGAAGACTACATTGTGCTTTATAAAGGCTAAATCAATATAAAGACCAGAGAGGTGTCTATGGGAGAAAAGCAGCTATTTAGAATCTGAGAAAAGTTGGAAAAACGATGAAAGGCACTTCACAAACACAGAGCATAGCAAATGCAACAGTTTGGAATGTGCGGAAAAAGAAAGAAACCTCTGGCACCCGATGGGTTAGTCATGCAAAGAAATGACAGATGATGACAGAAGCATTGTGGGAGCTGTGAAGAACAACCCCAAAACAATGAATGACATCACCATCAACCTCTGCAGACCAAATGTGTTTGGTGTAAAATTAGCCCTGTTGTTCCAATACCTTTGGAGAGGAATGTGTATATATGGATATAGAATATTATATCTCCTATATGGACGTTTCTTATTTTTCTTTATCTCTAAATGATCTGCCATGCAAATCTCTGTAATCTCTGTGAGCTCTGTAAGTAAGATTCCCCTAACTTCTTCTTCTACAGTTCTTTGGGTCACTCCTTTTTAACTGGCCTGAGCTGTTTCTATTGAAGGCTTTGTCTCTAAAGGCAGGTTTAGGAGAAGAGGTTCAGGTGTCTGTAAGCTGAGAATGTGATTTGTTTCTTGGGATGAAAGTGAAAGACAACTGTGAGTAGCACAGTTTTCCTTCGAGACTGGAAGTTAGCAGCCACTAAGCCTGGTGCAGCTTCAGCACTTTTAAATCAAGACTGGCAATATGCCATCAGATAAGTCTCCAAGTAAATTCTCCATTTTATTGCTTCAACCTCCAAATAATACAGTACAAGGTGACTAGTGGAACAATTTATTTCAGTTTATACATTTTCCCAAGTACACAAATATCATCCACTGAGAACATAATGTGCAGTATACAGTGTATGTATACAGTTTGATTCAGAAGTTTGGAACCCATGGGCAAATGACACACTTTGTTGACTGTTGAAATAAAAATGATTGAAACGTTAGAAATAGCATTTATTGTGGCATGTGCACAATTCACAAGTTTGACATAGTGCCCTATAGTGCACATAACACACTTTTCCCTCTCTATTTTTTAAGTTCTTGAAATAGAATTGGAAAACATTTTATCATTGCTGCAGGGTTTGTATCTTCTTTTTTTTTCTATTTCAAACATCAATAAAGAAAAAAATATCATTTGCCTGTGGCTGACCAAACTTTTGCACACAACTGTATGTGACTCAGAAGTACACAAGTGAAAGGAGCACAGGATCATGGTCAGATAATGAGCTGTGATCAATTGGCTACATCCTATTCAATGAAGCATATGATGATCACACAGAACATACAGGAGTCTGGCTATAAACAAATCAAACTGCACAACATAAAAATTGTGTTACCATAAGCTACATTTGTCCATTTCCTTCTCTACAACTTTCACATTTTGGGATATTAAATGCTACTTATAACGCGGAAGAAACCCAGCTGGTCAGTAACACTGAAAAGAATAAGTTGTTATTGCACAAACAGTAACATGAAATAAACTAGATAATACGAGTACCAATCAGAGTTACACAATGTCTAACTCATTATATTTCTCTATGAAATAACTCTACAATAACCTTTCCAATCCCTAAAAAAACATTCTGTAACATGACACATGATAAAATCCAGTATATATTTCTCAACCCAAATACTGGAACGGCAATAATATGCATTATCGCAATATATCACAAATGTGATAAGTTCCTAATCACAAAACAAACAAGGAGAAATAAAACACAACAACAGAAAATATCAAGCTTTGGAATCCACATCAAACCCACTGTAATTGCTCTTCTACAATAAAAACCTCCATTCAGACTGTATTAATGCTGTTGATGAATTAATGATTAATTGCACTGAAGCTAATGGAACACTATGGAAGCTAGCGTGGATGTAATGTCAATACAAAAGCCTTAAGGGTGTTGAAGGAGAGGTGACAAGAAGGCACGGAGGGAGAGACGTGAGGCGAAGATACTGCATGAGGCGTATTTGGAGTCATAAAACTCAAACACACAGATATAAAATATGACATCATCCGCTTCAAACAGGAAATCATTATCTATCCATGTCCACTGCAAATGAATGTCCAGAAAGTCACTATTAAAAAAACAGATGCTTTAAAAAATGCCTGTTTCAATCTCCATGATATGAGTAGACAATTATTGGAAGTCTGTGAACGCTGTTTTGGCTGTAGAAGTCAGAAAACAATGATGGCTATGATGCAGTAAAGGCACCTACTATAAACTCTTTCATGATATGATTGCTTAAAATTTGGTATTAAGTGAACTTTTGTTTGCAGTACATAGAAATAGTCACAGTATGTTGCAGCAGTCAGCAAAGATTGTATTCTAAAATGGAAAAATACAAGTTTCTTTGATTCCCTGACATTGTACTCAAGATACAAATCTTACAAACAATAAATATAATCTGAAGCATTAGATTACAGCCACATTACTACTACTTCTACTCTTTTCAGTTGGACAACTTAATCACCATGACCCAGGAATCACCATGCTCACTAGTTATTCCAAGTGAATGTTATGCTATTAATCTTACATGCTGCAAGTCTGTGGATTTCTTGGAGTTCAGTTTCCTTGCTGGCTCATCACAGCAGTTGCTAACGCTCCTCATATACCCGCCTCCTCTCACGGATGTCGTACAAGGCTAGTCATCGACTTTAGATGTCTTCAAGATGAGCTCCTCATCCACAAAGCAGCGCCTGAAGAAAGTGAGCACCGAGTTCAGCATGTAGTGGCGGCTCTTGACAGAAGCAATGTTGTGTCCTTCATCTGGGAAAATCTAACCAGCGAGAAATAGAAGCTGTTAAATAGAAATTGGTATTTATTCAAATTCCATTAAAAGTAGCTGCATTCCTAAAACTACCCATGAAACACCTGGTAGCTGGTTGAAATAGGAAAACTAAGATGAGTCCTTGATGTAAGAGAAAATCACAAAACCTTTTCGCACTAAGACCAGTTCCTTCAAATACAATAAAAAAAACCTGTTGCAAATGAATTAAAGTCTTTCTTTTTTTGTCTGTTTCCTGTCTTTTTAAAGAATTAGCCATCAAACCATTAAAGACTCTACCAGTTTAAGTAGCGTTCAAGTCCAATGCATAAGATGAAATTAGGTGAGCTGTAGCAGCTGTAATAACTGTGACAGGAGCCAAAGTCACCACTGTCCAAGGGCGAGAGGAGGTGGATGGGTGGGTGACAAAACACAGGAGGTGATAGGAGACATCTGTTCATTTCTCAATTCAAACAACAGTCAGAGCTGTTACTGTAAAAAAATATTTTAACCCAAACCACAAACTTTTGCTAAACCTAAACACAATCTGGTTTTTGAGCCTAAACCTGGTAAGTTCAGTGTTTTCTTGCTGTGACTGTGGCGATGAAGGTTCATTGCATGATAATGGCCTACTGTGCACACCAGGCAGTAGAGTAGGGCCCTACAAAAAAATATCTGTCATAAAAACCGATAATGGCTATTGAATGGCAAGATAAGATTTGAAACACAAAGTCAAAGTAGCTGTCAGCATTTGTAGTTAAAAGGTCTTATGAGGGCACTCTTAACAGCAGCTGGGCATTGTTAGTCTTTAAGGAGCCTACAGTAGATCAGTGCTGATGTAGCTGGGCGACCTGACTTCACAGCTGGGTTTGTAGTACATAAGAAGGGTGATTATTTGAATGCAACATCAGGGTCTCCTCTGTGAATTGTAATTAAGAAGAAATGGCCTCTGTCACCTGGAGAGTGTAGTTAACATTTGAAGCAGACAGCAGTTTGACCAGCTCAGCTGAATGTTGGAAATGAACAGTGGCTGAAAAAGAAAAGATATTTTAATGGATTAATCCCAGAATAGTAGAGCAGTCCGTTACTTTTGCAAAGGCAGGCATTTGATGAAATTGAATAGGACCAACACATGTTCAGAAACAATAAACAAGTTACTTCATTACAAGTAACATGAAGTACTGTGTACGTCAAAGTGTACAATAATCTGAAGACAATTACTGTAAATATGCAGGTTATACAACATTATAAAATAAAACAGCAAAATCGCTTACTGCACAAAAGGTTCAGGAATAGAAAAAAATAATACTCATAATTTAATGTACTTCTATACACTGTACAGCACAATATTAAATTTGCTAAAACCGAAGTGCGCATAAAATACAAGGGCTAAGGTCATTTGGTCTAAAAGGAAGTGTGGAACATAAAAAGCCTTGGATATTTTTTAATGGTTAGCCTGCCAATAAAAACTATTATGTATCTACTGCATATAGCTGCTGTTATGTTTGTTCCTATACTCACCATCTGCTGTGCTGTGCATAATAAGGAAGTTCAGTGGACTCCGTGCAGTGACGTTACTGAACAGCCTGGAAATCTGCCGAAGACAGTAAACTGTAAAACTGTGCTTCATAAACAAACAGCAACAGTTGCTGTCTAACATAAATGAAAGCTAATGGACAGTTCTACTGTGATCTATGTTTACAACAACAAACTTAAGTCACACTTTTAAATACATTCAGTTCAAGTAGTTGTGCTATAGTAGCGCTATAAATGCCTAAGTAACCAATAATAATCAATATGATAAGACTGTCAGTAAAAGAGAGTATAGTAAAATACCATGATGGGCCTTCAAATATGGAATTCTTTGTCACTAAAATCTTTTCCTCACTCATTTTGACATGTGACATCAACAGTGTTTTCTAAATGTATACATAATTGACCCAGCATGAAAGGGAATTGAAGATCAGCAGTTTAGGCTTCTGGACAAATGTAACATTGTTACAGGTTATTAATCTTGTGCATCTAGAATAAAATGTATTTGCTATAATACACGGATACTGTAAAATTGTGATATACATTTATATACCGTAAATACCTTTTACTTTTTTTTTTTTTTTACAAACAATTATATTTTTGAACAAGAATCCATTTCACGCAGCAGTTAATATGCATTTAAATCTCTGTTTCTAAAATACAAGAGGCATTATTTGGGGAACCACATGATGGGACTCTCAGTTTTTCTAGAGTCATAAACAACTGGTGGCTCTGCACAGTCCAGGCAGTAATAACCTATTATTGTCTGGAGGAGCCATCTCTCACATGAGCTGTTTTTGACGCATGTGACAACAAAGGTGACTGTCTGACGGGACACATAATCACCGATTTCTCCACCTTCAGGTTCCGCTTCACCTAACCTTTTTGTACTGTACATGCTGCCAATGTCCCTCATACTGTGTGAATGAAAGTAGCGAATATGCTTGAAAGCTCCTATATCTCTGTTACATTTTAAACACCACAGTACAGTGCTGTACATGAGCCTAGTTTGCATCCCAGCAGTGGGATTACTTCTGAACTATCTATCTTAAATCTTTAGTCTATATGACCAGTTAATGCTGCTGAAAATAATGGCACATGTGAAGAGATTTAAATTCTGATGAGTCCGAAGACATGTTCACATTATTCTGGAAACCTGAGGGTCTGTCATTCCACTCTGGTTGGCACAGTGTTTACCCTCCACAAGACCCAGGAGTGCCGTACTAAATGGGGCCACCTTATCTACCATGCTAATGTTGCTGGCAGTAGATCAATACATTTCAGAGAATGAAGCAGCGATTGTTTAAAGCCTTTTTAGCTGGTATTAATTTAGCCAATTGATGAGACTGTCTGTGTTTGGTCTGGTCTCGATATGAGATTAATGTGCTATTACATATATTATCATATATTTATACCAGAGGAGAGGCTGATTGGTTTTCCATTCATTTTAACACTGCCCAGCCCACTGCCCAGTCCACGATAATGTGAATATGCCTTAAGACACCTTTTAAAAACACCACTGGCATGCAGTCATACTTGGTGTTTATGATCTTCTTTCACTGGATAGCCAAAGTATTTCTCAGCGACAGCTGACCCTTTAGAAAGATAAAAGACAGTTAATGGGGGAATACACAGTCATGATGACTCTTGCAGTGCTTTTGAATGTTTCTGCTTTACTCCGTGTTGGACTTGGTAACAAATATACATGTTAATTCTATCTGAAATTAATGTTGCCTTCTTGGGTTTGAAATTATGAATCAGAGGATCCAAATTTCATGACTATTGCAAGTCATAGATTAAAATAATGATAAATGTGTGTCAGCACTGCTGGCTAAATGTTAAATACATAAGGTTGACTGCCTGTTTGAACATCCTTGTCACATTTGGGCTACAGATTGATCACAGATTATTGTAATGTGATGTTTTAAGTCTACTGGATTCCATCATATACACTATGATTATTGTCATCTCACCATAGAGTCTCCAGTTTGTTATAGGAGCCACAGCAATGCCGCACTCAAACAAAGAACTGTGGGAGAGGAGCATCAGTGAGGAGAGAAACCCTCCATACCCCTGGTGAAAAAAAGAAATTCTGCTTTACTGTGTGTGGTTTCAAATATACTGTATGTGTTTTTTATTAGGTACAGAGGTTAAGACAAGTTACCTTTCCATAAACTCCGACTTTGTTGCCATCAATATAGGGAAGTCTGATCAGGTGCCTGAAAAATAAGAGTTTTTTGAACAGTTATTGTACTTTGTATAATACCTCAAAAATTATCGCAATTAGCTCTCTCATGTAACTAGGGTTGTGTCTAGACTAATTGGAGAAAATACAGCCGTCCTATTTATTTGAATGGATTTGGGTTGATTAAATAGTTACCATTCTAATTATTCTCTGTACTTGTACTTAATTGATTAAATTTAATTTACAAAGAAGTTATGATGTTGTGTAAAAATGTTAATAAAAACCCAATCCAATGATTTGCAAATCATAATTGCATACAGTTTCATGTTCAACATTGAAACTGAGAAGTTCGTTTTTCTTTTTTTTTTTTTTGACAAATTAGGAATTTGATGCCATCAGCACATTCAAATAAAGTTAGAATGAGACATGTTGAAAAACTTTTGCAATTCTACATTGGAAACATTTTTTGCTGTTGAAATCTTTGCCTACACAGTTATTCACAGAACCTCTCTTCATGAAAGATGCTCTGTTTTTAACCAATCAGGTTACTGACCTGTTGCTCTGCCAGGTATTTCATTTAATATTAAACAACTTTTCCAGGTCTTTTTGTTTTGATTTCAACAAATTCTGTTGACTTTTATTTTTATTTTATTCAGTGCTCCTACTACTGCCCACCAGCTCAATAGAGTTGTATGAGGAGAAACACAGATTATTGAAAATAGTAATGAATAATTTGACAATAAATTATTGTTCTGCTGTACACACAATAATTTATTTGGTTACAGACTGATAAACCTGTTTAGCATAATTAATCACATATTTAAAACAAATGAAAAACTCAATGGAATGTAGTGCAGAACCATTTTTAGACCAAAGAAATATTTACTCTATAACTGTGATCTGGTCCTGAACGTCAACAGTCCCCAGTCTCTGGTGAACCTCATGCAGGATCCTCTGACCCTGGAAGCCGCTTCCCCGGCCGTCCAGACGAGCCACGATGATGTTGTCAGAGCTGACCAGGACAGAGTCCCAGCTGAGAGAGAAGCGGTCACTCACAGCCTGACCACCAGGGGCGCTGTCACTATTAAGTTAATATCACATTAAAAATGCTCAATGACGACTTTGGACGTGTATGTCCTATTAATTCTCAGCATTTGTTGTGTTGATGTATAATGTGTTTGTATTGTAATTTCTCAAACTAAATAAGGTTTTTAGAACATAACTATTAATTCTATAAGGTTTTGTAAATTTCCTTAATACGCTTATACATACAGGATACATACAGGATACATACAGGAAGTATGCTCAAAAAGTTCTTGTAGAAATAGAAAATGCATTTGAAAATGAAGTTACATACAGGATCAATAACAGTGGGTACTCCTTTTCTTCATCCAAATCTACTGGGACAATTAACTCCAGTGGTAATTCTGCAAAACAAGTCAATAAAAGAGCTTCATGATTATAGACACTATGTAATTTGTCCTCAAGACTAACCGTTCCTGGAACTCAACACTTGAAACATATTTGAACAGTCAAAAAATCTTTTGCATCGATACACTACCACAATAGATTTAAAATGAGGCAATGAATGCTTAATGTGGAAACTTGCTTAATTTGAAAGATACATGCTTTTGATAATGATGAGTTCCTATCTGACTGTGTTTCTACTCAAAAGGCAACACATTTTCTCTGACAGTGAACACAAATTAGACACAGGATGCCATATGGTGAGCTGTCCACTGCAACTGAAACAATATACAGATGCATTTCTGATTCCATAATCACTTCAGAAAGCTCTGCATCTGTTCAGTGAGTTGTTTTTATTTTGAATCACCACGTCTGACCCATCAGTTCAGTTGATATACGGTATAGTATAATAGTGGTGACTATGGCTCTATGTGACTACTTATATGCTTGTCAGTGTTTTTCTGCACTGATTTGTGGTGAGGAACCTGGTTTAAGAACCCTAATTTCCCATCTATACTGATCTTGAAGACAAAGACACATAACCGGGATTGTCTGTGTGCCTAAGCTTAACCACATTGTTTTTGCGCCTCAACAGAACCAAACTGTCATGGTTTCCTATGGTGGTGGAATTCCAAGAAACGCCTCCTGCCAAAGAGGCGCTACTTCACCATATCTCAAGACAAGCCTGCCAGCTTTCTTTCAGGTCATTTTATTTTCAGTTTCTATAAAATAGATTTTTGTTATAAATGTGGGGGGTTACTTCAATACAGACAGTGCTTTAGAACAAGTTGGAAAACAACAAATCATCATCACAAACCATATTAAAAATACTGCACACAGCATGAGTGTGGTGTCATACCAAAATTGTTGATTTGCACTAGTCTTCTTTCCTTCTTGGGAACTTTCCTGTTATTCAGCGCATGACGCAATACTGTGTTCTTTTCAAGAGTCTTGTTGTCTGTTAGATGACATGGTAAGAAAAAGAATAACCAGTTGAAAGAAATCTCAAATGCAACTTGCACGTACATTATGAAACTAAATATTAACATCAAAATGAAAAAAGAAAAACTAAAACTGCAAAAGAGTACAGTTTAAAGTGTCAAACAGCATGCTATCAAAAAATGTAACATAACAGGAGAAGATTAATCATCTCCTAATCGGCGAGCCTGAAGAAAATGATCGTTTATCAATTCCCCTGACACTGCTCTAAGTGCTTCTGATGTACACTCAACATTTCAAGCACTTAACGCCTTCTTCTTAATTACATCCCAGTGTTCCTTTTTTTTTAGTCTTGAGTAAACCTCTGTTGTTGAACTATGTCTTAATAATGTAATCTTAGTGACTTAATCTCCAGTTGATCGATTAATGCACTTTACAGATGCTGAAGGCAGACTCACTCAAAAAGAAAAAAAAATCGAACTTCTACCCAAACATAATGAATACCTGATGCAACTGAGTGAAAGAGTGTAAATAGTAAATTGGTTTAAACCTGCCAGTGCCAGAATACTTACTGTTCATATCATTTAGTCTGTGAAGAGTAGTTTTGGGTATTCCAGGACCTGGGAGAAAAAGAGATTAATAGAGGGCTTTTTATTCTTGAGGTTAGGAGTTTTACATTAAGACATTAAACTTTAATAGATTTTAAAAGAAGTAAAATAAGAATAAGAATTAAAATATCGGGACAGCAAAACAGTATAATGGATGAAACAATGACATTTAATATGCAGTCACATGATGTTTCTCCGTTTTAGAGTCAAAATAGTGCCTAGGACAGAAATTAACTAAGCCCAGGTAAAAAAACACATGCAGCTCTTCAGCAGTTGGTGTTACTCCAGTTTCAAACAGGTTGCATCACTTTAAAGAACCTACTGTGTCGGCCAAGAGGTGTTACCTCTGCATTTGAGAAGAACATGTTGGTAGTCAGGGCCGAGGACAGCATCGTAGTATGTGCACTCTGACCTGAAGAGGGAGCAGGTCAGGCATTCTTTATGAAATGGATCCACAGTGGAGAGCCTGTTTGAAGAGAGCAACATACAGGTCAGCAAGCAACAGATGTGGAGGAGCTGCTATATTTGAGATACAGCCTGCAAGATAAGGGCAAAGGAAAAGAAAAATGTGGTAGTAGTTCCGATCATGGGGCGGCATTTGTCTTTAAATTAAAGTTTTTTACTTTCTGAGTAAACTTGAATACATTTAGTCATTTGTTAGATATATTAATATAGTATGTATGTTTTTAGCATGGAACAAGGTAAAATTATTACCTTGTTAAGTTATTTAAGCTTGGCATGAATACCGATAACTCAGGAGAACAGCTAGCCTGTATACCTCTAATAAAATCCACTTTCCAGAACGTCTACAGCTCACTGAAAGAGAAACTCCATAATTTTTACTTTACACATCTAGTATATACAGTATGTAAAAAAAGGATTCTGTGCCACTGATGAGTCTTAAGCTTGATTTTGTGCTTTTGACATTATATCTACACAGACCATATACAGTAACTTGACATGGCCTGACACACTAGGACTTTTAGTTTTTTCATAAAACTTTACAGTGGCTAGAAAAAGTATGTAAACCTTTTCGAATGTAATGGTTTTTCTGCATTCATTTGTCATAAAAAGTCACCACTTCCACAGAAGGCCAAAAGAAGGGAGACAGGCATCTGAAGACACCTCTCAAGACCTGTGGATACCCAAAGTGGGCCTTCAACAAGGCAGTAACCTGTTCCAGAAAAAGATTAATGGAACAGCCGGAGTCCCAGGTCCAACGCAAAAACCTGGTCATTCCTTACATGGCTAGGGTTTAAGAGAAGCTGAAAAGGATTTTTAGAAAACACAGCATACCTGTCTATTTCAAACCCACCAACACACTCAGGCAGAGACTGGAGATCAGACATGCACATCGTTCAGGAGGAATTTTAGCACATTCTTACAGGCAGAACTGCTTTAGCTCTGTCACATTCTTTGGACATCTTGTGTGTTGATCTCTTAAAGTTGTTCCATGACATCTGTTTTGGGTTGAGGCCACTCCAAAAGGCTGATTCAGTTTTTCTGAAGCCATCCTGTTGTGTTTTTTGGGTCATTGTCCGCTAGCATTACTCGACTTCTACAGAGTTTGAGCTGACCTACAGACATTCTCACATTATTCTGAAGAATTAAAACAAAACATTTTACCAATACTGCTGTGGAGTGTCAATGCTCTCTTTCGCAAAACTTAGGCATTCAGTAGTGTTCTTCTTAGTAAGCAGCAGCTTCCTTTGTGGTGTCCTGCCATAGATACCCTGCTAGTTTAATGTTTTACGTACTGTAGACTTATGAACAGAGATGTTAGCCAGTTCCAATGATGCCTTCAAATCTTTGGCTGTCCCTCTAGGTTATTTCTTTACCTTATTAATTAGTGTTTGTTGTGCACTTGGGGCATTTTGACTGGCCACCCACTTCTTGGTAGACTAGCCACAGTCCTCCATTTGTAGATTGTTTTGATGACATGAAAGAGAATTGTTTCTGTGTTATTACTTTAGCCACATTATATTTGTTAGTACGCTTGACTTAGATGAAAATCAGATTACATATTATGACAGAAAACCATGAAATTCCAAATGGTTCACATACTTTTTCTCGCCACTGTATATATTGCATTATCTTGAATTCCAGACTCTTGCATTTACATTTGAATTTTTTTGTAGACTAAACAAGCTAACATGTTTCTCAAAAAAAAAAAGAAAAAAAAGGTTGAAACGTGATTGTAATGTTAGACATAATTTCTTCTTTTGACAGTATTCAAGCCTAATGGTGTTTCCTATTATGTGAACCTGGTTTTTAAGATAATAAGAGAAGATGATGTTCTCTTTATGTTAAATTTAAATCCATATGGTACCTGTACAATTGCCGTTGTGTTGAGCCTTCCTCTGTGCTCAGAAAGTATCTGGAAAATAGGTAACATTTAACAGTTCATATTTTATGCAAAAGTTAAGAGTCTTTATATCATGTTGCTCGATGTCAGTAACTTATACTCACACTAAATGTGTGGTCTCATCATAGGCCAGAATCTGAATAACTTCCCAGCTTCCTGAGGTCAGGTGGTGGAGGTTGACCTCTTGACCTTGACCATCAGACTAAGAGTACAATACAAGAAGCAGAGAAACCATTTCAACATGACCTCACACATCGTACAAGTGTTTTTTCCCCAACCTGTACCCAACTTTCAGTGTTAAACTTTTATTCAATTTATTATTTCTGTAGAAACTGAATTAATCTGGCACTGAACCCAATGCCTTCAGCGCACTGTCCCTAATTTATTCAACAAAAAGTATACTTAATTCTCTGGTGTTTTGGGAAATAGACTGAGGATATCATTTAAATTGAGGAGACTTCAACATGGACATAAGCTGTATGAATAATTGGAAGGCTCCTACTGCAGGCGGATAAGAAAAAGGTACACAGAGACAAGAAGTTCAGTTTAAACAGGGAAGGCACCTAACAAAATGTAATCATCATATTTAAGTTTGTAATGGCTTTACCTGGTTGGAGATCATGGTAATATGGTTAAACATCCCACGGCCGCCATGTTTTAAGGGCATCGTAACGAAGAATGTTAAGCAATCCTTGGAAAATATTGGCTCCTCATTCTGAGAAAGAAACAAAGATTTTAGACATTTTCACATTTTGATTAAGGTAAAAGTTACAACGTGTCAACTCAGTCTCAATACAGTCAAACTAAAATAACAAATATGTATTTGTCAGGAACCTAACTACAACCTACCTACCTACCTAAATTAATTAAAAATTGTGACTTCACACACATCTTTATGAACATTTACATAACTATAATTTGCCTTACACGAGGCTCTGGAAATTGATTCACTCAACAAATTGCCTCACAACATAATGGTTACATTTGCTACAAAAACAAGTGCAGAGTTGCAGTTTAGTATAGAAACATAATTTTTACAAGGGTTGAATATGCGCATTGACTGGGTTGATCATGGACTTGAGGGATGTCTTATACGAAGCACATATTAGCAAGGACATTCCAAAGGTCATTAGATTGTTTAGCACTGGCTTTCTGTTGCAATTTTCTATTTCTGACTTAAATATTTTTTCTGCACTGGAATTAAGCCTCTATTTATAGTAGCAAAAGAGCAATAAAAAAAGACAGCAAAGGAGCACCTTTAACATCATGTAATCACAGCAGCCCTGGTTTGAGTCCAGCTGAGGACTTTTGCTCTCAATGGTCAAAAATATTTTTGAATAAAAATATGAAATTGTGAGAAAAAGGAAAGTTTAGCTAGTAGGAAGTTGCAGTATTTTATTGTTTTTGTATGATGCAAGGTGCTTGTATGTCTATGATAATGAAATACTATATTGATCACTTGGGAAATTGTGTTTTTACCCTTACCTACCCATCCCAACCAAAAACACTAAATTAATCCTCACTCTACTTCCCAAAACACTAGAGAATTAAGCATACTTTCTCTTGAATAAATTGACAGTGGTACAGTTAGTACAGTGGACAGTGATACAATGGAGGCACTGGGTTCATTGCCAGACCTGGCATGATTATTCTGGCATTAATCTGATTCTAACATTACTCGGGGTAACTCCATTAGTAATTTATCTTTTTCTATCTGTCTTTTTCAGTGTGGCTATTAGTTGAAATTGAGTTCTTATTTTATGTTTTTTATAGAAATGGTGGGTATTACCTACTGTACAGTCAGAAATGTATTGGCCCATCAAACATAATGAAACCCTTTTGGAGCCAAGCACTTACCTGACGATCAAGCCACTTCTCTGATGTCATCACATGCTTCTAAAATAGAAACGTCAAGTCAGCTAAGAGTACAATTTAAACTTCAGATTTATTAATGATTTTAGGAGACAATAGAACATTTCTTACTTTCGTACAGTCACCTGTAGTGACATCACACAGTGAAAGAATGGACATGTTTTGAGCTCGATTCACCCAACGCACGCTCAGCCTCTCCTGCGTCACCCATTTCACCATTGTCATGTAATACTCGCTGGTAAAATCAAATATGAAAGGCAGTAAGCAAATAACTGAGTAAACCAAGATAAATACAGTGTGATTATTAACTTTAAGAATTTTAACAGTACCTCTTTTCAAAACTGTCAGGTGGTTTCAGTTCAGTTGTTAAGGAGCTTCCATCGAGAGTGACGACATAGAGTCTGACAGAGGGATTGTTCTGGCCCATCTAGAAAAATAAAAAGCATAACTGTGTGTTTACATTCACAGGGCAAATTGAATTTGTAATACACAAATACATAATGTACTGCATGTACTGTAGCAATAATGTTCAGCACTAAGCAACACAGTGCACTTGTTTTCATATGCTGTCATACTCAACAACTGCAGCAGGACTTTAACAGAGAACATAATGAGAATATTGAAGTAGAGAACAAACAATGCTGCTGTATCCTGATCAGAACCTGGGGCAAGTCTGTCATTCTCTGTCGCATAACCGTCCCTCGGAAGTAGAATCCATTAATCCACATGGACAGGATCTCAAATATAGCTAGCAACACATTATGAAAACTAACTAACAGTACTAAACTGTAGTGGGGTGCCTGGGGCTGCATTCCAGCTGACAATGGGCAAGAGGCAGAGTCAGTCTTTCACAGGGCTGACATGTAGATACAAACTACTATCCATACTCTCATTTGCACCCTGACATACAAAGGCAATAAACAGTCAGCTGTCAGCTAATGTCAGTCCATCATTGTTGGGCTAGTCCACAAATCAGATAACACATTTACATGCACTTTAGTAATCAGGTTACTCACAAACCATGGGCTCCTAAGTAATCTGGTTTCCCCACCCCCATTACCTCTCTGAAAGCGGAAACAATTCAGGTGTGCTAAAACAAAGTCAGTGTGATGTCATTGTTGCACAGCGGCATCCTCTAAAAAACAAAAATGGACCTGTTTGACCAAGCTTGTGTTTTGTTGTCCTTTTTTGTGACTTTTCACTTTCAAAGTGAAGACATCAAGACATTAGCTGAGTAGTTGGTCATAAAACTTATCATGGCAAATAGAAAACAACACCTGTTCTTCCAACAAGTGGATGATTTGAGTTTCTATCTGCATTTGCCTGTGGTCCTATCTAACTTGTTGCATTGCTGATGGATGCGTGTGTGAACTAAGGACTGGTGGGAAATAATTCACAGACAATGACTGGAGAGAGAACTTTCGAACAAGATGCAAGATGTTATGCAACCCAATCAGGGGACTGTATGGGCACCTTGGCCTCTAGAAATGCAAGTCATCATGGCTCTGTACACACTAAGGAGTTTGCAGAGAATATCTACTAATAGCTAATCAGTTTGGCATGCACAAGTCCACGGTAAAGAAATTTATGTGGATGTTTTGCAGGTGTCTATGATCACGGCCTCTCAGTGTTTCAACTGTCTAGAATTTGAGATTTGAGGACCAGAATTTCATTCCCAGATTATTGGATGCATAGATGGCACCCACATCTCAGTTTAGGCTACCACAGATGGGTGCAGAGATTTTGTGTCGTTAACAATCCACCTTGTTCCAAAGGTAGGGCAACACAATTAATTATACTTTTTCATACACCTATATACCTGTTATCTTGCATCTTATCTCTTATTTGAACAGACTATGTGCTACATGTACTGTACATCCGGGGTGACCCAGTGAGCTACTTCCTCCTCTAAAACCCAGCCTCAATCCCTCATGCCAACGAACTGGCACTGGCAAAAAAGTGTGATAAGAGAGCTACAGCCTGCTCAATGGCCACGAGCAACATCCAGTACACCAAGTAAAGCTGTTAGTAAAGCTCTTACAGGGTACACGGTCTACAACTTCCTCCTGTACCAGCCCAACTTTTAAACTTCGATGACATAGAAGAACACTGCTTATATAAATACCTAGCTGTTTTACTTATGTGGATTTAATTTCCCCTGGCTTTATAAGCAGTCAAATGTGTTAGATGTGTCATACATTCGGCATTTGGATAATCAATAAAGAGACTCGTAATGTTCCATCTTTAAAATGATCTCCGAAAGTTCATGTACAGTGTTTTTAAGATTAACATCTTATATCATGCACCAAAGGTTTCCCTGTGATTTTAGGGTTTCAGCAAAATTGCAACATTTTTTTTTTTGTTGTTTGAGGGCTAGATTTTACCAATATAAAACATAAGATAAGATGTTAAGTAACATTTAATTTATTTATGTAAGGAAACAGCCTTCAAAAAGGTAAAAGAAGTTTGTCTGACTTGTAGCAGAGGTAGTGTATTTAACATTTGGCTCTTTGTGTTAACTGGCATTGGCAAAAATAAACAAAGCAAATTTGACACTTTTTTAGTTTTTTATTATTCGTACACAAACCACGAACTGTTTCTTAAGGCATAGTGCACAAAACCATTTACAAAGTGCAGAAGGTAACTGAAAAATATTCACAAATTCAGCAGATCCTCCTCCGAGAAGGACACAGATGCATCAGACGCTGTGGGACTTTGGTAAGGTTGTCTCTGGTATGAGGGACGAATAGTGGTAAGGATAATAGTGTTGAAATTGCTGTTGCTGCTGCGCCTGCCCCATTCCCCGCAGACCCTCCATCATGATGGCCACCAGCCTCTCACATGTCCCGGCCAAGAACACTAATATATTGATGAACCTCTACTTTCGCTGGTGGCTAGTCTCCAACTGGGCAGCAAAGCAGTCCTGCTGTCTTTACTGGAGATTATCTTAAAACTGTTGGTGCTAAGAAGTAAAGGTACTGGCCCTCCTCCTACTGTTATAATGGTAACATGTTAGGGTCATGTCACCATTACCACACACAACATGCACTTTAGTAGTAAATGGTTTAAAAAAAGAATTTGATTTGAAATCCTTTAGTGAAGTGTGCTGTGGTGTACTTCTTCAACACTAAGAGAGTTCTTAATGGCTACCTGGCTACAAAATGTGAAATATATATGGTTGTATATAACAAAGCCCCAAAAACCTTAATGTATTTTACATTTAGTCATTTGGCAGACACTTTTATCCAAAGCAACTTACAAGTGAGGAGCAAGGCAAGCAAAAATCTAAGTCAAGGAGAAAAACAACAAAACAAAGTGCTATCAAAGAAGTTTTTCTGTTTTATGAGATGCAAGTACAAGAGAGATATTTTTAAGTGCAAAGGAAGATGAAAAATCACTGCAGATCCAATATTGATGCTGATGTTGTGTTATGTCGAAGGTCTGGTAGGGAAGACAAGAACTTCAGTCTTGGAGATGTTAAGCTGAAGATGTCTTTCTCTCATTCAAGCAGAGATGTCAGAGAGACAGGCAGAGATGCGAGATGAGACAGTAGAGTCATCTGGTGGAAAGGACAGGAAGTGCTGTGTGTCGTCCGCAAAGCAGTGATAGGAGAAGCAATGTGAGTGGATAACAGAGCCTAGAGAAGAAGTATAGATGGATAAAAGAAGAGGACCAAGGACTGAGCCCTGGGGTGAAGAGTAAGAGTCAGAATCATGCCCCTGCCAGGATACCTTGAAGGTTCGTCCAGACAAGTAAGACTGAAGCCAGGCTAGAGCTTATTCAGAGATGCCAGAGGGTGCAGTTATAAGGATCTGATGGTTCACAGTGTCAAGGGCTGCAGATAGGTCTAATAGAATTAAGACAGAAGAGTTACCTGCAGCTTTTGCAGCCCGTAGGGATTCCACAACAGTTAGAAGTGCAATTTCTGTGGAGTGACCACTCTTGAAGCCAGACTGATTGACATAGAGGAGGTTGTTCGGGGAAAGAAAGTCTGAGAGTTGATTGAAGACTACACGTTCCAGGGTCTTGAGAGAAGGCTTCTTCAAAAGTGAAGTAATCTGGGCCTGCTTGAATGAGGAGGGAAAGGTGCCTGTTGTGAGAGAAGTGTTGATCTGTGTAATGGCTGGTATTAGTGTTGGTGCAATAGCTTGAAGAAAAGCAGGGGGGATCGGATCCAGAGAGCAGGTGGTCGGGCGATTCGAGAGGAGGAGGGTGGACACATCATCCTCTAGAATTTAAACCATGAAGAGGGATGCGTTGTTGGATGTAGTTAGCAGGATGTCATTGTCAGAAGGAGAGGACTGGGAGCTGATACCTGCCACCTTGTTAGTGAAAAAGGAGGCGAAGTCGTCGGCTGTGAGACAGGTGGGTGGCTGAGGTGGGGGTGCATAGAGCATTCCATTTCTTGAAAGTGGAGAACAGCTTTCTGGTGTCCGTGGTGTTGCTGAGCTTGTCCTGTAAGAGAAAGATGCAAGCGAATCCTGATAATCAGCAAGAATAGTTTGAATGTTTTAATGTTTTAATGTGGGTGTGTACTGTTAAACAATTAGTATAAAGAAATAAAGACTACAGTGACAGAACAGTTTTTCAAAAGAGCTTACCTTAGTCTTAGTGCTTGACTCAAAGTTCTCTGGACAAAACAAAACACAATGACTTACAAATATTGATAACTTGGAAACATACAAGAACACAATTTGCTGAAATATACGGATAATCCTTTGTGACTTACTGGAGGGGCTTGAGGAGGCTTGCTGTACAATTTCACTTGGTCCTGCTGTGCCTTTTTGCCTTGTGGTACTACTGTTTCAGCATTTTCCACCAGCAACATATCTGCTCCGCAGTCCACCTGTAGACCTTCTCAGCCATGCGACCAGACAACTCGTCCTTGGCTTACGGCTGTCCAGATATTTCAGGATGAACTCTTTTATTAAGATCAACATAAGAAGAGTCTCTTTATCAACCCAATAATGCTGACTTTTACAAACACTGTTGTTGTTGATGATGCTGCAGCTGCTTGCATGTATGGCACTACACCAATTCAGACTTTTGTCTGAAGTGAAGAAACTGAAACTGTATGTAGTGAGCAAGAATGGTGTGAAAATGGTCTGCTTTTTTAATTTTTTTTATCTGCAGTCCTAAGTTTTCTGCTGTGTCTTATTCATTGACAAACACAGACTACTGCCACCTGCTGGTATGGAGAGTGATTTCTTGTCATGCAGGCACAGAGTATATTTGCAAGTTGGCCATTGGCAAGTTTTTGCAGTGTGTTCAAAGGTATCCGTGGGCCTTAATCGTCCATAGCTTTTCGTTGCCAGCTTTCTGTGTGTCTGCCCTTAAAGTGACCAATTAACTTTTATGTTATTGGATTTGGGGAGGAAACATAAAAATATTTCCATTTCTTAAGCACCCTAGAATGTGCTTCTTACTGTACGTGTACATACAAAGGAGATAATCACACAAATGAATCTCCACATGACAGAAGCAGAAGCAGTATACTTGCATAATAGCTGAATGTACAGCATCTGTATCCTCAAAGATAAAAGGAAGAATTCAGTCTTGACTTCATTTTGTCCCACAATATTACAGCACTGACCCAGAACAGAACAGAATCATTGTGTGTGCATTTAGTTTTTAGACTGTGTGGGGATGCATAAGATCAACTGTAGAGCTTCATCAATTAGAATCCTTCCACTGACCCACACATCATCCATCTGTGGGCCTGAACCAACAAATGAGATTGCCCTCTACTTTATGACCCTCATTCCGCCACTTTTCCACAACCCATCTCCCATCTAAGAGGCATTTGATACGCTAAGCAGTCACATCAAGAGATGGGAGGTGTGTTAACTTGTCTTCCTAAAGCATATCACATTCCTTTCCCGCCCAGTGCCACGGAGCCTCAGAGCCATCCCTCTTCAAAGGGAGTAAGTCAGCGTTAACATGAATTAAACAAGAAACAGATTCACTAACGTCTGTGGATAAGTTAAAGCAGTGAGCTTGCATTTGTATTATTCATAGCGCTGTTTGATACAGTAAAGCTGCAATAAAGGGAGCTATATATCAACAGGTTATATGGACTATTGTACAGTGTCAAGTTAGCTAAAGAACATTGGGAGCAAGCAGTATATTTCCTTATTTTTAGAGCAGCTCTACTGACATAATCTTTAGAAAAGACTGAGACTACTGTGAGTACTACCTTAGGGTAGGGGTACTCCTTCCCTCTAGGGTAGAGAGATCCTGTGTAGCAGGGTAGGAGCATGTTGGGGACCAGGGAGTCATTGATTGTGAGGTAGGCAAGCCTGGAGCCGTCAGGTGACCACCAGTGAGCCGCCTGAGTGTGCAACACCTCCTCTGGAAAACCAAAAAAAGACAAATGAGAATGTTGGTACAGTAATTGTTAATTCAAAACAAAAGCCACAAAAGAGGTGATCCTATAGGTTTTGTTATTTTGACCAGATGATCACTGGGTAGTGACAGTGTGTAGAAAGCTCTCATTTCTGTGATATGAGTTGTTACAGGTGTTCAGAGAGTTGATATTTCCCCCTTCAGTAGTTGACCTTACTGACAAGAACTTTATGAGTGAGCAAGGAGGAGGTAACCCCTTGAGAGCCCTTTGCTGAAGCCATTGTGTCTGTTGTCAGGTTCATGAGTTAAAATGCAATTGGCTGTCAATTGACATGGTGAGGGATCTCAGGTCTGTGTTGTATGTGGCTAATACGTGTGTATGGTCCTATGCTGAAAGATGGTCATTCCAGTTTGTCTTACCTTCATACAGCCAGTCTGCAATGCCGTTGAAGATGATCCCCTCCTGTCCAGAAGACGTGAGTCTCCATGAGCTGCTCTGAACATCTGTTTGGTAGTAAATGTTGTTTTCAAATATATATATCTGTGGGACAAAGAGGAAAACTTAATTGCAAGAAAACATACTGTGAGTTGGAGACTCACACAAGAGACAGAAAGATAATGTCAGCTTAGTTTCACGTTTCTTCAGGGTTAGATTTAATTTAGAATGTATTAAAGACGTTACATAGACATGTCAAACTGTATATGTTTTCCCTGGGCTGATGTAATAGAACATTTAATTTTGACCAATTTGAGAAAATCTGGTGAACTCTCACACAGAGGGAACATGCGCATTGACAAAAACATGTCAGAGAGTGTCTCATCTCAAGTGATAACATAGACAAATGTGCAAGGTAAGCTCGTGAGTAATGAATATGCTTTGTCATTAGGGCGTTGACACAATGCTGCAGGGTGTCTGGGAGAACAGGTTCCAGTGAGGGCAGGTATAAACACTGAGGAAACTAGATAAATATGCTATCTAATTGTTAATTACTTTCTTTGTCTGCTTTGGAGAAAATAATGGACTGATTATTCAGTGCATGATACTCTGCAAGATGGAGCCATTACTCACACCGAGAGCTTTGGTCACCCAACAAGATGTCTTCCAGCAGCAGTTTGATTAGTGGAACTGTTGCTGGCTTCACTTCAAAATAATTGTTTAGCTTAACGGGAGTTTGTTTTTCCTCTCAAGTCAGAAACCGTGTTTGATCCTCAGAGCTGAGAGGATTCTATGAATGAAATAAATTATACATAAAACAACACAATTAAACATTGATTTTCACGTTTCTGCATACAGCAAGGCTTATTTATTTTAAATGACGAGAGTCAAATTCAAATCCAAACTGCAGTGCTTTCACACTGCAACTGTAACTACTAACTGTTATTTTCATTGTCGATGAATCTGTGACTTACTTTCTCAACTAATCTATAATATTTAATTGTTTGATCTATTAGATAGCAGAGAATGCACACTGCACTGCATAGTCAGACCAGCCATTAGGAATTAAGGAAAGGTGAGCACCATTTTCACAATACCAGTGGGGTGGGGTACGTGACAAGTTGAGATGTATTTTAATGATAACATTAAATGTATTTATTATGTAACTATATATACATTGTTTGTCAGTGATATCACTCAGCAAATAAATTGTGGTGCTTAATCCTGTTTAATAGCCAACCATGGACCAGCAGATCACCTGAACCCTTTGACCAGGTGGTGTTAGGATTGTGTGCATGTATTAAATCACATTCTGTATAAGTAGAGCATTTCTCCTGCATAATTTGTGCATTATTATCAAATCCATGCTTAGAAATCCTGAGGTGTGTCTGTATCACTGTGCGACTTCTTATGTGAATATTATTCATGCTTTACCTAACCAGGTGCTGTGGGCAAAAGAATGTAATATTAATTGAGACAAGAAAAAAACGTGGACCAGAATCTGTGCTTAATATATCAGTTGAGATAGGGTCCATATCCTTGCATTTCCTGGGATCATATTTAGGCTATTATGTTGTTGTTTGACTTACTTGACTAAATCAGAAATAAATATTAATAGAAAGAGTCATCTCATTTATAAGTGCCCTGTACTCCAGGATTACATTACACATTGTGTCACTGAGTGAATGATGAGAGATTCATCCCAGAGTTTCACTTTTATTTGACCTTGTAAGCTACTCACCAGCTGCTGACCATGAACACCCCATGAGGCAAACTGCAGGACAGAGTCTGACACCTCTGGAGGATTTAACTCGCGCACTTCTCTGAGGCAAGGACAATGAAAAAATTTACTGTAGTACATGAATCATTACACCAGACTTTCAAGCTTTTTCATATATTTTTGAATCTTTGAGCAGACTTTCACTAAATAATTTTACAATATCTACATTATAAAATGTAACTTCTTGTTCAATTTGAAAATAAAATAATAGAGTCGAAGGGTTGCATTACATTTATACATCAAATCAAAATAATTTATTCCATTAACACAATAAAAATTAAGATTAAATGTTAAATTAAATATTGGATATTGTGTAATTATATAAGTCTTAGTTTGGTGGATTGTAATTTGTTAAACTATTAGTTTATATTACTATGAGCTTACAGTTTTATGTCAGTTTTATTAGAATGATTTGTTGTTAAATCTCATTCTTGTTTGATTTCATTTTTTTATATATTGAACAATCTATGCAGTTTGAAAAAAAATGTAACAATTATTAATCAATTATTACCGCTTTAAAACAAATGCTGAGAAAAAATTTTTTTGGCTCATACTTTTAATTGATCTTGCTAAATTTATTTCCCTTTATAAGGTTTATGATATTTAGCCTCATATATTTAGTTTCTCACCTTGTGTACAGGTTGTAGATCAGGTATGATGCCAAGAAAGAGTGCTGGTAGACCTAAGGACCAACGACAAAGTGATGATTAGGACCTTAATACACAAGAAAAACAGAGAAGTAGAAGAAAAAAGAAGTACAAGTCTCTAGAAGTCTGTACAATATGAAAAACACAGTGCTAGACATTCTGCCAACTGTTTTGTGATTGTGTTCTGTGATTTTCTTCACCCACTGCTGTGTACTTTTATTCCAGTTAAGGACTTTCTGTTTTTCCTGTTCACTTTTTGAATTCTGCTCAGCTCTCTGTATTAAACTGGACAGTAAGAGCAAAAACACAGGATGGCTTTCCATTTGAGCAGGCATGACAGCAAAGTGGGAACAATGGTTTATATAAAAGCAGAGAGTGACTGCGTTCTGTTTCACACAGTGCAGATGACAGGTCTGCTGGGACACATGCTGCGACTTCCCTGCATTGTAATTAGTCCTTGCTTCTCGATTCTGTCTCTGAAACCTGATAATTGCTGTTTAACAAAGTAATCTCTGGTATGTATGACACAAGCCACATAATGTATGGAAAAAAACATGAAATTGCTTGACATTTGGAAATGTCACCATTTTGAACCATGTTGATGGGATATTTCTTTGCCTTTCTTCTGTCAAAATAGGTGATTTAGAAGAAATTCAGTACTTACTGTTGGTACAAATAGTTAAGTTTTATCATATACAGTATATGCACGTTTGTTTTAATTGTTTGGTTTAAAAAAAGTGTTTAGGTGTTATGGATGGTCAGGCACTGAAACCCACTGTGGGAAACTGAATTTAGAGACAAATTAATTAGCAATCACCTATTCACTTGCAGTTGTTCAGCTGCTACTTACAATTGATTTCATCACTTCATCTTAATTATGTGTAAATATTGTTACTTGCTGGAGGTAGAGGCAGCCATAAGAAAGGTGCTGGACCCATGATGTCTGGTGGAGAATCATACACACTCTCTGGTTGCAATTGCTGTACAGACGCTACACTAAAAAAAGTGCTGGGTTATTTCTGTTACCATTTTGCTGGGTTCATTATTCTGGGTCATCGTTTGTTTTTGTTCGGTAAACTGTGAACTAACTGTTGGAATGTTAAAAGCATTTTTACAAGCTAAACACCTGGTTGGGTTATTGTAACCAGGCTGTGGGTCAATGATTTTTAAATCCTTCCCTAGGTTCAGATTTAATTAGAGAATGTTACTAAGTATGGACAGAAAATCAAATTGATTATCTATCCAACTTCATCCACCACGCCACAGAACGTGTGTTGTAACTGCATGTTTAGGGTGTGATTGTAATATATTAATGAGTAAATCTTTGCATATATGTGTTACATGTAAACTGTAAAGTGTAATCAACCATGTCAGACATATTATGTAGTCCTCAAATTGTTCAGTTGCTATAGGTGAAAGAGCTTTTAAGGTCCTGTCAACTCTACAGATCCACCACTGAGCAGTCCCACATGCCATTTATTAATGTGCAACCTGTATGTTTTTTTTGTTTTGTCTTTACTAATTAGGGTTACACTAAAGATAAAAAAGTTCAGTATTTGCATTCTGTACATTTTTTATTCCCAAATTTTATCTCATAGTATCAAGGACTATATAAAAGTAAATGATAGTTCTACTAAAATTACATATATACATGATATTTAATTAACAGGTCGGAACCAGTCATGCATATCTCCTAGGCACACACTGTGGAATAACATGCCAGACCTTCTGAGTTAGTCTGGCTATGCCATCAAGACTGCCATCCTCAATGCAAGGGTCACGGGAGTGCTGGAGCCTATCCCAGCTGTCATTAGGCAAGAGACAGGGTCCATCCTGACAGGTTTCTAGGCGAACACAGGGCTGACATACAGAGACAGACAACTGACAGCAACCATTCATACTCATTCAGATAAATTGGCAATTGAGAGTCACCAGTTATCCTAACTTCATTGCTTTGGGCGGTGCATGGAAGCCAGAGCACCCAGACATAAACCCATACAGACACAGGGAGAGTGAAGTGACAGTATTAACCCTACACCATCGAGACAACTGCACTGGCAACAGCCATGGCCAGAGGTGAGGTGATACCTTTTTGGATGCCAATGCTTTGAGTGTAAATGGTACATGGTAAATGGTCTGCACTTATATAGTGCTTTTCTATCTAGCTGGTACTCAAAGTGCTTTACACTGCGTCTCATTCACCCATCCACACACACAAGCACACAATTCTCTCTGTACTCTTTTGAAGAATGAACTGATTAGAACATGTTGATTAAAGCTCTCTGTCACTGGGTTCCAGTTGTACTATAAATGTACATAATGCAATGTTTCATGGGTTTCATATATAAAGTGTTTTTTTATTCTGTTATTGCATTATTCCATGTCTGTGCCATTAATTTGTCGTGCTAAAACCCCTACGTACAGAGACAGGCATTTATTGCAATTAGATCTCACCATCAGACAAACCCGCAGTGTCACATTTTAGAGACTATTCCAAAGAATTGGATAGGCACCTCGTTTTAACAACATAGTTTTACATTTACTGGATGATCATTAAATGTTTAGTTTCATTCTGCAGAGCCATATTAGCACAACAACTTGGCATTTTTGAGCTTCCGCTACTTTAATCCAATGCAATCGCCAGAAAATATCCACACACAAAGCTTTTGTTTTGGGATTCATTGAGATGGTGGTGCCCCAGTTGGAGCCTGTTTGGCTGATCTACTCGCCTATCTGCCTTCACTCCTAATTTTTATTTCCTTCCTCAACGCACAAAAAAATAATTCTCCAGGAAGGAGAGTAGAAATTGCATTGTAACTTGACTGTCTTCTTTTCCTCCTTCAAAACAGGCGTTGACATCATTCAGCACACGCCTGTCATACTGTAAGTGACAGCTCTGTGATGACTCCTTGATATGGCTGTCAGCGATGGTTGGCACTTGAGAGGGGAGCGTGTTTGGAGATGTGTAGAGAGAGGGTGTTTTTCAGGCAGCAGTGCTGTGTGTGATTGTGCTGTGTGACAGTCTTCTCAGCACACAAGGCTCACGCTCGTAAATAATTTCTCGTATTTGTTTTTTTTTTATACTGCTTAGAATTGAACCACTGCAACAGAAAGCCATTTACATGCTGACACTTCAGTGGTGCATTTCTCACATCTGAGTCATTCTTATGCTATTAGGATTGCTTGTCTTTCACTGGTACATGACAAATACTGTCTTTGTGATAAAAGGTTAAAAGCACTGGATAACTGAGAGGATGGACATATAAATAAAAAATAAACTGCATGTGTGGGAAATGAACAGAAAGTGTATGAATATACAGTAAGTTCTAAATGTCATCTTTTTTCAGACCATTGAAGTGTGCAGTGACATTTGGAACAAGCTCAATAAATGTGGTATACTGAAAGGTGTTCTCTGTTTCCCCTCATGTGGGTGTATATGTTTCAGCATAGCAGCTTCAGAGATCTTCCAGCTGAGTATAGGAAACTAAATTTGTCTTCAAAGCACTTAATATTGCTGCCCATGTTGTCACCATTCTGTCTTTTAAAGTTAAGACACATTTATTCATGTTTGTTTCACAGATACAGTATAGTGGTTTGATTGTACTGTCACCAGGGTGAAAATGGATTTGCATGGATGCATTTCCATATTTTCCTAAATTGTAGTTTGTGAAACATGGCAAGTCTTCACTTCATCATCATGTCCTCAATCCATATAAATTGATAACAAAATTTGGTAAAAGAAAACAACAACATCAACCAACATCTTATTGCGCATCATTTCATTCAAAAATATGACTATTTTTCTACTGTAAATTATTAGCCCAAATATTTGTTGTGTAGCTGCTTGTTTTGAGTCTGAATTATTGTATTTACTGTTAAATAAAGTCTTCTAAAGAAACTGAAATGTTAACTTGTCTTTTCATTGGCTGAAATGTCTAAAGCTATGTCTAAAACTATAGAAAACAAAGCAAGGGATTGGCTGGCTGTTCATCTGTAAGGTGTTAGGTTGTTGCCGCTGACATGTTCGTGGTATGACGCTGTCACTGGAGATTACATCCATTTTCTCAAAGTATGATATGTTAATTTCACTTTAAAACTTATTTAACAAATAAAAGTAGAGGTTGAAAGCTACACTCAAAGCACCCTGCTGGCTTCATCTTTAGAAACAATTCATAGTCATTTTTAGCTTTCGCAGCTACGCCACTGCATGCAGAAGATAATGCACACCCCGTGGTGCTGCGGTGACTTATCAGGAACTCATGAAAGATTCTTTAATAACTGCTGATAAAAACGTATGTGCTTGTAAATGTGGGGAAAGCATAATTTTGTTTAGGTCAGGCACTTACAAGTGAGGAAAATGCTCTGTCTGCTAAATAGGTGAGTAACAATTGTTTTTGTTCAACTAACTTGATAATTTTTTTTACATTTTCTATATATATATATATATATATAGAGAGAGAGAACTTTTAAAAATATTCTTGAGCTGCACTCAACTGTCAATCAAAGTAATTAATAGATAATTTGTTTTTGTAGAGGAGAATGTGTCATAGCTGGGAAAGTAAAGTGATATTTTTTTTCCGGAGGCCGAGCAGTTTAGTTTTTAAAAAGAATCGCCAATAGAGGGTTTGAGAAATACCTTTAAATGTCATGTGCTGCTCTTCAGGGTATCCTGACAGTCGGCACTATGACCTGAGTGGATGTATTGTAATACTGTGATACATACAGGCACTAGCTGGGACTAGCTGAATCTGTGAGTTTCCATCCTTGTTTGGTCACAACTGTCTTTAATTCATATTCCGTAGTGTGTGTTGTGCTTGTGGTTCAAATTGACGGTGATTGGCTTTTCATGTGATAATGTCATTGGATCGTCACTTCGCTCAGTTACTGATACTGTTGCTGCGGTAACATGCACTGTTTCTGAAGGGAGTGGTGGATTTATTGTTTGTAGGTGCTGATACAGTCAACAAACTTGGACTCTAACTACAAAATCTAAAAGCCATGCATCTAAAACATTTCCATGTAACATTTGTTGCTGTGCAGACATTACACTAGGAGTCTAAGAATACTTTTAAAACACAAATCAGTAAGTTGGAGAAGCCTGTATAGGTTTACTTGGTAGGTATGGTGTGCTTAATGTGACAGATCTTGATTGGTCTGTAAGCAGCTCTGGGACATATAAGTCATACAGCATTACGATGTATTTAATAATGATTATAACTAGATGCTCTTTGACAGCTCTCATAATCAGCAAATTATGTGTTGTATGTGTACCACCACCATGTCGTAAAATATCACTTTATACCCTGCACAAAAGGCTGATGACCATAACTAACAGAGTAAGATGTATGGGAGCCTTGCAGAAGTGTAGTACAGCAGAGTGTGTGCATGATTATGATAAATTCATAAGACAACAGGAGATAGTGGTGCGGGGGCAAGCCATTACTCTCCATAGATTAAGACTGTCACTTTTATGATGAACACATCTGCTCCGTCCATCTCAGGAGGAAACCGCGTCTTTAACTCTGTGCTGTCTCAATCCTATCAAGCACACAGAGCCCATTATCAAGCTGACACTGAGATGTGTTCGTGACCATCATATGATAGAATTGAAGAGTGGGCAAGACACATAGCGGGATTTGCAACGAGAAATTTCACTGCTATTGGACATGGGGACAGTAATGGGCTTCTGGTGTGATAAATGATCACTGTTCCATTTTCTGTTAGAATGTCTCGTGCTGTTTCTTAAGCTTAACAAAGTCTCAGCTGGTAGTCTCTTTTTAGAACAGAAACTAGAAGAACTGCTTGAAGAGTACAGGTACGCTCTGCAGCCAACCCAGAGCCATATTTGAACTTTTAATTGCTCCTTTTATTTTCAATTTATTGTGTGATACATGTTTCTGCAAATGTGTCATCAGCATGGAGGTGAGGTGAGGATATGAGGTTTGACCAGACAATATAAGTGAACATTATTCAAATTAGTCCTTTAAGAAGTACAAGTAGTTAAGAGACTTTAAACTGATCATTAATACAGCAGGAAGAATGAATAGAATCTGTACTTTTGTGTGTCTTACTATTATAAATATTACCACCTGTTTGTCGAAAGTAATTATTAAGGTTTGAATTCTCAATAATTGTTTTCTATTTCTGAATAAAACTAATGTAAATGTGACCAACATTTTACCAATCCATAAACTAGATAAAGGAAACCCATCTACACAAACAACACACTTATGTATTTGTGACCTGTGAAAAATTAAGCAGTCTTAAATGTTTATGTCTATAATGTTCAGTGTGCATATATATACGGTTGCAAAAGTATGTTTACCAGGACAAATTTAAAAGTTTTCTTTTTTGTTTATATCTTCAATATTCTAGTTTTATTTTTTTCATAAATAATCACAAATGAGACCAAAATAGTATGGTATTATTCTTCATTTGCCCAAACAAGACTTAATGTTGAACCCAGCAGTATATTAGCCTTGTTTTCTAATTCCCCGTGCCCATAAGCCTTAGCCATTGTTACTTAATTTAAAGTAAAAGCCAGTCATTTTAAGCCTGATGCTAGAATAATATGCTTACTCTCAAACTATGTTTTCTCCTTTTTTTCATCCTTGTACCTTTGTGTCAGTTTTTTTCATCCACTCCACTATTTCTATAATCTAGGTGAAATGAGAGCATGTTATTCTACTGATTCCCAGATAAAATCCTTCTTGAATGCAATTAAGTCAGGTAGGAAATCATTTTCATGGAATCCCAAACTACAAATGTGAGTTTGTTAAATTAGCAGTCAATTTGAATGTTGACTTTTTTGATGCTAAAAGGACCAGTGTAAGAAATTTCAACTGTTTCTGTGTAATCACAACTGATCACACTGTGATCTTTAAAAGTACCTCTTTCCCTTACAGCTGGTAGCAAATGCCCTCTGTATGCTGCAATGATAATGAGTTTTCCAGAATTGTGTGTACAGCCTGTTGCTATCTTTAAATTCACATCTTAGAGGCCACAGTCCCTTATCTTTGCAGTGTGGCTTAAGCACATATCTCAACTGCAGTGAGATTACCACAAAGGACAGAACAAGACATCAATATGCTTGATGTAGGATTTAATCATTTTATTTAATAAGTTGGTCTACAGCTGCAGTGCTGGAGTAGGCAAAGTGATCATGATAATTTACTAGTATTTTTTATATGCACACAGACACACAGATTTTTGAGTAGCCCTGGACCTTGAAAGACAAACAACTAGGATGATCTCCTGTAGTGCATTCTGTAGTCTGTGGCCTTGTATGGATTTCAATGAACGTCAGTGAAAATCTGTCTGTTTAATGTTATTCTAAAGCCATATGTAATGCAGTTGTATCATATCGTAAAGTGCATTAATACAGCTGCAAGTAATGCACTTTACATTGTGATACTAGGAAACAAGTGATGCACAAATCAGAAAAAGCCTGATGATGAATAAGTTATTAATGGTTTCTAAAAAAAACTAAAAACTCTATATTCAGTAGTAATTAGTGATGGGTTATTAGAGATACAACAGACAAGACACTATATTAATTGTGAATTTTTCTTATGTGGGATCAATAATAATGATTTCAAAAATGGAAAACAAATAATGATTAGAATGTCAATATATGCTGTATGAGGAACAATAGGCACTTTCTTCAGGAGCTGTTTCTGTGTTTCTGTTCTCTAAGCAGTAACCGCTCATACTACTTTTGTTGTTAATTATTTTTTTTATATTTATTATTTTTGTGATTGTGACAAATAATGTAAATTCAAACAATTCCCATGAATTTTTCAGGACCTTAAAATTTTATCCAATCGGTGCAACTATTTTGCAAATTGCCCCTGAACGCCTTGTATCAGAGCTGCCAATGACAGGCTACTAACGCTTCACTGTAAAATAGAATTTATTGTTTCAACTTAAAGATTTAGGTCAAAGGCTCAGGGAGTTTATGTCAACTCAACAAATGCATTTTTTTCTTATCTGATTACATGTTGCATGGTGTGTCAACTACTGACAACTACAACTCTGTCAGCTTCATTAGAATGATCTTTTGTGTGAATGTCAGTCTTTAATTTGTTTAACTTAATTTGAGTTTATTGATTGAAATATTGGTATTTCTTTTAAGCATCATAAATAGGAGTTCCTCTGATAAATTGGCAAGGGGGTGAAAACACCTCTTTCAACACAAAGAAAGGAATTTGATAAAAAATCTGAAGAATCAACATAACACAGTACACCAAGCTTGCTAATGCTATCAGTAGCAGCGGGAGACAGCAGCAACCAACACTCCATCAAACGCTGGAGAAGCGAGAGAAACAGTTCAGAGACAACCCATGGGTCACCCCATCATTGACAGTGCCTTACCAAGGTACACGAAAAGCAGTTGCATTTGCCAATAGCTTGAGATTCTAAAAAAATGTCTGCTCGACAGCTCAACAAGCCTGTGAAAAATCTGCAGCATGACATGCAGACCCACTGGAACAGCACGTACTACATACTACAGTCCCTGGTTGAGCAGAAACGGGCTTTGGGCACATTTGGGTCTGAATATGAGCTTCCCTACAACATTGCTGCTCACCAGTGAACACTATAAGAAAAGACTCTAGCTGTGGCTTCGTCTGAGGAGTTAACCCAAAGAGCGAGCTCTGCTGATGCAGTAGCATCAGCTGTGATTCCTGCTGATACTGTGCTGCAAAGACCTTAGACCAAAAAATGGAGGAGAACTCTAACATCAAAACAATGAAGGGAACTTTACCAGAAGCTGTTAAGAAGCACTTTTTTGAATTGGAAAAATCCCACTCCATTATATATATATATAAACGAGTCTATATATTTATATATTTTTATAATAAAAAAGAGTGGATCTGTAATATTAATAAATACTTAGTATTGGCAAGTGCTGAAATGAAAAAAGTGGTATTGAGACATCCATACTGTAAAGTGGCTCAAGGTGACTTTTATTGTGATTCAGTACTATATAAATAAACAGAATTGGTTTACATTTAAAAGGTTTAGGACCTTGCAGAATACAACTAAATTAACTTATTTATAAAACCCAGAATATCCACAATACTCTATGTAATCTGTGGGCACTTTCTATCCTTCATAGTAAGGTAAGTTTCTTTGATGACAAGATAAAATAAAGTGATGGTGAAATGTGCAGTTTGCATGTTAGTAGAGTAAATAAGAAGATGTTGGTCATTTAATTTAGACAGTTTGCAGTTTTCTTGTGAGAATGTAATAATTGTTTATCAGTTTTGTTGTTTTCAATTTCAGTTAAGCATATATGTTAATCAAGCTTCGCTGGTTTAGATGAAAGAAAAAAAAGAAGTATTGAGAATTTCTCAAAGTTGGGGTTGTTGTGACTCTGTTTGCCGAGCTTTAATTAGTTAAAGGTAGGGCCATTTTGTCTGTCAGTAAATGAAACATAAAATCTGACAAACAGTAAATTGTGAGATGGATGAATGGATAGATGTATTTGAGAACATTAATGGTATAAGAATACAATCTTGCTACTGTATACAGTAAAAAGAGTCAAGGATAAAAACACAATAACGCTAAAAGCTTATGTCCACTGTTTCCATTAGAACCCTAACATATGATTTAACTCCATCAGATGTCAGGAGTGGCAAGGTAGAATTACAGTCAGTGTAAACTATTGTAATTCATTTTTAAAGTCATGTGTTTCATAGCTGTAGTAGCAGCATGAATGTATTGAGTGAGTGTATTGCTCATCAGGATGCCATAAAAATGATTCTAATGAAAAACTCTCTGAAGAGGGTAATTAGGAGAAAGACATCTTTACTTCCCTTTTTCATAGACTAACCCATGCCAATGACACATACAGTTACGACATGTCAGTATGTCTATCAGCCTTCGTGCCAGCACAAGTGGCCTGTGTGCTTTTTGAAAATCTGTAAAATTGAAGACCTTGACCTTTACTTAATGAAATCCATGACCTGCTTGTGAGTTTGATCATTTGTGCAGTACTTAATTTATACCATTGAGCATCTACCCATACATATGCAGTAGGTTTTCCTAGTAATTGCCTCTGATTTATATAGTCATTCCATACAAATTTACAAATTTAAAAGATACGTGTACGAAGCCTGGGGTTTAAACAAGCAGTTTCAACAAAACACATTTATTCCAGTGTTTTACCCCTGTAGCAACAGCATAGCTTGCAGTTATGTAGTCCAAACTACACCACAGTAGACTTAATTTGTGTGTGCACCAACAGTATAAATCAATAGAGCATATGAAACATTTTTGCAATGTTATTTACATCCTACCTACCTACCTACTTGGCTTATTAAAAATCTCTTGGCAGGAAAACCAACAAAGATACTCAGGTTTCCTTTAATCCACAGTACATTACTATTTAGTAAGACAATGATTTTTGCTCCGTTTTTTTTCTCTTTTGGCTTCTCAATAATTTAGTCTGAGTCTCTTTATTGGACCAGACTCAACATCAATCACATTGCAACATCTGTCTGTGTGCTTAGTACCTGGAGTGCAGTTGAAAATGAAATAGTTTTTTACTTCACAAAAATGAATGACCAAAAATGAAAGGGTCACTGTTGTAATATTTATGTTGGATTGCATTAAACAGGTGGTGTTGTAAAATTTGCACATTTTTCTTTCGATGTTGTACATTTAGACCACTCCAAGGACTTAGACATTCAGAGAGTTTTCTTTAATAGCGAGTGTTAGCGAGTGTTGTCACTTACACACACGTATTTGCATTAATGAAAGTAATAATAATCAATACTTGGTTTTATTTTTCAAGTGATTTCACTCACTCATCGTTTTATCAACTAAGCACAATATTGCGTCCTTGTGAATACTCATACGTTAAAGCGCACACTTCCAGAAATCAGCACACTAATTCCTTGGCTTTGCTTTTGACCCTGTGATGGCAGGCTTTATTAAACACATCAAGTGGAGCAGTGTGTGTTTGCGAAGCTGCGTGTTGATGTAATAAAAGCAAGGCAAATAAAACACAGCTTTAAATACCTTTTCAATGACACTGTGCTTGTAGTTGCTTTTAATATTTTTTATACTTGTTATATTTGTTTAAGGCTCTACACTTTGCCTAAATGGCTGCAGCAGTTGCTGCCATGCAAGCAAATTAGTTTGTTGTGTGAAGACAGTTGGCAGCAGATGATCAGCCACATTGGACATACTATACTGTAAGCTTTGTTACATAAAAAAAACAGGTCAAAAAATCTTTCAGTTGCAATGTGACTAATTTAGTTTTAGAGCCCATTAGTACTTTGACTCTACTGCTTAAGTAATAAAAAATGTACTTTTAGTAGAAAATACTGGACAGCTCAGTGTAGTTCTGACACAGTTATCACATGCATGTTAGCTAAATAGGATATCCTATTTAGCTAACATGCATTTAGGGGCAGGTAGGTTACAGTGGTATGCTCTTAATTAGTTTACATTCTACCTAAAAGACAGGTCTTGTCATATTAGATGTGGTGAGTAAAAGTTTATAGTTCAAAGCTGCTTTGAGGGGTTCATCAGGACTCTCTCCTGGGCCCAAATTCAATTTTGAATTAAATCTAACCTCTCATTTTTAAAACACACACAATTTTGAGGTCTTTCAACACAAAAACATTAAAAAGCTACTCTACTCTACTCAAAAGGTAGATCCAAACCATTGGGGATAATCAAACCTGGGTTAAGAACTTCCTATGGAAGACGTTCATGTGGTCTGATGAGTCCAGATTTACCCTGTTCCAGAGTATCAGCGTAAAAAGAGTGGCAGTTGAAGTGATGCACCCATCAAGCCTAGTGGCTACCATACCAGCCTGTGGGGGCAGTGCTATGATCTGGAGTTGCTGCAATTGGTCAGGTCTAGGTTCAGCAACGTTATGTGTCTAAAGAATGAGGTCAGCTAACTACCTGAATATATTGAATGACCAGGTTATTCCATCAATGGATTTTCTCTTCCCTGATGGCACGGACATATTCCAAGAGGACAATGTCAGGATTCATAAGGGTTAAAGTGTGTAAGAGTGGTTCAGGGAGCATGACACATCATTTTCACACATGGATTGCTCCAGCACAGAGTCCAGACCTGAAACCCATTGAGAATCTATACAATATCTTGGCAAAAAATGAATGCAACTCAAGACGAGAATAAATGTCGAGATATTGCAGAACCGTATCGAAATGATGCCTCAGCATCAGTCTGTAAATATGCAGTATGATATATTTAAGACTGGAGGTAAAACAAAAACAAGTGGGACACATACTGAATAAAATTGAGATATTTTTTATCAGTGATACGAAGGAGTGATGTATCAAAAACACTGTCTGTGCCCTGGAGGCTAACCTAAGGCTACACCCATGATAGAACTTCTTAAAATAAGTGCACTTACTGAATGAGTGCAAACAGCTACACAGTTACTGTACAAGAGTAAAAACACTTGTGCGAAATCCACTTTTTGGTCATTTTGGTACATTAATATAAGTCTAGAGAGCATGTAAACACAGACAAGTATCTTGGAAATTCTTCTTCCTTTTTTCACATTTTTATCTGTTTAGTTAGACGCTCGCCCAGATCGGACCATTCGGAGTCCTTCACATTGCCTACGTAGACTGAGGTTGATGTCATGCAGTTCTGCTTCAGGCTCTGTCCAAAAAACGACCAAGAAAACATTGTTTTCTTCCAACATTGTTTTTCTTCGCTTCAGCAAACTGACTTTACACTATCAGAGACACAGATTGGCCCCGACGTTACTCCTATGACAGCACAGCAATTATGTTACCAATAAGAGTGAAGTTATAAGTTGTTCTTTGGTTGTGTAAAGCTGCTTTGTGACAATGTCAATTGTAAAAAGCGCTCTACAAATAAAATTGAATTGAATTGAATTGAATTGAAGTTACCCCAAAAAGGACAGAATCGCTGTCTCAGTTTCTCTCAAGCTTTTGTTTTTTCTTGCACCTCAAGTTAAACACGGGGAAGCTGAATTGACAGTGGGACAGAGTTTGTAAACTGACTGTGACGATAGCATCAATTGTTGTGATCTACAGATAATATCAGCTTTACTGTAGCACTGTTACTACTGACAGAATACTGCAGTACTTTCATTACTGAGAATACTGCAGTACTGTGTTTTTATCATTGCTGTAGCAGAATAAAATTGCTATACCAAATGTCAAGGGTTGTGTTACAGAAAGCAAGCTGAATTATGTTGAAAATAATCATCTGCAAATATTACTAGTTGAAAAAACATAACCTACTACGAGCCAACCCAATGCCACGTTCCGCTGCTTATACTACTGTTATTAAAAATCAAAATACAGACAAAACAGCATAGAAAGTATGTGAATAAAATTTCCCTGCTAGAGTTAGCTACATGCTACACAGTTAGTTACACAAGTGTGTGGGGACAACATTTCATTCGCATACTAAGCAACACACCACGAAAACAGCTTGCTCTATCAGAGGGGTTAAAGCACACATTTTCAGTCAGGCCAGTGGAGGTGATCTACATGGTTTTTCAGCATGAAAATCTACAAAGCTGTATAACTTGACTCCTTTAAATTAAATGTAGGTTAAACAAATGTTAAAATTTTTTTATGTTTGATTATTACTGCTTGTCTCATTATTTCAACGTGTACAAGCCCACAGTGTTGGTTTAGTACTGCATGTGTCCTGGAACCGTTCAAAAGGACTTCAAAGTCTCCATTTTACTTCAAGAACTTCCAGTATTAGCAGGCTCCAAAACCAAACAGCAGAGAAGAATGTGAGAAGATGCAACTGGAATATGAATATGAATATGAGGGTCTCACCTGTTTAACATCATATCCTAGAAGAACAAAGTTCAGATCTGGAGAAACTGCAAACTTTGAGGCTTTAAAAGTTGCCTGCAGGAAAAAACAAGAAATAGATTATTTCTTTCATAATAATCTCCAAAATAAAGAGTGAATCACAGACAGACTTGATGCAGCTTCAAATGCTATCTAACTAATTTCTAAGATTTAAGTAAAACTTTTAGAATGTGGGAATCTTTTAAACATTTAAACATTTTTTGAATACTTACAAATGTTGTGTTTTTCAGCAGGAGATCTGTTTCATTGCTGCATACGTTGATTTTGAAAACATCTCCATCCGAGGTCTGGTAGATGATTTCCTCCCCTAGGACAGAAATGTGCATGCTCAAAATGCTGTATTTGTATGAAAAATATTTAAAGGCCTTATCCTTACAATTTCCAAAACAACAACATATAATTATGGATTTGTTTGATTTATCTTGCCAAAGTCACAGTCATCTGTCGACTTCAAGTTGTGCAAAGTGAAGCTTAAATAAGCGAATGCGTAATATATCAGGAATGCCAAATAAATCAAGATTAAGGTGTGTATAAAGTCTGACATCCAATACTTCAGAATGATGCAGTAACAGCAACAATGTTTATTGTCAGTGTTTGATGGGATTTGGGCCACCACTGTTTCCTCCACAAGAAGACAGTCTGATATCAGACAAAATCCTTGTGAGGGGAATCCAACATTTAGTTGGCACAAAACAACAACATTTATTTAGTAAGATCTGTCTGAGAAACATCTTCTTAATAAAATTACACTTTTAACAGTGGAAATAGTGAGAGGAGTGGCTGGATATGTTTAGTGTAATCCCAAACCAACACTACAGTTCAGAGAGGCCTGAATTCCATTATTGCATTTGACAGGTGTAAATCATCTCCAGGACCGCTTCACCAGTAAATATGAATGAATAAGCTCTGAGCTATCAATCTCTGGAAAGAGAGCTGCAAACTACTGTAGTAAACAGTCAAAATACTTCAACTATAATGACAGGTAACTAAATATGAAACATATATTGCTTGTGTTCAGTGGGCAGTAAAATTTCTGCAGTGAGCTCCTTTCCAAACCCTTGTAAAACAACACTAGTTTTGGTTTATTTGTTTATTTGTTTCTATACATATATCTATAGTTTGCACATGTTTGAAAACCGTTAGTATATAAAACATTTTAGACATGGGAAAATGGGGCCCCTGTCCTGAGTGGACTAAAGGGAAGTCTAAAATAAGCTACGAGTGCCTTAACGGTCTAATGTTTCTTAATGGTAAGAGTTTATGGAAACCCTGTTTTGCTACTGTTGTCACTGTTGCCCAACTGATAAATTACACATTTTAAGCCTTTACACTTAATCTAGTGATTTGAGGAACATAGGAAAGTTTGACATTATCAAAGTATCAGACAAACATGGCAGCATTTTTGGCGTTAGGTGAACCTTTCTTTAAGGAGCCTTTCGTCATTTACACTAAACTCTAAACCATCTTTCTAAACAGTCACAGAATTTCAGTGATTTCTGCTAGAATAAGAAGTCTTGCAGCTTCTTACTGATTGTTATTTGATTGTAACTAAAGCAGCTCAGAGGCTGGGCAAAGCATGGCAGAGTGTAGCAGAAGAGCACAGTGGAGCAGGGAGAGGGGGGGCCTGGCAGACCAGAGTGAATTAATTTAGAATTTCATGCTACTGCCAGCTTTAAGCAGCATGACACATGATTGGCTGAGCTGCTACAAAGTAACTGACCACCTCCTTTGGCTGGCTTCAGTCAGTGTAGCATAAGGTCTGAACACACTGCTTACCCACCAGTCAAGCAGCTCCATTGCAACTGCGCTTCCTTTATAACCAAAGCTCAACCATTAGTGGAAGCACCTGTGATTTAGTGTGAGCCACTATGCCTCGCTTTACCTTTATTTTTGGTGTAATCTTGGTTGTTCTCGTCAGGTACTAAGACTGTCATTGTTATATATCTGTTAATGTTTGTTGAAACCTTGACACTGACACTAGGAATAGGGGTGCTCCTTCCTCTGTTTGGTTTTTAGGTGCTACTCCTGCGCAAAAAGATAAGTTAGAGCAGAAATGTTGCTTTATTTTTTTCTGTGATTAGAATTAGGTTACACCCACTTAGATTGATAGAACCCGTTTTGCTTATTTTCTTTTCATTGATTCAAGGCCTTTATACTTTTTCTTTTTTCTCTTTGTCTATCCCATTTGTTCTGTTCATATTTTCTTATTTTTCATTATTTATGTCTCTGTGCCCAACTGCTAGTAATAAATTGTACAGGGAAACTATTTACATCTGGTTGTTAATGTTGCATCCTATGGCCGTAGAAACAGGAATGTAACATGACTGTAATCATTAACATGTTATGATGCACACAATGCATAACAAAACTAGATTTAGTTTAAATATGAGGGAAATGCTATTTGCCTTTCCCATGTAATGTTATCCAGGAAAAACTACCCTGGTGGCATATGAAAAAAATATCAATCAAACCTTCACACTCCTTCACCTCAACATATTTCTCATTTTACATGGAGGTTTCACCAGTTTCACTATGGTGGCAATAAAAACTAACCCCTGTGCTAGGATTGTACCTTTTTATTCAGGATGCTTTGCTGGCAAATTGTCTCAATAATCTAGCTGAATGGATAGTGCAAAATAGGCTAATGGCTCAAGCTGCTCATGTGTACACAGAAAGATTCTTGGTAGGGGGGGAAATAGATTCAACATTAAACTGGTTCACACTCATTTAAAAGGATGTCTTTGAGAAAACTAATGTTGATGATGATGAGTTCTAATGAGAATATACTTCAACTTTTAACAATGGAAAGGATGACAGGACTGTCACAATATGTCTCCAGTTTAATCCCAAAATAACACTACAGTTCCAAAGGACTGAGAGGCCTGAATTCCATGAATGCATTTTCAAAATCATGTAAAAGTCCCCATCTCTCATAAATATGAATTAATAAGCTGTTACACATCAATCTCAGGCGAGAGGCCTGAAAACAAGTAAACACTCAAAACGCTTCAAATATAATGACAGTAACTAAATATGAAAGATATATTGGTTGCATTCAGCGAGCTATAAAAACCTTCAGAGGGCTCCTGTCTAAACCAGGAGTAAACAAACCACAATCTTTTTGACATATTTTACATGCTGTATATGTTTGAAATATTTGATGTGGGTCTATAAATCATTCCAGAGCAATGCAGATGGAAATGGGGCCAATCTGCTGCTGAGTTGATAGCAGTTCCGTCAGAAAATGCTCTTAGGATCAAGGGGATATGTAATCTCAGCTGCGATTAAAAGTGTTTGAGGTGATGATGTGCAACTGTTTCAAATTGGTAAGAATAAATGCAAACCCTATTGTGCCATGTCGACACTGTTAGCCAACTGATACATTATCTATCCTAAGCCCTTGCACTTGATATTATAGTGTGAAGACACTGTAGTATTGGTTAAAGCTTCAGACATGTTGCATTGTTGACTCACATTGTTGATTCAGGATGCATAGTGAGATGAATTTGGTGAGTAAGGCAAGGAATAAGTTTGTGGTTTGTACCAATGTGGCACTCATTTTACATGTCATAAGGAACATTGCTAAGGCCATGAAATAGATCTATAAACGCTTGAGGGCCATAACCCCCCTGTGATATCATTAGGTTTATTTCTGTTTGGGTTTGGTGAGAACAAATCCTCAAATGAAAACCTATGTAATAAACTAGGACCATAAAGTTTGAAAGACATGGTAATTTGCCAGCCAGGGAGAGGCTAACAAAAAGCTGCCACTGAGCTGCATTCTAGGAAATGTTAGATGAAGTGTTTGAATGTTTGTCAGGCTCCACAAAGTCCGAATATCTGTTGTCTTCCTTTCCCAGTATCTTCTTACTATTATTTTTGTGATATTATTCAGATTCTGGGCGAGATCCTGGATGGAGAGCCTACATAGAGAAATGGAGGTAAATTAAATGGTCTGCTAACTCGTTTCAGATAAAGTTGTAGTTACTGTAGGTCTCCCACGGTAGTGACACAATCAGTCGCTGTTGTCAATTGTTAATATAAAATATAAAATGTGTTTAAACAAATCTTTATGATGACAAATGATATTGACTTGATCTTGAGACTAAAGACTAGAATCTTTAAACAGTGCAGTCTCAACAGTTTTCTCTGACCCAGTCCAGGGGAGATTTGGATTATCTGGTTTCAAGCTGTCATGACAATCAAATCACTTTCATAATCAGCTCTACAGTTGTTAAGAAAGTGTCTGCCTTAATAATCTATAGTCTATAACCCAGCCTGGATCGTAGCTTATGCATCCTAAGCCTCCAGACACCCTGAGGATAATAAATGGAATGCCATCCTGATTGATCTGTAATGCCAAAATTGTTTCGAAAAAGAGAAGCAGTGAGTGGAGAGAGGCCAAAAGCACTATTTTTATATGATCCAACATCATAGGCTATAGTCTATGAAGTCAGCCATTGAACAGTATTAGAAGCAGTGAAGAGATATTTGCTTCTACACATTTTCCTTCTAATCAAAAATTTCCATCACTTTGATTTCTGCTTGATTTGTAAGTTTTGCAGCTTCTTAATTACTGTAATTTATTAACGACTAGTACCTGACAGGCTGTGCAGTGTGGTGGAGAGTAACATAAAGTTAACCTGTGTGCTTGTGGTTGCTTAAATTGCATGTTGTAGCTTTAAATATGTGTTATATTTTTAAAAAAATGACAAGTAATAATTATTATCATTATAAATTATGACAATTCAAGTCTATCACAACTTCTATCACCTTGCATACTAAATATATTTAGTGCGATCAAAAATAAATACTCCCACACAAAGTACAAGGTTCCTAAAATCAAGGCAACTTTTGAACAAGGTATTACAGTTTTCTTATGTGCCTTATATTTAGCTTCTTCTCTGCCGCTCTTAGTGATAAGGGTATATTTGTAAGTGTAATTTATTTGCAGCATTATAGGCGAGGCTGACCAAATTGGAAATGGATCTGCACTATGGAAAACAAGCCAGCTAGTCAGGTCCCAGTGGCCTGTGTGGAGCCACCTAGCCTAGCTGCCGTTAGCTGTCCTCTAGCAGTTCCTGAGCAGTTGGGAAGTGAGGCTGGCAGGGTGATGGTTACATAACCCTAGACACTCACCCAAGGTTCACCACAGTCAGGTCCTTACAATAATATTATCAAATACAGTTCCATATTTTCCCAGCAGAACACTTCATTCTTAGAGAGCAGGTCTACTTGTGGTTCCTAGAGTTTCCAAATGTAAAATGGGAGGCAGAGACTTTAGATATTAAGCTCCTCTACTGTGGAACCAGTTCCCAAAGTGCCTTGAGAAGACTTCTGCTTTGATTTGTCGCTATATAAATAAAATTGAATTGAATTGAAAGTTTTCACTGAGGTTTCAGATTTCCCAACAAATTGGGGTGTATTTTTTGTTTACAACTAACCTGTTAGGTAGAGCTATTATAAAAAGCAATTAAATAAATAAAATAAGTTTGTTGAAGATTGCTGAAGGACATTTGTAAGACAGCATCTGAGAATCTGATATTTAAGATGTGGAAAAGTGAGTGACTAAGAGTTTCCAACCACATACTTCCTGTTATGGAGAAGGATCGCTCAGACAGCTTGACAGCACAGGTACATAACAGGAGTATCTCAACTGTTCCCCCAGAAGGCCTAAAAGTAGTAGACTGTTTCATTACAAAAAGTGATATTTGATGTTATTCATGTTGTCTGTGGGAGAAAAGTCTCTTGGGTCTTTCCACCCAAGGAAACATTTAGATGGTGACAAACAGCTCTCCCAGCATCCCATAATGGCTTTATCCTAGCTGCCAACTGTGACCCCACATGGGAACACTTGTGATATGACTTTGCACTCATAGTGATAAAATGGAGCTTTGGGTCATAACCGCATGAATAGATGTTGGTATGAATTTATATTGAATTGCTCTTTATCAATTGAAATGGGCCAAATGCAACATTAGTGATCTTGAAATTATTGCATCTTGTCATGAATTTCATAATTAGTTTCATATTTCTTGGGATGTTTCTATGATTGGATGTAAAAGTTGTTCTCTGGTAATGGGCTGAACAAACAGAATATTACATTATAACAGTAAGTGATAAAGCCAAGTAAGCCCGATCACCAGTTGTTTTTGACCTGACACAGCTGACTGTTATAGTCTAAAGAAATTCAGTAGTCTTAAAAATCTGCATCAATACACATTACCATGCTTTGCCACTTAGATGGCCGTGACTCCTTCCCTTAACAGGATCACCTGGAGTGTCCAACATTTGCCTAATGGCTCTATTCGAGTCACTTGACTTGTATTTATTTATATAATGCTGATGTGAGTCACAACAAGTCAACTTACAATTACTATTTAATCAGCAGATGAACCTTCTAAAAATCTTGAGGATTACCTTTTACAAAACAACTACTATTTAAATTAGAACTATAATTGCCAAACAAAAACAGCTTTCCTTGGAGGCAGGTCAGTTTATACTTTCTTTTGAAAGAAAGGCTATTCTCTATGAGATACAGTCAAAAAATTAAAGATTTCTTTAAAAGAGCAACAATTAGAATGCATTCTGCATTATTTTAGTGGCAAGAAGGGGAATAATCAGTCTAATCTATAGTTAAAGGCATGTTGTACTCTTCGAGTGATTGCTGCGCACACAAATTGCAATTAGATATTTTCCCCAAAATGCACAGTGCAACGCTGCCTGAGGCTAAATCTAATGCAAGACGCTAGCAGGCTCAGAGTTACAGATGCAGCACTTAAAAGAGGCAGACTCTTATGTGTGAATGGGTCACCTACCTGTCTGCAGGTGGCACACTGCTTCTACTTACAGTAGCCTGTGCATAAACACGTTGTGGCTAATCTCACAACGCATAGATTTAAGCTACTGTACACTGTGGTTATTACAGTGTGTGGATATACTGTCATATTGTTATTTACTTTATTTTCGTACCAGATTAAATAAAGTAGACCTATTTAAAATGTAAAACTAGAAATTGTGAGCAACTGTTAGTTTAACATTTAGTGCATCCCTAACATGTTTACAGTTTACGTAGCAGTGGTGTACAATGGTACAAAATGGGCATGACTATAGTTCAGACGAATGTGAGAAAAAATAATATTGGCACTTGACAATAAAGAAAGCTTTTCTGTCTGTCTAAAGCAGACAGTGTTCTCTTTAGAGAAGCAATAACTAACTGATCAGGCATCAAATCAGGTTGGCCTCAGTTAGGTTTTAAGATAGTGAATAGTGGCAGGTTTATGTACACACTCAGCCACCGGCTGAATTTATAGTCTTATATTGTGCTGAAGGTTTGAAATTCCTTTAGATCCTTCAGAAATTGTTTCACAAGTTTTGTCTTATGAAGTATGTTTAAAAAAAGCAATACCTTACTTTTATGTGCCAGCATTCCTTTTTTTTTTTGTATATTATTCTCTGCTCTTACATTTCCAGTCATTAACTTGTAGATTTTTGGGTTAAACTTTATCTTGCATAACTATAAAAATGTCTGCATATCCAACATATACAGTATGCTATGTTATTGAGTCGTGAGTTATTCTTGAGGAACCCTTGGAGTAAGATCAAACTTATCCAAAATTTTTACTTTTATTTGATATGGCCAGATCATTCTAACCATCCACCCGACAATTATCATGTGAAAATAGAAAAAAAAAAAATTGTTGTGACTGAATGTAATCTGAGATGTCAGATGTAAACTACATATTGAATGCATCACAGATAATTTTTCATTTAATTTTAGAATTTATTAGAGCAGAATTTTCCAAACATGGTCATCAAGGCCCACTGCTGTTCTTGTTTTGCAACTGTCTCTGCCCTACCCACTGTTGATTACCTGAATAAGGCGTATTCAGTCAATCAGAAGCTAGACGATACCAATTCACTTTGTCTTCCCCCACTTCATCCTCATCTTACAGGACAATATTTGGGAACCCCTGATTTAGAGTGTTTGAGGCTACTTGAACTCATGTTTCTGACATACTTACCACTGATCCATTTTGCATCAATGTCATGTATTTGGAAGTCTCTTTGAAAGAGGTCGTCCAGTGTCAAATGTGAACCAGAGGATTTACCACCATCATCTACAGGAAAAATAAAAGCTACATTAAAATAGTATAATAGAACAGCCAGCTATCAAAGATCAGCCATCAGAGAAAAAATAGTTCCATAAAACGTGATATTAAACCTTAACGTTCCACAATAATATTAATAACACACATTTTCTGACATTTATGATAAAAATATGTTCCTATGTACAAAGCTGAATTTGTTATAAGTTAAAATTCTGCCAGAAGTCTGCCATTAATTTTCCAGATGTTGTTTGACAGTCCCTTCTTTTTTTACCCTCTCAAATGCAACATCAGTTGGTTCACCTTAGACATAGTCTATGATTACATGTGTATTATCAGTGCTAAGCTGAAATAATACAAATGCTAATTAAGGCAGAACAAACTTTAAAGTTTGCAGGACACTTATTAGAAAAGCATACTGATGTATTATAAAATGGCATGAAAAAGTAAAAAGTGTCTAAAAAAAAAAGTGCAACAAAGTGTCACTTTGGTTTCCTGTTTTTCTGCATAAATTGGTCAGGAAATGTGATGTGATCCATACCAAAGTGACCAACAAGCACAAAATTTCTATATCTTTATTGATTTGACAAGTGAGGTACAAAGCAAGCAAATATTTAAGCCAAGAAGAAGAAATTTAAAATAAAGAGGTAAAGAGCTGTTTCAATTTCATGCGGTATAAGGGCAATATTTAATTTATTTATTATTATTATTATTATTTTTTTTTTTTTAGAATTTCAGTGCAGAGAAAGATTTGGAAGAGAATTTTTAGCAAGTCTTTGAAAATTGAGAGGGAGGCAGCTGAGCGTACAGAGGTGGGTAAATCGTTCCACCATTGTGGAACCACAGAGCTGAAAAGTTTTGCCTGGGATCTTTTGAGGTGAGTTGAGGGGACTAAAAGATGTTCACTTGCAGAGTGAGTTCAGGTAAGCTGGTGCTGTTGAGTTGACCACGGTAAGGGCTTTGAACCTAATGCAGGCAGCTACAGGAAGCCAGTCTGGTGGGTGTTGTTTGTTCACCGTACCCCTTTTGTACAACACAAATCTTTTATCAGCTCAGAAATATTGTGTTTGTGTTGTTATTTGTAACTCTGAAGAAGATCAGATCACATTTCATGATTAATTTACACAGATAACAAGGAAATTGCAAACGGTGCCATTACTTGTCATTGCAGACATAACTGGTGATAGACATAATTACAAGTTGGGACAATTTTTCCATTTATTTTCACATTCTACTTCACACACAACTCCAAAAACAATTTACTATGGATAACCAAGATATAAATATTGTATTATGTTTCATGTTCTTTCATATTGCTGCTATCTCAGGCATCAGCAACAGTGTGCATTTAATCACTTATGGTAAATAAAACAACAATCCACAAAAAATCCCACAGTACACACTGCGATCTGTAAAACAAGTATTGCAAACTAGCAGCTCAGCCAAAGTGGTCTCTGCGTCAGTATTTTTACTATTTAAGCCCCTATATTGTACGTGAATCTGTTCTATTATAGAGAATTAAACTGATCACCAAATTGGGTTACTAAATATAATAAATGTTTTAATTTGGAGCAGAGCTGTAGGGAACCTCACCTTTTGATAGCAGAATAATGGAGAGTCCAATGAGTGAGAGCACCACCAAAATAACCAGCAGAGAGATACCGATACCCTTCCAGTTCCTGTCTGGTCCAATAGGGCCTATGTCCTATAAAACACAAGAAACAAATCCTGTGAATAATGGTGAACTTAGTAAATTATCACAAAATAGCAATGCACAAACACACAAAAAAAGGGGAAATAATACATGTACTTTAAATGCCTAATGGGTGCAAAGTGTATTTCCTCAGTGTAGCAAGCTGAAGCATCACTGAGGGAGACTGAATAGGCCATTTATTGTATGCTGCAGAGACTCTATGAAGTCATGAGCTTGTCTGACTGAGCCAGTGCAGGAATATGAGAGCACAAGAGGGGGGTGGCAGATGTTGCCCTTTGTGCTGCACAACATGCAAAACACCAGAAAAAAAAACAATAGTTCTGGAATAAAATTTACTGGACTGATGACACAAAAATTAACTTGTATCAAACGTTTTACCCAAAGTAACTAATCATAACCCTAACTAACCCTGATATATTAAAGATGTAGTGGTTCTGGTATGGGTTAGATACTGTGGTGTTGTATTCTGCTGGTTTGCATAGTATTTTACTCTGGCACCTGCCTTTTTTTTCAACCCTTTTGGCATATGATACATGGAGGGTGTCCCAGTGAGTCCGAAGTTAATCTACTTGCAGCCGTATTTGAGGCTCAGAGCAGTTGTTCCGGCTGATTCCAGCTGTGGTAATATTGGATGCTTTGTGCTGACATTCCCACTAGACATAAGATGCATGCCACAGATTTTCTGCACAAATAACACACTAATTTATCAGACCCATATTCTGGAAATGTTTTTCTGTGTTTCACCAATATCCAGTTCCGTTATCACCAATATTCCACAGAAAAATCTAACGATGCACTGCAGGGTGTATGTGATAGCCATCCCTTTGGGCAATAACTTTATTTTGCAACAAGACAATGATCCCAAGCATTCTTTTCTGGTTGTGTAAGAATTATCTGGAGAAGAAAGTAACTGCTGGAATACGCGTTGTAATGGCTTGGCCCGCTGGATAAGGTTAAACTGCATAAAGAGTTCAGGAACACTGCTAAGCTAGCACAGCAGACCTTTAGGAAGTGCTGAAAAAGACCTGGTAGCAGGTCACCCCTGAATTTGTGCATGAACTGATCAGTAGAATTCCATAGATTTGTCAGTTATTGCTGCAAAGGGTGTTTTGACTATTATTATTTTATCAAAGTAAAGTTTAACATGCGACTTTGATTTAACTTTACTAATACTTACTATAATTAATTGTTGATTTTGATCACACTCTATAAATAACCTTGACAGAAATAGACACATAGGTTTAGACTGTTCAGCATAGAGGCAGCATTGGATTCATGTATTATTTGTTCCAAAAATCTGTGTCAGGCCTCTTGTGTCCAATAGGGATGTAAAAGCTCAAATCGTCCAATATTGTTGCGACTCTGCTGGAATAACTGCTCTGGGATTCAAATACTGTCATGAGTAGATTGAAATTGGAGTCACCTGGACACCCTGTGGGTCTCATAATGACTCAAAGGGGTACTTTCAGTGGTTTCAGAAGCATTACACCCCTAACACCCCCTAAAACTGGTGTGTTTAAAGAGTTTGAGACCATACAGGGCTCTTTCTGTAATGATAAACCAAACAAATTTAAAGCCTAGACTTGAATGATGTTTTGAAGGACATTCTCTACAAGAATTATTTGAAGGATCTGCAGAAATATAACGAGGAAAACTTCAATATTTTTGTCAAACCATAATGAGACTGTTACCATGCATACTGTAATTGCAGTAGGTAGTTAGATATTTTTTAACCATCATTTTGGACATACACTAAATGAATAAGACATACATTGGTTTTGTTGGACATGATGTTCAATTATGAGAAATGTATTATGTGATACTGTAACCAGGAGGTAGGCTTTGGCAGATAGTATGCAAGTGCAGGACAAACAGGCACAGAGACTGTAGGACAGTAATTAATGAAAAAACACTGAGTCCAGGTGAGGAAAACCGGGCAGGGAAAACATGGGAACAAAGTCCAAACAGGCAAGAGTCAAAACCAGGCAAGCGATCCAAAAACAAGACAAACTGTCCAAATGGTAAAGAGACAGAAGACAAATCCAAATAATCTGGGCTCAGGATCAGAAACAGGCAAGTGGTCCAGAACAGGAAGAACTTGAACAACAGGTAACAGGAGGCTCTAAAGCACAACAAATGATCTGGAAGAGAATAAAGGAACATGGACTGCTTTGAATCCCAAGAGTAATAAAATGAGAATGGGACCCAGGTGAGCATATGGGTGGAGCAGATTCAGGTGGCACTAGTAGTGGAAAAAAATAGATAGATAGATAGATAGATAGATAGATAGATAGACAGATAGATAGATAGACAGATACTTACTTTACTACTATTTTAACCTCAGATGACTCACAGGTGCCTTGGTGGCCGCCTTCACTAATCCTCTTCTGACACAGTCACTCAATTTTTTAGTTTTTTTTTTAAGGATTGTGGAATATAGGGACTAAATACACTAAATATAAATCTACAAATGTTGTACAACTTCTTTCAAGCTTTCTTTCAACATCCATTCAAGCTGAAAGGATTGATTACTTAAGAAATACATTTCAAAAAGCCAAAGCTCTCAGCAGTGTAGGAATATTTGTTGATATTAGACTTTAAAACTGCCACTTTAAAACTAATAGACCTCAGTGCTATATGAGTAGAAATAATTGCTAAAGTATAGTCATATATTTAGCTTTCTTCCAACCTCATCAAAACTAAATATTTATGTTGGTAACAATACTTTTTGACACAAACTGAACATGCATAAAGTATGACTTCTACACCAAATATGAGCATTTTATGCTGCATGTTATATTAGATGTTCATTAACAAATCACCCAAAGGTAGATATAAAGAAGATAAGAAAAACTTTACTGATGGCATGCATTGTACTTACTGTAACCATGTTATACAGTCAGGGTAATGTGTTTTCCATAGATAGCTTTTACAAATCTGTGCAGTTTAAAGGTCAAGATGACGGAACAATATTTAACATGTTGTTTGAGCTGTTAAATATTGTCTCCAAGACCAGAAACATAACATTTGCATTAACCAGTTTATAAAGACACAGATTAACTTTGCAGTAACATCTGACCCCCCTAAACTTGAAGTTATATACTGTATTAAGTGGCTTCAGAATCTTTACATTTTGCTCACTTTTTGTTGCAGATTCATTTGTACATTGCTTTCAAGTCAGTGACCTCTATGACAAAGTTAGAACATTTGCCGCTCAGACTGAGAGTGTTGAATGACAACATTACTGTTTTATCCGTGGTGAGTGAAATCCAAAACAGAACAATGTGTGGAAAGATATACTCTTTTACATGTTGTTTCTCATATTATCTGTTATTTCAAAAAGCCTGTTTTTAGAAACAAGCCCACAGGGTTAGGGAGTTGTAGCGGTTCTGAGTGAGCTAAACTTGATGAAAGAGATGTAAAAGGGACAGAACAATCCTCTGAAGACCAGGCCCATATTTGGACGCGTCTCCTTACCTTCCTGACATCAATTATGCAGCCTTATTTCATTTGCAGTGACATGCAGTTTTATAAATAAATCTATCTCGCTCACAGAGCCCCAAGCTACTGAAAGCCCGCCTGTGTATTTATGGATCTATTTGCTTTCCAAGTCTTTTTAATTGGGAGTATGATTCAAAGATAAATATCCTGGAGCACTGCCAACTGTACACAACCACCCTGGTTCTACTCTACAACTTTAGCCTTACACTTAGTCCCTGTGGCTTCTAGTTATTATAATTCTGGATAAATCACAAGAGAAATTACATTTTCAACAGTGAAGACAGTGTAGATTCGGAATCATTTTGCTTTTTTCTGTTTCGTTTAGCCTCATTAACTAGAGCAACCCTCATTACACATCAGGGAGTCCTCCTTGCCATTTAGAATTCTGCATCCGACAATTTTTCACGTCCAATGACACATTGAGCTGTGTCATGACGTTATGTTCCTGATAGTTTACATTTCCATATGAGGGCATTCAGTCAATCTTGTCAACCCTGCTGTGAAAATGTGATACGAAGAGCTGCCTGAACTGCTATATATCCAATCTAAAAATAATTAAATTTGTCATTAAATAAATGAGCAATTAAATACAGAGCACATTATATCAGGTTTCACTCCAACTACCAAACAAACATGAATTTACTTAGAATTTAGATTTTTAACAGATCAGTTCCTAGGAAACTTGTAGCCAAATGCATAGAACAAGTGAAACAAAAATAAAAAAATAATTACTTCCTTTAGGCCATAATCACAAAGTTTCTGTGTACAAAGTACAAAGTATGGTGTTGAAGTACAACTTTGGGGTACTTCAGAGGAGTAATCATCTCATTACTCATCGGTGTCCTCGTGTTGGGAAAACACTGGTAAATAGAACACCAGTTAAAAGATTTACATTCTATTTGTGCACTGGTAATATAAACCTTGACATGCCTGAATTACTTGTTATTATTGTGTATGTTGTATGTTGTATATTATTTCTAGGCATGAAAAAAACAATGCAGTTGAAATTGTTTTTATAAATGAGTTACAAAACAAATTTAATGGGTTTGACTTTTTAGGAAACAAAAAGAAATAATAAAACAAAATTATATACTGTGTGAAAGCTGTGAAATGAATAATGCTAATCTGAAGACAATGACTCATTAAAGCACATTGAGTTTGGAAATTTATCTGTTCAATATATTTATTTTCTGCTGTCCTCTCTCTATATTGATAAAATTAGTTAAGGACTATAGGTTCTGAAGTGTAGCCTACTTGGGAGTACTTTGGGTTCATTAAGTGAATCCTCTTGTGCCAAACTTACATGATTAATGGAATTATATTGTAATTGGCTATATTTAATGCTGAGCAAAGCTTTTTACTCCTAACACATTGTTTCCCAGCAGTCATCAATTTCTAAATTAAAACCATTCTCCCATTTTCTCCTTGAGTTAACATCTTCATAGTCAATTAAACTGGTCAGATTGGTATAAATATGAGTGATCAGCCCCTGTATCTATTAAATCATTCAGTGGTAATGAAAATAGATAAATGCTCTTCATTTCTCACATCAGTACAATGTTTGATTTGAAGAAATGTAAACTGGAACTGTGGAAGGTCTTATTTTGAGGTTCTCACTTTCTTTACACAACTCCCTAACTACTCAAAGCCCAGAACTAAGTAATACATCATTTGTACACCAAGCTGGCCATCAGCCAATGCTGAATCGCAGTTGAACGTCTGTCAACCTAGTTTTTTCTGTGTGTCTTGCACCACTGAAACAGGGTGAACCCACCGTTGACGGCTTCTCAGCCAATCCAGCATCTCGAACCAGTTTACTTCTTCTTTGCCCCTGGACAAACTTTATTGTGCCCTGAAATAGTTTCCGCTGTTGTCTACCGCACACCATACAATAACAACAGCTTGCATCCCTGTATTTTTCAAAGCTTGAAATCGTATTTTTAAGTAGTACTATCATTCAGAAGTAACAGAAGATCCTTTAGCAGTCAACCTAAAGTGATTGTATTACATCTGGAGCAATGTTTTAGTTATTTCTAGGTCAGTAGTTAGAATTAATAAGAGTCCAAGCTGCTTTGGATTCCCACACAGATTATGTCACTGACATTTAAAGCACAGAGTAGATAAACACTATCAATTTATCAATTCTATCGTTACTCTAAAGCAAAAAGGTGAGAAGACTTTAAGGTAAAATCTCGATCACGTTGACAGGACAAACATAATCTTATCTTCTTCACAGCTGTGAAGGCAGTTTGCCCTTGCCTTTGTGTGTGTGTGTGTGTGTGTGTGTGTGTGTGTGTGTGTGTGTGTGTGATTTTTTTCTTTTCCTCTACCCCACTTTAAGATGTCAGATCTTGGTATTTCTGTTTGTCAGCACCATACTAAAGTGCCTCTTGGTTACAAAGCAATACTAAAAATCCAACAGATACCACACACAATGATTGTGTAGATCACCTGCTAACCTGTCAAGAAAGGCAAAGTATTTCCTCTGTGACTTCCAACAAACTGAAGCTTGCATGCTATTTCTGACACTTTGTGACAACACTGTGTGATTCTACTTCCATGGGAAACTCCACTATCTGTAGCATTATGCCTGGTGCTGTTTTGAAGATACACAGTTGCCAAAATTGAACTGCTCAGAAAAAAAGGCCATAGGGGACAAAGTGTGCTGTGCTGTAGAGCAGCTAATCTGTCATAATCTCTGTCTGAAATGAAGCCTTCAACCCCACTGCGTGCTCCGACTTCTTTAAGGGCGAGGCCAGCAGACAGTTCTTATGGTCAAGAGCTGGAGCCTTGGAAACTATCTCTCTTTCCAGCAGGATTTGATCTCCCTGTAGTTGTGTTTTTTTTATAGTATTGTCAGCATAACTGTAAACTACAGTAACATAAGAGGTGAACTTGGAGGAGAGGTTTTAGTATATCAGCAAACTAATAAAGTTTCCTAGAATAAGCTTTGCAGAAGGTCTGTTTGTGTCTCAGGGCAGATACCGGAAAGGGGAGAGTAGGTATATGTATAAAGATAGCATGGTGAAGATGATAGTAAGGTGTTAACTTGACAATGCTCATTCATGCATTTGCAGTCTGTGTTTATTTGTTAGCTTAAATAAGTTGAAACCAACCAAGCTCGGTGCAGATGATAAGAGCACACGATTGAGCTGGCACTCAGCCATGCAACAACTGATGTGACAAATGAAAGTTAGTTGAGCTCATCCTTTTTGTCAATAGGCTATCAGGATGTGTTGCGGCCTGTTACTAGCTTAGACCTAACAATTAAACATTTTACGTTTAACTTTCTGTGCTTTGACAGGAGGATGGTAGGATAGTACACTTACAGTTTCAACCAGACAAAGTTACCATAAAAATGTGTGGGGGTAATGCAGGCAGAGTTGAGCATTGAACATTTCCTATTAAATCAACCCTAATCCAGATGTTTATGCACACCAGCTTCATGAATAATAACACATCAGCATGTATTTTTTCATTTAATTTTGTTTTAATAACTATAAATCTATGTGTGTAACAGCAAACTGTCTCAGAAGAACAAAATGTCACAGCAGACATGCTGACCAACGTTACCGCTGCTGTGTGTAAAAATGTGAGATGTGGAGCTCAGCTCTGGTGCACTCCAGCCCAATTTAATCCCAGATCATGTCCACCATAAAGTACAAATCCTACAGTCAGTCAGTATCTTCCGGTTTAGATAGGTATGACCTTTGATTTGCACAAAGGCTTTTTGACCTTCCCTCTAGTTAGCTACTGAACTTTGTTAGGGAACAGCACTGTCTAGTTCATCTAGCAATGAATAGAACTGGAGGTCGGAGGTAAATCCTTCTGCCATTACTGTATTTTATTCCAGATTTTACTTGACAAAATGTTAGAACTTTTTTATTCGTTGCCGTATGTCGTGACAAAGCCAGGGACCCACTAGAGAGGAGCTAAAGAGCAGCTCGGGAGGTGTAGTTTGCCAACCGTTGACCTATTTTACCTATTTTACATATTTTGATTTACTATTTGCAGTATAGGATAGTGCTCCCGCTTTTTATCATCTTATACAAAAACACAGAATAGTAAAACCATGTGTTTGGATCCAATTCCCAGTATTTTCAGTATTATTTGTGGAACATCTTTTTTTGTATTCCTTCTACATACATGCTTGTTTTCAGTCGTCATTATCCCTACATCTCTGTGCTAGTGTGACAGGCTGCACCTAAGAAAGTACTCAGCCATGTGAGAGTTTATCACTGTCATCCTACATCACCCAGGAGACCAGTGAGAACTGTCTCTACTCAAGCTCTTTATTCACCACATCTCAACAGTGGATCTGTATTTTTCCCCACACTATTGCTGCATTATTTTTTTTTGCCAAGATCTTGTTTTGATGATGGGAGAGTCAGACCGCTGCACAAAGTCTTCTCCAGCACATCCCAAAGATTCTCAGTGTTTAGGTCTGGACTCTGTGGTGGAACAATCCATGTGTGAAAATTATGTGTCATGCCTGCTGAACCAATCTTTTACAATTTGAGCCTGATGAATCCTGACATTGTCATCTTGGAATATGTCCGTGCCATCAGGTAAGAAAAAATCCATTGATGGAATAACCTGGTCTTTCAGTATATTCAGGTAGTTATCTGACCTCATTCTTTGGTCAGACTACTACAGCAAACCCAGATCATAGTACTGCCCCCACAGGCTTGTACGGTAGGCACTAGGCATGAGGGGTGCATCACTTCATCTGCCTCTTTTCTTACCCTGATGCACCCATCACTCTGGAACAGGGGAAATCTGGGCTCATCAGACCACATGACTTTCCATTGCACCAGAGTCCAATCTTTATGCTTCCTAGGAAATTTAAGCCTTTTTTTCAGATTAACCTCACCAAAAGTGGTTTTCTTGAGGAACTCAGCAGTTTAGTCCTAATTCCTTAAGTTTCCTCCTCATTGTGCCTATGGAAATGCTCTTACTTTCACTATAAAACATAGTTGTGAGTTTTCCTATTGTTCATCTCCATTTTGATTTAGTCAAAAGTTTAAGTGATCACCGATCATTTGAGGTTTTTTCTTTTTCTTTTTGTTAATGTGTTGGACAGTTCTTAACCCAGTTTCATTAGTGTCATCAATCTCCTTAGATGTTTTCTTTGCCTGATTCATGCCAATAATTTGACTCTTCTGAAACAGATTAACATCTTTTCCACAACCTCAGGGTGTGTCTTCAGACCTGGTTGTTTAACAAATGAGAAGCTACTCACCTCATCAGTTAGGGTTAAAATAACTTGTTGCCAGCTGAAAAATAATCAACCTGCACTAATTAATTATTATTATTAATAAAATTAATTGTTTAGTTAAATCCAGGTGGTGACTTTTTTTTTTTGGACAGGCAGTTTATCTATCCAAATGTATAATTCCTGAATAATTATTATCATGAGTAAAATACTGTAATAAACAGCAAAAAGAAGCAGAGACACGGATTCTTCTCTTACAAATCTAGATTCAAAATGAAGATTCTATTCATTTCTAAGGGACAGCTCCAGATAACTTGTCTTAAATTAAAAAAAGCAAAAAAATAATTTGTGTAAAAACAAAAATATAGTAATATAAGTAGACTGGTGTCCAGGGAATACTCCTCCTCTCACCCAGTAACAGTTGGCATTGGCTCCAGTGACCCCACAACCCATAACAGGAAAATTGGTTAGGATAATGGATCAATACACAAATTGATGGATGGGCATCCATGATACTGTATATCTCTTGGGAACACATAAACATAGAACTAATATTAGATGGATGTACAGATGACCAAATCACTCTGATACCTTGAAAAACCTGAAAAATATAGTGATTCTATAGCAAGTTTTTCTTGGAAAGTGTTTCTAATCATGTTTATAGATCTTTCATTTTGACATCTAAGATAATGACAGATAGGACACACTGATCTAAAGATGTGTATAATGTCTTTATATAGATTTAACTCATTTAAATTTTGTTACAAAGTTCAGTGATCTGGCATTTTGCCTGTGGTGAGCTACTGATGCTGCTGTTGCTCCAACTGCCAATGGAATTTCCTTTAACACTGTTAAAGGCAGGATTGCTGTACCAACAAGGCCCTTTGTGTATAATAGGACCCGTGCCGGCCTGAGGAGCACTGTTGACCATTCTTCAATCTATGTTTAATAGTTCAGTACAAATAAGGAAAAGGCCAGCTTCACATAAAAATGCTGAGATCGCTGCACAAAAACATCTTCTGTTGACTAGCAAACCTAAAAAGTCACTCATACACACTACAATAACTACATTCCTATTGTATTTAATACCACCACTTATTCTTTTCACCTGTAGCACTGTCTCTGTCTCACATGTGGCATGCATCACCTTCAGCTCCCCTGTGTAGGAGACTTGCTACACTCCCTTACCGTTCCTTTATAAGGATTCTGAATTGTATTGTTGATGATGTTCTAATATTTTGCAACTTCACACATAAAGATATTCCCCTCATGTTGAGTTTGTTTATCCCTGTTTACAACTCATTCAGGAGTAATTTGTGTATTATTAGCCAATAAATTTGAACTATGACCGACTCGACTGCATTTCCAATCTGAAATGGTCTTAAACAGTCTTTTTACAGTTGTTTTGGCCTCATGGATATTGAACTTATTTAACCTGTCTGACTTCAGCATGCTCATCTGTTGACAGAAATGGAGTGCATGCTGTACCTCGATTCAATATTTCACTGAGCAATTTGGCAGACAGGAACAACATTTACATGATGAATTGGCAGAGTGAAATATTCTAATAAATATCCCAAAGGCTGAATTTGAGAGATAATATATCACCTAGTTTTGAGTGTGGAGCTGGGACCACTTGACATTTCTGTCATATAAAAGCAGGGAGGAATGCTGTGCTTCAGCGGTTATTCAGGACACTGAATATTAAGAGAATGCGGGACTGAGAGATGTCCTTTGGTTGCATAAAAAGGCTAGGAGGCTTTGTATGTGAGCATTGCGATATTTGCGAGTACAAACCTAGAAAGATAAAGCAGTCTGGTACAGATGGGGCAACATTGGATTCATTACTCATCGTAGACAGAAATGGGGTCATCTCATGCAAAGTTGCTGTGTAGTTGCACAGATCTAAATAGATTATATGATGTGCTGTCAGATTTTGAGACATTCGAAGATGGTTGCTTTTATTTTGTACTGAAGTGTCCTTAGATGACCTGCCTACGTTTTTATCAGCACAGCAGACTTACGGACATGACTCTTGTTTTCTTGCTGCATTATTGTGTTCTACATTACTAGACCTATTTTTGATATGGAAGAAAGCCTAAACAGATAAGTACAAAGGTACAAGAAACCGGGCATTAAGGAGCTGTTTGAATTAAACAAAAAGAAAGTATTTTTAACTCATGACTCAACATGAATGTACAAGTCTAAAATGTGTTCGATGTGTGCCTCATAAATTAGGTAGAACTCTAAAATGTTCTCAAGTTTAATTCATGTACAGATGCAAACCTGATTTCAGAGAATTAAAATGACCTTGACCCTGACAGCAGTGAAAATCCTCTTTTTAAAAAAATACATTATTCATTGCCAGCTCTTACATTTCTCTTGCAAACTGCAAAATTTCAATAATGAAAAAGAGATTTTAACAGAAATGTTTTTGTACATCTGTGCATGTACACTTAACAGCTTTAGTTACTAGTTACTTTGTAGTTGCAGCTGTGTTTGTTCCAGATCATGTCTCTACAGTACAGAGTGCATAGTTTTGGCCCTTGTTTTTATTAATAAAAAGACACAGGCAGAAATATATAGGCCAATTATATTTATATATATATATATATATATATATATATATATATATATATATATATATATATATATATATATATATATATATTTTTTTTTTTTTTTTTTTTTTTTTTTTTTTTTTGGACCACTTTTTACTTTTATAACTGCACGCATTTGCTGTGGCATTGTTTCAATAAGCTTCTGGAATGTCAGAGCATTTATTCTCGTCCAGAGTTGCAATAATTTTTTTTTACCAAGATCTTGTTATGATGATGGGAGAGTCAGACTGCCGCGCAAAGTCTTCTCCAGCACATCCCAAAGATTCTCAGTGGAGTTTAGGTCTGGACTCTGTGGTGGAACAATCCATGTGTGTAAATGATGTTCTCCCTGAACCACTCTTTCACAATTTGAGCCTGATGAGTCCTGACACTGTCATCTTGGAATATGTCTGTGTCATCGGGGAAGAAAAAACCTATTGATGGAATAACCTGGTCATTCAGTATAATCTGGTAGTCAGCTGCTCTCATTCTTTGGGCACATAATGTTGCTGAACCTAGACCTGACCAACTGTAACAACCCCAGACCATAGCACTAGGTCAGTTAAGTTCTAACTTTTGTGGCCATTGCTTGCCATGCTAAGTGATAAGAGTGAAATAGACTGTACTTACATAAAAGTGTTCTACCTTAGTGGACAAATTTCCTCTCATCCACACACACTTCTACCAGTTGCAGCAGAGCTGCCATGTAAGATACTAGCCTGGCCCACTGGGAGCAACTTCCAGTTAAGTGTCTTGTTCAAGGACACATCACAAAGACCTGCTCTGCCTCCTGAGCCACAGTCACCTACGGCTTGATTGGCTAAAGGCTACGCTCCCATTCAATCAAACTACTGAAGAGTGGCCAGTTTATGCATGCTGACACATGAGAGAATGAAGGAGACCAGCACTTATATAGCTGTCAATCAAGAACCTTGCTGCAGCACAGGTGACCTTCTTCCACCAGGTCACAAGTGACTTTCGGTTCTGTTCATTCTGAAAGGTTTTGAGAAACTACGGTTCAATTTTGTCCCTTGATAATGGTAAATGGTAAAGTTAAGTAATTAACTAAGAAAATATCTGATGTATTTTCAAAATAACATAATTCCATCAAAAAGAATCCTGTAATTCTGAGAGTTTATTTTTGCTTGGAATAAAATGGTATTTTTAATTCGGCAGGACTAAAACAAATTCCCTAAAAACAGTTTAGACTCAATTTGTTTTAATAGACAAAATCAATGTATTGATCAGTGAATTAAGTGATTGATTAAGACATTTGTGAAGTTAAGTCAAATCAAAGATTTGTCTTTGTTTTACATTAATTCTGTTTGCTGTTGTCCATGTGTCAGATGTTTGCCTGATGTTGCCTTTATTTCTTCCTACTGCTTAGATGATCATGAGTAAAACAATCTGAGCTTTTAATTGAATTTGTTCACAAATTACAAATGGCAGAGACACAGCATGTATGATTGAGTTAATAATGTTAGTAAAAGACAGTGTTGGTAGTTACCTGCAAAAAGTAATACATTACATAAAACTTTATTACTTGCTTGATACAGTTAGCTCATGAGACAAGACGTTTAACACATATTACACGTATAAATAGCAAAAATAAATAACACAAAGGTTTTTTAGTTATATCTTTTCAGTGCAAACAATACGTGCAACCATAATCAAAGTAGTATCCAATCAATTTGACTGTGTATAAGGATATACAGTCTAAGGGTCAGATCAGTCGCCAGTACAGTTACAGCTAAAAATTTCAAATACGTTCATATTACAGTTTGACAATGTAAAGTGGCTACAGTGAACATTATACGGCCACCAACAAGAGTAGGGGAACCCTATCATGAGAGGTAGGCGTTGTTAAGTGTCAAACATGATTTGTCTATTGTTGTCAGTAAACACATCACATCAAACACACCATTCAAAGTTAGCCCCTCTTCACAGGCTCAGTAACAGAGCTGTGGTCGAGCAAGCTGAAGAGGGAAGAGTAGGAGTTGTGATAATGACAATAAAGTAAAAACTCTGAAATAAAATGCTGATGTCTGATGGTTTCACAGCGATTGTTCTAAAGATCAAATAAACAGCCACTGCACCACTTAACATTGCAATGAGGATCTCGTGATTGCTCCGTTGTGTCCTCTCTGATTAATGCGTGCATATGTGTGTGTAACCCGGGATCGAGACAAGACACATAGATCTGACAGTAGATGCATGTAATGCTTGGAGTGCAAGCTGAACCATAACAGCTGACTCTGTTCAAACAGCTGTACTTCTCTACTGTGTCCTTACTGTGTCTCACACAAAGCAGTGCATCAACTCACACACTGCATCACCTCTGTGTTTTGTCTCCAGCTTGGCAGGAATAACACGTTTTATTAACAGCAGTGATTAAGTGATGAAGTCAGTGGAGGCACAGGCCCTTCCCACAAGAGTTCAAGTCTAGTACTTCCACATTTGGTTATGTTAGAGCCTTTATAAAATGGATTAAATTCATTATTTTCCTTAAGATTCTACAAACAATACCCCATAATGAAAACGTGAAAGAAGTTAGTATGAAATCAAGCAAATTTATTAAAAACAACACATGGGTTGGATGAAAGGGTTGGGACACACAACCTACAGTATATAGGCGGTAAGATCGGACACTTTAACACAAAGTGGAAGCCCGGCAGCAGGAGGGTTAGGGTTGAAGGAAGGCATCACTCCAGCAGCAGAAGCTTTGTCCATACTTGAAGTGCTGCTTACCCTCTGTTTCTGAGTGTGTTATCGAGCAGGTGCAGCTTGCCTGTTTCAGTCGTAGGTGGTTGTAGTGGGCTGTGTGTGTGGAGAACTATATGGGAAGAAGGGCAAGAAGTTGAAGTACATGACAGTGATATAACTGAAAACTCTATTTATTTTCTTCACTGTTCTTCTCTCTATCCTTAAAGAGGGATGTTTAGAGCCTCTTTCATTTCAGCAAATATCAAGTCATGGAAGTAAAATAGTAAAGCTTTAGATGTGCGGCTCCAGTTGTGAATTTGATTACTTTAGATATGAACTGACATAATCAAAATAGACTCAACTCACAAGTCGACTTTGACTCAGGACTTTGTTCTAACCATTGATTGGATTGCAAGACTGAAAATGGTGGCATAAAAGTTTGAATCAGTATGACAACAGGCCAGAGCCAATGATGTTGCAGAAGCAGGCGGGACAGATACATCTGTCAGTATACAATGCTATAAACCAGGATAGTAATACATTAAAATCTTATGTTCTTATAAAAAAAATAAACAAAATATAATGTTTTTGAAAGTTTAAAGTTAATGGTATAAATTACCACACAAGGTTGCAAAGTTTATGTCTAAAAACTGTTGTCTTTCTGCCTTATTAGCCATGTTTTAAAATTAACCCAACCATCCATTCTATGTCCTTTATTGGAGTCAGTTACTAGTGGCAGCAGGTACAGCTAAGTAGTCCAGATGTACCTCTCCAGAAATGTCTTCCAGCTCATCTAACAAGTTCCCCAGAGGTTTCCAGGCCATATGAGACAAATAATCTCTCCAACGTGTTTGGGTCTATCCTAGGGCCTCCTACCAGTTGGACATGCAAGAAAAACCTCCAATGGAAAGCCTCCAAGAAGAATCAATTTCCAGCAATCCAGCTCATCAGCTCAACAGTTCTTGATCCAGTTTCAGTAGTGTTTCCTTTGCTTGATTCATGCCAGTAATTTGACCCTTCTGAAACAGATTAACATCTTCTCCACGACCAGGATGTGTCTTCAGACATGGTTGTTGAAGAAATGAGAAGCTACTCACTGCATCAGTGGGTTAAATAACTTGTTACCAGCTGAAAAATAATCATGCATGCAGTAATTATCCAAAGGGACAACCACTACCTAATTACGCTAATTACCTAATTACCACTGACCACTGGCAGTGCACTAAAGGTTCCACCATGCACAATTGAGAACATTAAGTGTCAAGTTATTTGTCTTAAATGTGCAGTTTCTCTACTTGAAAAACCTTCAGTCTTCAAAGATGCGATAATCCTGCATAATCTCACTGCAGATCAACACTGATCAGCAGGATTTCCTTTAGTGTGGTGGCTGTTGTCATAACTTTCCTACTACTAATGAAACTATGCGCTGCATTTTAAATGCTCTGGGTGCACTTAGTGATTATCAGTTGGTTCCACCTGGTCAGTGTTCTGCCTTCTTGTTTTTATTTCTCTTTCCCAGCTTTTTACCAATGAATTTATGAATCTAGTTTGACAAAATGTTTGACATTAAAATCCCTCTCAAATATCCCAGAACTTTCTATTTTGACCCAATATTAAGCAAAGGCAAACTCTTGGCCAGATTTAATGAATTAATCTGACAGATTATAACAAAGTGAGTTTTCATGCACAGGCAGGTTCTCCAGACTCATTTGCAGAGGTGAGTAGAGCTAAATTGAGGTCAGGAAAAAGGTAGTGACATTATCAGCCAATTCATCTCCTTTCAATGAGCTTTTTAATTAAACGGAAAGAAAAGTCATTTAAGAGTACTCTTCCCATCCTGGAGACTTGCTGAGACAGGGAAGGCCTGAAGGAATCAATTCATTTATCTGCAGTATTACAATTAGTACCATTTGCTTTATGAAAATAAGGTCAGTCGGACAATTTATCTATGAGGAGAATTTAAACAAGTAAGTGCATGGATGTATTGCTTGCTGGTTCCTTTTTGCTTTTTCTCTATAATATGGGTACAGTCTTGTAAGGAAATCATTTTAAGTTTCAAATAGAATTTTTTACCTGCATGCAGCGTACCAGCTCTACTTGACTCAACTCAACTCGCTTTCAGTGTCAGGTACTTTGCTTTCCACTGCAAATAGTACGCCCTCAGTGTACTGTAGCTGGTTGTCATAGTGATGCGGCATGAAACTACCGTGAAACTGCAGACACACACAGGAACAATAGAGAACATTGAAGGAATGATGTTCTTGTTTGTCGGTATGTTGCTTTTTGTCACAGCGAGGAGACGGATTTAGTTTCAGAAGACGAAAGGGTTTGGAAAATACTTTAGGGTTCAGAGATCCAGACCACTGTGGTTGTGGCAGTGATGCTTCACTCAGACCAATCTGCAGTCCACATTGTTTGTAGCTACTTTCTGGTTTCACGTCAGCTTGTATGGAACCTTAACAGAGGTGATAAGTACTGGGTACTGTCCCCAAGTTTTGACTGAGTAGAGTTGAGCTGGTATAATGCGGCCACTAGTTTGTTTCTGCTAGATTTAAAGGTTTTGTGACGTTTTTTTCTTTTAAGATGCAGCCAAATTTTGAGAACATGTTGGATGTATGTAGTATTTCTTTTTTATTTATTTCTTTTTCTTTTTTTTCTGCCACTATTAAAACATTTTTATATCCAAACTTGTTGGACAGTTGTCTTCTTCTTACTCGTGCAGGACTGTACTGTGATACCTTAGATTACAATCAGAAGAATGCGTCTGGCATCGCTAATGCTGAGATGTGTACATGAGCATCCTTAACCAGTATTACTAAACCACATCCAGACATGATGAAGCTGGTTAACTAGAGTTGAATATTTTAACAGAACTAAAACTAAAAAAGATTATTATTGAAAGCATCATAGCATATTTTTGTTTTGGTCTCTTGGTCTATATTATAGTGGTTGGAATCAAGTATTATAATTATGTGCAACACAGTCTCCTAGATGTGATCTTTGATGAACATGTTTTTGCAGAAATCATTATATGACATTGGGTTACTTTTGCTATAAATATAATATCAACATTGTAGAATATGTTGTTAATTTACTGAACATTTCAGTAAAATGTTCTCAATTTGGTGCTCCAAACCACATATACACATATGTATATGTGTGTATATGAATTTGGAAAATACTTTGTGGACTAGTATCAATTATTATTATTAATGACCTTAACATTAACCCTTGTTTAATGATGACTTTTAACAGAGAGATGCCCAGTAAAACTAATTTCAAGACAGTACACACAGCAGTGGTAGCAGAAAACTCCATAAAGCTATACTATATTTGAAGAATGAGGACACTGACAATTATGAGGAAGCAATTTAGCTGCTACTTGGAAATGCAGCAGCCTCGAAATTATTTTTCCAGGAGAAACATTAATGCTGTTCCCTTTCATCTCCTCACCAAAAAACAGTGAGTGTAACTAGTAAACATCTTATTTTTTTTCTAGCCTCAGTTCTGCCTTTTAACAACATGACTGCACTAAAATTTAGAACCAAGATGCACTAGCAATCCACAAGCATAATAATGAGGTTGTTACTGTGTCGTCCAGCAGCGTGTGTGCTGGCAGGCATATATCCTGTCTTCCCTCACTATCAGCTGTCATGAGAGGCATTGTGCGAGGGTGGACCTTTTGCAATGTAGCACAGAGATAAGATGGGATACTGTATGTGACAGGGAGGAAAACGATAGACCGCCACCTCGCCATGCAGCACATCTCATTACCTCGGTTCCCTTGTTGACAACAGGATCATAATTAATCTTCATTGGGCCACTGGGCCGTCTGGCTGACAGGCTAAATGACTGGGGCGGTAGAGTGGGTGGATAACAATGTCCTCCAATGTGGTGTTAAAGTGGAGTTTATTAGCAGGTTTAGCAAACGTGGCTTATTGTGACTCCTAAAGGAAGGGATAAGCAGAGCAGCCGCACAGGGCTCAGTGGTTTGACTTCCACCACCATTACATAAGTATGCAAGTATTAACATGCTGAAATGACAGATAAACATCATAGTCTAACAATATAATTTAGCGTAATGCAAGCTTTAATCTGCCTCCAGAGACTCACCACTACTTCTAAAGAAGGCTAGGTGTGGCAACCCACTCATTTGATTTAAATACCAATTAATTTATACTAGCCTCGGCCTCCCCAGACAAAAAGATTCAGGGATTTGTTTACATCCTGGCAGTAGCCAGAGGGTGATCAATTCGCCAAATCAATTGTAACTCCTTTTGAGCTCATCAGTTTATTGCATTGCAAAACAGCCTGGAGAAAAACAATTTATTCCAGCAGTAATGGCATGCATGCATGCGTATAATATGATTTCTGCTCAACTCGTATGCATTGATGTTTTCAGCCTGCTTGACAGACCTTCAAAAAGAACTGTTGAAGGAAATGTTTGAACTACAGTCTCTTTCAGTATGTCAGGATACATCGTCTTTACCTCACATACAAGCACTGTGTATGCCGTGTTTACACATTGTTCCAGTTCATTATTTTCTGACATTTCACATGAAAGTAGCGCTCACTCCGACCATCCACCATAAGTGGGTGTCACAGAGAGCTGGTTTCAATGTAATGATCATCACGGGCTGAGAGAGCTTACCACGTTAGCACCTATTTTTTTCAGTGTAATAACTTCGATCTTACATGCAGTGAGAGATATTGTTATTATGATACTTAATTAGATAAAGTGTACATTTTATGTGTAATTTCATGCTTGACCTTGATAAAAAAAGGTGTATTTTACACACGTTTTTTTTTTTATTGTGACATATAATACATATCATGTGCAAATTTTCTTGAGATGTTCCCCTTTAAATTCATGATCAATCAAATCAATTCTTAATTCTTTTTTTTATTTTATTTAATCTTCATAAATCTAACCTCAGCAAACACAGTTCAGACATAGCCCTAATTGTTTGTTTGCTTCTTGATAAACTCATGGTAACTTTATCTATACTGCAGTTAACAAAAAGCAACACACAGACTGCCGTGAGGCTGGATTTTACGCATAACAGTTACATTTCTCTTCGTCTTAGCAACACTTTAAAATACTCAAACCTGCCAGTGATGTTATTTTGAAGCCTTTAAAGGAAGCAGTTTTCTAATTTGGCAGAACAAAAAAAAAAAAAAGAGCCCAGCAGGTCTTAATATGTTTAAAACATGGCCATCCACAAGCTAGACAAAACAACCCGCCTGCTTTGAAGGAGTGGAAAATCAGATCCAAAGTGGCTCAACATGCTTCATTAAATCCAAAGAGAAAATGGTGAAGTGTTGGCACATTCCCAGAGCTGCTATTATCCATGATTCATACACAGACATGTTTTGGTATTATGCTGCAACTAATACAACTTGAAAATTGGACATGGACACATTAAGTCATGCTGCAGGTCTTTGGACTATGCATCTAAATCAGTAAGGTACAGGTAAAATCAGAAAGCAGTCTATGGCTCACTGTATAGTTCTGTAGTAAATTGCCAGTAATTAAGGTAATCTTCAGGATGATTAAAACAGGAACAATTTGAATTGAGAGATATAGGGATCTCCAGTAAAGATAAATTATGCCTTCATTAGTTTATCTAAAGAACTGAAGTCTTCCTGAATATGTGATGCAGACAGAAGTGTTCGACATCTTTTTACAAAAATTACTCTGACCTATTCTGAAAAAAAATCTAGCCATTACTACATTTTAATCAAACAGCAGCCTTGGGTACATCTGAAACAAAGTGCTTATTTGGTCATATAACTACATATGAATAGCTCTTCCCACACAGCTGGCTTGGAATTAATTAAAAAAACTTTTATCTGGTGAAAACACAATGTTATCCAGCTTGACAGTGTTGATTATTTAGGGCATCGGACCTGTTACCAACTTAGCAATTTTGTTGCTAGATTTGTGAATTAATTTCTATGTCTGGATTTAATCTGTCAACAGTCAACATAAAAAAAAGCTTTTGAAATTAGAAGTACTGATGCGATTATAGCAGCTTTAAAATAGTAGTACATAATTATACAAGCAGTACTAAGTTTGTATATGCAGATTCGGATGTGACATTAACTAATGATCTAGTGTTGGTTTACTGAAAATTCTAAGTTCCTGTTAGCAAGATTGTCAGCCTGTTTCTCCCTTCATTAACTTTTTACTTAGTTAAGTGGTGAGCAATAGTCAACACAATGCCAAGGGGAGTGAAAAACATGGAGACAAAGTACTATAGAGAAAACTAATTGGTGTCATCCTGGCCAGGCTCGCTAGTAAGGTGAGGAATTGCCCCTCCACTTCACCAGTTAACCCAGCAGGTAGCCACTGCAGGCCTCCAAGCTTCAAACACCACCTATTTGACATGGATGAGCCAATGTCACAGGGAGTGAAGTGAGAAAGAACTCAAGAACGTCATGCTCTTTAAGCCCCAGGTCACTGGGATGCCTCTTGATTAGCTGGGCTTGGCAAAGATTTGAAAGTACAGAGGAGATGAAGTTCTCTTTCTGTGTATAAGTGTGTGGTGAAATCCTTATTCATCATGTTTCACTGCTTACTAAGGTGACAAGCTTTTTACTCTGCTTTTTACTGTGTTTGAACGGGGGCATTTACAACAGGTAAACACTTTTACTTGTCAATGTGGTTGGATCCGTCACGCATACTGAGATCTTTGTTTAGCAGTATAACAATGGATATGGGCCTGCTTATGCTACTGATTCAGTCATTATTTGCAAGAATTGCACATCATCAAACAATGTGAACAAATGACCAGTGCAGTAGGTTTTTAAGTGAAGACAGTCAAACCTTGTCCAGTTTTTAGCTGCATAAGAATGCACTGTCTTCAAAGTCCTAACAGCATTGCCAACGCCACACAATTGTTTTGTGAGTCACTGGAACCAACTAAATTTCTTTTCAAGGCCATTGCAGCTTTCATCTTTCTTTCATGCATGTGCTGTACATTATGTGTTTTTTTCTCTTGGGCTGTATTAGAGAGACGTTCCATTTTCTTCAGCCTTTAACTGTGTTTGTACTGTGATTTGCCTTGATGGATTCCTGATCTGATTCTAATACGTCGTTCAGCCATAGCTTGTTATACCACCTACACACTTAAAAACTAGTTATTTTAGAATTATTATAAAATGGAAATGTTCAATAACGTCATACAAACACACACACATACACAAAATTATAGGTGATGACATATAAAGAATGTATACTGAGTACATTCTTGTGATAAAACATACAGAAAACTGACACTGTAAGAGATATGGTAACCCCTGTTTAGACATGAACAGTTATTGCTCCTCTATGACCTAACATTCTTGACAGCATTTTAGCCATTTGGAAATTAGAGGAATTTGTTCAGAATCTCATTGAGATTTCTAATGTTGCAAATGACTTGTAGCCTTTAAATTGCATCTTTTGTAGATTAGAATCAACTTTGTTATTACACATGTACTGTACAAGTACAAGGCATCAAAATGCAGTTTAGCATCTAACCAGAAATGTAATAAGCAGTGAAGTGCAAAATATACAGTGTTTTCAGTATGTGCAAGATAATCACTATTATGAATTATGTACAAGTGTCAGTACTGTGGACATAATAAACAAATGGAGATAATATTCATGTGGGAGTACTATGGACAAAACAACATACAGATAGAACATAATATACAGATGAACTTGTGTTAGTCAGTATGTGCAAATTGACAGTGGACTGTATGTTGCTAGTGGAAAATATTCAGTACGTGAATGTATGAAATGAATGGAACTTGGTCCAGTGTGTGAGATGGAAATAGTTTAATGTTCCTCAATGGTTCTCACAGCTCAATATGAGACATTCTTTAATAAGTTGCAGTGAGCCCAGACCTGCAGCTGAAATAACATCAAGACAAGACATTTTTATTTAGCAGATGTAACAGTCGATGAATCTCATGGATTTGGAGAAAACCATGTCACAACGATGTAAGTACCTGCACAAGGAAGTGACCTTTAGCAGGATCATTAGCTGTACGACTGCAATATTTACAGCTTCATTAAGTAATGTCTTTATCATAATAATGGGTTAATTAATGTGCATTGTGAAAGTAATGGATTTGTTGGGAATTGTCACCCAGCTCCTCTTTATGGAGCATTTTAGCATGTCTAAACTCATTGCTTTTGTTTTAAGGATCTCAACTTTACCATTTGCAACACATTGGTTTCCTCAAATGTCAGCTAAAAAGCTCTCATCGATATATTCTGCCTCCATGCTTCCTATTTAAGCAAATAGAAATACGTAAACATATGATTTCTGATTCTGTAAAATCTAATAAACTAATAAAACAAATATGATATAAATAATAATATCCTAAACTAATTATAATATTACTTATTATATTGCATGGCCTTTAGAGAGAGTCACTACATATTGGCGACCTCTGCACCTGTCCTCCGGCAGTCTGGCCCTCTCTTGCTCCAGCTGTCTCTGATTTGAAGGATGCCTTTTCCTGGCTTTGTGTTTCATGCATGATAAGAGCTCATGTGAAAAAACAATTAACTTAAAAATCTACTCTAAAAACTAAAACATACACACATACAGTATATACTATACTGAGGTGGCCTTATGTGAGAACTGATCTTTATCTGTCTGGATCTATGTCCTGAATATGTGGAAAGAGCTAAAACACGCAGAAGGCACACGGCCTGTAGAAGACACCCTACAAACCTGAGACAGCTTGAGCAGCTTGTTCATGAAGAGAAACTACCTGTTGGCGTATGCAGAACTCTCACTAAGAACTACAGAAATAACTTGTTTTCAATGATTACCTGTGAAGATTATGAAGATGAAGATGATTTGTTTAGAATCCCATCACTTTTGTCCATGACATTTTCATTTCATTGAAAAACCCTTATGAGACGTGGTTGCAGCTAGAAGTGTAAACAAGCGACTGTTTGCAACAACGGGTGCAAAATGTGAAAATTTTGTTTACATCGTCTTTATTTGTGCTTAATTGACTGACTATTGTGTCTTTTTAAATACACCAGTATTCAATGTACAGACATCTACAAACCCTCTTAGAAGGATGCAACTGTAAAGCCAGTTAAGCTTTAACAGTGACATCAGGTTAGTGCTCCCTTCCTCTCTTCCTCTCACTCACTTATTCTCACAAAATTTAGTCTACGAGAAATTCAGTTCTATGCTTGAACTCACAGAGATACATTTTTAAATGCAAAGCTTCTTTGCGGACTGGAGTTTAACTATGGGAAGATGAGCAAATATCACTCACCGTGTAATATTAAACTGATGCCAGCCCCCTAGGGAAAGCAAGCGATCACAGGGAAAAGGGAAAAATATTACTTCTGTACTGCTTCTTAATTAAGCATTTGATGAGAAGTGATCTTTTAATACCCACTGCTGGTTGTGCTGGTTTTGAGGTGTGTTCGGGTCAGAGCCTGTCATCCAAATTTAAAGATTTTGTGCCAGGTATTGAGAATTTGGAGTTGAGAGAAGTGTTCCTGCAACCCAATTTTGCATCAGCTCTGTGTGGTATTATGAAGAACTAGTATTGTCAAAGTGGCACAGGTAAAGTAAAATTCTCTCTGTGTGTTACAGTTTGATTCATTATTAATCCTTCTGTTAGGCAGCCTTGCCTCAGCTCTGCATACCATTTTATACCTGCACAGCACAGCCCATCCCACTAACTGAATACTTATACAATCAAAGAGATTAAATTAACAGGAAAAATTCCATTACGGTCATGTTTATTTAGCAAAAGACACACTGCAAATAACGCTTATCTTACAAAAGTGTGTCCATTTAAATTCTTATCAGTTTACCTTAAACAAGGCACTTGTAATATGCAGCATATGTGACTTACATTTACATTTAGTCATTTGGCTTTTATCCAAAGCCTCTGCCAAATGTTTGGTTGTTTTTAAATGTGCAATAATATAAAGGTAATTTGATTTGATTAAAAACTAAAATATGTAAGTTATTCATTCACTATTAAAATAAGAAATTTAAATATTAAAAATACTAAGTGGAATAACACCATGAAGCTACAAGAACTATAAGTGTGTTCAATATGTGCTTATGGGTATGTACAGTATATAACCATCGATGGATAAATAAAAATAACAAGTAAAGTGACTCCAGTATATTGCTCTGGTGGCAATTCACCTTAAATTTCAGTATTGCACATGATTACAGCAGATGGATGCCAAATGTACAGTGTTAGTATTTTTTGTTGTGTGTTTGTTGTTCAGGTGAATATATAAGTATAAGAGTCTAGTCTTTCAATGTCTATTCCCTTTATGTTCACCAGCTAGGGGAAAGTAGACAATAGTCAGCTTATAGAGTTTAATCACCAGCCTCATTCTGCATATGCTTTACCATATGGTGTGTGTGCTTGACTGACCTGTCTGCAGTCAATATCTGAGTTGTACAGTTACCACATAGTAAGTGCACCATCTTTAATTACACACGTTCTTTGTACAATTCAACCAAATGTAGAATGATTACCAAACTTTCCATGATTCTCACAGTTTTTGTCAGAAAACAACGTTGTGGATGTCGGCAAATAATGTCATGATGTTAACATCTGCCTCACCCTTAATTACATTATCAACTCCAATCTTTGCATTTGGAAATGCAGAAGTTGTCTGGAATTAATAGATAATAAAAGTGAAAAGTCACATTTGCTTGGTTTTATAGTAGCATATGTATAATAATAATTGTAAAACATAGTGTCACTTGTAACTATCATATAACACATTATGAAAATGAGAAAAGAAGTTACTTGACAACATGGCAGTGTGTTCACATGCAATTGGCAGAACTGCTTTCTTAGATGGAAATAAAGGTTTCTCAATGATGAGACAGAAAGCTGTTAAAATCTTATGGCGGTTTAGTGACAAGGCCATAAAATCCAGTGAATATTGGACACGGTTGTAGTAACAGCCATTTTCGATGCTTTAATAGCATAAACAATAGAGTTATGTTCCTTAGTCTTCTACTTTGATGTGTAATTTTGCTAAAATAGCATGAGAGCAATTTACTAGATGCTTAAAACTGCATTACATTTCTTACATTGATTTATCTCTGGGGATAGGTCTATCTCAGGCTGGGTGATACAATTAAGTGTGTGGGAGGTAGTGTTTGCAGGAGATTACTGTTGAAATCTCCTTGTTATTCTTTCAAGACAGTATTATACCTCAAACAGGAGAATGTATAGAAAAACTTCAAAGGAAAGAAAGAGCACAGACTCAAAGGCAACCTGTGCTCTGAGCCACTAGAAAGAAAACTGGTTATTATGGTTAAACTCACAGTAATAGCTTATAGACACCAGGCAGCCCTTTTAATACTAATTATGATTATGTTACAATGCAACATCATGTTTTGAATAATTAAAGCGCTACATTTAAAAACAGGAAGTGAATCACAGAGTGGTTTGGGTGGATGGAGGGCATACAGTGTGCAGGACTTAGAAACTGGAGCCCTGTGTTCAAGTCCAGAGTACAGGACCACTATTTTGTTTAAAACTGATGTTGTGTGTTATATTCTTAAATGCAAATTCTTTATTAAACCTGCCTGCATTTATTTTCTGACCTTATTCAACATATGTGACTTTCTGTTTGTGTTAACAGTGTTAAATATCCTATTATCTTTTGAATTATCTTCCCTACAAAAAATGCATTTGTAATTCAAATTTAGTTGGAAATGTAACTTTTATAAGACGGGGTTGTTCTGTGGGACAGAAGAGGTCTGAATCAAGCTAAGAATCATGTGTGTGACAATATATGACCTCACAGCATTGTTGGTTAGCGTTAGGGATAATGCATTCATGAATAGTTTCATCTTTGCACTTTCAGAAAACACAGACCTATCATTTACGGTTATATATCATAACTGTTGAGAAACAGAACAAGGATTTATGTTACTGTAAACTGTGGTTATTAGTGTGTGTGGATCTGCTGTCAGATGTACTATTTTTATTTACATTGCTTACATACCAGATAATATAAAGTTGTCCTATATAAAAGTAGAAGTCACGAGCAACTGTTAGTTTAACATTTAGTGTGTTTTGATTTCAGTTGAAGTAAATCAACCCTGTTTCCTCCTAAAAACACCCACATACACATTTTATAACACAGCTGCTGTATTCACATTGACTTTAACAGAGGACATGATGGGCGGTGGACGTGTCTGTGTATCAGTCACTATTAAATTTGTATTTTTTACTTTTTTATTCTGCCTAAATGTTCTTATGCAATCAGCTAAACTGTAATCACAAACATGTTTGGTGGGAGACTTACAGTATGTGACTGACTTGTACAGACATGTGCATAGAGAAATGGTGACAGTACCCTCAAACCAGCAGACAGAGTTTGAGTAAGGATTCAGATTCAGGAGTCAGTTATTACTTTTTCTGTATAAAGCCATAGTAATATTAAAACACTTCTGTTTCGATACAATATCTGTGACGACTGTGAGACGGGATCAGTAAAGTTATGAAACCCTGTACAGCTGAAATCGTTCCACTCAGTAGCTGTTCCACAGCTTTCAGATAAATCCTATGACGTGCATGATTTTGTCCAAATGTAGAACTGTTAATCAGACCCCCTGAATTAACAGACTTTCTCTGCGCACAGGACAACATTAACCTCTCTCCTCATTTCAGCACTTATATTGGTGCATTAAACAGAGAGAACAAGCTTTGTATCTGAACACGCGTTCACCAAAATCACAGAAAGTGTTTCACATGTAGCCGCTCAGGCTGCAGCTCTTCCCGCGGAGGTCTATGACTAGGTACACAAAATAACACACACGATACCATGAAAATAGCTTATACCAACATACCAGCAACGTCAGACCCCACAGAGATTCTGAGGGTCCTCCACAGCTGATGCAAACTCAGCTGCATTAAATACAATGTTTTTAAGTTGTTTAGAATATAAACCGTAGCTGAACTAGACCTCTTAAAATGTATGTTATTATGTACATTCACACTTTAGGTGGGGGACAAGGAACCAGTTGGCAGAACAGACAACTGCAGGTTGGATGTTTTTTTTAACCTGGTGCATGACTGACACACATGGCGTACTGCAGCCACACCACAGCAAAAAATGCTGGAGCTTTGAAGTGCTACATCTGTATTTCTATTCTAAATTTCTATTACACTTCTTTCACTACTTCCCAACAACTCAGCTGTTGTCAGTACAGTATAATGGCACTTATGTAATGATAATGTTTGAATATTATTAAGTATTGTTAAATAAACTGCTAATGCACATGGTCAAAATTACTTAAGCTGCTTTCACACATGCACTGACGCCTTGATCATCTCCAGATTTTAACTGGATGAGCTGCATGTGAGAACATAAATGTCCGAGTTGGGACATGTAGGAGTTAAAAACCAGCCATCTGTTGTTGGATCATACTTTTTTCCTTCGGTTATATACATAAAGCATCACTGCTCTAATGATGTGCTGTAAACAAAACACAACTGATTGTACTTTTTCTCCTGCAAACTCCTACATCAATCACCCCCCCACCCCGAAATCAAACAGGTTTCCAAAAGTGGGAACTATGTAACCCAGACTTTCTCCTGCTGTGTGCTGCATGTGTGAACACACAACTCCAGATCCTCCAGAGATAGTCCAGAGTGCACAGTGGGTGGACCTCAACTTGGCATATTTTTGATCATTATTTCTGGTTTCATAGACCACAAATACTGACTTGGTGTTTTTTTCTAGGAAAATAATCTCTTTTTAAACTACATCCAGAGTGTTTGTCAGAAAAATCACAATTATTTACAGCAACCGGCAACTCCAAAGAGTCTTTGAAAAGCAGCTCAATGTAATGGCTTAAACAGATAATGCGAATGCTGTGTACAGTACTCGCCATGTTGCCCGTCTGAGCTAAATATTATTCTGTCAAAAATGATTAATGATGTGGATGAGGAGTGGGCAAGGGGTGAACCCTCATTTACTGGTTGTGGCAATTTAATGCTGGTACCATGACAACAAACAACTTCCCACTTTCAGTAGCAATAGCCAGTCATCTTAGCCATAGTCAAATTCCTGATTCAGATTTTTCCACTCAACTAGTAATTACAAATAACATATATTAAGATCAAATACAGCAAAAGTCATGATATCATACATAAAGTTTGACTGCTTGATGTAAATGCTAAAAGCAAAAGAGCAGTTCAGAATGAAGTGTTCTATACAAATTGCCCTCAAATGGTGTGCATTGCTGTTAGAAGCACACCTGTGGACTCAGCCTGATGGATCACAGACCTGCATGAACAGATGGGCTCCGCCACATCATTAGTACCCACTATCCACAGGGGCATCCGTGGCATCATCAATTTCAGATTTAGCTCAGATCATGAATATTCATGATTCATCTTTTCTCCCAGACAATGTGATGAACACTGAGGCCAAAGTTCCATCAAGCAAATGCGGCTGGATATATATATCATCCTCACACTCCTTTCTCCCTAGATCTTTTTGGACACCTGACCATGGTGTGGGTGTGATGATGCATGGTAATTTTGCAAGGTAAGGATATGATGTAGAATGAAATGTCTTTGTGTAAATCAGATTTTTATTCACACATAACATTTAATTCTTAGATGGCTTTTACTGTCATCTCAGCCAATGGGATCATGCCAGATTAACTTCGAACCTATCGGCCATCATATTGTGACAAAGAGGTGATGGGCTCCTCTCTCAGCCAACATGTCGGTCATCATCTCTAGACCCATCCTTGCAAACAGAGGAGAATGTGGTGCTTTGGTAGTCTGCACCTTCCTTATTTAGTTTGTTGTTGCACATTTTAATCTGCTCTGCTGATTGCTTTTTGCCTGTCTTGGCTGACAGCCCTACAGAGCCTAATCACAGAGCCAGAGTTTTATGTCACTGCTGCCCAAACATAATCAACTGGACAGATTATGCTAATGCGCTCACATTCGAAGAGCAGTATAATATACTCAATACTCACACAGGACCACAATCCCACTAGGAGGCATGCAAGAGGCAATTAATTTTCTCCTCGGATTGGCAATCCTTACTCCATCATTTTAAAATGTACAGTGTGAGGGATTTAGTTATTCTATGGCCTCTTCTTTAATTCACTATGTCTTTCAACACGTCTAGGTTTCAAGTTGGTACATTAAAGTACTGCTTGTAAATTTCACACAAGTCTGTGCTTCATAACACCCAGTTAAAAGCAGAATTTCTTCTATTTGGTTTTCCTCAGTGTTTTACATGACCGATATCACTAACCTGCTGAGGTAAAAAACGGATACAATGTAAAAACTGTCTCAAATGCATGTTTTTTATGCCCTGGCAGCCTTTATATCATTTGACCAACAAGCATGAAAAGAACATGAAAAGTATTTAAGTGTGATGTGCAACCTGTAAAAGAAAAAGATGTATGTCATCATAATTAACTTTCCAATCTCATGGTCAAGAAACAGCATAATAACCTTAAAACTTATACTGGAATCCAGAAATCATCATTATCTATACTGCTCTACTGGTTGCTGAACTGAAATTAGGCAAGATGGAGATGCACCTTGGATAGGTCACTAGTCTATCACAGGGCTGACAAATTGGGATGTGTGAGAAAGATTCACATTCCCAGTCACACCTTTGAGCAGTTTAGAGTCGGAATCTTTCCAGAGTCTTCTTGTTGTGAGGCAACAGTCTACAACCACTACATCACTGTGCCACAGCAACAGAGCTATTTCCTTTAAGATGTCAGACCTCACAGCAAATAGTGTAAAGTATATTTGCTGGCTGCAGCATGGTGTTAGGTTTACACTGAACCGGTGATTCCCTCTATCTAATGAAACCAGTGCTGGATGATAGAGAGTACAACAGGCAGTGTGCAGAAGCAAAACAGAATTTAAGAGTGGTAACTGTGATGTTTTCCTTGTGATGTAACTGTTGTAGAAATAATGTCAGAGGAAAAACTGAAGTCTCTATTAGAGTCTGTCGGGAACAAAGGGGAAGTATATTTTAGCATTCAAAAGTAGGGCTGTCATTTGATCAAGACCATGAATGTAAACTTAACCAAGTATTTTAGTTGCCATAATTTAGCTAAGCCATAGATAAAGAGGCTGCAAATCAGAAAATCCTAAATACAGCATCAATAAGAGTGACTATGTACAGTGGCAGGAAAACGTATGTGAACCGTATGTGATTCCTTTCAGAATTTCATGGTTTTCTTCATTGATTTGTCATAAAATGTGATCTGATCTTCATTTAAGTCAAGATTATTAATAAATATAATGTGCTTAACAGAAAAAATCTGATCTTTTATGTCTTTATTAAGGAGCGATTATTAAACCCCTTAGTGCTAATAACCCCACAAAGCTAATTGTCAAACACTTTAGAAATTCACCAGTCTACAGTTAGACAAACAATCTACAAATGGAGACACTTTGGGACTGTGGCTATTTTACCAAGAAGTGGACAACCAGTTAAAATGACCCAAGAGCACAACAATCATCAATGATGTAAAGAAACAACCCAGAGAGGCAGTCAAAGATTTGAAGGCATCATTGGAACAGGCTAACATCTGTGCTCATGAGTCCACGGTAGGTAAAACATTGAACAGGACACCACGAAGGAAGCTGCTGCTTATTAAAATGTACATTGCTGCATGTCTGAAGTTTGAAATGAAAAAAACTAAGATTAAACTACAGCACTACATCTGGCATATAAAAGGTGAATCATCATGAAAACATCATCCTCGTAAATTATGGTGGAGAAAACATCATGATTTGCTGTTTTGCTGCATCAGGGCCTGGTTAGCTTGCAGTGATTTGATGAAAGATGAATTCCCAAGTGTATCAAAAAAATCTAAAGAAAAAAAAGAATAATGTGATACGTCTGTTACGTCAGCTGAAGTTGGGTGGCGAAACATGACTGCCCCAAATCACCAGAGCAAGTCCACCAGTTATTAAAACCAAGGGAAAATGGGCAACATTTACGGATCTGAGTGACTATGACATGAGTCAAATTGTAAAGGCTACATGACTGGGTCAGGGCATTTCCAAACCAGCCGGTCTTGTTGGATGTTTCCAGTATGCAGTAGTCAGTATACCAAAAGTGGTCCAAGGAAGCACAGCTGATGAACTCCCAGCAGGGTTTTGGGCACCCTAGGCTCATGGATGAAACATGGGGAGTGAATGGCATCCTGTCTGGTCTGATCCCACAGAAAAGTTACTGTAGCACAAAGCTACAGCTGAAATATTCAATGCTGGAGAAGTAAGAACACACATATATGAATAGGACTGTGTGTCAGTAGACCAGTCAGAGTCCTCATGTTGGTTTTAACACTGTGGCTGATTTTTTTTCCTTACTGCATAGTGTGTGCTGTTGCATTCCATATTTTTAAATAGTATGGACCTTACTGGTTATGTCATTTAATGGAATCTGTATATCTACAGCATTTCAGCCCAGAGTGGCTACATTGTGAACTCAGTTTTCATTAGACTTTTAACTTGAAAGTTATTTGGGTTTTGGGGTTTAGCCTGTATTGGAATTCTGCTCCTGCACTGGCCAGCTGACTTTGATGTTGCTTCACAATTTCATGGCTTGCACAGATCCATATTATTCCCTCAAACTTTTTAATTGTGTTTTACTCTCTGTTCCTCCTGTACAGAGCTCAATATAAATTTGCACTAGCATGCTGACATTTCAAGACAAGTCTGTGCCAACTAATTGTTATTGCCCAGTGGTCATAATATTCATTTATTATTGTATATTACTGAATTTGTAACTATTTCTAGATTCACGATTGATATTTAGTGTATGAGAGTGGTATAGCATACCTAGACCTCCAACTCTGTTCTTTTAATGCACTTGTCATTCTTGGCTTTTTTTATTTTTCTTTAGTGAACCATATAGATTATTAGTATCCAGTCTGTGTACATGCAGAGACAGAGAAATAGGCAGGCAGAGACCTTGAGGAGATAGAAGTGAGTCGCAAGGCCTTGCTACTCCTGCTCATTAGAAACATGAAAGAAAGAGGTGGGATAATGCACTGCCAGCACTCAACTACATGTCTCTTGCTCTCCCTCAAACAGTAAATGCCCAAAATACGAATATGGGATGAATAATGGATCCCTACATCAAAGTGGGGACTCTCAGCTTTCAATGCCCAGGGCTTGAGAAGACCAGTTTCACCAATTTCTGTCTTTCAGTCTCTGCCCAGCCAAGGATTTCAACAACCCCTTCTGGTTTGTTTGCTGTCAGCATTGTTCAGCCCATGATATAATGTGTGTGTGCGTGTGTCTGCATGAATGCGTCATAAGGAACAAACATATGAAGTGTGCACATACAGATCAGACTTGCTTACATTTGTGATTACATTTAACTGCCTGCCTACCCTATACACTTGCAAGTGCATGTACCATCATATGCCTAGAAAAAAATCCCATATTTCACATAACACCACATCGTTTCCACGATTATAGTTTCTTTCTACACAAGTCTGACTTTGTGATTTTCTGTGTTGAAGTCTTCCTCCAGAATCTCAGTGCCCTTATCAACAAAACCCTCAAAGTTGCCTGAAAATGAGTCATGTCTGCCTGTTTCTGTTTCCTCCAGCTGACATTGGCTAGATCCATGGCGACTGGTAGTTGGATATCAGACGTGTCTAAAATACAGAGCTGGTGAGTCAACATGTCTGTGCTGCTGAGTGAATCCACATCATGTCACATCTCTCACGAGGACGTTGTTTGAAGTGACTGGATGTAGGTTGTGGTGACCTATGTATCTCATTTGATCACACCCACAGTCTGGATCTCTCCCCTTTTCTCAAAGCACAATATCTAAGGCTACTCTTATCAATTAAATAGTAACAATGGGCCTCATGCATGAATGTCTATGTATACTTTTCTTAGATTTTTAGTCCAAAGTGACCTAACTGCACAAACTTTACATAAAACACCCATTTCATACTGATTAGTGCCACCTGTTCATGAGAAACTGTACGATTTGATCATATTTTTTATTATAAAAGGCTGATACTATATGAGGCTTTCCTGGTTATTGCTGAGCAAGCTGAGGATATATATTTTTTTATTAAATACAACTATGAACTATGTTCTATGAACTCACTGTATAACAAGATAGCAGAAATGTAAAAGCTACTTTAGAAAGCAAAATTACACATTACCTGTAGTTTTAATACTGCACAAAGGTTTGTACCTTAGTGACATTGCTGTGGCTGTCAGGTGAATAAGACAGAGGATGAAGTGACTCCTAGGCAAAACCTTTCACTGCAGAAAACATAAATTTCCATACATATGAGACAAAGCCCTGGTGGTGCCTTTGATATTTCATGGAGCATTTCTTTGCCTATTTGATTTTGATAAGGTTAGAGACGATGCAGCAGATGGAGTAGCAGACCCAGTAAATATGCTTTTTTCCAAACAGGGATTCAATTTTGCCCAGCAAATGGGTGACCTCATATGCAAGCAGGAAATAAATATGTCAAGGATCATACAGAGGAGCTCTGAATAACAGACTAGTGAAAGACAGGGCAAATAATCACCCAAAAGACAAAAAGGGCTAAAAACAGCTGGCCAGCGTGAGGCTCCTTTGAGTTCCTGTGCTGCTTTCAGTGAGTTTAGGATCAAAGAGGATAGCTAGCCTCAGTGGTCCACATGAAGCAGCTTTTGATTACAGTTTGTTAGGCTGAGTCCTTCTCTAGTTTCAGGATGGAAAAGTAAAAGAGCTGACCACTGTAATGAGACTGAGGTGAGATGTAGATTGGATAATGAGACTGATAGGATTAGGAGGAAAACCAGGGGCGTTTCACTTTGACATTTTGACAAATTTGTATCGAGTATCCACAGTATTAAACCATGCTTCACCGCTGTTATATATGTGGCTGGAAAAGTCACATTGCACAAAATATATCCCTGTCTTGTAGAACAAAAAGCTCTTCCAAATTGCATTACTGGGTTTTCCCTTTTTTCTGAAAAGAATCTACCAAATATGTAGTTTGATGAATCTGTAACACAGCATTTGTATCATTATGTAATTTGGGTGATGGAGAAAATAACATTTTTAAAACCACCATAATGCAGAGTAGTAACAGAACATAAATTTCACATTTGGTTCAGTATTCTTTTACGAGTTTTCAATCTTTTATGTCATTTGACTGAAAATGAGGAAAACAAGTTCAGTTAACTGAAGAAATTAAGTTAACTGAACTAGCTACTCAAGTGAATACCCAAAGATAATCAGTTATTCTAAGGCTGTGGGTAGGGATTTCATTTAACATTAACCTTGCCCTCAAATATATACTTTTATGTATTATTAAAGACAATTAAAAAGAGTTTCCATCACAGATGTTTTTTTTTTCTTTAAGATACAAAAAGAGGAGCCTCTGAAGAGTTTTATCTCTCAAAAACAAATGCAAATGCAGGATGGGAAAATTTAGCTAGTTTGATAACTAAAGTGACCTTGCCACAGTTCATTTATTCAAGCGATTATTTCACATTGAAAGACCTAAAGTCAGAAGAACCCCTTAACAGCATTACAACTACAGATTCTACGTTGAATTAGCTTGAAATCAGGTAAAACTTCATATTCAGATTATGTTAAGAACAGCTTAGTCGAGTCCGTCTTTTATATTGACATGTGTGAAGCTGGATTTATGATATGCTACTATAAACAAACCTACACAGAGAATGTTGTTAACCATAAGTCACAAATGCTTGCGGGGAGCCAATATCTCTCAAGATTTTCCAATATCTCAGGGATCATTGTCTTATTCAGGGAAACATTGGCAATGTGGGCAGGATTCAGGGAAACTGGGACTCACACCACCAAATCTGGGGTTCATCGACAACTGCGCCACAGTCGCCTACATGCTTTTCATGTTCAATGCAAACTGAATTCACCAACTTTGACTTTGACAAGCTGTCCAAGTCTAGATTAATGTTTTACTGTTCACCTTTTAGACAATACATTTCATGCTTAACATTTCAAGAGAAAACACTCTCCTCTCCTCAGACTTCTAAGAGTGAGAACGGATAGCCAGCCTTTCTATGAGATGAAAACAATATCATAAATAGAAACACTGAAACTATAAGCTGAATGTTTAAAAATAAATATTGAAAGGGGGAAAACATAGTTTTGAAATGGAAAAATCTGCTCTTATTGAGCCTGCTTTAACAGCAAAAATGATGTGAAACTTGATGTGAAAAAAATAAATAAAACAGCACCGATTGATTGATGAAAGTATTAATTATTGTTACATAGCAGAGAAAGGATCCATGGCCAGAGATAACTTAGATTCAGAATAGAATTCAAAAAGTTTATTCACAACAGAAATAGAGCATAGACAAATCGGGGGGGGGGGGGGGGGGGGGGGGTTAGCAGAGGCCCAAACGGGACAAGGCGGTGTTAAGTGAGTATGAAGGTCTGACGAGCAACAATCCTGCCCATTGGAAAGAGGGTGAGGCCTGAGAGCACTGAGACACGTGACTGGTGCGAGTTTGCTCAAACACAATACAAAACATTTAGAGTTCAAAAACAGATTGATAAAATAAGTTCGTTTTCATAAATAACTGGGCAGTTCTGACAAAAGAGTAAGCAAAATCCAAAAATCCAAGTACAGGGAGATAAATACAGTCTTAGGTTATGCACAGGGAGTTCTAAGAGGCTTACAACAGAGGTCGCAAGATGATCCAGGTCATACATAGCACAAATGGAGAAAGACAGAGAAAGGAAGGGGAGCATGAGGGAGAGAACAGGTCAGGTGGGAATTTACTCATGGTACCGGAGAGTAGAGCAGAGACCGGGACAGGTTCCAGGGCAGGCAGAGTTAGCAACAGGGTGGCAGGTCCGGTCCTGAGTGGAGGAAGAGCATGCGGGAACAGGCAGAGGGGGGGTTCAGGTCAAGCAGGTCCAGGTAACAGGAAGTCAGTCCAAAAGTTAATGCTGGCTAGTGTATTTCTCAGGAGAGTGTGAGACTATCTGGCAGGGGAGGAAGGTGAGCAGGTCTGCTTATAAAAGGAGAGGAAACCAGGTGGAGCCGATGAGTCAATGAGAGAAATTAGGCTGGGAGGAGGAAACAGGAAGTTGCCCAAATAAGGGAATGAGGGGCAGACAGGCAGGAGGAGCTGGAATTGTGACAATTGTTCATCATTCTTTTCATTGTTACAGATCTGTTTCTTCAAAGTCTCAAAAAGCGTTTGTCAAACCTTCAACTTTGTCCTTTCAGGTCATTTTTTGTTGTGTTTTACCTCAACTTCTTGCACTCTCTTATAGTTTATGGTAATTTTAATCTAGTACAATTCAAATGAAAATGTTGTACATTTTACTCCACTTCATCTGTTGGACAGCTTTAGCTACTGGTCACTTTTTGCAGATGTAGAGTCTAATAAACAGTCTAATGAACTACAAAGTACTGATGTTTTATTCTGGATGAAGAAGTTGTCAGTGTGTAAAGGCGTCAAATCAGCTGCTGTTTTGGTTCCAAGTCTCTACAGTAACACAGATGTTTGTCCTTAGTTAACTATATTTTTTTTTCATATTTTTCACTGTTCAAAGTTTCAGTCAAAACAGGATGAGAAAATCACACAGCATCAAGTTTAATACTGTGTAAAATACAATAATACTCTATAAGGTCTTTCACCTTACACAGTAAAGTGCCTTCAATTAAAATTTTATTTGTATAGCACCAAATCACAGCAGAACACAACAGAAGTCATCTCAAGGCACCTTACAGCGTTTAAGGTCCCATTCTACATTTGAAAACTCCACGAGTAGACCTGCACTATGAGAACAAAGTGTTCTGCTTGGAAAATATAAAACTATGAGGTCTTGAAAATATGATGGAGCTTAATTATTAAGTGTTTTATATGTGTTTTAAACTCTATTCCGGATTTTACAGATTTCACATGTACAACATCTGTTGTACATGTGAAACTTTCCATGCTGGAACAAGCATGCTAGGAGAAGACTCAACAAGAAACCACCATTTATATCTTCAATAATATACAGAGCAAATAAATAAAAGATCCAACTTACGTGACTGTACCGCAGCATTAGAAGGAGCAACAGTAGGTGAATGCACAGCATGAAAACTCACGTAGTGACTGACGTCCAACGCGACCAATCTACACTTTAGAGTTAGACTAGTTGGACTATCTAACTTATTCTGTTAGAAGCCATGTGATTGGTTGAGTCTCAGGGAGCTTCTACTTGGCCTTTTTCAGAGTTTCAGATCTGTGCGTCTGTGAGAGAAGCACAAAATGTCCACAAAATGAAACTCTGAAAGGACAGAGTTGAAGATTTGTAAAACACATCTTGAAACTTTAAGAAACACGATAGACACTTCGCAGGCTTTTAAGTTTTCACATCATTTTTGACCATTAAAACAGGCTCAATAAGATTTGAAACAATTAAAACACAATGTTGAATGTCTGAAAAACGTGATCTGAATCTCTAAAAGGACAGAGCTAAATGTTTGCAAAGCACATTTCAGTATGAATATGAATATGTATTTTTAAACATTCAGCTCCTACTTTCAGTATTTCTACTTATGATACTCTTTTCATCTCATATCTTGTGAAAAGGGAAAATTGCTATTTTTTTGTGATAAAGAAATAGTACAGTGTTGTGTGTCTTTTCTTTTTTTTTTTTTGAAAGCTGCTAAATAACAATGGAGGTATATGGCACAAAATGATGCTTTGGGTGTATAGACATTACACTGAGTAGGCACAATTCTTGCCTTTATTAGATTTGTTGACAGTATCAAAAATATATAACATCAATGACTTTATCCTTTGATAAAGCCATCTTAAAGTTAGCTCCAACTTGATATTACACTTGAGTCACACAAAAAATTGCTGATGATCCCAAAATAAATTTCTGGAAATGTTGTTTTAAATCCAGACAGTTCCAGTTTCAACTCTCAAACTAATTCTGAAGGTATTTCTGGAATCCTCAAAGACATTTCTAACCATCTGTATTCAAAAATAATTCAGCCCACACAAAAACAACATTTTCAACAAGTGCAACCTTTTTAATTGTAAAAAGACATGGCTTGTTTAGAGACTTGACAGCATGCACACTTTTGTGAATTACTTCATACTTGATGATAAATATAAAGTTTGATTCCTCACACTTTCTCTTGTAAGTGGTTCATTACAAGTTTTTGCAACTATTTCCTGTTCACCTAAAGGCTAACTTTTTAGATAATTGTTCATTAGGACTGCTTACTGCCGTGGCTGCTCATGAGCCATAGACTGTAATTGCAATCCTGTGAAACTATCGTGACTATGTGACTTGATTTTGAGAAAAGAAAAAAATAACAAACATGAAGTATTTTTCATTTGACATACAATTTTATACCAGTGGGGGACTGTAAAACACAAACTCAGTATCATCATCCTAGCTTGATGATAGGCACTATAGACATGGATGGCCAAACATGTCTGAGGAGTGCAGTAAATAGATAAATAAATGAAGCATGCTTCTAGTGTCAGAAATGTGCTCAGAAACACACCAGCCCGTGAAAGGGTAGACAGATGCAAAACTGCAAGACATCCCATGGTATTCCTGAGGAAAAAGTAGTCAACTTTTTTCTAGTGGATTTTTTGAAATAAGTCATGCTCTCAGAAGGGCAGTATACAGTACACCAGTATTTCTCCTTCAGTACAGAATTAGGATCCTTGGAGAGAAGGGGGATATCTGGGTTACAGCAAGTATTCTGAAGTAACCAGCTACTGTTACTGCTACACAATTATCATTATCATATCTCAATATCCACAAACCTTACCACAAACCTGGTCTTGCTTTTAAACTTAAAGCACTAAAATCTCTGTACTACATAAGACATTGGACCTCATTGTCCTCAACAATATTTGTGAGCAGAAAAGCCCCATTCACGTCATCACACTGTCAGTCTCACTAAAAACGTGCCAGTGTGACCCTCTGTCAATCCCAGAATGCAGCGCACTGTTTACTACCTGACATTGTGAAACAGGACACTTGCTCTCATCAACTTCGGTTCCAGTTGCTGCTGCCATTTTCAGATAAGAATGTTCTAATAAGCCCACAGTACACTACCTGCCCTGGACAAACTGTAAGATAAACTTACTGAGTAGCTAGTGAAGATAGTGAAGCCAGTAGCAGCTTAAAAGCTAGATATTTTCTAGGAATTGGTAGAGACCAAAACAGAGCTAAAAGAAAAGTGTATATTCATCATATGGCCAGCATGCAACAAGTCTTCTAAATTATACAGCAAGATGGTGGTCCATGCTCTCCACATCTGACATTTAATACCTTTAAAATTAAATCCTCTCCTCTGATTGATCTATTTTTCCCTGGCAGAGATATCAATGGAAACAGTATGTGGTGGATCACAATACTTTACTGTATTATAAAAAACATATTTTCCCCAAATTCTTCATGGTTTACAGTAATACAGTGTAGGCCAGTGGTTGGGAACCCTGGTGATAGAGAGCCACAGTCCTGCTTGTTTCACTTTATTTTCCCTTCCCACTGTTGATTACCCGGATCAGATGTGTTCTGCCAATCACAAGCTGTAAGTGCAGGGATTTGGATAGAGCTGAGACTCTCTATGACCAGGGTTGCCTACCCCTGATATAAACCTTTCACAGTTTATGTAACTTACTGTAGTGTGCAAAGTACAGGAAACCATTTCAACATCTGCCCCCAAGTGGCCTAAAATGACATTTAAAGAAAGTTACTAACTGTACACATTCAGCAGACACAGAGCAAGTAAAATATCAAACTCTCTTTAGCTCGTTAAATGGTCAGCTTCCTTCATCAGCCACTTAATTACTTTGGCGCTTTGATCTTTTTTTTTTTTTTTTTTTTTTTTTTTTTGTTGCAGTAGTGCATGTGTTGTAGCGGAGAAAATCTGTGAGAGCTGTTGGGATTCAACAACCATGAAGAGCAGTGAACCAAAACAAAGAGCTGAAAGGGACTGAAAGCTGCACAGAGTGATTGCTATTATTGATACTTTCACATTACACACAGTGAATTGATTCAACCTTTGTTATTTGTGACAAGGTGTTTTGTTGCAGGAGGATTTTCTTTTGTCTAATATGCACTAATGAAATATTTATACTAGATCACTTACAATACACTTTGCAAAACATATCATATTAAGGTTGCAGAATCATACACAGCAAGCTACGATGCACCGTGTGTTCTGACACCTATCAATCACACCTGACCACCGCAATGGCTGATCAATGTATAATGCCTACTGTGACAGATAATCAGCATTTCCCAGTTGTCCACTCTGCGGTTATTCATGATAAATTAATTAACTCCATACCCAGTGTTCTCCATCAGGGTCCTGCTCAGTACAGATTTCACTTTACATAAAAAGGGAGGAAGAGACAATATTAGGGGGATTTGTGGTCCAATTCCTGGATGTCTCCACTGACATAGATGCCATTAGTGGAGACGAGTTTATTCATCTTAAACACAGTACCTAATCCCCCAAGAGCAAAATATGAAAAAACAACAGCATACTTGAGTCATCCATTTGCTGCCTGTCTTCCCTTTAGTTTTGTACTTTAGTTTTGTATTCCTATCAGATTTTGCAGTAGCATGATATGCATGAAGCCACTGTGAGCTGGAAAACTCCAAGCCCCTCTGGAGGGAGGTAGGGGGCACTGGATGAATTTATAGATAGAGCTATCTCATGAATGCAGCCTTTGATATCTCTGCCAATGTATTTAAGTTTTCCAGTCAGAGATATGAGAGAGCAGGTGGAGTGAGGGGTAATCTGGGTCCAAATGCACAAACTCATTCTTCCAACTGACAAGCTGCTGATATGCTTTTCTAAGCACGACATGTCTCATGAGCTGATCGCTGTTATAGTCTGAAAATCTGCTCCCCTTCTCCCCCACGTTTTATAGCTAGTGTCTCTAAACAACTGATGTTTTTAGAAGTAACACTTGGCTTCTTTCTCTTGCCTCTAAAAACTGCATTCAAGAGGTGAGGAGATTAACATAAAAAAGTCTCATGAGATCTCCACGTTTGTAGTCAGGACAAAGAAGCTGAGCACATGATCTGCCAGTACAGCATGGTGACTCTCTGCTCTATGATTATATTTTGATCCAAGCTGGACAAGGTCAAGACAAGTATTGTAGCGGAAAAGTCTTGTGTCAGATATTCTGTCAAACAGGCTGGAGGTCAGCCTATACATATTATATAGATCAAAGAGGATTTATCATGATGGTTGCCTGTTTTTTTCTACACATTTCTGCAACCAGTCATTCACAAATACACACACACACACACACACACAGGGATCTAATGGTTCATATTATATTTGCTCAATGTGAGACTGCCTCCTGCTGGTCTTAGCCAGTCATTACAACCGTGTCCCCTGCAGCTCTAAATCAAAGTGAACAATTTATGTCTCTGTTGCTGCAGTAGACTTGACAGTGTGATGTATTAGAAATACTTAAGGCTGTGACAGTAGCATAAATTTGGTGAAAGTTTCCCCTTTTGGCAGGTTTTCATAAATATATTATATGAGCAGTTCAGGTAGACTGTATATAGTGGAGAAGGGTAGTGAATCACTATGTATTATTCTGAATGCATTGGTATATGGTTAGACAAAATTTCAGACTGACTCTGGCAGATGATGCTTACACAACGGAAATTTGATTGGCAGACAAAGATAAATGTTTTTTTTAGTAGCTTATTTAATTCCATAGTATTAAGCATAATACTTAATGAAATGTTCTGCATTTAAAACATTTCTACAAAGAGTAAAGGACAGAGAAAGTAATATATTATTAATATACTAATATAATTATTATTTTATTATATATCTTACCATTATCTTATAGTTAAGATGGGTGGGGGGGGGTACACAGAATCTACTTTACATTTGCTTCATAGACTTTGCCTTAAAGTGTAACTCTAGGTGAGGTTTGTGAACTAATCTGTACCAAGGTGGAGAGAGCTCGTAAGCAAATCCTGATTCCTACATGGTTTTTAAGCAGATCCAGTCCAAACAAAGATCTACAGTATTCAGTGTACAGGTTCAGTGTGAGTGTAAAGCAAAGCCTATTTGCAAAGTTGATATTTTATTAAAAATCACCACTCATCTGAATGAACTGAAAAGAAATAACTATTATGCCACATAATGAATATTTACACTCATGTTCTTGGTGCGTTTGGTAGACTGTTGTCATTTGACATGGTCTGCAGCTGCATTTAGAAATGCAACTTGAAACTGTGTTAAGAAAGATGAAAGCCTTACAATTCAGTCTTAGATCTGTTGGCGCACAATTCCACATTTCACTTTGTTTCCAGGAAAAAAAAGGCATATTCTGGTTCTTATCAGTGAAAGGTGCAAAAGCCAGCATTTGTGATGGTATGGGGGATACATCAGTGTCACGGTTGACTTCCATATGTGTGTATCATGCATGCAGATATGCTGCTACCAAGGCCTCTTTCCGCATATGCTATAACAGCATATCTTAAAAGATGCTTTACTGGCCTGCCTGCAGCCCTCATGTGTGTGTTGTTGAACATGGTGGCTCTTCATGAGCTTTGTATGTAACAAGACTGGAGAAATATTCTAAATGTAAAACTCCATCTATTAGTTTCCTCTTTTTCCGAATGATTAAATAGTGTAATGTAACTCAGTGGTTTCAACATCAATCTCTAAATCAGCTTATTCTCTATTTACAAAATAGTACTACAACTTAAATAATTAGGTTCATCAGCAAAAACAGTGGGCATGTTTTCTGTTTTTATAGTTAAAAATTCAAGCAAATTAACAAATCACAGACTTACTGTATTTTTGAAAAGGTCCAACACTTTATGTGCTCATTAAGATCATATTATGTGACAGAACAGCAGTTAAATAACCTTGTGTGCTTCTGTTTCAAGGTCAGAAATCATAGGAATGAAGGAAAGAAAGATAAACACACTTAGTGACGACAGCTGGCCACAAAACTCACATACCCTTATACTCACACGCAGCAAATTAAGAAACAGTGTGTTTCTTAATTAAAACATGCATTTGCATTAAAGACATTTTTATAAACGAGACCACCACATGCTTTAATTAGTTTGCTTTGGAACCTACAAATCAATTGAACACCTATGTTAAGATATTGGATTCCATTAAGGCTTATTTCCTCTGTCATTGCCAATGATTTAAAACCTGCTAACGCATTGAGCGCAATACAAACATAACCGGTGGTATAACAGGCAACCCCCCACCATCTGTCTATCCTCCAGCGGAGCTCCTATCACACAAAGTCTGGATCTATTAAGTAGCCTTGACTGTATATGCCCAGAGGCAGAGCTTTAATGTGACACTGTGCAAATGACATCATAGATCTTTCAGGTATAAAATGGCCCCTCCATCATTAAGATGGTGATTTATAAAACTCTGAAGAAAACTGCTCAGTTTAATAGCTTTTTTGTGGTACAGCAACAGAACACTCAAATTCTTTTTTTTTTTTTTGAAGTTTTGAAGAAAATCTTCTGGAGTTTTGTTCAATTAATTTATCCTTTATATATCTAATAACTTGTTAATAATGTTAAGTTTATCTATTGTTGAGCAAATGTATGTTTCATATGACTAAAAACTTGTAAAAATGTAAAATATTGACGAACAAATCGTTTTTAAAATAGCACTTCAATCGTTTACTTTAAACATAACATATATAATAAAACATTACTACTACTAACTTGTTGTGTTGTGTACTCATGGTTTTATTAAGTTGCACACTTTTCTGTGACTAACATAATGAACCTTGATCTAATCTATGTATTAAAGACACACTTCCACCCTGTCTATTTTCTGTAAAGAACTAAAAAGCACAGTATTACACTATTAACTCAACAAATGCATGCTGGGAAGCGTACTAATATGCTAATTTGTTTTGTATTGTATCAACTTAATTATTGAGTTGAGTGAACTCTAAGAAGAGTTGAAATGAGCATGTGCAATGTAGTTGACCTGACTCCACTAGGGTTCAACTACAATTTGTGAATTTTACCAACGTCAGATACGAAGTAAGACCGACTCTTTACAAGAAACTTAACATAGTAATTTGAAGCAGTTACTTTGGCATAGTTTCCAATGCAATTAAATACTTTTTGTTCAGTGGAATAAAAATTCATAATAAGGTGAGCAGTTTTCATTTTAATTTAAAAATGTTTAATTGGTCATAACATGTTACCTGATCTTAATCTAAGTCACGGGTCTTAAGAAATATAATGTGCCTGTTGAGACTAGTATGTGTATTATGTGCGCTCTTACTCGTTGTTTACGGTAGTGATGAGGATGTGATGTGCGACGTTATTACCGGTTTACGGTACACGTGTGTGTGAGTGACTGTTGTGACCTATGTCGGATGTACAGAGCCGACGATAACGTTCCTATGAAGAATAAATGGCCTGTTCTGTAGCCAAAAGAGAAGACTTCACTTGTTCTTTACACACGCAAGAGTTGCTGTGCTCAACAGGTTATGGGCCCAGGGTTGAAGATAAGTGAATGTTTTGAGAAACTCTTTTTGACAGTTTTAGCGCGACGCATTACGCGCGACTAAGAAGCTAAGTTAGCAAGACGGAGCTAGCGAAATGGCAAGTAGAGCAACCGGAGTCACGGCCCCCCAACTTTTCTTCGACGGCACTGAAGATAAGTATGAGCTTTGGGAAACGAGATTTCTAGGCTACTTACACGTGTTAAAGCTAAAGGACACCATCCTAAATGAGCCTACTGGTGCTGACGCTGAAGCATTAGCCGAAGATGCACGGAAGAATGCAGACTGCTATGCAGAACTAATAAGGCTAATAGACGATAGAAGCCTGTCGTTGATAAGACATGAAGCCAGTGATGATGGTAGAGGAGCCCTGAAGATACTAAAAGAACACTACTGTGGGAAAAGCAAGCCACGGATAATAAACTTGTACACGTCTCTGACCCAACTAAGAATGTCAGAAACCGAGAGTGTCACAGACTACATCATAAGAGTAGAGAACATTATCACAGCTTTAAGAAGTGCTGGTGAGACATTGAGTGACGGTCTAATCGTAGCCATGGTCCTAGGTGGACTACCAGATTCCTTCAAGCCGCTAGCTGTTCATGTCACACAAAATGAGGACAATGTCACTTTTGCAGACTTCAAAAGGAGACTACGAGTTTATGAAGAATCAGAAAAAATGAGAGTGACAGAGACAACAGATAATGTTATGAAGACACGGCATGGAAAAGCCAACACCAAGTCACACAACAGAAAAGATGACGACATAGATGTAACCTGCTACAAGTGTGGAATAAAAGGACACAAGGCAAGAAAGTGTTCCAGAAAAGTGTGGTGCAATCACTGCAGAAGCAACACACACGCAGAGTCCATTTGCAAGAAAAAGGGAGAAAGAGATGGTTTTAGAAAGATAGCAGAGAACCAAGACACAGGCCAAGACCACCTCTTCAAAGCCAAGCACATAAAGAAAGAAACACCAGCAGGTACAAGAAAGTTAAAAGGCATCATGGTGGATGCAGGAGCAACGTCCCATATCGTCAGTGACATCAGAAAGTTCATCAACTTTGACAGCTCATTCCAGGCGAAGTCTCATTCTGTAGAATTAGCCGATGGGACAAAATGTAGTGGAATAGCAGAGCGAAGAGCCACAGCGGTGATCTACCTTCTGGACGACGCTGGGAGACAGCACAGAGCACAGCTACGAGACACACTCTACATGCCCTCCTATCCACAAGACATCTTCTCAGTAGCAAGAGCAACAAATGGAGGAGCAACTATTACCTTCAAAAGGGATGACAATCACATGATTACCAAAGATGGCAGCAGGTTTGACATTCATGAAACAGGGAATCTGTATTACTTGCCAACTGTAGAAGAGAATGTTGACCAATGTAATGCTTGTCATGATATACAAACCTGGCATGAAATTCTAGGTCATTGTAACTATGGAGATGTACAAAAACTACAAGGTGTAGTGAGAGGGATGGAGATAAAGGGAAACAAGAAGCCAGACGAGCTATGTGAAGTGTGCACTAAAGGGAAATTCAGTCAGTCAAGGAATAGAGAACCAGATGCAAAGGCAAAGAAACCCTTAGAGCTAGTCCACACTGATTTAGCCGGCCCCATGCCGACGCCAAGCATAGATGGGTACAGATATAGTCAGTCCTTCACAGATGATTATTCAGGAACTATGTTGGTGTATTTCCTAAAATCCAAAAGTGATACAGTAAAGGCTACTGAAAAATTCTTGGCAGATATAGCACCTTATGGGGAAGTCAAATGCATCCGTTCAGATAATGGTACTGAGTTTACAAGCCATGAGTTCCAAACGTTGCTAAGAAAGAACAGGATAAGACATGAGACATCTGCACCTTACTCACCACACCAGAATGGTACAGCAGAGAGGAGTTGGAGAACCCTCCATGAGATGAGTAGATGCTTACTAATAGAGAGTGGACTACCAAATAAGTTGTGGAACTATGCTGTACAAACATCAGCTTATGTGAGAAACAGGTGTTATGATAGATCAACAAAGAAAACAGCCTACGAGTTGTTCACAGGCAAGAAGCCAAACCTATCCAAGATGCAAAAATTTGGATCTACATGTTTTGCTTACAGGCAGAAGAGTGGAAAATTAGACTCTCGATGTGATCAAGGCATTTTCATTGGCTATGATAAAAACAGTCCAGCTTACCTGGTGTACTACCCAGACACAGAAAACATAATGAAGCACAGGTTAGTGAAGTTTGCAACTAAAACAACCAAAGAGAGAGAAACACAAACTTCTGAACCATACACTGAATATGAGAGTGTATATCCTACGATTCAAAACCAGAAAGGTGATGAAATGGAAGCAAGTGGTAGAAATAATGTTTGTGAGGTATTACCAGAACAAAGTGAATCCAAGTGTCCGGATAAAAACACAGAGGAAGAAATCAGAAGGAACCCACCAAGAACAAAGAAAAGACCAGTGCGTCTATGTGAATTTGAGACTGAGTACTCCAAGGACAAAATCCAAACATGTGTTGATTCCTGTTACAGATTAATATGTAACATACCTCAAAGCTATGAGGAAGCCATGTCATCAAGTGTTTCACAGCAGTGGAAAAAGGCTATGGATGAGGAGATGAACTCACTGGAAGAGAACGAGACTTTCACTCTCACCCAGTTACCACCTGGGAAAAGAACAGTGGGAGGAAGATGGGTCTACGCACTAAAGACAGACATTGATGGTCATGAAAAGTACAAAGCAAGGTTTGTAGCAAAAGGCTACAGTCAGAAATCAGGAACTGACTATGAAGAGACATTTTCACCCACAGCTGATATGACAAGTGTTAGAGTGATCATGCAGAAGGCAGCTCAGGAAAATTTAGTTTTACACCAGATGGATGTTAAAACTGCTTATCTACATGCACCAATCGACTGTGAGATATACATGGAACAACCTAAAGGTTATGAAAAGATGTCAGAAACAAGTGAAAAACCTGTATGTAAGTTACAGAAATCACTTTATGGTCTCAAACAATCAGGGAGAAATTGGAATATTATGTTACACACCTGCTTAGTTGAGAACAGCTTTACACAGAATCCAGCTGACAACTGTGTGTATACAAGAGAGAACTGTGATGGAAAAGTGATCATAATAATATGGGTAGATGACCTGATCATAGCGGCAGACAATACAAATGTACTGACAGACATAAAGAAAACACTCACTGAAAGGTTCAAAATGAAAGACCTGGGAAAGCTAAAACATTTCTTAGGAATAGATTTTGAACAGACAGAGGAAAGTGTAAAGATGTCACAAGAAAAATATGTGATAAAAATATTGAACAGGTTTAACATGCAAAACTGTAAACCTAGAGCAACCCCATGTGAACTCAAACTAGACTTCACAGAAAATGCAAAGAAAATAGACGACCCAAGAATGTACAGGGAGGCAGTGGGAAGTTTAATATACTTGTCCACTTGCACCAGACCAGATCTGAGTTTTGTGGTCAGTAAACTGTCACAGTATTTTGCTGAACCAACAGAAGAACACTGGAACACAGTGAAACACGTGTTCAGATATCTTAAAGGTACAGAAAAACACAGTTTGCACTTCAAGAGAAACTCTGAGAAATTAGGACTCAAAGTGTACAGTGACGCTGACTGGGCATCAGATGCTACAGACAGACGCAGCACGTCAGGATATTGCATCAGTCTGAGCAAAGGCAGTGGTCTGATTGCATGGAAAACAAGGAAACAACCAACAGTAGCACTATCTACTTGTGAGGCAGAATATATATCCTTAGCATCAGCTATACAGGAGAGTGTTCATCTGGAACAACTACTTACAGGGATTGATTCATACCAATACACAAAGACCAAAGTGTATGAAGATAATCAAGGGACTATAGCACTAGCCAAAAACCCAGTTAACAGGCAGAGGTGCAAACACATTGACATCAAGTACCATTTCATAAGGGAAACTGTAAACAGTGGCAAAGTCATTCTGGAGTACTGCCCAACTGACAAGATGGTTGCTGACATAATGACAAAACCAGCCACTAAGCTGAAGTTAACAAAGTTTGCTGAAGACATGTTCGGTACTTGAGAATATCTGTAATGTACCACATGACAAAGGTAATGGGTTATCATTGAAATGTTTTAGGAACTAAGTTTCTGAGCTAAGAGCGAGTGGGGGTGTTGAGACTAGTATGTGTATTATGTGCGCTCTTACTCGTTGTTTACGGTAGTGATGAGGATGTGATGTGCGACGTTATTACCGGTTTACGGTACACGTGTGTGTGAGTGACTGTTGTGACCTATGTCGGATGTACAGAGCCGACGATAACGTTCCTATGAAGAATAAATGGCCTGTTCTGTAGCCAAAAGAGAAGACTTCACTTGTTCTTTACACACGCAAGAGTTGCTGTGCTCAACAGTGCCTAAAGTAATAACACAAGTTGTTCTATACCATCTCTATTGGTTTGAGCTCTGGGCTTTGACTTGGCCACTCCAAAAGGTGGATTTTGTTTTTCTGAAGCCATTCTGTTGTGGACTTGCTCTGGTGTTTTGTGTCATTGTCCAGTAGCATCACCCAACACTGCGTTTCAGCTGATGCACAGACATTCTCACATTATCCTGAAGAATTGTTGATACACTTGGAAATTAATTTTCCCCAAAATCACTGCAAGCTGACCAGGCCCTGATGCATCAAAGCAGGCCCAAATCATGATGTTTCCTCCACCATACTTTACGATTGGAATTATGTTTTAATGATATGCAGTGTAGTGAAGTCTTTGACATCTCTGGGTTACCCTTTGTAGCTTTATGTAAGATCAGATTTTTGTTTTTGTGTTATTATTTTAGGCTTATTATTTTTGTTAACACTCTTGACTTAGATAAAGATCAGATCACATTTTATCACAGATTAATTTTTTTAAATTAATGCAGAAAACCATTAAATTCCAAAAGGTTAACAACCTTTTTCCTAGGGAAGGAGCCGTCATCTGGTGTTTTCTTTTTATAATGGAGTGGTAAATACAGTCACCAGATATCAACCTTATTGAGCATATTGGTGGGAGCCCGTTGACCCTAAGATACACAAAGAAAAGCTTATCAAACTAATCCAATGTGTGGAAGGTGCTTCAAAAATGTGGTTTCATGTTTCAGAGTACCTTAAGAAATTGTATTGTATTCTAATTTTGTGAATGACTATATTCCCTATTCATTTGCATTTCTCATTCAAACTCTTTTCATGTATGTGTTTAAATAAGAACATTTCTTAGTGACCCCTTTTATTGCACAGTGAGGAAACATTTAAACACATATGGACATGTAGCATAAACAGGCCAAGTAAATACTTTTGTATATTATCATTTTTATTTGTGGCATTTGGGATCTGGGTGTACTAATGGTAGGCTACTTTATGGATGTAAAAGCTGCCCACTTTGTGTTGTAAACAAAAGGGTTTTTATTTTGTTTGTTTTTAAGTATAATAAAGTGGAAAACTTAAGAAGAAGCAATTAAACATTTAATTTTAACAGTACTAGCATTAATGCTTTGCACATCATAATGACTGAATAATTAAAAGTAGAGTACAGTTATTGCATCCATAAGAGATTAGACATAATTTCTTTTTTTTTTTCATAGGCTACACTCTTAGTATGAATAAAGTATACTGTAAACATGAAAATATATGCATTGGCCTTAGTGTCCAGACAAATGACCTCTGTGCCGTTTTAAAATTCATGAAATTGAAGGCTAAATGGCCTTATAGCTAAATTTGGAACTTCATGTTCCTGTGTCTATTCTAAGAACCATGCCCAGAATAACACTTTTTTTTCAAGGCCATGTTTACAATAAATAATACACTTGCATTCATCCATGCAAGTGTTGATTACTGAGCTTATGTAAATTGTTCAGTTTTTATTTTCAGGTATGATAGTAATCATATTTTTTATGTAATCAGTGTTACTATCATTGCAAAAGAGTTTTCTAATGATCAGTTCTTCTTTTAAATAAATAAACTTGTAATACAAACATACAAACAGAGTACTATTGGAAGACAGTGCTAATATTTGCTGATGATAGGTTTCTGTACATTTATGTTAATATGGCTTTAAAAAACAGCTATTTCCTGCTACAATAGTCATTTACTACATTTACAACTACACTGTATTTCTGTATCAATTTGAAGTTATAAAATAAACATGTCATTTCTGGTACTCTGGGCCTGTTTTTGGTGTATACGTGACCTGAAACTGTTTCAACTTAAGGTGCTACTCCAGGAATTCTTCTTTGTTGGCAGGTCTGCACAGCACATCTGCAACATGTACTGCCATATCCCAATCTTTGTTTCATTATACCATGTTTTTATTGCTGAATTAAAAAAAAAAAAAAATAATATATATATATATATAGATGGATGATGAAAGAGGGATCATGCTTTTCTTCGTCCCTTCATGTGCACACAGTTAACACAAAAAGATAGGCACTGCCCAATGGATTCATGCCCTGAGCATGCCTCCATCCTATGGAGGCATTCAGGAGGAATAGCACAAGTAGGTGGTCTTGCAGCAGATCAATCTGCCTCTTCTGCAGTTCTTTCACCACATAAGATGTCACCTCCAGCATCACTCTCATCCCAGGACATCCAATAGCATAAAATAACATGCATATGGTGGAAGGTGGTGACTTTAGGTGTACACAGCTAGCATGTAAATTAGGAACGACAAGATGGTAGATGCTAAACGGAGAACACGAATGGTATGTGAAGCAGTGCAGAGCTGCTAGCAAAAGCCTAACACAATCAGTGTTGTTTATGAGAAGGTGAGTTTATGGGTGTGCATTAAGAAGATAAGAAAAGTGTGCAGAGCTTAGGCACAAGAGGACACTGAGTATCTGCAGGACACAGGAGGAAACACCTGTAAGCGAACAACATCAGTGGCAAAAGCAAGTTTGGCCTGGATCTGCTTAAAAACCATGTAGGATCAGAATTTGCTTACCAGCTCTCTCCACCTTGGTACAGATAAGTTCACAAACCTCACCTAGAGATACACTTACAATCTTTGAAGCAAATGTAAAGTAGAGCAGGAATTTCTGGCACAACTTCATACACTGTTAAAGTGTATGGATAAAAGAAAACAAACTAACTGAAAAAGTAAAAGAATTTTTGCTTTTGGCCTTGGTCAGTGTCTGAGCAATTATAAAACAGAAAGGGCAGATATCTCCTCCATGACTACACAGCCTTGAGAATGTTTTATTGCATTACTTTTCATGTATCTTATTTAGATTTGAATTAAAGCATCCAAAGTCAGAGCTGATTTTATATCTAAATCCTGGAGATATTAGGTTGAATTGAATTTATTTAAACTCTCCTGTTTTTTAAACAGTATGGCTGCTCTTCCACAGCCACAGCCTTGTTTGTTTTCCAACTATCCTGTGGGTAAGGCAGGTGCAGGACAGTGGCTCTCGAGGACCAGTGTTTGCAACATTTGCTGTATAGAATGCAAAATTTAAACAATTCAGATATGAATGTAGTTTTGCAGATTTGTACTAAAGATACGATAAGACCCTATATTAATCCCCTGAAGGCGAAATTCACGTCACAGCAGCAGATAAACTGACAAAAGTAACAGATAAATCCTACCAGCGCCCCTGTCTCCTTCTCCACACCTCCACCTCCTCAGCTCGTGGTGGATTTCAGGTCTTCATCCTGGAATCAGACCTGTGCTCTACAGGACTAATAGCTAGTAGCTAGTAGCAGGTTAGCAGTTTCTATGTACAAACAATGCTGTATCCATGATAACCTGTGCCTCCTGACAAGGTCACCAAAAGATAGGCTCACTTCTGCTCATCACCTCAGAAAAGCTCATAACAACCAACCAAACAGAACTAACAAAAACAACACACAAAGCAGTTGAGGAGGAGCTGCTGTAATTGGCTGCCACCCAAAAGGCGCCATTCTAGAACTCTTAAATTCTAGTACTATTCCTGCTTGAAGTTTTTTTTTTATTATTAAAATCATTGTTTTTCTTGTGAAAGAGAAACATTTATAGAAAAACAGAGGGAAAACACACCAGGAGAGGATCCAATTTTAGTGTCTCTTCAAGTCAGTTCCCCCTCCTTTTTTTCCATTTGTTTTCTGGACGTATTTGTTTTTTTTAGCACATTTCACAGGCATTCCACCCCCATTTCCGAGGTGCTATGAAAGCCATCCACACATTCCCCATGTTCTCCCCCCTGTCAGCTGAAAACAACAGCCATGATCTGGAAAACCTTTCATGGGCTGACAATTGCTATTAACAAGTGGAGAGGAGCCACTGTTCCAGTGGCTGACATATTCAAATCACTTCTCCTCTGAACAACTGGAATGATAAGAAAGCAGCTGTGTCTTATTAGGTATAATCATAATTGACAGGTATCTAAAAAAAAACAGGCTTTGTGCATATGGGCCTATGTGTGCAACACGCACAAATACCTGTCTCTTCTGGTTTGTTGCAGAGAGACAGTGCTCAACCAAGTGGAAAAGAAGTGTAAGAGGAGAAAATGTAATCTAAAAAACAGAGGCACGGCGCAGCTATTGTGCCTGACTCTGTGAACTGCAATGTAGTGCAAAAAAAGTAATTTGTCATACTTGTCACAAAATACAACACAAACTTAGAATCAAAGCATCCTGTAGTTGAGCTGAAATGTGAATACCTATGCTGTTATAAATACTAATATATAATTATTTTATGACACATAGCTGACTGACAAATTAAAGGAATGAAAACAGAAGAAACCCCCTTGATCATTAGCCCGCTCTGTATCGGTGTGTCAAAAATTGGTTCAATGGAGTGGAAGAAAAGCAGATACACAGTTCTTGGGACTTGATGCTAAAAATTACACAGTTGAAAAGTAATTTCGATTTGCTGCCAATCCAGTGGTTTAGGCACCATCTGGTGCAGCTAATGAGTTCATGATGACTCATTACCTGCTTTAGTTACACTCCCGAATGGTTCTAAGATGGCAGGCCTCATAAAACATAATAAAACAAATCAGCAAATCCTGGATATGTCCAGAACCCAGGAAACCGAATTCCCTCCACTGTCACCAGAACTGTAAAGGAAACAACATGCAAAGAAGGCTGGGGAATGTGACATCATAAAATATCTTGGTATGAGGATTACTGAGTATCCTGAGTGATAACATGTCATAACATGTTGTGACTGAACAAATTAGTGTTTTTTTTTCTCTTTCTGCTACATCTTGGTGTTAGTACAAACATTACGTATATGCAGGGAATTAAACCATGAACAGGTCCAGAGCATCTGTCTAACAGAGAACATAATCCAATGCTTTGTTCTTTTTGTGCACTTTTACTGCTTGAATTGCAGTTTGCATTCAATGGCACTGGAAATTTGAATTGACTCTAAATCTTATACAAACCTTCCCACAATGACACTTCTACATGTACATTTCTTCTTAATTGACGTGAAACACCATAGGTGAAACTCGAGATGTAACAATGGTGAATGAAGGCTACTTTACTTTGGTTTGGTTGATGTGACCTTCGGTGGATTATTCTTAGAATTCTAGTGTAAAGTGCTCTTGTCGAGTAACCCTGAGTGTGAAGGGGACTATAGATGCTACCCTTGGACTAACGTTATGAAATTGGTGCACCAGTGAGTTCGACTCACTTCTATGTTTCATTCATTCAAAAATTAACCTTGTCTGAAACAAGTCCATGCATTAGTATAGTAGTATAAGAATTTTATGAGTAGTTTAGTTTAGGAGTTTGGTAGTATAGTAGTATACTACTACTAGTAGTTACCAGTTAGTATGCTGGTTGCGACCCAACTCCTTTTGGCCATATTTCGACATGTCCCTGGACAAAACACTGAACCTAAAAGATGCCAGTCAGCGGAAGATGAGCTGAGAAAGGTGCAAAATAGGAGAGGGTTGTGTCAGGTAGAGCATCCAGCAAAAAACCTATGCCAAATAAAAGTGCAGACCATGATGCACTGTGGCAACCCTGACCATGGGATGAGAATGATAATGCGTATAAGAAAGTAAATAAATAAGTAAAAGAGGACAGTGGTGTGTGAGCAGAATTTCTAGGGCAAACACCCTAGAAATGTGTCAACACAAATATGGACATCTTTTAAAGTGGGCTGCACACTAAATATCACCTAACCTGGATAGAATTCTACACCTCCATTTTAGTGTGAAGCAACCACACAGCTCATCACACAGTCCATGCTCCATCCAAAGCGTTCTCTTGCTGACCCAGATTCACATTAGTAATAGGTGAAATGTCTGGCAGCTAAGAACTGTATAATTATTAATCTTTTTTTTTCTTTTTTCTCCTTTCACAGAGGCAACACAGAGTGAGACAAATATGCTCATCAGGACTGAGATGTAGGCCTGTGGAACTCCAGAGCGCTGAAGCCCTGATCCCATCCCCTGGGAGAAATCTGGAGCTGGCCCACTCTGTGAGAGAGCTCACACCAGCCAGCGCACTGAGTTTGGTTAAATTTACTTCTTGTAAATACAGCTTTGTTCTATTTTGATACCGTCGTGGCATGCCTGCTGCTTCTCTATTTGACAAGTTCACAATATCATTCTTTTTTGTTTCTTTGCTCTCAGACGGCTCAGAACTCTTCTCTGCCTTTCAAAATAATGATCTTTCATTATTAGCACCTATTTAAAGTGGAGTAGTGAAAGACAAACAAAGGAGTAGTCATTGTCAGTATCTAAACACAAATGGTTTTCATTATAGTACAAGTATTACTGTGTGTAAGTTGCAGTCTTAACGAAGCCAGTAAAACTTAGCTTGTGTGATATTCAGTCTTACTCACACAAGATTAGTCAGGAATAGTTCAGTATCTCATATTTAGACCACAACTTGTATTAAGATCTGACATTTTCAAAGTTATGCAAAGAAACAATTTACATAATTGCAGTTTGAATCTGCATAGCACAAAATATAATGACAGCTGAGAATAATTAATTGTTTGTGTGGGGAAACTGTTGGTGTGACCCAGTTTAGAAAATTGGCTGGTTTCTCCACAACGTTGTTTGTGCGAACAATGCAGCCCTCCTGAAAAATTCATTTTAAGGGGCTTTCAATTAACGCCTGTGCTGCTTTCAGCAGTTTGAAAAGGAAGTGGGAAAGGTCAATTGCTTGCTCATAAATAAAGACGTCATCTTTTTTACTCAAATGCAACGTTCTTTATTACAACAGCATTTTCTTGTCCTGCTGTTTTCTGGTAATGCTTTTACTGAAAGTCAAAAAGCAGTCGCTGGCCTTGAGCGTTTTCAGATAAAAGGCAGAAACATTTCAACATCGTATTTGTGAAGACTTCAGTCAAATAGAAGGAACGCTGTAATATTCACAAGTGTGATGTAAGAATCTTGACAGGAGCCTCATCTCCAACAAATTCAAATAAAACTGATTAAAATGTGATAGCTTAAAATGATTCATTTGGTTTGTGAGGAAAAATAAATGAAACAAGCCATGAAACAACAGGGCAATGTACAGACAGATGTTGAGTTTGACATTAAAACCATCATCAGGAGGAGTGTTGGGAACAATATAGTATGTTTAACATAATAGGAGGAAGACGGCATATTGCGACTCATACTTGAACCTGTTATACTGATATGTTTTGGATGTAACTTTAGTCTGCTGCAATGCTAATGATTATACAGATAAAACTGGGTGTTGCATAATGGCATAAGGTAATGCTTGGACTATCACAGCAGTGTTATGTAATGCAACATTTAAAATCATCATGCAAAAAAAAAAAAAAATCACTGATAATTTGAAATATGATTATGAGTTTGGATCCATCAGCAGATAGTTGAGAACATTAGGTAACTAAAAATAAGCCTCTGCCTCTTACATCTGTATAATAATAATATAAAAAATTATATTCTTTCAAAATGATCTTTTAAAGAGAGACAGAGAGAAACACAGGTCAGTTATCAAATGCTGTTGCTTCGAAATATGGGTAAACCACAATTGATGTGCATGTACTCTTCATATTGCACCACTGGTCTAAGTTAACAGATATTTTTTTAAGGGAATGTTGCTCTTTGGAAAAAAAAATGTTTGACATGCTTGGGAACCACATTCCAAGCTGCCATAGGCGACTGTCAAAAGTTTTGAAGATTTTCATTTCAGTTCTGTAACCTAAGAGTGGAGGCTCGCTGCCAGAAGGACATGAAAGTGTTCACATTGATTTACATTAGCAAACACATGCAGCAGCCTGGGAGGCGGGAGGGGGGGCGAGAATCCACTCACACTTTTCAAACTTCCCCCTGTCAACCCATGCGCTGTGGTAAAGGTAGACACAAAAAGCAGTTATGGATTCCTGCCTATGATGTCAATGTTGGAGTAATAAGGTGCAGCCAGCTGATCCATTTCATTCCCATTTGGAGTTAATTCTGCTCTTTTATGATAATAATAGCTGTGAATATTTTTTTCAGTGCATATATTGTATACACCTATCCTTTATTTATGCATACCTGTGTTATGCTTATATTTTCACATTCTCTTAGTTGCACAGCTCACTGGCTGTTTTAAATCTTATCTGTCTGCTATCTGTTACATAGCAGATTTATTTTATACAGTAACCAATGAGAAAAAATAACATGTTAAAAATTACAGTTACATTCATTCAACAGCATTCAGATGTAGGGGAAAATGCAATTAGTTCCAGTAGTTTATCATCAAGACAAACCCACCTAACTGAAAGACTATATTGTATTATTGTATAAAACCACATTTGTTTATTATTTACAGACTATAATTATAATTTAGGTATTTCTAATTGAGAGTTTTTGATTCCAACCAGACCTCTTTACAATCACACCCCACCTGCACTCCACACGGTGATGCAATCTATCACAATTGCATGATTGCACTCCACCTGCCTTCTTCACTTTGTGCTCCACACGCCTCACAGAGCCGTGTGGGAGCAACTGCTGGGAAACTGCAATCACAATCATCTCCTTTCAGAGCCAGGTTCAGATTGGCTGTCCTGCTGTTTTACCGGTTACACCTTTCTGTTAGAGCGCTGACACTGAAAGATCCAAGCAGTATTTAAATGAACACTTTGACAGGAGAGCCAGCTCCTCTGGGCAGGGCTCAGCAGTCCATTTGCATCTGAAGGACAAGGGAACCACCTCTGAAGGCTGCAACGTACATATACAGATGGTTTGAAAGTGGAGTCAACTGGAACCACTATCCCTTAACAGAGGGGGTGGTCTACAACAACACTTATCAGCCACTTACAGTGCAGTCTTGGGATGTCTCCTCAACCAGTTTAGCAGCTGTTCCCACTTTTCCATGTGACCGAATGACACATACGAACACTGAGTGGGACAGCGATGCACACATAATGTCAACAATCCTCAAGGTGTTAGCATCTCCACAGAGTCAGATAGAACTGAAGAGGCCTTTTAGATAAGTGGTGAAACATCTTCAAGAACCTCAAGCAAGTCCAGTAGCCATCATCTGATCCGAGTTTTATGATTGACCCTCGTCTGCTTAGTGTTTCAAACATTCTGATTGGTCTGAATGGTTTTGTTATCTAGTGTTTGTAACATCAAGAAGATCAGCATCATTTTTTGACTTTTTTTTAAACTTTTTTCAAGCATGACATCATCACGTGATGTACAACCAGAGCTGTCCAAAAAAGCTGACAGCTGGATTCATCCCAGTGTCTGTAAGATTGTAATTCTGTTGTGGAATTTCTGACATCTGCCTGCAACCATACAAACATCTAAAATGAAGAAACACTGCTTCTTGTCAAATACCATAAAACAGCGTCGAAACTGTTATCTTTCGCTGTCTCACAAGCAGAGAAACCTCAGCAATGCTTTCCTGTTGAATACATACACAAAGCCAGCAAGCTCCTGTTACTCTGTACTTTAATATACTCCAGCTGACAGTCAACCTGTTATAGGAGTTCTTTTATTATACAGTGTTATACAGTGCACCTTTTAATCCTTAATTTACTAGAATACCCATCCATAATCCCTCAGAGAATGATCTGTTGTTTTTAATTAACATTTGCTATGAATTCTGCATACACGTAGAGAACGATTAGCTTTCCTTCCATATGTTGGTTTTGGTGTAAGTTTCTCATTTAGTCACATTCCCATCTAACACCCTTAGGTGTAAGGCGACAAGAGCCCGACTGTTCACCCATCTGTCCTGCAGTGGGAGCTCCCCGTGGTGCCTGGGCCTCTCTCTCTCTCTCCAGTGAGGCCTAATGTGTCTTGGGGATTTTCCCTAAATTACACATCAGGCTGTTCGTGGCAACAGCGTCGTTACATGATTTTGATTCTTTTGCTTTGGCCCCAGACAAACTTTTTACCTAATGGAGCAGTGACTAGGATTAGAGAAAGAGTGTGATTTTATATAATAAAGATGTTGTGAAGTGTCATTTTTCTTTATGCTAGCATATAGTCTCAGCCTGATCGTAACCAAGTGCTGTGAGTTGCCTGAGCCCAAACATAAATGATGTGGGAGCTGCTATTTTGGATATGTTGATATAATGATACAGAGAGGATGGTTCATTCCAGTGTAATTTCAATAACCTATTGTATGACAGGGGACATCCCTTATTTACAGGATTGCTACTTCCACAGTCCTCTTACTGACACTAGTTACAGCTGGGAGGAGTAGAGATTATCTACTATAAGTGGTTTGAGCAATCCCATTTTTGACCTCACTTACAGTAGCTAGTTGATCACCCAAAGACACCTGAATCCAGTGAGTGTAAATGAGTGTAAGGATAGATAGGACGAGAGACAGGACTGACAAAGGGGTGACAATACATAACTCAAGCCAAACTTTAAACAAGCAAGCTGTGAGCACAAGGCAAACACCCCACTGTTCTAAAACACGACATATGTCTTTTATCTGCGCTGTTTCCCACAGCATATGCAATCCAGCTGCAGAGTGCTTTTATATCCTGGTGACATGTTGCTTTTGATAACAGCATTCTTGCTGGGGAACCTGAATAAAGTAAGATCATGGCAGTCTACCGTTCAGCAAAGCTATGCAATCTCATCTGTGGTTACGCTAGAACAGTGTAGCAGTACACAGCGACAAACAGTGTTTAAGAAGTACTTTGCCTCAAGTACTAGTGCACAGGGAGTGTCGCTCTGTAAACTGATGATCACTGAAATACTTTGTGCCTTTTCTTAGCCCACTATGCATGTCAGTAAGAAGCATGTTGGTCTGAAAAACCACATCCTTTCAAGTTGATCATCCCTGTGGAGATGAAAGGTCTGTGGGAGTGCACTGATACATGAGTTAATCATGGTAAATACACATGAGCAGTGCCAGTTCACACTTGGAAGTGTGTCTGTTTCTATGTGCAGCACTCCAGCAATTTCATATTTTCCCCCTTAAACCATTTTCCAATCAAGACTATGGTTTAAAAAATGCATTTGTTTTGGAAAACAATAATTGAGATCAACCTAAAACCCCTGAAAGACAAATTTAACATATGTGCATGTTCAGTTGACAAACTAAGCAACCAACTGAAGCATTTGTTCCAACAGTTTGTCCCTGTTAACAATGTTCTTTCCAGGTGCATTTATCAGAAAGTTCAGCTCTGTGAAGGGTATCATGAAAATGATTAGGAAACTATGACATCTGCATATCAAAGTGTCAACCAAAACCCTGTACCTTGTTAAGGAGTTAAAGTTGCTGTTCAGATCCGATCTTTGCTCACACTATATCTTGTTTCTGTATCCTCCTTTTTTCTTTTGGTTCTCAAATGACCATTTTTCAATAATAACAGAATATACCACAAAGGGTGTTTTTTGAAACTCCTATTATAACTTTTTTTTAAGAAATTTTTATTTTTTTTTAAACGTTTGTGTCACATTTCAAACCAGTTGGAAACAAGAATCAGAAAGTGAAATGATCTTAAACCACTGGGAGCCATTTCCTGCTTTTACTTTTCCTGTAATGAAATAGCAAGACTCATGAACTGGTCTTATATTGAGTTTGTAATATTGAATGTGTCATTAGGAAAATCACTGGTCTCAAATGAAAACCTGTACAGCTGACATCCACACTTTAATGGATTGACTGAGAAGGCAAAGGAAATGAACTGGATAGCCGCCAGCAATGCATGCACGTTTATTTCCCCCCCAAAGCCCGTGGGGGGAATGTCACAATTGTCCTCATTTTCTATTTTCTGCAGCTGGTTTTAATGGTTACACAATGCTGGATGTAATGAGACAAGCGCAGAGTGTAGCTTATACCAAGGTGATCGAAATTAATTTCTGTTCCTCAGAGAGAAACTATCATTTCACACTTCTAATGTGGCTCTGGAAATAGCAACATCAGTTGGTCGGTTTATGGGTCCAACGCCTTCAGAGTGATATTATCCATATTGATTAGATTTATAGCTATTATTTTTAGAACATTCAGAGGGTGCTAATGGCATTGATCCACTGACCTTCCATGGATGGCCACAAGCAGGTCAAAATTAGCATCCTTCAGCATGTCACTTCCTGACAGGACAGCTCTAAGGATGCCTCAGCCCTGCTCTGAGGTGAATGTTAACAAAGTAAAATGTGCTACATGTTACCAGGTTGAAGGAGGAAGCTAAATGTCACATGCTGCATGTCCACATTGAGTTGGTTGTAATACTCACACACCATCTGAAAACACTGTTAAGCCCTTGTCCTGTTGTTGTTGTGCACTCCCATCTCTTACTTGCGTGCACTCATTAATACAGATCAGTTCCCAGTCACACACTCATGTTTTTTTTTTTTTGTTTTGTTTTTTTGTTCTTCTTTTTGAAATCAGACAACCAGCTCCAGCTGAATCAGAATGCTGCTGCTCAATAATTCAATAGGACCAAGAAAGAGAAACATACATGTTTCAGATCTCTGTGCTGACTTCCTGTGTGTACGATACAACTGTTGTTTACGAAGTTCCAAAATGGTTTATGGCCAAAATACATTTCCTGACCTGCTGATCCATTAGAGCTCAAGCTCCTAATTTTAATTTAAATGGAGGCTTAAAACATTTATGTTCACCACTGCCTTTTATCAAATCAAATGTGCAGATATTTATTTATATCTCACGCTGCACTATAATTGAGCTGCAGTTGTATCTATTTCAGATTAGTCTTTTTGATTTTAGCTTACCTCTCTCCGCGGGCCTTTTTATATCACTTTTTGTTTCCTTTATATCTTGTCTTAATCCATTTTTTGATTTTTTTGAAAAGTGTTTTTCTAGAGTTCCTCTGGTTAATCTGCTAAAACAGGTGATGATACAGAAAGATTTTTCTTTACTATACTAACAAAAGCTTATTGGTATGTTGCAAAGACACAAGCACAAAAGCGCACACAACACACACACGCACAGTAAATTGCCATACTTTGTCATACAGGAGTGTCAGACAGCTTTTTCTGCTCTTCCATCTCACACCAGGCATCTATACATAACCAGTGACATCATCAGCAGTCCACAAATGAACATCTGGGTTAATCACAACACATGAAACTATAGGAGAAGACATGATAACAACCCACACTCCAGCTACTGTCTCAACACATCAGCCACTTGTATATAGATACATACAGCCGATATATATTCTATACATACAGGTAAATCCTACTGTATACACACAAACTATTTACCAAACCTCCTAAAACCTGCTACCTTTTCTCTATTGAATTGTTCCCAAAGAACAAGTAGGGAAGGTATTTCCAAATGAATCACACTTTGTCAACATTAATGAAATCTCAGCATAATACTGCAGTATTATAACTACAGATGACTGTACCTTTAAGAGTATATTTTTAAAATGCGCCGGAGCGCATCGGTAACCGAATGGTTACAGCGCATGCCAAATAACTGCTGCATACCCCGATCTCCTCTCTATGCCTCCTGTCTGTCTCTTTAGTAATAGTCTCTTCTAATGCCGGTAAAAAAAAAGACAAACTCTAAAAAATTGGGGTGGGGGTGGGGAGGGAGAACCTACATGTAAAACGCTGGGCTACATATTTATTAAAAATATGTGTCTGCTGAATAGTTCTTCAGGTAATATAATACAGTTTTAGTGAAAAACCCAATAACATGACTGAATAATATAAAGCAAATATAATATTTCTATGGTGTCCGCATTAAAGATGCTTCAAAACAAAACTGAGGCTGAAAAGAGTTGAAAAACTTTGCGCTAACCTCCAATTTTACTCTTTAGTGTATAGTCATATATGTCAGCATATTCAAACATCCATAAATAATTAAATCAAGTGGATGCACTGGAGTGAGCGCGTCCTCAAAGGGGAACACCATCTGTCCCGGATTGCGGCTAAATCGCTTATCTGACATTGTACCTACACTGCAGGATCACAACACATCAAATGTTCCGACTCACACACACAAACATGTTTAGAGCTATATTTCATTTAAATGACTAACAGATACATCCTCGTGGTTTAGTTTTGTCTCTCGCAACTTCTCCGAGCATGCAGCCAACTTCACTCTCCTTGGAAGTTTTGCATCACAAAGACAAAAAAAGTGAGACTCTGAAAGTTGTGCCTCAGGGGTGTCGCTCATTCAAACATCAGTGCGACTTGGCTGTAGTAGAAAATCAATCTCAAACCAGCCCACGGGAAGCACAGTGCGGTGGAAATTAACAATCAGCGCTACTGGTGCTTACCTTTTCGTCGAGTGAGTATCTCCGCCCGTGCTGCGCCGCTCCTGCGCTTTGGTTCATGTTTCAGCACCGTGGACAGCTCCGGCTGGGAGCGAACGCTCGGTCACAATCAGTCCGCAGCTCAGAGCGGTCACACGGACCCACAGTGAGGGACGCGAAGGGAGTCAGAGAAGGTAGTTAACCGACTCGTGTCAGCATGTTCCCCGGTTCGTCGTTCTGTCTGTGACACGCACGGTTTCTCAGCCAATGATGCCTCGTGCGTAAAGACTCGCTCCGCTGGTGCGCCAGCTGTGAGCGCAAGCAGACTGTTCATTCATCCGACAGTAACGCTAAGTTAGTCCTCACTAACCCAAATAGAACAAATTGGGCTCTGGACAATCTGGCTGCCAGACGGCGGAAACGAGCATAAAGGCTTATAATCCTCCAAAAGATATGTTTCCCCTGCAAATCCTAAATCATTACTAGACATGAGGGGACAGTTGCTGGCACAAGACAATGAATCCTTTCCTGTTAAAATGCCAGCTCTTATTCCGTGGGAACATATTACATAACATGATGAAACTGATGTTTGCTACATGCTTCATATAGCTGGAAACATTTCTTCCACATGGCCTCTCTGCTTTTATGAATGAACAGCATCATTTGCCAAGTTTGAATGACTTTTATAAATATGTCTGAAAGTATTTTAGGATCAGTGTCCTGTCTGTAAAATGTATGTTTATATTGTTTATGAGCCATTTGTATGGTGGCTTCCAGGACAAATGAACACACTTTCAGAAAAAGAACTAATTAATGCCCTTTTTTGTATTTGTTGCAGATTGTGTTGTTGTTGTTGTTGGTGTTGTTCTTGTTTTGTTTTGTTTTTTCTTTACGTACATGGCTTTTCCTTCTAAACATCACCATCATTTATTCTCTTTATTCAAGTAGCCTCCTCTGCCACACATATGCAACAAATCCATACAGCGTGACCTTTAATTAGAAGTACATTGTGTGCATACAGCAACAATACTACTAGTAATAGTAACTGATTCTATCAGGTGTCACCTTAACTGTTATAACAGTTGGTTCTGGAACGTGTTCGAGTTGGTGCTCAAATGTGAAATGGAACACATTCGTACATCAATATTTCTTGGTCTTGGTTGTTACACAGTAAATGTGCTCCTGCAGATACAGTAGGATTTCCGATGTCGGACAGGAAACCCCTGGAGTCTAGAGGCAGGTGGAGGAGTAGAGCCAGCAGGGAAAACAGGGAACCTCTCATGTAAACCATCCTGAACTTCCTGAAGGTCACACTAGTGATGGGAGGAAGGTGGACTGTGCAATATATGAATGTGAAGGATTTTAAAAACATTGCTCATAGCATTGCAGGTACATAGGTGAGTTGTCATTTATGATGATTTAAGATTTCCTCTCTGAATGAGAGGAACTAAAAGCCTGGAAAACAGAGGAAACAGGAAAAATGTTATAGCTGAAAGACATTTAGCAAAACAGAAATATGAATGACTATTATGATAAAAGTGTCACACACTTATGGATGCTTCAGACACTAATGTAGTCACAGAAAGGATAACAAGCCAATGTGTATGTGTCAAAAACTTGACATCAGAGATAAACTTAACAAGCTAAAGCTACAGAATAGAACTTATTTTTCTAATACTCTATGTAAAAAGGCCCTGTCAAAGGCTTATGTGACCCTGACTTACTGAACCAACTTAAATCCAAAGGAATGACAGCTTGAGTTTAATTCATTTATATAGCAACAAATCACAACAACACATTTATCTCAAGACACTTCACATATTAAGGTCAAAACCTTACAGAGTTAGAGAGAGAGAAACTCAAGAAAAACCCCACTTGAGCAAGCACTAGTAGGAAAGAAGAACCAGAACCAGAAGCTCAGGCTGGGTGGCCATCTGCCTCGACCGGTTGTTTCACTACATCAGAAAAGAGTAATCAAATTAAATTTAATTAAATTTTATTTATTTGTGTAGTTCTAATTCACAGCAGAAGTCATCTCAATACACTTTACAGTGTAAGGTTTAAGACCCTACACAGTATAATTATAAAAAAAATGATATAGAAAACCCAACAATCCCATTTGAGCAAGCTAACTGGTTATGTAGGATACATTTAAATTTGTACTAAATGTACATATCCATACACTAAAAAGAAAGAAGTAAGCATCAAAATGATCATATTATATATTACATAGACATGTTATAGCATAGTTTACAAAGCTAGATCTCCTGATACATCAGCTGCTGCTGCAGCTGTTATCTGTGTTGATGTTATAAACAGTTATTTGTTCAGACAACCAGTCGTTGTGTTCTGGAATTAGTGGCTCCACTGCTCAGACCAGGGCTTCATCATCAGATGCAGTTTCCAGCTTGTTTCTCCTGCTCAGATGAGCAGGTGTTGCACTTGGCATTTACAGTAAAGGTCTACAGTCACTACTTTATAACTTCAGGTAGTCTTGTGATATTATTATATGAAATAAACCTCTCCACACAACATGGATATTGTTGGTACTGTCATTTTGGTATTATGTTAATATTAACTGCAAGATTTGTTCACCTGCAGTGGCATTTGAGATAATTAGCTTGAAACATGCTTGGAAGAAGTCTCACTCCCGTAATACTTTCACTCTTACACAGCTATAGTACCGTGGCTTTAAGCTGTAAACTTCACAACAGCATGCAGCTGGAGTTTAGCCACACTGCATGGTGAACCTCAGCATCAATAAGTAAAGGCCTACCCTTCTGTTAGACTATCACAGAGCACTTTGAAGGCCAATGCATACCGTCACTTGAAAGCATGTATTCCATTTTTTGAGAATGTGAAACAGGGTCTTTTGATGCATGAAAGGTCGAGGTGTGATAGCAAATGTGTCACTGTCCAACAGCTGAAAACCAAAATGTCACTAAGAAGTATGGGTATAGAAACAACATAAAACAAGCTCAAGGTGTTGAATATTGTAGGCTGTGTCCAACATCACTCTCTTAGGTCTCTAAGAAATATAATATGTGTGTCATCACTGACAGTTATACAGATATAGATGACAGATATACTGGTGTGCCACGATTTGTCTTTATTCTTCACCCAGTTTCAGACTTATTAAACAACCCTGTGTAAAAGTGTTAATAGTAAATGAAGGGTAGTTTTGGAGGAAGAATGAGCTAAAATTCCTCCTGAACAATGTGCAGGTCTGATCCACAGCTACAGGTAGAGACTGGTTGAGGTTAATGCTGCCAATATTAACCATTCTTTTAGGCACATAATGACAGAATCTTCAGCAACTTGCAGTACATAAAACACAAGTGCTTTGGCACTGCAAGTGTATGCACAACTCCATGCTCATAAAATGGAATTGGTTCCTTTATCTTATGTGGCATGTCTAAAAGGTTTGAAAGGCCTATTTTCACGTCTTTCTTGGCAGAATATCTGTTCCAGTAAGCCTTCCTAGCTGCAGTAATGTATGTGAGCCTCTTTTCCTGTTTCCTGGCTGTCCCATTTTTATAACTATGCTCCTCTAGGATCTTTGTGCATTTGTTTATGTCCCTTTAGGGCATACTTATTTTTATTATCTATAAAATGCTGACTTCTGTCTGCCTACTTGATGCACATACACACTAACATTTTGATCTACTTTACTTGTGTGTAAGAGAAATGACATGTTTATAAGTCTATAAGTCTCTGGTATTAAAATAGGTACAACAGCACAAACGTAGATTAAAATCAATTTAAAAAGCAGATTCAAAAATATTAAGTATCACCAGTACAGCATTTTAGAATGTTCTTAAAAAGAAAGAAACCACTGGTGTACTGAGCAGCATACACAAAATGTTGACTAAATTACTGTTGGGGAGGTGTGGTGTGTAGTGTTGGAGTTAGAGGGGGCTGGGACTGGAATAAAGAGATCATATCATGCTTCTCATGGTCTGATGTTGCATATATACTTTTGTTAAGTTGGGTTTCTTTTTAGGCATGGTCGGAGTCCCAAGGTTTCACGTGTACGTGTGTTTACATGCTGGTTGGCAGTGAAATACAGAGATTTATTTTTGGCCCAACACGCTTATTTACAAGAGATTCTTTTCAAAATGTTATACCCCTTGATGTCAAACATTGGAGAAGCTATCAATAATTGAGTGTTCATACAGAGCTCAATATGTCTTTGTGTTTTTTCAGCTGTGATGGAAAATTAACTTTCCCAAAGTCAAAGCCATAAAACAACAAACAATGCAGCAATGTTTTTATTTGTTTTCGCAATTTGCCCCAGTATGCAGCAGGACTTTTAGCTAAATGGTTGTTGTAGGACAGTGCTGCTCAAACAGTAGAGCGGCCGGAGGAATCAGGAGCAGTGCTGGAGTTAGTTTGGCCCACCAGACATTTTCCACATCCAACCTAAATTAAGGCTAATGGGGGATGAGAGGCTAGCATTACCCTTCTAGCCCTGTTCTTGGCTTTGTGGAGTCTTTTTCTGGCATTGTGTAGTTTATACACTTTGTCACAGCTACACATTAATATTAATGGCCGTTCCTGTATCCCCAACCCTTACTTAATACTCTTGTATGCACCCATACGCATGATGTAGGAGCTATACAACAGTGTCATAGTAAACAGTTTGTCTGGGTAGGTAAGGCAGGAGGGACTCTTACCAAATCTCCATGCAGTTGGACTTCTGTCAGACTCAACATTGGTGCTCTTGACAGCTGTAAAGGTGGAGCTTTGGCACAAAATCAGATGATCAAACCCTACTTCTGCACACTCTCTGTTTCGTAGGAGAACTCAGATGTGACACTACATACTACATGGTTGCAGAGGCAGACATCCAGACGCTATGGTTTTTCCTACATCCATTCATAATTTGCACATACATTCTTCCCTTAAAGGTAAAAGAAGTATGAATGTGCCTTTCCCTCCACCCTTCCATCAAATCTGTTAAAAGAGATCAGCTATGGTGGATATTCTTCCAGAAAAAGCTCCTCATCCTTACAATAATCTGATTTTGTGCATTCAGTCCTGCCACACTACCCTTGCCCACATGGTTGCCAAGTATACTAATCCCTGCGACTCTTTCATAATCTGTGACCCACGGATAATGTGTCTGCTGTTACGTAACAATGTTTTTTTCTTCAAAACCTGTCCTTTTTTTTACTAAGTTGTAGACAGTTTATTTTTACTTCTGTTGGCTAAGATGTATTAATACACTCACTTCCTCTGCACAATGTGGGTTTTTTTAAATCCAAAAAAGGTTGACTTTGTATTCACAAAGCAAAACACTAATGAGCATTCGTGTATGATATTCCTCTGCTTTGACAGCACAGCAAAACTAAGACTTTGTCCACTCAGAAATTCCTTTTAATCTGTCTCATTTACTCCTCCGTGCTATTCAGCTCTCATTCATACACAGCATGTGTATTTTTTAATGGTATGATGATTGATTCCTCTTTGATCCGCATGGCGTGATTATTCCCAACTGATGTGGCCAAGAGCTTTGCAGTAAACATTGAGGAGGAAGTGCGCAGGGCCTTGGTCAGAGAGCACTGCTGTGTCAGTTCAAACCTGACCTCCTGATGTCCAATCATTCCATCAGTCTGCTGGTCTGAGTGACGTGCTGTCGCTCCTTTCCTAATTCAATGACAGGAAACAGAACAGCAAAGCATTTCTCTCCTTCAATTCTCCTTCGATCAGCACTCATCTTTCCTTCTATTCCCAGAAGGAGTGTTTATTTATACAGTATGTTCTGCAGCTGCCAGATCTTCATTTTTTATTCTCACCTAGCTGAAGAAATGCTGTTTACACGCATGTCTGATGTGTTACATTCAAGTCAGTCAGCTTGACAGACTCTCAGAATCACTAAATAAATATCCACACAGACTCCCCAAGACGCCAGGCTGCATTATTTGTGCTCAGTGCCTTTATTAGCAGTGACCACATCATAATCTTGCTCTACACCAGTGAAATGCAGTGATGTTTCCTGAGGTAATGAAACACTGGCCTAAATTATCACGATAAAACATGATAATCTCAAAATAGACATTGAGAAATGGAAGTTTATGTGTGGATGATTTCTAGCCAATATCTTTTTAAATTAAATACTATAAATATTCAATATGTGTTGTAAGTTATTGTAATTGCTGCTTGAATTGAGTCTGTTCTGTTCTGTGGAAATAGTTTTTTCAAACAAGTTGAGTTAGTAAAACTTTTTCTTAAGGTTTCATGAAGAACCAACAAAAGAAAAGAACAAGAAGAAGAAGAAGATAAAAGGAGAATATAAAGTCAAATGCCAAACAAACAAAATGTGAAAGAGCATTGGTGGGTGAAGTTTGATGAGGGTTGAGGCTGCAGCATTAACAGCAAGTTCAACAAGTTCAGCAGCTCACATTTATTTTTACGTACACAGTGGACTGTTCCAAGTCCACTGTGTACGTCACTTACATAAACTGTCACTTAAAACTTTTTTTTTTTTTCCTTTTAGTGTCTACTAACTAGTTATTATAACTCCCTTGTCCTTATTTGATGCTGAGCAGATAATGGGCAGTTAGCTTTTAGCACTTTTTTACTAAAAACACCTGAAAGCTGAGTGGTTTGAACACTTTTAGAGATGTTTATTGCCTGAGCAAGCAAAGTTGAACCGTGTTTAACCTTCCACATTACTCTTATATATAATATATAAAGTCCCAGATTAATTAAACAGTCTAGCAGCCTTGCATACCTATTATCTGATCAAAGTTTAACCTTCTAATCAGTCTTTGCATGATTTGTAAGGTTTGTAGGCTTTTTGAATGTACTGTTAATTTACTTGAAGACACACTGATGTGGATGGAGTGGTGTAGATTGATTTTAAGTCTCATGCTAAAACTAGCTTGCTTTTTGAGTTGCAGTGAGTTGGGTTGTACTAGCTTGCAGCTTTGCTTGATTTAAACTGGCTGATATTTCAGTGGCTGTGATGAGCTGGTATTATTTTTCCAAGAGTGGATGCTGCAGGAAAATAAAATATTTTTATGTTTAGTATCAATATTCTGTGACTAACCAGATGTGTTACTTAAAAGTGTTTCCTTGTTTTGTTGATGAGAAAACATAATGCAGGCAACATTTGAAGAGAATACAGTACCTGGGGACAAAATATTAGATGTGAATATTGTAATTGTTCTTTTTTTTTTGTCTGATGGAAGATTTTACCCTTGATTAGAAGTGCATTTTACAAAATGATTAATCCCCAAAGATACAAGCAAATAGAATCCTTTTTATAGAGATCTCCTCTTTCCTCCCTGCACAGAGCCAGTACTCAGTAGTTTACTTTCCACTAGTGAGCATTTACTTTTCTATAAAAACAGATAAGTGGCCACTGGCTTTCCATTCAGAGTGAGATGGGTGGCTTCACCTTCCTGCCACTGATTACTGGTCCAGCTTCTCTTGAAGTGGATGGTGATCTAATCAGAAACTAGTCCATGCAGCACCATGCTCTAAATCTCTTTTTATACCTTTCTCACATTATCATTCTGTTTCAACATGCAACTCTTCGAACCTGTTTTTTCTCTCTAGGGATGTTTTCTCTCACCTTTTTATGTGTCACCTATTAATTATGAATGAAACAGACATCTCTGAAGAGAGTCAGAGGAGCAGAGATGTTATAGGGCTAAGGGTAGGAGGATACACTGGGGATTGGGCATCTTATTAAAGAGGAAGTAGAGAAAAGGCCCTGCAGTGCTGCATATCCAAGTGTTCCTCTCCCTGCAAACTGGAGATGAGTGAAACACAGTTATGTGATAAACACAAAAAATAAAGAAAAAAAAAGATGTAAAATACGGTTAAACTGCATTGTACATGCAATTTTGTGGATCTACATTATGTGTGAGTAGGTCCAGATTCAACCTTGAACCCACACCCACAGTGAGCAGTGGGATCTCATTACGATTTTTTCCATGTATTCAGTGTTACATTTGGTACTGGCCATGACACACTTCACTGTGTGGCATGGGTGCACGGCTGACAGAAAGAGATTAATGCATGGGCCTATTTAAGACTTTGTAATTACAGACTGAATAGAGGAAGAGAAACTAAATCCACAAAGGGAATAACCCTTGCAGTAAGACATCTGTGATAAATTGAGAACTGAGCCTGCGACACATGTATCATAGAGAAATTGTATTACATTTTAATGATGTTTGAACTAGTATTTGAGAAAGTACAGTATTGTAAGTACAACTATGAAAATGGGATAACAAATAGTGATTAAAATAAATAGAAATAAAAGAATATCCCACTGGGAGTTAATGGTGACACATTTAAATTTGTAATTTTCATTTCTTATTGATAATACTTATTAAACCATAAAGCCTCCTATTCCATTCTTATTGAAAATGACCATGACTGTGAAATGACTTTTCAGAACTGTCAAGTTGTAACAGCATACTTTGTAGATTTTATTAGGGATTCATCACTAATATTTTAATGAAATGTGTCTTTTATACAGGATTTAACATTTGCAATGTAGCTAATTATATAAATAAGCTTCTAAAACTGCTGTGGCCTATTTACAAATCACCAACATCCAACATCAATCCAAAAAGATGGCACAGCCCTTTTGAACGTCCTTGTCACCCTGCAGTGATATTTGTTTGTTGTTGTTTAGGTGCAGAGAATCATCGTTTTTAGGAGAAAGAATTGCACGACTGAACCTCCAGTCACTACTCAAACTCCAATCGGCAACACTACCACAAATGGAGGCTCAGGAGAGTAGTCAATTCTAATTTGGAAGGTCTGAAATCCTCTGTATCTTGAAATCACTCTGTGAAATACGTAAATAAGTCCAAAAGTCGGTTCTGCTCAAATGTTATCATGACCAACAGTAGTGCGCACGTTCTTAATGCATTCTTTCATTTCACCTATGCCTCCTCCTCCCCCAGATAACAGCAACCATCTGTGCACAAGCAGATTGCACCTGCCTTTCAACTGTAATACGAACAATCACAGCCAATGCAATCACCTTCAGGCTTGATAAATCACATTGCATTAGTTGAATTTATGTATTTGCATTTTCTACTCCGTCTTTTGTGCAAAATGCCCTATGTTGCATATTTATGAATGCAAAGGTGCAAATCCTATGCATGCTCTCGTGTACCTGTTTAACATAAACAGTCTGCACCCTTATTAACAGGTTTGCATGTTGTACTACATGCACACCTTTAGTAATTCAGACCCAAAGTATTTTGAGCTTGGTAGGCTACTTTAGGAGAAGGTCAGGAGGCAGGGTTTGGTGCCAAATTACAGGACATTCCCAGAGGAGACATTCTAGTCCAGCAATGACATGCTCAACAATAATAAAAATAACGTTTATTATTGTAACCATGATGTTGACAGTCCTGTAGCATAGAAAACTGCTAGTTTTAACATACACCCACCTACTTATTTAACCTAAACCGTGATGGTTCCACATACATCATCTGATGATGCCTGCTAGGTACTATTTCCCATATTTAAAGGGACTCTGCCACTGGTGTGAAATTTCAAGAAACACTTGGCTGGCATATAAGCTCTACTTTGAAAGATGCATATGGGGTCATTTGAGCGGGTAGAGACATCCATTAATTCAAACATTTTCGTCATGGAACTTTCCTTTCAATAGTTTCTCTCTGACTAAACTATTGCATTATATTGTTGCTCTGGATAAAACTATCTACCGAATGACTAAATGTAAATATAAATGCCATACTTGCTAATTGCTTTTGATCTGCTAATGCACATTCTTAGACAGTTTGTTGGTTGGTACTGCTTGAATGTGATATTTTCTTATATACTAATTCATTTGAGACTCTTCCAAATTGATGCAAAAGTCACATTTCTAGTGTTGGAGAGGCCAAATATAATATAGACATGATTTAGATAAAACAAAGGAGTTTGTCACTAGATCATTTGTAGCCAAGTTGGCTTTCACTGTGTGGCAGGGTGCTGGGTACAAAAACACGTGGCAATGGATAAAATGCAAAAACAGCAGAGAGGTCAGTCCAACACAGATAATCAAGAAAGGCCAAACTTTAAAAGTGAAGAACATGAATAAAAAAGTAACAGGCAAAACGGGCAAGCAAAAACTCAGTAAAACTCACAACAACTGTATCAAAGATGTGCAATCCAAAAACAGTATCCAGGTGAGGGGGTCCAGGGTCCACGAGCCAGTTATACAGGAGATAGAAACAAGAGTTCAAAAAAAAGATGCAAAACTAACAGATAAAGAAAAGTTCCAGGTCAAAACACGACGGAAAAACACACTCAGGGCAAGAAGGAAGGCTGGGTAACAAGGCAAGGTGGCTGGCTGGAGAGCAGCCTGAAAACTGAAGAGTACAGTGCTTATGAAGGGAACAAATAGACACAAGTGAAAACAATCAGGGTGATGAGTGAAGCTGGAGACAGGAAACATAGTAGGCTTATTGAGTTGCTTATTCTGCTTGGAAGATATCTTCTTACTTGCATTTGAAGTACCTATAATAATAACTAATAGTAATAATTTTACTGATGGATTAAGTCTGTTCTGTTTTAAACCAGTAGCTTCACTGATAAGTTCATTCAGGTACTTTGAGCCAAATAATCTCAAATAATTATGTTTCCTTTCTTTTATTGGTTGCTTTAAGATGAACCGTTTCATATATCTTGTTTTATTTCTTTTGGTGTCCTTGATCACTTCCTGTAATGCACTCTGTAAACTCTGCTTTCAACTAAAGTGCAATAACGTTTGCTATGACCATTGTAGAAGTATCAGGTTCCTGGTGGACTTTTTTAAGCTAGTGGGAGGGCGATAGTAATTCTTACAGTGTGACTGTGGGACAGTAAATGGTAATCAAAAAAAGCTTGCTGCTGATGAAAGGTCAGGTACACAGTATGATATTGAATTGATGTAATAACCTACAGGCAGGTGGTCCCAATGCAGAAAAACAAAAGACTAGACACTAGATAAAATATTAGTGACCTTGAAAGAACACACAGGTGGCAATAAGGTCACCTGTGATCCTGAAGAACAAGACTTCTCTCAAGCTTTATGAAAAAAATATTTATGATGGATAATGTTCGTGTTGGCATCACCCAGGATGATTCCCAAATACTGTTTTACGGTGCTCTAACAGTCTTGTGTAAAAGTCAGTGAACACTGTTTTGGTATCAACCACGTTCAGATGTAAGAAACACTGATCCCACCAGTGGACAAAATCTGCGACTGCTCCTCATTGTGCAGACATCTTCTGTAACAGACATACAGATATACAGACAATGAAGACATACAGTGCATGTCTTCATAGTAGATCAGACACTTTTTTGCCTGTTAACCAACAATGTCAGAATTGGACAGGAGCCTGCTGGATTGTTTTTGAGCAGCTGTTGATAGTCTTCCATGCCAGCACATCAAATAGTTTTATTCAGACACATGAACATCAATTTCCATCTGAACCAGAGTCCGATTTTCACAGAAAATGGTTGTTGATTGTAGTTACTTTACTCTTAAAATGTGATGTTTGCTCCCTAAGAAGCCGCACAATAAGCCTCTTAACTTTGTGGCCCTGCCTGCACATCTGCTCTCACAGTATGATTCTCTCTCCTTGTGTTTTGCTCTGATTTTGTACATTCAAATATAATTTCATACAGTGTTGCATCCTTGTTTTTGCTTTACATGTTTAATGTCGTATTTGTACCCAAATGGCTCTGCGCATGAGATATCCTTTTAAACTTTAATGTGTGCACCCACTGCACTGGCCCACACTCCTTTCTTGGCAGGATTTCTTGCCAGTGGATTGAAACAGCACGTGTTAGCACAAATGCAATTAGAGCTACTGTTTCTGAGTTTTGCATTACATGATAAATGAGTATCAAAAAGCAATCAACCTTTCTCTTTGAAACCTGACTCAAACAAAGGAGACGGTTGTGTGTGTGTGTGTGTGTGTGTGTGTGTGTGTGGCCTGGAGGGTGCTCATCGAAAATCATGGGGTGCAGTGCCCTCATGGTTCCAGATCCATCTCTTTTAATTATTGCATTTTATTTCAGTTGTTTTATCATCACTTCACTTTTATGATTTGTAATGAATGTTTCCAGTGCAGACAGGATCTTAAAAAGGCTAACATGTTGGTGGAGTGTGCAGCACTAAGCAGCAGGAGGTCACTGACTGCTTTTATGACTGGGGGTAATATTCTAGTCAAATTTAATTATTAACCACAGTGAAAAAATATAGGAGGATGAAAAAAATAGATACAATCAAGTAACTGCTGCAGAACTGAGAAGATTTTGTATCAATACACTGTACAAAATGAACAGTAAAGTACTGTAAAATCATGACATATTTACAATAATATTTAGGAATCTACTGAACCAAACAAAACTGTTAATTCTAAAGCAAGAAAATGTTAAAAAAAAATCATATTTCTATGTGTAATTGATGATAAATGATTACTGTATTTTAAACCCTAAAAAACTGTAATACAAAAAAACCACACAATTAAGTTAAAATTACAAAATGACAGTATTAAAATAATGTTTTTGTACACAAAGCTGTATTATATTTTACAAATAAATATGTTATACTTTACAGGTGAAATTATGTAAAATTCCAATAAAATATATAAATGAATTTATATTAATTGCATACACCAATCAGCCAGAAGCACGAGAAGCAGGGGGTAGCCCGTCTGCTCATCATGATAGCGACTATAACACAAGCTGGAAGTGTTACTGCTCGCTATGACCGACCACTTTACTATTTATGTTCACTGTCCAAAATGAGATTTGCATGACACTTGACTGCAGTGAACACAGAACATGACAATATTATTGTGAACAAATTCATTTATAGTTAGAGCCAAAAAACAAGGACATTGAAAAAAAGGTTATGAAACACTGAAAAACACATTGGTTTTTCAGTGTGTAAAAACAGATTTTTTTACAGTGTAGACGAGGTGCTGAACAGGTGAATGAAGCCTAAGCCAGCTCAGCAGAATGCAGCGTTCAGAAAAATCATTGGTCCATGTAGTTTAACACTCTGCATTGAAATGCAAGCAAATCTAATTATAGTTATTTTATGCTTATGCAATACTGTCATAAAATATCAATGCATTTAGCTGCAAGCCACATCATATATCACCTGGCTAACAGCTGGATTTTCACTATTCTGCCAACTCTCATCCTGTCTACTAATGGATCATATGTAAAGATGTTTGTTCCCTGGTTTGACACACAGTATTACTCAGTAAAACATTAGGAGCAGGGGTAGTTCACTGTCCAGTCTATAGCATTACAGATGACGCACAGATGCAATGTTTGGATCTGTTTTAAAAAGGAAGACAAAAGACAAAAAAAGTTTTAGAGCTACCCTGGACTGAATCTTGGCCATATGTTCTTCCACCCTGTTGGGATTCATTAAGTTTGTGGGAGAGGCGTTCCAAAACAGGTGTCTGTATGCATATTGTTCACACTGTTGTTTTAAAGCTGTTAGGCCACAGTAGACATGCATCAGACATCAAAGCTAACTGATTTAGTTTATGGACATTCAGACAAAATAGAACTAATATCCATCTCAGGGATATGATGGCTGAACTGATTTTTTTCATATCCCAGACATCATGACATGACTGCCTACAGGTGGTTCAAGTTAAAACACACAGCATCTTCACTTCGCTTTTTTTTGTCAACACATTTAAAATGAATCAGAGCTTTGTGAGGTTGTTACGGGACATCTGAACCTTTCCTTTCAAATCACTCCTAATGCACCAAATGCTCAACTTTGTCAATCTCTGCTGCAATCACTGTTGTTTTTGTTCTTGTAGCTATTCCTGGTTTCAACATTGTTTCTTCAGCTTCCACATCCCACAGGCACAACATGTAAATAAATTACAATATGCATCTGCTGTGAGTCTATTTAAATTTATGCAGCACTAATGTTCAACTGTGTTTCTATTTTGGGGAAGTTCAGCTTCAGTGTTAACATGCATCTTGCTTTGAAGTCAAACTCAATGCTGTTAAAGTTGGATGCCTTAGCAAGATATGACACCTCTCAGGTTCAAAGGAGTTGCTTTGAGACCCGAAATAAAGAGGAATACAATAGATCATGATAGTTTCTGTATATCAGTTTACAGGAGGGAAAAGCCAACTCAACTCTGGACTCACTCAAGCCATAAAAGTTTTTTCTTATTTGGGAAAGAAGCACCACATGTAGTAGTTTCACACAAAAGAAACCCATGCCAAGGCATCATGTTCAGCATGTTTATGTGAAGTATCTGAATGCAAAGATCTTGTAAAGTGAATTTGTTACTATAAATATTCACCTTAATGGCCTGCAGCAGCCTTGTGATAGACTGGTGACCGACCCAGGTGTGCTCTGCCTCTTACCTAATGACAGCTGATATTGGCTCCTGAACCCTAGTGACCCTTAACAGGAAAAATTGGTTTTAGATAATAGATGCATGAATGGATGGCCTGCAGCTGACACCACTGACCAGGACCCCTTGCACAAACACAATATGGAGATCTAGGGGCAGATTGAGAACCTCCATTAATGGCTGATGTGGGAACACAGGTGCTCAGTTTACAGCCCTGATCATTAAATTCCATACCACATCTAGCATGTCACATTCCTGGATCTCCGTGAATTCATATATTTCAATCACTCAATGGCTCATGAACAGATATGTGTTGAGATGGTTGCAATTTTCCAACCTAACCGCTAGATGTCGCTAAATCTAACACAAGGCATGTTTAAAGTAGGAAAAATACAACAATGCAGAGTGTTTGTTTGTTTATGTTTGTTCAAACTTTAACATATTCATTTTTATTCATTTCCGTTTTCAATTCAAAGCCAAAAAGGAATAGAAAGGCATGCATTTCTTTCCATAAAATTGCAGTTGTGCCAAAATGACCCAGCACTCTTTGGAAAAAAAACAACTGCACTTTCCAGAATTGCACAATCCTGTTTGTGAGTATTACAGCCAGAACATCTTTGGCACACGCCCACGGTGCCAGCCATGTACTGGCTGTCAGGACATTAGGGAATTTACCTGTAGGCCCATCTGTCTCAACTCAAAATTAGCCAAACACAAACAGTACACAAATAAGCAGATTGAGTTTTGTTAGGTAATGGTTCACTTACACTTCCTGGATTGTATTTGTATTAGTCTCACTGGTTCATGAAATAACACCCCTACCAACACAGCATCATTAGCTATTTTAACACACAGCCTGTCCGAATGAAAATCAGCAAACTAGTTCATGCAGCAGCCATACATGTTCAAGCTATGACACCCACTCACTACCAACTTTCATAGATGAGGTGCTTTGGCTCTAGAGCTGTTCCTTCTCTCCTTCTCTCCTTCTCCTTCGTTCCTGTGATAAATGTTAATCTAAGTATTTAGAGCTCTGGTTGCTGTTTTTAATACTTTATGGCAAACTATAACGTGGTTGACAAGGAGTTCACAGTGTAGCCTCTGTATCCCTGCACATAAAGTCTTCTGGAAACACTTGGTCACTGAGAAATCAGCACCAGGCACGTGAGGAGTTGGTTTGTTCTGTTGACCACATGTTTAACATTTGTCTTTATTACAGAGAGAATTCTTTTGAAATCAGATGTGTGTGTTCCTTAGTCTTCCACTCTCTTTGCTCTTCATAAGCTCACCATTCCTCTCATTCGTCTTAATTGTGTTTCTGCAACACTGGGGCAGACTAGGGCAGAGAATTGAGGGGTTGTTCACTTCTTCCAATTAAATATAGCCATCCACAAAGGCTGGAGTAATGCAGGAGTCGACAGATCAAGGACAATATACTGGATTATTACAGCAGCTCAAAACAGTATTCAACGAATCAATTGGAAAAGATGAAAGCAAACATAATGTCACTGTTCATAAAAAGTTTGGAATAAAAAGACAGCAGCCTACTTAGAAACAATTAATCAACATGCAAAAAGCATGTAGCAACAGGAGACAAACTTTTCCATTTTAATATTTGTTAAGATTGTGCTACAGTTCCAGTAATTGAAAGTCTGTCTGTGCTGACAGTTCAAGACAAGTGCACTCTGCATTATTGATGCACTCTGCTAGATTGTCGTCAGTAGCCATGGCCATCACCACAACTGGAGAGGCCTTTTGCTGTAATATATGAGTTGATGCACGCAGATGTTGATTTCACTTGACACATGCGGAGCTGCAGCACCCGACTGGCAAGCGTCCAAACAGCTTCTGTGTCATCTACTGCTGGGACACAGGAAGTAAAAACAGTTCGAGCAGAAAAGTGGTCACACACTGTAACCCACGAGATTTAGATTTGCATCTGAATGTTTTCTGTGTGCAATTTATAAGGTGGTTTGTAGGGGGAGCAATTGTTTTGCATATGTGATCTTTTGTCCTAGGAGACAAATCCTCATTGTTTTACATTACATTTAAACTTAGTAGACGCTTTTATCCACAGCAAGCAAGTGTAAGGAGGTCTTGCCCAAGTACTCCTACAGGAGGTTGGCCACAGCTGGGATTCAAACCCCAGTTATCACTACACTCTCCATTCCCATTAGCAGCTCATTGCATTTGTGCCAATATCCAGCAAGTATTATATTGAATTGGTTGTCAAGTTTAATGACTGCAAGCGAACAACATGAAAAATAATATCACTGCTCTGCTCTTTCTTTAGCACCATGTGCTACTGTAAGTCTTCATTTAATTTACTGAATATGAGCCAACACAAACCAAAACAACATTCCAGGATTTAAACAGTACCCAACTAGAGCAAAACTGCTATTTACACATCCAGGATTGGACTAAATTTGGGTCAGTTGCAAATCCATTCCAAGCTTAGGATGATCTGGCAGCTAGTTGAGGGTTGTGTTGTCCTAGAATCCAGGCAGCAGATCCAGCTGCCACAGCCAGTCCCCTGATAAATGCTAAAGTGTGAATGCATCTCAGTGAACTGATGAGGCGAATGGAAACAGTGATGGCTCATACAGGTTCTCCGACACATTCACGTGCCACTGGGTTAATGGTGTCACATAAGAATAATGACTGATTCAGCAGTAGTTACTGAACTGGGTTAGTTATGAGATTCACACTTCAGTCTTAGGCAAGACAGGGCAAGGTAATTTATTTTGGATATGTCATACATGCAACCACTTGAAAGTGTTTTACACAGTGCATTAAAAAAACATCACACAGCAAACTAAAAACTGCAACCATTTGAAAGAAAATTGTCTGGATACCATGACAAAAGCATAGACAAACACTGTAAATCTATTTAAGTACAGTGATATAGATTCCCTGACCCTGTAGCCATTTATACCTGTTTCAAGATTAAAAAAACTTTATTAATCCCAGAGGGAAATTTGTTTGCCTTGTTACATTTGTTTCACTTATTACCTTCATAGAAAGCGTTGACCAAGCTTTTTTTTCAATGCCAATGTCAATCAAATTCTCTATTATATCATATATTAATATCATATTCTTTAATTATTACCTAACAACACAGAGTTTGGTCAGATACTTCTGTTTACCTACAGTAAATGGTTATTAAATGCATATGTGACAAATGTAAATAGCAGCTGTATCTTACTTAGTCTTATACACCTTATTTTTCAACAGATATTAGAATATTTTTATTATTTGAATATAATTAAATGGTTACAAAATTATGATTGATATGATATGACATTAAGAATAACTAGGAGAACATCGTTTCTAGATAGGGATGTATAGTATCACTATGCTGGATTTTCAGAATCTACAAAAAGTTTTGAAGTGGTCACAAATTGTAGCTTCGTCCAAATCGTATGTATACATACATCATACATCAACCAATAAGTTACTTGCAGAATTAGTGATTGTGACAACTGAAATGACCTTCCTTCCTGGTGTGCTAACATAATTTCCCACATTACCACACTTTTACCTTTCAATCTCATATGCAGCACAATGCTACACTGTAAAGCCCGACTGTGCACAAACAGCAGGTTGAGATGGACTAAATATAGAATTTAGTAAAGAAAAGATCCCACACAGAAATAGCTGTAAGGTTTATTAGTTTTCAGGGTTTTATCCAAAATCACAATTAGAAGCAGCTTCTATTTTTAGAAGGCTTTGTCAGCTCAGACCCACAAGGCTGTTTTAAAAGCTCCAGACCATGTCTAATATTTTTAGAAACTATTTCGAACAAATGAATACACACACACACACAGTTCCCTTTTCAGGTCACTATCACATATTCTTACGAAATGCATGGCCAGCCTTCTGTGAGACCTACAGTAAAAGCTTCAGAAATAGTGTGTGTGTGTGTGTGTGTGTGTGTGTGTGTGTGTGTGTGTGTGTGTGTGTGTGTGTGTGTGTGTCTGTGTGTGTGTGCAATACAATGTGAGCACCCCTATCTTCTAAATGCCCTCTAAGGTAAAATTGGAAGCATAACAATAATATATCTTTTCCATCTAAAGCTATCAATCCTCACCTGTATACACTGTCACCTGTTCCCAAAATAAAACTATAAATGCATGTCAAATATAGATTCTTAGCTAAACTCTTGATAAAGCTTTAAACACACAGTTGTTGGCTTATTGGCTATTGCTGGGGCAGCACTGGGCAGTACAGCAGAGCACTGAGCTGCAGGCGTGCATCACCTCCCCACAGAGAGGGCAGGATGTGCTTTGCAATATGTTTAGCCTTTGTGACAGGACTGATGATAATTTCATCAAAACCAAGAACAATATGTATCCAACTAAGTGTTGTCTGCGTGTATTTTTTTTTTTGTGGAGCTCATCCAAGAACAAATAAAGGCAACCAAATGAAACTACTATCTGTGCGTCTTGTCTTGTCTTCAGTGGGGGGAAATGCTCCTGATGCTGAGAGTCAGAGACAGGTTCAGGAAGTCAGAAAAGGAGTAAAAGACAAACCTCACTACACTATTATTAAAAACATGTAATCCTTTGTACAGGTTGCTCTGAATGCCTTCATAAGACTGGTCTTCCATTGACTGTATGTTATGATGAGTAAATGACACCTATCTCTATTCACTTTGATGATAAAACTGGGATGTGTGATGTTCCTACTGTAACTGAAGGATTCTGTTATTTGTTTGTTTCTGCATATGTGCACGAGTGTTTTTATATAAATGTGCATGTGAAAAAAAATGAAAGTAATTCAACAAGGAGTTCAGAGGGCAGTTACACATACATCCTGTCAGCCTGGCACACATCTTTTACAGCACACACAGTAAATGCTAATTATAAATACTGCATGTTTGTATCCATTAGAGAAAGATCTTGATACGCTGCCGCATACCATCTGTTAATCTCGCCCCATGAACCTGAATGGTGATGAACTGTGCCTTTCTTGGCGAGAGAACATAACAAGCTAGAGGATCAAAGCGATTTGGAATTGTGCCAACATCAGTTATGATATGCGGTCGAGCTGAAGTGATCTTCTTGTTGTATCTAATTCACCACGAGCCTCGCTGAAAACTGCCACACATATGGAGAAGTAAGGAGTTGTGTTTTCTCTGCCATGAATTGAATCTTTTATATGTACATAGGGACTGGACCCAAATTAAACAAACCAACTAATCAAACAGAACCAAAAACTGTCATGATCCAAGTTACAGTGATATTAACTGTCTTAATAGAGTTGACAGAGGATGGGTAGGGGGTATTTAGAGGTTAGAAATCTGCAACCTCACCACTAGATGCTGCTAACTCTTACACACTGCCCCTTTAAGACCAGTTCTTAAACAGTGTTTCACTGCTCTGGTGTCATATGTTGTATGTTGGTTATTACGACCAACGGTAACGTGTTAGTGAGGAAGCTGAAATCATTGTGACATGAGTGAAAGAAAAATATGACATACACGTTAAGAAGAAGAGGACACGGTGGACCACACTGAGGCATGGAGCTTGTCAGGCCAGGTATAGGAGCTCATTGTTAGAGGTTAGAAAAGGTTCAAGTACTTTAAAAAACCATCATGCACCCTAATCACCCTGATTTGCCAGATCCAATGCTTTTTAAAATGTTCCCCATCTGACCAGAAGCCAAACAATGTTCCTGATCTGTAGGACGTCTGGGGTGACCTGGTTATGCTGGAGCCATCACAACCCAGACAAGGTGGCACAATAAACCTAGAAAGAGGATTTTCCAAACAATTAAAAAAATGTTTTTGTGAAGTTCCAGTAACCAAAAATGAATAATGAAACCCAAACTCCCCAAAGTCCCTCAGGCATTATCCTCTTTTTCTCTGAGGTATGGAAACATAATTTTTTCTGACAGCCACAGGCAAACTTACCATTAGGCAAAAGTAGGTGAAGGCCCTTGGATAGGTAGAGAGAGAGAGAGAGGGAGGGCATATTCATTTTTAATTCATTAAAAACAAAACTATTCCACTAATAAAAACATGCATGGAAACAACAAAATATTTTGCTCACATGTATTATGAACAACCGAAATAATTAGAAATGTATTTTCAGCAGGTGTCTAGTGTTTCTGTTTGTTTTTTGTTTACCCTTCTCTGTTGCTTCTGCGTTATTCTCCCAATCTGCAAACCCACCAGGCAGAAAACATCTCTCCCCGAAAAAGGGGAACAGATGGAGAGGAAGTCTTAAACCATCTACAGGGATCTGCAGCTATGATACAAGGCTGAGATGACCTCATTGCCAGATGCAAAGTGACAACTCACTGCTTGACCTGAATATACACAAACAAATGTCTCACTTTGTCTAAACACAGAGCAGGCTTCTTCTCGGTCACAATCAATTAATTATACAGCAGAAATAGAGCCAGACTAGACCTAACGCTGCTGGATGAATTAACATGTGTTCACACAGCTTCCAAACCTAAGCTCGATAGCACCACTGCACTGCTCACTTAAGACTCTGTCCATCAACCTTTGCTCCCCTGCCGATTGTTCAGCTCTTTACCCATTGCTGACTTTTATACAAACATGTTTTGCTTCACAGTCTCCATGTCTAAATGTCTGATGTCTGAGCACATTTGTATAGGTTCTCGCTAAGTTGTTACCATATACAAGATTGTTGAACAAATATCACATAGGTATCATTTACAGTATAAATCTTCAAACTCCCAGGTTGTTTCCCCTTATTTTCCATACTTTGGAACTTGCCATCTTCATTATCTAGCTGTCAGATGTGTATTTTCAAGTTGCATTTAAGGGGCGTAAGTGACAGTGGTTTTCCAAAGTACTTCTGAGCCCACTTGGCTGTATTCATCACAATAATATGATGGTTTCTAATGCGGCGCAGCCTGAGGATTGACGGTCATGCAGCACTTTCTGCCCTTGGCCTTTACACACTGAGATTTCCCCAGAGCCCCTGAATCTTCTCAAAATGTTATGAACTGTAGATGGTGAAAGACTTGAATTCTTTGCAATCTTCTGTTGAGAAACATTCTTTTTGATATGACTGACAGGCCTAGTTATCTAGGCCTGAACCTTCAGTGACTTCTTTTTGAATTGGATTCTTTTTATTATTTATTACAATTCACCTGCTAATTCAGGAGTCATCCAAAAATAATGTTATAAGCTTAATTTGCCTCTGTCACAACCTCTTTTGAGTGTGTGTGTGTGTTTTTTTGTTTTTTGTTGTTGCAGCGTCAAAATCAGTGCGAATGAAGTGTACATGTTTTTAAGTCAAATGAACGAGTACAAAATCTGTGCAAGCTGTCTAACAAGGGATTTAATCCCACACTCAGCTCTACAGCTCTAAATCAGAGCATGGAGTGTTTCTCAGTAGGTAATTGTTGAGTAATGATTGAGTACTGCATACTTAACATTTCCATTTCTAAAATCATGGACACACAGAAAAATTGCTGCATTGTGTTTCTTTCTAACCCCACATAGTAAAGAAAACTTTATCAATGCTATATGTTAACGGTGGTAAGAGATTATACAGTACATCGCAGTAAAATAGTGCACAATCAATTTAAATTATATGTTTTAGTTTCAGTTTAAAATTGGGTTGATTGTTCTAAATAGGTAGCTTGACGTAAATGTAAAAATGTTCTTTGTTGTTCTTTGTTGTTCAGTCCTCTCTCTAACACACAGCTAGATGTGGATTGTGCACAGTGTCGTAAACTGGAAGTTACCAGTGGATAAACCCTAGAGGAAATATATACATATTCATTATATAAAAACAACAACAACACAAGTCATTATGAATTCCACTGATGTTGCAGTCTATGAGGTTAACCTCTCAGATACTGAATATGTATTTAGAGCAGGGAAGTTGAGTACATTAGAAAATGAATGAGACAGCCAAAACATTAGAAAACCCTCTATATTAATATACTATTTTAATATTAACTAATGTGCATAAAGGATTCTGTGTCATGCTTTGTCCACTGTGTAACAACAGGGAATCTGGCCTCAAAACGCCTGAATTGTTGAGCTTGTGACAGTCTGGGTTTGTGGGCAAATTTAATATGAGGATTCTATCTTCTCTATTTATTTCTTTTTTTCTTCACTGTGAAATAGGCATAGTTAAAATCCCTGCAGCTTTGGGTGTGCAAACTATTTTTGTCTCTCTCTCTTCTTTTGTCTTTGGTTGAATGTAATTATCTTTACATCAATAGCAATAAAAAAGAATAATGTTTTATACCAGAAATAATAAAGCATAAAAGAAACTCAAAGCAAAATGAAAAAGAAACATGGGAATGTGATGATGTGTGATAGAATGACATGAAATGGCCAAAAAACTAAGCAGAGAGTTGTGGTTGGTTTAGTCTCTGTAAACAGCAAAATCGAGCGATGCTGCTTGCAAGTGGTCATGTTAGTCATTGCAGAAGTTTGCACTAGTCTACTACTAATTAATGTTCAAAGGAATTCATCCAACAACGGTGCAGAGCTATGGTAGAACTCCAGGGTTTATAAAGGGGTTTAAAGCCATGTGATCCATCATGATAGACTGCATACATCATGTCAGGATGTAACACCCATCGAGCATTTAGAAGGACAGCAACACCTAAACTTCTGCTGTCATTCTGCATGAGATGCCAAGTCACTTTTTCAGAGTCAGAGCAGAATAGAAACAGCATCAAAGAAAATGGGCAGATCAAAACGGATTAAAAAACAGAAATCCCCACCACTGACAGACAGTAGGTGTTCATTAGTGGATTTAAAGAAGGCAGACTGTCTCAGTGCTATAGAGTATTGTCTCTAAATCCTCAGAGAGAAATGCCAATTATAAAGAAATTTAAACGTGCAGGTTCCCTATAAGCTAATTGGACCACAACATGCTTTAACAAGCTGGGAAAGAGTCGGCCAACAGGAAACAGCTCACAACTGACAACCGATTGAAGTGAACCTGGAAGGACTTGTAGGAACTTTAAAGCGGTCACTTCTGAACCTTTAATTAATTACATATTAACTTAAGTCACACTGGCACTACTGTATCTGTATTTAATCCCTGCTTAACATTATCATACTTGATCAGATCTTATTATTGTAGTGGTGATGCATTTGAGCACTGTAATACAGAGTGCTGGCGGTAATTATATATTAGAACTGCAGTGAGTTCAGTACAGTATTATCAGGGTTTCTTTTAAACCTTACACAAGACCTCAAGACGAAATCTTCAACAGTGTAGGTGTGGAGTATCATCTCATATTTTCTCATTTTGACTCAGTGAAATAATTAGCTGCCAGTCTCTCAGTTCATATCCCTCATTTTTCAACACATGTTTGGTCTTGAATGAGTGGAGCTGTGCACTGTAGGATCAGTGTCCCAGTATCTCCTTAACTCCTTATGTAACCCCAGACCGACTCTCTATGGTGCCCATCAGGGCTCTTTAGGACACACCATCTGTTGCATCTCCTTGTTCTTCTGGTGTCTCAAAATGGATCTTTATGTCTTTGGCTGGATGTTTGGACTTGTTTTCATGCTGCAAAATGAATATGGACCTGACTGGACACGTGCCTGTTTGATGAAAACATCTGCAGTACGTGTAAAAATGCAGTTGGTTTGCCAACAAGTTTAAAATACCAAGTTGTTCCTAAAGAAAGTTTTTTTCAGTTTTTGTTGCTTTAGTGGGAAATCGGGTTCTAATTTATGTACTTTGATCGTCTTTTATTTAAAATCTTGTTAAGAGGTGATGTGCAACGTAGACTTTGTAGTTTGTGCTTCATCCAGTGGATGGCAGCAACACGTCTAACGTGCTGCGCAGCCACTGCAATTTCACAGAAGAAGAAGTTTCCGGCGCAACAGCTAGGCATCAACATGCCTACAGCTGTGATTATGGAGGAAAATTTTGATAAATTATTAGAGCAATGTGAAGCTCAAGAGCTAGAGGTAAGCTTTGAATTGTGAATCTTATGGATTTCCTTGAACCGACAGTAAACGTACCGGTTTTCTGTCCTTTCACAGTGGTGTTTCTGACACCTAGCTTGCCAATGGCCAGTCAAGGCTAATGTTATGGCTAAGACGCTATCTTGATTGAGGCAATTATACTTCCATGCACTGTTAAATTAACTTACGCTACATATTAACGTTAACCCACGTTAACTAGTGAACACAATCTAACAAAGTCAACAATTTCAGATCACCTCAGTTAAACGTAACGTTAAGCGCAGAAGTGGAAGATTAAGCTAGCAATGCTGTGTGCTAGTAGCACATAGTGGGCAACAACTTAGCTATGTAGTTAGAGATTTCGTGGTAAACTTAAGTTAGCTATAACTAAAATCACAGTATTGTTTTATTTAGGATGTAATGGTGTTAAAAGCTGTTGCCATGTTGCGTCAGGTATGTCCAGGACAGACCATTACCATCCAAAAAGGAAGCTATTCTATATTATTGTCTGAACCTAAAGAAAACATAATGAACACTAGTACCTGCTATTAGGGGTATAGTCTGTAACAAAAATCTAGTAAATATAATAGAGAATGTGATAAATTATATGGCATGCATAAGGATAGGCTATGAGCTTCAGCGTAACACTTGCATTTCTTTTTAACAGGCTCCTGGAGGCATTGCTACACCTCAGGTCTATGCTCAGTTGCTGGCGCTGTATTTACTTCATAATGACATGTAAGACAACTTTGTAAATGTCGTCAGTAGCAGAAATGTTTTTCTAATGAGTGTCGCAGGTTTGGTTTATTTGCACTTTAGAGAAAGAAATGGAAAATATCAAGAATGTGCATCCTCTGCAAACAGAGGACACACACTTGCTGTGACCTTTTCTAGACTGCTGCACACTCATCTATATCTATATAAACTCGAATCCGACATAAAGACATAAAAATAAATTCTCACTTATGATTGAAATGTTTTCTGTATCCTCAAATGCTACCTGTATCCATGCATCTGTGTAGTTGGCATGTGTTCTGTTTTACCATTGAAAAACCTGCCTTATAAAGTTGCATATATCTGCTCTTTTATTCTGTGTTGACAAATGGATGTTGTTGTGGCACCAACAGGAACAATGCCAGGTATCTGTGGAAGAGGATTCCTCAGTCAATAAAATCGGTAAGAATGCTAAAAAATATACAAACTTGGTCAAGGAAGCATTGCTGAAACCATGATACATACATTCCCCTCCAAAAGCATTGGAACAGCAAGTTCTCCTTGCTCCCACAAAATGTGGGTCATCCGATTCAAAAGGTGCTGTGTTCTATCTAGTTTAATGTAATTAGAAATAAAAGCAGAAATTTAGAATGTATTATTTCCCCTGGTTCATGCTGCTTGAATGTTTAGTTACCGTATTTTTACATAGTTTTTATATTTACCATTTTAATTTTATTAACAAAAGTGATTTTGCGAAGAACTTTAAAAAGCATTCAGGCCTGGATTTCTGTGCCTCTCCAGAACCAACTCTGCCTATAGCAGAAACAATGCTCAAAAGAAGATTGATAATAGCTGTTTACAAGTACCATCATAATGTGCAGGTCACTCATAACAATAGGAAAATTTGCCAGCACCAGGAGAAAGGCTTGATTTAGTGTTAGTTTAGTCAACTCATTAGAACTAATTAGAAAACGTTATTGTCACATAGATGATTACTTTTTAACCTTTTAACTTTTTAACTCAGCTGAAGAGAGGGGTTTTCAGATTGTATAATAAAGTAGCTATATCTTGACTCAGAAACCTTTGAATTGGCATTTTAAATGGAATTTTAGAGAATTTAACTGTGATCCAGTAGCTGATAGTACTTGGGTGTAACTGCTGTTTATAATTGTCTGAAAGCCAATTCTGGTCAAGTGTTGCCTGGTTTTGAAATGCTTTTCACTTGTTGTGTACAGGCAAACCAAGAATTAACAGCTATTTGGGCTGTTGGCCAGCGCATTTGGCAGAGAGATTTTCCAGGAATCTACACAGCCATCGCAGCTTACCAGTGGACAGAGACTATTCTTCCAGTCATGGAGGGCCTTCGAGGTAAGAAAAACATAAAATAATAAATCATTTTTATATGCTTTATGCATATTGCTCTGGAAAAATTCAGTGCAGACAATCAGATCAATGTTTACATTTTCTCAGCAAGGTTTAAAGTTAAAGCCAGCAGGGGGCCCCAGCTGAACACACATGATAAAACCAAGCTAAAAGGAAATAAAACATGATTTAAAATAATTAAAGTAGAAAACTTGACTATTATTGTCCAGCAGTATGGTATGCGTAACAGTGTCATGAAGGGTAGCGCAGGTGGCTACAACACAATAGACAGATTAAGAATTTGTGATTTAAAATTCTTGCCTATGTGATCTTGCGCATTTTTTCAAAATGAGAGTAAATGCCTAAATATTTCTGTGTCTTGTTTTATGCAACAGCCTCTAATATCTAAAGAGTCATATTGATAAACAAAGCTATTTAATATTATTGTCTAATGCAAGTGCTGGGCCATTTGTACCATGTGGTGGTTCCCTTGTGCAACAGTTTAAGAATAGCTTATGTTTAGCCCTCATGTTTACGGTACTTCATGTTGAACTACCGTGGATGCTGATGTACAGTATTTCATTAGACACTTAGATAACCAGGGATCATTATTTCCTGAAGATGTATTGGAATAAAATCCCTTTCAACAAGACATTTTTAACAGGATTATTATCTAGCAAAGAGTAAAACATGTTGTAGTCTATTTAAATAACTAGTGTATCACAAGGAAATGGAAAGTCCCAACAGCTGATTTGCCTTACACTTGGTTTAACAATTTGTTGCTAAAATTAGAAAAGTAACACCAAATTGGCTTGACAAATTACTAAGCCTAAGGTGATATCTTATCAAAAACCTCAAAAGCATTTCTAAAAGAGCCAACTAAAGAAAGCAAACCTTCACATGTGAAAAGCAAGACTCCAGCTTTAGCTATTAATTTCATTATTTAACTTTAATTTAATTATTCAGTATTTAACTTGCAAAATTGTTTACTGTCATCCACATTTATATTACCATATACCAAGTCACAAGATGTTGACATTGATTTGTTTACTATTTAGATTGAGCACTGTCTCCCAGGTGGGTCTCTGAACCAGTCACATGGACCTTGTTTGTCTCTGCTCAGTCCACCAATTCTGTCACTGTTTGAGGGGACACAGTGCCCACTGGGACATGTGACACATGCTGCATTAGTTAGGAGGGGCCATTTCTGTGAAAAGATCCCTGGCCGGCAAGCAGGCAGGAATGTGTGTTCTGGTTGGTCAAAAGGATCGGGTATCACCAGCTGTGAGGGGCTGGTATAAAGGACAGGGCTGTTCTAAGCAAGAACAGTTATCAACATTTCACAAGTAGCAGCTCATGCTAAGGAGACATTCTCAGGGTGTGCCCTCCATTTAAGTAATTTTTTGAAACTATCAGAGAGAGACGCTGTCTGTTTTCTCTTTTTGGAAATTGGGAAACTTATTGGTTAAGGTCTACGCACAGACTTTTTCATAATGGACGTCCAAAGGACAGGATCTATGGTTCGGCCCCCCAGCCCCATGGATAGTCTCGAGAAGCAGCTGAGCTGTCCTATCTGCCTGGACATGTTTACCAAACCTGTGGTCATCCTGCCCTGCCAGCATAACTTGTGCCGTAGTTGTGCCAGCGATCTCTATGACTCGCGCAACCCATACCGCTTTTCTGGTGGTGTTTTTCGCTGTCCTACCTGCCGTTTTGAGGTTGTGCTTGATCGTCACGGCGTGCACGGTCTCCAGCGCAATCTCCTGGTAGAAAATATTATTGACATCTATAAGCAGCAGCAAGAAGGTAGTGGCAGTGGAAGTACCGAAACCAACCTGAAGCCTAAAGAATCCAAAGAACCAAAGTGCCAAGAACACGAAGATGAGAAAATCAACATTTATTGTGTGACCTGCCAAGTACCTACCTGCTCCATGTGCAAAGTGTTTGGTCAACATAAGGACTGTGAGGTGGCACCGTTAGCAAGTGTTTACCAGGCCCAGAAAGGTGAACTGAGTAATGCTATTGATACCCTTGTATCTAGCAATGGCCGCCTACAGGCCCTGCTCAACCAGATGGAAGATGCCTGCCGTGCGGTGCAGGAGAATTCTCAGCGTGCTAAGCAAGGGTTAGCTGAACGCTTTGACCTGTTGTATGCTGTCCTTGAAGAGCGCAAGACCGTCCTTCTAGAGCAGATTGGTAAAGAGCAAGATGAAAAGGTGGCAGCTCTGCGGGCACTGGCTCAACGCTATGGCGAACGACTGCAGGCTAGTTCGGAGCTCACCGATACAGCTGTGAGAGCATTAGAGCAGAGTGGCACTGCTGAGTTTCTGATGGCCTCCAAGGGCCTAATCACACAGACCAAAGATGCAGCTAAAAGCTCACTAGGGGAAGAGAGGCCAGAGCCAGGCTTTGAGAAGATGGACCACTTCACGTTGTCAACAGAGCACATTGAATCAGTCCTGTCGAAAATGGACTTTTCAGTCTGCGATGACGATGAATTTGAAGATGCGGAGGAGGAAGAGGAGGAGGAATAATACAAACTGAAGTGTTTATGAACTTGTAGGAAATACTGTAACATGTTTTTGAGAGATCTTTTTGACAAGTGTTTTTGGCAGGGAGTTTTTTGTTGAACGAAATCTAAGGTTACAGTGGATGTGGGCTAAAATGGCTTGCCCTTACTTTCAGTGCAATATTTCATTTCAGTCATATTCCTACCTTTTCTTAACTTCTTTTTATACTTTTGTACTTCTAAGCCAGTTATCTGGAAAAATAGGTAGATAAACGTAAAGATAGTTTGTCTGAAGATTGATTACACATCATTTTCCTTTTGCTGTCTGTAGCTTATGAGAATAAGCACTTTGTCAAAGTTTGTGTAGAAGTGGTGATCAGCTGAGCTCCTTGTAATCACCAAATCTGTCTTTTTATGGAATGGAAATAAAGCTGCATGAAGTTAAGCTTATATTTACTTTATTTTTAAGTCTAAATTTCTAAAATTAAAAAAAATTAAAATAAGAACGTATACAAAAAAAGAAATCTATGAAGACTATTTTGGTCATATAGATTTTTCTTGGAGCGCTTTTATCAAAATGTTTCCCAGTCAGTTGCTGCGCTTACTTGGCAATAGACTGTATTTAAAAATAAAAGCCCTTGCCATGTCCTGTCTGCTTTGCCTTTGCTGGTGAAAAGTGAAGGCTATTTTTAAGAGGTAAGGGGGGTGAGAAGTGATAGCGGCCCTGGAATAGACCGTCCGAGAAGGACAAGCAAGGTCATGTTTCTCCTCCATAAAGCTCCCATCCTCCCACCCATGCATGTCTTGCTCAGCAGCTCCAACCCAACTCCAAAGTGTCAGAAAGACTGGTCCGGGTGCCAACAAGTCAAAATCTAATGGTCAAGAGGCCATGGTAAAAATACATGTGTGCCTGGGGACTGGGTTACAAAAAGCCCCTTGAGGTGACCTGCTTAGTAGTGTGGTGAGACCTCATTCCTTCTCTGTTATGCAGTCAGTCAGATGCAAGAATGTTATTGAAGTATGATGGTTCATTTTCAATATATAAGAACTGTATGCTGATGACAGAGGAAAACATGTCAGTTGGCTTCCTGTTTAGTCACTGATCAGATGTGTGGCACCACGTGATGTAACAGTAGTTTTGTCATCATGGGCCCCTTAAACTCTTATCCTATGTTTTAATCATTTTGACATAGTGCCTTATTGAAGATCACCATAACTTAAAGTGAAACCATAACAGAAGAACAATTCAGTACTTTTAAACACTGAAGAAACACAGTTTTCTACGTTGATATTTTCCACCTCTTTATATGAAAGTAAAATAACAAGGAGAACAGGAAGCTCCTTGGAAAGCTCAATGGGAAAGTGCTCTTGACAAATCTCTTGCCTTCCACTCACAGCTGTCTTTTCTCATCCCACTTGTTATTGTTACTGCTGCTAGTCGCTGGCTGTTGGTACACATTAACTGTTGCTAGGCTATAAAACACGAAAGGCCACAGCCCTGGGGCATTTATGTGATAGCGGCAGGAGCAGCAGCAGCAAACACATGCCTGTGTGTGTTGTTCCGTGCTGTTGTGCGCAGTCATGTCATTCTCACCATTACCTGCACAAACTACAGCACCATATCAAGTCAGGCTTGTCAGGTGATAGGCAGGGCAGTTTGGACAGCTGGGATGTCTAAGCCAGTGCCTGCTGATAAAGACCTCAGTGCTCTGTGGAATGTTAAGCACATAACGTCCATGTGTGATTCATCTTAAACATGCAGCATTTAACTATGGAAACTTCATTATTTCTTGTAGCTCACAATTCACAACAAAAATCAACAGTTCGGCGATAAAGAAATGCACAATTTAATTTAAAGCAAACCGAGATGCTAAAAGCAATTAAAAGAACACAACTTAGCACATTGGTTTGGACAAGCTTTATTTAGTTTGAAACCCAGAGTTACAGTAGAGTTGAAAATTACATTATCAAACCTTAAAAGGAGGAAAATATGCTCAAACTAAAAAACATAGAATGCAAAACTGTCCATGCAGGCCTCCAGCATTTACTTGACAGATTACCAAAACATACTCGCCTGTAAGGAATACGAGCCCTGCTTCAGACGACCCGTCCATCTTGATTCATTGCTATTTAGAGAATAGAACCTGTAGCTGTTGCTAATTAGCAGCATTATTTTCAAGATACATGTATTTTAAATAGAACCAGAGCACAGTTTGAGCACGTGTGCACTCAATATGTATCTATCTAATGTTAATGTCTCAGTGGTTCATGGATTCTTCACAGAAAGCACGCGACAAAGGGCGTACAGCCTTGTGGCCCAGGCCTACACTTCCATCACAGCGGATGATTTTGCTGCTTTTGTGGGCTATTCTGTGGATGAGGCAGTGAAGGGTAAGACTGAATCTACACCTCACACGAAAGGTTTAAACATTGTATCATTGTGTGTGTGTGTGTGTGTGTGTGTGTGTGTGTGTGTCATTTCTGTGTAATGCAGTCAGCCTCCATTACATAACCGTTTGTACATTTGTTGATGAAGGTGATTGTCCTCACTTCCATTTTTCTCCAAAGGTGTCGTGAGCCAAGGCTGGCAGGCAGACCCTACTACCAGGATGGTGATGCCCAAAAAGCCAGGTAGGTGGCAGTGTTGCTCTTAGAAACAGCACACTGCTGTGCTGGTCAAACTTTTTCCTAAGTTATTCTGAACCCCCCTGTTCCTGCTACTTTTCCTGTTGAGCAGGGATTTAGGAACCACTTGTAATCCCTCTGAAAGACTGCTGACATTTTTCTCTTCGTAGAATCTGTTGATTTATTTATTTTTGTTGAAAACTCCCTTGTATAATTCTAAATTTCCCATACTTGCTCCAGTCTTTTTATTTTCCTCTCCTATGTTTACTCATTTTCTCACAATTTTTCATCAGCACGTCCTCAAGTTAGAGCATGGCAGATTGATCCATCCTGTAATAGAAGCATATTGATTCAGGCAGACAGAAGAGGAGTTGTTTGTGGTCCAAACCTCCACTCTATAATCATCCGACCTTACTGCCGAAGCATCTGCTGCGCACATGTCCAGCCCAAAAATACTACCCACTCTCCATTAATCCCCACATGGTTGTTTTTCCCCTCTTCAGCGCCTCTGGGACTTAATATCACTTTTTGTAAAAGAGTGAATCTCAAACAGGAATTCATCCAGGTTAGGATAAATGTTAACTGTTAGACTGACCTTCAGGTTGCATTTCTCACAGCTCTATGGGGAGAATCTGTAGGTAGTGGTGTTAAACAGGCTAGAGGAAGTGGTGAACTCATGCAGATGTGGAGCTGTTACGCTGTCAGCTTGAAACCTGGTCACTGAGTTGGAACACATAGGCAGTAGAGTTAAAAACCAGAGGTGCATGAAGATGGATAGCACTTGGCACTATGAGGAATCCCCGTCTGACTCACTTCTCGTCCTCCATGTCTTTCTCTCCCCCTCTCTCAACAGATCCTCCCCCCGTCTCATTGGTTCCAAATGAGCAGCAGTTGGCCAGACTCACTGACTACGTGGCTTTCCTCGAGAACTGATAACCCACCACAACCACTGCCACCCTATTTTTTTTTTTTTTCTTCTGCTTGGTACTGAGGGAGAATGCAAGTTCAGATAGACTCTTCCTCCTCCCTACTTCTTCAAAGTCCCACTCTTGGATAAAGACAAACCAAAAACACAGATCACCTTGCATGAATGCTGCAGGCTCTTTTCTAAGACCTACCTGTTTATGTTCACTGAGTCACATAACTTCCCCTGTTAATTCATATCTTGGAATTTAACTGTCTGTATTTATATTTTGATGCTCTTTGCAATCCACCTGATGTGTAAATTTAGGTCAGGTATCACAAAGCAGGTATCACAGGAAATATGTCTCACACCTCTGTTAGTATGGTTTTATTGCTAACTCTGCAAATCCATCTCACACAACACAAATACACAAACCGGTATGTACGTCCATCCTGTTTTAGCATATAAAGATTACCTTACAGCAAACATCATTAGGTAACAGAAGTCTTGGCATGCATGCATTACCTTATGGAGTGCAGTCCTCAGACCTCTTTTCTTTTCTTTTTTTTTTTTTCTTTTTTTGATGTTTATGTTTTAAACTGGTGAATAAATATTTTGCCGTTTCTAATTCAGTGTTCTTTTATTTTGGCATTTGAAAGTTTTCTTCTTTCAAGTTGGGAGGAGCACATTGGAGTCAGTCAAACATGTTGAATATTTAAATAGATTTGGCCTTCGGGGTGTTCCAGTGTCACATTTGTCCGATGTGAAAACAAGCATGTCTTTTTTTGCTGTGGTCTGGCGTTAACAAATCCCACACGGGGAAGAACATAATATGTATTACAACGTTGGATCTTCAGCCAAAGCTCTTTGGTTTCCTCCAGTTCTACCTCAAAATAACTTGAACCGATTTGTCAAATTACTTACGGTGAATTGAATTTACAGTAGAATGAGGATGATTTAACATTTACCTTTAGGTCTAGTGTGCCTGCTGCATGACTACACCCACCATTATGGTAACATACAAATCAACTTCTCTGTCGATGTTATGGTGTGAAGAATCAACATTCCCATTTAACTGCGACATCACACTTTTTAGCCTGTTTCATCACTTCTCCAAAAAAATACTGCAGCTTAGGCTTAAATGTTACCAGTAGGGTTGATGCTCTCTGATATTTAGTAAGTTGACATCACTGAGTGTTGGTCGTTTTATTTTGTAAAGGCATGCCTGGCTGCCATCTGTTCACTATACTCCAAAATAAAAGTCTGGCACTGTTTTATTAAATTTCTTTCTGCTGTACATCCTGTTTTGAAGCAGAACTTGGAACAGTATTGGTAAACTTTATAGTTGTTTGATCTTCAGTGTAGCTTGACATTGAAAGCAGACATTGCAGGCATTGATGTGAGTTGGTGTGAAGAGAAGCCCATCAGGGTGTTTCTGTGAATGCTTGTGAAAGGAGTTTGGGTATGTCATGTCATGGTTCACTCTGCTTTGAACATGCACATCTTAATGCATCCTACTTGTGTAGTTTGTTCACAGTTATATATAGATATGGCTCAGTATGTGTTTGTGCATTAGCTGTGTTCAAACTCGTGCTGGCTCGAACTGTCCAGGCATGTGTTGAACACCACGCCGTGAGGGTGTAACTGACCCTGATCACTCTTCGGTGTTCCTGCTGACCCTGAGACTGTCACAGCCAAACTAAATTTGTACACGTTGGCACATGCAACCGCACAAATCAGCTGCACTGATGAAATGCTGACGTGAGATTGCAGATACTATGTACTTCTGTGTAAAAGCATGTTATTAACTGTAGCGATGTGGACAACGTCAGTGTGTGCACAGGGAAAGTCAAGTTGACTACAGCTAAGTTCATTGTTTTAACTAAATGTTTAGCATTTGGCTTGTATAGTTGTCCCCTTTCTACATTACAGAGTGTGCCATAGTATGATATTCCAGTGGCTGTGTAGCTCCATTGGTTAGAGTTTCTAGTGATGCTACTAGCGCCAAGGTGGCGGGTTTGATCCCCATTCGGGCCAATGTTTATTAGTTTCACTGTGTAAGGTTGTGGATTGGGTGCCGGACCTAACAATATGCACAATATTACCATTGTGAGGTCTTCATTAATTATTAATTAATTAATTAACGAAAACCGGAATAATAAGTAAATGTATAAAAGTTACATACAATTTGATGTTGACATTTAGAACACGTTAGAAGTTCAATGATTACACTACCATTGCCTAATTCAGTAATGCTTCAATATTTCACAATTTGAGGTTTGCTGCTGTACCGGTTTGTGTGGCTGGGGTATGCTATGAAGGTGCTGAAACTCCTTGTCCTGTTAACTCACTGTGTGTTCTTAGCTGATTTGCTAATGTGTTCACAGTTGCAGTGTATGTGAACTATGCAGCTGAGGTCGTGAGTTCCTGTCTGCCCCCCTCAGTGTTCAGTGAGGTCGAGGTCTAAAACTGTGTCTGTGATGCGCTTTTCAGTGAACAAAGTGTCATGATCATCTTCTGACGCTGTGGTCACTTTTGGTCTGCCTGCTCATGCTTGAAATACAACAGATCTAGTTTCTATTTGCATTTGCCATGCACTGCCCCACTCAGAAACCCTCAATCATGTCCTGTGCTAGTACAGTTGGTTATAGTATAGTGCTAATAAAACTAAGGTTGTGGATTTTTTTTCAATATGGGCTAAAGAAAGTCCTTTTATATCTAGAGTAACAATCAGACTTCTGACTTTCATGGTGCAGTGTTTCCCACCATCACGATATTATCTATTCAGCAAAGTTCTGTTGGAAGCTTGAGGAACAGCCATATTTATTACAGGTGCACGTCAGCTGCAGGTTATTTAACTGAACGAGCCTGTGATGAGGTCGACTTCAGGTGCACCCTGTTTGTATCTAGAACAAGTTCACTTGTGGATCTGAATACTTTCTGAATTCACTGTAATTTTTCACCCCTGAATACTGAACTACAGGGTTGTCTTCCCCCTGTCAGGGTGTGTGTGTGGCTGACTATACTTACTTTACATACCATAAAGGGCTTTAGATGAAAGCATTCCTCAGTGATGTTGAAGAATCCCTGTACAGCAAAAGGCTCTTTAAGGCAATCTATAGGGGAAATGAGTTAATTTGAAAAACCTGAGTTTGGATCCTGAACGTGGATACTATATCAGTGTTACAGGCCAGTTTTGACCCAATCAGACCTTTAATGTGGGTAACTTGATGCATGTGGATAACCACCACGATTTTAGTGCTTTATATGACACATAATTCTGCCATGAAACATCTCAGAGGCTGCTTTAAACTCAGGACATAAGGTCATGCTGTGTCTACACAATACACTCTTTACAGCTGTGGGTCCAGCAGCAGGTCTTAAAAGTCTCAAACTTGTTTAATGAAGAAGGCGAGTGAAGATTTGCTGTAGTTTTCTATTCTCTCTGGTCACTGCTGTTCGCACCATCAAATACCAGGACTGCAAATTGTTGTTCAACGCAGATGTCCTTGTAATAAATTACAGCTGTTATTACAAAAATAGTCACCAGCACTTAAAATCAGTCTTGCCTTTGAGCCTTTACTCACATACAAATTACAATTTACATACAAATGGTCTTCATTCAGATGTTTCCTTTCCAGCCTGTTTCATTTTAAGTAAATGTACTGTCCTTTTATTTTTGTTTGCAGTGAAGCTTCAGATATCAGAAACAATGAACCTCACAAAAAGGAAGAAACAGAAAAGGAAAACTTTGAGCATTGAAGTGAAAATAAGAGAAGTCGTGGCGTCAGTGTGCACAGATGTTCACTAAGAGCGTTTCAGAGGGTCAACAATGAATTCCTACCTTATTTTACAGAACATGCCACAGATGTGATGTTACAGCAGACTACATGGTTATCAAGTCATATATAAACACAGTTCTGCTAAAGTAGAATCCAAAATGTCCATCTTCTCTGCTTATTTGATGCATGATCTGCAAAACACAAACACAGTACTTTGTACTACTACTGGTACTGACCTACTGTAATAGTCCTACATAAAAAGTCATATTAAAGGATAAAACTAAGAGTATAAGTACTAATAATACAGACAGATGTCCCAAATATAAAATATTTATTCATATATGTTATTATTAATTTGTTAATCTCAATCCATGAAGGTGTTGTATGCTTGGTCAAGGTGGAGCTCTTACTGTAACTACGTATGTTAGCCTAGGGGATCCCTCGTTACCTTATTGAAAGGAGCGATTTAGAGAGAACGTCAGTGTCTGGCAAAAGTACAAAAACATATAAACTTCTGAAATATGGCAAGAGACTCCACATCTGCTCTTTTAGACAGTTATGAGCCAAGAAGTTGTCAAAACTTTTTATAAGCATATTGTGTTTTTTTTTCTGTGAATTCCCAAACAGAAAAGAAACAAATACAGCTGTTAGATGAATGTGGAGTAAAATGTGCAAGACCTTTATTTGAACTGTAGAGAAGTATAAAGTAATAGAAATGTCTGAGTATCTGAATATTGTACCGTACGCAGTCACCTGGTCCAACACCTGTATCACTGGTCTATTTCCCCCAGTAAAAGAGATTTAGTGGTGAAGTAGGGAGTCGACACCACCTGTGATGCCATCGCTGACTTTATGCAAAGGTAGAATTTGTAATACTTTTGAAATACTGAAAATGATGTGGAGGAAAATCTAACAAATCTAAATGACAGGGATGACATGAAGCAATAAACAGCTTTATGACTTGATACATTGTCTTGGAAAACCTGTTAGATACTGTTATGTGCTTTTGGCAACCGTTTTTTTCTTTTCAAGTGGAAACACAGTTAGCATGACCTATTCTCAATCCACAGCTCGTTTGTTTCTAATACTGCATTGACGTGATTCAGGGGGGAAAAAAGCAATGTTTTTTTTTATTATTTTATTTAGCTGAGAACTTCAGGCAAGTTAAATCTGTGCAGTTTATCATGTATTAGCTTGTGTACTGCAGCTTGAGCAAAACAGCATTTCATGGAAAATTACTGTCATAAAGGGAAACATTAGAAGCAGCATGAGTCTGGAAATGTTTGAGCAGTGTTTAAATCAGGTGGAGGTGATCTGTTCTGCGGTGTCATGAAAGCTGGAGAGGATTAACAGGGCATGTCCTGGACAAGGGAGGGGTTATGTAAGAGAAGAGTTTCTCCAGCAGGGGGCAGTCCTCGCTGACAGTTGTCTGATATCAAAGCCAGTGCACAGTTTGAAATGAAACATATTGTCTGCTGTTACCAAATAATAAAATGCACCATAGGAGCATTTATAAGGCTCCCACTAAATGCAGTGTTTAGATTAGAGGACTAAAAGCAGGATCCTGCTTTTTTCCACACATTTTCTCTCTGCTCCAACTCGGGGGAGGGAATGAGTGGGCGATGTTTAAATTTTCATTAGCAGCAGTAAAAGCTCCCTCACATACACAGGGAAAATGTTTCCATGTGAGATGATGAGTCATGAGCATGAGACAAAGAGAAGGTTCCAAGAGGATGTGGGAGACTGAACGGAGGGCGGTGATGAGAAAAAGCGAGAGAACAGGGAAGGGCAGTGGTGGTGGTGGTAGGAGAAGAGGAGGAGAGGGGCCGGTAGGAGCCAAAGTGAAGTGGTGGGAGGAAGGGTGAGGAAAGGGAGTGTGAAGAAAGAGATGCAGAAGCATCAAGTGGACAAATAGCACAAGTCTACTGCAAAAGGGGCGGACAGACAAATATGGAGACTGGAAATTGAATATTTCTGTATTCAGTGTTAATTTTCCACCAATATATATATTTCAGGTTGTAGATTTTATAGAGATTAGTGCCTGGTTACACTTCAATGTTAAAATTATGCAAACAAAGTAGAATGCACTGCAGTGTTTAATAACAAGCCACATCCAAACACACTCAAAGTCTTGTGGATTTCTAAATCACTGATGTTTCCCCTGGTTTAGCATGAAAAACAACATGTCTCAAGAAAAAAAAAGTGTTTACATTTTTCATATATACAGACAAAAAAAAATACTTGAAGGCTCCACCAGTCCTGTGCATGCATTGAACGGGCTCATGAGAACCAACAGAACGTGGTGAATTCATTCTCACGAACAGAGAATTAGATGCAGTCTTTTCGAACGCAGCTGTTTTCCGAGACATCTGACCACAGTAAGAGTTCCCAGATAGGGGCCAACAGGCTACAGGCCCCTCACATCTCTCATCCAGAAGATTTCCTAATCCACTATTAAAAATTGATATATCCAGCCGGACTTCATTTGGCTTGAATTGATTTTGCTGCCAGCCAAATCCGAATGGGTCTTTTTAGAAGTCCGCTGTGTAGGTCTCATTCATGTCCTGCTTTTGGGGACGTCACCTTTAGACTCTGTGTAATTGCAGAGGAAATTAATTGAAGAAAATGAACACAGATCACTGGCAGAAGCCAAATACAATGAGGAGAGGAGACATTATGACTTCTTTAGGCATACATACATACTTTTAGGAAAGTTTTATCTTGAATATATGTGGTACTCTGCTTTGCCAACTGCCTGCTTCAAACATTAGTATGACTTTTTTGAGCATATTTACCTGCTTCGGACATCTATCACACTGTTCAACAGCTATTATCTGTTAAATTAAGAAAAATTAATAGGTCACTTTCCTATAGGCTAAGTAGGTTTGTTACTTTGTGATATTTGCTGGGAGATGGTTATTGTGGTGGTTATTGTAATAAATACAAAGCAACAAAGTTATAAGGCTTAATCACAAAAACAACTTGGTTAGGTTTAGTGAAAAGGTTCTAATTAGGGTTAAAATAAAGTTACAACATTGACAACACTGAAGAACAATTATAGAAATATATAGAAAACTGTAAAGTCACATCACTCTGGTTTCTCCCTTTTTTACTAAGACCATTAGATGTCTTAGTAAAAAAGGGATGTCTAATATTCACATTTGCAGTATTGAAGCTAACAGTAACAACTGATGAAAAATATTAGTGGTTTAAGAACACTCAGACTATCATATTAGCATTTTCTAATTAGTACTAAACACAAATTCATCTGAAAACACCATTACCTGATAGTGATAGCTAAAAAGTTATAATTTACCCGATCAGATAGAATGTTTGCACTAACTTTCATGCAGATCCTTGGCATTGCATTTCAAATAGATCTAAAATATCAACCTGAAGATGGTGCTAGATGAAACAGCAGGTCAATGTCAGGGAATCTTGAGTGTCAAAACTACATGTTTAAGCAATCTGACAGATGTTGAGATATTTCAGTCTACACCAAACAGATTTTCCAGCTAACTCCTCCTTTTATCCAAACAACTAGTCTAAACATAAAACCACACATTGGTGACCCGTATGAACAATGGCCACAGAAAAGGCAGGTTGATCTGATAGTGTTAAGAGCCAAATTGACTAGTTGGTTTTTGACTTTTCATCTGATTTGTCACAGAAAATCACTAGTCTTTATCCTCAAAATAGGTTAACAGTTAATTTTAAATTATTTCTTATCAGATGATCTAATGTGTCAAAAAAAGTATAGTTTTGCCAGATTAACTACGGCATTATCTGGAGATAAAACACAATGTATAGGCAGGCAGAGGTGCACTTTCTTTCAACTCACACAGGTCTGGGTCATGAATCACCCAGGTTCAGGACCGACGTTATCTCACATCCCACTAAAAAGACCCAACATGCAGTTTCAAGCAGTAGTGTTTTCACATTCTCTTACTTCTAAAGCTTCTTCAACTTTTTAAATCATTGGATTGCATAACTTTGTTTCTGTGTCTAAGTTGAAGAGGCACAGCTGCACAAGATGTGGGTACGTGTAATAATGTTGTGAAATTCTGCAGCTTAGAGCTTTGGTTTGTTTGAATCCCATCTATATAAATTTTGCTTTAAATGATTTAGTAGCTTGTGACAGGATAGAAAAATAAGCTGAACACAGTAGTTAGGGAAGCATAATGTGTTGATCAACACATAGAAATGAATCATTTCAGGCTAAAACAGCAGTTTGACTGACCCTCTGGCTAGTGAACATTTGACATCTGTTCCACCTCTGACCACAGCTTCAGGTGTGCTTCACCACATCTCCTGTGTATCCACCAAACAGTAATATCAGTGAATTCGGCACTTTATTACTGCTGGAACAGAAATAAGATTTTCAGGGTATTTTATAAAAGAGCTCCACTTATGTATCGCTGTAGTCTTAAAATGACATTAGTCAGGTCACAGAGTCTGTAAACTCCTAATGTGTTGTATGCTAACTTTTTAACTCCATATACTCTGTAGCTTGTAGTCAGCAGACTCAAGGAATTATCCTTGTCTCTCTATGGAGCCACAGGCTCCACAAGGCTTTATGTAAAATACATAAGCATGCAAAATATTATACAGTAAACAGGCTTTGATGTGTAATATTGGTTTTATCCAAAACTTCAAGTCAGTAACTATCACTACCAATACAAATAAAAATAAAATACAAAGACATAAAGCATATACTGTAAAGAAACAAACAATAAGCATGTGAATTATGTAATTTATATCCTTATTGTTTTAATTTATTCCAGGTCTGTAGAGTTTACTGTGATTGCCAATCTGGCATTAATATTTTCAAGTCAAAAACCTCCACTGACATTGTGAGCTGCTTAGAAGAATGCTGTTGTTGTTCTCTGCTCTCTCAGTGCCAATCTCCCTCTTCATTAGCAAGATTGTTTCCATTTGTAAAAAGTCTCTTGCAGGCTAACTAGCAACATCAATAGATGCAGCACAGGCTAAATAACCCGATATGAAATCATTATGCAGGGACTGCTCTGCTCTACTAAAACTGTTTTAAAGACTGGGACAGTATTCTCTACAGAAATGAGGCGACTTGTTATCAGCATTTTTTCCTGTTTTCTTTATTTGAAAGCGATCCCACAAAGACATCTTAGATCCATCTTTTAATCAAATTATCTCCTCGGAATACACAACATGCTGACTAAAGGCGGAAAGAATGTTTTCCTATCAGGCAGGAAATGAGCTTCAGTTTTACAGCTGCCTGATTAAACTGCTATGAACTGAAGAAAAGGGTAAAATAGAGACATTAAGATAATTTGTTTCTGTGAAGAACTTTTCTGGTTCTTATTACTTAAATTATCAACAAAGCTGTTGTGACAAAATCCCCCATGCTGATATTTTTCTTAAGCGTGTTGAAGCCTTCAGAATGTAGTAAAGTCCCACTTTATCTTCATCAAAGGTGAAACTAAACTAATCTGCCTACCAACTCACAGCCAATACATCTGAAACACAGTGCTGAGACGAGGTTAGAAACACCTGTGGGAATAACTATACACACAATGTGTGCTGACTCATTCTACACACTCATTGATATGCAAGGTGGTATCACTTCTCGGACGATGGAACTAACTCGCCAACAGTAAATGCAATGCAGTGTATTTTACCTGTGAACTTTCATCTTATTTTCATACTTTTGCAGCATTTATCACTTGCTATCACATTGTATCCTGCAAAGCAATTCAAATTTGGGAATATCTGCGAGTTCATTAAAACTGGCTAAATGTATTACAAAACACACAAATTTACCCAATGACTTCATCTGGAACTGAGCAAATCTAAAATATTGTCCTGTCAACTTTAAGACAGGGGTGGATCAACAGGTGGGAAAGGGGGGACAGCTGAAGACACTGAAAAAGCATGAATAAATCCAGTAGGGTTGGCCTGCCAACATCTTATTCTTAAAAAAAAAAAAAGTCTACACTATCACTATTACTCTTAGTATAATAGATGATATAATGGCCATATATACAACACACTTAATATAACAACCATCATCTGTATACGGATTTTCTCAAGCAAATACTATTATTATTACTAATACTATTATGAGTCAGTGGATAATACAGTTGAATAGTTAAATTCCAATTACTGTGTGCCCTATGACCTATAATTGACCATTCGACTGCTGTTGGTGTGATATTTCTTGTGTTGTTGGACTTTCTTAAAGTAGACACGTGTATTTATACATATTGTAAAATCTCATTAACTGCTTGAACTGCTCAAATGGTCACAGCTATTATAAGTTGCAATATTATTAGCTTTGCCAAATGCTCCAAATCCCATGACCACTGTTGCAATTGACTATTTGCAAGATTTCAAAATGGCCTTAATGTTTCCACACATTTGGGTCACTGTCTCTATCGCCTTTGTTTTTAGCGATAACAAACAAACTCTACCCTCATAAACTGTGTAAGATTAAATCTAATGTAATTTTATTTTAAATCTGCAATAAAACCATGTGAGCTGCTAAGTGTGCTTATAAATGGTGTAAAGCTGTTGTTGCAATAGTCTACATTCAGTAAACCCTATAGAGACTTTCAGGATGTTGGACTGAAAACATCTGTTGCCCATGAGAGAATCTGAAGAATGCAGTGAGAACAGACTCCTCACTGTAAAACCCGATAAGTTAATAGAACTCAAAAAATTAGTTGAAACTGATTACATAAGAAATTTTGTCTTAACATAACTTGTTTTTATAAGTCCAAAAAACATATGTTATCAAGTGAGTTCTACAAATTAGTTTTAATTGATACTAACTTGACTTTGTAAGTTCTTAATACTGCTTTTTATCATTGTTTTTAACTTGTTATTTTAAGTTCAGAATACAGAACTAATTTAAGTATAGTTAACTCTTATATATCAATTACAAGTAACAAAAAATAATTAGTTGCTCAGTAATAGATTTCTCAAGTAAAGCGTACATGGTAAATAAAGTTGTATGCACTCTACTCTAACTTAAAGCTTTGCTTAGCTAAAACTCAAAAATTAAAACACAATACTTAAAATTTCTTTTGAAACTGATTACATAAGTTTTTTTAAGTAGTTTTAACTCAATTTGTTAAACCCATACACTTTAACAGTAGATTACACAACAGAATAATAGGCAGTTTCAAAACAAGTTACTTCTTTATTAAGTAACCATCACTCAAGTCAAACATGCATGACTAAATAGCATCATAAAACAGTGCAAGAAATACTTGTAAACACTTCTAACACATATCTAAGTGTTACATATTAACCCACAGTGATCAATGTAATTACATACTACAGTATGGCTAAACTAAACTAAAACTAAAAATGATCAAATCACAAAAAATACTTCTATTGCTAACTATATTACAAAAGTGACTGTAGTACATGTGTACAATCTTCAAGATAATAAAGTCACATCAGATTACTCCACTGATAAAAGGTCCTTTTTAAGACTCAGCACCCTGGGCCTTAACTTCCCATCATCTAGGCCCATCAACACATTCTGGATATAGTTAAATGTGTTGGCCAACTTATTTGGGTAGCTCAGATGCAGGGCATAAATGAGTGCCAAAAGCATTACAAAAGCATCAGCCAGTGTGGTGCAATCAACAACTACATTACCCTCAAGCACAACTGAAATCCTATCTGGAGAGAAGAATGTTGCTGGAGGTGGAGTTGATTAAGAGGAGTCCAACTGGTCACCTGTGTCTGGTTGTTCAACCTGTGACAACTGAAGAGAAAATAAGGTTACCTTACTTGGGGTACATCGCCTATGGTATCTCCAAAGGTAGACAGTATCAATCAAATTGAGCCATACAATAATGGTGTAAGGGTCAACCCATTCAGATGTGGAGAGTGCTGTCTTACTTAACAGGTCGACACAAAATGTGCTATAGTTGTTAAAATGTGTTTATCTGGAATAATTCACAACATTTTCATATTAAAGATTTAGTGACCCAACACACAAATTGTTGCTCATCTCCCACATCCTCTCATACTGTATAAACATCTAATTAATGCCTCCATATTGATCACATTAAATAAGTAAAAATTAGGTAAAAGTACTTGCATGAAGGAAAAGCATGACTTCCAATCACTTCTATTCATTTGGGTAAACAAATCTTCAGAAACTCCCATAACATTATACTCTTTTAGTTAAACAGTCCATGAACCAGGTTGGTGGATTAGTCCAATTAATGAGGAAAAAAACTCTACAATGTGCTAACTTACATCTCACATCTTAAGAAATGTTGAGTCGTCCTCATGCAGATATGCAGGAAGAGCTTGAAGGACAGCAGCACGTCTCACATCAACATCAATTTGATCCTTGAGTGTGAGAACAGAACTTGTTTCAGCATGGATGGTAAAGGTCACAGCAAAAAAAAAACGAATAATAATGTGTCTCTTTCATTTCTTTGTGTGGTAAACCTAAGATTCCCAATGTTAGTATGTTCAGGTACCAATTTGTTTAAATAACTTACCTGAAGGTCATAAATCCGGAACAGCTGATGCAGAACTTCAGCTACTTTTCCTGAACGAATGAAGAATGTATAGTCTGTGTTGAAAAACCACACATAGCAGAATATTAGAATATATATATTTGAACATTTGTTATAAGTTGTTTAATGTAAAAACTGAAAGATAAACTGCCAAAATATATCTAATGGTGGCTGAAGACATAAAAAACATCTTTATACTAGCACAATTCATATGCCAGGTGTTAAGTGAAACTGACCAAGATACTATTGACACAAATAATTACATTTACCTAGACAAACAGATGAACTAAGAACAACATTTTCACCTGTGACTCCAGTTTAAGGGCAGGCCAGCGTTCCAGTATGTCATTAACAGGCAGGTCATCACAGACAACCTCTTTCCGCAGCAGGGCAAAGGTGGTCTGCGTTAGCTTAGTGATCATAGGAAGATTTTTCTCCATCTTCTGAACTTCTCCAACAATTTGCAGTCTCAGTTGTTCAAGGCTCACAGCATCTTCACTTCTTGGGAAGTTAGGAAGGAAATCCACTTTGGTCTTTTAACGTTAGTATGGGGAGCTTGTTTGTCTGGATTTTTTTCTACTCCTCTTGCCTGAAAAGTAAATATAATCTCAATGGTGGTAACACAAAGTTTGCACCTCCAAGTCATTTTACTGGTTTCAGTGTTCTGTACTGAAAATGCACACAGCTTACCTGATTGAAAACTCCACCAAACAGGTGCTTCACTTTTAGCCTAAAGAGAGAGAATATAGACAATTTAACGAAATTGAAATGTTAAAAGTCTTCTGACACTACAGTAGAAACAATTGACCATTTATGACAAATACGCAACACTTCACATAATAAAATATTTAAAAAATCATATCACCAAATATGAAATGACTTATACAGAACAGACAGAAAAAGCTGATTTAACAACAACGTTACTTGTTTCATTTAATGACACTCAGGTTATTCACTGTACTGATTCAAACCTATAATTTACATGATTTATAAAGACTTAGCTAAGCACATGTTACAACTCCTGTCTCAACATGGTCGTTTCACAGAGCCTCTATGTCACCGTTAGCTACTTAGCTCAACACAGCCAGACATGTATTAAAGTTAAACCTGAGTAAAAAAGTGACATTTTGACCTCAAGCGGTAACAAAAACATTAAGCAGCTGATTTGGCGCCATGAACGTTAGTTACTGTTAAAACGGCAATATAAAGCTAACAGTTAACAATATAAAGCTAACAGTTAACAATATAAAGCTAACAGTTAACAATATAAAGCTAACAGTTAACAATATAAAGCTAACAGTTAACAATATAAAGCTAACAGTTAGCAACATAAAGCTAACAGTTAACAATATAAAGCTAACAGTTAACAATATAAAGCTAACAGTTAGCAACATAAAGCTAGCAGTTAGCAATATAAAGCTAACTGCTAGCTTTATATTGCCAAATATTAAGCTAGCAGTTAGCTCGACACAGCCTCCCAATAAACTATTTATCCTACACAATATAGAAGAATTAGCTAAAACACCGTTCACCTCTCATATACATAACAAAATACTGAGACTACAAAAGCTGATGAATCAAGTGAGAGGACGACACCATGTTTCTTAACTCACCAGAGAAGTGGTTCAGAGTCAGAGTCGGTCCAACTGCGGCAGACGCGGTCAGTGGTGTGAAGGCCCGGTCCGACAGGAGAGGTGCTGCCTGTCTGACCCGGTCCATCAGGAGATGGTGCTGCCTGTCTGACCCGGTCCATCAGGAGATGGTGCTGCCTGTCTGACCCGGTTCGGCAGGAGATGGTGCTGCCTGTCTGACCCGGTCCATCAGGACATGGTGCTGCCTGTCTGACCCGGTTCGGCAGGAGATGGTGCTGCCTGTCTGACCCTGTCTGACCCGGTCTGACCCGGTCCAAACCTCAGTTCAGTTTCTCCACAATGCGAGCGAACAACATGGCGGACTTTCGCGCGCGCTTCGAGTTTGAACCGCGTGACGTCAGACAGAACTGGTCAAAACATTTGAGTTCAATGACTAAATTTACTCAAAGAATTTAATCAGTATAAACTTAAAAATAAAAAACAGTTCAAATGACTCAAAATATTAAAGGTAAATCAACTTTTTAAAAATTTAGAGTTAATAAAACTCAGTTCATTTGACAAGCTTTTACTGTTCGGTCTTACAGTGCTCTTATCATGGAAGAATGACTGTGTTTTGAATTTTATTCTCTCTCTCTTGTGGTGGCGATGTTAACTTTACTGGAGGTCAGGGGTCTCAAGGAGTCTAAGTCATTTTGAACAAGTGGGAATCCCTGGTCTTTAGCTTTTAGAGGTTTAGGTTTCTTCAAGCTCCTCAAATTTCAGTTTTGGTTGTTGGCGTACATATTTGAACACCAGGGCAAAGTGGTCCCATGTGATCCTTGACTGACTGTATGATGCTGAAATCAGCACTCTGGAGGCTCTGTTGGGGGCACACCATCTGCTGCAAGATCTATTGTTCCTCTGTTTTCTGAAGTTAGTTCTTTATTACTCTGGTTGTACGTTTAGCATTGTTGTGATGCTCCAGAATAAATCTGGAACCAATAATATGCCTCCCGGATGGATCCAACTCCAAACGTCTGAAGTGCTTAAAACCTTTGTATAACTCACTAAAAACTGAGTAATAGCAAGTAATCAGTGAGCTGTGTTGTGTGTTTATGTCACTAGGGTTTTACTACACACAAGCAACTAATAAAATATGAACATTTAGGCACTGGTTCTCCATAACAAACTATTAAAATTTAACTAAAATGATTTCAGTAATTATACAGTTAGTTATGTTTTAATGGAGCATAATGTACATGATAAACTGAGATAATCAACTGCAAGCAGTTACTACTTCAGAGAAGGACAGTGTTTGTCATCTGCAGTGGTCATTCCTTCACATTTTATCAACAAATCTGGAATCTTTTCGCTTTTCTCATTGTTTGTTTTAACATGAGACTAACATGATCCAATGCAAATCTGCACAAATTCCCCAATCTGACTGAATCAAAGCAACCCAATACAAAACAAATTCTGCACGTATCATTTATCACATTAGCACCACCTGCACCCTTTTCCTCATGTGTTGCCTAACAGAGAAAGGATCAAAATAAAAAAATACTGGTGGTTCTGAGCTGATAAAGTATCTATAGGGATTGTTGTTATTATTAACACCATGTGGCAGATTGTTGTATACAGTAAATTATGCATGAAATTTCATATATGACCCATTACCACATCTGTGGTAAATCCCTCTAAACCTATCCTGGCAGCTAAATATTAAATTCAAATGTATTTATATAGTTTATTGTAATATAACAGAGAGTTAGATGAAGCAGTTCTTGTCACAATTGATGCTGCAACCACATCGGCAGGACTAAATGGGCTACACTAGAATACTGGGCTATTTAGTTAATTGAGACTGAAACCAACCCACCAATAAAGGACTGGTAACATGTACAAATCCCTGCCACTAATTGAATGGTAGGGCATTTAAATGCATTCAATGTAGTTCTGAATTAAAACGTAACGCGAATGGGACTGTCCGATGTCAGTAGGTATGGTTGGTTATTCCAAAGTAGTGGGGCACGATAGGAAAAGGCCTGTTGACTTCAGAGAGTAATGGGAGTGAGGTAAAAAAAAGGGTTCAAGAAATCAGACAGCACCTTAGAAAAGAAGTACCATAAAATCTGATAGGACTTTGATAGGGAGCCAGGCTGGATGGACGCTAAGGCTGGAGAAATAAGGTCACATTTCCTGGGTTTAGGTAAAATTCTAGCAGCAGTGTTCTGGATCATTTGTAGACGTTTAGTGCTTGATTGGGGCAATCTTGAAAATAGAACATTACAATAATCAAGTCTGGATGACACAAAGGTATGAATTAAGGACTCAGCATGTCCCACGGACAGATTTCAGGTATGTAACATAGGTGTAAAAATGCAATTTCATTGATATGGTAGAAGGCTCTGAAGAGTGAGATAGTCAGAGTTTTATAGGCCCATTTCACAGAAGACATTTTAACCTGTCTAAAGCAGCTACACCATGACACTGAAACTGCAGCTAAAAAAGTAAATGGACTTCAGTCATTACTTACTTTATTACTTAAATGTGTGGTATTCGAAAAGCTTTCTGTTATGAAAATTATAAAACATAGAGAGCCCCATCATCCAACATTTTACATATATCTGTCAGAAAACAGGACAAGCCTTCTAGCTTAAACCATTTCTACCACTTCAGACCTCACAGCAAGATGTTCTGTGGTGTGTGCGTCATGTAGAATGCGTTCCTGCTCTCATGGTTGTGTCAAAGTCTGCAAACTCGGTTGTCACAGGTGTTTTTGCATGTTTGTCACGTAACACCAATTGTGCAATATGTTTAAGAAAACAACAGCTTGTATCCTCATGTGTTCTACAAGTGTTGGCTGTAAATCAATTTCTTTTTGCACATCAATAGGTTAATATTTTTTATCATCTTCTTTGGTGAAACTGTTTGTTGCATACTTTTGTAGGTCTTTTAATCCTCATCACGGCACAATAACGGATACCATGATGTTTCTCAGCAAACATTTTTCCAAAGCTCCAGGACAAAATTCATGCTCAATCTGGCATCAGCAAAATGTTATTGGACTTTAAACTGAGTTTAACCACATGACAATTTAAGGTCCACAATTATAACGAAATAAATTTTTCTCTGGTTCACTAAAAAGTCAAGTGACAGATAGTGAAGTTACTTTAGCTCTCGTGTCTTTGGTTTTGCAACATGTATAGTATATAAGAGTATTGTGAGGACCCTGCTGGTACTTCTGTCACCACAGAATGCTATCGCTTCTGAAAACAAAAGGTTAGTACATTTTCTAAATCCATAATTGAGCTAACATTTGCTTGTCCGGTTCACAGATCTCTTGGCCCCTGCACGTTAAACATTTCACTTGGCAGAGTGCAACATTTACCAGTCTCAGGAGACTGTGGCCTGTATGCTCAGCATTTAACCTGAACATGAGAGGACAATATCTGACAGACAATTTGGGGATGCCACAGAACAGATCAAGAGGAAATGGTGTGAGAAGGAAGAGATGAGTCTACTGGTGGTTTGTTTCTGCTGTGACCGAGGAACAGCAGATAGTGGGAATGCATTTACAGCTCTGCAGCACAATGTGAAAGTCATTACAGACCCCTGACTTTTATGGCTCTTGTGGAAAGATGCAGAGCCAGCGATGTGAGTCATGCATGGGCACGTGTGCTGCTACAGCAGTAAAAAGAGTCTTCACTCCTTGCCCCTCCTCTTGTTCTTTTGGCCACAGATGGTAAAAAGTCATCAGGAATGGAGCAGAGCTCCCACGCTTGTTGGTTAACCTTGCCAAGTTCATCAACTGGAAAGTAGTCGAGCAAACCACATACCAGGGAGACCTCACCAGCTTCAAGGCTCCATTAAATGCTCTTTTGCTTTGGTTTTCCTAACATCAAAACACAGTTTGAACCCCCAATTATTATTTCCCTCATCTTCAAAAAAGTTATTGGAGATGAAACCAGTGGCTATTGGTTTGGTTTTCCATACTTGTTCAGAGACACCACACGTTTTTCACTTATGTCTTTGAACAGCTTGGTGCCACAAACTTGCTGTGGCACCACAGCAAGTTTGCTCAGCAACGGTCTTCCCCTAACACTGTTTACACTGGCACTCCCATGGCCTTATATGACTCATCAGCTAGTGGAAATGACAACACAACCACTAGATGGCTAAAGACACCGCATGGTAGAACCACAGGAGCTTGCTCAGCAAGTTGGAATCAGTGAGAGCCCCTATTGTTTAAACAAAATCCCAATGTTATTATGCTTTTACATTGTACAATACAAAAGAAGGAAACATTTGAAATGGCACAGGAAGAAAATGAATTCTTAGCTGAAGCTATCTCAGTTTTAAATCAAGAGCAGAGACTTAACCTGGCCTTATCTTTTTTTTTCCTACAAGCACGCGCACAAGCTTAGACAGTGTTATTTTGTTGTATTCGACTATGATTATGACAGTGATTCCACCACTTCACATCTGTGCAAATAAGAGAAAAGGGGCATTAGCTTGTGGATTATGCTGTTAAACAAAATCATAAGTTAGGTTTCATTTACTGCAGATGTTGTTTTCAAATTGTCCAATGGGAATTCAGCTGTGGAAAATATGAGTGGAGTCTGCACAACAACTGGACTGCCACCAGTGGCTGTTTATGTGAAACCATGCATAAACACACAGTGACTGGTCCCCACTTTAAAGAGAATGCCAAAAGACACAACATGATATTCCTGCTTTTAACATCACCTTATAAAAACTAAAATAATGATTTGCACTGCACAGCACTTCTAAGATCCAGATTTTATTTCTTTTAATTCATATTGTGCTGAGTAGCTGCATGTTGGAAGAAAAAGGGTGGTTTGCTTTGGCATTAGCTGAATGTCTTTGCAGTGTGCCACACTGAGCTGCTGTTAGTCTAGTTCTGCTCATTGTGGAAATTTTGACAAGGAATTCCCAAATGCTGTTGCCTTGTTGTACAAAGGGGCACTGGAAATGTGTTTTTAATGGATACAAATGCATCCCTTTGTTCACATGTTTTAAAACTTGTTTTAAAAAACAAATTTTGGTGGTGCGGTGTTGCCTCAGGTAACAGTAGATAAAATACTAGGAAGTTCAGCCTGAGCAACTAGTTTGAAGCCTGCCCTCAGCTTTTAACAGGACTGAATATTATAAAGTATTTGAGTTAGTATGACCGAAAGAGTGGGGATTCAGAAAGTTGGTCCTGGAAGTTGGACTAAACATGTGACTCTAATAAGATGCGAAAACACTGCCCAGCTAGTAATAAACGGTATTTTACACAGTGATCCAAAAAGTGATCACCATGGCAATTTTTTTTTTATTTTAATTCAATCATTGAGATATAAAAAGTAACAAATGTATTCAATGAGATATTGAGATATTCAATGAATAAGAATGTGCTCAGGAACTAACTGAAAAAAAACATATGAAAAGTTGAAATGTAACACTATCATGGAATTGGCTTTTGGAGCAGCGATAACAGCATCCGTTGACGACTCCCTGTATCAGCTTTCACAATCCATTTGACCAGCACAGCATGCCATCACAAGTGTGTTACTGAACAACTCCAACTGGATAGAAGCAGTGCATCGTCTCAGTGTATATTCAGTGAATGAGATGAGGTTTGCATGTGTGTGCATGCCAGTGCAAGCTATTACTCTTATTGGCAAGCGAGATACAGCTGTTTGAATATTTAACACATCTGTCCAAAAGTACAAATTCCCACCCACAGAGAGAAAAAGACAGAGCTGGTGTAAATATTTGAAGTCTCACCACTAATCACGAACAGTTGTTTTCAGTGAGGGTTTTGGATTTGAATAATTGTCCTCCAGTGTGATCTTATAATATGCTAACGAGATTTTAGTGGGTGTAATGTGGGACGCTCAACACAGAGTCTCACATTAACTAAAGGCGTGACAGGATACTGTGCAAAACCAAAATGAGCAAATCCATCAGAGGTTTTTCACTCATCATGGATAATGACGCTGGTCAAGAGATTCTTCTATTTCATTGTAATGGCTATCTACAATATTTATACTACACACACCTATGTACATATTATATACGTAATAGGTCCATATATATTTATATACGTATATATAATATCATTTTAATAGTAGATATTAACGTTTTAACAAAACACTCTATATAAATTTATAATTTTCCTCTTTTGTGGACATTTATTTTTCAAACCACAAACATTTTCTGAGAAATTACTTCAAACTGTTAGAAAATCATGTTGTTTTCTTCACAACATGATTTATATTAAACACCTAACATTGTCTTTTATCTCTTCATTACCAACACTGTGATGTGCTGTGTGGACCATGATGTAAAATAAATCTGTGATGAAATGCTTAAGTGAAGTGACGGGTATGCAAGGAAATCATGGGAGTTTATCAAAACAATAAACAGTGTCAAACACTCCAGGAGTAATGACATCTAGATGTCAGACTGGGGTTGAGGGGAGAACACATTCCCAGGCCTTTTATATTCACTGAGCAAATATTCCATCTTCTTCTCATCAGACAATTACAAACTTTATCTTGGTTTATTCTAGTACCTTTTCAGTTTTTTTTAAATGTGATTGAAGAAGGAACCCCCGAAGGGATTTCAGTTCATTTTAATTCAGATGTTGGAGTATACAGTATACTTTAACAGGCCTATTTATATTATCTAATTACAGTATATTAAGAGTGAAAACAGTCTAATAGTGCTTAAATAATAATGATGGTCAGTAACCACCACTCTTTTTCATATAAACCAAATGGCAGATGAACTCTTTGAAAATATAAAGGCCAGTTGAATCGCATTGTTAAACGAAATGTACTGCACCCCATTGGTACTGTTCAGAAGCGGATATTCAACAAAAATAGTCACATCATGTTTTAAAAAACAGATTTCTGTGTGTATAACAGAACAAAAATCATCCCTAAATTCCCCAGTTCCAAAACAGTCATGGGAACCTGACCTTAGTGTCTTGATGGTAGTCCTCATCTCTTTCACAAAAAACATGTGCTCAGTTAGTCACTGACTAACAGCTTCCTCAAAGGTATGACTTGGTGTTGGGCACCATCAGTCTATAGCAGGGTCTGTTTTCTACATGATGGCTGACTGTTGCTGCTGGGAGTGGTTGATGACTTCTCGGTCTATCTCATATATGTTAAGTGAAGCTGCCCTTTTCTGTTAAAGGACATTGAATCTATTTATCATCAAGCGTGAACCAAAATTAGAACAGACAGAATCCCTCCTGGCAGTGTCCCCTTTCTGCAAACTTTAATTAATCTAAGGGCATTGACATGAAACTGCAATTTTCTCTGTAGAATTTTTATTTTTCATTATTACAATTCTGCCTGATAAGAAATTGGGTTGACCATACCATAGGTGATAGTGGGATCAATTCAGTGATGTTATTTTATGGGATTTGTTGACAGTAATACAAATGCTTAATATCCCCACTAGCATAGTCAGTTAAATCAAGAGGTTTTGATATATACTCCCATTTAGAGCAATAAGAATTTGCTGAGCAGTGATGGATAGGCAGTAGCGTGGGAAGCAGTCTGACTCTGGACTGGATCCAGAGGAATTGCAGTCCGAAAAAGCAGTGAGTTCATGCCTCTGTCTATATGTAAATAATGTTTATTGTTAACAATAAGATATTAATATATACATATTATAACTAATGTGCTACACAGTTTTTTTATTTGGCTTTAAACAACATTAAAGTATATTCAGTGTGTGTCAGCTGTTTCACAGCAACTTGCAAATTTTGACTGTATAGACCAAATATCACCCAAACACGCCATTAGTTTTGGATGCTGAAGCAAGATCTTCACATCCTCTTCAGGGCCCAATTTAATGAGTCATGAAGTTCAGAGAATCCAGTGGGGAACACATTATACAGTATGACTATTCAAACTGTTTAGGCCAAGACCTTTTTCTGGGAGCTCAGTGTCGTGAAGCCACAGGTGGCAGCAATAACATGTTACATCTGGAGCAGCAGGGAGGTCATATTATGATTGAACTAAACACTCACTTCTATTCTCCCTACCCACTCTGCCTCTTTCTGTGTGAAAGGAGATGACATGATATCTCCACCTTCAAATACTGATAAAAGCATCTCCCCTGGTGATATTTAAAAATGCAGCATAAGGGAGACAGAGCATGACTACAGATGTTATCATGACTTTGTTTTGTTTGATTTATGTTTTTCTGAATGGTTACTTTTATATGTTTTGGGCATTCTCCATTGTATATGGCTATTTTTGAGACTAGAACTATTTTGTTGTTGTAAATGTGCACTGTAATCCTATACATGTTTCTGATACAGAAAAGTATTTGTAAACTACAGAAATCTATCTTATACTCTATTTAATGAGGTAAAAAAACAAGTTGATTGACTTATTATAACGTCATGTAAATATAATTAACAAGGGTAGGGGTGTTTCTACTATTTTATAGTTCTGCAAATTGCCATAGTTGATTTATTTTCTGTTTACTGCATAATTCTTGTAAAATGTGACACAGGCCACATGTGATGGGTTTTGTTGGGCAAGTCCAAAAAATCCCAGGACAATTTTTAGTCCCACTCTGCCGCTGTTTACTCTGCTGTAGCATTTTTCTTGTGATTCATGTCCTAAAGATGTTCACAAGCTAATTTGTGTCAGGAGGCTTTGCAGATATAGATGTACATCTTAGCTTGTGATTATTTACTGTACATTCACAACTGACCATTATGGCTGTATAAAGAATACACTTACTGCTATATACTACAGAGCATATAAGGTATTGTTAGATAGTTTGTAGTTTTTGTGCAAACTCATTGTAGTAGCATGGACGTAGTAACTTATTCCTAGGTTGTGAAGAAGACCAGGAGAAATTTGTATTCCTATGTGAAAGGATTATCTTGCTTAAAGGAAGTCTCTAAGTCTCTCAATGTAGAAAGTAAACATTTCTTCAATGTAGTGGCAGAGAGATTGTCAAGCTACTTGAAAAGGAATAAGCATATTGACATCTCAGGAGGAAGGAAGGAAGCCAACATACTACATTTTACTGGGTACTTGGAGCACACAAGCATGATCTGGCTTCAAATGTATGTGGTTCTGTACCACATAGCCTACTGTGGGAAACCCTAGATAATTTCAAAATACCAGTCAGAGGGCTAGTGAGGAAATATTACAAGACAGCCAAATATGCTTCACAACTGTAATAATTACTACAGTATGACTGCAGCTGGGCATGGGCATCATGGCAGGATACACAAACTCACCATTGTGTTGCTAAGCCATCTAAGTGGGTCCTCGGAGGAGACAGGCTTCAGTCAAGACAATGCTTAGCAGACATCAGGTCATACATAGATTATATTATTACGGTGTCGGATAAGTTCATCATTAACTCATTAGCTACACTCACTGTTTAGCATCTACACTTACACCTAGTATGAAGTGCTGGCTCAGTATTGGGGCCCTGGGCTTACTATATAGGCTTACTATTACCAGTTAACTAGTAGCAGAGGATTTTAAATCTACAAAAGTTGGATAGGTGATGTCAGATTGTAGGGATATTGCAGTAAAGGACACAGCACTGTTGACTAGTTAGAGCAATGTTGGCAATATCAAAAAGAGGAAACTGTACGTCATATTAATATATAATGCAGAAAGTATGAAAGGGTAAAAATTATTAATTTACAAATTCCACAAATAAACGTTGTCAGAAATTAGTTTAAAAGGCATCTTTGGATTTGGTAGTAGGGGGTCAGGGAAAAGAGTTCTATTAGAATATTGAGTGTTAGTAGACTGATGAATCACAATCACCACAAGTAACCTGCCAGCCACATGTCAGGGTGTTCTGGGACAACATCCCAAAACTGCTAAGTAGCACCATCATATAGCTGCAGCTGTCAAACAACTGTGTCAAACACTTATACATTGATTTGATTTTGATGTGCAAGTTTACGTTTTTAGTGGGTGCACATTAAGCTCGTAGTTACCTATGGTAAATGGTGTTGATGGTTAATATTCCGGTGTATTCATAGTTTATTCACTGTGCTGTTTTTTGCTTTTACTCCACAACATTGTGGAGTAAATGTATTCAACAGGTATAGTTAGTTAGTGAATACATTTAATCTGACACAGAAATGTGCTGATTTGTAGGAGACCACAGCAAAAAACACAGTATCTCTGACATCGGACTTCTATCCTGGTATCTAGTGCCATCATAATCTCATGAGGACAATGCTGAAAAAGGGAGTGACTGATTGGAATGTTGGAGCTTATTGCTCTTCAGAAAAGTCCTAAGAAAAATCGACAATGGGTTGACGATGTGTTAAAATGGCAGATTTGGACCTTTGTTCTGATCCTGGGAAGGTAAAATGAGGGTATGAGTCTGCAGGTTCATGTGCACACATAAGACTCCCACACAGAAATTGAAAAGGGAAGTGAAAGACAGTGAATGACCAGACTTACCAGAGTTGTGAAGCACAGGCACTGCTGCACAAAGTGAACAGCAAAAAAGCCAGTAGTGGATGTACCACACACAACTGATGAAGATAAAAAAATGAAACAATTTTTTTAAAAATCTAAAGCCCCTGTTTTACTAACATGTACGTGGCATGTATGTGATTTCACCTTCATTCTTAAGCAAATCACCTGAGTGAGCTGCAGGAATACAACTAGACAAATAACAAGAGCTATGCAGACTCACTGGTTGGTCATGTGACATAATGCCACTGATCCCAGGCCTTAGAAACTAATGTCTACTGTTGGAAAATGTTTGGTGGTTTAAACAGCATGTTGGTTAGCATGGCATGCTGGCTTGGTGTTGGGCCTAGCTGCTTGCTTACATGGAGCTGCAGTTGGGGCTTGGCTGGTTTATTTTGGCCCTTTTTACTGCCTAGCATCTGATGCTGCTTCAATGGTCGCAAGTTTGTGGTGTGACTAAGCTGATTGTTAACCCGAGATGCCATGAGATATCTAACTGATTGATTTGATGTATCAACTAGATAGGACTGACACTTAAGTGGGACTGTTGAAAAGTTAAGGGAGTTGGCCCACCTGTGCAGATGTATGTCTGGTAAGCTTGAGCCAGAGCCAGAACAATAATAGTGAGTGGTACACTTATCTGTATATTCATAAGACTCAATTGAAAACAAGAAAGAAAAGAATCAGTTGCTCATGTTTATTAGAAAGTCTAATTCATTTTTATTTCCCCTATATGCAGAAGAAACACAAATTTCAGTAAAAACCAAATAAAACAAAACTAAAAACAGCTTGACAAGTACATTCCATTAGTCAAAACCTGGAAGTTGTGTGTTGGTGAGCAGTGGATCTAGAAGTGCACTTAATGTTTCATTGATGTTTTTCATCAGAGCAGTTGGTCACCGTCATTTTAAATACACACACCACCATATGAAACTTGTGTAAACATTGCTGTAACTGTGACTGTAAAATAGTGAAGGAATGATTCCACAGGGATCATGTGAGTTAGAAAATGATATAAATCAATAAAAATCAATGTTGCTATGTGAATGTGGAATGTAAATAAAAAAACACAACATAAAAAAGGTTTACTACACGTAATAACGCCAACCCTGCATATGATGATTTATTGTTCATCTCTGTCCAAGATATTCATATATGTTTCTTGTTTATTTATCAAACTGTATTTTGAAAACAATGATAATTCATAAGATGTTCCAGAAAACTTGGCTTTATAAAACTGAATGAATTCCATCTGTAAAACAAACATACTATGTAGCACCAGTAGGTTAAAACTTATCATGCAGCAAATTGTGTTGCCTTTCTTCTTGTTGTGATAACACTACATCAAGAACTTTGGGGATAAAGTCCATTATTGTGGAATCCAGTGCAGTCACCATTGCTTTGGTATTGCATCCTAACAGTATGGCCATTTTGCATGGTTCTCCTCAGATTCCCCAAAAGCGAGGTAAAACCGGCCTTGTTCGCCACTCCTGTCCTATGTTCTTATTGCAGCGACGACTCCTTCTTTGACGGCTACTGTTGGAAAAGAAAAGAACGGTTAGTCCCTTATTCTCTGTTTTAGTGTCCTCCACCAATTACTGTTAAAATAAGCACATAGAATTCTTAGAATATATGTTGTGAATTGCATCTAAAATACATATATAATGCCTCTCACACATATGGTGATAAATTTTAGTCCTTTAACATAAATTACAACAGTGCAAGAAGTGAATACTTTCTGAAGCCACTGAAAGTTCAGTACCAATCATGGTTTATTAGAAAATATAATAAAAAGTCATATTTTGCTGGAGTGCTTCCATAAACATTAATTGTAGAGAAGATACTGAGCTAGTTCATATTTATTTATTGGTATAGGATATCAATATTGTGAACAGGATATGTACCTGGTTTTCCACAAGCCTTCACACACTGCTCATATGTGTCAAAGCGATTCTGGTTTCCACCGCAGCCACCGTACCAGAAGCGTGCGCAGCTCTTACTGGGGGCATCAAAGTGCCACTTGAGAACAAATTTGGCACAAGTGCCTTCTTCTTTGGGAAGCTGGCAGAGGTCCACAGTTGTAGAGGTGTCTGTGAGGAAGAATAACAAGAATGAATGAGAACACACGCAGCTAGAAGGCTTTTACAGAGCTCAAATCTTTGACGGGTTTAAGTTACAATATCAATTAGTGGCTCAATCCTTTGTAATTACAAAGACACTGCATTCAGATGTTTCAAGAAAGAACAAATGCACCTCTGTCATAGCAGATACTTATTCTTCCACAATTGTAACATAGTGCATTTGGTTTAGTGCAGACTTTGTATTAGTGGAAGTCAAGTCCAATGTTGAAAAGCCACTGACAAATTGACATTGCTCTGTATGAGGGCTGCTGCCAAAAGAAACAATGAGTCAGCACTTTCCTTTCATTTCTCTGTGGTTATTACTTGGTTTGCCTCTGTGACAAAAGCATTTTTATTTTCCATGCTTGGCTTTTTTTATGCTCTGCAAGCCATTAAGATCATCAGTGGAGGAGATGAGTGGTTTGTATAGAGTACAAAGGAGCACAGTTTGCAAAAACTGAATTATGTAACTGTGATATAACACTGGGTGCAACACTAGAGACGTGATGTTCAGATATACACCCAACATTTGGTGGTGTCTGAAAAGGTTTGAATTAAGTTGTTTGTTCATTTAAAAAAAAACATGAAGAAAGCATATTGTTTTCTTTTATATATGCACATGCAACCATCCATATGATGACAGTCAAAGAACAGTAATTTCATTATTGAATATAATCTGAAATCTTACCAGGAGCTGGGAGGATCTTCACCTGTTCAACTTGCTGCACATTTGGCTGAGGTTCCGGCACTGTGGAGACATATAAATGTAGTTTTATCCTAAAGGACGGAATTTTTAGTGATGTCAAGTGCAATGTGGAGAGAAGTGACCAGGGACATTTACTCTAATGCAATCCCCATTCAAGTGACAAACTGTTGACAGTATTTCTGCATGGCATTGTTATCCATATGTGCTCAAGTAAATATGTCTAATAAGAGCATTACATGTTACTTAAAAATATAAAAATTTACATAACGAATAAGAGCAACTTCCCTTTAGATTCAATTACTTGTCAGTGTTTTTTATCACTGAGTTACCCACCCACCTAAACTACCTTTTCTATTGCTGTAAAGCTTTCACATATGCACTTTACAACAACAGTGGCAGATTAACCATCAAAACTCATTATATTCAAACTTAGCTTTATAATTGTAGCACTGTAGCTAATGACATGCCCTTTGCCTCTTGAGGTAAAGTAACTACTGTAGGTAGCTAATTAGTCAGGCATGCTTATATTTGTAGCTTGAGACTGATACTGGAGACTTGATTTTGCAGAGGTGGTTTAAAAAGACACTAATAAGAGTCTCATGCACTGTTTTTCGAGTGGTGTTTAGCAAATGGTCAGTTCTAGGTTTTGGACATAATGTTGAAGTTCATAATCTGAGGGAATGTGCTGCTGCCTGGTGTGGTGGCACATTCCAAGGCAAAGAGCATGTCAGCAACAACCACTTACCTGACCTCAAGCAGTTTTTCAAGCAGAGGGTCTCAGTGTCGAACCTATTTTCATTGCCTCCACAACCTCCATACCAGAACTGTGTACAGATCCCGTTCTTTGTGTCAAAGAACCACTTAGCCTGATAGTCTTTGCACGGCATTCCTGGGTCATAGTCAAGTGAACATGGGTCTGCCAATTCATTTACTAGAACATGCAAAAAAACAACAGCGGTGATGAAAGACAGACAGAGAGAGAGGATGAGTTTGTGTTCAAATTAAATGCAAAACTGTATCAGGCATATGGCAATAACTCTGTGATGTTAAAATGATGCTGGCAACAGAAATTCGTATATGAAGCGCACAGATGTTCAATAAGTTCTTCTAATGCAGTCAAATGCTTAGTATTGATGTAGTTCATTATTAAAGAAGAAAAGAAATGGCATTCAGCGTGGCATTACATTCTATACAGGGGTGAGTCTAATTATTATTATTAGGCATTTGACATTTGAAAATTAACTTGTCAGTAGAATGGAAGATGACAAAGTATGTTTCTGCAGGTCAATTGAAAAGTTAGTTATAACTATAGTTACTGTTGAATGTTAGTTAATTTTAGTCATGTAAGATTTGCATGGCTGTGTGGTTATATGTCATATGCTTTGTGCCTTCAGAAGCCGCAGCAGCTGCAAATGTTCGCTCCTGAAACAGACATGCTCTGCAATCCTCCCCAGTGTGTCCACTTTCTAGCTAAACAAAGTGGCACAAACCCAGCTGCTTGGTTTGTCACAGCACATTATGTCAACCAGCACTTGATCAGTTTTAGCGGAACATTTCATGATTACCTGAATTACCTACAATAGATTTTTGCAGGTCCCACTCAATTGATACATAACATATTTGTAGGATATTTAACATAATATATAACTGCAGTACACCGTAACACTTTCTATACAAGCATAGAGGACATTTACATTGTTGCTTTAAGGACAGCCCTTTACTTAACCCACTTTGGTTCCTGTTGCAGTTCACTGTTGTTCTAACATATGGCTGGCGAGGTCAGAGATCAGCAGAAGTAATAAGTAGGTATAGTAAAAAAAGATACTTCATCTTTGCCAGCACAAACTCATATTTGCAGTCTTAGGATAAAACTATAAGCTTCAGTTTCATAAAACCTTATGAATGAGTGCACACATGCAATACAGACTTAAACACATATGCATGCACATGCACAGTCACTCACCAGTTTCTGGTTTTTCCAGTGGTGTTGTATTTACAGAAACGGTGCTTTGGATGACTGGCTTTTGCTCTGCAGCTTCTGTCAAAGTCAAACAAACAGTAATGAAGCAGCTAAAATTGTGAAGCAAACTAGTTTGTTGGGAGTGACAAGGCAGAATATAAATTCTGCACAGCTCCATTCATATATGAATAAATGACCATGTTGATTGGAAAGGAAAAGTATCCAACCACACTCATAGCTTTTTGAGTGATCAAGCTACAACAAATCCACACAATTGGAATACTGCAATCATTTGTGTTACAGAGCAGAGAAATATATTATTTATTCAAGTTTTATAAAATTGTCTGGTGAAGTGTTTACAAGATATTTGTGTTCATGGACTTACTGGTAGTGATGATGCCTTTACGAGTGGAGACAATTTCACCCTCTGAAGTGTGGGCAGTGACCACAGCATGATATGTTTGAGCGCCATCTAAGTTGTCCACTGAAATCTCATTGCCAGACACGTTGGTCTTCAGTACCAAGGTATGGTCTTGTAACCGTGTCACCGCTACCTCAAAGTAAACGAAATGCTTTGGGTCTGGGTTGCTCCAACGCAATTTCAAGCTGCTAGAGGTGATGTTAGAGACGTGTAGCTCATCTGCATCTGAAGAGATAAGACATACAGATGTCGAGGCAGGATAATAAATAATAATGGATAATATACTCTCAGAAAGCAATTGTAGATCAGCAGCAGTGGCGGTTTAATTCCACAGGGCAGTGGAGAACTCTGCTGATTAATGTCCAGTCAGTGTGGTCAAGGTGGTCAAGAAGAGAAACATTTATTTTACTACATCCACAATCTTACCATGGTGCTTTCTTTGATGGACTTCTTGATGTGTCTCATGATGTTTCTGATTTTTCCTATAAATGTAAGAAAATAAATGTAAATGAAACCACCAACATTTCTCACAAAATAATAGTGAGAAGGTACTATATGTCACCAAACATACTCCTTTTGCTGTGATGACATGAAAGGGTTTTTTAGTGGCTGGTCACGCTGGAACCATTTGCAGTTTTTGGAGACTTCAGGAGACATGTAGAAGGCATTTTCAACTGAAAAGAAAAGTTAGGAAAAAGAATAATACAGTGACCAAGTCACATGGACTCAGGGGGCAGAAGCAGAATCAACGGATTTGAAGTGTCATGCTTTTAATTTGCATAATATAGCTTTAAGTATAAAAGGAAACAAAACATATTCAAATTGACTGACTGACAGTGATATCTGTCTTTAACTTACTGCTGATATACTTTGGCAGCAGCTGGCCGAATGTCTGGATCTGTCTGTCATTGAATTGTGAAATGCTGTGCAACCTCTTGAAGAAGACGTCTGATGGCTCACTGGCCATGCGTGACAAGACACGAGCATCCCCAGCACTCAACTTGTCACCCACACCCATGATGACCAGGAAGAAGCCATTGCACTTGATCTCAGTGGCGATACGCACCAGCTGCTCCTCTTCTTCTTCCACACTTCCTGTCACAAAGAGCATCAGTACTTTCCTGTCACGTTGTAGTGGTGCCTTTTGAAACACCTGCTCCACTGTCGAGTCAATAGCCGCTGCCAGTGCTCGACCACCCTCTAGCTGTGGCGTCTTCTCCAGCAGGAATTTGACAATATCCTGAGCTGACTGGTGCTCAGTCAACCCAAAATCCACATGTATGGGAGAACCTGTTTTATTACGGATGAACTCATAAGGTGCTTGCTGGACCACTGACACTCTGGCATGGTGAGCTGATGACGTAGGATTTGAAGCCACTTCTAGATGTTCCACCATGTGCACTATATAGCGTTTAGTCTCTGTAAAGACAGCTGGGTAGGTAGACTCAGAGCTGTCCAAGACAAAAGCTATGTCGATGTCTACATCTGTGGTGAAAGATCTCCTGTCTCGGCCAGCTGATGGGGGTACGTAGTCACATATTTGGTCCGGAGAACAGACGTCTAAAATGAGAAAATGTGTAATGTAATGTTATGTGATAACTTTTCCTCAGTTTTCTTTTTTGTTTTTCTGGTACAGAGATAATGACAGGACTATGATACATTCTGACAAGGGTTATTATTATTTATTTTTTGTTACTGTATTACTCCTAAAAAAATGTAAGAAAAACAATCATGAATAATCATGTCATGTTCATCATCCCAATTTTGTTATCTATTCTCTTAACAACACATATTTTAGTACATGTCAGACAACACATCTCGATAAAAGCTCTTACCTAGGCAAATATGGCAGTTCATCACCTTTTGGATAACTGAATTGTACTGTGCACTTCCAGCACTGGGAAGAACAATAACTTGGCCGAGTGCTGTGTTGTTGAACTGATATAGAAAGAGAAGCAAAACATGTATGATGCAAACTGATGTGCTATACGGTTTACTTTGGTATGCAGTGTCTGATTTGTTGTTCTTTTTTTACCTGCAGAGCTCTGCTCAGTGCTCTGTCCTCACGGTTGACCAAGAACAGAGTGGCAATTCCAGCATCATGGAGGCGGAGGGCTGCATTAGTAAGTACTTGAGCCTGACCAGCTTCCCCACCAACAAAGAAGATGGCCACCTTCCTCATGAGGAAGCCACTGCGCACTCTCTTGAAGGTGTTCTGGGCCACAAAGCTCATGGCTGTACCCAAATTGCGTTGCTGGTTTGTCGATTGGAGCTGTAGGCCTTCAATTCGCTGGACCAGAGCATTTTTCTTCATTGCATCTGCAAATCGAACTTCCGTGACAACTTTATTGTTGTACAGGGTCACAGCAACACGAGCTCCTCTTGGACAGTTGCTTTCTGAAATTGTGATGTTTCTGACTATGCGCAGGACTGTGTTCCGCATGTTGTTGAAAGTTGGGTTTTGAACTCCTTGAGAGATGTCCAGGGCAAAGGCCAGCTCAGTGGGGTAGAGTGGGCATTCCTTCTGACCTAATAGTATATGCAGAGATATTTTATGTAGTGTAAGGTAGTAAATGCTGTACATATACAGTAAATAAAACTGTAACTGTTTTGTACTTACCATAACAGCAGGCTGGTAGAAAAAAAGACATAATGTGGTAAGACATTGTGACAATTCAAAACATTAACATCACTACTTTTCATAACACTGTTGATAGATATTAAATCATACTCACGACAGTTGTCTCTTATCCTCTTAACCAGGTCACATTGCTGTAGGGTTAAAGACATTTATAAACACAAATTTCGAAAGTTCTGCTTTGTTCATCAAGTAAAATTTGATAAAAACAGGCGCATACCTGAACACCTGGTCCTCTCGGCCCTTTCTGACCCTGTTGGAGCAAAGAGCAAAAGTGTTAATAGCTGATGGACAAAATAAAATATATTTACATATATAAAAAAAACATTATGTCCCATGTTACAAGTCCAAGAAAAGGCAAAAGCATTAAAACGGTGACATCATGTCAGTTTTATGAAATTTACACAGAACATGCAGCAACGCAGAGTTATTAGTTGCTCACATATGAACCAGCATATCCAGGGTCGCCCTTCTGTCCTGCTGAACCAGCATCTCCAGCGATACCCTGGACAGAATTAACAGAGGGAGAAAAAAAATAACTTCAAAAGATATTCATCAAAATAACTTGGCCTGAAAAGTGACAACTTTTATGTGCATGCTTGCTTCAACTGATTATGCTAATAAAAATGTACCCTCTGTCCACGATTTCCTCTAGTTCCAGGTCCACCTTTGGTTCCAGGATCACCAGCTGCTCCCTGTTTTAACGGAAGTATACCCATCAAAGGACTAACATCGCACCATTGCCACATTGCACAGTGCAACATTATACAGTATTTGAAAGCCTCTGTTGAATTTATAAATAATAAGTCAATGTTTCTGATTACCTTTGGTCCTGGGAATCCTGGGAAGCCCTCGTCACCCTATAAAGAAAAATGCAACCACACATAAGCATTATTTGTATAATAGTTGACCCATTAAAGGGCATTATAGCTGTTTTATTGAGAATATTGTAAAATGGCCCAGAACCATTGCATTTGTCATAATTTTATCAGAGCTATGTATATAGGATATTAGGACTTTAGATGTCTTTAATTAAAATAATCACCAATCACCATGTACAGTGTATCACAGTTCAGTGTATCGCAAATCACTTACCTTTCTTCCTTTGGGCCCTGGGACACCAAACCCATCCCTACCATCATCACCCTATAAGGAAAATAATGAGAGAATTAACTAGTAAGTTTTTTTTTAAGCTTATTAAGTTAACTATAACAACCACTGTGTAACAATAATAATATAATAATAAGAAGAAGAAAAACTAAACTTTCACTGAAAGGAAAGATAGTGAAAGTGGTAAGTAATCATCTGCTGTTGGCTAAGGTACTATATTTCTACTTTTGTTAAAGTTCTTATGATGTTCTCCTAATTTTTTCATTATGGCGCATACAAAAAAAATGTGGTTTGATTCTTACAGGCTCTCCACGGGGGCCACCAGGTCCAATAACACCTTTCACTCCTGGGTCTCCTGGTTCTCCCTACAAGCCACAGGTATAGCCAAAAAGAGAGAATCAGACACAGACAAAAGTACTCACTAAGATTAAAACAGAATGTCAAAGCTTTCAATTAGGAATTAAATATTTCTTTAAGCATGCCTCAGTCAGTTTCTATAGATATAATAAAGTTCTTATGTGTTTTCTGCTTGCAGGGCCTTGATGTTTTCTTACAGCTCGATTACATTTACTCAAACAGATTTCATGTGTCCAGTAAAGTGAGAGACCCAGAGCAGACTTAGTCCGTTGAGTTTCTAAATGAAACAGGCCTGCTATGGAAAAACATGTGCCACACCAGATTGTGTTCCACTCAGTACCTTGCGACCAGGAGCTCCTCTTCTACCCTTTTCTCCAGAGGGACCTGGGCCACCCCCGGGACCCTAGAAAATAAAACATGAGCACATTAAAGTTTACCATTGCCGTTTTACAGACACGGATAAAAAAATCTAAACCCATCAGAATTACTCACTCTGGGTCCAGGGTTCCCATCTTCTCCTCTGGATCCTGGAGCACCATTTGGTCCAGATGGACCCTTAAAAAAAGAACAAACCAGACCCTGAACAACACCTTTGGAATTTAATGATGTACTGCCCTTCTATATAGTACAGTTGGACTTTCAACCCATGATTAAAGCATGAATACATATTTTTAGAGATACAATATAAATACTGAAGGAATAGTCCAGTCACAGCAATTTTTCATATCGCTAATTCAGCAAAAAAAAATACAGAAATTAAATAATTGGCAATAATGCATGTATATTTGTAGGTTGATTAACATGTTAAGTAGTTTAAATCACAAACTTACTCTAGACCCTCCAATACCAGGCTCTCCCTGCACACCATCAGCTCCTGGCCTCCCAGGACCTCCCTTTAATGACATGCAAGCAGCAAGATGTTATTTACACTGCTGTTGAAAGAGTTGCAACTGCAATAAATATGAATTAATACCAAAGCAGTCAATACAATAAATGTATATTATCACCAAAAACAGACTTACAGGTAATCCAGGTGAACCTCTTCGGCCATCAGCTCCCTAGTGAAAGAGGAGTGGAAATAAGTCTTTAACAAAAAAACAAAACAGTGCAATAAGATTACGAGTATGTGGCAAAACATTTTTACCGGTCTTCCACGTTCACCAGCTGTTCCCCTCTGTCCATCCTCACCAGGCTCTCCCTATTATTTCAAAACAGATATCCCAGTAAAATAAATGCAAATAAATGCAATGTAATGTATATTATATTAAGTTGGTAATCTCCTAAAACACAAACAAGTATACAAATTACAGTGTGTTGGGGGGATGTCTTTTCTAGAGAAATACAATATGTACAGGGGAACATTACCGGTGGTCCAGCATCTCCTGGGTCTCCTTTAGGTCCTGCCTGGTTGTTATCTCGTCCACTTGTACCCTATTAGACATGGGATGATGATTGGCGATAACCAATTTTAATTTTGGTTACATTAAAACCAATCTTAAATCTACCTCACAAAGAAAGCACTTTTGTTTGTACGTACTGCCTGGTAATGGAGTAATGGAGTCCTATAAAGTCATATACTTGATCATATACTTATCATGAATCATGATAGCATTTTTTAGTGCAGGCCACTGTTAAAAGTTAAAAATGCTGAATTGCATTAGAGCAGTGGATATTAAAGAATAGACATAACTTGATGACTAAGTCTGTCTTACTGTAAATTTGGACATTACAATAACATACAATAGTTTCTACAATACTCACAGGGTTTCCTCTGGTTCCAACCTCTCCTCTATCACCTGCTTGTCCTTTGGCACCTTTAGGACCCTAATATCAATATAAACATGTAATTAGCATTCCCCAGCACTAAACATTAGATAAAACTGTTTTAAAATTTTTAATTAAATTTACTTACCCTTCTGCCAGCATTTCCTCTGTCTCCTGGGAGTCCAGCTACTCCACTTTTGCCCTGAAAACATGCAATACAGCACATGGCAATTAAAGCTGAAGGGTAAGTGTGAACAAACACATCTTTGTCACAAGAACACATTAGTAGAACTCAGCTGCCATATAACAAAGGGCAAAATGTAATCTTTTAAAAATGTTCTCAATGTCAAAATATTATATTACACTTACCTCTTCTCCATTGATGCCATCTAGCCCAATCTCTCCAGATTCACCCTGCAGTTGTTTGGGTAATCAGTGTTTTGGTTTTTTTTTTTTTTTAAGTTTTGTCAAATATTGATGAAAAATACAATTATAAATTTAAAAAAAACTTACATTTTCTCCTGAATAACCACGAGAACCCTACACAGAGAAAATAAATTGTGTTAACACAGTAATATTAAATGAAGCAAAACTGTAATTACACAAATTTAGACAAATAAGGACAGCTTACAAAATAAAAGATAATATCAAATCATTTACCTTGACACCTCTTTGTCCAGGACATCCCTGGAAACCCTGAGTTCCATTCACACCAGGAGGACCTCTCTCTCCCTATAATTACGGAATAAAGACACTGATGATAAAAAGACTACACTAAAGCCATAGAGGGGGGATGATATCAGAGGTGTCACTGAACTCACACAAAGAAGTGTAAAACAAACAAAGTTGTTACTTTACATCTTAAGAACATAATTAAGTAAGCAATGTTGATTGTGACCACATACATAATAAAGGCATTCAACTTACAGGTCCACCCTCATCTCCCGGATGTCCTTGGCTTCCTGGTAATCCTGGACTACCCTGAAAGACAAAATATCCAAAATTTGCTTGTGAAATTGATGTATAATTTTAAAGATTTAAAGGAAAATGTCTTTGCATGTTTGGAGATACATAAGAAAATAGTCATGACATTAAATATTAAATGAATAAAAATTTCAAAAACTGATGAAAAAAGAACTCTTCCGCATCTTCCTTTGCACTTAAAAAAAAACAAAACTTTTCTACTCTTTTGTTCTCACATCTCTTGAAACAAAAACACTTTTTGATAGCACTTTGCTTTGATGTTGTTTCTCCTTGACTTAGATTTAGTTTGCTTGCCTTGTTCCTCACTTGTAAGTCGCTTTTGATAAAAGCGTCTGCTAAATGACTAAATGTAAATGTAAAAATTAAATACCTTAGACCCTGCAAGTCCAACTGCACCACGATCTCCCCTGGTGCCAGTACATTTGCAGGGCACTGAACAGCACTCCCTTTCTGCAATATTGTCCTATGCAGCAAAGAAAACATATTTTAATAAATTATATTGTAAGTATGCATAGAAACAAAGAAAAGAAAACACAGTTATTGAACTGACTCACCAATTCCTCCATAAGCTCATAGTCCAAGTCCATGACATTGACTCGTAAGGGTCTGGTGTACCTGAACCCACGACCAAATTCCAACAGCAACGCCTCCTCAAATTTGGGGACACGTTCCAGGCCGACAAGAATGAAACCGCTTACTCCACCTTTGCACATATAAGAGTTTTAGGAAGAGTTGTGTCTTTTATAATTAATTCTGAATATGATATTGAGATTATTAATACCTTTTAAATACATAATAAATACAATTGATGGTTATTAAGTGTGTATCAGTGTGTAACATATCATTTACCTGAAAGCCGAAGCTCCTCAACTCGCCGTTTCATTTCAGCATATGGGGCATCAAGACCATCAGTCAGATGAATAACAACCTTTTTTGGGAAAAAACACATTTGTTTAGATTTAATCATCTAAAATTACATCATTAGGCCCTCAGTACCTTGAGATACTTGCTTTGTACCATCATACCATAAGCCTAACCCTTACATATATAAAGGACTTCAAAGTATATATTATAGGACAGACTAGAGCCTCTCCTCTCCTGCTTGTCCTCTCCTCTCCTGTCCTCTCCTCTCCTCTCCTCTTCTCTCCTCACCTCCATTTAAATGTCACCATTGCATGTCATTAACTAACTCCCATAGATGTGCTCCCTCCTCTCTCTTTCCCGCTCTCTGTACCTTTCTGCAGGTACCCCTGGCCTCAGATGTATATTTCCAGAGTGCAGTCAGAGGCCCTGCCACCCCCCTAGTGTTTTTTGCTGTTTGTTGTTGCCCTTAAATTAAAGGCATGGTAATCCAAAAGTTATTTAAAGCTTTTCTTTTTCTTTTACTACCTAATACAAAATTACTGTGGAGATTATTTGATATTGCCCCCACAAGCCACATGCTTAGTATGCATCTTGTTTATTGTATGACTCAACTTTCAGATATTATTGTAGAGTTAATTTCTGAGGACATGCACAACAAACAAATAAAATCTGTAGAGAGATTGGGGATTAGCATGCACTTGCAACATATCTAGTATAAAGTGTAAACTAACCTTGACAACATTGTCCTGCCTGGTCTTGAACCTATTAGTGTAAGCTGAGATGGTCTTTCCATTGAGAACAAAGGGGCCACGGGTCCGCAGGGCTCTAAAGGCCTCAAAGAGCTCATCAGCATTGTCGGTGAAGTCCAGTTGAACAGGCTCAGAAGCAGAGTCCATAGCCAGCATGCCTATTTGCACAGATGGACTCTGCCCAGATGAGCAACTGATAGCTGCCATTTTGGAAATTCTCTGTAGTATGGCACCCATCTTGCTCTGCAGGTTGGTCTGAGCACTGAAGATGTTCTGGGCAGAAACATCAAAGCCCACCAACACTTCTATATTGCAGGCTATAAAAGAGAGCACAGTTTTATTAGGCTTTTTGGAAATCACAGAAAACATTTTGAATATGTATTATTAAAAAATGCAATGAAATTAAAAGGGAAAGAACTAAGCTATGAAGTAAAGTATAGTAGTCTATAATGCTATATCTCCTACCCTTAGGTACTTCTTTCGCTCCAGCACACAGCTTCCCCTTCATTTCATCATCCAAAGTCTCCAGGATTTGCTCATTTAGCTCTGAAAGCCCTTGAAAGTTTGCCGCTCGAGCCACAGTGGAGGTTTCACTTGCTAGGTTTTCTAGCTCATTCTCAATATCGCCCACTCCAACAGCAAAGACTCTCACACCTTTATTCTTCAAACCAAGGGCTGCTGTTTTGCTGTCATCAGCTGAGCGTCCTCCAGTGATTACCATTAGAATCTGTGGTGTGCCCTTATCCATCCTACTGCCTTTGTCTTTGGTAAAGTGAACATTTTGAACATGGCGAATGGCTGCACCAGTGTTAATTTTATTTCCACCTTTGTATTCTGTTTGTTCAATGGCGCTTATAATATCTTGCTTGTTTTTGTGTGTGTTGAGATAGAAAACATCAGTCACATCTGCAGCATAATGAGCAAAGCCAATCCGCGGGTCGTCTTTATCGGTGAAGAACAGGTCAATTAGGTTTGTGATGAATGACAACACTTCTTTGAAGTTTTCTTGGCCCAAGTTAATTGAGCCATCTAACAAAAACACTATGTCAGCCTTTTTAGGTGGCAGGCCTGTCATCATGAGATGAGAAAAACACACACAAAAGAGGACAATGTAAAGAAGGGTGAGAAATGAGAATACATTAAAGTCAGACAATGTTGCAATTGTTAGTTTTCTTAGATCTAAAAAATGGCCTTGGGTAAAACTTTTGCACATTTTGTACAACTTACCATTTACAACAATTGTGGGTGGTTCCTCAGGGAGAGTCTGTTTTATCCTAGCAAATAACCTTTCCTTGATAGTTGGCAGGCCATGGAATGCAGGAACCTGAAGGACATCTTCTGTGGTGGTAGCAATTTGGGTGAGTTGTCTTTTGTCAGCGGCAGCAGTTCCAATACCAACACAGTTTACTCTGGAACCCTTCAACAGTGGTCCATAAAGGGAAACATCTTGAGAGGAACGTCCACCTGTAAGAACCACAAGATGCTGGGAGGCCTCGGTCAGACGAGCACCGGCAGAAGGTTTTAACTCATTCTGTATTATGTAGTTAATAGCATTAGCCAGATCTGATGATCTGCCACCAATTTGACGAAGTCTTTTGATAGCTGAGATAACATCTGGCTTGTTGTTGTGTGTCTTCAGTGAAAACTCAGTTTTAACTTGGTCTGCATACTGGACAACAGCCACACGCACTTGATCAGGCTTCACATCGAGTTGCTGAACAATGTTGAGGATGAAGTCACGGATGTGAGCAATGCCAGCAGCACCTGTACTGTCTGAGCCATCAATAAGGAATATAATGTCTTTTCTTCCAAGGCTTAGGAGTTCTGCAAAATAGGCAAAACAAAGAGAAAGAAATATATAATTTATTTATAAATATATTAGCCAAAGACCAAGGCTTTTTTAGTCTAGCACTGTTAACATAACTCCAAAGTCCACCATGATTTTGTTAGGTGTTAAGGAACTTTCCATGCATTACCAGTGTGTCATGAGCAATTTTTACAATTACTGTATATAAGAACTACAAAACAATGTAAAAAAAAAAAACATGATCAACATAAGCACTAATTGAATTGGGCACTGAAAACTTGAAGTTAGATTGAGATAGTAAGAGTGCATTTATTACCTACGGTGGCAGGAACATAGCTACTGATGATATCAGCAGTGGATATTGTTTTGACTGAATCAATGAGCTGTGTCTCCACTCTAGGAAGCTGCTGGAAATTCTCAACTCTATATACAAGTTCGGGTTTCAGGGAAATCTGCCTCAGTTCTTCAAGATCTGTATTTCTTGAACCAATTGCAAGAGGTGCAATCCGGTTTCTCTTAAGTTGATCAGCTGAAGTGGAGACGTCATCTGTAGACTTTCCACCTGTAACTAGAATAAGGAACTGAGGCACACCCTCCTCAATGCGACTTCCTGATGACCTCTGATAGATGTTCCTGGAGACCCACTCAAGTGCACGTCCTGTGTTCAGGCGGGTTCCGCCTTTGTTTCTGAGTCTTGTCACAGCCTGGCGTACCTCATCCTTGGTGGAGAACTCATTCAAAAGAAATTCAGCTTTTGGTTCTTCACTGTACTGAACTACTGAAACTCTGACTTTATCCAATCCTACATCCAGCTTCTCCACAACTCTTCTTAGCATATCGCGGATAGAAGGAAACTCGCTACGCACTGCTGTTGTGCCATCAATGAGAAATACAACATCCCTCTTTTCTCCTGGGGCTGTTGGTGTCATTACTGTTCAAAAAGAAGCACAAGAGCAATTTGTGAATATTAACAACAGAGTACTATAGCTGAGAAATTAGTTTCTAAGTTGAGTCTTAATTTGTATTTGAAAATGTAACATTTTTAGACATAATTTGAGTAAAATTACCATCATATCTTGGGAATACAGGGACCATCCTGGCAATGTCATCATCTGACATCTCAGTGAGAGTGTTGATTAAATCTTCTTGGACTGTGTAGAGGCCAGGGAGGTCATCTATTGTAATGGCAAAATTAGGTACATATGACACTACCTGTAGCTCTGTAGGATTAATATCCCTAGTCCCAATACTAATGGGAAGAACCTTAGATTGTTTGAGTGTAGATGCTGCACGACTGATGTCATCAGTAGAAGGCCCACTAGAGACGACAATTACAAACTGTGGTACACCGTCTTGTTTCCTGCTGCCACGTGCTGCTGTCAGAGCATCCTGACTGACAAACTGCAAGGCTTGACCCAGGTTACGTTGTCTTCCTCCTCGCCTCCTGATTTCCCTAACAGCATTTAAAACACCTTCTTTGGTTGTATGTGAGTTCAAGTACATGTCAGCCTGAGCGGTGTCACCATACTGGACCACGCCAATCCGTATCTTATTCTCGCCCACGTTAAGATTTTCCACAACCCTGCGGATAAACTCCTGGATGATAGGAAATTCCCGTCCAACAGCATCAGATCCATCAACAAGGAAAACAATGTCTTTTCGGGGGCCCAGTGACTCCGCTGAAATAGAAAAAGAAAAAGCAATATGTTACACTTTAGAAAATGTGAAAATATATAAAAAAGACTAACACAAATCCTGACAGTTTGCAACATAATATCCTAGAAGTGGAAGTGTGCAGGCATGAGCCGTGCAGCAGCCTGTTGCAGTTGCTCTCTTCCTTGTGATGTGTCTGAATTGAAAGCAAGACAACTGAAAGTCACACTATGAATAGCGTTAGAAAAAAACAAGATAGTATGAATAAGGTGCAAATGAAAAAGAACGCACTTAAATAAATTGTGGTTACATGACTGCAAGAGGAATGATAAGAGCAAGACTCAAGCGCATTCCTAAAAGAAGAAAATAAGAATGTCTTGCTTGAAGTTCTTCTTTGATGAAAAGTTTCTTCAGTCACATTTCTTTGAACAAAAGAGATTTTTTCTTTGGATAAATCATGTCATGTCTTAGAGATTTAGGCTTATTTGTATCAGCAATAAAGTATGTGCAAAAAAGCTGGAAATGAAGTAATGTAACGCAAAGTGAATTATAATATATTTCAAGGATATCTTGAGAAACAAGTAACGACTCTATATACCTGAATGTGTAGCTAGTGCATTGGAATAGGACGATGGCAAGTTTGGTGAAAAGGACCACCAAAACTGAACTACACAACCAAATCATCCCAAACACAGCTAGACAAACACAACCACAAACACACACCTACGGTATACTTTATCCTACAGAAAAGCAATGCATTAATTTGTTGACAGTCAAGATGAGAAATATGCAGTCAAGTATACACTGCATTTTGCATAGTACCAGAATTTAAACTATAAAGAAAGCCAAGTGAAATAATAAGAAAGTAGATAAAATCATATTGTGACGTCTACACATCTCAACCCTCCGATTACAGACAAGATTACAATCATCAATTACAGTCCTTCATGTACTTTTTGATTAAAAATGGGGCATTACATTTTTAGAAACATACCATTCTAACATTAGATTTTAATTAGAGTAACACAAAAGCAAATGTACATGGAGGCAGAGATGACAATCTATATTAAACAAATGAATTCCAAATACTCTGTGAAAAAAAAAATTCTAAATTGAGATATTCAATAATAGCAAAAACACAAAACATGATTCTGTCCAGAACACAGAATTGGCTAAAGGATATCGCACGACACTACTTATATGCAGTCATGAAAAAAACGAAGACATACCAGTTAACGTAGTTAGGTCTGGTGACACCTAGGTAATGACAGGCTCCACAACTAATTGCAGTTGCTGCTGGATACGGGGAAGGTCAGTGAATTCGGACACAGATAGGGCATAACTGGGATCGTGTGTCAAAGTAGGCCCTGGCTGACCTGGACTTTGTAAAAGTAAGGTCTCATACGCTTCAAGTTTGCCTCGTGCCATGGTGTGGTGAGTGTAAAAAAAAATGCCTCGGTTTCTTACCAGTCACTGTGGGTGTCACGGGTGTGGCCCTCACTAGCACTGCGCTCATCACAGAGGAGAGCTGTTCTTGGACAGTGGGGAGGTCAGTGAACTCAGACACTGATAGAGCGTGACTGGGCTCATGCGATATCTTCTGCAGCTCTCTGCTGTCAGAGCTCTTTGTTCCAATGCCAATCACAAAGATGCCCTGCTGTTTGAGAGCAGAGGCTGGGGTATCTACACTGTCGGCAGACCCTCCGCCGTTCAGCAGGATCAACATCTGCGGAACGCCTTGCAGGCGCCTACTCCCGGAGGAGGTTGTAAAGACGTTGTCCCTGACGAATTGGAGGGCTGCCCCAGTGTTGAGGGGTCTGCCTCCTCTGTGCCTCAGCGCTCTGACCGAATCCACAACATCCTCTCTTGTGTTGAGTGAGTTGAGATAGAAGTGGACCTCTGCATCCCTGCTGTACTGGACCACAGAGACACGGTCTTTGTTTTCTCCCACATTCAGTTTGTCCACCACTCTCTCAACAAAATCACGCATGGCAGGAAAGCCATTCCTTGTGCTATCAGAACCATCCAGAAGGAATACGATATCCTTTTTGGCAGTGTCAACTGAAAACAAGACCACAAGACAACACATCAACACCTCTGCAAAGAAAAAAATAAAAGGAAAGAACTACGCTGGGGGACCGATCGCAAAGGGGTGGATTGTGTACTCTGGAACTCTAAAGAGGCCCCTAGCATCCCCTCCCCTGCCTTCACTTGAAACAGTAGCAGATCACACCAGCCCCTCTGTCTCTACTGCATGTGCACTGCTGGAGCTAAACAACCACTATCACAATCAATTCCTTTCTGGAGCTAAACAACCACTATCACAATCAATTCCTTTCCCTCAGTGTAGGTCAGACAGGTCAGCTAGCCCTTCAGGGGGCCGTGCTCATGAACATACCAGGTACAGTTGGCAATTCTGGGGTGGTCTTTGTAACCTCCTCGTCCACAGAGGACTGAAGTTGCTGCTGGACACTGGGAAGGTCAGTGAACTCAGACACAGATAGGGCATAACTGGGATCGTGGGCTATCTTCTGCATTTCGCTGCGGTCAGACCTGCTGGTTCCAATTGCAAAGGTCAATACGCCCAGCTGCTTGAGAGCAGAGGCTGGTGCATCCACACTGTCAGAGGACCTGCCACCACTTAGCAATACGAGCACCTGTGGAACTCCTTCCAGGCGCCTGCTTCCTGCAGAGGCCGTGAAGACATTGTCCCTCAAGTACTGGAGAGCTGCTCCAGTGTTGAGGGGTCTTCCGCCCTTGTGCCTCAAACCTCTGACAGTGTCGAGGATCTCGCCCTTTGTCGTGTAGGTGTTCAGATAGAACTGGACAGCCGGGTCTCTGCTGTACTGAACCACTGAGACGCGGTCTTTGTTGTCATCCACACTGAGCGTCTCTACTACTCTTTGGACAAAGTCTCGCATAGCTGGGAATCCAGTTCTAGTACCATCGGATCCATCCAACAAGAACACAAAGTCCCTTCCTGCTGGCTTTCTCTCCACTAGGGAACACAAGATTTCAGGACATATTTAGGTACACGTGTCAAACGCTTCTCGTGGGAAAGTCACATCCTCAATGCTAAGCTCAAGGTTAATAAAATTACTCTGTGGATGCTGGCCCAGCTGATGTGTCAACGTGGGCCCTGGCTGACCTGGACTTTGTAAAAGTAAGGTCTCATACGCTTCAAGTTTGCCTCGTGCCATGGTGTGGTGAGTGTAAAAAAAAAATGCCTCGGTTTCTTACCAGTTACTGTGGGTGTCACGGGTGTGGCCCTCACTAGCACTGCGCTCATCACAGAGGAGAGCTGTTCTTGGACAGTGGGGAGGTCAGTGAACTCAGACACTGATAGAGCGTGACTGGGCTCATGCGATATCTTCTGCAGCTCTCTGCTGTCAGAGCTCTTTGTTCCAATGCCAATCACAAAGATGCCCTGCTGTTTGAGAGCAGAGGCTGGGGTATCTACACTGTCGGCAGACCCTCCGCCGTTCAGCAGGATCAACATCTGCGGAACGCCTTGCAGGCGCCTACTCCCGGAGGAGGTTGTAAAGACGTTGTCCCTGACGAATTGGAGGGCTGCCCCAGTGTTGAGGGGTCTGCCTCCTCTGTGCCTCAGCGCTCTGACCGAATCCACAACATCCTCTCTTGTGTTGAGTGAGTTGAGATAGAAGTGGACCTCTGCATCCCTGCTGTACTGGACCACAGAGACACGGTCTTTGTTTTCTCCCACATTCAGTTTGTCCACCACTCTCTCAACAAAATCACGCATGGCAGGAAAGCCATTCCTTGTGCTATCAGAACCATCCAGAAGGAATACGATATCCTTTTTGGCAGTGTCAACTGAAAACAAGACCACAAGACAACACATCAACACCTCTGCAAAGAAAAAAATAAAAGGAAAGAACTACGCTGGGGGACCGATCGCAAAGGGGTGGATTGTGTACTCTGAAACTCTAAAGAGGCCCCTAGCATCCCCTCCCCGGCCTTCACTTGAAAGAGTAGCAAATCACACCAGCCCCTCTGTCTCTACTGCATGTGCACTGCTGGAGCTAAACAACCACTATCACAATCAATTCCTTTCCCTCAGTGTAGGTCAGACAGGTCAGCTAGCCCTTCAGGGGGCCGTGCTCATGAACATACCAGGTACAGTTGGCAATTCTGGGGTGGTCTTTGTAACCTCCTCGTCCACAGAGGACTGAAGTTGCTGCTGGACACTGGGAAGGTCAGTGAACTCAGACACAGATAGGGCATAACTGGGATCGTGGGCTATCTTCTGCATTTCGCTGCGGTCAGACCTGCTGGTTCCAATTGCAAAGGTCAATACGCCCAGCTGCTTGAGAGCAGAGGATGGTGCATCCACACTGTCAGAGGACCTGCCACCACTTAGCAATACGAGCACCTGTGGAACTCCTTCCAGGCGCCTGCTTCCTGCAGAGGCCGTGAAGACATTGTCCCTCAAGTACTGGAGAGCTGCTCCAGTGTTGAGGGGTCTTCCGCCCTTGTGCCTCAAACCTCTGACAGTGTCGAGGATCTCGCCCTTTGTCGTGTAGGTGTTCAGATAGAACTGGACAGCCGGGTCTCTGCTGTACTGAACCACTGAGACGCGGTCTTTGTTGTCATCCACACTGAGCGTCTCTACTACTCTTTGGACAAAGTCTCGCATAGCTGGGAATCCAGTTCTAGTACCATCGGATCCATCCAACAAGAACACAAAGTCCCTTCCTGCTGGCTTTCTCTCCACTAGGGAACACAAGATTTCAGGACATATTTAGGTACACGTGTCAAACGCTTCTCGTGGGAAAGTCACATCCTCAATGCTAAGCTCAAGGTTAATAAAATTACTCTGTGGATGCTGGCCCAGCTGATGTGTCAACGTGGGCCCTGGCTGACCTGGACTTTGTAAAAGTAAGGTCTCATACGCTTCAAGTTTGCCTCGTGCCATGGTGTGGTGAGTGTAAAAAAAAATGCCTCGGTTTCTTACCAGTTACTGTGGGTGTCACGGGTGTGGCCCTCACTAGCACTGCGCTCATCACAGAGGAGAGCTGTTCTTGGACAGTGGGGAGGTCAGTGAACTCAGACACTGATAGAGCGTGACTGGGCTCATGCGATATCTTCTGCAGCTCTCTGCTGTCAGAGCTCTTTGTTCCAATGCCAATCACAAAGATGCCCTGCTGTTTGAGAGCAGAGGCTGGGGTATCTACACTGTCGGCAGACCCTCCGCCGTTCAGCAGGATCAACATCTGCGGAACGCCTTGCAGGCGCCTACTCCCGGAGGAGGTTGTAAAGACGTTGTCCCTGACGAATTGGAGGGCTGCCCCAGTGTTGAGGGGTCTGCCTCCTCTGTGCCTCAGCGCTCTGACCGAATCCACAACATCCTCTCTTGTGTTGAGTGAGTTGAGATAGAAGTGGACCTCTGCATCCCTGCTGTACTGGACCACAGAGACACGGTCTTTGTTTTCTCCCACATTCAGTTTGTCCACCACTCTCTCAACAAAATCACGCATGGCAGGAAAGCCATTCCTTGTGCTATCAGAACCATCCAGAAGGAATACGATATCCTTTTTGGCAGTGTCAACTGAAAACAAGACCACAAGACAACACATCAACACCTCTGCAAAGAAAAAAATAAAAGGAAAGAACTACGCTGGGGGACCGATCGCAAAGGGGTGGATTGTGTACTCTGAACTCTAAAGAGGCCCCTAGCATCCCCTCCCCTGCCTTCACTTGAAAGAGTAGCAAATCACACCAGCCCCTCTGTCTCTACTGCATGTGCACTGCTGGAGCTAAACAACCACTATCACAATCAATTCCTTTCCCTCAGTGTAGGTCAGACAGGTCAGCTAGCCCTTCAGGGGGCCGTGCTCATGAACATACCAGGTACAGTTGGCAATTCTGGGGTGGTCTTTGTAACCTCCTCGTCCACAGAGGACTGAAGTTGCTGCTGGACACTGGGAAGGTCAGTGAACTCAGACACAGATAGGGCATAACTGGGATCGTGGGCTATCTTCTGCATTTCGCTGCGGTCAGACCTGCTGGTTCCAATTGCAAAGGTCAATACGCCCAGCTGCTTGAGAGCAGAGGCTGGTGCATCCACACTGTCAGAGGACCTGCCACCACTTAGCAATACGAGCACCTGTGGAACTCCTTCCAGGCGCCTGCTTCCTGCAGAGGCCGTGAAGACATTGTCCCTCAAGTACTGGAGAGCTGCTCCAGTGTTGAGGGGTCTTCCGCCCTTGTGCCTCAAACCTCTGACAGTGTCGAGGATCTCGCCCTTTGTCGTGTAGGTGTTCAGATAGAACTGGACAGCCGGGTCTCTGCTGTACTGAACCACTGAGACGCGGTCTTTGTTGTCATCCACACTGAGCGTCTCTACTACTCTTTGGACAAAGTCTCGCATAGCTGGGAATCCAGTTCTAGTACCATCGGATCCATCCAACAAGAACACAAAGTCCCTTCCTGCTGGCTTTCTCTCCACTAGGGAACACAAGATTTCAGGACATATTTAGGTACACGTGTCAAACGCTTCTCGTGGGAAAGTCACATCCTCAATGCTAAGCTCAAGGTTAATAAAATTACTCTGTGGATGCTGGCCCAGCTGATGTGTCAACGTGGGCCCTGGCTGACCTGGACTTTGTAAAAGTAAGGTCTCATACGCTTCAAGTTTGCCTCGTGCCATGGTGTGGTGAGTGTAAAAAAAAATGCCTCGGTTTCTTACCAGTTACTGTGGGTGTCACGGGTGTGGCCCTCACTAGCACTGCGCTCATCACAGAGGAGAGCTGTTCTTGGACAGTGGGGAGGTCAGTGAACTCAGACACTGATAGAGCGTGACTGGGCTCATGCGATATCTTCTGCAGCTCTCTGCTGTCAGAGCTCTTTGTTCCAATGCCAATCACAAAGATGCCCTGCTGTTTGAGAGCAGAGGCTGGGGTATCTACACTGTCGGCAGACCCTCCGCCGTTCAGCAGGATCAACATCTGCGGAACGCCTTGCAGGCGCCTACTCCCGGAGGAGGTTGTAAAGACGTTGTCCCTGACGAATTGGAGGGCTGCCCCAGTGTTGAGGGGTCTGCCTCCTCTGTGCCTCAGCGCTCTGACCGAATCCACAACATCCTCTCTTGTGTTGAGTGAGTTGAGATAGAAGTGGACCTCTGCATCCCTGCTGTACTGGACCACAGAGACACGGTCTTTGTTTTCTCCCACATTCAGTTTGTCCACCACTCTCTCAACAAAATCACGCATGGCAGGAAAGCCATTCCTTGTGCTATCAGAACCATCCAGAAGGAATACGATATCCTTTTTGGCAGTGTCAACTGAAAACAAGACCACAAGACAACACATCAACACCTCTGCAAAGAAAAAAATAAAAGGAAAGAACTACGCTGGGGGACCGATCGCAAAGGGGTGGATTGTGTACCCTGAAGAGGCCCCTAGCATCCCCTCCCCTGCCTTCACTTGAAACAGTAGCAAATCACACCAGCCCCTCTGTCTCTACTGCATGTGCACTGCTGGAGCTAAACAACCACTATCACAATCAATTCCTTTCCCTCAGTGTAGGTCAGACAGGTCAGCTAGCCCTTCAGGGGGCCGTGCTCATGAACATACCAGGTACAGTTGGCAATTCTGGGGTGGTCTTTGTAACCTCCTCGTCCACAGAGGACTGAAGTTGCTGCTGGACACTGGGAAGGTCAGTGAACTCAGACACAGATAGGGCATAACTGGGATCGTGGGCTATCTTCTGCATTTCGCTGCGGTCAGACCTGCTGGTTCCAATTGCAAAGGTCAATACGCCCAGCTGCTTGAGAGCAGAGGCTGGTGCATCCACACTGTCAGAGGACCTGCCACCACTTAGCAATACGAGCACCTGTGGAACTCCTTCCAGGCGCCTGCTTCCTGCAGAGGCCGTGAAGACATTGTCCCTCAAGTACTGGAGAGCTGCTCCAGTGTTGAGGGGTCTTCCGCCCTTGTGCCTCAAACCTCTGACAGTGTCGAGGATCTCGCCCTTTGTCGTGTAGGTGTTCAGATAGAACTGGACAGCCGGGTCTCTGCTGTACTGAACCACTGAGACGCGGTCTTTGTTGTCATCCACACTGAGCGTCTCTACTACTCTTTGGACAAAGTCTCGCATAGCTGGGAATCCAGTTCTAGTACCATCGGATCCATCCAACAAGAACACAAAGTCCCTTCCTGCTGGCTTTCTCTCCACTAGGGAACACAAGATTTCAGGACATATTTAGGTACACGTGTCAAACGCTTCTCGTGGGAAAGTCACATCCTCAATGCTAAGCTCAAGGTTAATAAAATTACTCTGTGGATGCTGGCCCAGCTGATGTGTCAACGTGGGCCCTGGCTGACCTGGACTTTGTAAAAGTAAGGTCTCATACGCTTCAAGTTTGCCTCGTGCCATGGTGTGGTGAGTGTAAAAAAAAATGCCTCGGTTTCTTACCAGTTACTGTGGGTGTCACGGGTGTGGCCCTCACTAGCACTGCGCTCATCACAGAGGAGAGCTGTTCTTGGACAGTGGGGAGGTCAGTGAACTCAGACACTGATAGAGCGTGACTGGGCTCATGCGATATCTTCTGCAGCTCTCTGCTGTCAGAGCTCTTTGTTCCAATGCCAATCACAAAGATGCCCTGCTGTTTGAGAGCAGAGGCTGGGGTATCTACACTGTCGGCAGACCCTCCGCCGTTCAGCAGGATCAACATCTGCGGAACGCCTTGCAGGCGCCTACTCCCGGAGGAGGTTGTAAAGACGTTGTCCCTGACGAATTGGAGGGCTGCCCCAGTGTTGAGGGGTCTGCCTCCTCTGTGCCTCAGCGCTCTGACCGAATCCACAACATCCTCTCTTGTGTTGAGTGAGTTGAGATAGAAGTGGACCTCTGCATCCCTGCTGTACTGGACCACAGAGACACGGTCTTTGTTTTCTCCCACATTCAGTTTGTCCACCACTCTCTCAACAAAATCACGCATGGCAGGAAAGCCATTCCTTGTGCTATCAGAACCATCCAGAAGGAATACGATATCCTTTTTGGCAGTGTCAACTGAAAACAAGACCACAAGACAACACATCAACACCTCTGCAAAGAAAAAAATAAAAGGAAAGAACTACGCTGGGGGACCGATCGCAAAGGGGTGGATTGTGTACCCTGAAGAGGCCCCTAGCATCCCCTCCCCTGCCTTCACTTGAAACAGTAGCAAATCACACCAGCCCCTCTGTCTCTACTGCATGTGCACTGCTGGAGCTAAACAACCACTATCACAATCAATTCCTTTCCCTCAGTGTAGGTCAGACAGGTCAGCTAGCCCTTCAGGGGGCCGTGCTCATGAACATACCAGGTACAGTTGGCAATTCTGGGGTGGTCTTTGTAACCTCCTCGTCCACAGAGGACTGAAGTTGCTGCTGGACACTGGGAAGGTCAGTGAACTCAGACACAGATAGGGCATAACTGGGATCGTGGGCTATCTTCTGCATTTCGCTGCGGTCAGACCTGCTGGTTCCAATTGCAAAGGTCAATACGCCCAGCTGCTTGAGAGCAGAGGCTGGTGCATCCACACTGTCAGAGGACCTGCCACCACTTAGCAATACGAGCACCTGTGGAACTCCTTCCAGGCGCCTGCTTCCTGCAGAGGCCGTGAAGACATTGTCCCTCAAGTACTGGAGAGCTGCTCCAGTGTTGAGGGGTCTTCCGCCCTTGTGCCTCAAACCTCTGACAGTGTCGAGGATCTCGCCCTTTGTCGTGTAGGTGTTCAGATAGAACTGGACAGCCGGGTCTCTGCTGTACTGAACCACTGAGACGCGGTCTTTGTTGTCATCCACACTGAGCGTCTCTACTACTCTTTGGACAAAGTCTCGCATAGCTGGGAATCCAGTTCTAGTACCATCGGATCCATCCAACAAGAACACAAAGTCCCTTCCTGCTGGCTTTCTCTCCACTAGGGAACACAAGATTTCAGGACATATTTAGGTACACGTGTCAAACGCTTCTCGTGGGAAAGTCACATCCTCAATGCTAAGCTCAAGGTTAATAAAATTACTCTGTGGATGCTGGCCCAGCTGATGTGTCAACGTGGGCCCTGGCTGACCTGGACTTTGTAAAAGTAAGGTCTCATACGCTTCAAGTTTGCCTCGTGCCATGGTGTGGTGAGTGTAAAAAAAAATGCCTCGGTTTCTTACCAGTTACTGTGGGTGTCACGGGTGTGGCCCTCACTAGCACTGCGCTCATCACAGAGGAGAGCTGTTCTTGGACAGTGGGGAGGTCAGTGAACTCAGACACTGATAGAGCGTGACTGGGCTCATGCGATATCTTCTGCAGCTCTCTGCTGTCAGAGCTCTTTGTTCCAATGCCAATCACAAAGATGCCCTGCTGTTTGAGAGCAGAGGCTGGGGTATCTACACTGTCGGCAGACCCTCCGCCGTTCAGCAGGATCAACATCTGCGGAACGCCTTGCAGGCGCCTACTCCCGGAGGAGGTTGTAAAGACGTTGTCCCTGACGAATTGGAGGGCTGCCCCAGTGTTGAGGGGTCTGCCTCCTCTGTGCCTCAGCGCTCTGACCGAATCCACAACATCCTCTCTTGTGTTGAGTGAGTTGAGATAGAAGTGGACCTCTGCATCCCTGCTGTACTGGACCACAGAGACACGGTCTTTGTTTTCTCCCACATTCAGTTTGTCCACCACTCTCTCAACAAAATCACGCATGGCAGGAAAGCCATTCCTTGTGCTATCAGAACCATCCAGAAGGAATACGATATCCTTTTTGGCAGTGTCAACTGAAAACAAGACCACAAGACAACACATCAACACCTCTGCAAAGAAAAAAATAAAAGGAAAGAACTACGCTGGGGGACCGATCGCAAAGGGGTGGATTGTGTACCCTGAAGAGGCCCCTAGCATCCCCTCCCCTGCCTTCACTTGAAACAGTAGCAAATCACACCAGCCCCTCTGTCTCTACTGCATGTGCACTGCTGGAGCTAAACAACCACTATCACAATCAATTCCTTTCCCTCAGTGTAGGTCAGACAGGTCAGCTAGCCCTTCAGGGGGCCGTGCTCATGAACATACCAGGTACAGTTGGCAATTCTGGGGTGGTCTTTGTAACCTCCTCGTCCACAGAGGACTGAAGTTGCTGCTGGACACTGGGAAGGTCAGTGAACTCAGACACAGATAGGGCATAACTGGGATCGTGGGCTATCTTCTGCATTTCGCTGCGGTCAGACCTGCTGGTTCCAATTGCAAAGGTCAATACGCCCAGCTGCTTGAGAGCAGAGGCTGGTGCATCCACACTGTCAGAGGACCTGCCACCACTTAGCAATACGAGCACCTGTGGAACTCCTTCCAGGCGCCTGCTTCCTGCAGAGGCCGTGAAGACATTGTCCCTCAAGTACTGGAGAGCTGCTCCAGTGTTGAGGGGTCTTCCGCCCTTGTGCCTCAAACCTCTGACAGTGTCGAGGATCTCGCCCTTTGTCGTGTAGGTGTTCAGATAGAACTGGACAGCCGGGTCTCTGCTGTACTGAACCACTGAGACGCGGTCTTTGTTGTCATCCACACTGAGCGTCTCTACTACTCTTTGGACAAAGTCTCGCATAGCTGGGAATCCAGTTCTAGTACCATCGGATCCATCCAACAAGAACACAAAGTCCCTTCCTGCTGGCTTTCTCTCCACTAGGGAACACAAGATTTCAGGACATATTTAGGTACACGTGTCAAACGCTTCTCGTGGGAAAGTCACATCCTCAATGCTAAGCTCAAGGTTAATAAAATTACTCTGTGGATGCTGGCCCAGCTGATGTGTCAACGTGGGCCCTGGCTGACCTGGACTTTGTAAAAGTAAGGTCTCATACGCTTCAAGTTTGCCTCGTGCCATGGTGTGGTGAGTGTAAAAAAAAATGCCTCGGTTTCTTACCAGTTACTGTGGGTGTCACGGGTGTGGCCCTCACTAGCACTGCGCTCATCACAGAGGAGAGCTGTTCTTGGACAGTGGGGAGGTCAGTGAACTCAGACACTGATAGAGCGTGACTGGGCTCATGCGATATCTTCTGCAGCTCTCTGCTGTCAGAGCTCTTTGTTCCAATGCCAATCACAAAGATGCCCTGCTGTTTGAGAGCAGAGGCTGGGGTATCTACACTGTCGGCAGACCCTCCGCCGTTCAGCAGGATCAACATCTGCGGAACGCCTTGCAGGCGCCTACTCCCGGAGGAGGTTGTAAAGACGTTGTCCCTGACGAATTGGAGGGCTGCCCCAGTGTTGAGGGGTCTGCCTCCTCTGTGCCTCAGCGCTCTGACCGAATCCACAACATCCTCTCTTGTGTTGAGTGAGTTGAGATAGAAGTGGACCTCTGCATCCCTGCTGTACTGGACCACAGAGACACGGTCTTTGTTTTCTCCCACATTCAGTTTGTCCACCACTCTCTCAACAAAATCACGCATGGCAGGAAAGCCATTCCTTGTGCTATCAGAACCATCCAGAAGGAATACGATATCCTTTTTGGCAGTGTCAACTGAAAACAAGACCACAAGACAACACATCAACACCTCTGCAAAGAAAAAAATAAAAGGAAAGAACTACGCTGGGGGACCGATCGCAAAGGGGTGGATTGTGTACCCTGAAGAGGCCCCTAGCATCCCCTCCCCTGCCTTCACTTGAAACAGTAGCAAATCACACCAGCCCCTCTGTCTCTACTGCATGTGCACTGCTGGAGCTAAACAACCACTATCACAATCAATTCCTTTCCCTCAGTGTAGGTCAGACAGGTCAGCTAGCCCTTCAGGGGGCCGTGCTCATGAACATACCAGGTACAGTTGGCAATTCTGGGGTGGTCTTTGTAACCTCCTCGTCCACAGAGGACTGAAGTTGCTGCTGGACACTGGGAAGGTCAGTGAACTCAGACACAGATAGGGCATAACTGGGATCGTGGGCTATCTTCTGCATTTCGCTGCGGTCAGACCTGCTGGTTCCAATTGCAAAGGTCAATACGCCCAGCTGCTTGAGAGCAGAGGCTGGTGCATCCACACTGTCAGAGGACCTGCCACCACTTAGCAATACGAGCACCTGTGGAACTCCTTCCAGGCGCCTGCTTCCTGCAGAGGCCGTGAAGACATTGTCCCTCAAGTACTGGAGAGCTGCTCCAGTGTTGAGGGGTCTTCCGCCCTTGTGCCTCAAACCTCTGACAGTGTCGAGGATCTCGCCCTTTGTCGTGTAGGTGTTCAGATAGAACTGGACAGCCGGGTCTCTGCTGTACTGAACCACTGAGACGCGGTCTTTGTTGTCATCCACACTGAGCGTCTCTACTACTCTTTGGACAAAGTCTCGCATAGCTGGGAATCCAGTTCTAGTACCATCGGATCCATCCAACAAGAACACAAAGTCCCTTCCTGCTGGCTTTCTCTCCACTAGGGAACACAAGATTTCAGGACATATTTAGGTACACGTGTCAAACGCTTCTCGTGGGAAAGTCACATCCTCAATGCTAAGCTCAAGGTTAATAAAATTACTCTGTGGATGCTGGCCCAGCTGATGTGTCAACGTGGGCCCTGGCTGACCTGGACTTTGTAAAAGTAAGGTCTCATACGCTTCAAGTTTGCCTCGTGCCATGGTGTGGTGAGTGTAAAAAAAAATGCCTCGGTTTCTTACCAGTTACTGTGGGTGTCACGGGTGTGGCCCTCACTAGCACTGCGCTCATCACAGAGGAGAGCTGTTCTTGGACAGTGGGGAGGTCAGTGAACTCAGACACTGATAGAGCGTGACTGGGCTCATGCGATATCTTCTGCAGCTCTCTGCTGTCAGAGCTCTTTGTTCCAATGCCAATCACAAAGATGCCCTGCTGTTTGAGAGCAGAGGCTGGGGTATCTACACTGTCGGCAGACCCTCCGCCGTTCAGCAGGATCAACATCTGCGGAACGCCTTGCAGGCGCCTACTCCCGGAGGAGGTTGTAAAGACGTTGTCCCTGACGAATTGGAGGGCTGCCCCAGTGTTGAGGGGTCTGCCTCCTCTGTGCCTCAGCGCTCTGACCGAATCCACAACATCCTCTCTTGTGTTGAGTGAGTTGAGATAGAAGTGGACCTCTGCATCCCTGCTGTACTGGACCACAGAGACACGGTCTTTGTTTTCTCCCACATTCAGTTTGTCCACCACTCTCTCAACAAAATCACGCATGGCAGGAAAGCCATTCCTTGTGCTATCAGAACCATCCAGAAGGAATACGATATCCTTTTTGGCAGTGTCAACTGAAAACAAGACCACAAGACAACACATCAACACCTCTGCAAAGAAAAAAATAAAAGGAAAGAACTACGCTGGGGGACCGATCGCAAAGGGGTGGATTGTGTACCCTGAAGAGGCCCCTAGCATCCCCTCCCCTGCCTTCACTTGAAACAGTAGCAAATCACACCAGCCCCTCTGTCTCTACTGCATGTGCACTGCTGGAGCTAAACAACCACTATCACAATCAATTCCTTTCCCTCAGTGTAGGTCAGACAGGTCAGCTAGCCCTTCAGGGGGCCGTGCTCATGAACATACCAGGTACAGTTGGCAATTCTGGGGTGGTCTTTGTAACCTCCTCGTCCACAGAGGACTGAAGTTGCTGCTGGACACTGGGAAGGTCAGTGAACTCAGACACAGATAGGGCATAACTGGGATCGTGGGCTATCTTCTGCATTTCGCTGCGGTCAGACCTGCTGGTTCCAATTGCAAAGGTCAATACGCCCAGCTGCTTGAGAGCAGAGGCTGGTGCATCCACACTGTCAGAGGACCTGCCACCACTTAGCAATACGAGCACCTGTGGAACTCCTTCCAGGCGCCTGCTTCCTGCAGAGGCCGTGAAGACATTGTCCCTCAAGTACTGGAGAGCTGCTCCAGTGTTGAGGGGTCTTCCGCCCTTGTGCCTCAAACCTCTGACAGTGTCGAGGATCTCGCCCTTTGTCGTGTAGGTGTTCAGATAGAACTGGACAGCCGGGTCTCTGCTGTACTGAACCACTGAGACGCGGTCTTTGTTGTCATCCACACTGAGCGTCTCTACTACTCTTTGGACAAAGTCTCGCATAGCTGGGAATCCAGTTCTAGTACCATCGGATCCATCCAACAAGAACACAAAGTCCCTTCCTGCTGGCTTTCTCTCCACTAGGGAACACAAGATTTCAGGACATATTTAGGTACACGTGTCAAACGCTTCTCGTGGGAAAGTCACATCCTCAATGCTAAGCTCAAGGTTAATAAAATTACTCTGTGGATGCTGGCCCAGCTGATGTGTCAACGTGGGCCCTGGCTGACCTGGACTTTGTAAAAGTAAGGTCTCATACGCTTCAAGTTTGCCTCGTGCCATGGTGTGGTGAGTGTAAAAAAAAATGCCTCGGTTTCTTACCAGTTACTGTGGGTGTCACGGGTGTGGCCCTCACTAGCACTGCGCTCATCACAGAGGAGAGCTGTTCTTGGACAGTGGGGAGGTCAGTGAACTCAGACACTGATAGAGCGTGACTGGGCTCATGCGATATCTTCTGCAGCTCTCTGCTGTCAGAGCTCTTTGTTCCAATGCCAATCACAAAGATGCCCTGCTGTTTGAGAGCAGAGGCTGGGGTATCTACACTGTCGGCAGACCCTCCGCCGTTCAGCAGGATCAACATCTGCGGAACGCCTTGCAGGCGCCTACTCCCGGAGGAGGTTGTAAAGACGTTGTCCCTGACGAATTGGAGGGCTGCCCCAGTGTTGAGGGGTCTGCCTCCTCTGTGCCTCAGCGCTCTGACCGAATCCACAACATCCTCTCTTGTGTTGAGTGAGTTGAGATAGAAGTGGACCTCTGCATCCCTGCTGTACTGGACCACAGAGACACGGTCTTTGTTTTCTCCCACATTCAGTTTGTCCACCACTCTCTCAACAAAATCACGCATGGCAGGAAAGCCATTCCTTGTGCTATCAGAACCATCCAGAAGGAATACGATATCCTTTTTGGCAGTGTCAACTGAAAACAAGACCACAAGACAACACATCAACACCTCTGCAAAGAAAAAAATAAAAGGAAAGAACTACGCTGGGGGACCGATCGCAAAGGGGTGGATTGTGTACCCTGAAGAGGCCCCTAGCATCCCCTCCCCTGCCTTCACTTGAAACAGTAGCAAATCACACCAGCCCCTCTGTCTCTACTGCATGTGCACTGCTGGAGCTAAACAACCACTATCACAATCAATTCCTTTCCCTCAGTGTAGGTCAGACAGGTCAGCTAGCCCTTCAGGGGGCCGTGCTCATGAACATACCAGGTACAGTTGGCAATTCTGGGGTGGTCTTTGTAACCTCCTCGTCCACAGAGGACTGAAGTTGCTGCTGGACACTGGGAAGGTCAGTGAACTCAGACACAGATAGGGCATAACTGGGATCGTGGGCTATCTTCTGCATTTCGCTGCGGTCAGACCTGCTGGTTCCAATTGCAAAGGTCAATACGCCCAGCTGCTTGAGAGCAGAGGCTGGTGCATCCACACTGTCAGAGGACCTGCCACCACTTAGCAATACGAGCACCTGTGGAACTCCTTCCAGGCGCCTGCTTCCTGCAGAGGCCGTGAAGACATTGTCCCTCAAGTACTGGAGAGCTGCTCCAGTGTTGAGGGGTCTTCCGCCCTTGTGCCTCAAACCTCTGACAGTGTCGAGGATCTCGCCCTTTGTCGTGTAGGTGTTCAGATAGAACTGGACAGCCGGGTCTCTGCTGTACTGAACCACTGAGACGCGGTCTTTGTTGTCATCCACACTGAGCGTCTCTACTACTCTTTGGACAAAGTCTCGCATAGCTGGGAATCCAGTTCTAGTACCATCGGATCCATCCAACAAGAACACAAAGTCCCTTCCTGCTGGCTTTCTCTCCACTAGGGAACACAAGATTTCAGGACATATTTAGGTACACGTGTCAAACGCTTCTCGTGGGAAAGTCACATCCTCAATGCTAAGCTCAAGGTTAATAAAATTACTCTGTGGATGCTGGCCCAGCTGATGTGTCAACGTGGGCCCTGGCTGACCTGGACTTTGTAAAAGTAAGGTCTCATACGCTTCAAGTTTGCCTCGTGCCATGGTGTGGTGAGTGTAAAAAAAAATGCCTCGGTTTCTTACCAGTTACTGTGGGTGTCACGGGTGTGGCCCTCACTAGCACTGCGCTCATCACAGAGGAGAGCTGTTCTTGGACAGTGGGGAGGTCAGTGAACTCAGACACTGATAGAGCGTGACTGGGCTCATGCGATATCTTCTGCAGCTCTCTGCTGTCAGAGCTCTTTGTTCCAATGCCAATCACAAAGATGCCCTGCTGTTTGAGAGCAGAGGCTGGGGTATCTACACTGTCGGCAGACCCTCCGCCGTTCAGCAGGATCAACATCTGCGGAACGCCTTGCAGGCGCCTACTCCCGGAGGAGGTTGTAAAGACGTTGTCCCTGACGAATTGGAGGGCTGCCCCAGTGTTGAGGGGTCTGCCTCCTCTGTGCCTCAGCGCTCTGACCGAATCCACAACATCCTCTCTTGTGTTGAGTGAGTTGAGATAGAAGTGGACCTCTGCATCCCTGCTGTACTGGACCACAGAGACACGGTCTTTGTTTTCTCCCACATTCAGTTTGTCCACCACTCTCTCAACAAAATCACGCATGGCAGGAAAGCCATTCCTTGTGCTATCAGAACCATCAAGAAGGAATACGATATCCTTTTTGGCAGTGTCAACTGAAAACAAGACCACAAGACAACACATCATCACCTCTGCAAAGAAAAAAATAAAAGGAAAGAACTACGCTGGGGGACCAATCGCAAAGGGGTGGATTGTGTACCCTGAAGAGGCCCCTAGCATCCCCTCCCCTGCCTTCACTTGAAACAGTAGCAAATCACACCAGCCCCTCTGTCTCTACTGCATGTGCACTGCTGGAGCTAAACAACCACTATCACAATCAATTCCTTTCCCTCAGTGTAGGTCAGACAGGTCAGCTAGCCCTTCAGGGGGCCGTGCTCATGAACATACCAGGTACAGTTGGCAATTCTGGGGTGGTCTTTGTAACCTCCTCGTCCACAGAGGACTGAAGTTGCTGCTGGACACTGGGAAGGTCAGTGAACTCAGACACAGATAGGGCATAACTGGGATCGTGGGCTATCTTCTGCATTTCGCTGCGGTCAGACCTGCTGGTTCCAATTGCAAAGGTCAATACGCCCAGCTGCTTGAGAGCAGAGGCTGGTGCATCCACACTGTCAGAGGACCTGCCACCACTTAGCAATACGAGCACCTGTGGAACTCCTTCCAGGCGCCTGCTTCCTGCAGAGGCCGTGAAGACATTGTCCCTCAAGTACTGGAGAGCTGCTCCAGTGTTGAGGGGTCTTCCGCCCTTGTGCCTCAAACCTCTGACAGTGTCGAGGATCTCGCCCTTTGTCGTGTAGGTGTTCAGATAGAACTGGACAGCCGGGTCTCTGCTGTACTGAACCACTGAGACGCGGTCTTTGTTGTCATCCACACTGAGCGTCTCTACTACTCTTTGGACAAAGTCTCGCATAGCTGGGAATCCAGTTCTAGTACCATCGGATCCATCCAACAAGAACACAAAGTCCCTTCCTGCTGGCTTTCTCTCCACTAGGGAACACAAGATTTCAGGACATATTTAGGTACACGTGTCAAACGCTTCTCGTGGGAAAGTCACATCCTCAATGCTAAGCTCAAGGTTAATAAAATTACTCTGTGGATGCTGGCCCAGCTGATGTGTCAACGTGGGCCCTGGCTGACCTGGACTTTGTAAAAGTAAGGTCTCATACGCTTCAAGTTTGCCTCGTGCCATGGTGTGGTGAGTGTAAAAAAAAATGCCTCGGTTTCTTACCAGTTACTGTGGGTGTCACGGGTGTGGCCCTCACTAGCACTGCGCTCATCACAGAGGAGAGCTGTTCTTGGACAGTGGGGAGGTCAGTGAACTCAGACACTGATAGAGCGTGACTGGGCTCATGCGATATCTTCTGCAGCTCTCTGCTGTCAGAGCTCTTTGTTCCAATGCCAATCACAAAGATGCCCTGCTGTTTGAGAGCAGAGGCTGGGGTATCTACACTGTCGGCAGACCCTCCGCCGTTCAGCAGGATCAACATCTGCGGAACGCCTTGCAGGCGCCTACTCCCGGAGGAGGTTGTAAAGACGTTGTCCCTGACGAATTGGAGGGCTGCCCCAGTGTTGAGGGGTCTGCCTCCTCTGTGCCTCAGCGCTCTGACCGAATCCACAACATCCTCTCTTGTGTTGAGTGAGTTGAGATAGAAGTGGACCTCTGCATCCCTGCTGTACTGGACCACAGAGACACGGTCTTTGTTTTCTCCCACATTCAGTTTGTCCACCACTCTCTCAACAAAATCACGCATGGCAGGAAAGCCATTCCTTGTGCTATCAGAACCATCCAGAAGGAATACGATATCCTTTTTGGCAGTGTCAACTGAAAACAAGACCACAAGACAACACATCAACACCTCTGCAAAGAAAAAAATAAAAGGAAAGAACTACGCTGGGGGACCGATCGCAAAGGGGTGGATTGTGTACCCTGAAGAGGCCCCTAGCATCCCCTCCCCTGCCTTCACTTGAAACAGTAGCAAATCACACCAGCCCCTCTGTCTCTACTGCATGTGCACTGCTGGAGCTAAACAACCACTATCACAATCAATTCCTTTCCCTCAGTGTAGGTCAGACAGGTCAGCTAGCCCTTCAGGGGGCCGTGCTCATGAACATACCAGGTACAGTTGGCAATTCTGGGGTGGTCTTTGTAACCTCCTCGTCCACAGAGGACTGAAGTTGCTGCTGGACACTGGGAAGGTCAGTGAACTCAGACACAGATAGGGCATAACTGGGATCGTGGGCTATCTTCTGCATTTCGCTGCGGTCAGACCTGCTGGTTCCAATTGCAAAGGTCAATACGCCCAGCTGCTTGAGAGCAGAGGCTGGTGCATCCACACTGTCAGAGGACCTGCCACCACTTAGCAATACGAGCACCTGTGGAACTCCTTCCAGGCGCCTGCTTCCTGCAGAGGCCGTGAAGACATTGTCCCTCAAGTACTGGAGAGCTGCTCCAGTGTTGAGGGGTCTTCCGCCCTTGTGCCTCAAACCTCTGACAGTGTCGAGGATCTCGCCCTTTGTCGTGTAGGTGTTCAGATAGAACTGGACAGCCGGGTCTCTGCTGTACTGAACCACTGAGACGCGGTCTTTGTTGTCATCCACACTGAGCGTCTCTACTACTCTTTGGACAAAGTCTCGCATAGCTGGGAATCCAGTTCTAGTACCATCGGATCCATCCAACAAGAACACAAAGTCCCTTCCTGCTGGCTTTCTCTCCACTAGGGAACACAAGATTTCAGGACATATTTAGGTACACGTGTCAAACGCTTCTCGTGGGAAAGTCACATCCTCAATGCTAAGCTCAAGGTTAATAAAATTACTCTGTGGATGCTGGCCCAGCTGATGTGTCAACGTGGGCCCTGGCTGACCTGGACTTTGTAAAAGTAAGGTCTCATACGCTTCAAGTTTGCCTCGTGCCATGGTGTGGTGAGTGTAAAAAAAAATGCCTCGGTTTCTTACCAGTTACTGTGGGTGTCACGGGTGTGGCCCTCACTAGCACTGCGCTCATCACAGAGGAGAGCTGTTCTTGGACAGTGGGGAGGTCAGTGAACTCAGACACTGATAGAGCGTGACTGGGCTCATGCGATATCTTCTGCAGCTCTCTGCTGTCAGAGCTCTTTGTTCCAATGCCAATCACAAAGATGCCCTGCTGTTTGAGAGCAGAGGCTGGGGTATCTACACTGTCGGCAGACCCTCCGCCGTTCAGCAGGATCAACATCTGCGGAACGCCTTGCAGGCGCCTACTCCCGGAGGAGGTTGTAAAGACGTTGTCCCTGACGAATTGGAGGGCTGCCCCAGTGTTGAGGGGTCTGCCTCCTCTGTGCCTCAGCGCTCTGACCGAATCCACAACATCCTCTCTTGTGTTGAGTGAGTTGAGATAGAAGTGGACCTCTGCATCCCTGCTGTACTGGACCACAGAGACACGGTCTTTGTTTTCTCCCACATTCAGTTTGTCCACCACTCTCTCAACAAAATCACGCATGGCAGGAAAGCCATTCCTTGTGCTATCAGAACCATCCAGAAGGAATACGATATCCTTTTTGGCAGTGTCAACTGAAAACAAGACCACAAGACAACACATCAACACCTCTGCAAAGAAAAAAATAAAAGGAAAGAACTACGCTGGGGGACCGATCGCAAAGGGGTGGATTGTGTACCCTGAAGAGGCCCCTAGCATCCCCTCCCCTGCCTTCACTTGAAACAGTAGCAAATCACACCAGCCCCTCTGTCTCTACTGCATGTGCACTGCTGGAGCTAAACAACCACTATCACAATCAATTCCTTTCCCTCAGTGTAGGTCAGACAGGTCAGCTAGCCCTTCAGGGGGCCGTGCTCATGAACATACCAGGTACAGTTGGCAATTCTGGGGTGGTCTTTGTAACCTCCTCGTCCACAGAGGACTGAAGTTGCTGCTGGACACTGGGAAGGTCAGTGAACTCAGACACAGATAGGGCATAACTGGGATCGTGGGCTATCTTCTGCATTTCGCTGCGGTCAGACCTGCTGGTTCCAATTGCAAAGGTCAATACGCCCAGCTGCTTGAGAGCAGAGGCTGGTGCATCCACACTGTCAGAGGACCTGCCACCACTTAGCAATACGAGCACCTGTGGAACTCCTTCCAGGCGCCTGCTTCCTGCAGAGGCCGTGAAGACATTGTCCCTCAAGTACTGGAGAGCTGCTCCAGTGTTGAGGGGTCTTCCGCCCTTGTGCCTCAAACCTCTGACAGTGTCGAGGATCTCGCCCTTTGTCGTGTAGGTGTTCAGATAGAACTGGACAGCCGGGTCTCTGCTGTACTGAACCACTGAGACGCGGTCTTTGTTGTCATCCACACTGAGCGTCTCTACTACTCTTTGGACAAAGTCTCGCATAGCTGGGAATCCAGTTCTAGTACCATCGGATCCATCCAACAAGAACACAAAGTCCCTTCCTGCTGGCTTTCTCTCCACTAGGGAACACAAGATTTCAGGACATATTTAGGTACACGTGTCAAACGCTTCTCGTGGGAAAGTCACATCCTCAATGCTAAGCTCAAGGTTAATAAAATTACTCTGTGGATGCTGGCCCAGCTGATGTGTCAACGTGGGCCCTGGCTGACCTGGACTTTGTAAAAGTAAGGTCTCATACGCTTCAAGTTTGCCTCGTGCCATGGTGTGGTGAGTGTAAAAAAAAATGCCTCGGTTTCTTACCAGTTACTGTGGGTGTCACGGGTGTGGCCCTCACTAGCACTGCGCTCATCACAGAGGAGAGCTGTTCTTGGACAGTGGGGAGGTCAGTGAACTCAGACACTGATAGAGCGTGACTGGGCTCATGCGATATCTTCTGCAGCTCTCTGCTGTCAGAGCTCTTTGTTCCAATGCCAATCACAAAGATGCCCTGCTGTTTGAGAGCAGAGGCTGGGGTATCTACACTGTCGGCAGACCCTCCGCCGTTCAGCAGGATCAACATCTGCGGAACGCCTTGCAGGCGCCTACTCCCGGAGGAGGTTGTAAAGACGTTGTCCCTGACGAATTGGAGGGCTGCCCCAGTGTTGAGGGGTCTGCCTCCTCTGTGCCTCAGCGCTCTGACTGAATCCACAACATCCTTTCTTGTGTTGAGTGAGTTGAGATAGAAGTGGACCTCTGCATCCCTGCTGTACTGGACCACAGAGACATGGTCTTTGTTTTCTCCCACATTCAGTTTGTCCACCACTCTCTCAACAAAATCACGCATGGCAGGAAAGCCATTCCTTGTGCTATCAGAACCATCCAGAAGGAATACGATATCCTTTTTGGCAGTGTCAACTGAAAACAAGACCACAAGACAACACATCAACACCTCTGCAAAGAAAAAAATAAAAGGAAAGAACTACGCTGGGGGACCGATCGCAAAGGGGTGGATTGTGTACCCTGAAGAGGCCCCTAGCATCCCCTCCCCTGCCTTCACTTGAAACAGTAGCAAATCACACCAGCCCCTCTGTCTCTACTGCATGTGCACTGCTGGAGCTAAACAACCACTATCACAATCAATTCCTTTCCCTCAGTGTAGGTCAGACAGGTCAGCTAGCCCTTCAGGGGGCCGTGTTCATGAACATACCAGGTACAGTTGGCAATTCTGGGGTGGTCTTTGTAACCTCCTCGTCCACAGAGGACTGAATTTGCTGTAGGACACTGGGAAGGTATCCAAATTCAGACACAGATAGGGCATATCTCGGATTGTGTGATATTTTCTGCAGTTCACTGCGATCAGAGCTTCTTGTTCCAATTGCAAAGGTCAATACACCCAGCTGCTTGAGAGCAGAGGCTGGTGCATCCACACTGTCAGAGGACCTGCCACCACTTAGCAATACGAGCACCTGTGGAACTCCTTCCAGGCGCCTGCTTCCTGCAGAGGCCGTGAAGACATTGTCCCTCAAGTACTGGAGAGCTGCTCCAGTGTTGAGGGGTCTTCCGCCCTTGTGCCTCAAACCTCTGACAGTGTCGAGGATCTCGCCCTTTGTCGTGTAGGTGTTCAGATAGAACTGGACAGCCGGGTCTCTGCTGTACTGAACCACTGAGACGCGGTCTTTGTTGTCATCCACACTGAGCGTCTCTACTACTCTTTGGACAAAATCTCGCATTGTTGGGAATCCAGTTGTAGTACCATCGGATCCATCCAACAAGAACACAAAGTCCCTTCCTTTTGGCTTTCTCTCCACTAGGGAACACAAGATTTCAGGACATATTTAAGTACACTTAGGTGACTTTTTTTTCAAATGTTACTAACTGCGGTACCAAAATGGCTAGAGCCGGCATAAATTTAAGTTTAAAGAATGCAGTAGACCACACCTTAAACTGCCACAACCACAGATTGAATGCTTTTGAGAGATGAAATATTTTAGTTTTTGATTTTTAATTCGTTTGTTTGTTTGTTTTGCAATAGTTTTTACTTACCTACCTTACCTAACTGACTGCAAATCACTTTTTTCAAATAGCAGGCATTTTGATGGCACAGAATTTGGTTGCTTCCGAAAACTAACTCAGAAACCCTACTGTGCATTTACTATTTATTGTTTTCCTTTTGTAAAGGTGTTTCAACAATTTCTACGTTTGCTGGTATTATCAACAGAATCAGAAAGTTCACATTCATTGTGATGTTGAGTTATGTTTAACAAACGATATGTCAACCCACCACAGTTAAATTTGCCTCAATAGTTGATTAATTATTGGCTGCGTTCACATCCATTTAATTTAAGTTATCTTTGCTATATACTCTTAACAGAGGCTGATGAATACAATCAGTTCTTACCTGCTTTGACTTTTTTCTCAACTCCCGTTTGAGTAAGCTGACTCATCAAACGTTGATGAATATGAGGGAGATTTACAAAGTCAGCAACTGTGTAAGCATTATTTGGATGAGAGGATATAACTTGCATTTCAGCTGAATTTGACATTCTTGAGCCAACTGCAAATGTGACAACCCCAGCAGCCTTGAGCATACTTGCTGGGCCTCTGGGAGAATCTCTGGATCTTCCACCAGCTAATATGACAAGTATCTGCTTGGCACCTTCATCATGTCGACCTCCAGCATTTGTAACAAAGACATTGTCCTTCACAAACTGCAGTGCTGCTCCAATATACTGTGGCCTTCCACCTTTTGGTTTCAAGCTTGCAATATGTTTAAGAACATCACTGCTTGTGTTGTAAGAATTCAGACTGAAACTGAGTTCAGCACTGTTGCTATACTGTACAACAGCGACTTTGTCTTTTCCTTGGTCCAGGTTAAGGCTTTCAACCATTTTTGCAACAAATTCACGCAAAGCAGAGAATCTACTCCTGACATCATCAGACCCATCAATAAGAAAGACAATATCTCTATACATAGTCGAAGTTGAACCTAGAAAAGTCCAAAGTCATACAAAAATTTGTTAGTGAATAAGTAGCATCCATTCATTTAAGGCATATATATCTATATATAAGTAAATAAAATAAAATTAACACTTAACTCACCTACACCAGGGCTGACAGTGTCTTTCTGAGATGCAATGGCTGACAGCAACTGTTTTCTCACAAGTGGAAAGTCAGATATTTCTTTGATAAAATATTTTGCCCTAGCACTTTGTGCTAATTGCTCCATTTCCTGTCTATCTGCATTATTCATTCCAACAGTGAAAAGGACAATCCCAGCATTTCTTAGCCTGCTTACTGGACCTAAAACATCATCCTCTGACTTTCTCCCACTTAAGAGAATCAGTATTTGTGGGACTCCTTGCTTGGCTCTACTTCCGGATAAAGAAGTGAACACGTTGTTCCTCACATAATCAAGGGCTACACCCGTATTCACAGTTAGCCCTCCTTTCAGTTTAGTATTGGTCAAATGATTCAGAACATCATCTTTCATTGAGTATGTGTTCAGGTTAAAATCAATAGTGGGCCGTGTGGTGTACTGAATCAAAGCAATTTGTATACTGCTTGGCCCGATTTTTATTTGTTTGACAAATTCTGTGACAAAAGCCAAGATTTGTCTTTCACTTGCTTGCATATTATTGGATCCATCAAGGAGGAAAACAATATCAGCACTCTTTGGTGCCGATTCTGCAATTGTGTCTGAAATGGATACAAATAAACATTATGTAAAACCTCTTTGCAGTAAACAGATACACTTTATTATATCTGTAGCATATAAACAAAGTTTATACATAAACAATGTTCAAATGCTAATTGTTCTATTTCTTACCAATAACAGTTGGAAATTCAGTTGATTCTTGAGAGCCCCTCATTGTGGCTTCCATGGATGGCTGAATACTTTGGAGATTGTCAAAGCTTGTGACATAGAAATAATGTGCTGGGGTGTAAGAAATGGTTTGCATTTCCAAGGTATCAGCATTCTGTGTTCCAAAGCTAACCGTTTTTATTCCATCTTCTTTGAGTGACTGCGCTGCTCCTCTGACATCATCCTCTGAACGACCACCGCTAAATACATATAGATATTGAGGGACTGATTCCGCACGTCTGCCTCCAACTGAAGCAGCAAAGACATTATCTCTGACGAATGCCAGCGCTTTGCCAATATTCAGGGGTCGTCCCAACTTATGACTCATTGTTCTGATGGAATTAAGTACATCATTCTTGGATGAATATGAATTCAAGTAGAAATTGACTGTGGCGTCACGGCTGTACTGAACCACAGCCACTTGATCTTTGTTCTCATCTAGATTTAAACTTCCAACTAATTTTTCTACAAAGCCCCGTATTGCTCCAAAGTCATTTCGAGAGTCATATGATCCATCAATAAGGAACACCACATCATGTTTCTTAGAATCTGCGACAAAGATAAAATGTGGAAACAAAAGCAGCGTGATTCTACAGTTAACAAGTAAGCAATTGCAAGGGCAACCCCCTGTAATTTTCTTCTTCTCATCACCAAATAATGTTTAAGTGAAAAGGTCAACTACATTCCATCTTACCAAAACCTCTTGTGACCATTTCAGCAGCTTGATCTGGATGGTGAGAAGCCTCTTTTAACAACGACATCACATCTTGCTTAGCACTAGGAAGCTCCTTAAAATCAGTAATAGAGACTGCATATTTTGGTTCATGACTTATTGTCTGCAGCTCTATGGTGTCAGCATTAGTTGTTCCAATGGCAATTGAGATAACACCAATCTCTTTCAGCATTCTCACGGGAGTTCTTACATCATCTCTGGATCTTCCACCACTCAGCAGTATGACTATTTGTGGAATACCTTCCAGGACTCTACTTCCTGACTCTGAAGTAAATATATTGTCCCTTGCATACTGCAGAGCTGCTCCAATGTTATGAGGATAACCTCCTTTGTGACGTAGACTTTTTACTGCATCAAGAACATCCTCCTCTGTTGCGTACTGCCTTAAGTTAAAATTCATTTCTGCTGTGTCACTGTACTGAACCACAGCCACACGATCTTTGTCTGCATCAATGTGTAGGTCTGCCACTATTCTCTGTACAAAGTTTTTAATATCTGGAAAGCTTTGCAGAGAATCATCAGAACCGTCAAGCAAAAAAACAACATCTCTTCTGTTGGGATCTGTAATCACACAAAGAATTTAAAGATTTTTTTGTATGTTGAAATATGTCAAGAAAGGTGTTTAATATATAACCTCATAAAGAGCCCCATTTTTGTAAATGCAATTCACACCTTAGGAGCAGTTAAACTTATTTGCTTGATAGGACTGGATGGGACCACTGAACAATATAAGTATGACAACAACTTTAAATATGAAAATGCTATAAAAAACAGAATACAAGGCGTGATTTATGCAGCTAGAGAAATGTTACAAAGTTGTGAATGTATATTTATTTATTTATGTGATCATGAGCAGTCCCCTAATAATGGTGAAAAAGTAACATATTGCATTTCAATCAAAAACTGTTTTCTTCTGTTTACAACACTGATTCCTTTGCCCATGTCACAGTTTGGAAAAATGCCAACATATCCATTATCCGATTGCCAATAAATGCCAGTGTGTTATTGCCTAATATTCACCCTCATTATTGAAATGAATGAAATTACTGGTCTACATCATTTTGACAACGCATGAAGTCATGGATGTGACATGCACTTTATAATTACAGTCTTACCATATAATGATGGTGTCATAGCAGGGGCTTCACCCTTCTTGATGGCAGAAAATATTTCTTTTTCAATGCCTGACAGATTGCTGGAATCTGCTGCAAGGAAGGCATGACTGGCTTCCTGTAAAATTGACTGAATCTCAATCATTTCTGCATTCCTTGTTCCCACCACAAATAGCATCACCCCCATTCCTTTCAAGTTTTCTGCAGCATTTTCAACATCATCACTTGACCGTCCACCAGTTAAGAGAACTAAAATCTGTGGGACACCTTGTTGAAGCCTACTTCCAGACGAGGATGTAAAAACATTATCCTTAACATACTGGAGGGCTGCACCAGTGTTCCGTGGTCTGCCTCCTTTGTGCCTCAGACTTTGAACATTTTCCACAACATTCTGCTGTGTTTTGTGTGTGTTTAGAAAAAATTCAACATATGGTTCTCTACTGTACTGCACCACTGAAACACGGTCTTTTTTCTCATCCACATTGAGTTTCACCACCATTCTTTCAACAAAGCCAAGTATTTCCTGAAACTCGTTTTGCATTTCATCTGAGGAATCCAGTAAAAATACTATATCGTGTTGAATAGATTCAGTTGGATGTGCAGAACCTTTAACAGACACAAGAATGTTGCTCAGTTAGAGTTGCACATACAGTTACAGTTAGATAGATAGATAGATAGATAGATAGATAGATAGATAGATAGATAGATAGATAGATAATCTTACCTAATACTTGATTTGTGTGTGAATTTAGTCTTGGCTGCTGTTGGGGCAAGCTTTTCACAAATGACACAAGTTGTGTGTGGATGCTCTCAACATCATCAAACCGAGGTACAGAGAAAGCATAAGATGGGTTATGTGCAATCATTTGGAGCTCAAGTATGTCTGCATTTCTTGTACCTACACAGAATGGAACGACATTCTGCTGTTTTAGAGCCCCAACTGCACTTGCAATATCATCTTGAGATCTTCCCCCGCTCAACAGAATCAATATCTGAGGGACGCCGTCTTCATGCCGACTCCCTGAGATGTCAGCAAAAGCAGTGTATCTCACAAAATCCAGAGCGGCCCCAGTGTTGCGGGAGCTGCCACCTAGATGGTTCAGTTCCTGGATCGCATTAAGAACACTGGGTTTTTCCATGTAGGTGTTCAAACTAAAATGCATCTGTGGATCTCTGCTGTACTGGACCACAGAAACACGGTCTTTGTTCTCACCCACACTGAGTGTTTCTACCACTCTTTGGACAAAACGTTTCATTGCTGGAAAGCCAATCCGTGTGTCATCTGACCCATCCAACAGAAATACTATGTCTCTCTGAGGGGACTCTAATTCAACTAGAAAAAATAAGAAAAACTTGTTTAAGAATCATACATTACAACAATAAACATGGTGTTATATGCCACAACAGTTTAAAAACTGGTAGATGAAGAAATTATTCAGATGCTTGGAAAACACTACAAGATAGGGAGCGTATTGCTCCTTCACAAATGAAAGATGGAGAAAACAGGAAAAAGAATGTTTAAATATTCAGTCAATGATGTGATTATCATTGAGTCAAGGAAGAGGCAGAACAACAGAAAGAAATATGTTGATATGTGACTGTCAACGGAAGACTCTAAGGTATAAGAAGAAAACATAAAAGTGATTACCAACAAACAGTAAGTAGTAAGGAAGAGTAACCAGGAAACTGCATCTAGCCAGTGTAAACAGTTTGAGGAACATGAAACTGATCGACTGATGTTCTTCAGAAGATGATTCAGTTTCACTGCAGTTCAAACTATGAAAGACCAAATGTGCCAAAACAGATGCAACTACGAATCAGGATCACTTCTTACCTACAAAAGAGAGATGTTCATTTTGAATTTCTGCCTGGACAAATGCTGCTAGCTCTGGCTGAATGGACAAGAGTTCACCAAAGACTGGCAGGTTGAAAAGGAATTTAGAGGAGGAGGCAATTTTTTGAAGTTCTTTCTGTTTTGCGTTTTTCATTCCAATGGCAAAAGACAAAACCCCAAATTGTTTTAGGTCTAATGCAGGTAAGGAAACCTCATCATTGGATTTTCCTCCAGTCAGTAACAACAGAATTTGAGGGACTCCCTCTAGACGTCTACTCCCAGAAGAAACTGTGAAGACATGGTCTCGCACAAACTGTAGAGCAGCTCCAGTGTTTCGAAGACTTCCTCCTTTATGACGAAGGCTTCTTATAGCATAAATGAGAGCCTTTTTTGATCTGTGAGTTTTCAGATTGAAGTAAACTTTGGTGTTATCACTATACAGTACGACAGCCACTCGAACCTTATCTTCATCAGTGTCCAACTCTTCTGCCATTCTTCTGACAAACTCTCGAATAGCTGGAAGTCCACTTCTGGAGTCATCCGACCCATCAAGGAGAAACACTATGTCCCTCTTATTGCTATCTGGATCAGCAAGGTGATGGATAGAAAGAGAATTCACGAACTGCATGTTGAAGATTTTTTACACTCATGCATATTCATAAGCATGAGCAAGTGTGAAGATCAGAGTACAAAACTCAGTGTGAAAAGATAGTTGACTTGTTGCTGGCAAAGCCCTATTTCAAACAGAGCTGCTAAAGAACCATCTTTTTATCAAAAAGATGTATAAAACAATATGTTAATTTATCTTCAAAGTAATACTGGAAAGTATTTGAAAGAAGGATAGACAACACAGAATACATTTTTCTGTAAGAGCAGTCATAGCTGTCATGCAACAGACATTTGGCAGAAAAAAATCATAACCCTCTTATCGCCATTCATTCAAGAAAAAAGTTATTTTTAGGCATAGATTCTTACCTACTAAATCAGAGATTCTGGTCACTGTTTCTTCATTGGCTTTGTTTATGTTCAATGTAGCAACAAGTTGTGATTGAATTGAAAGCAACTTGGAGAAATCAGTGACCTTGTACGTAAAACCAGCATTAAAGGCAATCATTTCCAAATCTGAAAGCTTGGCATCTCCAATTCCAACTGCCACTGAAACAATTCCATGCTCTTTAAGAGTAAAAGCTGGACTTCTTACATCATCAGTGGATGGTTTGCTAATTAGAAGAATTAAAATCTGTGGCACTCCTTCTAGTCTTCTACTGCCCGTGGAGGAGGTTAAGACACTGTGCCTCACAAACTGGAGAGCTTCCCCAATATTAAGTTGACTCCCACCCTTGTGCCTTGTGTTATTTATGGCATTTATAATGTCATTCTTTGTGTTGTGAGAATTAAGATAGAAGTTGACCTCAGAGTTATCTGAAAACTGAACCACAGACACTCTGTCTTGGCCTTCAATGACTAGGCTCTCCACTATACTCTTAACAAAGAACTTTAGCTCTGGGAATCCATTTCTTGTGTTATTGGAACCATCCAGTAGGAACACAATATCTCTTTTTACAGCATCACTTTGTACTAAGACACAGCAAATAAAATTCTATTTTTAGAAAGCACCAAGCACAGCCATAGAATTATTAGCATTGCAATAGCAAAGTTCAATCAAAAGTTATCTTACCTTGCTGTAGGGCGATCTCTAGCTGGTTCCTCGGAAGGCTCACATAGTTGTTGAGTCTTTGAGGTATGGCGCTAAGCTCACTGAATTCCCTCACCTTAATGGCTAAGGAAGGACTGTGTGAGATGGCCTCAAGCTCCTTTCGGTCAGCATCCTTGACACCAACACCAAATGGTACGACTCCACCAGTCTTCAGCTCACCAGCAGGTTCCCTCACACTATCCCTGGACTTGCTACCAGTCAGAACAATCAGGAACTGAGGGATATTTTGTGCAGCTCGGCTACCGTGCCTTTCAGACAAAATGGTGTCCTTCATGAATCTTAGAGCAGATCCTGTGTTTAGACTTTGACCACCAACCAGTGTAATCCCATTGACAGCTCTTATGACCTCCTCTTTGGTGTTGTAAGTGTTAAGATAGAAATGTGGAGTTGGTCTCTCAGCGTGCTGTACGACTGAAATCCGTACCTTGTCGATCCCAATATCAAGTGGTTCAATTATTTTAATTATAAAATCCCGAATGGCAGCAAAACCTTCTCGGACATTGTCTGTGCCATCAATTAGGAAAGCAACATCCCTTTCCATTCCAATGGACTCAACTGGGGGAAAACAAATAAACAAAATCAACTGTTACTAGGGAAAAGCTTTGTTACAGTATAACATTCCACTATGACAGCTATTAATGAAAAATAAAATACCAAACTTACAAACATTTTCAACTGTCACATCTGTGTCGCCAACCACTGTAATCAGCTTTGGCATGATTGCTTCAGCCATGGCTGGTAAACCAGAGAAGGTCTCTGACTCATAAGCCAAATCTGGAACAAAGGCAGCTGTTTTCAGGAGTTCGAAATCTGCTTGCCCAGAACTGACTGTGAAGGTCAAAACTCCACCCAGAGCCAATCGATCAGCTACAGATTTAATCTCATCCTGGGCTGGACCACCTGTGATCAGAACCAACACCTGTTGGACTCCCTCTTTCCTGCGTGACCCAGTTGATGGCTGGAACATTGTGGAGAGTGCATAACTCATAGCAGCTCCTGTATTCAAAACTGTGCCTCCAGTCAGCCGGAGTTGAGTGATTTTGTTCACAACATCTGGCCTGTTGCTGTAATTGTTCAAATAAAATTCCACTTTTGGTCTCCCAGCAAACTGCAGTAGACCAATCTGGACCCTGTCAGGACGTACATCCAGCTGGTTGACGACGTTGATCATGAAGTCTCTTACATAGGGGAAGTTAGTGCTGCCAATGTAGTTTGAGCCATCCACAAGGAAGACAATGTCTCTGACCACTTTTTGAGTCTGCACTGTGGTTATCTCTACAACTAAGGAAAAGAAAAAAAAAAACATGTAATGTGATACTTTCAGGCACCAGAAGATGTAAACTAATTAATGACATATTAACAGGTCAGACAAAAATAGCTCTTTTAATTTGTCACTCATCAGTATATTTCAATTAATTAATTATTACTTCAGTACTGAATATGGCAAAGACAAAAAAATCACCTGGTTCAGTAGGTGTTTCAGGCCCAGCTATAGTGGTGAGTGTATCAAGAATTTGCCTTGGTTGGCGAAGCATCATGCGGAAATCTTTTGTCATGAACACAAGGTTCTCACTATAGGCAATCTGCTTCATCTGCTGCTCATCAACATTCCTGGAGCCTGAAGCCAGTGTTAATACAGCCATTCGGCGCAGAGCCTCAGCAGGTTCTTCAACACTGTCAGTGGAAGATTTACTTGTCATGACCAGTATAAGCTGGGGTACCTTCTGTTGAATACGACTGCCCTTTTCAGCTTTCAGCACATTTGTCCGCACAAAGTCCAAGGCCGCCCCAATATTGACGATCGCTGAAGGTCTAGGTTTTAAACCACTCAAAGCAGCAATCACTTCGTCCTTGGATCCATGGGAATTCAAATCCATCACAAGTCGAGGGGTATTGCTGAACTGGACCACACCAACTTGGACTTCATCTGGACTAATCGGCATGGTGTCGACAAATCGCTTGATGAATTCACGTATGGCGTTGATGACCACTGTACCCATTGTACTGTCAATTAGGAAAACGATGTCTCGTTTTCCAACTGCTAAGACTGCAAAGAAAACAAAAAACATTAATATGACAAAAAAACTAACTGGTACTTTGTAATTGTATCATAATACATATTTAAACACTGAAGGTCAACAAATGTGATTAAATTAACATTTTACATTTGGTTTGGATTTTTTGGGTATATCTATAACTGATACTGAAACTAGTAATACTAATTTATTATTAGTAATAGTTCATGCTACTATGAACTAATTCTGATACTCAAAAAAGGGATTGAAAGTGTTTCTTTCCAGAACGCACTGGAGTAGTGGAACTAAACTGGACTTTAGCTCTTTTTGGATCTGGAGCCAGGTGACAGCTTTTTGTACACTTTGATACTATATAGACACAAACAATTTGACAAATCCGTTATTGCTTGATCACTTGGTCTGTATGGTAATTAAATCTCAGACCGCCCATTTAAAAACTTTGGTACCATGTCCCATCATCCAAAGTCAATTGAACTGCACTTGCACTTGCCAAAACGGAAATGGTGGAGAGCTGGAACAAGGTGGCTGATTTAACAAATAGAAAATAAAATTTTTGACAAGTAACATACTTTTTGGCAAGAGTGTAAAAGCATGTTCTACTGTCTTATAGTACACATGTATGTGTTGAGTCAAATTCTAAATATGAAACACTAACAAGAATTACTGTTTTATTACTGCCCGTTATTAGATCTGAGAGTATTGCAATTCCATGTTTATCAAAAACATATCTTACCTTGCACACTATATTAGATTCAGTATAAGCTCATCATTTATAAGTCCCCTTTTTAATCACAATACCTTCCAAAATCACAATACCCCACCAACATTTACAAATGAGTTACATACCTTCTGTGAACTCAGTATGAAATACAATGGTGCGCTGGATCACCGCTTTAAGTTTTGAGAACAGCTGGTCACCCGTGTTTGCTACAGCTCTGAAATCAGGAGCTGAGAGGACCAAACTGTTATCTAGCGCAACCGCTTCCAGGTCTGTAGTGGCAGTGTCACCAATCGCCACACCCATTGTGATAACGCCAGCCCTATTAAGGGCCTGGACACCAGCACGAGTATCATCAGTTGACTGCCCAGCACTGATTACCACCAACATCTGGGAAACACCCTCATCTGCCCTGCCCCCAGCTGTTTGGCTAAAAAGGCTCTCTGCCACTTCCTCCAGGGCTGCCCCCAGGTTAGATTCCTCGCCCCCTGAGAAGGCGAGGCCCTTCATGGCTTCCAGGACTGATGATTTGCTGTCATAGCTACTTAGATAGAACTTTATTTGTGGGTTGGTGTTGTACAGGGCCAAGGCTACCCGAACAGTGTCCCTGCCCACATCAAGGCGTTCAATGATTTTTAAAACCAAATCAATCACAGAGGGGAAGTTTGATGCTCCAACGTTCTCTGATCCATCAATTAAGAATACTAGGTCAGCTGAATCTTGTTCTTTAAGGAGAGAGAGAAAAGACAAAACAAAATGGAACTTGTGAAAGTGTTAACTTAGTGAGACAGGGACAAAGAATTTAATCAAAGAATTTGTGCTTGCATATCACTGCATGTGTCATTCAGTATGAAAATCAAATACAACATTGCAGAACACGTCATACTGCATGTAGGCTGAACCAAGGAGTTTAAAAATTATGTACTGTATTTTTTTCCTCTTATGTAGTGCTGTACTCTTTTTTTAGGATATTTATAAACTGTAATGTGATTTTTTTCATGTGAGCTAGGGGCAATTTGAATTGGATATAGATTATTGCCACATGAGGATTACTGGAAAGCCCAGTACAGAAGGCATGTTGCTACTATTATAAATAGCAGTGACTTATATAATAATTCTGCACATAAGGTATTTGGCCGTGTATAAAAGCTTAATGAGAACTTAAAAAAAAACTTGTACATCCCTTTAGAGTTTTTTCTCTATCAACAATAGTTAAACACCCAAAAAAGGTTTATGTGACTGCTTCTTTGCATTTTATTTTTACAGAGAGTTTGAGACATAAACATATTGTTGATTTTTAATAGGACCTATTATATATAATTATAATGAATGAGGCATTCAGGAAGTAAGTGTGGATGTGATATGTCCACTGAATAAACTCCACTGAGTTCAGCCTTCCCATGCAGACTCTTGTTACAGATCTGAAATAAAGTGACCAGTCATGACCCCATGGTTCATCCTTGACTCTTATATGTTTACAGTACAGAGAACACATCACATTTGATTACACGTGCTATGCTTCCAATTTATTTTTCCTTTTAGCGTTTCATTAGAATCTATCCAGAAAGTTATTTTAACACATTACAAATCATTTCTGTACATTTGTATATTTCTCTCAAAGTACTGCTTCACTGGGTCAAGGATGAGTCCAAACACGTTCATCACTGTTTCAACATTGTACATATTTCACACAGATAGACAATGTGACTGATCAAGACAGACATACTGTACATATATGCAAGACACATAAGCGGTGGTGCGTGGTTAGATATTGTTAAAATAGTCACTGATTGATTTTGAGATGTGATGCCTGTAGCATCAACCTTCTTTGAGACCATGTCCATTGGTTTATTGAACAAATGTTTTTCATCTGAGGTGCGATTATGTGGATTTTAGTCTATTACTGTCCTCTCCCCTGCAGCTGTGTCTAAAACAAACATAATCTGTCAGTGAACTTGAAATAATGACTGTGATCTCTATATATTCTAACACTAATGTAAAAGAATATGGGATATAATATTGCCTTGAAATATTACTTTAATACCATACCACTGTTTAATACTGTCATTCAATCCACAATTGATGTGACTGCACAAGCATTTATCTGTGCCATTATTACAAAAGAACACCCTATTCTAAGGTGCACTAAGGGTGCCCATTACATGCAAGTCATACTGTGATTTTTAAAGCATTAGGTATACATTAAAAGTTGTAAGACAAAACAGGTGATGTTAATTTTGCAGGTCGATAGTGAAAGGTTATTGAGGTTTAAAAAACACTAAACTTGTGTTAATGATACAAATCCAGTAAAGACCACATATGCAGTAGCTTCTTCCTGCACATGTAGACGCATTAGTATAGTAGTGACACTGGTCCCATTTTATTACCTGACCCTCCTCCAGCCTCAGGGGACTCATTTGCCACAGAACCAGCCCCAGGCCGGGTCACTGCGCCGCAAAGCCCCACTACTAAATCTTGGACAATATCCTGCAAGTTCAGGAAAGAGTCTACACTGAACACATGAGTGTCATGGGGCTCGCTAGCCATCTCCCTGAGTTCCAAGTCCACTGCATTCTGCACTCCAACTGCAAACACCTCCACACCTGCCAGTCGCAGCACCTGGGCTGGCTCAGACGCGTCATCCTGGGAGCGACCATCTGTTAGCACCACCACCACCTGAGCCACCCCATCAACAGCACGGCTGCCCGAAGCAGTGGTCAGGTGTGTACGCATCAAGAATTCCAGGCCCATGCCAGTCCGGGTACCCCCACCACGATAAGGCATAGCCTTGATGTGTGCCAGGACTCCCTGTGTTGTTGGGTAGGTGTTCAGCTGGAACTCAGTTTCAGGCCTACTATTGTACTGCACAAGGGCAAATATAAACCTGTCCCCTCCAACCTGATGCAGTGATTGAATCAAGCTGTACAGAAATTGTCTGACATGGTCAAAGTTCTCTTCTCCCATACTCCAGGATGAATCCACTAGAAAGTATATATCAGCAGCCAACCCTTGTGCACAATCTTTGAAAGAAAGTGTTTGGAGGACAGAAGTGAAGACCAAAGAAAAGATGCTTTGTGTTTGGTGCCAAAACGTTGTTTTGGTCCAAACTTTAAAACTGTTACACAATTCAACTTTAATATAGGTAATTCTCAGTTCAGCTTTCTTGATTAATAGCATCTGTGTGGTTGCTAACACTCCTGTGGATTTTTTGTTCCATATTGAGATACATGCTGAGAATTTAGATTTTTATTCTAAACATTGTGAAGATACACAAATCCCATTTATATATTCAAATATTTAAACATAGAAATGGGATTAATGTATGTGCTTATTATTACATAATATGTTCAAATATTTGAACTGAGCATTGATTTAAAAAAAAAAACTAGGGCAATAATTCCCAATAGACAGATCATGCACCAATCAGCACACAGATGAACATAGTTCAGCTTACCGTCCTGAGCATGGAGTTTAGGGAGGAGTCCTGTAAACAGGACACCCAGAAGGGCACATAGCGGTAAGAACCGATGTGGCCTCATCTTCAGGAGAAACAAAGGGGTCACCTCTGAAACGAGAAAAATTCAGGAAAATTAAAATATGAATAAGAATATAGTCATATCCAGATACCACAAGTCCTGTCCTGTCCAATAAATAGACTTAAAAACTTAAACTTAAAGTATGAGTTAAATAATAGAAAATGTTAGGGGAAAGTTTCTACAGTGTTAATTTTACATAAATGTGCTACAACTTGGCCTGCTTTGAGGCTTTTATCATCTTATTATGACACAGAGTTTGTGTTGCTTGAGCAGTTTGGTGTACCACGTTTCACTTGTGGGAATACCCCATTTAAAATGTTTGTTCACTAGCTCTGCTGTACCACTGTTGTATTTATAACACACAACATTGCACAAGCTTGTTCCTTTAGCCAAGACTGTAGCATTTGATCCTAGACACAGCACAGAAAAGATGTCTCCTGTCTATTTTTAGCAATTAGTTGGAGAATATAATATGAGATATTGTGGCTGCTGCTGCAGTATCCCCACATTCAAGTTGCTTAAGACTGAAACAAGCTTCGGAAAAATTAATAGTAATGTGGCATTGTAGCTGTCAATTAAGGCTGTTGTGTTTGATAAAACAAACAGCCTGGGTGGCTAACAACTCAGCAGTATCAGTGTAAGCGAGGGAGCAGCAGCATGTCTCGGTGTATCTGTAGCAAACGTGAAGCTAGTGGTAATGATTAAAACCACCTGTTAAAACTACCAGCCAATATGCTTTGGCAATTAGCCTTTCTGGGCAAGACCTTAGTTTTCCAACTCAGGAAATGATGTGTTCTTAAGAGGAGTGTTGATGTGGAAAGTCCACCTTCACAGTACGGGTGTATGGTTTCTACTTATACAGATTTTCTCCCATTGTGATGATAGTTAATGTCACAGGAAATGACAGGAAATAAAAGAAGGGTCGCACATGGTTCATAACTGATCATGTATGTTTAGCTCTGAGGGAAAGTGTTCACTACATACCATCGAAGTTTGTGGTAACTTAGAAATGTTGTTGTTTTCCAGAAAAACATACATTGTTTTAAAATATAAAAATATAGCAAAAATAATAGAAAATATTTTCAGGTTGCAACTACTTTCCCCATTGCAGATGAGCTAAATTAAAATAAATTTGAGACCATCACATTGCCTCCACCACCAGTCTTAATAAAGGCCACTTTTATTGGTTCTTTAATCAGCACAATCGTTTTCAGCATATGTTTGCAAAAGATTGGTTTTATGTCTTAGATCTCATTTGTGAGCAATTTAATGTTATTTTAATTGATACAAATTTCCTTTACTTCATAAACAAATGTATTTTCAGGTCACCGAAATCTTTGAATGTATGGTAAATGTGCATTTATCTTTCAAATTTTTTTTTTCAAGCAGGTTACAAACAATTATGGATAAGTCTTTCTCTATCAATAAATAATGTCTGAACCATTTTCACAATGTGTACATGCACACAAGCCTAAAATCTAGGACAAAAAATAGAGAGAATTGCAAATGTCTTTTCGACTCATTTAGACTTCTCTTAATGGTTCTCACACCTAACCTATTTAATTTCAGACCACCCAGAGGTGATAATGTGGGCTCAGAAATATGCAAGAGCAGCTAGATGTAAAGTGTTAAAGCAATTAAAACACTGAAGAAACTTGAAACCGTGAAACGTCAAGAAAAACAAATACCTCCCAAATTGACCAATACTTCAAACTGCAACCTGGCAAATTTACAATTGTGCAGTTTTCAAGTATCCACAGCAAACACAAAAACTAGATACTGAAAAATCTATGCCAACACATTGCCTATGACCAATGAGCATTGAGTAAATAAAAGTTTAGCACTAAGAGAAGGGCCAATATGAGCTGTGAGAAAAGTGATATCTGCATCATTAATCCCAACATACTTTTGCTAGTGACAGAACTTATACAAACTGAATCCTGGATGCCAAGGTAGAACTGTGACATTGCCCTCTAATGGAAAAATGTAGGTATAACATGGTAAACCAGAATTCTGGAGGTGAGTTCAGGAACTTTTGCACAGTTCATCCTTGTTTTATTAGACAGAATAGTAGACAAAATGTCTGTGTCTTTGTGTATAAAAGAAATTACTTACACAGGCTATTATGTTATGTTATTTCATATTATGTGAAATATGAACAGGAGTTTCCCACAGTTCTATGTTACTGTGGGTCCACTCAGTGAACTGAACTGCCAAAGTTTCCTTCAGAAGCCTGTTTCTCTGAAATTTAGGCTATGATACTTCCAAATAAGACCAAGTGAAGTACAGGAAAAACAGAAATGAGATATGTAAATATTCACAGCCCAGGCTGCATGAGTCATACACTTAAGAGGAAATAGCACAGTACATCCTAGCACACAGCACTTTCAGCTATGAAAAAGTTCACTGTCTGCAGAGGATTCTTGATCAAGTAACTCACAGATCTTAGCAAATGTACACTTAGGAGCTAATTAAATTAAATAATATTCGCTGTGGAGTAGAATAAACAGGTTCCCATAATTAGAAAAACCTCTGAGCCAGCTGGAATTGACTCGAAGCCACCTACAATACACAGAAATGATTGTTTATGATATGATGATTTATAAAGACATGGTTATTGGATTTATAGCCCAGCCAACACTGCAGACATGGGGTTTGTTGGAGTCACCATGTTTATGGTCTATTGCGTCCACTGTTTATACAGACCACACTTTACAGAAGAGACTGAAACTCTGAAAGTCTAAACTAGTAGGAAAACAACATTAACAGTGCATTTGTACTGACATCAGCTGTGTGATCAGCAAAATGCGCTGTACAAACCAACAGATGATTTTCTTCTGTGAAAGTACCATATGAAATACCCCCACCGCTGTCACAATCCAGATGAAGTTGAAGTTGCTTTATTTCAAGGAAATTAAAGCTCTGCTGGACACTGCAACAGATGTTTGTGTTCTTGACTCGTGCTCATGTGATTTCAGGTCACTCAAAAGCCACTTCTCTACAGAGTGTGCCAAGCCCAGCCAATGTGTCAACACTATGGCTTCCCCTCATTACCTCAGAGGAAAACATAGTAGCACAGCAGTGTCCTGTTTTCTGTGATACAAGCACTCAAAACAATTGCTGATGGACAACTACTTTAAGTGAAAGTTCAGTAAAAGGTAGAATTTGAATGAATCTTTTTTTTTCCATTCTGTAGCCACTTGTTGAATAGGGTGAAGCCATATGAGTTACATGAGCAATCACTTGGAGATGTGTTTTAGGAAGCCTTTTGGCAAGGGAAAATGCAGTGGTAGAGAGAATTAACTCAAGTATTCTGGAAAGTCTCCTCACCTGAAGTCATACTTTTCTCTTTGTGAGAGCAACATATGCTAATGGAGTTCCCAAGTTAAGAGACTAAATCGTGCACTCTGTCTTTAAATGTATCATATACTTCCAGTCACAGCTTTAAAACAGCCACCTCACCCAGCCCCTTTTTAAACTCAAATGACTTTGATGGCAGATGTAATTTTGATTAGAATTGCTACAGTCTATATTATGCTTTTAAATAATTTCACTTAATTGCAACTTGAAACATTTGTATATGTACGCATATGAAATCACCAAAGCAGGGGTGGATCTACAAGGGGGCATGAGTGCTTATTGCATAGTTCGCAACAGGCCTGCTTCCCTCCCATTTCCAACCAGATGTCTGTGGCAGATGTAATAAAATTCCTTCCTGGGCTTTCTGAGATATGGCATTGGTGTTAAAGTGACCTTGACCTTTGACCACTGAAGTCTAATCAGTTCATTACTGACTCCAACTGAACAGTTGTGCCTCCATCCCTGACTTTCACTGTGATTGAAAGCATAATAACAATATGTAGTGTTATGGTACATACGTGTAGGGACAAAGGGAGTCATTCCCCCCTGCCATCCTAACAAAACCCTAAAACTTCATTCCACCGTTTTGCTACCCTATGTAATTTTTTCCAGATCTGGCCCTGCACCAAAGTATGACATTTTCAAACCTTACATGCAGCATATGGGCTTTAAAAGGATACAGATGGACGGATGGATGAATTTATTAGGGTACATCTAGAGTTTTTTGCAAGCCTCTTGGCTTCTAAACATGGCAGAGACAGACAAGGACACATCTTAAGAGATGAGGAGCTATGGTCTGTTACCAAAGTTTATCTTATTTACCCCGCTAAGATCCATGTCTGCATATGTCTGTGACAGGCTCAGTCAATACCTAAGCTACATGTTTAATTGAGTCACCGCCATGAAATGTCACGCAAGCATAAGTAGCAATCAGTTTATGTTATCCATAGTGGAACATACCGTTCTGTACACTGTACACTGCAGCACGTCTCTCTCAGTAGTATAATTTATTTATGTTTGTTTATTTTTTGTTAACAGTGAGAACAAGACAGACGCAGTTTGTGCCCATCAGCGCACTGAAGCTGGACCTCACACACTCATGTATAGCAGAGACCACACGCAAACCAACACACACACACACACATACACAATTCCATCTACACCAGTGACAGCAGATTCATTTGTTCCATATTCACCCACAGCACCAATGGACCTTAGAGGATGGAAAGAAGGACATGTTCGAGTTACCTCATAGAAATGTCACCAATGGATGTTGCAGTTGAAAACTTTTCACGGTGGCTTAAATACTTTCCCTACACTATTAAGCAGGATCAGACAGTTTTAGATAAAATCCACAGCTTTCCTTAGCTTTGCCCACTCCAGCAGAACATCACCACAACTCTGCTGTTTAGCTTCACTCTCACCTCTGTCATCAACATTGTTTTTTAGAGGGTAACTGCTTTAATCAAAGACACTCTGAAATAAATCACACACAATGAGTAGCTAAGTTATTAACAATAGCTGGTGAAGATGGTGGAGCATTTAGCTGCCAAAAAAGATTTAATATTAAACACATTTACATTTAGTCATTTGGCAGACACTTTTACCCAAAGTGACTTATAATTGAAGTACAAAGCAAAACATCTAAGCCAAGGAGGAAACCTTAAAAGTAAAGTCCTCTAGGAAGAACTGTTCCTCAGAATCAATCAAACTGTTCAGCCAAAGTGTGGCAGAAATGATTTCCTATTCCAGTCCCCACATGAGAAGATGTTAAATGTGATCCCTCCCAGTTGCATATGCTGTTTGGTCCTAAATGTGTCATAATCATAAATTATGTTGCAAATCAAGCTTATACCAACATACATGTACTGAGAGACATTAAGAAGTTTACAGTGAGTAATTGGAATTCGCCAAGATAATATGCATCTTTGATGTGCAAACCATACATTATGTCCTGGGATAATTTATTAAGACTGAAAACCTAGTGCTCATCAATTATACTGTCAACAACAATTGTTAATATGCATAAATCAATTCTAAACCTGTTTTCTATATGCTCAAGACATAAGTAAGATCACTAGGAAGGGGGCTCATATCTTTACCGTAAGGCTGCTTTTGAATTTATCACAACTCCACACTGCCACTTAGTGGCATCATATGAGAACGTATTACTTATACATGCACAGCATGTGTGACTCCACACAGATAAATCAATCATGAGTCTATGTGGACCTGCAGACACAATCCACCCCTCAACTTGAAGGATGTGATGTGCCATGTGTGTCACAGATGAGAGGAGAATCCATGATAAAAGTTAAAAGAGGTAGGGGGGAAGCAGGCTGGTCAGGCAGTTCCACACAGCTGGTGCATATTAGTGCGTCTGACACTTAGCAGATGTATGTTTGAGAATCATGGCCAGTGTAAGCCTGCAGGCTGGGTGAGTTCAAGCACTTAACTGGATACTCATGCAGTATTGGTTAGGATGGGAGAGCTTAGGTCAGATCAGCTAATGTGTCCCTTTGTAAGATCCCCAAAAACGACTTCAGAGGTTTAGAGAGACTTTACCTACAAGCCCACACTCACCCTAACCACTGCATTACACTGTTATTTCTTCTTTAAATCCCTTGCAATCACTGTTGTCTGTTGTATTGTTTCCCTTAAAAGACTACCTAAGGGTAGTAGTTCCTTGAAACTAGACTTATTAAAACTGTTTCAACCATCCAGACACGGGTGCTGCTTCATGGAAAGAAATACAAAAACTTGGAGCGAGTGGAGCACTAGTGGCGCACAGTGGAGCCATAAAGCAAATTAATGCTGATTTATATTGTATATCCAAAAGAATCCTCTGGGTCCAGGTTTGCCAATAGCAGTTTAGATACTGGCTTCCAAGGAGAGCTCTAGCATTGACATGTTGGTAGTAAATTACGTGAAAATACTTCAAACACGTAAAAACCTAATTTGGAGTGCACACACAAGTTTCCTGTCTGTTCTGAAAAGTGACCAACTTCAAAATCTGTGTGTGTCATAGAAACAGGTTACATGGAAACACATAACTACATGGAAGCAGTAGCTCATGGGGATTATTGATGACAAATTTCCAGTGTAATTTCATCATGTAGTGACACAAAAGAATAGAACAGCTTAATTTTCAAATAAAAAGCCCACACCCATCCAATGAAATGAAATGCAATGTAGACCCAGCTGAATTCCTGCACAATCTTACAAGAGAGGTGGTAGATTAATGAGTTACACCTGGTCTACTAAGCCTTGCAGCTAAAACCACCACGAGAAGCACTCTCATTCTTTTGTCCACTGTGCCAGATCTCTCCTGGTTCTCCTGGTGCATCTGGCTAGTAGTGTGGAAAACACTTTCTTCACACTTTTCCACTCCTGCACTTCATTTCAGAGAGGGTGTGGCTTGAGACTTCTGCTGCAGTGGAAACATCTACACATCCAGTTGCTCCTCTTTTTATTTTTCAGCTGCAGGTTTGGGAGATTTAGGAATTGTAACAATTATCAAGAATTGATTGAACTACAATAATGTAATGTCAGAACAGAGTGAGCAATTAAATAGTGGTGGATGACCTTTTGGATGCTGTTATACACAATTTAACAGATTTTGATTGAAGCCTTGGATTACATGGTGCTTTCATCACACATAAACTGCATTTAGCACAGAAAATACATAAAAACGTTGATAAAATGAAGTTTCTCAGTGCAATGCACTAACGCTGATGTGAGATCACAGCTCAGATGTTGTATGTCAGGGTTTATTTCTTCACAAAATGTATATGACATGTACAAATAAAGCTTAAGAAGAATTGAGGAGGTCGACTAGAACCATTTCATTTAGAAAGTATAGAATTAGTAGGAGTTCAGTGGGGGAATGTCAAACAGAAGAGCTGCACGTTTCAGAGTTTTGGAAGAGAAAAAGTGAGCACATATGCCTCTCTTTGCTCACATGCGAGACACATAACATTGCTGAGGTCTCCTCCTTCACCCTAACTGTGGTTCACCTCTTGCCCTTGCAGCACTCTCACCGCTAAAGTATAGCTTTCAGTCATGCTGCTAAACGCATGCTGTCTGATATTTATGAACTATACGCCAAAAACGCTGTGTAACCCTATGATTACGACACCCATCATAAGCTTACATGTTATGACCAGGAACTACACTGCACTATGTAGTGCAATTAAGGTCTATCCATACAGGATGAAAAACACTGAGAAATGAAGCAAGCACAAGCAACTTGCACCATTTACCGACACACCACATTTGAGACTTACCCTGAGCTGACGTAGCTGTACTCCACTGTATTTGGTGATGAAGAACAAATAGTATCAGTTATGTAAAAAGACTGCAAGCTGGACTTTTGATCATTATCCTCCTAGTAAATCCCCCTTGCTGGCTTTTCCAGCACCCCCTGCAGGAAGGTGGCTGAACAAGGCAGTGATAAGAGATGTACAGAGAGACTGAAGGGAAGAAAGGGTTGAGACAGAAAGAGACAGACAACCTCCCAAGCTCAAAGCAGAGGAGGTGTGGTGCTGAGTTCAAGGCTGGGATGGGACAAACTTCCAAACTCCTGGAGTCCTGCCACCTCTCCTCCTCCTCCAAGGGGGAGGAAAAAGAGGAGGGAGAGAAAAGAAGTAAATGAAAACCAGACACATAGCCCTGTTTGGTCTGGATGTGAGCAGTGGGGAGGATGATGTCACAAATCTGGAGCGGGATTTTCTACTTACCTTTTTCTACATTTTGCCGTTTCTCCCTCTATGTCTGTAGATCCCTTTTCAAAGCTCATCCACTTTAGATATTCTTATTGGATTTTGCTTTCACTAAATAAAAACTATATTTTTCTATTCATATCAAGCTCGCCTTTTGTTAATCTGAAATAAGAATTCATTCAAAAGTAGAAAACATTATGCACTTTTTCAATGAATGAAACATCCATAGATGAAGTGATTGAAACAATGTGTTCATTCATTGAGTAGTTGGTTAATCAATTAGACTGATACTGTATGAATTTATATTTCGCTGTTTTTACAGCTGATAAATATGATGTGTTGTCCAATGGCCATCTTGGAACGTAGTCTCACCACGTATAACAAATAAAGTCACAAATCTCCTACAGAGGAATATGCAAGACAGTGTTTTGGCAGAAGGCTCAAAATGTGATTGCTGTGAAGAAAAAGCAGTGACATGAAGCCATGGATTCAATTGTTCAGCTGTTAACCAAAGCTAACTAAAGCTATGCGTCTAAAGGAGCATGTAATGACAACACTTATGAGCTCATTTTTATTAGAACTGCCTCACAGAGGCACACTTTTCAGGGCATGGGGACCCAGCTTGTTGTAGCAGATGTAGTAGATAGAAAAAACACACACATTACTTAATGTGCTTGTAGGATTTCATGATGTTGAAGGTGTACACTATACACAAATTTCCCATCATCAGTCCATTCATTAGCTATACATAGCCTAAAGTTACCATTGCAACATGTATTCTAAAATAGAGTTTTCTTTGTATTATATTATTGCATTAGCTATAACATGATAACTATGTGTAATGTACTCAGAGTAACAAAGGTGTTTGGGAAGATTCTTGTCATCTAGGTAATGGTTGTCCCAAAGGTGCTCTAAAGGGACTTGCTTTGAGTTCTTGAAGACGTTTTATATCTCATCGGAAAGACTTGATCAGTTTTCTGAAATCTGATTATTGTCACCTACTCTAAGTCTGCAGTCACCTTCAGGTCTTTGTAAAGTTCTAGCACTTTGTTTTTGTTATATGGTCACAGCATCCAGTCACAAAAAGCATTTTCCGCTAAGTCGCTGCAATTAACTGTATACTCTATCCTCCAAGTACCGTATGACAGAAAAGGCTATCTTGTGAGCTTGTGGCCTGCTGTGCTATTTCTGAAAAACTGTGTGAATAATAGAGCTAAAAGTTTGAAAATATTCTTGGCAGTTTCCCAAAATCCTAACATGACTTCAGAGTTTAGTGTGTGCATACCATCACCATATAATAGCCTTCACTGCCAACAATAGTAAATTATCATGGTGTACTTTAAAGAATTTGTATATAGTATGCAATATTTTTTCTAATGTACCCAGTGAATAACATATGAGCAGGAAAGATCCCTCAGCAGCACTTTGCTATTGAACAAATAGACAGATGATTTCTGCAGCATTTTTCCATCAGTGAGCTGAAACAGACGTTTTTCCCAAAGGTCAGTGTGTTGTAAAATTAACTTCGCTCCCTCACATCTGTGTGAAAAAAGCTTGAATGTTGAGTTCTAACAGGAATTTAAGATGAACTGAAGGTATCTTCTGTTACCACTGCTGAACTGTCATTGCAAACTCTATTTCTTAAGTCATTCAAATGCAAAATGCAGCATCTTGAAAATGCACCATATGGAAGTATTTAGAACACTGTCCCAGTTCATTCATGTTCTGTTGTATGCAGGTCATTACTCACAGCGCCAATATTTCCTGCAAAGCATTACAGTGTTTTGACGGTGCTAGGCAACCACTGTTGTAATGTCCATTAAGTTACAAGCTCATGTTCAGAGAAGAAATGATGTGATAAGCAGCTACATTAGCACAAAATGACTAATTAAAAGACTTCTTCATCAAAAAGTGTTAATTTAAAGAGTTTCCTATTTAATGCATTTATACACAGTACAGTATGTTATGAAAAAAGATCAAAGTAAGAAGGAAGCGGGTCCAATAGCTCATTCATCAATAGGAAATATGTCTTACTTTTTGTACTAAATATGCCCTATGGGTGAGCACTAACCTAACACAGACCCCTTCAAAATCAAAGTCTTACACACATCAGCAGGTCTAGTACTGATAATTATTTTGATGGGTGTTGTCAGGCTTACAGCTTTTAACAATTGCCTGAGACGTGAGGGCAGAGGCAGAGCTGACATCTGTGGTAAAGTGATTCTTTGATTCATCCCACCAAGGTGACCTCACCGGAGGAATCAAAGTGCAGGTTGTTTCTCCTTCTTCAGCTTGCAGTACCTATGGTGTTTTGGGTGGGGTTGTAACATCACCAAGTCACTCCTACAGTATGTGGAAATTGAGAAAAGCACTGGAAATGTCCTTAAGCCCAGTAAAATGGCAAACACACACGCACACACAGACACACATTCAGTGTTTATTTTATTTTCATGCAAAAGCATGAGACTTCCCTCCACATAACTGTAGTATTCAAACAGGTTCGTGAAAGTTGCTTTTTTTGTCATTACCACTAGGAACAAACTGTTCACCGGCCTGTTTGAGAAAAATAAATGTGTTGATTCCACCAACACATTTATTTCCATTTGAGCATAAGCAAATAAGTGGGTAGAGATGGGTTGGGCTTAGCTCATGTCTGATGAGGAAAGTATTAAGTCAAAGTAAAAGTAGATACTTACTGTAACATGAAGAAGTGAAAATAAGTAACAATAAGACAGAGCAGTTATATTTCCTTTTACATTTTACCATTTATGCATAAATACACTGTTGTCACACAAAAATTTCCTTCAGACTTTTTTTGTCCAGTAATACAAGAAATACAAAAATGAACTGTTTTTAATGTTGTAAATCACTATTGTAGCTGGAAAGAAATGTTTTTTATGTTTTTTTGTTTGGAGTACAGAGAGATACAGAGGATAATCATCAGCAAACTTTAGTTCTGTTATCTTATGATGGTCTGCTAATGCAAGTTTATCACTTAGAAATCAAATCATCACCAGCTTTTTCACCAGGTTTTTTTGTTTCTGTATCCTACGGTTGAACTTAAAGAACTAACTGCTTACTTAGTATACTTAATATATCCCATCCCTTGGCAGGGGCCATTATAATAATCATCCATTTTATTCACTTTACCTTCACCTTATTATTGTTGTGCAAACAATATATGGTAATGCTGTTGTTAACCTTGGAAATCTGAGATGCACTTCGCAGCATAACTACATCAAAGTCAGTGTGTGTTGAAAAAGTGAGTTATGTAAGACGAGTCAAAGCGTAAGATGAATGAAATGAGTTAAGAGAGTTCAGGACAGCAGGTCAAATATTCAGCTTTAGACTGGGTCAAGTTCAAAAGTAATCCAGAGGTCTGCAGAGAATTTAGATCAAAGTCAGTGATATGCCTAGTGAGCGGATCTGCTTTTATAGCTGGATTGTATAAACATTACTGTTTAGTCCTTTATGACGTGACAGTGCAAGCAACCACTGTAGAGTCGTGACTCTGATTCAGTCCAACAGTAACTTCTACAAAGCTTTTAACAATTGCTTGGGTAATCACACTGCTGTTGTGCTTCACAGTAGACCCACAACTTAAATGCAAAGTTATAATTATCATAGTCAAATCCTTTCTGCGGTTTTCCCATTCATGCACATGAATGTGCATGTGCTATACTTTCCACCTTCTGAATGACTTTGACTAAGTACCACCCAATGACTCATGAAAATGCGTGACTCTATGAAATACACAGTTTTCTTTATTGTGCACAAGGATCTAAGGCCTCTTCAGGACATCATTCAGCCAATCTAATATGCAACAGACTGCACCAGTGACAATATCACTGCATTAGTGCATATGTTAATTTATCAACTGCAGTTAGTCTAGTAATAAAACTGTCAAAGTGTACAAAATCAAATGTTACATGTCACATAGCTGGACCATAAGGGTGGGGCTTCAAAGTTCTCTTTTGGTCTTCCAGCAGGTGGCTATCTCAAAAAATAAATTTAAAAAAAGCTACTGTTCATTTCCTGAAGTGGGATGTGCCAATCACATCTGGACATAGAAACCAAGGCATCAGTTTAAATATGGAACTTATCTAAAGACAATTCTGTTGAGTCCTGACTTGAGTTTGTGCCTATATAAATATTAGGCTTCTTTTGTCTGCAGCTGATTTTCCATATAGCACACATTTATTCATTTATTTATATTCTTCATTCTTTTAGAGTCCTGTATGAATTAATCGTGACTGTTTCAAGATTAAGTTAGAACAAATAAATAAATACATGGAAGTTACTGCTGTATTAGACATTTTAGGAAACTTTCCAGTCAGTCTCCTCTTTATCTAACACACTATAATCATCAGATTAGTCACAAAAGTACCAAAAAAGAAGAAGAACACAACACAACACAACACAAGGCACACCCAAATAACCAAAACACGCCTCAAACATCTTGTACGCCTATAATAATCCACTTAGTCCTGCTTTACTGGCAGGATCTGCATGTTTCCAGCAAAATCTTGATTGTAGACTCATGAAGCTGGAAAATCAATATATAGTACAAAATTAGTGATCATTAGTCTGAGTTGAAGCTCAAGCACAACTGTATTGTGCAGCAAGAGTGCAAGAACAAGAGGCTCAAAAAAATCACATTACAATAGTGGCCTACTCACAGTGGACTAATCAGGATGGCTTTTTGACATTGGTGATTTAGGTCCAATTTTAAAAAGGTTGCCTTTAGGTTAGATTTTGTTTGAACATCTTAAACAGTTTTGTATGTGATACACGTAAAAAGAGAAGAGATCAGCAGGAGGTCAAGTATTTTCTCACAGCACTGTAACTTGGATGTATCAGACCTGCATGTATCCCTGTGTGTTTTCAGGTGTTACAGTAAACTGCTTACAGATGGTATCGGTGGCAAGAGCAGAATGGGGATTGGGGACAGGGTATAGGGTAGGGCAAAATGTAGTCCATACCTGCTAAACCTTGACCCAGTTATACTGGCACATCCTAAAAGCTTTTACTTCTTGATAGTCACGCCTCAGTGGGACAGAGTTGCTCATTGCTCCTGTTGTGTCCAAACGTGCTGTTGATGGTGTTTGCCGGCTGTGGGTGAGTTTTTATTTGAATTGCAAACGTGTTTAATGATAAATGTTATAACCAGTTAGATAATAGTTTAAAAAAAAGAAACCACTTTACAGACAACATCAGGTGAAGCGTTATCATACTACGGTTAAGCGACATTTCCTACCTATTAATTTAATGCATTTCACAATATTTTAATTAATGATGAATACTACGTATATGATACATGTGTATAATATTGTTAACGAGTTTCATCTTTCACATAATGTTTAATAGAGTGTTTCTTTATAGAGTTGGGGGACTAACTGAAAATGTGTGTGTGCTTCAGCCTGTGTGTGTGTGTGTGTGTGTTTTGCTGTCCTTGAATAAACCAATTTGAGTTTAAGATTAGAATAACAACATTTTTGTCAAATTAGGTCATTTTGCCCAGATATCAAATCTTGGCTTGGCCTCACTATTGAAAATAGAACAAAAGCTTTTATCAACATAAGGGTCAACAGTAGCACCAGTGTACCAACATTGAAAGTTTGACTTTGGATTAATAACAACACTGATTATTGTATAAAATATTTAGTATTTTCCTGTATTATGTAAGGATTGGTAGTCTGTCATCTGGAATGAAGATCTCATATGATCTTATATGAGCTATAATATGAAAGAAAAAGTAAAGGAAACAAGAGAAAGCTGTATGTAAGTGAAGTGGATTTTTGTACCCTTAGACAGAACATTAGCTGTTCTCCCTGTTTTTAGTCTTATTAGTGGCCTCTGGTGAAAGCATCACACTTAATGTGCGGACATGACAGTTATCATATCAGGTATCAATCCTAACTTTGATCCAAGAAAATTGATATATTTCCCAAACAAAGTTAGAAAAGTCCTATTCTCATAAGCATACATTTACAAAATGTCTAATAACTACTGGCCGGTCTGGGCAGATGGCCGCCCACCCTGAGCCTGGTTCTGCTGGAGGTTTCTTCCTCTAAAGGGAGTTTTTCCTCTCCACTGTTGCCTGAAGCTTGCACAAATTGGATTGTTGGGTTTTCTATATCATTTTTTATGCATTTTTATGCATTTATACTCTGTTAAGGTTTTAAACCTTAAAAACTGTAAAGTATTAATGTAAAGATTTGGTGCTATACAAAAAAAATTGAATTGAATTGAACAGATTTAACTATGTTTTTAATGCACTTTTGTGAGTTTGTGAGAGAGAGAGAGTGTGTGTGTGTTGCGGGGGGGGGGGGGGGGGGGGTACTCTGGGATAAGCTCAGAAACAAGGCCAAAAAACTATTTATATAGGCCATTTCCTCTTCAGGAATGAACTCAGCCCCTTAAATCTGCCAAAAGACTTGACAGTCTGTTTTAATGGGCTTATCACGTATGGCATCTTTTCAATCTCGTAACTCCATTATTTGTTGTTGGTTCAGATCAGCAGCAATAATCAGGGTGAGGCCTCATGATTTGACCCTATTCTCCGTTGTCTTCTAGAGATTCAAAGCTCTGCATTTCAACATCTGGGGAAGTTATAGACAAACACTGAAAATCTTAGTCATTACTAAGGTAGGAGGAAGGCATAAAACAGTTTTTATTTAGATGTTCCTGCACAGTGGGAGGCTCCCACCTACCTCTGTCTTGGGGCTATAATGTCTTTTATTTAGGCATGTTTGTTTGTGAATTAAACAACTGCAACCATAATTGAAACAACATGGATGTTTGCAGTGAGTAAATAGCCTTAATTATGTTAAGTGCCTCTCAAATGAGAAGCATAATTTAAGAGAAACAAATGTTAATATTCTATTATTCTATATAAATAAATGGAATAAACCACAAGTTCAGTGATGAAAGCAAAACGGTGCAGCTCAAGACTGAGAAAGAACATTTAAATACACGATGTTCTTGTTATGATGAAGCGGAAGAAAAGTCTAGCTCTCATTTAAGCTAACCTATGTGACACAAATGAGATTTGACACCCCGTATTGGGTCAGCAAGAAGTGGAGGAATTTTGAATGACAAAAGCTAAATAGGAAGCAGACAAGCCTGACAGCTGGCGTAGAAGAAAAAATGTTTTAGGCCCACACGGAGTTATAAAATGGAAGTGTGTTGCACACATGAGGGACACAGCTGCATACCATCCTTTCAGCAATCCCATTTCCTTTGATTTCCCTCACTCTTATCGGGATTAAACACTGATACTCTGGAATGACACCAAGCAGTCCAGATGATTCACAGTGGTGGACATCACACTGACGTGGTCTTTTAGTTTCAGACCTAGATCTTTATCTGGCCTGGCTAATTTGTGCAGACACTGCATAACAGTGCAGTACCTGAAGTGATAACAATGTAAAATGAAAAAGAGAGTAAACTTTTTAGTTTTCTATTAGCTTGGACATCAATACTACACAAACTCCACTCCAATCTTCCTTTTCAGGTTGTCTGAGGGCCAAACCAAACAATGTTATGTCATTATCCTAAGCCTAACCTCAAATACCATCAGTGGGATTTTAAGAGAAGCTCCAAGTAACATAATTAAATTAGTTGTCAGTCAGTATAAGTCTAAAACCATGCTAGTAGCTCTGTGAGGCTCTACTTGTACTGAAAACATGTGCACAGTAGATTGTTATGTTTTATGATGATAGGTGGTGCCTGATCTGGAATATATTGCGTGTGTGTTATGGTGTACTTGAAGCTACCGTGTGATTTTAGCAGTTACATTACAGTCTGTTTATCATTATTATTGCTCAGTTAAGAACACACTAACTACACACAACAACAGTTATGTAACTACATACATATGCAAAACAGAACACCTTTAACTTTGAAAGTGAAACCATTATCTAAAATAAGAGACTTTCTCATGTCAGGGCCTTGATTTGGCTGAAAGGATTCCTAATGCTGGAGAAAATGCAAGTTTTCTCCAGTCTGTCCAAGTCATGTCTGTCCAAATTAAGTTATTTCTTATGTTTTTACCAAATTGCTTTGAGTGAAAGAACCCACTAACGTGTTACTCACATGATAAGCACAAATATTTCTATACCCATTTTGGTTTTAGAAAGCCATTCTGGAATATTCCTCTGTCAGTATGTTGTACCTCTTCTTACATGAAAATGATTGTAGACCAAATAAATAAGACCAAATACAGTAATTTCATAATCACAAGCAAAGCTTCTTTGTGGAACAATGTAACTTGTGGTTGTGATATCTCAAATGCATACTAGTTTTTTTAACTTTTCTGTAAAAAGTCTATTCTTCAAAAAATAGCTACTGTTTCTTTGGCTTTAACTTATCCCACAAATAAGGCAGGAACTGAATGTATTTCCATTACTTAGCTGTTGCAGTAACTTGCTTATGGTGTATCACATCTCCCTCTCATCCTGCCAAGTGCAGCCACACAGTCCCCCTGCTTCCACTGCTTTTCTGAGTCACCAATCTGACTGAACAATGCTCTCCATTGAACTCTCAACGGCTGTCTTTAATTGACAGATGGAATCTATTAATGGTGTAGCCAGAAGCAATGACCACTCCACAATAAATTATATACATATATATATATATATATTCATGAAGGATTATATATATCAGCATAATTCAAGATGAAAAACTGGCTGTGTCTCCTAGTCCCTAGCTGTCCTGAAAAAGCCCTTGAGAGTTGTGGATATTTAGAAGCTGACTCACTGTACCATCGTCTTTTCCACCCCTGTTCCTCGAGTGGTATTTACCTTGAGAAGTTATAATTTCCATGATTCAGATAAATGAGTTGGCTTGCTTGACATCTGGGAAACATTTTTGCTCATCAGGCTTACAGTTGTGTTCTCCTGTCTCTCTTGATGTCACACAGCAGTGCTGACAGTGTTTCACACTATAGAGGAGGGTGAGGGGGGTGGAGGGTAGTTTGTGAGACACAGCTGCTGACATGATGAAAATTAATAAAAGGAAGATAGACAAATGGAAGCAACGTGGCTACTGAATCAGCTGTTTGCCAGTGTATATGTTTGCAAGTGTATTTTGATGAATTCCAATCTGGTTTTTGCAAACATCACAGCACAGAGACCACCCTACTAAAAGTGACTAATGATATTCTGTTGGCTTCTGAAGCTAGTAAGTGATCCGTTCTTGTCCTCCTTGGTCTTAGTGCTGCTTTTGATACAGTTTTTGTTTGAGCGACTGAAGCACTGGGTTGGAATAATAGGTACTGCACTAGACTGGTTCTCTTCATCCCTGTCCAATAGATTGTTTTGTGTTTCCATTATAATTGCAAGTCATCCTTTTTTCCTGTAATGTATGGAGTCCCACAAGGTTCAGTGTTAGGGGCCAGTCATATTCTTTCTGTACATGCTTAGATAAGTGTATAATTAAGATTTAAAAAAATGATTCAAAATTTCTTGCAGCTGAATAATAACAAAAAAGAAATATTTTGCCCTGTATGGATCCTATTTTATATAACTCTAAGTCCGCTGCAAAAAGTCTTGGCGTTTGGTTCGATAGTAAATTAAACTTAAATTAAACAGAAATGTCTCCAAATGACGTTCAATTCTATCATCTCATGATACAGAAGTGATGCATTTATTTTCCTCATGTCTGTTCACCTACCTCAGCCACAAATCTATTAACCCGCTCCAGCTTGTTCAGAACTCAGCTGCAATATGTGTAGCTAGAAAAAGAAAAAATTAACATCACTCCTATCTTAGCTTCCTTGCACTGGCTTCCAGTATGTTTTAGGAGAGATTCTAAGATTTTATTAATAACTTTAAAAGCCCTGCAAGCCTTTCCCCCAGCTATACACACGTTGACTAAATTATTGGTACACCTCTGTTAATGAAAGAAAAAAAACCACAATGGTCACTGAAATAACTTGAAACTGACAAAAGATCAGACAAAGATGTTGAGTATTAGTTTAACAGAAGTTTGTTTTTTTTTAAACTAGAAAAGATGTAAAATAATTTGGCCACAGGGACATGTTAAACTAACGTGTCGTGTAATTATTATCACAGGTGTCTTCACACTTGTAATCAGCCAGTCTGTCTATTTAAAGGGTGAAAAGTGGTCACTGTGCTGTTCAGGGTGTGTACCACACTGAACATGAACCACAGAAAGCTAAAGAGAGAATTGTCTCAGGGGATTAGAAAAAAACATGACATGACATGTTAAAGGTAAAGGTTGTAATACCATCTCCAAGCAGTTTATTGTTCCTGTGACTACAGTTGCACATGTTATTCAGAAGTTTAAGGTCTACAGGACTGTAACTAATTTTCGAGGACATGGCAATTACAGCAAAATGAATGACAAATTGAAGAGACAGAAAATACAAATGGTAACTAAAGAATCCAGAATAACTTAAAGATTTGAGGTGAAATCCAAGATTAAGGTATATTGGAGTCAGATCACACCATCAGTCACTGTTTGAGTCAAAGTGGACATAAGAGAAGATGACTGGGAGGTCTCCACTGATAAAATCGTAAAAAAAAAAAACGTTCATGGAGAAGATGAGACAAAACCTTTGGCAAGTTACATCAGCTCTATGTTCACAGATGCACAAATGAAGCATACAAAGAAAAGTACACTGTACCTATTGTGACACACGGATGAGGCTCATTTATGTTCTGGTGCTGCTTTGCGCCATTTGGCACAGGGTGTCCTAAATCTGTGCAGGGTGTAATGAAATGAATTTTTAAGGCATTCTGGAGCAAAACATGCTGCCCAGTGTCAGAAAACTTGGTCTTTGTCGCAAGTCATAGTCCTTCAACAGGATAATGACCCACAACATAGCTACATGTGCTTTGTGGGTTTTTCTTTCTTTAATGGAAGGGTACCAACAATTTTGTCCTTGTGTGTATATCCCAGCTGCTAAAGCCTTATGAACCTCCATGTAGCCTGAGAACCTCTGTAGAGATCTCCCTGATGTCAGAATGAAAACCAGAGGTGACAGAGCTTTTGCAGTTAGAGCCCCTAAACTCTGAAACGACTTACCAGAGCAAAAAAGATCGGCTGACTCAGTAACATCTTAAAACAGACCGACGAACTTGAGCCTGGTTCTGCTGGAGGATTCTTTCTCTAAAACGGAGTTTTTCCTCTCCACTGTTGCCTAGTGCTGCTCAAGTGAAATGTTTGGCTAGCTGCAATTCAGTGACTGGACCTTGGCCACTTATCTAGGACTGTGGGGTTTGAATTCTTTAAGTTAAGCTTCTTCTTCTCCTTAATTCCACATGTGTTCTGTTACACTTAAAACTGTCTGTTTTGAGTGAAATTCAATTTTAGTTTAACCATTTTTAGGTAGCCCAAAAAGCAAATAAAATCACAAGCTCTAAAGTCACTTAAGGAACATTTGTACTTTCTAACAATCTTCTGTTGTTATACCAGCATCCAGACCTTAAAAATTCCAGTTTACATATGCTTTGGAATTTCATTAAGCCATATTTATTAACAAAACAAGTGTTTTTTTTTTCTCGTACTACATCTAATAATGCTAGTAATCTCACTCATTATTTTGTATGTCTACATATGTGGCTGTTTGCCAGCGGTAAACAATTAAAGCTCATTACTGAGAGGCTTGTATTCACTATAAGTTGGGAAAGTTAAAGTACCCATGGCAGACAAATCACAGTAACTGATCTACAACAACCACTTTTCTTTACATTTTCACTACAAGATCAAAAAGGCTATATATTCAGCCGTCACAACACCAGTTATCAAGTTAGGTTTAGATAGATTCCTCTGCCCAAAAAGAAATTAGGTAAGCTATCTTGTCTCACATCACACACATCATTGTTTATCTACATGATTTTTTCTCTATTTCTTGTTTTGTTTTTTAGTATTGGCATTGTCACCAAAACAACCACCACGTCCTGCACTGATGACATATTTGTGTTCCAGACGCAGCATGTGGTTTGAGTGATCTGATCACAGTTTGTATTGGAGAAAGAAGAAGAAACATTTCACTTACTAATTTTGACATGACCAAATTTGAACATTTGTTTGTGAATCAGTGTCAATTGTTATCTATTTGAATTTTCAAACCTAAGATGACAAACTTAATCGGTATCATACACAACACATCCTCTAAACAAAACAACAAAATACATAATTTTGCCAATGCCCACCTGTCATTCGACAGCAAAAAAAAAGCAGTTTTGTGATCAACACCACTATGGTTATGGTTGGGTTATGTTTAAACACAAACATGCCTTGGTTAGGTTTAAGGAACAATTTTGGTTTATTTTAGCCTAAACTAAAAACAAAATTGTTCCTAACTAACATTGACGGTTGGTGACTGTCAGAACTAAACAGCAGTGCTCTGTATTAAAGTCTAATTGCATTGCTCCGAATGGAAAAAGATCTATAATTATCACAGCCACTGCAGGACTTTGTCCTAATTGTATATTAGTCCTAATAAATAAATGAAAAAGATGAATTTTCAGGCTTATTTTATACACAGAAGATAATGGGGGTTTTTTTTTCTAGTTTTTCCTCTGTTGTATGGAGCATGTGACATATGTGCTGCAGAACTCAAACTATCCCTATAATAACCCTTTGTCACTTGATCCAGATTTCACATAAGAAAAAAAAACACATTGATAGCCAGCAGTGCCCAGCTGGGAGTGTGAAAGGAAATTTTTCCAGCATAACTCCTCCAAAGTTTTAAAACAGGGGATTCCCATAAAACTGCTGGCATTGTAATGCCTATTACAGAACACACAAAGAACCTTTGACTATAAGTCTATCTCTGCACCAGTATATAGACTTACTTTAACATTAGCTTATTGTATAATGCAAAATCCTACAGTCACATGTATGACAAACTAAAATTATTTTTAGCATTTATACATAAAAATGCAGTAGGATGGTGTTTGATTGTGTCGGAATATTAGGAGACCATTTCCTGTGCTTCATCACAGCACTGAAAATAGGCCCGCTTCCTGCTTTCCTGTGATTTCTGGAGAAGGCTGCCAACACTCCAATGATAATACCGGTAGGCATAAACAGAATGTCATTGTAAGAGCAAATGCTATCTGTGAAGAGCCCTAGACTTACAATAGGGAAAACACTAAGCAAAAGAAGAGGTGCCAGAACCACATAATGATGACTGGTCAAGTGAAAAATGTTGATCAAATTTGTGGTTTGGTTAAAATCATTCACTAATTCTTTCTAAATATTTGATATGAGTTTGTGTCAAAAATGTAGTTTAAAGAATGATGTAATGACTTCTGTATTTTGATCCTATCGCTACAAACTTGATTTGCGTGCATTACATGTCTAATAAAACCTACATTAAACAAAGAGTTATATAATTCAAGGCATTTTTTAACTTGAGGGATCATGACCTCTATTAGTGCCATTTGTCTTCCCTTAAGTTCAGTGTGTTTAGTTCAATCTTGTGTGTATACCAACAGGGGGAGTTTTGGTTCTACCCTTCTAAGAGGTCCCTTGCACATTTAATGGCTGTGGCTGGATAGTGTAGTGGTAACATCACCGTCCTCCTGACTTTCTTTCTGCACTTGTATCCCTTATCTTTCTCTGAGACCACAGACCAACATATCCACCATGACATGCTCAACAAACATGGTTTTGTCTACCTCTACATTAAGATTTTTTCCAAGACCACTCAGGAGCACTTTCAACAGATCCAGACTGTAACACAATCATTCTCATAGTTGTTTTTCCCAAATTAGTCCACTTCATATTTGATTTATTTCTTGGCTTTGGAAGTGATTTTGCAGCTTCCTTGGAGTCTGAATCAGCACACACTATCATTACACTAACCCTTCTGTCAAAATCTACCACTTCCACCTGCAGTACTCTCATCCCATTTAGTCTTTCCAGTCACCTCATTCTCCACACACAGCATTCCTAAATTCCTTCTAGCTAGCTCCCTAGTATACATACTGTATACTTTTGCATTTGCCTTCTGCCAGATTGTCTACCGTGCCATACCAGCTGCAACCTTTCCATCCTGTGCTCCTGTTTTTTCATCTGCCTGTTTTTGTTCTCTTTTACATGATGTTTCTGAGTCATGCATTTGTTTTTATTTGAGTAGTGACACTATACAGTAAACCTTTGCCTAAGCTGAGTGAATAATAACTTTTAAAGTTTGACTTTTTAGATGTCAAATGTTATTTCAGTAAGCAGGGGATCCTGCCCTGATTACCAGACTACCTCAGCCTTTAGTGTGACTGTATAAAGAAAAATAATTACTGTGCAGTATGTACTAATTCATCCACCATAATGTAATTATGCTTTGGGAATGTGAAGAGTTAAAAGGGTATGACATGACTGGTGGAAGAACAAGAAAATTGGATTGCTGGACAGATCACATGATTGAAATCAAGCCCTTGGAAAACAAACAGTGAGGGAGGAAACAGGATTACATCCTTTTGTTTATGAGAGAAGATGTCTTCTCAATTCAGCCTTTTTGATTTTCTGATTTAGTTGAATGCTTTGCTGTAGCATCCTAAGTTTCTGAGTTTACATTTAGCTACAGCTAGCCTTACTACTTCTGTGTTTTCACACCACATTAGATAAAATGCAGTTATCTTAACATATAAAAACACCTTCCACTTTCTATGTTGTAAACCCAAATGTAAATGTTTAGCTTCATCAATGAAACTTGATACCTCTGATAAATAAAGACAGACCCACCCACTTTGCAAATAACACTCTTACCTGTGTGCTCTGTCCATGTACCTTTTTTTCCCGAGCTATGTCTGTCTTAGTACCATTAAAGCTAACATTGAATTCATTATTAAAAGAGAGAGAAGATGAAAACAGACTTGAATTGTCTCACTGCTGTTGAAACATTAAAGTACTTCCCAAAGTCAATGAATCCATGACATGTGACTGTTGACTTAAACCGAAGTGGCCTCTACACAACCTCATGATCAATGCACACTTGGATACCGTCCGAGCATCGAAGTGCCCAAAATTACTGTGTTCATGCCAACTGATTTACTATTATTTAAGCAGATACAGATTTTTAATACCACTGTGAGTGCAAAGGCCAGATAGGGTAAAGCACATAGTGTGACCCTTTGAAGTAAACTGGAGGAAGGCGGAGAGGAGGCTTGTCTCCCTGCCTTTCTTCCTCCTGGTTAACAGGACATGTGATTAGCATTGCTGTCAGCTACTTAGTTTGCCCTACAGTCAGTCAGGTCTGCCTTCAGAGGAAATACTGCTTGAGGGCTACACAGTCACCACCAAGGTAAGTCATATGTTTCATTTCATACACCTAAACTCATACTTCAGAGTGTTCCAACCTGTTGTTAACAGTAAAATCCATGTATTTAGCAGTTTTTGAAACACATGCTAAATAGATTTGTCAAAGATTAATACATTTACTAAATTGTAGCCAAGATTACAGTTAAACTTTTACATACATTGTAAATTGATTGGAACTTTTTTTTTGCTTATAAAACTTTTTTGCTTATAAAACTCTCCCAGGTTTACACATTTGTGTGTGTGTTAATCCACCCTTAATCAAACCTTCCCTTGGCAAACACAAGGAGTCCTTGAGTCATGCACCTGTTGTGTTGTCTGCATCAATTTAATGCAGAAAGTTCTTTGTAGACCACATGCTGTACAATTAGGATTTTTTTCGGTTATGAAATAAGGACTAAAGTGCTGTAAGGGTTATTATATTGGATTTTTAAAATGTTTGTTTTTATAATGGCCTTTAATGCAAGAGAGTGTGACACCAACTTGCTCACACCCACTAAGCAAATACAAATAGATCCTTTGGAGACTGCTTGGCTTAGTTTAAGAATTGAACCATGTGAAAGTTGTGACTCATTGTAATGTAAGATTCTACAATTTAGATACAACTTGTCTCTCTGTTAAACTTGCATGCTTGTTTTTACCATTAGTGCCCACTTGCAGAAAGAGAAATTAGATCAGCTTACCCAGTGATTTGAGTTTTATACATGGCCTGTGGAAAACAAGACAATAACGTGATGTTCCTTAGCATTCCTTCACTCCCCCCTCTCTGCTGCCATTTCAGTGGCATTGGTCATGTGCAGGGATCTGTGTACACGTGTATCACTATCAGCTTCAGTGGAGTTATTTCATCCTCCGAAACCAATGCATGATGAAACTCCATTTAACAGTCTTGATAAAAATCCCCCAACAACGTGATGTTTAAATTGTGCCAAACTTTCTCAGGTCACATGACAGATTAATGTGTCAGGGCAGTGTTAAGGACATATCAGTGCTCAAAACTAACGAACCTTAATCAGTGCTCGAGTTAGGGTTAAGACATGTCTTAAAACTTGTTCAGGTCATGACTGACAGCTTGAGAATGACTTGAACACAATAAAACTATACCATATAGACAGCAATAATATGGTTTTGGTAATCGGACACAATACTACTGCAAGGCAAAAAACCCTGCTAAAGCGTCATATTAGATTCAGCTGAACTTTAGAATATACCGTTGATACCATCTGTCACAGTCACATTACAAATAGTTGATTTCAGGGGATATAAGGAATTATTTTTAAGTTTAAATCATAACCTGTTTTTTTGTTTTCAGTGTTATTTTTGCAGTACAATAGAATAGAGTAAAAAGTAAACAGCCTTTTTTGTCTGTGAGCTTGTATTGATAAATAGTCTTTGTGTTATGTTCAATGTCTCAGTGAGACATTAAGGCTGTGTAGCACATTCATTCCTTGTTCCCACAGTGGTAAATGCAATCAGCTAGCTGCTTAACACACATGTCATGTTGTGAGTCAACAAGAGTCATTTGAAGTCAAACACTGGTCATTAATTGGAAGTTTGAAAAATTACTTCATTCCTATGTCAACAGTTTGTATTATATTAATATACAACTCATGTAGCCCATACCTTTCCTATCATATTTTTTAATGTTTTTTTTTTTTTTTTTATTACCCAAGTTTGACCCAACACTAGGCACCCTGCCAGCTCACAGGCATCAAATTCACAACTATGCCTGGCACCACTACATGCAAAAAGCTAGATCTTTCCAAGCTCACTGATGAGGAGGCCGAGCATGTGTGGGCAGTTGTCCAGCGAGATTTTGACTTGAGGAAGAAGGAAGAGGACAGACTCGAGTAAGTAATATTTAATAGTAAATGTTATATATTTACAGTATGTTGTTCATTTTACACATAGCTCTGTCTCAGAATATTCTGTGGGACCTTTTTAGACCAATGTCAAACATTGTACATTATCAAAATGAGGTTAATTGGTTGGTATTTATAATCATATATTGATTCATATCGTGATCTCCATCACTTTCATTTGTATTGGCTTTCCATGGCTTTGTCATCAGTAAACACAAAATTAGTTACTATAGCTATGCAGATGATACCCAACTGTACATCTCACTATCTCCTGATAGCTGCACATTGTTAATCCTGACCCTCCTGCTTGGTCGGTCAGTCCTTTGATTTTCCTTCCATTGATTAACTAAAACCTTTAAGTAGATTTCATTTTTTGGATAGAATTAAGAACAGATGTATTTGGTTGAATTTTCATTCAGCCTCTTTTTGTTAGGACTTTCTGTATGCATATGGTGCAACTGAACCCAATGCTGCACACCACAGCATTCGTTAATTTGCTGTATTGCTCCTACAGATCAAGGAGGACTTTACACAGTCTATTTAAATACGTGGGTATGCTAGTCATTTAGTAGATTTTGGTTTGTTGCAGCTTACATGTAGTTGTATAACCTAATGTCATGCCTTGGGCTGCAAAGCTTCTTCTGGGAAAGGCTCAATAATCGTCATTCTTCAATGATGTAACACTTGATAGCACCAGCAAAATGAACTCAGAAGTCTACGGAAACATTTTGTCTGCCAATTTAAAGAAAGATGCAACCAAACTGACTGGGAGATCCTTCATCATGCAGCAAGATAATAGAGGAGACTGAAGGGAGTAACAACCCAAAACAAACAGCTGAATGACTGCAGGCAAATGATGCAACTAAATATTAAGTCTTATTCAATTTAATCTATTCTAAGTCTACATTTTCCAATATTTTTCCTCACATGAAAAATGGGTGCATTCAAATAAAAGGTGCTATCTTCTAAGTTGTTTATTGGATCCAGACGGAAACACCTGGAAATAAAAGTTGAAGTATTGGTCTTTTAATGTCAAACCCAAATGTTAAGTGTCTACAGCAAAAGTAAAGGAATTGACCTCACTGTTCCAATGCTTTTGGAAGTGAATGTACATATACTGTACCATGGATTTCGCCAAGCCTATCAACATGTGTCAGACCACACAGTACATTGCACTTTGCTCCATATGAAGCTGTGTTTGAGGGCCCATACTGACCACTGTCCACCTCAACGTTAAAATTACCAGGTGCTGTTAATGTTGTGCCTTGCTGGAAAGCACCAAGTCTCAGCTTTCATTTGAGCAACTGCAAGGACAATCAACTACTAAATTATTTTTTGCTGTTTTTTATTTCGGTGTTACTTCATGCACAAAGGTGCTTAATCCTAATGGGCAAATTTTAGCATGTTAATATGCTAAACTAGATAATGGATATGGTGAACATATCTGCTAAACAGCATTGTGGTTCACAGTGTTTAACTCAATGCACCACTGTGCCTTCAGCTTCCAACAGCTGTTAACATGCCTGCTAAGCATTTAATACTTGTTGGTTCCCTGTTGGGAGTGGTTATCATTGCAAAAAAGCAGACCTATGGCAGCTTCAGTGATGTATCGTTCATGCAAAAGAGCAATGAAACACTGGTTGTCATTCTGTTAACAAACTAACAATAGCACACTAAGATTGATCAAAATATATTAATCATACATCAAGTGCATCACAGCCATTAGCAGCACATTTTTGTTTGTTTGCTTGCTTGTTTTGTTTTTAGAATAACTTTCTCTGCTAATTTAGGAAGAATGTATACATATAGTATAAGATATTAAACATTCTTCTGCCTTCCTTACATTAAATATCTCTGTTCTCCTAGCTCAAACACTCATCTAGATTACATAATTTATAATATCTGACCTGAAATACTCCTGCAGATGTCATCCAGAAAAGTTTTTAAGCTAGAGACAAAAACATTTCATTTAGAGCAGACATTAAAAAGTTATTTTATTAAATTTATGGGTGGGTTGACTTTCCAGTGGTCTGTTTGGGTAGGGTCCAAAGTTTATACCAGTGAAGTCATAGCACATGGTTACTATAGTTAGTAGTAGTTAACCTATGCATATTGGACTCTCTTGCAACCATTGGACACCAGATAATCAGTTACATGCTTATGAAAGGTGGATGGGAAACCTATTTGTTTGACCTACACTTAGTAAATCTGAACAGAAATGACATGTTATCTTCCTGAAAGCTGTGCTATCTTGAGCTGCGTGTCACAAACACATCCAGTTATTTGCTCTTAACTCTCTGATCTACTGCCTTAATGTCACCTTGGCAACAGTGACTGATGCATGGTTTAGCTATCAGGCTTTGGGAGGAAGTGATTTAAAGAGAATTTCCTTTTGTCCTTGGATGTGGTACAACCTCTGCACAGCTGCAGAGGAACTCAGTAGTGCTCCTCTAGAATTCTAAGGATAGTTCACAAATTGAAAAACAGTGACACATTGCTCAAGCCAGATTGATACCTGCTACATGTAACATGTATTTATCTGCATCACTAAAGTTGTAAATGTGTGACTATATTTTACACACCATATTTTTTTTTAATATTTAACTCATATTACAGAAAAGTGAGTCAGATAAATCATTAAGGGGCATTAAGCTACAAGTACTGAAACAAGATTTTAGAAAAGACCCCCCCAAGAGGGCATGGCTACATATGACCTGGTTACTGTAAACCCATGTATACATGCAACAGTTTAGTAATCACCTCTAGACTGGATTTATTTTGGGGAAACCTACAATTTTAGTGTGAAAACAAGTGAAACAAGTGAAAACATGTGTGTTGGTGTTAAAAAACTGATCAAACTAAGGCCAAACAACTAAGGTCTGTCTTGTACAAAGACTGTGAAAATATGCTTCCCAAACATGGGGCTTTTATTACTTTTAAGTACTATTAACTAACTATTAAGTATTTTATAAGCTTTCTAAGATGAAGAGATTTCTATTTTTCTCTGAGGACTCGGTGTTGTTCGCAGATCTGATCTAATTTACTTTAAAATGTTCCAGACTTTGAGACACTTTTTAAATTGATTCAGATTTCCTGTAGTTGTTCATTTAGGCAAAGACAGCTGAATCATCCATACTCAACAAACTAAACTTAGAGCTTTTGTTTGACTGCATCTGCATGTCATTTAACACTCATTTAATAGCATTACCACTTGAACCTTCCACAGGCAATGAATGGATGATTAGGACACTGGCTATAGAAAGGGTTTAAATTATATTTGTTTTCAGTGTATTTTTTCACATTCCTCCATTCACAGCACTTATTTGAAAACTGAACAGGGAATAGGGAACTTAATGGAGATGTTGAGGGCTGTGTAGCTGCTTCCTGTCTCTCTGTGAGATTCTTTCACAAATACAAAGAAAACACTGTCCTTCCATTTTATTCCCTTTTAGTCACTCATTTTAGGGTTGTGGTGCTAAGGCTCGTCTTCAGCTATTTGTTTTCCATTCTAATGAGCTGTTGTTTGCTGCTCAGGCAACTGGTGTTTTTGTCCAAGGCCTCTGCAATCTATAAATAGGTACAGATCGTCATGTGGTTTACATGTAAAAACATCAAAACCACACATGTTGGACCTGGAAATGTCTTTCACTAAAACAACAAAGTCATTTAATGTTCATAGTGTCTTGGGATTTTAGTTGTTTGTGTTATTTTCAAGCAGTAACAGTTGCTGTAAAATTATAACAGTGGCAACAAAAAGTATGTGAACCCTTTGGATTTCATGGTTTCCTCCATTCATTTGTTATAAACGTGATATGAACTTCATCTAAGTCAAGAGTATTGACAAAAATAATGTGCCTAAAATAATACAAAGAAAATTCATTTCCTTGTTGAGAACAACTATAGAAACCTCATATTGATTGATTGTTAGTGTGATTGTTTAGTTGACCCCCGCTTGGCAGCATAAACTTCGACCAGGCGCTTCCTATAGCTGCAGATCAGACCTGCACATTGTTCAGGTCATGTTCAATTTTATTCTTCAAGGCAGATCTGCTTTAGCTCTGTCATATTCTTTGGACGTCTCATGTGTATGGCTCACTTCAAGTCATTCCAGCATCTCTGTTGGGTTGAGGTCTGGGCTCGGCCACTCCAAAAGGCGGATTTTGTTTTTCTGAAATCATTTTGTTTTGGACTTGCTCCTGTGTTTGTTGTTGTCATTGTTCTGTAGCATCACCCAACCTCTACAGAGTTTCAGCAGAAATACAGACATTCTCACATTATCCTGAAGAATTTTTTTAATACACATGAAAATTCATCTTCCATTTAATCACTGCAAGCTGGCCAGGCCCTGATGCAGCAAAGCAGGCCCAAATCATGATGTTTCCTCCACCATATTTTACGATTGGAATGATGTTTTTATGATGATATGCAGTACATATGTATTACACAAGATGTAGTGCAGTTTGTTCTTTCCAAATAATTCAATCTTAGTTTGTCAGTCAACAAAACATTTGTCAATAATGCTGTGGAGTGTCAATATGCCAGTTCCAATGATGCCCTGAAATCTTTGGCTGTTTTTAGGTTGTATCTTCACCTCATTGATGATTCTTTGCTGTGCTCTTATGGTCATTTTGACTGACCACCCACTGCTTGGTGAAGTAGCCACAGTCCCAAAGTGTCTCCATTTGTAGATTGTTTTCCCAACTGTAGACGGGTGAGTTTCTAAAGTCTTTAAAATCACTTTGTAATGCTTTCCAGCTTTATGTAAATCATCAATTCTTGATCGTAGATCTTCTGAAAGTTTTGTTTTTTTACTTTTTCCTGTAACTTAACCGATCCTTGCTCATGTAAGCAGGCAACTATTTGTGCTAAAACATTGCTACTGTATATCAGCTTGAGGCCCTAAACACCCGTGGTAAAAATACTCACTTTTTTCTCACTTATTTGAAATTAATAAACTTTCCGAACACTCATGTTTCCAGTTCCTTCCAAGTCATGACTAAATCCACATGAATCATTTGATTCTACTTTAACCAAATGATTAAAAACTACTTCAAATCATTTGGTTTTTAGAAGCCTGTCAACCGCCCAACCCACTAAAGGTCATGGTCATAATTTAGTTTTCTCATTGGTATCTCTGTCTCCAACTATAATTTCTCTTGTGTTTAATTTCTGTTTAATTTCTTCTTGCAGCTTTTTCAGCAAAAGGTTCCTGCACAGAGATAAAAATATTTCATTGTGAGACAAAAACCCTAATTAAATTAAGCTGTAGCAGATTTATTACCGAGAGTAATGTTAGCAAGGATGTTAGTAAGAGCTAAATATAAATGGTTTATAGTCACGAGTCATATAAGTAATAGTAGTTTCATATAGCAGACTGTTTCAAATTGTCTTAAGCAAAATGGAAACTTACTTACAAAAGCAGCTTTTGAGTTTATCCTATGGAAAACATTATCTTTTAGCCCTAATCTTCTCTCTGTGTGTCTGTGCCAGAGTGTGCATCAGTCCCTCTTTTTATCTCTCACTCTCATTCTAACTTCCACTAACACCGTGTAGTTCATGGTAACTTTTTCGATGCTAGAAAGAAGAATATGATATCAATATGTTGAGAAGCAAGCACACCAATTTACACTAGGCTAAGAAGGTCTGAAAAGGCAGGCTAAGTTAAACTAGAGAGACTCTGATTTATGTGGATGAACTTGGAGAGAAGATCACCATGTATGGGAACAATGAAAGAGACAAAAAAAAAAAAAAGAAAAGACAGCTATGAAGACTAAAGAAACTAAGCGAACGTCTGGCTGCTGCACCTAAATTCCAGAGCTTTGCCAGTTAAGCAAAACTGACAGTACCTGCTTTTAATTAAATACTAAAGAAAAGTAAGGTTTTGAGGACATGCATAAATGTATAATACTATAATCTAAAAAAGCTATATAGTTATAGGAACCATTTTTTTGTAAAAGAGTTGTTCTTATGGCCTTGACCTTTCATCATGAAAGACAAAACATAATATTACAGTCTTGGACTCTCTTTGAAGTCTTTCTCAACGTGCTGTTGTGGAAGTAAATAAATATAATTCGTTACTTTAACTATGGTTCATTAAAGCTTTTAAATATAAAAAATGCTGCATGATACATTTACATTTCCAGTTTCATCAACAGCTGGTTTGAAAAAGAATATGAGTGGCAGCAATGAATATTTAAAAGGTTCACTTGTCAGTATTTTTGTATTAGCAGTGGGTTAAGTAAATATCATGTGAATGATTTTGCATGCCCAATAAGTCAACAGAAAGACAACAGAAATGAGGGGAACTCTACAACTCTGTTTTAGCATCTTTCAACTAATTGTTTTGGTTCTGTAGCCTGAAACTGTATGGTTGTCTCTTCTTACCTGCTGCAGTGCCCTGCTGCTTATAGTGAAAATACTTTGATAAAGTTACTGTACTACACCAAACAGTGGAAAGACAAACAGACTTCCTTGGCATCCATCAGGCCTAGCAACATGACTCCAGCGGTTCTAATATTGCTTTGTGTCTGTTGAATGTGTAAATAAGCAACTTGAAAAGTCGTCGTTTTGATAAAAAGTCGGTTTACACCTTGTTTCACTGCTCCCATTTGCCAAAAAAGTTATCAGTATAAAAGTGCAGTACTAACAAAGTCTTCAGAAAAATTAAGTAACATAAAGTGTATGAAAACAGTATTATCAGTCCACTTACATGAAATATTCAATAATTTTCACTCACATTTTATGACCTCCTATTGGCACAGAAACTCACTTGGTAAACAGTTGCACTTGTCTTTGATTTTTAGATTTGCTTGCAAAGTATCAGTGCTTGGAAGGCTTGGTTGTTGCCTACAGCACACATCTTATTCAAATCATAGATTTTCATCTTGTATAGCAGATCTGTGGGATTTGGGGTTTCAGATGAGGGTAAATATAAGAGATATAACATTTAAATCACATCACTAAAGGCTAGCAGCTGTATCTGCAAAAGGTTATGGGATAGCTACAAAGTATCGTATTTATCCCAATGATCGGGGCTATGATTTAAAAAGCATATTTATGGCCTAAAGAAAAGCTTTAATAAACAATAAGCAACCTCTCATCCAAAGTGATGGTTCTGCCAAACTCCACTCATGCTGTGTGACATTTGGGACTTGTTATCTGAAATCTTCTTACTTACTTGTTACTTTTCCAGTTATCAGCACAAGTGCTTTAAACATTGTTAAATAACATGAAGTCATTGTAATGTTTGTGTGTGTAAGGTGCCAATTAGCACAGAGGAAAGTGTTTGTTTCTAGTTATTTAGTTCTATTTATTGATTTTTGATGTGCATTTGGTATTGTCCAGGTATAATAATCAGCAGTAGGAAAAAATGTTTAAATGTAATAATTTAGTGCAATTTATTTCATTCCTAAAAGACACTGATAAAATTAAATAAGTTTACTATTTTTAACTGCTAACTTGATTTATATGGAGGAAAACAAATTAAAAGCTGAAATAGAGTGTAGTATAATCACTGAAAATGAACTTGCTCATGAAAAAGTAGAACTGTGACTATAAGGTATGTTACTAAATAAGTCAGTACAGCTTGTCATTAGTGAGAACTTGAGCACTAAATGTCAACCAACAACTAACCCCTATGTTTTCCTGCTTTTTCTTTTTTTTAACTGTGTAACAGAATGATGACATTTATTTTCATACATAATATAAGGCCTCAGACCTCAGAAGAAGTACATTTTTGACTTCACTGGCACATGCCTTGGATACAGACAATGGTTGGTTCTACAAAACAAACAAAAAAAAGAATTCAAAATTCTGATTTAGATTTAGATTTTTGACAATTTCATCCCTCCAAACAAGCGATTTCTGTATCTCTCAATTAAATTCTGGACCCGCCAGCAGAAAGTTCAGACAACTTCTCTATTCCACCTGTATAAGTTTGAAGGGCATCATCTCCAGACTACGTTTCAGCTTTGTTCACAGATGCTCAATAGGATCGGGGCTGAAAGAAATTCACTTCTGAGTAGTCCAATGGTTTGGGTTAAAGTCTTGAACTGTGACTGTGACAGTCCTTTCTGACACTGGGTAGATTTTTTTAGATTAGATTAGATTTCATAATAGTCTTAAGATTTCATTACCCTTTGCAATGTGCCCTGTGTGCTCTGCTAAGATACGACCCAAAAACTGAGCATCCTCTGTGTTTCACAGTAGATAAGGTGTTCTTTTACTTGAAAGCTTTATTTCTTTATCTGAACCATACCCAGTCTATGATCTGAACATAGAATTGAAGTGACTTACATAAAAGTCCAGTTTCATCTGTCCAGAGGATATTCAAGCATTGTGACTTGTCATTTTTTGTAATTTTACTTTTTTTCTTTCAATAGTGGAGTTACAATCTGCATCATGGGCAATTCTTCACAATTTAAAGTATATATTTATTTATACTAATAGTGTGTTCATACATACTGGTAGGTACAAGATACCCAAATGAGAACTTGAGAATAAGTGGGAAACGATCTGGGAACTCTGAAGAAAAGAATACACTGTATATTGTTGGTACTTTAAACTACTGGGTGCCTACTTTAAAATTATGGGGTGTGAGCGTCAGATCCGCACATAAATTATAAATGAGCCTCCACGACACTGTTTGTCAGTGAACTGAGTGGCAGCAGAGACTTTTTTTTCTGTGGCGCTGTAGTCAAAGGATGCCATAGAGATGTTTTGTATAAAGAGACATTTTTGCCTGTGGTTTTGGCTTCATCTCTGCTAAGTTTTGGATGCAAGCTGAAATTGTTTGAAGATAGGTTATGGTTAGAACAGACGTGCTAAGTTTGAGTTATAAAATGACTCACAGCTTGATGTATCATGTTTTAATTTTATAAATATAATATTGTGACCCTCAGTAAAGCTTCTGAGGGACTGTAGTGTTGGTGTCCTCTACTGTTCATTGTCAGTCACAGGACACTATTGGTATTCTCTTCAGTTGTATTCTTTTCCCTTAAACTCTATACATTTCATAGAAAAGAAAGGTGTACATTGTAGTTACTTCAAAGTACATTGAACCTAACAACCTTAAACTTATATTCTTATCATCTGTACTCCTTCACTTTTGTAAATAGATTCATGAAATGCTATAGAGCTCTTCCTCTCCCAAACGTACAGATTTGTTTGTCAGTAAAGGTTGTGCTAAACCCTGCAATACCAAAAGGAATCTGTAGTTTAAAAAGTTGTTGTAGGATACATAAAGCTACCAGACTGTAACAGCTAACTTTACACCTTGGTCACATGCACCTGCACAGCTGGTTTGGGGTGTGTAGGTCCTACGGGATTGTAGTGCTCTGCTACACCATACAAAAACTGTGTAAAACAGGAATAATTATCCTGTACTGTAGTCTAAAACGCACAGTATGAACACCAGAAACTGTTTAATTGTGAAACATTTAAGTACATATGGGTAAGTATAGTAAATGTGAAAATATATTGTTATCAGTAAAATTTACATCAACTTGCAGCTATGAATTTAGATTAGATTAGATTAGACTAGACCAGTAGCTGTGGAAAAAATGTGTACTGCTCTCCATGATGTTCAATAGCTTGTTCAGCATCCTCCTCTCAACAAGTTGCTCCAAGGGTTTCAATTAAGTCCCCAGCTGCCAGCTTGTATGATCAGTTTGTTTAGTTTGTTGTTGTCACTTGGTTCAAGTCAAGTCAAGAAGCTTTATTGTCATTCCAACCACATATAGCTTACGCAGTACGTAGTGAAATGAGACGACAATTCTTCAAAACCATGGTGCTACATAGGACAGTAACAAGACAGAACATAGAGCTGAGCACTGTTAAGTTGTCCTAGCCACATAAAGTGCATCCTGTGCAACCTAGTGCAAACACTGCAAGAACCAAAAAAAAAAAAAAAAAAGGGCAAACGGACATCTTGTTACAAACTGATGGTCGGGACAAATGAGTACAAACAAAATAGGGTTTAACTCCTGGTCCAAAATGGGGCACGGGGAAAACACGAACTAAAAATATACAAAGTACCAACTAAATAATCAATACACAAAAATACACACTGCAACTCACTAATTAGAAATACAAAGTAACATACGAAAATCACTGCCCAAGGCAGGAGAACATTAACCAACCGACAAACCAAACAGCACAAAGTATCAACTAAAAACGAACGCAAAACAATGAACCAAAACACACAGACCAAACCAACAAAGTAACAAATGACAGTCACTGCAATAGCAGGCAAAAACTTACCATACAAAGTAACAAAACAAAACTCCGCTCACGGCTGCCAAACAATGCAAACGTACAAACAGAGTCCAACAAACAGGTAAAACAAAAGGGGACCAGAGTGGTTCCTGACGAACTTACAGACTGACCAAAGGTGAGGAGCATACGGCACAAACGAAGTCCATGAATGAGGCAATGAACAACATGCATGACAACAAACCAGCACTGAATGACACAACATAACAGGTGAAACGAGTCAGTAATCAGTCCGGTGAGTGGAGAGTGGAAAGTGGAGGAAGTCCAAATATAGGTGTGGCAGGACAGTGAGAAACAAAAATCAAACCCACGGACAGGGGCAAACGGAGGAATCGTAACACACCTGAAGACAGTACAAAACAGAACACAAAACACAAAACAGCAGCGACCAGTAACTGAAAAGTACAATGTACATCTGATGTACCGTAAAACGATAGTGGAACTTATGTGCCAGAACAGCAAATTGAAATAATCTTGTACAAAAAAACAGACCTAACGGAGCTACTCCAACAGGCTTCCACCCGAGGCGGCGCCAATTTCTAATCTCATGTATCTCATATCTTATCTATTTCTTCTTATTTTTATCAGTTGCAATAAATGTTTCCAATGTATTATGTTCCGTAACAAGGCTGCCTTAATATTTACACAAAGTTGTTGAAATGAAGCCATGGGTTGCCATCCATGCACTGACAACCACATTTGTCAGCCAGCATGTGGACTCATAAATTCCCCATAAAATTAAATGGTATAAGATTTGTTTTTTTAGCTGTAAAAACACAAAATGAGTAACAAGTTAGGAACTTACCTTCAAAAGTTCCATTAGAGCTCAACAGTTAGCAGTTTAAGATTTTCAAAAAATAGGTTTATTTTCTTTGCGTCCGAGTAGCATGAATGGTGTAGGACATGGTCAGCTTAGCATACTAGAGCCAGAAGAAAAAAGTCAGCCTGGCTCTCCCTACAGTTAAAAGGAGCACCTTCTAGCACTTGTGTGAAGCTATTTTATTTACATGACCCATACCTGTACATAAGTTGAAATCTATTAGGCCAGTGTTGCTGTTTCTTGAAAAACTACTGTTTGTCCATCCGGATGAAGTGAGTACAGGTTTTGGCTTTGGTTTTTATACAAGCATGATTAGTTTCGCCATAAACAGTGTGCAGACAATTTTATGAGCCAGTCTTGACTTTGAACACAGGTTTTCCAAAAATTCGCATGTGTGCATTTGAAAACATGACTTAGCTCAGATTCCTATAAACAAAACAGAGCAATTTTATTGTTTATTTAGATAGAAAAAGCATTACTTGTAAATCACATCACTAATGGTCAACAGCTGTATGCGCAAAGCATTGTGTATCCCATTAAGTATCCCATTTATCCCAAATGGTTTACAGTATAATTGAATCCACATAAAATAGCCTATATTAGTTAGCAGTAGACCTGCATAGACCTTCACATTTCTCTGATATGTGGCACTCTTCTTTTGGTTTCTGAGTTTTCCATATTAACTAAGACATCAAATCAAACATATGTATATTAAAGTAACAGCTCTGATGTTTTTCCATGCTTTTAATATATTGTCTGTTTTTTGACAAATGCATATAAACAATACATGATAGCTTTTTTTTAGCCTATGGAATTTAATGCCATGCAGCAGATTTCAAAATGCTCTTCAGACAAAAAGACTTAAATGACAAAGGACTTTGGACTTGTTTTTACCAAGGATATGATGCCAGATGAGGGTTATGAAATACAATTTTCTACATGCACCAGATATATTTTTCTTAGCTTTGTAGAGGGCTTTGCCTATGGTGCAGCCTTAGAATACAGTATCTGTGGACTTGTAAAACAATGCATTTACTTTTCCATATACAGCATATACCTTTATCATTTTTTAGGGAACTAAAGACTAAGATTGAGAAAGAAGACACCAAAAGAGAGTTGCTGGGCAATCAGACCAACCTGACTGAGTCCTATTGCATTCGCTGTCTCCAACCCTTTAAGTTCCTGGTCAACAGCAAGCATCAGTGTCTAGACTGCCAGCTTTACGTGTGCAAGTCCTGCAGCCAGTACAGCAACAAGGAGCATGGCTGGGTGTGTGATCCCTGTCGCATGGCCAGGTAGGAAATGATATATTACAGACATAATACTTGTGGTAATTTACAGTACTTGCTGTTAACAAGTGTGCTAACATCATCATAAACACATGATACATGGTGTTAGGTAAGGTAAGACTGGGGTTTCAGAGCACAACTCCTTGAGCATGATTATTGATTTATTAAAGTAAGTTAGTTAACATGATCAGAAGTCAGGGATGTGAGTTTAAGCATGGATGAATAGAGAATGTTTTTCCTAAAACCTAACCATTATAATGATCAAGCCCACCAGGAAGGACAGGATCTAATGTGTTCTGCCTTTATAGTGGATTTTTTTTTCCAATTAAACAGCTCAGGTGAATGTCACATCAGTGACAACCACTCTGCTACTTTCTGAAGCAGCAGAAAAGACACTCACAAACCAGGCGAGCAGAGCAGGGAAATACAACCACCTCCTTTGTATATAATACCAATACAATACCTAAAACAGCCCCTCAAAACCCCTAATGAGAAATGTTGAGGACACTTCAGCATGTGGTTAGGAAGACCCAGGAATGGTTTAAAATCCTGGAGTGATTCTCATGAACCAGTCTTGGGATTAATGGATGTCTGCCCTTCCAACTCAACCACAGCCATCACATGGTCATTGGTGCTAATGATCCATTTCCTTAGTAGAATTGCCAGTCCCACTCACTACTCCCAAAAACATGATGAAACATGTTTTGTTCCAATTCAGATCATTGACTATGATCTTGTTGACATTTACATTTAGTTATTTGGCAGATTATTTTATCAAAAGCGACTTACAAGTGAGGTACAAAGCAAGTAAATATTTAAGCCAAGGAGAAGAACTTTAAACTAAAGTGCACTAGAAAGAGCCGTTCGTTTCATTAAGTATAAGTGCAAGATTTTTTTTTAGTTCAGAGAAAGATTCATGTGCACAGAAAGATTTGGAAGAGTTTATGAAAATTGAGAGTGAAGCAGCTGAGTGTGCAGAGGTGGGTAGGTCTTTCCTCCATTGTGAAACCACAGAGCTGAAAAGTTTTGCCTGGGATCTTTTGAGTCGAGGTGATGGGAGGGTAGACCAAGATGAGGGAGTTCAGGTAAGCCGGTGTTGTTAAGTTCACCACTTTGTAGGCCACGGTCAGGGCTTTGAACCTGATGCAGGCAACTAAAGGAAGTCAGTGCAGAGAGTGTGTAGCAGAAAATGTGCAGCAGGTGAAAACAAAGCAGCTTACATTCTTGCCCCTTCATTAATAGGAAGGGGCAATATGTGTTCAATTAGACTGAAATAAGCATGTTAGTCCACTGTCGCTTTGATGTAACTTCAATTATTAGTTCTATGTCAAAAGAGACTGGTTGAGAGTGGGCCTCTCATCTCAGTGGTCACATTTAAAGTAGACCAATGCTTTGATTTTGTGCAATATAAGCACTAAATTCTCCTTTACACAAAGACGCTTACAGTAGTAACCATAAAGCTACATATATGCTTTTTTGATAGCTATCAGTGAGTCAGGCTTGTTTTCACCATCATACTGTATATTTATAGCTGCACTCAAAGCCAGGTTTATATGAAGATTACAATTAATAAAGCTCAAGGATCATGCAGCATAATTCAACTTTACAACTTTGATTAGAGAACCTGATGTGAGGTTCCAACGCCAAGGTCACCAAAGGTTCACTCTACTGTATCCATGCCTTTTTGAATCTACACAGTTGTGGCTCTACCTCAGCTGTAACATTAGTTAACTCTTATGACCTGCATTTAACCATGTCAAGGAAACACACCATGTTTTCAGGCCATGTGTAAACATTTAACATTAGGGTACTAGTGCTAAATGGGACTGATTTACAAGGCTGATTTACAAGGCTGTGCCACTGGAGACCTGCACAATTAAAAGCCCTCTACATCCCAGCTCTTTTACTGTATCTTATCAAAATAATCACAAAAGTAAGTCAGTCATGCTCAACAGTAGGGAGCATGAGTATAAAATACAAGCTATCTTATAGAAGATAACTAATCATTAATGCATGATCAAAATGCCATCATTTTACTCTTTTAGCTCATTATGACCATGGTAACCCATACTTCATCAGAAGATTCAGTATCTCACACAAGCACGCTTTGACAGGACACACAACGCATACCATAGATGTTTTAGTTCAGTTTACTGCTCTGTCAGTGTGGGTTTCAGCAGTAGAATTTTAAACATGCAGCTCATTCCAGCTCCATATGTAACCATTATACCTTACAGATGAGGGTGAGTACATTACTACCCCTTCACTGAACTCAGCAAGCGTCTGGAACATATCATGCCATGCACCTCATGCAGAATCTGCATATCATCATTTCACACAGGAAACACACAATATTGTGCCATTTTAACAGTTAATAACTTCATGGTCTTCTTGATTATTTGTATTTTCTGTAACATAATTGACTCTGTTTTGCATATTAATCCAACAGGATGACTTTTTTCCCCTTAATTTCCACTAACAGGGTACTTAAGATTGGCACTTTGGAGTGGTACCATGAAAACGTCCGTGCTCGTTTCAAACGCTTTGGCAGTGCCAAGGTGATGCGGTCACTTTTCAAAAGGCTGAATGGACAACACAGCTTCTCTCAGAGTGATCTTGGGGGTGAGTCGTGCATGCTTTTTGTATATGTGATTTTCTATATATAAAATTAATGCAAAGATTTGTTGGTAGATTGACTTAATTTTGAAAATAGATTTTGTGGGGAGTTCTTACATCTTTATAAAGTTTTATGTAGTAAGTAAATTATTACCCTCCACCCATTGATCGATAGTCAAACAGTGGTTATTCTGGGCAACTGTTATGTGTGTGTCTGTATAATAGTTAAGCCAAACAAAGGACATTGTACAATGTCAGGTCTCTTGTGAAGGTTACTTTAAAGGGATAGCCTTAACAAATTTCCATCTATTCTAGTCATTTCTTTACAATGCAGAGCTGCAGAGTATTGCCCAAAGTCTTAGCTTACTACAAGAAATCCCCAATAACTGAAAGGCTTTGAGGAGCTTCTGCAGCAGCTGAATAATGTACTGCCACAGCATGGAAAATATGTATCAGCCTTTGGAACCACACTCCAACAAGTACTTTGTTTTTCAGTTGGGTCAAAATGAATTTTTTTTTTTTGGAAGGCAAACAGCTTATAAACCCGATGCACAACAAATTAGAAGTTATTAAAGTTAAGAAATCGTATCCCTACAAGAGCTTACTTTTTTGCAACCATATTAAAAAAAACACTAAATGAAGGAATGTCATTTAAAGGTACAAGCCAGATACATGCATTATTTCATATATAACAAAGTCTATGTCTAGTCTATATAACTTCAGCAATTTTTAGTTTCATTCCTATGCTTTTAGACTACAGACCTCTATAGTGTTAGAAACCAAGTGAAATTATTGAGTTTTTAGCTACAAGCAGAGTTAATACCAGGATCGCAGAAGGAAGTTTAGTAACATTTAAATATATGCAATACCAAACCACAGGAAGTCAGTCAGCCAAGTTGGCCTTTTACATTTTTTATACTTTTATTGTCAGAAATAAGATATAAATCACCTCTAGGATGACCTACAAAAATGGTCCAGATCTGAAAGGTTCGGAAAAATGTGATTTGGTTTGTTCACACTTTCATTAAAAACATGCTCCAGCAGGTTGTGGTGGTCCAACACCTTTCCAGAACAGTGTGTGTAGAAAACACACTCTGGGGACGTGTGCTACTGCACAAGTTGTCCTAATAATTGAAAGCGGCCAACAAGCAAAAAAGCTTCCAAAGAGTCACAAACATTTTAACAGTTATGCAGTGCAGATGTTATTGCATATGCGGACATATCAAATCACTTTATGTGATATAGAAGTATTTTAAACCCTAATCTAGAAATCTAGAAACAGAAATATAAGGAAAGTGAAAAGGTAAATAAATAGTTTGACACTAGAGAATTCAGACTATCCTAACAACCAGGTCTTACTGCAACATGCTAGTGCCAAAACGTCAGACAGTGAAAAAAAGTCATCAAAGCGATTGTGCGTCTTTGAAGGTAGTTTTGCATGTTTGCTGTCTATCCTGCCACCACACTTAATGTGTATTTTTCTTTAATTTGCCATCACATCTGTCTATGAGATCCTTCATTTTTGTGACACTGAGTCACAAGACTGTTTCCTTTCCTTTTTCAGATAGTCAGCAATCATAATTAGGTTTCCAGAAATGTCACAAGGGTTTAATCTTTTCCATCTTTGCTGTTTTTACTGCTCTGGCTTCTCACAGCTGTCCTCCAGTGTCAGGGTTTTTGTCTTTAGCTGACCAGTGGGCTTGCAGAAAATCTGTCTTGAGGGACATATCCACAGTTTGCTGTAACTTAGGGGAAATTATTACCACAGATGCTAATTTGGTGAAAAGCCTTGTTTATGTTAGCTCCTCATGTTTAAAGTCTGATGTGGTGATGGTATGAAGCTTCATCAAAACCTTTCCAGCACCTTTCACCCTCATTCTGAAGAGCATATAAAACAACGGCCCTTAAAGCATGCTGTATATTAGCTTTTAGCATTATTACACACAGTAAGTCTCCAAGTGAGATCATAGCATCAGGAAATAAATGAATGCTATGAGGAGATAGCCAGGACTCCTGTTACTGCTTATGCTGATTCACCCTCGAGAATTTTGGGAAGGGATACAGAGAGAGTTGGTTGGTTGGCTTTACCCTGCGGCCCTTGTGATCATCCAGTCACATGTCTCCCATTCTGTGCCTGGAATCGAAGGAACCAGTTCTGCAGGGCTCCAGAGACCAAACAGAGAGAGACAGAAAGAGGAGGGGAACAAACCCTTCTTGTCATGTATTAAAAGTAGAATACATAAAGTGTGTACAGATGCCAGATGTATGTATGACGCGTGATTATAAATATGCATGTTAACAGATGCATTGTGTTTATAATGAGCAGGAGCTCTCCACATGTAGAGATTCATGTGACCACCTGGATTAAATTCAACATGCATGACTGAACATTTCTTGTTCAGCTGTCTTTTCACTGTGTGTATTCTGCTGTGGTCCGTTGGGCCCCCAGAGCTCAGAGGGTGTCATCCTATTGTACAGTATTTTGTGCTCATAGGGAAACTTTAACACTGATGCTTACAATAGAGTCTTTGTTCCCATATGTTGCATAAAAAAGAGTTTAACTCAGTTGGCTAACTTTAAACTTGGCTCCTCAGCGTAATTGTTACTGCTGCTTGTGCTTCTGATTATTATTTTATGTGGAAAGTAGGGACTACCTAAATGATCTCCGTTTGCTGAATTACTTGTTGTACGTAATGAATGGCATTACCATTAATTACCAAAAACTCATTAGGAAGGTAATTAAAACAATCAGTTAGGTTCAAAGACCTGTTACACAAAATTGGAATTAAATACAAATATGGCATGTTGTCTTACCTGAATTTTATTTTCTAGAGGCCCATGAGCACACACAGAGCACACCTGAGGTTCATAATTCATACACTGAACTAAATGCACATTAAGAAAGTTTAGCTGTAGTTAACAGGCAGATATATTGTTTTACTTTGACATAGTTGAGTCCTCTGAGCGGGTGGTACAGTGGTGTAGTGGTTAATACTGTCACCTCACAGCTAAAAGTTTAAAAGCTTATTTTCCTTTGGGTACTGCAACTTCCTCCCACAGGCCAAAGAAATGTAGTTAGGGTTAACTGGTTACTCTAAATTGCCCATAGGTGTGAATGTGAGTGTGAATGTTTGTCTGTCTCTGTGATGACTGTGATAGACTGGTGTGAGTGTACCCTGCCTCTCACCCAGTGACAGCTTGGATTGGCTCCGGCGACCCCGCAACTCTTAACAGGAAAAGTTGTTAAGATAGTGGTTGGACTGAGTCTTTGTTACAGTTTGGTAATATATCTTAGCAAAGTCAATGTGGGTACAGTGGACCTTTAGGGCTGTACTTGGGTAAACAGTGCTTTGAGCTAAAATGCCAACAGACATTTCGACTGCATGAAAAGAAGTTGTTTGTAGTACTCACAGACAGGAATTCCCAGCTCTGCACAGCGACAACTGTGTCTTTTGTCATGGGGATTTTGAGGCCAACATCAGACATCCAGCATTCACATTACGAAGTAATCCACCAGTACTGTGCACTTGTATGTATGTGACTGGCCAATGCAATGCCTTATCAGACAATAACACATAGCAGAAAAGGGGGAGGTAGGTTCAACTGGCCATATACAATTGCATCTTTTTGAACGACCACTCCACTCTGTCAGCGTGCTTTCCCTATTTAAAAGAATGAGGCTGTGTTTTTCACACAGCAAACATCTGTATGAATATACCCTGACTATGTAAGTATCATACGCCAAATTAAGGTTTATATTTACCCTCATTAGCCCCTATATGTTTAAAATCCTCGCTATGTCTCTGGTCATAACACAAAAACATATCACTTTCAGTTCCTGCAGTCTTACAACTGGCTTACAAGGTTTTCTAATCCTATGGGTTTTAAAGACTCTATGTACATTATGCATTTATGCATGTCAAATTTGCCTGCTTTACATTTCGAAGTAAAGTAGAACACATATTGTGTTTCACAATATGATCACAAATGGATTAATTTGAGCAGGCACATGTTCTTCACCCTGGTGCCCAGTTGAAGGTTAATCCGGCCATGTGTGTGGTCCTCCTTAGAGAGTATGTTATGTTCATGTTCATGGTTCATAGCTATCATGGTGCTACTCTGCTCATAATAACATATTGTGGGATTATTTATGATGGTAAATCCAAACAAAACATGCTGTGTACATAAATTATTAGATGTACACAGTTGTGAATGTCAGTGGGTACAGTGGTTTGGGAATAGACCAGAAGGTTCTGTTTAGGCTGGCACAGTCAATGCTGGTCTGGCTTTTATTCACATTGGCATTTCAAAAGTACAAGAAAAAAGCTTGGGACATTTTAGTCAGAGAGAATAAAGATAAGAAAAAGAAGTTAGTGGCATATTATTTCTGTTAGTTTACTGTATGTATGTTTTGCCTCCTTGTCAGACAGGAGTGTTTAATGTGCATTTTGGAGTAAAGACAGAAGTCATTAGGCTAAGTGTGATATAGCTGCTCTTTAATCAAGAAAATGATCACAATTTCATTTGTGCACTGCAAATGTTTCCAGACATCATATTAACAACATGTCTTCTTTTCTTATCAGCAAATGAATATGAGGAGCACAGCATGGATGCAACAGATTTCCAGCACTACAAAGAGGTACAGTAACACATACAGTGGCAAGAAAAAGTATGTGAACCTTTTGGAATGTTTTTTTGCATTAATTTGTCATAAAATGTTAACTGATCTTCACATTCTGTAGTGCTGAACACACAGCACTACAGAATGGCTTCAGAAAAACGAAATCTACCTTGTAGTTAGAGCCTAGACTTCCTTCTGAACAATGTGCAGGTCTGATCCACAGCTACAGGAAGTGTCTGGTTGAAGTTATTAATTCCAAGGGTTCACATACTTTTTCCACTATCTGAGGTTTTTGTAGTTGTTCTCAATAAAGACATGAAAGATCTTATTCTTTTGCACACTATATTTATTAATACTTTTGACTTAGATGAAGATCAGAACAGCTTTTATGACAAATTAATGCAGAAAACCATATACATACTTTTTCTTGCCACTTGTATTTATGCAGTCATTTTGTAGGTGCAGAGGTTTTAGTGAGTTTATGGGCAGCAGAAGGCATTCAAGGGTATACACAAAAAAAGTTTATATTCATTTGTTCTCTGACAGCAGAACATCAATAATTCTGGTCACTAAATTTTAAAAAGTTTAGTGTTTTATTGAACCAAAGCTCAACAAAGTGCAACACACACAAACTGAATTCAGGATCAAATCAGCATTTTGCATACAACCTTTGAAACTACAGAGTGTTTACAAGACTCCCACACTTTCAGCCCTGATCTTTGTCATGCTGACAGGTCCTTCCTCTGTTGAAAAGCAGAGACATTTAGGGGTTATCTATATGATCTAACCCAGTTCTTACAAACAACTGGAGTACGTTGACCGCTAGTGACGACTGAGGTTAGACACGGTCTGACCAGTACTGGCTGATGTGTATTGTGTGTAACTACCAGACTGTCAAACATAAAATATTGTGAGCAGAGTTGAAAGGACCTCTGGATCGAGTCGTGAGGTTGTAAAAAGGGGAAACTGAGTCCACTGGAATTTGTCATAAAACCAAGACTGCTATTGTTTCAACCACATTCTCTGTGTAACGTAGGAGCTAAGTGTAGTTTATTTTCAATCACTGCAGTGGCTGCAGAGTAGAACAAATGTTGACAGGCCTCTTAGGCTCTGCAGGGTTTCTGGACACTGTGACTTTGGTTCGAATGTGACTGCTGATTATTTATGTATTTATAGATCTTCAGCGATAGACTTTTAATTCTTGTTTTAAAGAAAAGACTGTCTGTAAGAAGACCAAGTGTGCTCCATGCTTCATCCCTGGGTAGATTTTTATTTAGATAGAGTGTCCTCTACTGTTCGAAATAGAGAATTGCACTTTGAAACTTAAAGGAACCTTACCTATAATTTTTCCCAACTGAAAACTGAAACTGTAGAGCAAGTACAGGTGTTTTCAGAGATGGGGTTTAGTGTCCTGCTCATGGAGTCTTGGGTAGAGTGGAGATTATATCAATAAAATAGTTGAATATGTGTTTCACTCCCTTTCCCTCTCTTTTTAGGCCACACACAGTTTGTCCCTTTCATGAAAAAAACATTACATTCAAGTCACAGCTCAGAATCCAGATTGTCTGAAAAAGATATGTACCTTTGAAAAAGCCATAAGGTCATTTAACAATTTTTATTGTACCACTGTCCTAAAGACATTTTCTGAATGCTCAAAAACAAAAAAAAAAACCTATGTCAAAAATGTAAAGTGAAGATGCACTCAAAACTAAGCACCATTACTTAGTTTTTTATTTCATTTATCAATGAATACAAATGGCAGCAAACAGAATATAATCAAATCTGTGTTTGCTTTCACCACCTTTACCCTTTAAAAAAGTTCTTGGCAGGTAGATTGTTCCAAGCTTCTTGCAGAACTTGCCCTAGTTTTTGTGTTGATGTTTTGCAGGACTTTGCGTCACTGAAGAAAGATGTTTATGACTTTGGCTGTATACTTGGGATCTTTGTCATACTGAAAGAAAAGGAGACCAATCAGACATCTCACTGAGAGGGATAGCTAAGAGTCTAAATAACTGTGAGCCCTCACAACTTTGTATGCTGGTATGAGTGCCCAGGTTACATACAAAACAATGTGCTGATTGTTGGCATGTTTTTTTACAAGGAGCCAGGACATTTGTCGTGTCTGACAATGAGGAAAGGAAATGCAGTCACAACTTGAGAATTCGCTGTGTGTTTGTTGCTCATTTTACCTTTTTATTTTCATTCTCCTCTGTTAACTTTGTATCCTTGCATCTCTGTCGGTGGTGGTGTTTCCCTCTCTGCTGCCCAAAGATAAAAAAAGCCAAAAGGCGTCTGACTGTCGACCCCTTTGATTTTGGTCTGGGCTGTGACTGCTCCACCAGGTCAAGAAGATGGTCAAATCAGGTAGAAGTTGGACAACTAACCACAGTTAGTTTTTTCCAAGCCAAACCTATGTGCATGTCTTCATACAAGCCCCCCAGCCCACCCCGTCTGTCTCCTCTTTAGCCTGTATCTGTCCTTCTCCTTTGCCAATCACCGTCTAGTTTGATGAGACAATATAACACTGTCATTATTCTTTGTCCTAACTAGCAAAAATACACTCATTGTGCAGACTACATCCAAATGTGCATTTATACACACACCAGACTAATGCCACTAAAACAGCCAATGAGTAACCTCACATGGAATTTATTTCTATCATAACGTTTATCACAATTGAGCAGTGTAACACTATTCATTGCTGTGCCATTACTTGAGCTAGGTGCACTGATGTATCCCACTTTGCCACCATCAGTGAGTTTATTATAAGTAGTAACAATCAGTTCTCTAAATATACAGTTGATGTAAAGACAATAAGCTAACCACTTCTCTTATGATCTGAATAAAATTAGAATTTCTTACCCTTGTTTTATTGATGCATGCTGTACATTTGTGACAACCTCAGTGGTACTGGGCTTTGTTCGTAACACTCACTCATCTCTTCTCTATCTCTGTTCCAGGCCCCAGGCTGCAATGACATCATAGTCATGGATGTAGGTGCGAGGGAGTCAATGCTTTCTGAGGCTGATATGGCCTCTATTTTCCACCAGATCTGGAGGGAGGAGCACAAAGGTCTTGAAATGGAAATAGCTCCACAGCAAGGTAAATAAAGAAGAGTCTCAGATTCACTGAAGTAACAGCAAACTGTGACAAATGCAAGATATTAAGTGAACTTAAGGAGTTGGAAGTATATTTAGTAAATAAAGTTACTTCCTGTGCTTTATAAGCATTAAGTAATTACACATAACCAGGCCAGTCGTCAGCAAAAAAAGTCTCTGTTTTTCTGTCTTTAATCGTAAATTAGGTCACATATTTCACCAAATCTACTCCACAAATGTTAAAGGAGGTCTCTACAGTTCCCTTTAAAGGTACTGGAACGGCAAAGCCAATTTGTTTGCCTTGCTGTACAGTGAAGATGTTTAGGATGTTTGAGAGGAGGTTGAGAATTTCAGATTTTATTTTTGTCTTTATACCTTTTACCAGAGAGCTCACCAATGTGCAGTTGACTGACTTCCTTCAAACCACTACACAAAATAATGATGATTTAGAACACTTAGTGTAATAGTCAAAAAATTCTTTGAAATGAAGTGATAGAGTGCTGTGTCTGGCTGATGTGTTTTCATCATGTTTGGACAACAACAGAGATCTACAGACAAATATGCAAGCTGCAGGCTGATGATAATTACGTGTGAGTAGAGGGAATTCCTTGTTTGTTTTCAGTGTCTGTATGAAGATTGTTAAAAATTACAGTAATTTAGGAAATGCAGACCAAAGTGCTTTTTTGCCTAAACTTAACCACACACTCTCTAGTGTGAGTCTCTCTAGTTATGCCTTTTGTACACCCACCATCCACCCAAGTCAGCTCTGTACTCTAAATCGGATAATCAATCTAGTGATAAGGTTCATTTCTAGAAACAGAAAAAGAGTCAAAACAATATTGCTCACTTTATTTGTCATACACTCATTTTGTTCTAGATGAGTTTGTGTACTCAGACAACCGGACTCTTCCATCTCGCTCCATCTCCCGACTCAGTTACTCCTCATATGGCAGTGGAAGTGCAGCGGGCCCCCGGGGTGGTAGCAGCTATATGGCCGGCCCTGATGACTCTGAGGAGGAGAATGACCACAGCCAGTCCCATCTTGTCCCCTGCAGCCACACTTCTCAGGAGAGCCTGAACTCAGTCAACCCCACCCCACAGGTCTTTAATATGTTTCATATTAATATCTTTCAAACATCATAATAAATCCTTAGTTCATTACATTCTCTTGGCCCCAGCTCATAAATCCATTTTTGATGTTTTTTTATGCTGCAAAACATAAATTAAAGTTTATTATTCTGTGGGTTGGGAAAAATATTTTAGTATTATCATACGTTTTGCCTGCATGCCACACATAATAGGACATACTGTATCCAGACACCCAGAAATTCAGTCAACTTTATGGACATAAATATAAGTCAGATGTCTTTTAATGATGGTTAATAAAAGTTTAATGTTACGTATGTATGACTTTTTGGCTAAGAAATCTAAAACTAAACTTTATGCTGCTTTGTTTGGAATGTATGAGAAAGAAAGTCATACATACAGTGTGATCTCCACAACAGTTGCTGCCTGTATTTCAAACCTTTCTAGTAGTGTACGCTTAAACTCTAACACACACATACAAGTTCCTCAGACTGACACGTTAAGTGATAGTGATGTAGGGGAGACAGCTGCTAGATCAGAAGGAGGATACATACATTACATCAGTGTCTATTTATGTGTAAGTATACAACCCAGTCCCTGGAAAAGATCACAACAACTGTTGCTAGTTTGTTCATGCAGTGCAGATACAAAACAGACTTTGTTTACCGATAGTTTGGCTGATTTTCTTACAGCTGTCAAGAATCAATAAGACTACAAATGTCCTCGTGTGACCTCTGGTTTCAATTTGATGTGTGTGTTTGATGTGTGTTTGACTTGACTGAGATACATTCTTAAAGTTAATGTAAAATTATAGTCGTGTATAAATTTTACTATATCAAAAGTTGCTCTGTATAGTTATTTACAGATAAGGGATATGAAAAAAGGAAAAGAGCGAGCTCTGCAGTGGAAGGTAGCCAAGGCAGCAAAAGGGTTAGTGTTATCAGACCCTGTACCCATTTCCACCATTTGTATGTTGTGTCACAGCTGGGCGACACTGGTAGACACAAACAGGATACTGAAGCAAACATTCAGCTCAGACACGTGCCTGTCAGACATCAAAACCAGCCGTGATATTTTTCAATATCAAGGCTGTTCCAAGCTCAGTCAGATGACATCGCTGGAGACAGCAACTCCAGTTTAAACTCAAATGACATTATGTAATTTGATGATGTCTGTGGACAAGACATCAGGATGAGTCAACAAGCGCAGACTGTCTGTACAGATCCAGGGCACATGTAGGGCGGAAATAGTAAACAGCAGTAAGTTTTTAATATGCAGACGAGTGAAGGTGAAATCTTAATAAATGAGCGGAGAAATATAACGACATCTCTTTAACGAAGGATTGTGAAAGATAAGCTACCATCAAAGTTAAAACTTAAGAGATCATTTCTTTAACATTTACTGTGGATATAGTTTGATAAGAGCAACAACTAAAACTGACTTTTCAGACCTAAACTAATGAATTGAATGATTGCACTTATGTTTAGGTAACACTATAGGTATAGGGTTTGGGTCTGTAAGGCTCAGGATTTGTACTGTACTCTGAGAAGAACTGGTGACTGAAAAGCACAACTCAAGGCAAGAAAGTCCCTCTCACATCAAAGAGATCTCTGTCTGCTTGACTTCCTGCCTTAAATGTGACTCTTCCTCTGCACAGATGGTAAAAAAAATAATCATTTCATTATGACTCATCGTCCATCGTCTTATTTGTTGTTGTTAGTTTCCTCCAAGTCTGGTAATGTTTGGTACATTTCACACAGAAAAGCTCTTTGTTAATATTATACACTTTCAATCTGTTGATCCCACTTTCTTACATTTACATTCAGCCGACCTTTAACCAAACCATTGGAAATAGACCACAGGGATTCAAACGCCGGGATTCAATCTCACCACTCCACTATCCATATCTTGTCTTTGTCATCTGACTTCTTGTTTCCCTGGCTCCCCTTATCTTTTTTTCAGATCACTGACTTGGACAGGCGCATGTCAGCCATTGAGACTTTCTTGAACCACTTAGAACAGAAGGTCAGCTCATCATACGACCAGGTAAATTCATTAAAGGTCACAAATCAGCCAAATTATCATCCTAATCTGGATCATTAAATCACCATTAATACCTCCTTCTAGCTGTATGGAACTTGTTTGTGGACCCGGTTTATCAGGACGTGGCAAACACAAAGAAACAGTAACACAAAGAAATTTCCTGAATTTCTATTCGGGGATTAATAAAGTTTATCTTATTTTATATTCATCAAGTGGACAGAGATGTGACTCTAGATTAATCCAGATGCTGTTCCGTGTTTGTTAATCTGTTCTCAAAAAATAAAGTGATGCAGGTTTAAGCATCAGAATGGTCAAAAAGAGGTAGCTTTGCATTGTGCTAACAAACATGGACTCTCAGTTACCCATATTCATCATCTGTGTCTCATGTGGAGTTAGCGTCTGTTTGTAATTGGGAAATGAGCTCTGAAATCCACACCAGTGTCATCAGAGACGGAGCCGCGCCACAAAAAACAGCTGTAAACTAACACAAAACTTAAGCACTCCCACTAATTAGTGATTGCCCAGCTTCAAATGAGGGCAATATCTGATTATATCTGATTTGAATCATGCTTATCTTCTCTGTTGTGGAGAACTGCAGCTTCAGACTATTTGCGTTCAGATTTGGCAAAGCACAGTCTGCATAAAACACATCTGTGTTAATATGTTCCAGCTATCTATTACGTATAGTAACAGGAGAGTTCTCATTGCTTCATCGATGCGTGTGAGGAAGCCATGAGTTTATCAAAATCTGCAGGAAACTGACTGTTCCACCTCCCTTAGTTACTGTTCCTAGGCCTCTAGAGTTTTGTTCTTGCCCATATACTGTATGTTTACTAATTGAAAGACTCGAGAACTGAGGGAATAAGACCCCAAAAACACCTCAGGTCTATACAGTGTATGTAGAAACCTACTAGAGCTCAACATGTGCAGGTTTAGGAGGGGGTGTTTCACAAGCAAAGTATTCTTTGGGGCTCTATGGGATAATGGGCAGTAAAGAACTCACAGGAAATTAAGGGCAAAAGAGAGATGGGGAATAATCAGCAAAGTCCTTATCCAGAATCCAATCAGAACTCTGATTACATTATGAGTGTGCTAGGCCACGAAAGCACTCTGCCATTGGACTGTGTGAGAAGATGAGTGCAACCATAAGAGAAAACAGTTACAGTTAGTAACAGTTACCATCTAAAATTTCCCACCAGGTTGACAATCAAGCTTTAAAAGTGTAAAATGCAAAGTGTCAACCAATGTCATAGTTCACAATCTCTGTTCTGTTCTGCACACACTGACCAGACTCCTCCGAGTCCAAGCAGCACCTCTCCTATACCTCAGTGGGAGGACGTGGACCTAGAAGAGCAGCAGCTCCGACAGAAGCTCCACGAGATGACGGACAACATTAGCGACAAAAGCCTGACCTCTGATGACGAGGAGGAATCCAACAAGCTCCCATACCCTCAAGAAATCCCAGCATGGAAGAGCCCAGAGAGGGAGGCCAAGCCTTCCAGATTACCTACCAGATCCACGTCTAGATCCAGCATCGTGGTCTCCAGACTCGAGGAGGAGCAGCTGCAGCAGACTGAGTCTCAGAAGGTAGAAATATCATTGGCTGACCAGTGCCAGAAAGTTAATGAGAAACATACATACTGCACATCTGGCTTGTTGCACTTGATCTATTTTAAAAAAGCATGGCTCATGAAATTCCACGCCACCTCTGCTGAAATCCACTATAAAGAAATTCAACAGTCATAAATCAGGTAACTCTTCTTTAGCTTTTATTTTTCCTTTGCAACTATTACTCCCAGAGAATGGATTATAAAAAACTCCCCCTGAGTTTTGCTAAGTTGCCTAAACTGTTTTCACTTGCACTTCTTTCTCTTTACAGTAACAAAACCACAGTGTTCTAGTGAGTCATGCTATATTTTTTCACTTCACTATACAATAGACCTGTTCAAACTCCACGCTGACTTAAGAACTAAAAGTATCAAAAGGCTGGTAGAAGCAGAAAATGCACTTCTTTATGGTTGAAACCTAATAATAATCAAACCTGAGAAGAAATCTTTTGCAGCATGATTGTCCCTGTTACCCAAAAAGCCATTTCTTATTCATTAGCCATAATACCAGTATATTGTTCTAGTTTAAAGGTATGTCCATCAGGGATGTCAGTCAACTGACATATTAACACAGTGCAGTGTGCAGTCAAATATCTGCACAGTGAGGTCCACAAGCTTGTTGGACAAAATTTCTCACAGGAGACAGATCGAGTCCAGTGTGAGCTGTGCTCTTTTTTGCCCACTAAATACTGCTGCTGCATGGGAGAGTCAAACTCTGACTCTAAAGAGTGACTTTAGTGTCAGCAGAAGATGCAAAAAAGAGTCACTATTCTACTCCCTGGGAATGAGAACTGGTTCGTACTTCATATTTCCACTTCACTGAATTTTCGAGGACACTATTTAGACTTTGTACCTCCATCTTACTTGAATGCTGTGAATAGTGGGTACCATACAGATTTGATACCAACTTTACAATACAGTTTGTGTAGTAATACAACAGTAGTTGATAGTAGTTGATGAAGATTTTGCTGAATTACTTTTCAGCCTTAGACTTTGCTTTCTGCTGTTAATACCAGTGCACTTTAATTTAAGATTCTGACTTATAACAAATTACTTTAATATTGGGGCATTACTTATTTTACTTAGTAAAGGATTCCACTACTAAAAGGTTTGAGAGTCCATAGCTGTGCTAGCTGACACAGGTACAATGTCCATTATTGTTATTATTATTATCATCATATCCAACTAAATGCTAACAACAGCATGCAATCATGCTCACAAAGACGTGTTGATGTTTAAAGCAATCTTTCCTCAGCCACCATCAAAGTTATTCCAGTTCATCCTGAGATATTTCATTTCAAAAATTTGCTAAATTAACAATTACCATTCCTAAAAATGACTTTTTTTAATGCTTCATTCTATTTTTGTTCAAATAATAGTTGATCGATTTCCGCTCAACATAGAATCTTCTCTCAGGTCGCAATATTTTCCTTGTAGATAAACCTTTCAGCAGCAAGTATGGAGGGAAAGGGGCGCCCTCTTGAGGAAGGATCAAAAGCAAACTTGAGAGGCTCAACCGCCTTACTTGTCGAACTTGAGGACAAAGTAGCTCAAACAGCCGCTGATGTCCAGAACGCCCAGAGTGAGGTAAGAAAAAAGCAGAAGCCGAGCTAAGCTCAGCTGGCAGGTCACATTCGTTTTGAAGAGTCACATTCTTTCCTTTTACCTCCAGGTCTCTTACATAGAGGACAGGATTGCTGCTCTGAACGCTGCTGGCATGCCAGCGGATAAAAAGAAAAAGGTAAGAACTGTTTTTTTCATTTCACATTGGAGTCAGAACTGTTTAAAATGATTCTATAAAAATCAGAGCTTTTATTGAATACCTTCATTGTAGTTTCAAATCAAACAAGTGCACTCATCGAGGTTGTTTTCAGAGGCAGTGCTTTTCTAAGGACACATTCAGCGCTGCTGGTTGAATTAATGACATGGTGGTGGTCTTGGATAAGACTTCTAGTTCTCTGGCCACCCCCCTTTAAATCCCAATGAAGCAATCAGATGACTTCTATCTCCAAAGCAGGCCTGCCTCTGATAAACCTCTCTGCTATCTAGAATGCCAAAAAAGCTGATAGGCCATATATTTTCCAACGTTGTCACATTTTTTCTTTTTTGTCTTCCTCTTTTGTCTCCCACTTTGGTTTTTTTCCAGTCTGCAATACCAATCCAAGCAAGAAGACTTTCCCACAACTTTCCCACAAGTAAGAACCGGCACTGCTGTCCCTGAGCATGATCCCCAGGGACTCACGACTCACTCAAAACATCTTAACCTTGTTAAAGTTAGAGAACATGATGATCTGTTTTGAGAACCAGTGAACACTGTGTCCTGTTGAACTGCAGCTTTCATTTTCCCAGCTGAAAGGCACATATTCACATCAGCATGCTGATATATCATACTACAAGTGGTACGGTGCATCCAGAAGATTTTCACAGCGCTTAACTTCTTCCCCATTTTATTAAGTGGCAGCCATATTCCAAAATGGATATAATTCATTATTTTCCTCACAGTTCTATAAAAAAGGCCCTTTTTTCTCCAAACTTTTTCCATTTACAGATGATGTAGGCCACTATGCTCATATGGGACTGCAGTAGCTCAGGTGATAAAGCAGTCGTCTCAAACCCCAGGGTTAGTGGATGGATTCCTCGTCTCTCCTAGCTGCTTGTGGAGGTGTCCTTGGACACAACAATGAGGGACTAATAAAGGTTTCTAAAATGTACCATGACAAAATGGGGGAAAATTTAAGCACTGTGAGTACTTGATGCACTGTACATATCTTTTAATGCCACTACATTGTTTTTCATACAATAGATACTTGGCCTCTAAGAAATGGAAACATCCCTGTCTCTATTTACAACGTGGCGTGTGGGGGTACCTGCATTGTTTACCCCCCCAGCTGCCGCTCCAGTTCAGTTTCTAAAGCTGTAATTGGATGATAAAATGAAAGATTTCCTCAGAAGCTGAGAAAATCTGTCATTCGAAGTAACTGGTGTAACTTCATTTCAAAGTGAACTGTAGTCCGACACTTTGCCTGTGCTTAAAAAGGAGCCTGTAGAATATAGATGTACAATGTAGATGCTGTCTGTCTCCAGGCCAGGTGGACAGGTTTGTGAGGAACTCCCTCTACAGGGGCTCCTTGACACAGAGGAACCCAGTGGCCAAGCCCAAGACCAGGGCAACCTGTGCGGTATGACTTCCCTCTCTGGTGCTGGGAGCAGTGTAGAGTTCAATTCCACACAGCAACCATTTGGAAAGAAGAACACATACAAACATGATGATGGTAGAAAATGAGAATATAAGATAAGATAAGATAAGATAAGATAAGATAAGATAAGATAAGATAAGATAAGATAAACCTTTATTGGCCATACATAATGGCAGGTTCTTTTAATATGAATAGCCTGTCTTATGCTTATTTACTTTCTTGTGAAAAGTCCTATGAGAAGATTGATACCACTCTTCACCCTCATGTTTGTGTGTACTTGTGCATTAAGGTGTTCAGGCATACATGTGTAGGTTCCAAGACATCAGCAGAGTTTCATCTTGCATGTCTCTGATGCCCGTTGAATTTGTTGAGACTTGACAATATTAGGGTAATGTGAAACCTGCTGTTAGAATTTTTCTTACATTTAATTTTATTGAACGCAACACACCAACACCCCTAAAGCTCACAAAGTAAGAGATCAGGACATGATGACGTTCATGAGACTGTAAAGATTCAAACACCTACTTCAACTTTTAGTTTGGGGGTCCAAAGTGCTGTCAGTGAGCCCTATGATAGACCTGCCCAGGTCTCCAGCTGCTCTGGCTCCAGTCTCCTACCCCCTCACAATCCTCCAGGATTAAGCACATATGGCTAATGAATGGACTGAGGGTGTGGTAACGCGACTTAGCTGTTCCTCCATATTTCCAGTCTTTGTGCAAGGGCTGCTGGCTCTAGCTTCAGATGTGATACAGCTGTGAGAGTGGTATCAGTCTTCTCTCCTGTTTGTAAGAAAGTGAAGAAGTTTCCCAAAACAATAATTATTGTTCCTGTAAAAGAAGGTTTTTTTTTCCAAATGGATGTGATGTTGGAAACACACTCTGTGTGCCACAATAACACTGAGCTTCGGCTTCTTTTTCCGGTGTGTGGCTTCCAATCAGGCTTCGTGGTGGTTTGAAATAATTTGTTTTCTTTGCTTCTTACTGTTCACTAAGTGAATAAAGAAATACACTGCAGACAATGAATTGCATGTCTGTCTGGCAACACTCACACTTTATTTGGTTCTTGAAGCTCTTAATAACTTGGCTTGTGTTGGGAGAGGTAAGGATCAAATCTCTTTCTGACCATGTTGATTTATTCTTATACTTTTTCTACTTACGTACTGTCTTATTTGTCTGACTTTAGGTAAACCAGTGCATGGAAGAGACGTGAGAACCTTTACCGGTTGAATTTGATGAGAGAAACATGTTAAATACCTCAATGTGTTTTGTTCTTTGAAGAATTAATTCAGTCGGCTCTATGGCTGTTTCTGTTGGTCTATCGCTGCCTATTAAGTATTGAATAGTCAGAGTCATCTGTGATCCAGATGCACCAACATAGGTCCTGTCTTGGAATTAGACCGTTATCCAGTCTCCAGCAGTCCACGACTGAATTCCTCTTCAATGAGTAATCATTTGCAGTCTCACATCTAGTCATTAACATGTTTGCAAGGTTAAGCACAGACGTGTATCATAAACCTGCAGGTGTCATGTTTTCATTTATTCATCTCAGTTGCTACCAATCATTTCATGGCTAACAAGAAATGAATTAACCCAATCAAAGCATGAAATGATCGCTCACCACATTATTGATGAAAGAGTCCATCATGATCTGTTTCTCTCTGTCTTTGTCTCTCTCTCCCTGCAGAAACCAGTAATGAGCCAGGGCTCATGAGAAGGAGGCTGAGCATTATGTGACTGGGCAGTTTTTCTGGTGAACGCGTTCTGTCGTGTTATTACAGTTGGGATTTAGCTGTAATGGACTTCAGTCTAGATAAAGAGTTTATTATTTACAGTACATTTCTTTCAACTGGGGAAGGACTGCTTCAGTTTTGGTGGCTGGTTTTCTTATTTTAAGATGTGTCTTGTGTTATTTTATCATTTTAACAGTTTCTGATAAAGTTACACATGATATACACTAACATTGCTAGGTGTGCATATGATTTACATCTACATTTAGCCTGAAGTGTTGGTTTGTTCACACATGCAAAGCAAAAAAAAAAAAACGTTCTCCAGGTTTAAACAACACGTTAGGTGCTGCATTCAGTTAGTTGGTAGGTACCTGTTCTAAAAGTAGGACAACAGTAGGTTTTAATATTGAAAAGCATTTACACTTTAACAAATATAGTTTTAATGATTAGTTATATGTGTTTGTAATGGATTTGGAATAAAACCTCAAACTGAACACATTACACATATGGATGATAAAGGAGTAGTCTGTGTTTTTTGTTTGTATTTGATTAATTGATTCTCATTAAATGTGTGCACACGTAGACACATGAACATGAAAACAGTAAATAAATGAAGGGCGAAACTAAACAAATGCAGTGTGCTTCCGAAGCGATCACAAAAGTGTCACTGAATGTTCCGATGAGCATGAAAGTGACATAAATTATATCCTATGGCCTTTGTCATTTTGAAATACACCACTTTACAAGGTATGTGCTTAAGTATTAACCAATAAACTGCATAACAAATAGTTATGCAGTTTTCTATGTCATTCATCTTATTAAAATATTTATGAGATACAATGATGGTGTCATTTTTTAATTAGCCTCTAGATAAATCTGTGATGTTACTGATTCAGACATTTTCTCCACTGTTTGTTTCCTCCCTCTTCAGCAAATTTGCATTATGTCACTCAACAAATCGTGCATCTCTACGTTGCTGACACAGTGTCTGCACCCTCATATAGCATTTACCCTGGTCTGTTATTGTTCTGTTCCTTGAGACAAGTACATACAGTAACAAAGAACTCTCCATACCAGCAGGTGGCGTTAGTCTGTATTCATTGTTCAAGGGAAAGTCGTCCTTCTCACTGATACACAAACCAGCAGCAGTGGTAAGTCTTGCAATGAGAAACCAGCTGCCCTTATTTACCTTCAAGTGATTTTCTAACCCGAGTCTGTTAAGAACATGTGCAGACACCAAAATCACCTGAGGAATCAAACAGGGGAAACACATTTATTCTTCTATTAGTCTCATTATAATAAATTAATTAATTATTGCTTTTCTAATGTGCTGTCATTTCACCTAGAGAAAGAAAAGCAGTGAAGTGAAGTGACTAGGAAAAACTGGTGAGATTCTGTCCATGGCATGACTACGTATCATTAAAAAGTCCACTCAAACACTATGCTGAGATAAAGATGAAAAAACATGAATGATGTTTGGACATCAAAAGGAAACATTGAAACCTTCCAACATCCAGACTACTGATATTTTAGTTGCTTTAGCCCTGACTGATGTTCTCATGGTTAACCAACACATGCTCTGGTATTTTTACTCATTGTTGCTGCAATTGTGAAACAATAGCAATTTAGTCATAGTGTTCATTTTGAGGCCACAGTGTCAGCGAAGTGGTCAGAGACAAAAAATGACAGTTTACTGAAATTCCCTCAAAACAGGCACGTTTGCATGTTCCAGAGATTTACTGTTTTACAAACACGTTCGTTCCTGCTGAGAAAAAGAATAACTATAGTGCATTTTTCTTCATCGGCAGAGAGCATGATCAGACCAGTAGCTGAAGGCATTTCCTTTTATTTCTGTCTGCTCTTGATCGTCTTCTGTGTCTGCTGCAAAAGACGTTGCAAATGCAAATACATTTGATGTTTTATTTTTTTTGAGCTGCAGTGAAGGTTGGTGCAAAACTGCTGTCGTATTGTTTTTGAACTACACACAAACTATAGGACGTACCATGCCACTGTTGCGTACTGTGAGCCAATATATTTTAAGATTAATTCTACAGAAATGAAAAGTGATGTTATCCCAGTATGTCTTGTATTGGCAGCTGATATTTCACATGTGTGGGTGGATGCCACAAGAATTAAGTGAGAAAGTGAAGTGAAAAAGTTGAAACAGTTGTTCCTGTTCAGTGTACTTGTGTACCACACAGTCCGACAGTTTTAATAATTCAAAGCACATTATGAAGGATTAATTTGGCTATTGTTTCATCATCTAAGAGTTTAGTAATTATTTTGGTCCTATAGTTAGGACTGCCTGGTTGGATGGAATTATAACAAGCTAGTTGTTGATACTTGTACTCGCCCAAATGCCTGATTTGTCTCTTCTTTTCATGTTTTTTTTTTTTTTCATCTGGGTTGTTTAGATCCACACAGTGATGTGCCCCAGTGTACAAACAGAGCGATCAGACCAGTGAGGAGATTTGGCCCAAATGTTGTGAGGAGGAATGAGCATCTGGCTTCCATCAAGGCCAGAGTTTACAGAACAGCTGACAGCGACAGCTTTGGCTCACTGGACTGGACAAAACTTGTGTTTTGTTGTCATTTGTCCAGCATGTACATTAGTTCTGCTCGTTTGTGGGGTTTCTGTAACGGCTACAGCACATTTAGGTGTTTTAAAGCATTTAACATCAGTTCTTGTTTGTAACATAATTGTGTTATTTTCTTCAGTAGAATATCACAGTCAGTTGTTAAGGTTGCAATTATTTTCAAGAAGACAGAAAGTAAAAAATGAAATTAAGCATATGTGAGTCCAGAACAACAGAGTCAGCTCTTGCTGCAGTAAGTACTGGACAGGGTTTTGTACAGTATACAATTTACTTAAACTGTAGGAATGCAGGCTCATACATCAGTGTTTTCCCCGAAGAAGACATAAATGTATTACTGGACTCCAACATCTGCGTATTCCCACTCTGTTCACAGACTGTATAGACGCCTCTGTGCTCTGGGAATGTTTTACACATATAAAAGTTCCATGGATTAAGCATTCAGAATAAAGTACAAACCATCCTTGTTTGTTTAGGTTTCCTGTCATCAGCTTTAAAGACATCAATTTTGTTTTATAGTTTTGATTTTATAATCAATGGAGAAGCTGATTTTAGGGCCCCATGAGGATTTTGTTGCCGTAGTACTGTGATTGGCCACTATGAAAGATTAGCAGAGAGGCATTATCAGTAAAAACATTTCCTATGTAAGAAAAGAATGGATTACAAGATAGATAAAATTACCTGATGCTAACTGAAGACTTAGAACCTCCATCCAAACAGTTATATTACCTAATTTCCCATAAGCCTTTTGATTAGGTCGTGTAAAATATCATCTAGCCCCTGAGGAAGCGTAATAACAGCTGCCACAGCCGATAATATTCAGCAAGCAATAGACGTGCTAGCAGGGTTATCTCACTCCTGCTGGCCCAGCTAACCCTGCACAGCTGCTCCTTATCTTGGCTGCAGTGCAGAACATGTAGCAAGTAATTCATGGCAGCCAAGCAGCATTATCATCTAGGGTGCAGTTACTCTCACATTGTTTAGCCTTCCAAACCCTGTGTATACCAAAGAGCTGTGGCATTGTCACAGAGTAGAGCACTTCATAGCCATTTCATAACCAAAAGCCCATAAGTAATGATTGACCTGACTTCAACATCTGTCAAAGTATTAACAGATTTCATTTGAGTGATATTTATAGTTGATAACAGTTAATATTAAGAAATGACGGAGATAAATTAAGGGCTTACACAACATCTGCAACATTTAAAACAATGATTGCTTTTATTTACAAGATTTATATTCTCATAATTACAACCACATCAGTCCTATTCTATTTTTCTTCTTCTTAGCATGAGACGTTTCTCTGTTTCTCTGAGGTATTTAAGCCAAACACGGACCAGCAGCCCCACCACCCCCCCCCCCCCTGCCCTTAACACAAGCTTGGTTTCAATCAACACAATAAAGCTGCTTTCATTGTGTAATCTATCATCTAAAAGCACAACAAGTGCTTTAAAGCACCAAGTAGTAAAAAGTCCACGCTTGGCACCATGCTGCAGAGATCAACTTTTGTGTGCATAGAGAAAGCATGAGAGGATATTTTTTCAGATCAAGTGACTTACTACTAGGGAGCTTCAGCTGGCAAAATGGGAACAAGATGCTTTTAAAATCCCAATGGTACTGGCTTTATTTGTATTATTACAAAAACATGAAACATCATAAGAAGCAAAACAGATGGATTTATACATATGGTGTATTCAGAGATCAAAATTGCTCAATATTGTTGTCTTTTTAGCCTAGCTTAGCATAAAGACTCTGTCCAAAGTCCAGGTTTTATGTTTAATAAGGAAACCATTACTTTGACAGAGAAATGACAGGTTATAGGACAATTGATGGTCAGACGTTTTAAGGTCCAACTTTGCAGCAGGATGCAAAAGGATTGAATGTGCCCTTACGATGCAGATCCACTAGTGGAGTCTCCTGCCACTCTGACAGACCTCCCTGCTGTGCTCCAATACACTCGTATACTCTGTGGGCTGAATCATAGCTCCGTTACCAATAGTTACATCCACAGTGGTATCACACAAGAACAGCTAGAAGTTTTAGAGACCAGGAGATGAAACAAGACTGCATTTTAGTAGTAAAAATACTACTAATACTAGTATTTTATAGCTTTCAAACTGCCAGTTCTCTCTTATGATTATTGATAAACTACATGTGATCCTGATGCTGATATCTGCTGCTCTCTAGTGGCTTTGGATATTTGTTCCAAAACATCAGTCTGTTTAGTTTTTCTAGACTTCAACCTTGATACTCACCTATAGCTTGCAGTAGCTCACTGACTTGATCCCCCGACAGGGCTGATGTCTCTGTAAAGGATAAACCCCGGTCATTGGCCAGAGCTTGTCCTTCCTGTTTGAAGACATGAAGGAATCTGAAATTGAAGCTGAAAATGGTTATAGATATTGATAGTAATTAAGGTTAAGGTAAGCTATTATCTTCATCTATACCTGCACCGAGACTTGTCGATCCTGAGCCAGATCACCTTTGTTGCCAACCAGCCATATGACGGTAGATCCTGGGATGTAATGCTTCTCAAGCTCTTTGAGCCACACTTGAGCTCTAATGAATGTTTCCTGTAGAGACAAAACCGTATACAGTTGTACATACACCAGCCAGGATAGCACAAGATAGGTTTGTGTGTCGTTCCTTTTACCCTTTTGCAGAGATCGTAGACCAACAGAGCAGCGTGGGCTCCTCTGTAGTAGAGGGGGGTGACACTGTGGTATTTCTCCTGGCCTGCCGTATCCCATATCTCAAAGCGGAGAGTGACGTCACTCAGATGCACCACTCGGGTCAAGTAGGCACCTAGAGGGACAGAGAGGGAAATGACACCATTGGTTCTTTAATGAGTTCATTAGCATTTCTTGAGAAAACTAGTCTGTCTAGTAATGAATTTTGGGAAACAACTTGCTATAGTTACACGAGAAGATTGATAATGCTCTGTATGTTATTTAGACCTGTAGGCAGGAGATGGTTAGCTTAGCTTAGCATAAAGACCAGACACAGAGGAAACAATCTGAGTGTCCGTGTGTCATTTGGCTATACATATTCATAGTTGAAGTACAGACATGACAAGAACTCAAAACAGCGGGTCAGTGCATTTTATAAAATGTCTAACTGCTACGTCAAACTAAATCATCCTATAAGGACGTGTGTGTGTCATATGTGAAATTTAACCACTGCTGTCCACAGCTCTGAGGGTCATGAACTCACAGCCCACAGTGGGTGATGCCGTCCTGAATTCATCCTTGCCAAATCGCAGCGCCAAACTGGACTTTCCCACGCCAGAACTTCCCAGGAGTACCATCTTGACCCTGAGGGTCCGCACTGGTCTGCTCCAAGTGTCGCTACGGAGCTTAGCTCCTTTTGGAACCCTTGGGAGAGTCTCCCCCATAAAAAGTGAGACAGCACAGGTGGACACGAAAGAGTGGGTCCAGCAGGATCTTTCAGCCCTGATCCTGTAGTCCTTCTCCTGTTAAAAAACAGCAGCTCCTCCAAATTGTACAGAGCAGTTAGTCTGTCTTCTTTGCTGTAAAGGTCTGCGCCAGCTTCACGTTGTTTTACATAGAATAAAAGTAAAACCAAAGTCCAGTCTTAACTTGTAAAAAGCGATCAACATGATTTCACTTCCTTGTATACACCCACTCCTGAGCCAGAAGGCCTTCTAGCCAATTGTAAGTTAGTGAGTGCATGCCTGTTCGACTGTTTGTGCTCAACACAACCCACATGTCATAATTCTGACAGTAAAATCAGGCGTCACATTTCTGGTTGGTGACACATAGGACTTTTTCTGAAACATGCAAACAGAAACTAAAAAAGTTTAGGGGAAGTTTGTGTCTTAATGCAATATAATAAATGATTTCAGTGTATTTCAAAGTATGTTTTGGGGAACTAATTGCTCATTAGAAAAAATACACAGTAATGACACCCTAACCCCCACCCACGCTTTCTTTGGGCCTTCATGCATACACGGGGTTTTCCACAGACTGCAGACTGGACACCGTGTGAACACAGGAGGGCAGCATTGCATAATTTAAAGCATCATAATTTGCAGTAAAAAGTCCAAAATGAAACTGCTTTGCAGGAAACTATGAAGGAGAAAGAGGCAATGTGTCAGCAAAACAGCACCCTGCAAAATCCTGGAGCTCAAGGTTGGTTAATATGAAGGAATAGCAGCATGGTGGAACACTGCCCGCCTCACAACAGGTTCTGGGCACAGCAGTGATTTCATCTTTAACTTGTAATTATTCAATTCAATTCAATTTTATTTGTAGAGCGCTTTTTACAATTGACATTGTCACAAAGCAGCTTTACACAACCAAAGAACAGTACATGAACAGTTAATGTGTATGAATCATGAAATCAGATTGTCCCTGATGAGCAAGCCGAGGGCGACGATGGCAAGGAAAAACAAACTGAGAAGGCAACAGGAAGAAACCTTGAGAGGAACCACACTCAACAGGGAACCCATCCTCATATGGGTGATTACATGCTGTTTAGGCAGCAGGCAGTCCAGTATAACAGTTAATGTCTTTAAGTTAATGTGGAGTCCAGTTAGTTAATTGCAGGCAGACTTGTTCCATTCCTGGACTATTGAGCGTTGAGTCTAGACCTCAGAGATACAGCTGCCGACGTCCGCCGAGGCCAAGACCGACTTCATAGTAGTGTGTGACCAACTCCAGTCTCCAAAGTGAAAAATTTTATTTAAATTATATCTGTCAGATAAATGTTGGGGAGTAAAAGTATAATATCTGAATCTGAAATGTAATGTAATGTAAGAAGCAATACAAAACGGATGTACTCAAGCGAAGTGCACTCTTCACTACTGTTGGATTAAGGTTCTAAACTGTGAAGTGGTATTGTGATATTTGTGTGGCTCTTCTGGCTGCTGGGTTTAGTCTGTGGCTAAATCATAAATGTGCAACTTAACTTAACAGCTACTCACCTTTCTTTCTTCTACTGTACATCTTTAACTCAATCTCAGGTCTCTCTCTCTCTTGGTGACTGTATGGAAAGATCCAATCTAGACCATCACTGAAAGTTTTATTGACATTATTAAAAATGTAAAAATGTGCATGAATGGAAAAATCGTTAATACACTTATTTTTGTTATTTTTATTTTCCTAAATTCTGCTGAGTAAATTTAAGTTAAGTGAAACTAACTTAGTTAACTTAAGCTGCAAACACTAAGGAGAACAATTAAAGTATACATGACATTAACAAGTTATTACAACTCTATTAAAAATCTAAGTAATGCAACAAAAGTTACAAATAGATATTAAGTACACATAACCTGAAATTAATTGTTGTATATACTGTAGTTAGTTTTTCAAGGCAATCGGTTTCCTGGCGTTTTTAAGTAAGAACAACTTGTCAAAATGTATTTAAATCTTTTTAGGAGATCTAAATGACAAAACAATGATACAACCAGTTATAAGGAGTGTCAGATGAGGTCAGCCATGACTATCCCAGACCAACTATACTGTACTATGACATCAAGATTATGGAATCTACATTGTGTTTGACTGGCCAGTATTCAAAACCGAGGTCTTGTCTGCCTCTTTAAGAAACGCCAGACGGTTTTAGAACTTGCTGGTCAACATTAAAAATAGCACAGGGGGTGTGAGAGAGTGCTGCAGCCCCTGAAGACCCGCTGCGGCTTCTGGTTCAAAGTGAACCCCTGAACATGTATGGAGTCCCAGTCCAGAGGCTGAAGCTGCATTCAAGTGCTCTGAGTAAACCCCTGAGCACAGTTAGCTCTGACTCTATTATAGAAGCGGAGAAAAAGTGACTCACGCCTTGAATCGCACTTAGTGTTTTTTTTTTTTTTTTTTAGTAAAGTGGAAAAGTACAGTTTTATAGTATCTATTTTAGTACTACTTTTAGTACTTTTATTATTTTCTTTAGACGTTTCATTGTTGTATATATATATATATATGGATATATAGATATAGATAGAGTTCTGATTTTGTTTTGTTTTCGTCACTGACAATAGGAGCTGTGTGACTAAAGAAAGCTCTTTTTCTCCTACTTCACGTGAACGTTGCTAGATTGAACACAGGCTTTGAAGTTCCTCGCGGTGACACTTCTCAGTCTGTGACTCCGTCAGGTGGTGGTGTCGCTCCGCTTGCGTCAAGATAAAAACGAGCCCATTAGAAAACAGTGTAACTGTCATTTAGCTACAGCAGATGTTTTTGTTTTCTTTTTAATGTGGGTGTTAGTGTTAATTGTCCCACAGTGAGACAGACAGGAGCGACAGTGAACGGTTCTGATTGAATTGGCCCGTAAACGCCTCAGAAGCGCACGTGGGGCTGGTGCCGCTCGCGCTACAGAAACACAGGAAGAGGTGTTAAACGGATGTATGACAATGAGTCGTGCTGTGGACGCCACCACACACGGGTTTCTTTTAGCTGTTCGTCTTTAACTGGAACATTTTTAGCGATACATGAAAAGTAAAGTTACAAGCTTCGGTCAACGCTCTGTCTGGATTATTCGGCGCGCTGTTGGACCACACGAGTGAGTTTATCGGAGCGGAGAAGCGTTAACTGACGAGAAAACATGGGGACTCAGGGCACGGGACGGAAAAGGTCCACCAAGAAGGAGAGGACGACTGCAGAGGACAGTGCCCTAGATTTAATAGCGAGAGAGGTGAGTGGAGAGCTCGTACAAATGCCGAGAAGCGTTAGGTATATTCTCGCTCAGGTCTAAAATGAGTGACAGAAAGGGCTCTTCCTCTTCAGCCTTGTCAGGAGAACCACATCTTCCGCCCCTGTGCAGCATATAAGACCCCGAACCTAGAGAACTGTTCCTGCTACAAGTCTCACATTAAAAGTCGTTATTTTAAACAATGTCTCTTCTTAACGAAAAACTTAACCAAACAATAAAAGCACACAGCGTCTCAACTGATTAAAAAAATGCACCCATTTTAGTCTAAATTGAATAATTCCGGTTACTTTTGTGACATGTTTGAGGCTCTCAGACAGTGAGTGAACAGGAGCCGTTGCGCCACAGTTTTACACCGATTTCCTGCCCTCAAGATAAATGTTGGCCAATTTTCATTGTTAATACAGCATGAGAGGACTTGAAATGTGTTATTGTTTCCTGGAAACATAGTTTAAAGTAGGGCGTGTTGTAAAAACTCTTGTTTGGTTGGTTGGTCCATTCTGCTGAGTATCTGAGAGTTTGTCTGTTCAAAGCATTTAATTCACAAGCTGGAGTAGAAAAGGTTTCCTGTGCACAAGTGCACATCCACAGGACTATAACGGAACTTCCACAGCATGGTTTGAAATAAAAGAGGGCGCACACTGCATGCAGTACAGTGAAGTGACAGCTCTCATAAACATGGCCCGCAGCTGATGATAATAGATTACTAGGAGAAAAAGCCTCTCTTGTACTAACCTGCAGGAATACTGCACTCCCCTCCACCCCCCCACACGCCAATACAACTCATTATTGCAAGTCTGGAGTTAAACAGTTGTTTCCAACAGGTGCTGAAGTCCTGCTGGGACACGCTGATGTTGTTCTCAGGTTTCTGATTTCTTTGTTATGATGAGTTAGGCTTTGGATAAAATTGTGTTTTGTGGTTGATATAGTGCCTTGTGTGTCAGGGCTCAAGTCACTTGAAGTGTAATATCCTACAGGCTTTTGTCTAGGCTTGTGTTCCTCAAGTATTGAACAGAGACTAAAGTCAATATTTCAGTTTAATATCCAAAATTAAATGGCACCTATCTTCAAAGCAAGTCCACACCTGACATTTATTATTGATATGAAAGGACGCTATGCTTCTATACGGACAAAATGGCTTATTTTTTTGCTGCTTATCCCATTTAAGGGCCTTAGGTCATTTTAAATTAATATTAGTGGACTGACTACTGAGCAATGAACATTTTATTCTATCAAGATTATTCAGTGCTGCTTTAGCTTGTGAAGTGGTGTCATCACAGCTGTTGTTCTGTTTCAGGACAGCTATGGCAGTTTTCTTCAATTGAGAGGAAGTTAGTTTTGTATTAACCCAACCCGGATGTTTGATAGAATTTGCATATCACTTGTAACTGACATGCACGCACTCTGTAGTCAGCATTTTTTTTCTTAAGCTGTGAATGGCCGTGTTAGCAGAGGTATATGCAGCAGAAGTTGGGCTGTAGTTTATTTTCCGTTAACTGCTTAGCTGACTATGTACACCACAGAAGTGTGTCTGAGGTTGCACATTCCTGTAGCTGGTAATCGTTTCTTGTCTATTTGCAGTGGCAGGAATGTTGTCTGCCTAACTGAGGTTTGAGGAGATGGGGAGTTTAAGAACGACAATTAGCAGCCACACCTATATAATATTGAAACAGGCGTTTTCTTCGAAGGTATGAGTCCTCGATTGTTATAGTGAGGCACAACAGCGACAATAAAACAGTAATCGAGGCCAGTTTTATGTCATTTCTGTGCAACAAATTGCACTAATTTATGACTCATACACATACACTGTTCATGTACTGTTCTTTGGTTGTGTAAAGCTGCTTTGTGACAATGTCAATTGTAAAAAGCGCTCTACAAATAAAATTGAATTGAATTGAATTGAACAAAGAGAAAGTCTGTGCCTTTAAGTAACGGAGGGGTCAAGTCCCTCCCTGGCTGTTCTCTGACAGGATGGTATGTCAGCCCTGATGAGTTGGCCTGTTCTGCAAAAGAGTTTTAAAAATAGACCCTCCTGAAAGATCAGCTGTTGCTTTACCCTAGATTTAGATTGGCTCTGTGAGTGGGGGATAAGGATAGAGGGAGTGATGTTTTAGCTCACCAATTGGTCATCCTGCCAGCACGGAAAAAGTAATTCTGTATGGAATTACCAGGCACAGTATCAAGTTTGTTCGTATGGTAAATAACATGAGGTTGGAGTTTAGTTGTAGTTGTAGGATCACAGGTATGAAACTGTCAGTACTGCAAACCAGACTAATCGTGGACCAAATGAGAGAAGACCACACAGCAGGAGAGAATGTCCACACTGTTAGAATCACTGTACTTTAGGGAGTCGGGTCATACGTCTGTCGAACTATTTAAATGTAGCTTTAATGATGGCAAAGGATGCAAAGATGGCATTCACAAAAAGAACGGCATTTAGAGTATTGAGTATTGTTTGAAAGTTTAAAATTGTTATTACAAAGACTGACAGTAATAATCATATCATTAAAATATGATATGATGTGATGTGATGTGATATGATATGATATGATATGATATGATATGATAACTAACACAATGGTATTGTGTATTATATGTGGAGGATATACATTATATGAAATCCTGTTTGGGTTCGGTCAGGTACTTCAAACTTTAGACAACATACGTGTAACTGTAGTTCAAAATATGACCAAACCAAAAAAAGCATGTGGCCCGATCCACACTCGAGTACTTTCATAAAGATGTCATTCATCTCATTAACATCCAGCCCCTATACAGTAATCTTGTTTTTATAAATTCTTACTTACACTTGCCAATAAACACACTCACAGGTGTTTTTAAGTTTTTCTGTCTGAATAATCCTGGCTCAGATTTATGTGAGGTGGCCAGACTTTGTGTATATCATTAGATTTACAGTTTGTGTTTTTCTTCAGTTTCATTGTCCTGGTTAATTTTGAATGTCTTGACTTGCGCCCCTGCAACAAAGCTAACAGAGCTGGGGACATATTAACCAAGCACAGTGTGCACACCCACACAGTCCTGAGTACTGTGGTGTAACCAGACAAAAGGAAAATCACCTGTGTGGGTTTTCCATACAGTATATACTGTATGTGGCATAATAACGTACCCATTCTCCCTTTATGACAGGATAGAAAATCCTGCAGTAGACTTTTACTAATAGCAACAGACTGAATCAGTGGAGAACCATCAGCAGTTTAAGGCCAACAAATGTTAAGTTGTCTACCACGTCTTGAATTTAAATGTAAAGAAGAAACGGATGAGGACAAGCAAGCAGTTAACACACATGGGAACTATTAACACTAGTGCAGCATGTTTCTGTAACAGCACTGTCACTCTCATAGCATGTGTGCTTGTTGTGTGCATTTTACATGTGATTAGGCAGCCAAGTAAAAACAACATTTTGGGTCTGATTATTACACTGAATATAAATATTTTTCACTTTCAAATTGTCACTGTATCAAGTAGATTAAGAATATAAACGGTGGAGGCATCATCCTACAGTGCAAAAAATAAAAATAAAAAAGCTTTCAGTTAATTTTATAGCTACTGAAGTTGGACCTCATTTAGAGTGGAGGTTATGTCTCTGACTATCTCTGACTGTCTAAGTTGGACCGAGGAGCTACTTAATTGTGAAGGTAAACATGGTTAGTTGGACTTTACTGCCTCTACCTTGCATTCCAGGGGTAAGACAGTCCTTGATTAAATTTTAATTTGCTTTACTTGGTTTAAGGAGTTACTGCAAGTGCTTACTAAGTTTCTGATGACTTTCATGGAATTTTCTACACAAACAAATAGTGTGCCAATAATTAACAAGGCTACAAATTTAGCGGTTTAGTAGCAAAGCTGATAGAAAGCTGTAATATAACACTCCATTAATCTCATCAACTACTGGAGATATTTTGTATAGACATTTGTGGATTCATTAATCACTCGTTAATTAAATCTTAATTGCAATCTCCTCACTTTTCATGTAGTGCCAATTATAATTGGATCAAAAGACGATAAAAGATCATAATTAGTTTTACCAGCCAGAGTTGATATTTGCTGTTGTAAATGGCACTTGATGTTTATGAAGGCTGCTTCATGTAACACACAGCCTGTTTAGATGTCAGTCAGTAGTGCCGTGTATACGTACGCTGTCCTAATTATCCTACAGGTATTTACATCTGTGAAGTCGCAGATGAACATCACATGGAGTTGCATTCATTAGCTCTGAGTGAAGCTGCAGTTATAATGGCAAAGAACCACAGAAAAGGACACAAATCATCAACTATTTGGCAACTATTTGGCTTTTGATTCAGCACCAAACTTTCACCTATTCTGTGAAATTGTACAATATTGAGATGAAAACTGTGTAAATCTTCTCAGCATTGTTAAGAGCATGTTAGCATGCTTAATTTTTCTCTTCATAGCATACTGTGTCTCTGTGATCTTTATGAGATAACTTAAAGAGAGGATTAAATTGCACACTGGGTGAGTGACAGAGAATCAGTGATGCAATGGAGACAATTAAGTATTTAGGAGGATTTGTCTGGAAGGAAGTGGAAGCCCACTGTGCAATCCCCTTTTCATTCTTGTAGTCTAGCCAACATGCCACAGTTCCAAACACAGTCACATACAATTTAACTTTTAATACAGTGGACAAGCAACACATATTTACACATCGATGGCAGTCAAGTCAAATCTTCACTCTTTAAATAAGTCAAAATTTTTAGGTGTATAAAACAGCACCCAGAATTGGGCTAAAACAAACTGGCATTTTTAATTGAACACACATTATGTTGTAAAGTAAATGCCTTAAATAAGCATTTATGGTACAAACAATTACCCTTTTTTTTTAAACTATTGCCTTCATCTTGGCTTGGCTTGCCTGTCTCACGCCTCCTTAAAAGGATGTGGGAGCTCTGTGTGTTGGCTTCCTCTTGATGACATCACAACGTGCACAGCCTGTGCAAGATTGTTATCACAAACTCCTTCCTGTTTATTTGCCATGGTTGAATTTTCCTCCAGAGCTTTGGGAAGAATGGGGGAGGGGCTCAGTGGGGATTGAGTGCAGGTATTACAATTTATTGAAGTCGACACAGTGAGGCTGCTGATGCAAGTATAGCATTTGGGGGAAAGAGGGTTTTGGAGCAGGGGTGACGGATGGCAGTGAAACAAAGAGTCTCAAATGATGATGTGATTTTATTTATATAAGGTTTTTATAAAAGGTTTAAATATTTTTCAGTGTGGCCATGTTTAGCCTTATGCTACTTTACCCACACTTTAAAATGTGGTACTTTATGGCCAGTGGAGTTTGTTTAAATTATCAACATCTTTCACTTTTATTAGTTGTTACATTTTTCTTTTCCATGTCACTTCACCCAGTCCTTACCTGTCTGTCTCAGTTTTGGAGCGGCATACTGTTTGAGAAGCACCATTTAGATGCAGTAGGACTTTGGGGGGTTTGACAAAGCTACACAGTCTTTTTGTTTTTGTTTTTTTTTTTATCAAAAACTACTCCTGACAATTAAAGTGGAATAACATTTACTCTTCGCTTCCCTGGAAAGCTTAGCTGTGCAGCAAAACGGCTCTTCGACTTTTCCTGTTTTCTTCAGAAAGCTGAGGCAGCACTATTATTGAAAAATGTTTCTGCCTGGGAACCCGAAGTCACTCACTTTGTTAGCTCTGGAAACCCAATTTTCTCACATTTACACTGGTATCTTTCAGAACAAATAAATAATTGCACTTTTATCATATAATAAAAGATAAAATAATAACACTTTATTGATCCCCCCCATAGGAGAAATTCATTATTTTTATTTTATTCATTAATTTAATTTTGTACAGAAACTGACTTTCTCAATGCTTGCTACATGCTACGCTGAGTAGCCCAATAGGATCATTATGCAGCTAAAGATTGAGTCAAATGATAAGTGACACTGGATGTTATGGCATTATGGGAATTTGTTCCTAAATAATTATTTTTATGTGATAGTGGGTAGTACAACATTAGAACTGGGTGATTTAAAATGATCTACAAAATAATTTTGAGATTAGAAGAATCCATCTTTAACAATGGTTAGCTGAAGACTGTTCTGCTGTGCAGTGATCCAGTTTGACTTTAGTAACTGGTTTACAGTCACTACCCGTCCCCCCCTCCAAAAAAAAAAGTGACCACCTGGATTAAGCAAATAAGTCAGAGCCTAACATTGGAGAATTACCGCATGGATAATTATTTTTCAGCTGGCAACAAGTTATTTAACCCTAACTGAGTGAGTAGCATGGCATGTTGAAAGACACATCCTGTGGTCATTGAGAAGGTGTTAATCTGTTTCAGAAGGGTCACATTACTGGCATGCATCAAGCTAAGAAAACATCTAAGGAGATTGATGAAACTACTAAAACTGGGTTAAAAACTGTCCAACACATTAATAGAAACCTGAAAGATAGTGGGGAACCATCATCTTTGAGGCAGAAATGTGGTCAGAAAAGAATCTTGAATGATGGCGATCAGCAATCACTTAAATGTTTGGTGAAATCAAATGGTAGAAAAACAACATTAGAATTCATGGCTATGTTTAATAGTGAAAGTAAGAGCATTTCCACATGGACAGTACAACAGAAACTCAAGGGATTGGGACTAAACTGCAGTGTAACCTTAAGAAAACCACTTGTCAGTGAGGCTGACTAGCAGAGATTTGCTAGAGAGCAATAGAAGAAAGTCATGTGGTCTGATGAGTCCAGATTTACCCTGTTCCAGAGTGATGGGAGCATCAGGGTAAGAAGAGAGGGGGGTGAAGTGATGCACCTATTATGTCTGGTACCTAAGCCTGTGGGGGCAGTGCTATGATGTGGGGTTGCTGCAGTTGATCAGATCTAGGTTCAACAATGTTAATGGGCCCAAAGAATGAGGTCAGCTGACTACCTAATTATACTGAATGACCAGGTTATTTACTCTGTGGATAATATAACAGAGAAAATGTTGTGCAGTGTTGATGTGTGAAATTTGGTGCAACTTGTCACAAATGAGCTGTTCCTGTAAGAAAGACAAGTTAGCCTCCCCTACATTGGTATCACTGCCCAGAGGAAAGAAGTTAACAATGTACATATGAATAAGTGTCAGTCTATTAAGTGGAATGAAATAATAAATGTTTTGGAAAGAAATATTTCACAAAGCTATTATTCCGCAACCGAGCTGTTATTCACTTTGTTCATAGAGCTACATTATGTAATTTCCTTTGAGGTCTTGCATGCTCCCATCATGCTTTAGTAGCAGTGTGGGTTGCAACATAAACTTGTAGCCTGAAGTGCTGTGTTCAGGCTACAAGAAGTTTCCTATTACATTTACAAGGAAAAACAAGGAGGGCCCCACAACCAATTGGAAATGTGGTTTATATCTACTAAAATATGTGAAATTATGATCCTACAAAGTATTCTATTCTATAGTGATGTTGTAGGAAGAACAGCTTGGTAATGTTTGGATCTCATGCTGATCTCAGAATTTGGAGGAAAAGTTTTATTTTTAGAACCACATGAAGCATACTATTTATTTTATTTCTGGCTTGAAGTAGTCTGCACAGTTGCTAACCACTTTGTTTGCACTGCTCAGAGCTCTACAGCTGAGCTGTTCCATGTGTTTGTGGTTCAGCCTGAGGGCTATGACTTGCATGCCTGCTTGAGCAGAGGCAGGCAGGAGAACAGCAGCAGGACTTCCATGAGCCATTGAAGGCATCTTATGAACATGCACGGCTGGGATGAGTCTGCATGGATCTGTGTCAGGCTAGACATGCCTATATCTATGTACCTTTTATTGATCTTGACAATTCAATATTGCTATTGGGTTTTAAATTCCAGTATCTGATGCCCCTAATTTTGATATATAATTAAACATTTGAGCAGAAACTCTAAACACTGCAAATCTACTAATGATCTAAAATTGCCTTCTAAGGAAAAATGTCCGTTCAGTTGACTCATGTCTGTGGCTACACAACCACTCCCTTTTGCAAAGGGGAAACTAGCTCTTTTTTTTTTTCCGTATTGGTCATGATCGACCTCAACTGCGTAATAAACAAACTCTGCGTGGGTGGGTGAGTTTGGATGTGGGTGTATGTGTGTTAAGCCACTTAATGGTCCCGCTTCAAGTAAAACTGAACCAAACTCCCAGATGGTCTGAAATCAGAGTTATTTCTGTTTGCTCTCTTTGTCCGGCCTGTCAGCACTTGCAGTCATTAAAATACCGGTCCATTTTTGTTGTTGAACACTGGCAGGGCGTGGGAATTGAGCTTACTGGAGACAAGAGTCAGACCAGGCTGGCATTTAGTTCTGGTGGCACTTAAAAACTCTTTGCCCTTAGAAATTGTCCGTAGAGAGAAGCCAGGCTAACGCAACTGTCCCCATGTACACAATATAGGGTCTAGGAGTACAATTTGAAACTTATTGACATGTTCAAGTACTGTGACACATCCTGTTAGTGCCTCCAGTTTGAAGTAGCTCATTGGTTCTCTAAGGGACAGTCACCCCATTGAAATAGTGCAGAATTAGAACAGTTTTGATAGAACCTGAGTCCATGTAGGTCATTATAAATAGCTGAGAAGAAAGAGAGGAAATAAAACGTGTGATTCCGTCTTCTGGCCTAGTTAAGTGCATCTGTCTAACTAAAGGTACCTACAATAAACACTCATGAATGCAACATGTGGAAACACTAATGGCTCCAGGATTTAAAATCACTGAGATGGTGTATTTTGATAACAGCAAGTAGGTACTTTATGTGTAACAATTACATTGTTTGGAAATTATTTGTCTTGGCTATTGTTTGAGGGTGTTTAGTAAGTAATTAAAGGCTAAACTCTAGTGCCAGGTAAGTAACCAACCAGAGATAATAGTGGTCAATCAGCATTTCAGCACTCTGGGTTTTGTGACAAAACCCTCACATATATGTAACTTCTATTTTCCAAGCTTCTTATAGCTTCTTCATATAGTAGCATTAGTTGTCAGGTGTGCATGTAGTTTTTTTTCTAGTTGATTTCTACTGAGCGTGTCAAATTCACCTTCTAAAGGGTTTTGAGGGCTGCTATATTGTTTTTGAATGATCGCCTTTTCACATTTTACTTGCTTGTCCCTGGACAGGACACTGAACCCTGAACCCTTGGTGCCTCAAGGGGGCAGCCTGTCCACAAATTCTTTGTGTACATATATGTGAGAAATTGTTTGTGGACAGGTTGGTTGATGCAGTTTCTTTAATGTGAATATGGCAGAATGGATAATGACATGGTGTGCCATCACATGCAGAAGATCAGTAATAGTTATGAATATAACTTCTAGGTTAGTTTTAATGCACAAGCAATTTTTAAGACGTTTTCTGCTGCATCTCCAGGTTGTCATTTATAAGGAAGTCTACATGAACTCAATATAATTGTCTGCATGGTCTGGCAATGGCTGTATTGTGTTGTGCTGTATTGTACATGACATCAGTTACAGGGGATTAATAATGTCTAACATGTCTGTGAGATGTCTGTTTTTGCTCTCCCCTTGTCAGTGTGGCTAGATTTGTGTACTTAAGACAAACTAATGATTAACTAAGAAGCTGTTTGCAAAAAGCTCTTAACCAGCTGAGCAGTGTTGTTAGATGAAGTGAGTAAGGAATATTGCTGTTAATGGAGCTTTTCAAGAGCTGTATTTTTGTTACTGCAGGCTAAAAGTCTGATTTCATGTTGCTCCTTTGACACTGCATGATTGTCACCTCTTAGTGATAGAAGAGGAGTTTTTTTTGTGTGTGTTCTTCGGTGTAGCTGCATCATCACAGGCACACCATTCTATTTAAAATCGAGCAATCACTGACTTTGTGATATTTTAATATTTGGGCATTTATATAGCCTTATTAAGTTACAGGGTTCACTGAGGACAAAAAATGTCTTTTCTTAGTAATCCCCTGGTACCCATTCACACGCAGGACATTTGTAGTGCTGAATGCCACCCCGGTGCAAATAGTTTACTGCTGGGTAAAAAGGATCTCTGACGCAGCAACAAGCCTGCTGTTCCAATATTTCAGGTGTTCACTGCACCTCATTTCCCATATCATTCTGCAGACTTTAAATATTGTACACATAATAGATGTTGCTGCACTAACCTACTGTACGTAGATGTAGGCTGAAAGACTCCTACCATTACTGCTGTGTATTTGTACTGTTACATGCTGTCCTGCACAGGACACATAGCAGTGGACACAAGAGCACAGAGCTCTTTCGCTCATTCTAAGTATACATCATTTTGTGGCAAAATGTTGGAAGGGTGAGTGATTGGTTGAGGGAGTGTTTTCACATACTCTGTGACCTGTAACAGTGCAGTAAAGATTTCACTTTTAAGTAAAAAATAGGTTGACTGCATAACAGACAGGCTAACAGATAGTTGCATTTAAGGTGCCGAAGATGGATTCAGTGTCTTGTCCATGGATGACTGCACTACAAACTGATCCACAGCCATTTTCTGCTCATGATAAAGTAAAATCAATATTTTTATTGCGTTGTTTTTTAATTATACAATTACAGCACAGCCCCTTCAGTGAAAAGCAAGGAGAGGACAGGGTTAATAAACATCACAACCCTTCATCACAGTAGAATGGTATAGTGGTTTAGTTGTATAATAATTGTTGTTTGATAATTAATTGTTTCTGTTCACGTCTGGCTTGTCTTGCCTCAAAGCTAACATTATCAATTGTGTTATTATAGTGATTAGAAGTAACTAGATTCCTCAGACAGATTCAGGTTCAGACAGATTTAAAGGGTTTTGAAAAGGGGTTTCTACAAGTGGGCCAGAGCCAATTTTAGATTAGGTTTTTTGTTTCATATGAGTAGAGCTAGATGGATAACTAGCTAGCTTTTAACTTTCTTTTATACCTTAATCTGATTAGTTCCTTAATGGTGTGTGAGAAAATGCCTTCCTTTAAAACCATCTCTTCGTTGTTTTCCTGTTACGCGATCATGGTGTCTGATATTGGGGCAATGCATTAGTGGTGGTAGGAGGGATTACACTGGTCCCTCCTAGAGGCAAACAGTCTGCAATCACAAAGTGTCTACCACAAAGCTAGAGGAAGGAAATGCACACACACACTGTACAAGCTCTGAGAGAGGTCCTTTTAAGGAAAGGCCCTGCTCTTGCTTGAGTGCTGAGTGGAGCAGAGGCAATGCCTCAAATATAGAATTATAAATACACACAAATGCACAATGTTGTGGCTACATGTCTGCATGGCATTCAAGGTTATTGTGCAACTGTATTAATACAGTACAAGGGGTTTAAAGGGAACATGATATTCTGTGTTAATAGACACTGCTGCAACACTGGCTATCCAGTATACTGATATGACTGTTTAGATGTATGAATCAATTTTAGGAGAATTGTTCTCATGTAACTTTACAAATACAGACGTAGACAAAATTGGTACCCTTCCATTAGAGAAAGAAAAAAACCACAAAGGTCACTGAAATAATTCATTTATTTATTAATTTATTGCAAAAGTAATAAGAACCAAAAAATTACTAAAAATTACCTCATGAAAATCAGACATTGCTTTTGAGTTGTGGCTCAGCAGAATCATTTTAAAAAACAAACTAATGACACAGACCTGGACAGAAATGATGGTACCCCTAACTGTTTTTAGCTGTGTTCTGGGTCATTATCCTGTTGGAGGACAATGACCTGTGACTAAGACAAGTTTTCTGACACTGGGCAGCACGTTTTGATCCAGAATACCTTGACAGTCTTGAGATTTCATAGAACCCTGCACAGACTCAAAAAGTGACTAATGCAACAGATCATGAAGATTAAGCTGCTTGGAGATGGTCTTACAGCCTTTACCTTTAACATGTTTGTCAACTTTGTTTTTTACTGATCCCCTGAGACAACTCTCTCTTTAGCTTTCTGTGGTTCATGTTCAGTGTGGTACACACCATGAACAGCACAGTGACCACTTTTCACCATTTAAATAGACAGATTGACTGATTACAAGTGTGAAGACACCTGTGATGCTAATTACAGGACACATGTTAAACCAACATTTTAGTGACCTTTGTGGGTTTTTCTTTCTTTAACCGAGGCGTACCAACAATTTTGTCCACGTGTGTATGCATTTATTGTTCATGAATTGACAGTTGTCAAAATCTTGATTAATTTACCTCTCAACAAAATACCACAAATTTTATGTTTTATAAGAAATCTGTCGAGGAGCTGGAGCTCTAGTCACACCTGTGTTCTGCATTTATAGATGTGTAGACTCATGTCATTGGAGCATAAATAAATGGGCTGTTGTCTCACTTCTCTTTTTTTATTTTCTTTGTGTTTCTATTTCTTCCATTTTGCTCCCCTCAGGCTGAGGCCAGGCTGGCAGCAAAGAGGGCAGCCAGGGCAGAGGCCAGAGAAATCCGCATGAAGGAGCTGGAGAGACAACAGAAAGAGGTACATACGTCAAAATACACTCACGTTTAAACCCATTAAAGAAGAAACATCTTTAACATAATTTCCCACAGAGTGTCATAGGATATGTTTGTTGGATCAAAAGAGAAACATGTTGAGGAGAATTTAATCCATCTAGGACTTCATGTCTGGAAGAGTGTGTGTCAGGTACTTACATTCTCATAGCTCAGTACATCATTATTAGTTTCAACTCTGTCACACTAGGTACTATTCTATTCTGTGCAACTTAGTAAGACATAAATAAGGAGGTAATGTCAGCCCTGTTGTTTGTACACTGTAGGACCTAGAGCATTTCCTTTCAGCATTTTCTTATGCTGCCTCTCTTTGATCCTGTGGGTTATAGGTCAGAGGTGTAAACGGGGTGCTATAACCACAACATTGCTCCTATACTGTTGTTCATAGAAAGTGCAGAGCATTCAGACACCTTTACTTTTGTCTTTACTCAACAACCCATATTTAGCCATAGTTAAAAATGTTTAGATTGTTTTGTGAAATGATTCAAATAAAAAAATGAAAAATCTGAATGAAAAAAAGAATTCACATCTGCTGAGAAGCAGAATGCTGCCACCACCACTGTAGAGCAGTACACTCTACAGTGAAGCATCTCTAGATTATGTTCTTTGAGTTCTGTCCAAAAAGTTCCAATTTTGTTTTATCAAACCAGAATGGAAAAAAAATGTTTTAGGTCATATATACAGTATGCGGAAATGGAGAAAGTCCTAAAGGGTTAGAAACGTCAAGCACCACTGCAATTTTCTGATTTTAGTCTTATATTTTCTGAGGTTTGTATGATGACCAGTAAATGTTAGAGATTCAATCTAAAAATGCTATTTGATATATCAAGTTATTTACCAGCACTGGTAAAAGTAAGGGAAAAATAGTGGCTCTTTGTTGAAAAGACAAAATCATGGTTACGTGAAATATTTTATATATTTAAAAAGAATGACTATTCATTCCTAGTAAATGTGTAAATGTTTTACAGTATACAGCTACTTTTGCTTATAGTGTACAGCAATTTTTTTTACAGTGTACCGTGGATTCCTACTGTGAGTCGGCCAAAGCAATAAGTAGAAAGTAATTACTCTACAGGGTTTGAATCTTTCCCAGTAAAGCTCAGGCCAGTGACAAAAATCTTCCAAGAGTTTAAATGGAAAGTTTCCAGACATATATTTAATTACAGCTCTTCTTGAAATGACAAGATGTTCTGTTGTTTCTTGCTACATGTTGCCTGTTGTTTAATCATTTTTACATAATACAAACTGGATTTAATGTTATAATAAGAAGAAGAAGAAGAAGAATTATTATTATTATTATTATTATTATTATTATTATAATAACATCACTTAGAATATCCGTTAACATATAAGGTATTAAATGTGATGTTTTTTCAAATTTAAATAAATAAATAGCCCCTAAATAAATTGCCAGAGGGAACTGTAGTGTAATAGCTATTAGTGATAAATACAAAGATACCATAAAACTGTATTGCAGTTCCAGATGTGTTGAAACAAGTGCTCAGCTGAAAGGTCTCTGTGGCGCGTTTAGATTGCAGGTCAGTGGTGTGTTACTGAGCTTTTCTTTTTTTTTTGGTTTACCTCCTGCACACCATGGGGAGTCACACTTCTTCTAGCTCCCTATTCTTAGCCTGGAGTAATAACATCCACACAAACAGACTTGATCCTCTCGTCTGTCAAAACTTGAATGTTGAAACGTGTAAATGTTGTCTAAGGTCTGCATCTACAGCTTGTTTTGAAGTATTAAATCTTTACAACTGTAATGACGTGACCATGGACTAAAATGTCCTTGAACTTTCTCAAGTTAGCTCTTCTTTGTAACATAATGAGCTTTCTTGTTAAGCTTGTGAAGAAAGTGTATACAAGTAGATCCTCTGTCTGGGTTAGACAGTATAAAAGATAATACTTTGTCTAGAACTGCAGTGATTAGTTCATTAATCAGATGACCAACAGAAAAAAAAATCAATTTTGATAATTCACTATTTAAATATAGTGAATGATTTTTAGTGATGAGTTTTATCCAGTTTAGTAGTAGTAGTAGGAAATTTAAGGTCTTAAGATTTTTGGCAGTCTAGGCAAAACAAGCTGCTTCAAGACATCATGTCTAGTATGATTAATTATAAAAATAGTTGGCATAGTGATTAAAAATAATAATTAATGTTAATTGCAGCCATGCATCTATATACATTTTAATGCAATGCTGATATACAGTATATTGCTGGAAATGTGTAGGTGTAGGTTAATGCTTTTGACTAATGCTTCAAAATTCAAGGTGCTTCATTATTGCAAAGATGCTGTCCTACTGCTTTTGTAAATGCAATACATACAGCATCACAGCATTGCTCACAATAGCATAATACAACCAGAGCTAATTAAAGGGATAGCTACTGTACCTTTAGTTATAAACAATAAAACAAGATGACAACCAAAAACTATAATCTCACAACACACTCTCATGTATCTCCTCTATAGATTACTTCGGGGAATTTTTTTCCTCAGATATTTGTAGCTTTTTCCCATTAAGGCACTGTTGGATTTTCAGTCTGGTAGCATTCAGTCATTCAGCAATCAAAACACAGGTTGTGAGCCAAACAACAATAATTTAGATCACACACACACACACCAGTCATACGCACTGGATTAACGTTCATTTCTTAAGCTGTGTGTGTGTGTGTGTGTGTGTGTGTGTGTGTGTTAAACCCAGCCAAGTTCTAAAGTAGCTTAGTATGTTGCTGTTCAGGGTACTGAGGAGCAGTTGTCGACATGAGCGATGGGTTGCTGTGCTCCTAGCCACTGTCAGGACTTTGGTGTGTTTTCCCACACGATGAAGATGGGACTTGAAGGTGGATTATTGGCTTTATAGCAGCAAATGAGAGCCGCGTGGTCGCTGCTGTAGTTCGTAGCTGAAATTTCAGCACTTTGTCCTGCCGTGCTCTTACCTACATGACAGGCTGTGGTCTTTCTTGCTGACTGCTAAAAGATGCAACCTTTGCTGGATCCCTGAGGGCAGCAGGACGGCCGGGCGTCGGCTGGCAGGGAGGGGGCTAAGGGCTGCCCTCACCGGGCGCCCAGCAACCCCTCCTATCAACAAAGAGAGCTCGGTGAGTTGAATAGCACCGTTGCAAAGATAAGCTGATTGTGTAACCCATTTGATGAATGGGCTTATGATGGGGCCTGGCTCAGTTGCTAATTGGGTGTCCAGACACATAATGAGACATAGTAGATGAGGTCCTTCCAGTCAGTTATTAATCTGTTTTGGACTGTTTATATATTGTTTCCATGCCACATTATGTTCTGGTCTGTCCTAATTTTCACATTTTACACATATTAAAGGTAGGCAGATGACCAAGGTCAAAACTGAGAACTGGAAAGTCTTGCAGATTAGGTGCCATTGTATAAGTCTGTCTTAACTATTTCCTATTAATAATAAATATTTCCTACTTATGTTGGAACAATTGTATGTCTCCTCTCTGATAGAAACTGAGGTAAAGAAAAAAAAAGATAAAATGTATGAAGCTTCTTTGCTTTTCCTACCATTTATGGTATGATAGAAAATGGATGAAATCTGACCTCTACCGCTCAGTGTCACCTTCTTGGGGGTGAGGTTGAATTTGTTTCATGGCTTGACAAGACAAATGCAGCAAATTCTTTAATTCTGCTGCAGTAAGAGCTCATCAGTCTGGGGACATGACCCGCACTGAACCTATAAATTAAGATCAAGACTAGTGAGACCACAAGGCTGTCCTCCACTGTCTAGGAGTGCTCTTTTGTTACAGAGGCGATGCAGTGGACAAATCGATTTTTGAAAGCCAGAATCGCCAAGCATACAATCTGTATACTGGCCAAGCATACAAGGGAGACAGTGATAGTAAATCTGGATTAAAGTACAGACCAATAGGATAAACGGTTCATCAGTAAGGGTGGGGAGTGTATCAGTGGATGAACTACAATAAGCTCAAAGAGGCATCAGATACAGAAGCACAACAACAGGTGTATGTATCTGAAATGGAAAATAAAGCTGATAGTAGCTAGCTGATAGAAATTGTGCTAGATTGTTTAATTGTTAGTTCTGTTAAAGTTTTTTTTTTATCTCTATATCTGTTTCACTCATACAGTTCTGATGATTTTAATTTACCGGTAGTAATTAAGCTTTCCCATAAAAAAGTAGCATTACCTAGTTTCTGTATTTGTCACAAATCAAAATTCCACTAATTGGCAGAAATCTGTACACAGTCATTTCACATTATAGACAGTAATACCCACAACTGACAGCACGCACACCAACCACAAGAGACTAATACAATCAGAGACACATGTCTGCCTGAGATGGAATTCCTCTTCCCACGACCTCTTGTGGACTGGTAGTGTTTATCGATGAGGAAAACTATGAAAACTTTAGTATTATGATTCAGCCATTTAAAAAAAACTAACATAATTTTGAACTTGACTGTTTGACTTAGTGCTATATTGTGGTGAACTGAAGTGGACTCTTATCCGTTTGCCCCATGACCAGCCCAACCGGAAAACAGTTCAGCATAACACTTTACCATGTCTTTTTATTTATACACTTTGGTTTTTGTACAAATGTTACATTTGTTATTGTGTTAGAGTGCTGGTGACTTTTAACTTTCATCAAAATATTAGTGTAGTGGAAAGTGTATTTTCCAAAAAATCAATGTATTCCTTTATTATACAGTGAAAGAGTATTGTTAGTCTTCTTGTGATCGTCAATGTCACTTTAAATGGGAACTCTCCATATCTCCAGAACAGTAGTCGTATGACCACAGACTTTAAAGTGACACTGAGGCACACCTTTTTGCCACTGATACCAACCTAAAGAACCATGGGAAAATGCCTGGTAATCCAGTCTCATGGGTTTTTAAACCTCCAGTGAACTTGTGTTCATGCTCTTGCCATGCAGGGAGGCACGGCACATTCCTGAGCACCACTAATTTTTCTTGCATGCTGTCTCTCTTTTACTAGAGTTGAATTTTTCTGTCTCCATCACATCTCATTTTTGATGCTGATTTATTTTCTTCTGTTTTCACGTTTGGTATCTTCCCGTCCTTCTTTTCCTCCCCCTCATCTGTGTTGGTGTGTAGATCTTTCAGGTGCAGAAGGTAGGCCTTGTGTTTCTTAGTTTCACAGACAGTATTTGATTTAAGCCTGATTATGCAGTTAGCATAGGCATGTGCTTCAAATTATGTCCTAGAAAATAATGTACATCTTCTACCTGTGCTGTGCTTTCTGAACTGTTTTTCTTGCCATCGCTTTCTCTTATTAGAAATACTATGGCTTGAACACCAAATTAGATGAACCAGTGGACAGCAAATGGGGAGAAATTGAACAATGGATGGTACAGTACAATTTGTGTGCTGTGATGACAACACTAAAAAAACTTCATGTACTAAATACTATGCATTTTGTCTTTAAATTTGTTTGTATTTGAATCTTTACATATTTTCTCTCTGTTCGTTGTGACAAGACAAGTCTTAGAATTTTAGATGATTTCTGTTGAGCCTTTTTAGAAAATAACAGATTATAATGAATCAAAGCTTGGCCATTAATGATAATCCACTTAGTCAAAGGAGCAGGGTGCCCGTTTGGCTTTGAATCAGCATGACCATCTGTCCCATTGGTGTGAGACTGCATGGGATTTACTCTGTTGAATGTACCACTAGTTACTTGGTTTTGATTGCCCCACATTATTAGAGGTACACACACAACAATTGCAATAGTATGTGTGCATGACTTGTAATTTGACTAAATATTATGTGTTTTTTACTAAATTACCAACTGACACTGTTACAGACAGGGCAGTCTGTATGTGGCAAGGGGTTTGTTGGCTGGATTACTGATTGAATGGGATGGTTCTAGAACATGCACAGTTGCTTCTGCGAATCAGAGAGTGCTTTACATTAGACCTTGGACAGGGGTTATTTAGATTTGTCAGTACCTTGTTATAATGCTTGTATTGTGGTTCAGATTCAATTTAACCTCTATATCCAGTACTTCACGAGGTTTTGTTTATAACAGCTAACATTAACAAAAAAACAAAATAAACATAGCTACAGTGAAGTTTAGAAGAGTTGTGTGTTGCTGTTCACAAAGGACAGTGAGGATTAGACTTGACTTCTCACATTCAGTACTTCCTGTGTCATTCCAGTTTAATGCACAGTCAGTACTAATGTCTGGTCCTAATCTGCTTAATTTAATTTGACTAGCTGTACAGAATATGTATGTTTAATATAAAAAAATGTTGCACATATGTGTTGCGTATGCACCTTATTTACTCCACTATAAGCACATGTGGTCATTCCTAGCTAAAATTGGACCTAATTGATCTTGAATACTGACTGACTTAGCAAAATCATTTCAATATATATGGTGATCTACATGAAATTGGATGAAATTAAACAAATTTACAATGACTAGTAAATGTTTATGGCTAGAATGAAAGTATGTTCCCATACCACATCTTCATGGACTGGAAACCAGTAGATCAGAGGGAAGACCTCAAAAATCATTTTGCACCTTATCATTTTCATCCATCTGTCTCATTGATCTTTAACATTTCTCTCCTCCTTTACACCCGTCATCTTCTTTTTCCTTCATCTTCCCCCTCTCCCTCCTCTCATCCAGGAGGACAGTGAGAGATACTCACGTTCTTCACGGATACATACGGTTTGTAGCCTTCCCTCTGTTTTCACCTCGTCTTACTTTGCCTCTGTAATCTTTCCACAATTTGGAAAATGTTGAAATACTACTCCAAGTCCAAGCTTCTTATATGTTCACAGGTTGTCTCAACAAATTCAGAATAATGTATTTTCTAAAGCACTAATTCAGTTGGTGCATTAAAAAGTCATATATTGTGAAATAACTGCATGCACAGGTTCATTGACAGTAGCTTTATTGTAATTTCTTGTTTGTTTGTTTATTTTTTTATAATGATGTAGTACAAAAAGTATTTTCAGAAATACACTGCCCATTAGCTGACCTTATTCTTTGGTTAGCTGACCAACTACAGCAACTCCAGATCATAGCACTACCCCCACAAGCTTGTACGGTAGGCACTAGGCATAATGGGTGCATCACTTCACCCACCACAATTTAAACTTTTTTTTTTATTACATACATACATTAGCATCAATGACAAGTGGGTTTCTTAAGGCTGCACAGCTGTTTAGTCCTAATCCTTTGACTTCACTTTGCATTGTGTATGTGTAAAGAAATGCTCTTACTTCACTATTAACTATTGACTCCACGACCACAGATTCCGACATGGTTGTTTAACAAATGAAAAGCTGCTCACGGCATCAGTTAGGGTTAAATAACTTGTTGCCAGCTTAAACAAAATCATCCATGCAGTAATTCTCCAATTGGAGGCTCTTACCTACTTGCTTAGTTAATTCCACGTGGTGACATTTTTTTTTTTTTTTTTTTTTTTTTTTTTGGACGGGCAGTGTATTTACCTTTACTATCCTCAGCTAGCAAGGATAGCAGTTTTGGATATTCTTTAAATACTGGCTTTTAGATGAGCTGTTTATTACAGAAGCACTGAGAAAATCATTGTAATGTCTTTGTTATCTTTTTGTCCTTGAACAAACTACCTTCACAGCAGGACAACTCCTGTCAAAATCCACTTTTGACGTAAATCATAGATTGTGTCCAGTCTTAAAGCCCTAACCATCCAGTTGAATCTCTCGCTCTCTCACACAGCTCTCGGATGACGATGAGCGGATGTCGGTGGGAAGCCATGGCAGTGTCAGGGTCAGTATCACTCAAACGGCACATGCAAATAAATCCCACAGCTCTGTTTATAACCTTTTTTGAAGTCATTATGAAATACCTTGAGCTGGTTGATTAACAAAGAGTGGGCCCTTGTCTTTGTGTACCCTTGGTGGTATGGAGGCAGCGTGTCTGTCCTTGATAACTTAACAAGGTGTTGTCTGTGTGCATGGTGCTTGTTGGTGATAATGTTGTGTTTTTGCACAGTCGGATGCTGATGCAGTTGCGGCTTATGGTGGAGGGGTAAGAACTGATGTTGTTGAAATGTAGATTGTGGATTAATTCCTAACCTCTCAACTTGGAGGTTTGTTGTGAATGGATTGTCTAACAGCTCGAGTTAATTATGTAAATGTTTGATTTAATATGTAAATGATATAGATTTTCGCAATAAATATGTTAAAGTGTTATGATCTGTGCACTTATAGCAGGAACCATGTGTGCCATGGTTCCACTGGTTTTTAATTCTATTGTTCGTTTGCATTGTGACAGTGTAGACTTGATGAGTGTGTAGAAAAGAGTACAGTTTATTGTGATTGCATCAGTTTCATGTTATTCCATCGCCAGATTATGTTGAGTCATGTACTTGAGTGTCAGTGTCCCTTTACACCATGTAAAGCTGGTGTAAAGGGACATTAACTACTTTGGGGTCAGGTTGATTTGATTTTGACCAGAAGAACATTGTTGGTGCTCTCTTTGCTCCAACCAAACCAGTCAGTCCTATTTCAGTCTATGTTATGTCTCAGGGTGTTAAGTATCCTTTTCTCTGTGCTCTGTGTGTAATTGTGACAAATCTCTTCATGATAATCATTGCAATTACATGTTAATATGTATGTATGCGTTTTACCAATCTCTGCTGGCCAGAGTGAAGAGTCAATTGTGGATGTGTTGTATGTTTCAAAGCATGAATTACCTGAAAGTCCTGGTTTCGAACAATCTGCCTGACTGATCCCTTTCTATGTGGAGGCAGCAAGCTCTCCCCATGCTTGCCTGGGTTTTCTTTAATTGCTCTGGTTTTCTCACACAATCCAAAAGCATGGATCTTGACTGGTTACTCTTAATTGAGTGAATTTTGTATTTGTGTGTAAGCCCTTTGATTAGACTGATTACCTGTATAGGGTGTACCCTTGCCCAGTCTCAGCTGTGATCGGCTGCAGCCCCCCTGTGACCCTCAAGATAACTAGATAGTTAACACATGAGATTGTGGATGGAATTGGGGAATTCTCTTTTCACTCTTCATGGTTCTCCCTCTCTTTACTCACTATCAGGGTTCATCCTCACACAAGAAGTCAAAGAAAAAGAAGAAACATAAGCACAAAGACAGAAATGTATGTAAACGCTCAAACTACACAAATGGTCTTTAAAGAAAGTGCATCTGTTTTTTTTTTCAGTAATTTATTTTTAATTTGCAGAGAAATGGCTATGATGATGATGATTACAGTGTCATATCCAGCCGGGTTAGTAACTGTGTTGAACTGATTGGACTAATTGTCTGTTGTTGAATAAGGAAAAATGTGTTAACTGCATGTTGGCTCCTAAAGAGGGGAAGTTATATGGAGGCTGCATCCTGTCATTCATGATTCTCTTTGTGTTCTGTGCTGTCAGTGCTCACGACTCAGTGATGAAAGCAGAGCGTCTCGCTCCTCCAGGGTAAACCTAACGGTGCGTGTTGCCCCCCTTTGCTTTTCTTTACCAAACTGTTGGCTGCTCAGTCTTCAAAACAATTTGTAGCTTAAGAGAGGAATATTCTGGAAATTCTGTAGAATCTAAAGGGATTTCTTTGTTTGAATCAATATACAGTGAAAATGGCTCATTGCTTCCTTCCATAGCATAAATAAAAACCTGCATGAATTCAAACAAGAACATACTTACTTCAGTTCAGTTCAATTCAATTCAATTCAATTTATTCAATTCAGTTTTATTTGTATAGCGCCAAATCAAACAGAAGTCATCTCAAGGCACTTTACAGTGTAAGGTTTAAGACCTTACAAATTATAACAATATGCAGAATTATATAGAAAACCCAACAACCCCACTTGAGCAAGCACTAGATGACAATGGAGAGGAAAAACTCCATTTAGAGGGAGAAACCTCCAGCAGACTCGGGCTCAGGGTGGGCGGCCATCTGCCTCAGTTGGGGTGAGTGGAAAGAGGAGAGAAAAAATGACAGCAAGCAACAAAAAACAACAACAAAAAGCAGCAAAAACATTGGATAGGTCAGTAGGGCCAGCTCTGTGGAGATATACAGCTCTGGGGCCAAGGATACCTGCTATACTATGGAAATATGGATTACCATCCCAGAGTCATTGTTTTATGTCAAAGAAAATGTCAAACCTGGGCCCCTGATTAATATCTAATAATATATTTGTCATACTTGCAGTTCTATAGAATGAAGACCTCAGTCTCAATATAAGTTATTTAGTGTATTCAGTTATTTATTGTATTCACATATGACTGGAAACATCTTCTAATCTTACATAGCCTGGAAACCTGCTTCTGTAATTTCCTCTACCATAAGTGTTTGGCAAAACCTTTTCAAGAAAAATAATTATTTAAATCAAACTTTTGTAGTGTTAGCTTACAAGCTAATAGCCACCCATCAGTGTAACGGCTTATGTGACATTATGTAAAATCTGAAAGATGTGTGTGCCATCAGAGGCATTTGGTGAACTTTGTGGTTTTGTAGCGGTTTAATGTCGCTGCCTGTGCCCCGCAATTCTCAGAGCTCTGGACTGAGTGATGACAGCCGAGTGTCTCGTGCCTCCAGATTAGATCTGCAGCCGGTGGGTGCCACTGATTTACAAGTTTGAAGTTGTGTTCATTAACAAAATGAGCTGTAATATCCACGCTGTACAACATGTACAATTGTTATTGGGTGTTGTTTTATTAAGGCATGTTGTGCTTGATGTGTTCTGTGTTGTTCTAAAGAATACATTTTTCTGCATGTAAATGGTTAATACTGCATTGAATTTCTATATATCCCTTCCAAGTGTACTGCATATAATGTCCGAGAGATGTCACAGCTCAGTTGGTACTTTGCCCTGCTTTTAATCAATTTGCGTCAAAATATGGATATATAAATATACTTTATATATAACAATTACTTATCAGTTAACACATTTTGGCTTGGCAAGCATGTAGAGTATCTAGTTGTGCTATGCATTACAAAGAAGCTACACTCATACAGTAACTTCTAGAAAAAATGTCTGCACACCATTTAAATCTTCTTGAGAAGGACTCCTAAAAGCTTCATATGAAAATGGCATGAAGTTGAATTGGTGTGAATCTCTGTTTGTTTACAATTTGCTTCACATTTATTGAGTTTAATAATTGTAATGCATAAAGACATTGTTACTAATGTCATACTTTCGACACAGAGTTATGCGACTTTTTCAAAAATGATGTTTCTGACCTTCCTGTCCTTCAGGCTGCTTATGCTTCCTCTGACTTGTACAGCCTCAATGGGCTGTCCTCTTCCAGAAACCCAGGGTCAGCTCTCAATGGTTACCAGGTCTGTATTCAGACAGACGCATAACAACCTAACACAAAACGATGTAGCTTGGTTTTTGGTTTTAACCCTTGACTTTCTGTACAGTAGAGTTAAACCTTTATTCTTTTGCATTTAGTCAACTTTGTTGCAAACTTCACTTCATCTGTGTCTGCAGTTCTACAGGTCACTCAGTCAAATCACCCAGCAGCTCTACTGTAGGGTTGGTTCCATTCATTTCCAGTTTACCTTTTAACCTCTGTCACTTCCACTCACTGTAAACAAACACATGATTAATTGTTAATGCCACTATTACTATGAGCACATTAAATGAGCTTGTTTAGGAGCAATGGATTTGATGGTTAAGTGACGGGCTTCCAGTGAAATGCGTCACCAATCACTGCTCACCACAAAACAAAATTAGTTTAGGATGAAGCCACATATCAGGCACTGATGACTGGCTGTCAGCGTTTCACCATTAAGCAGAAAAGCATGTAATTAAATCGACATCAGAGAAGTAGCACTGTCTGAGCTTACTGCTTATACTGTATGTGTGTGATGTATCACAGAGCTCCTTATATGAAGACAGTCTCTGCAGTGGATCTCGGCAGGTCATTGGCTCCAGCTCCCATGTAAGCATTTGTTGGATTTGTAGTTTTGATGGTTTGAAGTAACTGAGAGTGACTTGGTTACATGTGAACACCTTTCCTTTTCTGTTTTTTTATTTTTTTCTCTGGATTGATAATACTAACAGCTGTTCAACAGTGTATAAAGATTTGATAAGAAGTTGAATTAGGTGTGACATGAAGAGTGTGTTACTGCTAATTAGGATTGTTGTGTTCCTTGAACTCTATGTAACTTGAGTCAGACTATTTTCCTTTGCTGCTCCATGAGAATTGTTTAGGTGTGTGGTTTGATTTCTGAGTAGTGAAACCTAAAGGTACATTATCTAAGCTAAAAGTGGCATCTGTTGAAGGTTTGCTCTCCATGTTTGCTGCTTGTGCTATTATCATAAGTACATGCAAGCTTATTTGTGTTGGACACCACATATACACAAAGTTAATGTTGTGTTTCCTCTGCAGCCTTTAGACTACACTAGTTATCGTGGCTCCAGCTCCAGAGCGTCCAGCAGGGCCAGTTCAGCCCGGGCCAGCCCAGTGGTGAGCTGTCACTTTCCAGGCACCCCGTTATGTCCCCTGGGGTTTAAAATGCATTACTGCAATCCACTACACCACTGGTTAGATGTTCACAGTACAAAATGATGAGGCTACAGTACATCCACACAAGTGTTTGGCTATCACTCACTTACACTACAGCATTTGCGTTGTAATTTACTGACATTAGAGCAGCTCAATACTTGAATAGTTTTCATTCTGGCTCTTACAGTGTCTCAGAGGTGTGGTTGGTGGAAATTCTCACAATTGTTTTATGTGTAGAGGCCAAGCAGGTTTACCTTGTTGGATCTGTAAAGCACACTGGGTACAGCTTGTTTATAATAGTTAGAAGGTTTGTGTAACAAATTAAAGCTGCAAGTCACATGAGATGTATGAATGAAGGCTAATGGGAAATATTGTCCTTGTAGTTTTAATAAAGAAAAATACTACTTAGGAATGAATTTGAATTAACTTTTATTCCTTTTAAGCCTTCCTTTTAATAGTTTGTTAATTATTTTTGAAAAATGCTTCGTCTTGACTTAATGATCCTACTCTTTGGGGTTTTGGCTTCTGTGTTGTTTTGTTTCGCCCCCTGGTGGCCAATGTAGGACAACTGCAACTCAGTTGCCAGTTTTTTGAGGAGCACTGCCAGTAGCAGCGTCCTCTCCCGAGACCTGGACGATGTTACTATTCCTGACTTTTCAAATGTGAGTCGGTTTGCACCCGCAGGAGGCCGCAGCTGTAATGTGAGCTTAGTTTCTTCATGGTTGTTTTTTTTCTGTTTTGTGCATGCCGCCTTACCAAGTGGGCTGATTGCAGTGTTTTTGTTAGAGGTCAGTTTGCATGTTGACATGAGAGACTACCAGTTTGCCTTGCACCAAGATTTTTTTTTGTGTGTGTGTGTGTGTGTGTGTGGTGGAGAAGACAAATAGTGTATGGCGTGATGTTGTGTGAAGTGTTGTACTTTAACACAATAATCAAATGGACCAAGTCTGTCAAAGTTTGGTGATTATCATTTCTGAGGAATTTAAAGAATGAATAACTAATTATTGCATGGTGTTATAAAACATATACATATAAAAAAATAAAACATTTTTAAATGTGTTCATCTGTAGAAGGCACATTAGAGAACTTTGTTGCTTTTTCATCAGTATACATCAAGGTAAATCCTCTTAACACTGCGGAGCTGCCTCTAGTGAAGACTTTGGGACTTCTTTCCTTTCTTAATTCCTCCCTTAGCTTGTCCTTTATGTTACACTGAAGTTGTCCTGAACCTGTTTTATTTTTCTCAACAGGTGGAGGATTGTCTTGAGAAGGTGAGTGGACCCCTTCAATTTATTTTTTATTTTTTATTCTCTATTCTCACTTCAGATCAAATTGTTTCATAGAAATATACATTTCTTTGATTCTCAGGGATCTCGAGCAGCTTCTGCCTTAACAGCAGCAACCCTCACCTCTTTAGGTGGGACATCTTCCCGCAGAGGAAGCGGAGAGACAGCCATAACTGTAGATGCTGAGACCTCAATACGAGAAATCAAGGTAATGTTGAAGAGAGGACATTTCCTGTTGGATTGTGCGATTGCTTTTCAACAGAATAAATCAGATTACCAATCACATTCACTTTGTTGCAGACATGCTTTATTAGTGTTTGTGTCCCACACACTGCGCTGGCTGTAATTTGATGTCAAATATGCATTTTATTTCATTAGTATTTATGATATAAGTTATACAGTAGATCTATAGACAATGTAAAGGTAATTTCATGTGACTTTCTCACTATTTATCAAAGTTATCTTTGTGGACATAATTAGAATTTACAGCAGATAACCAAGTGTTTTTTAGATGTTAAAGAAAACAGCTCTGTATCAGATTATTCATATGGAACAGAATCCACTATAGAGAATTATTTTTCAATAAAAAGTCCAGGAAGTACAGGGCTCACTTATGAAAAACTCTGGCAAGTGGAATCAACCTGAGAAATATGGAAGGGTCTTTCAAAGCCCCTCCCTCTTCTTTTTTTTTCTTTTTATACTTTCTGTAAAACAAGCTGTATTAATATGCTTCTTTGCTCACCACTGCCGCACTCTTTACCAGGAGATTCATGAACTGAAAGATCAGATTCAAGATGTGGAAAGCAAGTACACACAGAACCTAAAAGAAGTGAAGGTATAAACCTGAGGCCTTTCCTGAACTAACGAGTGTGCTGCCCCTAACGTTGACTGAATACTGTGGCCTTTGTCCATGCTTTTACTCACTTTAGGTCAGATCTACGCATTAAACAAAATCCCTGTTACTTTACTTTAAAGAGCACATTGGATCGTGTAATATACCTGGTATTCTGAGATCCCCACCATCACAGAGTAAAAAACTGATAATTAATAAATGTGAAGGCTTTTAAATCCAAACAAAGACAAAATAGAACTGTTTTGTAGTCATATTAAACATTTGTTTTATCTACACACCCTTCACACAATACATGTAATACAGGTGGTCCAGTCTCAGCAGTTATATTGATACACACTGACAGTCCTTTTTGAAGCTTAAATCTGTCATGTAACATGGTATTATTTCTCATTTATCCCCCTCGATTTCTAACCTGTGTGAAAATCCAAACTGGCAATCTGCAAGTTGTATCTGCATGTTGCTGTCTATTTTCATTTTGTGCGGTGTGTATGTGTGTTAGTACTTACTAATCTAAACCATATGTGTCAAACTCAAGGCCCCGGGCCATATCCAACCCGTAATACAATTATATCCGGCCCGCAAGATCACTTTACATTGATCTATTATTTTTGTTATTAATGGCCCAGCGATATGAAGCACTGATAGCACACAAACTACAGATCCCATAATGCAGAGCAACAGCTGCTTTGCCAAATGAAAGGTTACCTGGGAACATTCCCCTGTCATTCAAGTCAAGCATCTGTTACTCTTTGAAACACTATTGTAACGTCAAAGCTAGCCCTTAACAATGGCAAAAAGAAAAGCTGATTCTGAAAACAGAGCCTTTCAAAACCGATGGGAGGCTGAGTATATGTTTATCGACATTGCCGGTAAAACTGTGTATCTTATTTGTGGAGCTAATGTGGCTGTAATTAAGGAATTTAATCTAAGACGGCACTTCGAGACAAAACATCAGGACGAGCTGAAAAACCTGAATGCGGACCAGAAGCTACAGAAAGTAGAAGAGTTAAAGAAGAATCTGACATCTCAGCAGATGTTTAAATTTAAGGATATTTGAAGTTTAAGTTTATTTTTCTAAAATGGCCCAAGAGCAAAGAAAACTGAATGTTTTGATTTGTTATTTTTACTTTTGTGGAAAAGCATAATTTTTATTTCAATTTTATATGTATTTTTTGCACCATGTTCATAGTTGTAACTTTTATAATTTTGACAAGAGATATTTTTATAGAGATCAAAGTATTTTATGTTATATACAGTTTAAGTTTATTTATTGTGCAGTAATAATAAGTCTGTTTTTATTCCTATTCATGTTCAGAAAACATTTACTTTTATTGTGTTCAATAAATGTTTATCCTGTTCGGCCCACGACCTAAAGTGTGCTTTGAGTTTTGGTCCCCGGTGCAATTGAGTTTGACACCCCTGATCTAAACCTTCATTAACCAGCATATACAGACAGTAGAAGTAGATGGGTTTGACTTCCAAATAGCCCAGTGCATTGTCTGACTCCTGCTGGGTGCATCCATTTCTTACTACAAGTATGTACTAGTTACTGTACGTGATAGAGGAAAGTAAGGCTCTGCAGTTTTGTTTAAGAATATGTAATACTTGACCCAGTGCTTCCTATATACTTATGCTTTCTCTATCTCATGATATTAGGACGCATTAGCAGAATTGGAGGAGAAATATCGTAAAGCCATGGTGTCCAATGCCCAACTGGACAACGAGAAAAGCAACCTGATGTACCAGGTGGACACACTTAAGGATTCTCTCGTGGAGCTGGAGGAACAGTTGTCTGAGTCACGCCGGGAATTCGAGGAGAAAGTCAAGGTAGAGCAGACGTCAGAACCAAATTTTGTCGGGATGTGATTTTGACAGTTCTCGTCTAAAAACAGAACCCATTTTATACCTCCTTTTTATTATTTGTTATTATTTAAGTCCATGCAAATCATCTCTGGACATTTTACACACAGACCTGATATCCATGAAAGTTACACTAGATCCAGCATAACTTGATGAAGCTCAGCCCTTGGTCATGTCTTGACTCTTTAAAACTAAGAAGAACCGTGAAGGCCACTAACGGAGAATGTAATCCATATAACACAGCTCTCAGAATTGGAACAGATCAGATAAAGATATCACACTTGACAGCTCTCTTTTGATATGTTTGGGTGGGCTGTCATAGTTTTTGTGTGTGTAATTGATAAGAATGAAAACAGCTGGGTCCATGGTTGTCAAAATACCTATTGTTCCCCGCAGGAATATGAGCGAGAGAAACATGCCCACAGCGTGCTGCAGTTCCAGTTCAATGAAATGAAAGATACGCTAAAACAAAGTGAAGAGCTGCTAAATGTGAGTATTTGTCTCCTTTCCTGGGTTAAACAAATGGATCTTCACTAAAATACTTATTTACTCAGTTGTCAGGTTCTTTTTAGGACTTTCTTCATTTTTTGCCCACTACATACACTTGGTCTCTTGCTTTCTCTCTCTTCCTCTCAAATGTTTTTCCCCTTTCATGCTGTTTAGGAAATTCGCCAGCTACGTATGAAACAGGATGGTTTTGTTAGAGAAATATCTGACCTGCAGGAGACACTGGAATGGAAGGATAAAAAAATTGGGGTACGGCCTATGAGCCTTGGTCCAGCAGTTATGTCTTTTATTAACTTATTCACATAAAGAATTAACTTTTACGGACTTGAATTCAATTTCGCTTCTCTGCATGCAACTGAATACCTGCTTTTGCTTTCACCTCTTTTACACAAATTCCTTCCTCCTCTGCCCTCTCTACTACCTGTGGGATTTGCTCAGGCCTTAGAGCGACAGAAAGAATACACAGATGCAATCAGAATTGAGCGTGATGATCTCAGAGAAGAGGTGGTGAAGCTAAAAGACATTCTGAAGGTACTAAGTGTGGTAATAGTTCAGTTGTCTTTAAGGTAGGAAATTAATTGCTCAATTATTATTCTTCAGTGCAGATATACAACCCCAATTCAACAACAGTTGGGACACTGTGCAAAATCTACATAAAAAGAGAATGATTTGCACATCTCATAAACCCATATTTTAGTCACAACAGAACATAGAAAACATAGGAGAAAACAATTTTGCAATTGATTGCAGCAGCGTGTCTCAAAGAAGTTGGCAAAGAAGAAGCAAAAGGCTGGTGAAGTGGTACTTACTTCACAGCTTCCCAACATTTGGAATGGGGTTTGTACTATAGGTATACTCTATTGTTATTTAAAAATGTAACATGAAAATATAATTTACATTTTAGCTTTACCTTTGTGAAAATTACTAAAAATAAATGTGGTGTGGTACAGGTGTATTTTTTATTTTATGGAGCTGATGTTTGTCTTTTCACTATGTTTAGAAACATGGAATAGTATTGGGACCTGATCTGAACATCAATGGGGATGTTGGTGAGGCAGAAGTTGATGGGGTCCCCAGTGGAGACTCTGCCCCCCACCCAGCAACTCAGGATTCACAGACCTCCCCAGTTGAGGGCAGCAGCGTGCTTGGTAAAACACACTGTAAAATGAAATATTTCTTTCTTCTCAGTGCATTGCTTTGCGCAAGACTAATTGATGACTTTCATTCCAAAATGATTGGCAACAAGACTTTCTGTTTTCTTCTGTTTCTGAAACAGAAAATCCAAAATACTCTTTTTGGATTGAACTCCCAGTGCTTTACACTTAGAATTTCAAGTGTTACTACAACCTTGATTTGCACTGACCTTAAAGCATAAGACTGGTGATTAGAAAGATTTTCTTGTCATTAAGACTTCATTTTTGGAACCTTGGGGACAGTGTGACAAATCATCTCACTAGAAGTTCATTTAGTAGCTTTTCTGCAGCATCAGAAGTCACCTTTTAGCCAACAAGGCTGGGGTGTCTTTTAAACTCCCCAAAACGATAAAAGTTTGAACACGTACATTGAACATTCAAATATTCTGAAGCTAATAAAATTGACCTAGTGTTAAGATTAGCTTGTCACCTTACTGATTTATTCTTATTATATCCCATGAAGAGACTAAAATTGACTAATTGCTGTCCAAAATCTATTAAAACTAAAATGATCTAGGAAAAAAAATCAGTAAGCCACACACAGTGGAACAGTAATATAAATACATACAGCGTTGTTAATTTTAAGTTTCAAACCATCATGCTGTTGTAAATTCTACTGGTCTCCAACAAGTGGTTGGAGACTAGTAATGATTATTAATGATTATGGCACCCAGCTCTTTAAGGAATAAAGAGCTGGGTTAGGGTTAGCCTTTTTAACCTTTTTAAAAATGTAACTATATATGACCTTTTCAAAAAATGTACATCCTCGGTACAATCTAGTGATCTTGTGGATGAGCTGTAGGGGTAGGATAGAAAAGTAAAAAGTAGAGTAGAGGCAGAATAACACAATTTAGTTTAGTCTTTTAATGCAAAAACTGTAACAACCAGAAAAATATAGGGAATCATCAGCCTTATTCTTTAAGCAACATCTGTCTGACATCTTGCTTTCCAGAGATTCCACTTTAAAACCTGGCTTGTTTTCTTCTTCTTCTGCACCTTTCTAATGATTTATACCTAATACTGCACGTATTTGTTCAGAATCACAACTAACTGTGTCATCATGGGTGGTGCCGCTGTGTAAATACTGAGAGATCTCTAGTGACACTTTGATGGCACTGGAGATCACTCTTCTCACAATGGTAAGATCTACCATTTGATCTGACCTATACTAGACCTAATTGTAGAGCAGAGAAAATCGTGTAAAGGAGTTGACTTGACTTGACTTGAGTTATGTTACTGTACTTCAGCTGCCAGCATATTTTATTGTCACCTTGATGTACTTGGGATTAAGAACATAATTTTGGTGTTGCTCTTGCCTTTCTTCTTCTTTTTCTTGTGCTGTTCTTGGTCATTTTGGCTCTGTGCTCCTCTTTCTGGCCACTGAACCAATCAGGTGTTCTGCCTTAACTTGACTTCTGCTGATGCACTTCCTGATGAAGATTACAATTTTGAAAATAATGTCAAGGTCAACATTTTTTGGCTTTCTATCACCGTATGCTCTTCGTGATCTCTCAGGCAACACAGAGGAGAGTCAGTTGAGAAGTAGTGAAGAAGAAGAACTGGAACCAGAGCAGCATCAAGAGATGCTGAAAGAGGAATCCAAAGAGAATAACTTGAGCTTTGATACACTCTGTAATGTTGCTGATGTGGCCACACTGAAAACATCTAGTGAAGAAGAGCCTACAGAAGAGCAACAGACATGCTCACCCACAGAGGAAGATGACATTGAAGGTGTTCTAAGCAAAGACATGAATGTTAATGACCACCCAATCACAGAAGCCAAAGATATAAAAATTTGCAGCCCTGAACTTGAAGAAATTCTAAGTCCTACGAGAAATGTTGTAGAACAAGGAATACCTGATGGGCAATATTTAGAAGAGCTAAGCAACCCAGTTATAGAGCAGACAGAAACCAAAAACGGTAGTGTTGACACACATAGTTGTGATAATACAGAGACATCTAAGAAGTTTTTTGAAGAGCAAGAAAACACACAAGAAGCTGTTAAGGAAAGTAATTTGAATAATACAGAATTGTCTCAGAAGCAAAATATAGAGAATATTGTGAAAGAAAATTTACCTGATGACACCACCCCAGCTGCATCATACATAGAACCACAACAAGAGCTTGAAAACGCAGAGGAAGAAAATGATGAGACAGAGGAGTTATGTAGTAAATCTCAGCCTCAAGGGGCTACTGCCTCAGGGAAAAAGAAGAAAAGGAAAAGGAGAACCAGAAAGAAAGGAGGGACTCATGAGGATAAGAACCAACAAAAAGATGGAAAGAAAGAAAACAGCAAAACAGAAACAGACGTAAAATTGGCTAAAGGAGATGATAGGTCAACAACAGAATGTAACATTCACAGTTCTACCACTGAAGCCTTCAGGGAATTGAAGCTGGACCAGGTTAAGAATGAGCAGGACAGTCAAGATATAGCAGAAACAAATGAACCAAGAATGGATCAGGTTACAAATGAGCAAACAGAGCAAAGTTTGGAAACTGAAAGCTTTGTCCACATTGAAATTTCCCAAGAAAGAAGAACAGATCCCACAAAGGATGAGCTGAACAAAGAAGAACCTTTGGAAACTGAGAAATTAGAAAAGGTGGACTCTGTAACAAGTCATACAGAGGCCAACCACGGTACATTTGATCTTGTTGACAGTTCTGCCTCTGAGCCCCTCACGGAATTGACGATGGATCAGGTTAGGAATGAACAGGACAGGCAAGAGGCTAAGGGGGTAGATGCAGCAGAAACAGTTGAACTCACTGAATCCTTTTCTCACAAAGCACAATTGAATGAACCAAGAATGGATCATGTTACAAATGAGCAAACAGAGCAAAGTTTGGAAACTGAGACAGTAGAAGTAGTGGCATCCTCTGAAAGCCTTGTCCACATTGAAACTCCTCAAGAAACAAGAACAGATCCCACAAAAGATGAACAGGACAAAGAACATCCTTTAGTAACAGAGAAAGCAGAAACCATGGATTCTGGAACAAGTACTACAGAGGCCAGCCACAGTACCTCTGATCTTATTGACACCACTAACAGTACAGAGAGCACTGGTGGCCTTGAAAAAACTTGTACTTCCAGTCTTGATAGCTCTAAAAGTGGAGAACAATCAAATAATCTTGAAGTTATCCACGGGGGGTCAGATATTTTTCATGTCGAGGATAAAGTTGGGTCTGTTGATAAGATAGAACCTGTATGCACAATGAATAATCCAGAAAGTAGTCTTGAAACAAACAGTAGGGAAAACACTGAAGCTGAATCTCATGTTCCATGTAATAGTGGCATTGCTGCTGAAGAATTCGAGTCTATAGACAGTTCTCAAATGTTCAGTCTCAAACGTTTCTCTGACAAAGAGCAACTACCACAGTCATCCACAGCCATCGAGGTTTCTGCCAGAGAACCTGAGGAGGTAGATGAGACAGTCAAAGAGCCAGGAATAGAGACTGATCAAGAATTCTACCTTCCCAGTCATGACGGGAGTTCAGAGCTTCAACAAGACACAGCAGAAAAGGAGAAGCTAGCTGGAAGTGTAAGGGAATCAGTAGAATTAGTTGAGATATGCAGCTCCCCCGATGTTGAAAAAAGTTATGATGGTGCATTAACAAAAAACACTGATTTGGACAATGAAGAGAGTGTTCTAGAAACTGCAGCTCAGGCCGAGTTGAATGAAATAGAAAGCCAGACATTGGAGTGTGTGGATCATACTGATAAAACTAACGTGGAGGTGTCTTTAAAAACAGAAACTTTGTCAAACACAACAGACTCTCCCAATGAATCTACTGAGATTTACACCCCTATCGAGCAGGCATCTACTGTTGCAGAAGATTCACGACATGAACACTGTAAAAACCATCAAGAAAGTGACACGTGTGTTCAGCCTTTGGATGAACAGCTGCATAAAACCAGCAAAGACGAACCAGAAAGCGATGACTCTTCTGGACCCAAGGAGCAGGAATGTGACGAAGATGACTGTGTAGATGAAGAAGGGCAGTCTTTTGATTTTGATGACATGGATGTGGAAGCAGCTATAGCAACAAATCTCTCTACAAATCCAGAGCAAGAGGAAGCAGAAGACGCAGTGGAAGTCATGTCAGATGAAAGCAACAGTGGTAGTCCAGTGCAGTGCCAAAGTAATTCTGAAGCAGATTTCAAAACACAAGAGAAGCCAGCTGAAAACAGTGAGGAGAAGTGTATAGCTGAGGAGAGTAACCAGGGGGGTACGCTGGAGAAAGAGTCAGACACATTGTCCCAAGACAACAAAAGCTCTTTGGCTCATGAGGGCACACCTGAAAAGGAGCCAAATGTGTGTGAAGAAGTTAAAACACAGGTAGACAAAACAGATGTAGTAGATGAAGGTAGGCACATTGCAGAGGAAGGAAAGGTTACGGCTGTTGGAGAGTTGGGTGCTGTGGCAGAAAAGATTGAGCACGAAACGGCAATAGAGGAAGGATTAGATGCCATTAAGCATGAGATGCAGGACGAAGGTTTGGTTTTACTAAAGAGTGAAGACCAAGTGGCCAGAAGCAATGAGCCACCACAGTCAGGGAAAGATGGGAAGAAGAATGGCAAGAAAGGCAAAGGCAAGAGCAAAGAGGAATGTAAGATGTCTTAGTATATTATAGATTTACGTTAACTTAATTTTACTACTCTTTGCTTAGCTGTTTAGAAAGTAATACAAATGTGCAAAACCTCACAGCACTTTGATGATTTCCCAAATTAATATTGGTGTAAGTATGTGTATTTAAAATAAGTCTGTAGTAAGAGTCCAAAGTCCAAATTCCAGTTTTCTTCGAGGCCATATGTGTGTGGAATTCATCTCTGGAGAAATGGAAATGTAACCTACTGTTGGACAGTACAGCACTTGTTATATTAGATTACATTATTTAGTTACTGATGCACAATGACCATGCTGCTTGTAATGACTTGTGGAAGATATAGCTCTGCAACATTTTGGTTCTGTTATATGCAATTCCAGGAACTCACTCATGTATTCATTCAACAAAGGTGCACAATAAAAAAAAACATGTTAATTGGTTATTTTCATTGAGACTCCAGCAAACTTTTACATGTTACTTTTACAATTACACTGAAAGTTTGAAGTGACAAATACTCAAACTCTGTTTTGAGTTTACGAGCCTGTTTACGCTTGGGTTTTTCACATCTCATCCTATCTTCAATAGTAACTGATTGTGGTCCAGTCACTTAGACCACTTGGCGAGGTGACCTAGGACACATTTGACCACATAACTTTTGTAATGTAAACGCTAAGACGTCTGGATGCTTCCCTGGCAACGTCATTGCAGGAAAATACGCCATTGATTGCATAATGTGGTGGTTGTTTTAGCTGGCCGTTCTCCATGTTGTTCCACCATGTGTTCTGATCGCCTGGATGCTTTTTAAATCCAAGTGTAAACAAGTGGGTTAGTGTAAATGATAGCAGGTCAATAAAACAGTTGTTTGACTTAAAGCCAGTTCCATCTGCAGTGACAATCTATTCTAAACTTCTTTTTGCATTTGTTGTACTTAAAATAAATGTAGTGCCTCAGCAGTTTTGTAATAAATACCTTTTTGTTACCACTCACATGTTGATCTGAATGCCTTTTGAAATTCCTTAGGAACATGATAAGTTTCTTTATCATTCAGCACATTTACACTCAAACACGCGCGGTTCCATCAGCATATTGTATGAATATAGTCCTCGAAGCTGTGGTGTTCTTGCACTGACCCTCCTCTCTACAGTGTGTGCATGCTAACCCCCTCCCACCCCTTAACACCCCATTGCACTCCATCACTCCCCCATGGATACCTGTATTGTTGCATGCATCCCATCCTGACCCAGTCCCCCTCCCATCAGCTTCTTGGCTCCTCCCATACCTGGTATGTTAATTTACATTTACTTACTTATTTATTTATTTCATTTTAAACATGGACTGTAAGAGTTACAAGGACTATTGTTGTTATACCTGATGTGATCTTCTCTAAGGTAACAGTTTTCTTCTTAAACTCTTTTTCTTTTTATCTTTTAGAGATTCGTCTGAGGAAGCTGGTAGATGAGCGTGAAAAAATGATAGAGCAGGTGAGGCTGTGGTGTGTTCCTGGGTTACTGTTGATTTAGAGAAAGTGGGGAGTAATTAAAATTAAAATTGATTCAAAACTGAAAATAGCCCCCAACAAATGTTTACACACACCTGTTCCAGTTTGACTACAGTCTCCCATTTGCGGGATCAGAAAAACCCTCTGTGCAATAAAAATCCAGTACCAACAACAGACAAAATTAGTGACCAGCAGACAGCAGAGTAAGCAGCTACAGAGCCAAGTATTAATCTCTTCATTTGTAGAGACTATCGTGATACTTTCATAAAGTGACAAAGATTTTGAGTTCTTCCTTCCACAACTATCCAAATGAATCCTTCTGAAATGTGTAAGTTAACTAATGTCTGCCAACATAAATAGAGCATTTGTGTATTATACCAGTTAACAGATTTACTTTTTGGCATTAACTAGGGGCCACTGACATCAAAAGTAGACACATTTAAACTTGTTGGACTGAGATTTCCAGTGTTTTAACATGCATGAAATGAAGTTGAGTGCTCTAGAAATCATTTGATGTTACAACCCCGTTATAACAGGTAAAGAAACTAAAAGCCCAGCTGGAACAAAAGTCCCAGAAGAATGGCACTGAGAGCAGCTCAAGTCCAGATGGTGAAATTCTTGAAAACGGCAATGATCCCAACACAGCTGAACTACAGAGTAAGTAAACACACAGTATGAATGTAAACCATTACCACCACCAGTGTCTCTCACAACTCATGAATGTTTGCCTTTGCTAAATCTTTTCAGGAGATTCCAGGCAAATAAGTGACTTGAAGTTCAAACTGGTGAAGGCAGAACAGGAAATCACTGCTTTAACACAAAACGTAAGCCAAGAAGAATCGAGACTTCATAATGTGCTTTAAAATGGAATATCACGTTAAGAAGGTGTACTTTTTGTTCTCCAGGTGACCAGGCTGGAGGGTCAGGTGACGCGCTACAAGTCTTCATCAGAAAACGCAGAGAAAGTGGAGGATGAGCTGAAGGCAGAGAAACGGAAACTACAGAGAGAGGTACAGTGGGTTTCTGACACTGCAAAGGTCAGGAGCTGCCTTATTCTACAGTTTGAATTAGAAATCATTTCTCTCCTTTGTCCTTTCACCTCACAGTTGCGGTCAGCACTGGACAAGGTCGATGAACTCGAGTCAAACAACAGCCACTTAACTAAAAGACTGGAGAAGATAAAGTCTAGTCGTGGCATGGCACAGACTCCATAGCAACACATCGAATTCCACCTGCTGCATATCCAGAACTAGCTGCTCATATGGAAGCAACACATCATGCATCCTGGGTTTCTCTGTCATCTGCCTCATAGCAAGTGTAAGAAAACAAACAAGAAAGGAAAAATCAAGAGCATTAGTTAATATATCCACAACACGCAATGTGCCACTTCTTTATCTATGTATATTTTACCTGAGAATTCTCCATAGTGCTGTGCACACACACGGAGCGGTGGGAGTGGATGTTTGTGTACATTGTGACTTTTGTACACTGCTCTGCTTAGCAGGGCCACATGGAGAGTTCTGGAACTAAAAAACAAAACAAAAAAAACCACTCATCTGTCCATGCTGCCCTCATTCTGCTGCCTCTCCTCAGGATTCATCACATTCACTTGTCTGGAGAAAATTCAAGCCAATGTCCATGGCCCAAGACTGTTACCTTCAGGGGGTTTGAATGCTTGGTGTGTTGTGAATGAAAGGGTATAATTGAGTGCGTTTTCCTTGTCTGACCTTTGTGTCCAAAGCCAAATTACAATCTTCACAGAGCAACCTCAACACAGTTGAATCATCGCAGTGAAGACGTCACCAGCTTTGCAGTTCCTGATACAGGTTTTTTGGAAGTAATTTGACCCACACAGTGTAATCGCCCTTCATCTCTCTGAACCTATTTCTGCTTCACGTGGTCAGTCACTCGTCGGCTCTTGTGTGTACACCTCACTGCTGAGACTTACTGAAGAAATGTGACAACAGGGACTCAAAGCGGTGTTAGTAGGTGATACTGCTGCTTCACTGTTTACAAAGCTTTAACATGTTTGTAAGGAAATATACAGAATTGTAATCTTTGTGCAATAAAAATTCAAAACATGGTTTCTGCATATGTTCATTATATATATTTATTATAATTTATGTATATTTACATTTAGTCATTTGGCAAGGAAGGCAAAATACTATGTTCTGTAGGAAGAACTGTCTCCGTTTCATGAGGTCTATGTGCAAGATGTGTATGTATTTATTTTAAGATTTAATTGCAAAGAGTTTTTAAAAATTGAGAGTGAAGCAGCTGAGCATGCAGAGGTGGGTAGATCGACCACAGAGCTGAAACGTTTTGCGTGGGATCTTTTGAAGTTAGTTGAGGGCACTAAAAGTTGTTCACTTGCAGAGTGAGTTCGGGTAAGCTGGTGCTGTTGACTTGATCACTTTTTAGGCAAGTGTCAAGGCTTAATGCAAACCTGATGCAGACAGCTACAGGAAGTCAGTGCAGAGATCTGAAGAGTGGTGTAACATAACGTAGGTCCTTTTTGGCTGATCAAAAATGAGACGTGCTGCTGGGTGCTTGGTTAGGTGGTGCATGCTGGTAACTGTCCGTAATACATTACAGTAGTCCAGGTGAGATTTATGACTTTTACTGTAGTTCCCCACAAAACACAGGGAAAAACTGTAATGGAGCCAAAGTACTGGAACAGTTTAAAGTAAATAAACATTGATATTTGGTTTGAGATCCCTTTCTGTACTTTGGTGCAAATTCCAACCTGGCTTTCTGATTCTTGCTGCTGATGAAAAGTTTCATCTTCTGGTTTGATCACGTGTTTCTGCTCTTCAAGTCTCCAGATGGTAGATTGTAAAACCTCCTCCTGCTCTGTGGAAGCTGTTAGTGTCACAATACTTCTGTCACCATCTGTTGTTGGCCAAGACATTTGCTCACTTAAAATTTGGGTGATCTTTAAATGCAAACAGATATAATTATTAAGTATATGAGCTGAAATTCTGAACATCGGTCTCAGAACAAATGTATTTAGTACAGCAAACAAATAAATCGGTCTTATTTGTTCAATACTTGTATTGAACAAATAATGTATAATAGTGTAACAATGTATAATATGACACTGTTTCTCCATATACAGTGCTTTATTTTGAAAACATTTTCAGTTATGTTTCCTGTGGGTTAACAAAACCAGGAAAGCTCTAGGAGTAAGACAATAAATCGACCCTGAGCTGTGCTGCTTGTGTCAATATTTGAGTCATTTCCTATTTCTTGAGATTGCCAATAAAAAGTACAGCAACATAAAAGTATTTGCCCTCCTTCACATAATGGAAATGTTTGTTCCAGTAAGAGCTTCTCCTGCTATAAGGCGGTATTACTTGGTTTACATTAGTAAAGTTTATTTTATGATTTATTATAGTTTCCCCTGTAAAAATTTAATCATTTAGTATCTATTAATGGCAAAATATTAGGTGAGGAAAATGCTCTAACATGGGAAGAATCTCATTAAAATAAGTGCTTGAAATTGTAATGATTGTAGAAAGCCAATATCTTTGTCATGTCTACAGCAGTACGCTGCTGAAACGCTTCAATCATCAATGCATCATGTTGTCAAGTGTTTTCAAAACACAGACTTTCCTTTAAATCAATAGATTTAAGAGTTAAAAAAACAGATACGTTTGGTAACGTTATTATAATCTTCATGCAACATAGTAAATTAACTGAAAGACTGAAACACGTCATAAACACTTTACTTTTATTGTTTACTGTTTCTCTATACACTTATCCAGGTTTGGTGAATTGACTGCTGGGTAATGTAGTATCACAGTCCTGCTCCGTATGTGTGCTCGGCAGGCTGCTACAGAACGTCCGCTTTTGGATGCGCTGGATCATACGGCGGCCATAGAAGTCCCGGTAATCTGCTGGGAGTTCATCCAGAGTGTTCAGAGCCCTCTCCAGTGCCTGAAGGGCTCGAGCCGCAGCCACTGGGTCTTTATTACCATAGGGGTCCTTTTTGTCATAGCTGTCTGCTGGTAGATGGCGCCAGAACACATTAACACCAACTCCAAACTGCAGCGCAAGGGTGTTATGGAACCACAGGGCTGGAGAAAAAAACAAAAAACAGGCAGGTTGGATTAGGTCAAGTCTTCCACATCAGTTTTTTGGTGACTGTGAACAGCTCTCCTTACCAGGGATAAAAAGTAGATCTCCAGGCTCAAGCACACACTCGTATCTCTTTGCCTTTACAAACTCAGGAAACTGTTCCAGATCTGGGTCATCGATGTCCAGAACCTCTGACTTATCCCCTGATTACATTAAAAATGACACAGATATGTTTGGTTCCAACACAATGACGTCAGTATCTGAACAGACTGATGTATCTATACACACTGGCATCTTGTCCACAGCTACTTGCCTGACAGGTAGAGGTGCAGTGCATCCTGGGGGCTGAAGAGGACCACTCTCTTCGTCCCCGTCACCTGAGCCAGCAGGTTATCCATCACCTGCAGAAAATACAAAAAGACCGGAGCAGGGGGAGCTTTGTGTTACCTCGCTGCTTTAAGAAGGGACATGAGCAACACAAAGTGCAGCACTCACATCGTAGTGAGTCCACAGCTGCAGGCCACACGAGCTGATGCGGAAGACGCTGGAGAAAAACTGATCAGGTTCGAAGAAAGTGTGGGATATTAAAATCCTCCGCCAAATCCGGGAACTGTTTGCTCAGATCAGCGGGCTCCTGTGGAAGAAGCAGTACATGTTGTGTAACACACACATTCACACCGATCAGTAATAAATTTTGTGTTTATTGGTAAATGAACAAATATTCTTCTAACACCTTCCGGACGTCTTCTCCAAGTGATCGAAGATAATAGCTCTCATCCTAAAATCAGACCAAGGGGTTAGTGTCATTAAAAGAACAGAGACACTAAAAAGGAGATGACATCTTTATCTTAGGACACTTACTTCACACAGGAAGAAGTGTGAGTGCAGCTCCTCTGATGCTCTTTTCACGAACTCATTGAACGGCAGAGTTCTGTTAAAATGAGACAGGAGCTCTGAAGAGGAGGACGGATTCATGAGAGAGAGAGAGAGAGTGTGTGTGTGTGTGTGAGAGAGAGAGAGTGTGTGTGTGTGTGTGTGTGTGTGTGAGAGAGAGAGAGTGTGTGTGTGTGTGTGAGAGAGAGAGAGAGAGTGTGTGTGAGTGTGAGAGAGAGAGAGTGTGTGTGTGTGAGAGAGAGAGAGAGAGTGTGTGTGTGAGAGAGAGAGAGAGAGTGTGTGTGTGTGTGTGTGAGAGAGAGAGAGAGAGAGTGTGTGTGTGTGTGTGTGAGAGAGAGTGTGTGTGTGAGTGTGAGAGAGAGAGAGTGTGTGTGTGTGTGTGTGTGTGTGAGAGAGAGAGTGTGTGTGTGTGAGAGTGTGTGTGTGAGTGTAAGAAAGAGAGAGAGAGAGAGTGTGTGTGCGTGTGTGTGTGTGAGAGAGAGTGTGTGTGTGTGTGTGTGAGAGAGAGAGAGAGAGAGTGTGTGTGTGTGTGTGTGTGTGAGAGAGAGAGAGAGAGAGAGAGTGTGTGTGTGTGTGTGATATCTTACTTGTACACAAAGTTTTTGTGCAGGAAGTCCATCTGTGCCACTGTGGACACATGAATCTTCACCTCCTTGTCTCCTCCAGTCTGTCCGAGATATTCAACCGTCCATTTGTCCAGACACGGTCCGAGACACACACCTCTGAGCACAGCTGGCCTGCGCTGGAAAATGACACTGATCGTTTAGCTGTAGTTACAGATGGTGCATTACCATCAGTCTGATGACGTCATCAGTGTTTTCTGACACCGACAAACTGAGGGTAGACACTTTGTAAGATGTGGTCAGGTTGTAGCAAGAAAGCTCTAAATAATGTCCCTGTAGATATGGAATATTGGTCAATTTCAAGGATTTATGTTTTTCTGTTAAGTTGATCAAACTGGTGCCTGTTTGTTATGATCTTGACTTATTATTCATCGTGAATCGTGGTGTGTTGATAGATGTTGTGTTTACATCGTGTGCAGCCATGAGGATCAGAGTTAGTCAGTTTCTCTCACCTCTGGATAGATCTGCTGTAGGAACACCTCCCTGTTTACTCGAGTAAATACAGGAACAGCTACTTTCTCCTGGAGCTCCATTTATAACATAGTTTAGCTTTAGAAACGTATCCCACACTGAAAGGCTCCTGAACTTCAGCTGGTGTCACACTGTTAGCCTTCCCCTTAGAAACAAAACATAATAAGTAGCGTGTAAAAAGGCAACGTGGTGTATTATGTCTAATAAACTGTATGAGAAATAATAAATAAAACAGAATAATGTAAAAAATATAAAAATAAAATAATAAAAATAATTAAGTATCACCAAGTTGTTATTCTCTGTACCTTTTACTTATGCAGATTTGTTTCTCTCCGGAAGATACAAGTAAAAGGACAGAAGGCTTCCGAGGAGGAAAAGATGGCGCTGTTCATGTTAAGAAGTTGTTGCAGGTTTACGTCAACGTCCAGCGCCATTCGTCTCGTTTTAAATCAAAGAATCGTCGTAAACCGGGCCGTTAAATTGCGCTCATCACCTCTCGGTGTGGCAGCAGCTGTCCGCCCTTACAGCTCCGACCGAGAAACACAGGAAAAGAGCCAGAAGGTGCTGGTCGTCGGTATCCCGAACCTTTTCATCTGGTTCCGCACTCGGATTTACTACTTTCTGATCAGGACCTACTTTGATACAGAGTTCTCCATTGAGGAATTCACGGAGGGAGCGAAACAGGTCTGGAAGACAGAAAGACAGGGTTTGAACTTGTGCATCTGCACTTGACACTGTGTTCATTTGCTGTGTTTGTCTCTTGCAGGCCTTCTGCCATGTGTCCAGACTGTTGTCACAGTGTCAGTTTGAAGCTTTAGAAGGACTTGTGGCGAAAGACGTGAGTATGGAAGCCGAGCAGGGCAGAATTATCTTTACTGAAGTTTCCAGCTCGCCTGGAGACAACTTAGATGATGGGGGAGAAGACTCTGCCTCCACAGAGACTTCAGAAAGACAGAAGACACTTGACCTTTTGTACATGTTGTTGGATTTGATGAATAGGAATAAGGATGGCACTGACAAGTGATGGGCGATGAGGTGTTCCCAAGTAGAACAGAGAATCAGTTCACTCATTCTGAGACTTTGATGTCCTATCCTAGGAAGAGTTCTGTTCATTCTGGACAACCAGAGCTTTAGAAACGGTATTACACCCTTGCTGTGATCTATTCCTACTGTGAAAGCCTGCAGACACTTCCTTGGACTTGATGTCTTGGTTTTTGTCTAGACATTTAGTGTAAATTGTGCCAGCTTATGTACATACAGTATGTGTTGACCTTTCCAGTGGCCAATGAATAGACTAGTCTAGGGAAGGAAAACTAAAAAGGAAGCACACAGCAACCCACCTGGTCTGAATACTTTTCAGACTGTCACTGTGGGTTATTGAGTGTAGATCTTTTTCACTTTCAATGAAAGCTAGTGTACAAAAAGTGAAAGTGTCTAAATGCTTGATTTTCCATAAGAAAGGTTATTATAAAACATGTAATCTCTTGTGGAACAAACCAATGACTAAAAAGATAAAATGACTGAGCTCAGATCAAGAGAAACCTGCAGTATATTTATACGTCCTTGCATATATGTAGTATATATTTGCTCAGGTTCAGCACTGCCTCATTTACCTGTTCTTGCAGTTGATCGGAAAGCTCGAGGAAAAGTGTAAACTTCTGCCAGTGAGCCACAAGAAAGCCCTCTCTGCAGACCTCGATGAGATCATGTACACAATACCCGGAGACGTGGGAATCTACTATGATGATGATGGTTAGCATATTCTCAGCGTAACATGAGGAAGACGTCATTTTCTATCAGTGTCAGCATTAATTGTAGTTGGTCTTGTGTTTGCAGGGAGAAGGTTTGTAAGTATTCTGATGCGTTTCTGGTATCTGACAAGTGCACACATTCCTGAAGACAGCATGGAGGGAACTCGCATATTCCAGGTTGTCATTCGTAGGGAGAGTGAAGCTGGAACTAAAAGACTGTTAACTGCAAATTATGAGTGAGTACAATCAGTGTTTGTGCATGTGAGGTACAAAATGTGGTAAATCTTCAACTGTCTGACTGAGAATGTCCTCTGCTGATCGTTTCCCTGACAGATTCCAAAGGGAGTTTACTAAAGGAGTTCCACCAGACTGGACCATAACGAGGATAGAGCACTCCAGACTTTTGGATTAAGGTGGTTTTAAATTAAGTCTGTGGAAACTAGTCAAGTATGTGAAATTCCCTTCAGGAATTTGAGGTTATTAAATTAAAGAAAAAAAGAGGTCAAGACTACCCACAGAGGGAGAACAAGGCACAGCACCTCGCTGGGAAGTCATGTGAGGACATGTGAGCCAAACACACCTGTTTTTGCAGAGGTACTATACCTGCAATACCTATATGTACCTGTGTTTCTGGTTCCATTCTTTCTATTCTCTAATATCTCAGAAAACAACAATTACAACTTGATTACATTTGATCTGGAAGGATTTGTATATTCAGGAATTCATAAGAGGAATCAAGTGTTATTGTGAAATAAATCACAGCCTTATTTTAACTGTTATTATATCAGAAGGAGAGAGAGATTAAAACGATCACAAAAACCTTATTGTCATTGTCTTAATGCACTGAGGAATATTTGCTGACCTGACACTGTCTGACCTGTCATCTGTTTTTGACTGACTGATACTGTTTTTCCCTGTAGCACAAAACCGCAGCAGGTCAGAAATTCTCTACATGTAACCTGCTGCGATTACGTATCTGAGATCCGCCCATGCAATCTTTTCACCACGTGTTTAAATGTATGCATGGGAAAAATGCAACGCTGCCATGATGGACAGGTGTCAAACACACAGTCACAAAAAACAGCTTGCTGCATATTGGGCTATGTAGCTGTGGACTCCTGTAGAACCACAACATTAGAACCACCCAGTGTATATAATGTTGATTTTTCTGTATGTACTGTATGTGTGTACATTTGTTTGTAGTGCGTTTGGCAGCTTGATGCAGCTGCATGTCCTTTGATTTATTAAAGATTTGAGAAATGAATTAAGTGCTACACTGTCCTGTAGTCAGGGGTGGGACCAGATGAGTGGACAGAGGTGGCAATGCACAAAAGGCCAAAGCCTGTCCTCAATCCAGGAAAAGATCTAACAGGAAAGAAGACAACAGACGTAACATCACGTTACAGGAACACACATGAAAGCCAGGTGCCTCCACAGGGTTAACAAGCCTGCGTTTCCAGACAGTCAGAACTGATGAAGCCTTGTGGATAGAAGGAAACACCTCTTCAAGAACTTAAAACAAGTCCAGTTGATAATGAACAGCAGTTTCAGGATAATCACAACCTGGATGACTGAGAATCTTCACAGACATTTCAATCAGATAATCTGTGATGAATGTCACAGCCGCCCAGCTGTTTATACTATTTGTTTAAGACAAACAATAGTTATATATTATAGTTATATATCACAGTGCTGATGACAATGGTATTATTTTAGCCAAATATCAACATGTTAGCCAAAATGTTATCTTAAGCTACATTTATCATTAGCCCTACTTTCCTAGCCTTAATTACATTACATAACATAATTACATGATGGCTAAAATAAGGAAACGAAACTGAAATAAGTGAAATGATGTAAAGGTGAAGTTAAAACACCGTCCCATCCTAAAACAAAGTAAAAGAGAAAAAGAAAACAAACTTATTAAAATTCCGAACATACAACGCGTCACCCGCGCTTTGCTCTCCCATTGGTCCAGCCTCTCAGTTCTCTCCTCCTATTGGCCAAGCAACGTGTCAGTCAAACACCATCAGCGTGTAGTTCCTGTTTGGGGGCTCAGTGTCTGTGGGTGACAGCTAGTGTGGTGTCCTCCTGGCAGGGCGCTCACTGAGTGAAAACTGGAAACATGGACGCGAAATACCTGTAATATCTAAAAGCTAGAGTTAGAATAGGAGGAACCATGAAACTCGCCACTGTGGCCTTTTACGCTTTCGCTCTGGGGCTTCTGGCGGTTGGCCTTCGAGAGCTGCTGACTGGCTTCGAGGAGAACAGATGCAGTATGACCTATATGTTTGAATACCCAGAGTACCGGGTGAGTCGACCGGCTGATGATAGGACCTCACACACCGTCACATATGAAGTAGCAACGCACTGCATTTGTTGGGGGCAGAAGCAAAACACGTCGCTAAAAGGGGCTGTCAATTCAACGCCGCCGACATGTTTTGGTTTCAGCACGAACAAATGACATAAATGATCCTAAAATTTGGCCTTTTAAGTGACAGAGACGTGTGTGTGTGTGTGACGCTGTGTTTGCTAACAGCCTGGCTAATTCACCGCATTTCTGGTTTCCATTAACACAAGACCTGTCTGTCTGGCTGCAGGTAGGCTATGTGTTGAGGGTTCATGTTAGATCAGCCCAAATTAGCTAGTCTGTAAAACCAAAACCAAATCAGCTTCTGAGCAGGGTCAGGTCAGCTTTAGCGTTATACAACATAGACCTCGTTACATAGACGACAGGTCAGGTGAAGACAGAGCAAGGTGCCGTGGAGGTTCAGTCTGTGCTCTGTAATGTGTTCATCTGCCCAGAAGTGGAGCACAGCTGGAGACCATGCTCTGCAAGGGCGTCTGGTTTAACATCAGATGAAAGAGTGCATGCTTTTTGTTATTTCTGCTATAATGGATGAGTCCATACAATATGCAGTTGCAAGTCAACTATTTGCAGTTTCCTGGTTTTCTGAATGAATGTGTCATGAATTGTTATCTGATCTTCACCATGAAACACAAACAGTCTTGATCTTTTATGTTTTTGTTGAACACACCCATTAAACCTACAGCGTGATTGTGGAAATAGTAATGACCAGAGCTGTTTGCTAAAATACTTTAGCTTCATTAAACTCAAGTAAACCATTCCTGTAACTGTGGTTAGACCTACACAGCATGCAGGAAGAATTTTTTATCATTCTTCCTCAAAGGACTGCTTCCTATTCTTTAGTCGTCTGATGTGTCCTAATAGTTCCTGCTGTTACTACTTAGGTGTCTATACTATAAAAAAAAAATCATTTGCAGTCACAGCAGGCTGTCAGCTTTCAGTCAGCTTACTTCTCTTATAAAATGTGCTGTCAGTATTCAGAGAAATGAAGTCAAAGTGGACAGCAAATAAGAAATGTCTGAATGTGTCACCTTGAAGTTCTAATGTGTGTGTGTGTGACTGTGTGTGACCTTACATTACAGCGGGTGGCTCTGCCTCGCCGAGTGGCCAGACAGTACCCAGCGTACGGGCTTTACCTGTATGGAGAGGGTCTGTATGCCCAGGAAACCAGAGAGCTCAAACTCACCGGTGCCCCTGTGCTCTTCCTGCCTGGAAATGCAGGCAGTTATAAACAAGGTAAAAGTGCACAAGTGAATGAATGAATGGAAGGTTGATTACATGTGTCAGGACTTGTATTTGAATGTGCAGCTACAGTGAAGTAAATGTGTCCTAGATTGTTACAGCAGGTCAGTCCGATGCACAAACAAGAGGAGGTGACTTAGTAAATAGATGCTCTCAGACTGTTTGAGGACATAGGAGTAGCTCTATGTTTTGACTGGTTAATACCTGACCGGCAAGCAAAAATAATAATTATTATTCACACTTAAATGTTTTAAAATACAGTTTTACATTACACAACCCTTACTGAATAAATTGCATTTGGTTTTATGTATGCATTGCTGCATTTAAAGAGATCTTGAAAACCTGGCTTTTGTTTTGTTTTTTATGTACATCTGGAGGTTAACACTTAAACATTTACATTGGCTATTAAGGCAAACAATTTTCCATATTTGTCTTATCAACAAATGCCACTATAGGACCAAAGCCAACAATGAATGTAACCTTTAAACACTGTGTGTTTCCAAGTATGCCGTATCTCACTCCTTTACATGGCAGAGCTTCACTGTCGTCCCATAACTATTTAAAAACACTTCAGCCAGCCACACTGTGACAGTGGATGACATTTTCTTTCATTAACATAGACACAGACACACAGACACAGACACACACACACACACACACACACACACACACACTGTAGTTTATTTATGACTCAACCACATACACCTACATGCTTCTCTAAATAGTCACTAGAGCACCAAGTGAGGATTAATCTGCAGCAGAAAATAGTCCTCAAGAAATACATTTTCTCCTGTGTGAAAACAAAAACACAGTACCCAGCATTTTATAGATTTGTTTAATGAAACTAAATAACCACATTTCATCATTTATGTCTGCATTAGGAACATATGAGCTTGCAGCTGCAAGCAGTCAGAGTCAGAACATATTGAGAGTAGGTGATCTTTTTATGGGCTGGGTCAACAAGACCTAAAGTATAGTTCAGTTCCATACAGTCAAACAACCAAGATTATGCTGAATCCTGTTCTTTGTATGAGTTGTGTGTGCAAAAGTAAAACTTTTACACTTTTACCAATGTGAAGACAAACAGATGTTGCAGTTATACTGTGGTGTTTGTGGTGATGATGATGGTCCACGCTCTCTCTTCCTCGACATTTCTTGTCCATTAGTCACACCCTTCAAGCCGATGTATTTTTAACAACAGCTGTTGCTGAATAAGGCTTACTCCTTCACAAGTTAACAGCAGCTTGATGAAGCACCGGCTACAGATAAGGTCTTTTGCTGGTGCACCGTTCAGGAATATTTAATGAATCTTTTAAACAGTAAAGTGAAGAGCTTTATTTTTAGGTCACAAATAATGGACCTGAACTCATCTGGAGAGGCTTGAGACTTGATAATATATATTTTTTTAAATCACATAGGAGCCATGCATAAAAAAACTTTCTGCACCATGTTGGTTGGTAGAGTTGCATAAAATTGTATTGTTGTATGTTACATATGTATGATTTCACACTTCATGACTATTTGACACTATCTAATGTCACCTTGTTTTTGTGAAGCTCGCTCTCTTGGCTCAGTGGCCCTGAGGAAGGCTGAAAACATGGAGGGAGGTCTCCACTTCAACGTGTTCACAGTGGACTTTAACGAGGAACTGGTGGCGCTGTACGGCGGCAGTCTGCTCCGACAGACGCACTTCCTGCACGAGAGCGTTAAGGCCATCCTGAGGCTCTACAAGGTCAGGCCTCAAATATCACCCACTCGCCAGACAGGGTTGCTTACGCTAGATATTGCTGGTGGAGTGTTATTTCAGTGTTGTATACGTCACACACAAATCACATTCCGGAACCTTCTCCATTTATGATGGTTAGTTAATCCTTTTGTGACTCACGTGTCATACAGTATGAAATAATTTTTCCAGTATTCAGTACTAAACATAAAGGAGAGGAATTAAACTGCACAGTTAACAGCAGGTAAAAAATCTTTAATTATTAATCAGCTGGAGTTAAAATTATGTTAATACTATACTTTTAAACATGAGTCAACTAACAGGGCACCAGTAAGGTCAGATCAGTTGTGCTTAAACTGCAGGTGCATTATCCAGAAGATCTGTAAGGCAATTTTAAACAAGGAAGCAATATTGCATGCCAATACTGCATGTAAACACTTTTCACTGATAGTACGTCTATCAATGTCTTTACCAGCATTTGAAGATCCCTCCTCAGAACGTGGTGCTCGTTGGCCACTCCATGGGAGGAGTAGTGGCTCGGGCGCTGTTCACTTTGCCCCGCTTTAACACCAATCTGGTCAGCCTCATCATTACCCAAGCCTCCCCTCACCTGGCCCCAGTGCTCGCCCTGGACCCATACCTGCTGGGTAGGAACAGCTCTTGTGCTGATGATTTAAGTCTAATAAAAGCCGTCACAGATGTTAGTGCTCGTTTTTACATTGAACTATAGAAAGAGAAAGCAGATATAGAAAGATGGCAGTAACAAATGATGTTGGTAACAATATAACATGAAATCTGATTTCATGTAATTCATCTTTACATGAGCTCTTCTTCCACTTTATCTCTATTGTGTGTAGATTTCTACTCTGCAGTGAGACAGAAGTGGGTGAGCCAGGTGAACAAACTCAGGAATGTCACAGTCCTGTCTGTTGGGGGTGGTTACCGTGACTACCAGGTTCGCTCTGGCCTAACAGCCTTACCTTGTCCTTCAGGAGACCCCAATAAGCTGTCAGTGGTGGTAAGATATGATATGATATTGGTAGAGTGGTTTTGAAGAACTGAACACTCCTAGCTGCATTTTGATTGAAAGGACCAGGTCAAAATTCAGCTTCCACTCTGTGATTAGTAGACAAAACTAAGACTTCTTCTTCATGTCTTCTCATATTTGTCAAGGCAACTGCAGTCCCCAGGACATGGGTGTCCACTGACCACCTCTCCATAGTTTGGTAAAAGACGTAACGTTGTGTTTTGAGAGACGGTATATTTATTCTGATCTATATTGAAACACGATTCACGGTATTAATAAGCTGTGTCTATGTCTTGGTTTTCCAGGTGCAAAGAGCTTGTTCTTGCCACTGTCAGGGCGTTCTTTGACCTCATTGATCCTGAAACCAGACAGGTCAGAACAAACAAGCTTATTTTTCAAGTAATAAGTAGTACCTGCGTGGAACATGTGAATAAATACAGATGTATTTATGTATGTAAAACAGATGTTATCTGTTTCCAGACTAAATAGTTTGTTGTGTTATTAGTTCACAGAAAACCCAGAGATGAAAATGGCCGTACTAAACCATCACTTCATCAGACACCCTGTCAGGATGTTGGGAGAAACTCAAGACACCTCCATCTCCTTTTCAGGTAGAGAGAAACACTTGAGCAAACAACACTGGAGTAAAGAGAGGGACTGTGCTGTCCAAATGCTTTTAGATATTTTATTGACCCTTACTTTTACATGCGTTTCATATTTTTCTATTTTGAGTTTCCTTTGACATTTACTGAATGACACTATTAAACAATCTTTTATTTTTCTAGATTTTCCTGAAGCGTGGAGTGAAGTTAACACACTACGTCTGGCTTACAGCACACCAAAGGTGCCAAATTTTGTACCAGCATAATACATGGATAAAAACTCTTTACATACTGTCACACAGTAATATATGAGAGCAAACTGCAACAGTAAATGAATCATGCTGACTAATGTTTGGTCATATCCAGCCTATCCTGTAATAAAAGCCTGATACAGACCCTTTACTTTCAGTATTGCTTTCTGTCTGCAGGAAGGACAGGTCAAGTATTTCCTGTTTGCTCTGTCGAGTCGCAGGAAAGCCTACAGCCATTTCTATTGCAGGAGTACCAACCTGGTGAGGTTCAGCACTGTTGTGCTAATGCTGTCATCGCTTTGTCTTTGAATAACATAGTTGCAATGCTCTATTTCCATAACCTGCTTTCAGACTTGTGAATCATCACTTACATGTTTGATTTGTTCAGGGATTTATTTATTGACTACATGATTAAATTAAGAATACCCCAATTCAGTATTGGATTGAAGTCAAGATAAATAAAAACAACACCACACAGAATGTTCCCTTTTGTTGTCTGTTTACATGTACAGTACAAACAAAACTTGTACTAAAGCTCATGCACAAAATGAAATATGGAAGAAAATGGGATCTTGGTTTTCTCTCCTCTAACAGGAGATGACTAGCTGGGTATATGGCTGTGTGCACAAGAACAGTTCTTCATGGTAGGAATATATTTTGTATTATCTCACTCAGTGTGACACTATGAGTGTCACACTCATTTGCACTGTTGAGGCACAACATTAACACTACTGGTGCTGTTAGTTTTATGAGTGATCTGAGTATATTACTACAGTGTATGAACTGTAGTATATAGAGTAGTATATATTTTTTCTGCAGTTTCCTATACAATGTAATTACTTTTAATATGTTACACGATGTAAATTCTGTTATGCTTCACTCATGTTCTTTGGATTTTCCAGTGTGCGTGCAGTAGATCTGTCAATGGGAACTGAACTTCTGCCAGCATACAAAGTAATTATCCTCTAGTGACACTTGTCTGTCCAGTCTTAGCTGCTAATGTTTGCTGTGAGCTGTCTGTTCTCCTCCTCAGGTCCTGATTCTGAGTCTCAATGACTTGTCTTCAGTTACTCATCTTGTTGTTTCGGCCTCCAACCTCAATGGCAGACAGGTACTTGAAACAAAATGAAAATGTGCTGCTACAGACAAATTAGATGCTGCTACGTGCCCATCCTGTCTCCTGGTAGAGTAGGATAAGAATAGCTCACAGTGACAGTGTGAATATGTTGATGTTTAAGAGGAGATGGATATTAATGATCTTGCTTTATTATCTCAGTCAAGCATTTCAGTAGTCTTGCTTCTTTTAAAAAGCAGTACTGCTAAGTACGTACTGCTGAGAGTAAAGAGAGAGTCATTAATGTTGCAGGTACTGTATGTGCATGGGCTTAAGCTATTAAGCTGATGTATTTTGTGTGGTTTCTACAGTTTACTGTGGAGTGTGAGTGGCAGAGACAAGAATCTCAAACTATGTTGGTCCCAGTTCCACACATCTTGTCTTCTGGTGAGTTGTCTTATTGTTGATTCTCAAACTTCTGTGAAAAGAAACCTGTTCCTTCACAGTGACCTGTTGTTTTTGCAGGTTTGACAGTCAGCGATGTCATGGTTAACTCCTCTGGTCTTCTTCACACCATCAAGCTGCAACACTTTCACCAGGTAGCTTCAATGATTTTATTACGTGCTTGCTAACTCGGTATACCACCAGTTACCACTATGTCACTAAATTTCAAACCTCTTTCTTTAGGCCTATCAGGCTTTTAGAATTAACGTTGCAAGCCAGTGCAAAGTACATAAAGGTGAGTTTGTCTTTTCACACATGGGTATATGAACACATGCTGAAATGTAACAATGATTATCTTATGTCTGTCCGCAGATAGACTGTCCAATGTCTACAGATTAAAAGTGCCATGGTTCAGAGAGGATTCTTTCACCATCGTCAGGTTAGTAACCGTTTGTGTGTCTCCAGGCTTTTTTCTGGGAGCTTTACTTGTCTCTACCATTCACTGATTCTATATGTGATTTGATGTGATATCCAGCGTGCCCTCAGTGACTGAGATCTCAGGAATGCTCCATACAAGTCGCCCCGACAACACCTCGGATGTCCTCCTTCAGCTCCACACTGCCCCCAACTGCCAATATAAGGTATTACTTTTTGCTGCTGAAAAGAACTAAAACAACAGTTCTCCAGTGCTAGAAAACACCTTTTAATCATTAGTACAGAATAGACATGGAAAATAAATTATGTCTTCCCTCTGGTTCAGGTGTCAATAAAGACTTCATTACCCAGGGTGCTGGGGCAGGTACAACTTTCTTGTATTGTTTGGACTACATACCAGATGTAATTTATTGATCTTCATTAACAAACAATTATTCAGACAAAATGAAGGTCGGCTCTGCTCTCTTGTGTCTACCAGATACTCAGGTTCTGTGGCCCCATGGTCCCAGTGTACACAGCTGCAACTCTGCTCCTGGCCTATGGAGGGCAGCTGTCCTCTATCCTGAAGTCAAGGCGAGCTGCAAACATGGGCCAGGTGGTGGCCAAAGGCCTGCAGCCTCATAAAGTCAACCTGCCTGTTTATATTCTGCACATCCTACTTAGGTAGACATCACAAGCCTGTTGCTGAAATTGTGCAAGTTTATTGCCAAGCTGCTGAGCTAGGACACAGAAGTTTGACCATTTACTAGATTTTTCTAGCGCTTGCAGTTACATGCCATGTTTTATTTTTTTCCCTTATTTTTCTCTCAGCTATAGTTGGTTTCAAGAGGTGTGGTCCATTCTTTGGCTGCCTCATGTGGATGCCCTCCCCCCAACCTTTCCTGATATTGCATTTCATAGAGACACACCAGTTGAAGAGTGGCCCCACATCCTATCCCCTCTGATTTACATTCTGGGGGCAGCTGTGGCATACTGGGGAAGCACAGTGCTCAGTCTCATTATACGACTGATCTCATTAATATTAGCTCCTCTACACAGGTATGGTTGGACATGTAAACTTTGAGGTATGAGATTTGAAATTGTAATTGGATGATCTTTAGGCTGACTTATATATAAACACATTCTTATACTATAAGAACAGTAAACCTACTTCAAATATATTTTTCTGATGGAATGATTTATTATTTTCTTTTATATCTGCAGACCATCTGTCTCTAGAGACTGTGGTACCCTACGACTGGAGAGCCAAGTTTTCATCACTCTGTGTCTGACTGTTATAGGCTTGACGTCCTGTGGAGCATTGTCGATCTTTGCCGCCTTTCTGTTCCACCTTTATAGGGTGACTTTATGTATCAGTTCAAATACAACATTGACTTAACATATCATAAAAACATTTTCTAATGATGTGTTGCTTGTTTTTTTTACATCTCATGGTCAGGTACTAAGGCTACAGATGACAGTGAGATCTCTGAGTCACATGCTGAATCTGGTAAGATTTCAATATTTTAGTGTTTGTAAAATCCCATCAACCTGATAAACCAGCATTTCACTTTTATCATAGTTGTACTAAAGATCCTGGTAATGTGAATGCAGAGCCAGGGTTCAAAACCTTGCAAAGCATTTTACATAATACAGAATACGTTTTTATCCTTATTGAATTAAACTTGGAAATCTTTCACTTCTACAATCTTTGCAGGCACCCCAGAAGCATAAAGAAGCTGAAAATGGCACAGTTGATACTGAATCTAAGTCTAAAGACTGTAATGGCACCCCCCTGCTGTCCGAGTGTGCTTTGCAGGAAGTGAGGGATGACCTACAGCTCCACCTCTGCCTGTCATCACTTTTCGTGCTACCTGCCTTTCTCAGCGCGCCCTCTCTCATGTACTGGATCCGCAACCTGAGGTGCTAATGTTTAATTGTGGGACAGAGCTTAAAACAGACACATCACAATTACACATTACACTGAGGAATCTAACTTTGATTATGTAATTCTTTCATGGAATTACAGTATATGTCAATAAGTAAATGATTTGAGACCCACTTCCACCACTTTAAGATATTAGATTTCAGTATTGCTATACAGAACTGTAAAAAGTCAAAAGAATGTTCAGTTCATTGTGTGTTGGGATAAAAGAGGAATGGCACAGGAAATGGGTGTCTTTGTTTAACGTACCTTGTGATTCTCTGCAGGTATTCTGTCCAGTTGGATCCTGACCCTTGTTGGCCACACACTGTGCCTCTAATTATTGTGTACATGCTGCTTATTAACTGCAACACTTTAAAGCTCTGCGGCAGGTAGGAGTCCACCATCACCACCACACACATTACCCAAGAGATTTGTCATCCAGCAACAATGGTCTCTCCTTTTCTTGAACTCTTTCAGTAAACTCCTGCCTCTCACTTCCTGCCTCCCCCTGCCCTTGGCCGTTACCATGGTGACCTTCTCTCCACTTCACCTCTACCGAGTCACTTACTTCCTGCTGGCGGCACTCGTCCCTCTGGCCTTGTGTTGTCTGCTCTGATGGTATCTGACTGGTTTTAATCTTCATTTCTACCATAATAAGCCTTTCTCTAAGTTGCAGCCTGAAGCCAGTTGAGGCTGATTTGTCCCAAAAAGATTTGATGGATCAAGCTGCCATGGAGCAGAGCCATAGACATACATAGCTGGGGGAACTGTGTGCTTAATGTTAGCACTAAAAGCTCCATGGCAATTACACTATGTTTTAAAATGACAGGAGGTAAAGGCCTTGGAACATTTGGTGCAAATATAGCTCTGTTGGACTGACCTGAAACCAAGTTTGCCTTACTCTGTATATCTATAGCTCTGCCTTCAGGGAGCAAGAGCTCTGCAACCAGTGAAGCTATTGATATTAGAGCTCTCTCTACAGGGTGTTATTGTTAAAACTGTGGTATTTTGTTTTTGATGTGTCTAGTATATTTAGTGGCATCGTTCACTGTGGTCACTATGCTGTAAACTCTTACACTGCCTACTGCTTAGCAATGACTTATATGTAAATGTTACGTACTGACTGTCTAAACACCGCCTCAAAACCAGTGGCAGTGTCATGCGTGCATTCCATAAGAAAAACCCAAAGTAACCATGTTTACATTCTCCCTTAATAATTTGTTATACACAGCAGTGTACACAGCAGTAATGATGGGAACAAAATGAAGGTGTAGTCTGGAAATGGCTTGAGCCCATGCACAGGTCTGCTGTGTCTCACATTATTTAGATAATGAGTTTGCTGCATTACGGTGGTTGGTGGTTTTATTAGCTGCTGAGCAGTTTTCCTAAGAGTGGTCATAGTCAGGGGTGTATTCATTTTTCAGCATCACATATAAATCTTAGATCTAACTTTCATCTAGCCATGTGACACATAACTAAGTTATGAAGTCATTCACACTTTCATTTACTTAGCTACTGTCTGCAACAATGACTGTTAAATGGCAAGGGGCTTATCTCATGTATCTCAAAACTTCCTGCACAGATATTTCAAAGTAAAAGCTTCCCTGTGGGTCATACTGTAGGGAAAAACCTATCAGGCTTTTGATATGATATGTGAGTGCAGGAAACAACAACTGTGGCTTAAATTTGATTGATAAATCGAAAGAAATAGTAATTGAAAGTGTGTAGTTGTGAATGAAGGCATTCACAACATTTTTTATTTAAAAAAAAGAAACTTGGTAGCGCTGATGAAGAGAATACCCAGTGGTGCTGTGGCAGAAGAACAATAGAAAAAGAAAAATGCCCCCAAAAAATAATCCTAAGAATGGAGTAAATTGATATTAGCTAATCTGGTCACTCGTCTAAGTCTGTGATCTGCCTGCCTGGTGATGGCTTGCCAAATACAAATGAGCACCTTAAAACAGGTGCTGAACTAACAAACTGTTTTTTACCTGCAGTGAATCTCAAGCCAACTGTTTGCTGTTTATGTTGTCTAGCTAATTACTGCTCATTCATTCTACAGCCAGCAAAAATAGTAATTGATTGCACAAAAGAAGAAGCTGTCAGAAGTAGTGTTTGTAGTCTATAATCAAATTCTTTGTGAATGTGGCTGTGTAATAAATGAACATGTTTAGTTGTGTCCCTCAGAAGAACTCTAATTTATAGGACTCACGGTGTCAGCTAGTACCCATGTAGCATGAATTTTCTTCGCTACATTACATATACTTGAGTAATGCAGATACGTGACATGCACACACTATTAATAACTTGAGAGTTACTGCTTTATATTGAACCGTGTCATGGTGAAAGTAATTAAGATGAGCAAATGAAAGAGACTTCAATGTCCTCGTGAAACATTTCTACATTTTAAGTATAAAACAGTTTTAAACTGTTTTTCTCCTTCATTATTATTGTTTGATCCAGTGATCTTTATGTGACAATCCTATTGTCTGCCTTTACAGTTTGTGCCAAACTGGTTGTAATGCACAAGGGTTGATATGTTAAATGTTATTAGACACAACATTAACATAAACAGACAATTTGTCTGAGAATGGAACAGTCATAAACATTCATTATGTTTTTATGTTAATGACATGCATGATCACATGTTTAAACTACAGACGGAAATGGTCCCTTAGGTTCATAATCATCACGTGATTGTTGGTATTTGTGTATAGTGCAGCACTGTGTGTTGTTTTTGGTGAAACAACCTGAAAGAAAAACAAATCAGGTTAAGGTCGTTAAGGTTCTGACAAATACAACAACGTTTCAGGTTTAGGGCACATTAGGCCACCACACTCTCTGGCTTGGGTCGGGTTCGGACAAATATTTGTGACCCAGTTCATATTCTGATCCAGTGGTATGCCCAGAATAAAAACACTGCTGCTAGCTGAAAGTTATGTACACTAATATTTTCAGTGTTTGTTAAAAAAAAGTTTATATATTAAGTTAAAATAAAGCTTCTTTACAGTGCAAATGTCAGTGTCCAAAACATTCAGATAGCAGTTTCAAAAGATGAGGTTGTTCTACTATTTTTCAAAGTAAACAAAACCCATGAAAAGACCAGACCCAACAGTCTGTAAGTCAAACTCAGTCCCAACCCACATGCTTTCTGCTAAAGACATAAATCTTTAGCTTTAAAGCTTCATCATTAACAAAATCTCATACTTTTCTGAAGTAACTGTGCACTGTAGGCTTTTACTGTACTGTGTTGGTTGGGGACTATTTTCAGCTGCGGATTAAAACACATTTTGTGCTCTTGTATTTACATCAGTAGTGTGGCGTATGTGAGGACTGAGGCAAAATGAAGTACAGTCTGTCTTAATAGTCATGAGAAAGCGTGCCAGCCAGTGTAACAATAAGACTTAATTACATCTTTTTAGTCGTTTTTGTACAACAGTGGATCTCTGTTTCAAGGAAGAAGATATGTCAGTCCTTAAATGTACAGTATTTGTTGGTGCGTTACATGTTTTGTCAGTTTTGTTGTTAGAAAGAAAAATGTAGAATATCACTAGACTTACTGTATGTTTTAAAGCATGGTGTCATAAAGAGGACAAACAATTGGAGTTTCACGTTATGGGGTAATATTCTTGTTTGTATTTGAGTTCAGTTTTTGTTGAAACGTAAGCTTTTGGTTTTTTAAAGCTCATACACTCTGAACAACACTCCTCGCCATCATAGTTTAATGAATGAGTTTCATAAAGATGATTTCTAGCTGAAAAATGGCACTAAATTATCATATTTTGGTGCGTGGTTTCTAGAGTTTTTATTTATTTTATACCTCTCTGTGTTGTCTTAATATTGCACACACCCCCCATGGCAGTGAAGCAGCTGCTGTGCCTTTCTAGTTTTGCTGGTATGCAACAGTGAATCTGTTTCATGCCTGCCTGTCGGTTTAAAACCAATCAGTCCACAACAGCAGTGCACTAACTAAACGATTAAAGCCTCTAGTGAATGTAAGTGTATAACATTGTAGTATCATTTTTAGATTTGTGTGGCTTTATAATAATCAACAGAAGAGAATTAGAGTTTAGTAGGGACCAGTCACACTTGCCCTTGCAAGTTGAGTGTACAATCATGCATTAACATGCTCTGCAAACACACCGCAGTTGTTGCCAATGTGAATGTACCTGCACTGAATGTCTCTGTGTGAATTTATACAGTACTGTGTGCGCGTGTGTGTGGTGCAGTTTTAGTGCTTTGACGTGCACATTGTCTGCCTCGTGATTTGGTGGTGTACACTACCTTGTAGAACAAATTATTACAGGTGATGGTTATGTTTTTTTTATATATAAAATTATATGTAAGTGTGATTTATATCAGTGTTCACTGTGATGATGTTGCTCCAGATGTTCAGATGTGCACCTGAGGGTTTTATTTTCAAAAGAAAATGATCACACATTTGGACTAAAATGAATAATTTTCTCACCTATATTATGTATTCTTAGGCCTTTAAAATGAGGTGTGTTTATTCGCTTGTCTAAAATGGCATATATTTTAAAGTAAAATGGTTAATTATTAGTATTAAGTTTACTTTAAAATGTGGAACATTCCATTTTAGACAAGCGCCCAAAACATTAACAAATAAAGCATAGACGTCCATCTTGAAACGTATCCAGAACTATGTTAAAGCAGGGCATCAAATCCTGCCATTAAAAACTAGTCAAACTCACCACAAACTGTGGTCCTGTTGCTCTTGTTTCAGTGCAGCTGTGATACATGTCACAGATGCACATTTATAACACATATATTATTTCTCCATTACAAGAGGATTTGATTAATTTTCACAGTTAAAGCTACAAATGCAGAAAGATTTAAGTTGAACAAACATCCTCAATTTGTGCAACTCAATTAAATTAAGTTGGTAAAATGTCTGCAGAGTATCAGACCCCTACAATGTATAAATATATTATATTGTTTTGTAACATTATATTAATAACGGGTAATACCTTAGCTTTTGCTATATTTGTGTATTCAACTTTTTTTATTGGCCCATGCAGCACATGCAACAGGATCCTACTAAACAATAAGACATCCTGTTGACACAGGATTGACTAAATGTCACAATCAAGTTACTCCCTTCATGAGCTTGTTCTATTTTCTTATTCTTTATCCTCAGACCTATTTGCATCAAAACATACTGAGAAAATGCATCATGTGCTCCACTCACTGAAATTGATGCCGAAAAAGAGTAGCTGAACCAAACCTAATTTCTTTTTGAAAATAAATCACAAATTTTGCACAACCAAATGTGCTCCTGACCTAGGAAGTTAATTCCTATGTTGAATTGAGATGTCATAAACATGAACTGCTGTTCTCCCATAGGGTGAAAAACTAAGACAACAACGCTAAACTGCAAGAACCCAAGTACCAAAGCTGGTTAGTCAAGTTTATCACAAGTCAACTAGTGTTAATAATAATTTCACTGTCACTGTCCTTACCAAGCTATGAAAGAGATAAATGTTTCGCAGTGTTTATCTATTGATATGAGCGTAAATTTGTTAAATGTTATTACTGTCTGTAAGTGCTTTATCAGTTTCCTTTATTTTGCTTTTTCCTTGAGTGACTTTAAAACCTGTAACCTCCTGCTAAATGGTCCTTGTTGTGCAGAACTAGTGGGTCCTGTCACAAGTACTAACCTACTGCATCAGGTAATTAGGCAAAAGAATGAACATATATGCCACATAAAAAAGGATTAGTGTGGTTTCTATTTTCTGGTGAAGCTGTAGTGTGGAAGAGTATTTAATCCTCAGGTTTAGGCATTGTGTGGAAATTGACTGCTTTGATGTTTTTCTACATTTTTATCTGATGTCATTGTAAATGGGCAAACTGCAATTTTTGCACCATTGTTGTTGCAATAAAACCAAGAAAATGAAATGTAGTTGTTGTACTATTATTTTTTATTATTGATGTGAGTATGAAGTTAACAGGTTTGGTTCATGCTATGCTAACTGTGTATTGTACAGTAGGACATGTGGATCCTATGGAAGCCCATTGATGCCACTAAAAGGAACGCTAAGTCAATATTATATAAACAAAACATAAAAAGTAAAAGATTTTGACTTGAGAAAATATTACATAAAATGTCAAAATGATGGGATCGAAAATTAACATCAGTCCAAATCTCGACTTATTTAATCATGACTTATTTTTTCTTTTAGTGGAGGAAATGGCCCGGCAATAGAAATGTAACTAAAAGCAGCATTTTGTGTTTGGTGTAAAAACTATAGTCTGCTCGTCCCGTGTATTTAAGATGTTTTAACACGTGTATGAAGAAGAGATAGCTGATATGTTTAATAGCTGCTTCTACTTTGTTGCCGGATAAAAGCTAAGGACCAGATTGAAACAGTGACCTTGCACCGAAAAGCAGAGACATAAAGGAGACGAAAGTGGTGAAGAGGGACCAGAAACCAAATCGCAGGCGTGTATAAATACAAGGGACATAACTTGTGTACGTAGCCAGAAGAAAGTAATGTTTTTTTGCAACGTTAGCTAAGTAGCTAATGTCATTTAGTGAGTTGTTCACAAAGACAGTAGAGTTAGCTATGCTGGTTTAGTAAGCTAACGTTAACGGCACTAGCTTAACATTATCGTTAGTTTAGCTAACTTAGCTTTTAGTTAATTTGCCCAGTTTTAGTTAAAATTCATCCAGAAGTATGTTTGCTAAAGTTCAGTTCACTTCTCGTATGTATATTTCCATTTCTTTAACCTGAACCTTGTTATTAACACAACCTGTCGTGTGTTACCACCCTGAACCCAACATAGCTCCAGTTATGTGTAATGGCTGCGTCGTGTTATAATGTAACTGACGGTAATGTTAGATAATCTACAAATATTGATTGTAGGTGAAATAAGATTTAATAACGTTAGCACCATCGCTGCCTAGTCCCTCCGTTTTTCAGCTGCACCATTTGAACTTCATGTCGGGAGAAGTTTAAGCTGCGGCTGCACCTCTGCTGAGCGGCCAACAGGGGGCTCCGTGCGCCTGCTGGTGTGGACTGTACTGTGTGACAGTGACAACAGGAGGGACAGACTGCATCTGGACACTTCACTGAGGGACAGCGTTTAACACGTGTGCTACTTCTAATGAGAAATCCCTGAGATCATGGCATAATTGATATATGGCTGTTAGGGCCTAATTGATGAGGTATGGGCTGTGTTGGTTGCAGGCATATGTTTCTTCACCTGTCTGTTTAGGCGGAACGAGGTCCTTTTTAGTAAGTAAAGTAACAGAGGAAGTGACCTTTTCGAATGAACTACATTCATATATAGATTGTTATAACTGGTGCATAGGCAGCTTTTTAATGCTGTAGTTGACTGAGATGGTGCTATGTAGAAATGTCATTCTGCAGAACAGTAAACGCATGAGTGCAGCGCAAAGAACACTATTTACCACTAAAAAGTGGCATAAAATAAAAAGAGCTGCACAGATGAGGCAAAACATATCACTTAGGTGCAGCTGTTAAGTAAATGCGTCCATTGCCTGTGCGGTCTTTCCACAAAGTTGACGTGTGCTCCGTAGAGTCACCGCCCACTCTGTTATCTTCCCACATTAATATTCAGTGTGTGCATGTTATCAGCAGGAAACCTCATCTGAGGATCTACAGTCGTCTGAATAAATCCCTCCGCGGCCCGAGCAAGGAGAGCCACTCCACTGCATGTTACCAAATATTACGCCATCCTCCGGTTATAGTTAGTTAGTTTTTTGTTTTTTGTTTTTTTCTTTTGGACAGCCCGCATGCTCTGCCCAGTCAGATTTTGTGCATCTGCTGGCACTGGTGGGAGGACGACGGCGCTGACTGCAACGCACTGCGATGCAGAGAAGGGGGGAATAAGGAGGTAATGCCTGTATGAGCTGCACGCCTGAAGCCCACAGCAGCAGCAGCAGCAGCAGCAGCAGCAGCCGCCGTCTCCTCCAGTGCGGACAGGGTGCAGGGAGGTGCTGTTGGAGTTCGTGCGCACACCTCTGGGCGCAGCTACCGAAGAGGCTCGAGGTATCTGTGCTGCACCGCAGCTTTTCAGAGGGATACCGTCTTGATACGTGACTCTGAGACCAAAACTGCCCTGGCTAGGGATCTGAGAGGGAGGGGGCCCTAGCGCGGCACCCCGCCCGTCTCGCATCCTCCACACTGCAGGGATAACGACCTAAACTGTGATATCCCCGCGCAGTAACCACCGAGCAGGTGTTGGTGGCGGCGCTGTCATCGCCAGTAACGCTTTCCTCCATCCCGCACCTCTGCGCCAAAGGTAAGCTCTGCCAGCCAGTAGCACGCCGTCAGGAATGAAGGGGCTGTTCAGGTGTGTATGGCTTCCAGCACTTGCCGCGATGATGATGATGATGATGATGCTCATGCTCATATGTGTCATGAAACTGCCTCTGCGTCGCCCTATGCGTATCGCGTTGTGCTTTTGCTGTAGTTTTTGCACGGCAGGGGATAATTGATGGATTTGTTTTATTCATGCATGCGTCCTGTGAAAGGGATGCAAGAAAAGAAAATGACGTAGGGAATTCCCACAGTAATCCAATAGCGAGCGATGACACCTGCACATTCCGCCAGTGCGGTCCCTATATGGCCTGCTCAGTCATGTGCACGGCCTCGGCAGCGCACAGATTGATTTGAGATGATTAAACTGGAAGACAAACTGTTATGTAACCTGATTTTGCTGACGTGATTTTGCCATGAGCGGGGGTTACCTTCACGTCTCTTTTGCTCTGAGATGCTGAGAGACCAGTAATCAAGAAAGTGGCTCGTGTTTACATCGATATGAACGGTGATCACTAAGCTCACTGTATCTTTAATTGAAAAAAAGTAATCCTAATTCAGATGTGGTGATATAATCCAGTCATGCAGGGGTGCAGTGTTTTTGATCAGTTTCCTTTTGAGCGCTTCCAGTGCATAAATTGCTTACACTTTTCTCCACTGTGTGTGATCTGCTTTCAAGGTGGGGGTGGGTTCAAATCAGCAAAACTGCAAACCTGCACAACTTTCTCAAAATATGATATATTAAGCAAGCCTGTTAGTCGAGATGAAGCAGAACAAGCAAAAATACAATTTAGCTTCATTTTGTCCCTGTGGATCATCACAAAAAACTAATTTCTTACGCTGACATCATACAGAGAGACAATCTGTGATTGTTTGCTTCTATGACTGTTCAGGTTTGTGCAGAGAACTTACACTGCTGCTTAAACGTTTGGGATCACTTACAAATCTTCCCAAGAAAAACATGTTTTCATGCAGCTGACAATTTAATGAATCAGACTTCATTCTTTAAAAAACATCAATTATTAGCAATTGTCAGTCCTCTGGATCATTCTCTTGATATAGCTGCTAATTCAGGTTAATCATTTTATCAGGCTAATTGATTATGAGAAAACCCTTTTGCAATTGTGTTGCTCAGCTGAGAACAGTTGTATTAATGGAGTTAACAGGGGAGCATGGAGTTCTTTAGGTTAGTTTACTATCGGAACATCAGCAGTTGTTTGTTTGTTTACAGGTTCAAAATGGCCAGAAAGAAAGAAACTTTCATCAGAGACCCATCAGTCTATTGTTGTCTTTAGAAAGGAAGGCTACTCAATGCTAGAAACTGTGAGGAAAGTTTTCTTATCATGCTGTAAACTACACCCTTCACAGAGGAGCACAAACTGACTCTAACAAAACAGAAGAAGTAGTGGGAGGCCCTGATGCACAACTGTGCAAGAAGGCAAAGTTCTCAGAGTGTGTAGTTTAAGACAAAGACGACTCACAGGTCCTCAACTGGCAGCTGTCAAACACAGCATCAATAGTGAGGTGGAGACTTAAGGACGCTGGACTTCACAGCAGAATTGCCAAGAAGAAATACCTTTAGTCAAGCATGGTGGAGGCAGCGTGATGGTCTGGGTGTTTTGGTAGTAAAATAGAAGATTTGTACAGAGTGGAAGGGACATTGAGGAAGAAAAAGCTATGAAAATTAACAGCTAGAGTGTCTAAGGTCTGCCAGGCTGGAAATGCTGCAAAAGGTGTTTTTATGAAGGCAAACTTTGTCATTATTTCCATGAAAATCATTATTTCTAACTCTGACAATGTCGGCATGTCCTGTTATTTTGCTATATTTGCTATACAGACTAGTTTCATGTGTGTTTCCTTGGAACGGAAACATTTCTAAGTGATCCCAAATTGTGAGCAGTTGTGTATATTGTCAGTTGCAGACGTGTCTGATAAACAATGAGTGAAATACCCATGAAGTTTTAAAGTTGTAATTGAAGTCCTTAATTACTTACTTCATGCCAAAGCATACAGGCAGATATAGAAAGATAATGTTCAAACCAGACCACGTAACACATAATCTGGCTGTACTAACTTTAGTTAACACAACTAGAATCTGCTCATTTACTGCTCATGATTCAAAGCATGTTCCTTAAAATGGCTCCTTCGCCCTGTATCACCATAATGTCATACTGCAGTATCAATACAATACTGAAGGCTCACTATGAGAATCATACCCTCTCAAGAGTCAAGCAGCTTTTGCCTGACGTCTCCTTGACTTACTTGTTTTGTAGGTCCTTCACAGCTTACAGTCCCCTCCAAAAGTTGTGGAACAGAAAAGCCTTTTTATTTGTGTTTGCTGTACACTGAAAACATTTGGCTTTAAGATCAAAAGATTAATATGAGTTGAAAGTTAAGAATTGAAGCTTTTATTTCCAGGTGTTTACATCTGGATAGAACATAGCGCATAGCAACACAGCAAGAGGGAAAACAATTAGAGGCTTTTCACAAACACTGTGTATAGCTATTAAAACAATTTAGAATGAAAAATCAAAGCTGTATTCTGGACATATGCCTTCAGTGTACAGCAAAATTAAATTAGAGGGAATATATAGTTTTTCCACTTCTTATTAATACATGGAGGTTGGCAGCATTGCACAATTTCCAGCATAGATCCACTCCACCTTTTACTTGAATAGAGGTCTAATCTCTTAGGACTTTCAGTGCAGACACTTTAACTTTTCATGGCCAGAAAAGCGGGTGTTACTAATTATATAAACAACAGCTCTGGTCTAATCTGGTGTCCTCGTAAATTATTACAAAGTCGCAGTGAGCCAGACATGATGGCAAAGACGTTCAACATTTGCTTGGTTTGATAAGCTTTTGTGTGCAAGATCGTTTATAGTGTATTTTTCAAATTAGAAAGAAGTATCGTTTCAATGTCAATATAGACAGTATGTTATCAACATTACATCATTTATAGAAAGGTCAGCATTCTAAAATTGGTGAGAGCGATCTCAATCAGTCTTCTGGCATGAAAGCCATTTTCAAGTGGCTGAGGCCTGTCATGGAGGGATACCTCCTGAGGAGTGACTCATCCCAGACATGTACTCCCAGGCCTGACGTGTGTAGAGAAATACCCTGTGCAGGACAGAGGTGCACTTTTCCAGGAATGGGAACACCATTGCTGTAGCCTGTGTTCTCTCACAATGACTCACATATCTGCATGCTCCAGTGTGGCCTTACTGCAGTGAGTAGTAGTCAGGTGGACCACTTAGTCTTCATTCACTTTTCTCAGTCAGTAGGTACTATTTCCTCTTCTTGTATTTTTTTTTCCACTCCAAAAACCCGAGCATTTGAAAGCGTGGACAAGGGAGTTCGCATCTTGCTTCTGTCATGTGGCAGCTCATTTGTTTTACGTGTAAAGCTTCTTTATGCTGGTTGTGTGTTTTGTTCTTAACTTTGTCTGTCACTGAGGCACAATAAGACCTCTGTGTTACTGTGTGTGTGCCAGCTCCCCAAGGTGCCCGTTCTGTCAGGCTGTAAAGTGCTGCAGTCACCTCCACAGGGGCACAGAGGGGTCCCTCTGCTGACACCAACACACACACACACACCCACACACACACGCACAGGCAAAGAGAGAAAGACAGACAAAGCCAGCGAGTGAGGAAGGAATCCCTTCACCTACATCACAGCATCTACAGCTCAGAGCATATATCCAGTTGGCAAAATGGATTAATACTAGTTATTGCTGTACTATTATCATTTTTCATCATTCGTTTCTGCAGTCTGGAAAATTAGTTAAATATCACATTTTTAAACTGAAATCAAAACAGTGTATTTTCAGCTGCACAAAAGTTGTGCTTTTGTTAAGTTGTGTCCACCCACTGAAAGTATAGCTCACTGATGTGTTTCTATAAATAAGCTTCTGCAGTCTTTAGATACACACATACAGACTTGGAAAAAATTGTTGGTACCCTTCTGTTAAATTAAGAAAAACCCACAAGTCACTGAAATAACGTGAAACTGACAAAAGTAATAATAAATAAGAATTTCAGACATAACTTTTGAGTTGTGGTTTAACAGATGTGTTTTTTCAAAAACAAACTCATGAAACTGGCCTGGACATAAATGATGGTACCCCTAGAAAAGTTTGAAAATGAATTTGATCATGTTAAACCAAAGTGTGTCCTGTAATTAGCATCGCAGGTGTCTTCACATATGTAATGATTCAGTCTGCCAATTTAAGGGGTGAAAAGTAGTAACTGTGTTGTTTGGTATTATGGTGTGTACCACACTGAACATGAACCACAGAAAGCTAAGGAGAGAGTTGTCTCAGGATATTAGAAATAAAATGATAGACGGACATGTTGAAGACTATAGGACCACCTCCAAGCAGCTGATTTGATGTTCCTGTGCCTACAGTTGCACATAATATTCAGATGTTTAAGGTCCTCAGGAATGTAGCCAATCCCCCTGGACATGACTGCAAGAGGCAAATTGATGACAAATTGAAGAGAAAAATGATATGAATGGTAACTAAAGAACCCAGAATAACTTCCAAAGAGATTAGAGGTGAAATCCAAGATCAAGGTACATCAGTGTCAGATCACATTGTCAGTCACTGTTTGAGCCAAAGTAGAGTTGAAGGAAGAAGACAGAATAGGACTCCACTGATGAAAGCAAATCATACAAAAGCGAGAAAATTCCTATTGACAAGTCACAAAGCTTTGGGGTGAATGTCCTTTGGACAGATAAGACAAAACTGGAACCCTTTGGCAGGTCACATAAGCTCTATATTCGCAGACGCAAAAATGCAGCATACAAAGAAAAGAACACTGTACCCACTGTGACACATTGAGGAGACTGAATTATGTTCTGGGGCTGCATTGCTCCATCTGGCACAGCTTCAATTTAATCTCAAGACTATCAAGGTATTCTGGAGTAAAACGTGCTGCCCAGTGTCAGAAAACTTGGTCTGTGTCACAGGTCATAGTGCTTTATCAAGATAATGACACAAAACACAGCTAAAAACAACCAAGAATGGCTAAGAACAAATCACTGGACTATCCTGGCCTTCAGAAGTGGCCTTCTGTGAAATGCCTCTGTTAATCTATTGTACATTTTTATTTATTTAATTTATATTAAATGTCAGTTTCATGTAGTTTTGGTCACTTTTGTGGGTTTTTATTAATTTAACAGAAGGCTACCAGCATTTTTTTCAACATTTATGCAGAGGAGAGGTGTGCGGGAGCTTGTAGTTGTGACGAGTCAGCATGTCTTGAGGCATTATGTAATCAGAGGTGTACGGCTTTATTGCGACTGTATGATGGTGTGACATGGGGGTGTTAGACCTTTTCAGGCTCCCTATTCATTGTAGTAATTGTAAAACAGGTTGAAATGCCCTCTGCCATCCTATTCAGGTAAAGTTCAGTGAAGCAATTTCAAAAGAGGGAAGAAAACAACATTCCAGCATATTCTACCATACCCTGCAAATGGGCTTCCTTTTAGTATTTGCTGTTTAGCAGTGCAAAGTATTTGGTGCCGAATAACAGCACGCTACTCAAATGACGAGCTTTGCAAGACTGGTGTCAAATTTAACATCAACCTAGAGAATGATCAGAATTAGAAACATCATTTCTTTCTTGGTTACTTATCTTGTTTATCTAAGTCCATTTCCTGAGAAGAAACAGGATCAGGTCAAAGACATGCAGAGCAGTTGCACTGAGCTTATAATAGCAATGAGAGTCTTTCAGACAAAGAGGCACAGGAATGAGTCCAGATTGTTCAATTCCTTCTCCTCAGGTCATGGTTTTTGTTTGTGCTGTTTGTAGCTGGCTGACAGACTTCTTATCCCCTCTGTATTGAGAGGGACGGGTGCAGCCGCAGTGTCTCCCACATCAGGGTTAGACAATGCCTGGCAAACAAGGAGGGAAGATTGGACCACAGGAACACTTACATAACAACTCAGCAGTTACATATACACTTATTTTTGTTTCTTCTTCGACTGAGTAAGCTTCAGCCTGGTTGTGGAAATAGCCACTCCTTGCTGGCACTATAGGTTTATCAGGCCATGTGCACACGTGAGCAGGATTTACGTATTCCTGCATCTGTGATGAAGGTTTTATTCTGTTATAAATCCCTGTATGCAGTGTGTACGTCTGTGTGTGTGTGTGTGTGCGTTGGGGACGCACTCTGCTAATCTTGTCGAGTCAGGACCGTCCAGGCTTTCCTCATGTCAAATGCAGCAGATCTTATTTCAGTATCAGGCCTGGGTTTTCTGAAAACACAGCCACATACATCAGCACAAAGGCCCATTTATCATGTCTGTTCAATCAGTTTGAAGTGCAAAGTGAATTGATTCAGAAGCTCGAGAGCCATATATTCAATATATCGGACAGTTTTTCATACAAACTGCAGCACATGAACAGATTTTTAAATTATTTCCAGTCTTAGAGAAAGTGGAGTTAAAAGAAAGAGAGTGCAGAGATTAAGATAAAAAATGAATGATATAAATGACTAGAGGAGTCTTCCACAACAGCAGTTCTGTGAAACCTTTCTATCAGCCTCAATTTAGTTCTTTTTGTCCCTTTGATAGATGTTACAGAGGAAGTTGGTAGTGGGTGCAGTTGAGGGAACGATGAGAGCAGAGAGACAACATGCACGTTAAAATGTGCATTTTGGAATCAGAGGTGAACCTCCCCATAGGGAACAGCTTTAGAGACCTGAGGGGAAAATATTGCATAAAGTGAAAGGCGCAGGAGGTTAGTTATTGTAGTTTGGCCTGGCAGTTCAGCTAATAATTATTAATGGTGAGCGTTACATTTACAGGCCAGGATGGAGGGAATTACTGTTCCTTTATTTTAAACTACAAGGTAAACTGTCAGTGATGGCCGTCAATTGAACTGGATTTGCAATCCGAACTTTTTTATGAAATGCTGTGACACATACAGTTCACACCGCACACTGAGGGCTGCAGAGGAGGCAGTGGTTTCAAAGCATCACTGAACAGCTAAGCTTTTGAGAGTTATACGCTCTTAAAATGCCAAAGATATCAGGGCTTAGCTCAGACTACAGCCCACATCATTTTCCAGTGACTGCACCAGGCACATATTAGCTGAATATTACCAAACCTTTCTCCTTTAGAAAGAAAAAAAAAAAAAAAAGCCGTTGGCTAGATTCTGAAGTCACATGCCATCCTTCCTTTAAAACAAAATGGCTCTGGTTGAGACTGACAGTAGCATTCCCAGACAGTCCCCAAACGGACTGAAAAGCTTCCTGGGAGGCAGATAGAGCTGCCTGTCTCCTTTCTCTGTTTAAACTGAAACAGCCTATACTGACATACACACACAGTTACATCGATGTCACAGGTGTGCGTGTGTGTGTGTTAGTGTTATTCAGATGATTCAAACATTTATTTTGGCAATAACAGATTTCAGATTAGATATGTTGAGGTTACTGTTCTTCACAGGATGTTGATTTTACCACTAAGAGAAACTTGTGCAGCTTAGGCCTAGACTTAAATTTTAATAGTATACCGTGTTTGCTGCTTACTTTTCTAAAACTGTAATTCCTCTTTCAGTAGAAGGACTGGTTGTGCAGGGTTATTTGTGTTGATGACATGTTCTTTAATATCAAACAAACCTTCTGCCTCCAGGCATTTTTTATAAGTTCCAACTCATGGCTTGCAATCAGTGAGAGCTATTTTGTAGCTCACTAAATTCTGTCTGTTCCTCCTTATCTTCAGGTTCCCACTACCACTGGAAGACATGGAATAAGAGTGGCATAGATCGTGACTGTGGTTGGACATCATCCACTTCGACAGTTTTGGTACAAGCACCAAAAGGTCGTATAGCGGAGGCCTCCTGGGTAGAAGAAGTCAAGTGACCTACAACCATAAGGATTTAAGTTGAGTCTACAAGGATAAATCAGCAAAATGCATCTTTACTTAGAGACCCAGTTCAATCAATAGGCCACTCCTCTGCGTCTTCATAGGCCTTCTCATCATCTTCTCATAGTTAACTCTTCACCCGACACACAAGATGCGTCCTTCCCTCGCCACAGCTGTTCTACCACCCAGGACCCGCTCCCACAATCCACCCAACTTGGCTGTTGGGGGCCGCGAACACCTGTCAGCTCCACGAAGGCGCAGCCCCAACCTCCGACACACCCTCAGCCCAGAGAATCTGCGGACCCTGGCCGAGAGGGGGGGGGGCTGCTGTTGATACCACCTCTGTCGTCAGCAGTACCATAGGGCTTCCACGGGCTAACAGTGACACAGACCTGGTGACCTCCCAGAGCCGGTCCTCGCTAACAGCATCCACTCTGGAGTACACACTGAACCGTGGCCAGAATCTTGTAATATCCTGGGACATCAAGGAGGAGGTGGATGCTACTGACTGGATTGGGCTTTACCACATTGGTGAGATGATGATTTTTATTTATCTATTTGGTAGTAGAGCTGCTTTTCTATAACAGATCATGGTCAGATCTCAAATCTCAGTTCTTGAGTTAAGGCTGAACTGCATAAGGATAAGTTCAAGTGGTGAAATACATGCAGTCTAAATGCTGATTATTCAGACTGCATTCTTGATCATCACATTTTCTTTCCAAGCGTGAAGTGTTTTTTTGGTGAGCAGTTCTGGAGACTTGCAGGCACTCAGGACGAGAGCTTATTTGACCCTAGCTGTCCTCAAAGCTTTTCAGCTGATCCCAGTGTTTTGCTATCAGGAGCTCAGAATAGCCAGGTAGAGTCTTGCAAGAGCTTCCAAGTTTGAGTCAATACTGAAAGAGGAGCTATTGAGACTTTACACTGGACCGGAGGCTGAGTCAACATGTAACAGCTCTGCCTCGGTGTACGATAACACACACCATCACTACCCGTGTGCATCTTGAAGGCTTTACATTGACCTGCTCAAACTGTCCATCATGGTGAAAAGTAATACAGGAGCAGCTGTACTGCATCAGCACATTTATTTTTAAGAATCTATGATTTCTTTGTTTTGCTGACATACTAAAGAGCTGACGTCACTTTTTGTGCTTTGAATAGACAAATCACTTATCTTACATCACTACATCATCAGACATCTGTGTGGGCTCTAATTTAATAAAGATTTGAAGTAATACAAATCTAAATAAGACAGGAGAAAGCCACCTGAGAACCAAAAAGAAAATAGGACCATGTGTATGTACTGTATATAATGTATGTCATATTGCATTCTCCCACACAGGGACAAAGAATGTCTGTCTGAATTTTCTCAAAGTATTAGATATTATATATTTTTCTTGTGCAGTTCTGTTTTTGTCCTCTCCACAGAAGCTTTGTCTCCATATGAGAGAACCAGACAGTGTCAGCCAGCTCTTCTCTTATTTATCCAGTAGAATGTAGATTGACCACCTGAGGGATGAGTGTATTCATATTGTCTGTTCTGCTTTGTGGTGCTCAGTCAATATCTGATTAAGATCTCTGTTATATCCAAACGTTGCTCAGTTACATTCACTAGCAGCTTTTTTTGTAGTGAGCAGAGCTCCTGTTTGACTTTAGCCTCAAGTTTCTGATAGACAACGGTTTTAGCTAGACTCAAGTACAATAAAGAGGATGATGAATAAGGAATAGCAAACAGAAGAAGAGTGTAACATGACTAAATGACTTTCATTAATAATGAATTTCACAAATCCATTACTGTTAAATTTACTTAAAGTAATTAACGTTGCTTATTTTACATTCTTACTTTAAGTGAGCTTACTTTTTGAATGTCACATGCAATCCACACTAATGGCTTCAGTTTTGATCAATGTCGCCTTTTTTTTATTAAGGATGACAAAAGCTTAAGCAGATATTTCATAATCTTAGCAATGGATACTAACATCATTATTTATTTCTGCAAATAAAGACAAATAATCATTCAAACATGTTTATCAAATGCTTATGCTTCTGATGACTTCCAGGGCTTAGATGGTGTAAACCAGGCCTACTGGTGCTGGGTAGGGCGTCAGCTCACTTCATATCGATCATAATGCCTCCAGGACTTCATTAGCTGCTCCAGGGTTTTTCCACCCACAGGGGCCACCACTTTCCTCGACTAAGCAGACATTCAATGATAAGCAACTACCCTTCCCTCCTCTGACACCTTCAAATGCAAACACACACATACACACATAGAGGACACACTTCTCCCTCGACTCCACCAGACAACTGAGTTTGGTGTTTTATTAATCTGTGTGCAAAAGTGCTCCGTACAGCGGAATTCCCCTTCCCCGCTTTTAACTCAGAGGAAGTTTGGTGTCCTTCTGGTTGGAAGTTGTAGCAAGGCTATTTTGGGAATGGATTTCACTGGATAAGGGCGAACTTGTGTTTTGGAAGAAACTATCCGCAGACTAAACACACTGAAAGGCGGAACTGTTGCAGCTTGGTTGAAGTTTTTCACATCAGAGCACTGTCATCATCTGTTGTTTGATTTAACATTCTTTGGTCAGAAATCAGAGAGAATGTAAACACAGTAAGAGCATTAAAGTAACACTCACTTATGTTTAACAAAGCATTCTGCACTTTTCCAGATGAAACCAGTCCGTCCAATGTGTGGGACTGTAAGAACAGAGGGGTAAATGGCACCCAAAAAGGTCAGATTGTCTGGAGACTGGAGTCGGGGCCCTACTTTATGGAGCGTAAGTTCCCAGAAGCACTCATACTGTACTTCAGAATGAATTTCATCCTATTCTTAAAAATAGTCTGCAGTCTGTTGGTTTGTAAATATTTTGCAAATGTGCAATATTAACCATATAGTTCAAATTAATCTCACTATACATTGGAAGTTTAATGATGACCCTTGTATACTCTATGACACATTTAAACACATCATTACTATTCCACTACAGTAAAAGTGCACTATAAAAACAGGCAGGGATTGATTGCAGTGTTTTCATATTCAATAACTCTTCATTGCTTCCATAACAGCAGAGACCAAGATCTGTTTCAAGTACTACCATGGAGTGAGTGGAGCCCTACGAGCCACGACTCCCTGCATTACCGTGAAGAATCCAGCAGTCCTGGTCTGTGTCCTGGTCTGTGTGTGTGTTTGTGTGTGTGTGTGTGTGTGTGTGTGTGTGAGAGAGAGAGAGAGAGAGAGAGAGAAAGTCTTCGGTCTGAGATTTAGTCATGCAGAGTGTCAGGTTTTATCGCAGGTTTAGCATTTTGTTGACCAGGGATGTACAGAAAGCTTCTAAGGCGCAGAAGCTAAAATGTGAAAGGGGCAACACAGAGTAATTTTCTAGTGCTTCCATTATTAATGACAGATACAATAAATACTGAAAGTTGATTTTTAACTTAAAATTCATATAAAGGAGACCCAAATTTACATACATTGTCTTACGTGTATTTGAAGAATCTTGAATTTGTTGTATGGAGACTGGTTGAATGCACGTCAGACCCTTACTTTCTTTTTGTCGTTGGTTGTGCAAGATGCTCTTTGTCTGTATATAGAAGGATAAACAGTTGTAGTCATGTACACTACAGATGATTAGCCCCCTTTATAAAATCCAAGAAACCTTTTCCATGGAAATTACTATAACCAAAAGTTGAACTACTTCCAAAAGAACAAAGACAAAATCCCCACTAAGTTTGACAGATATTTTACTGATGCGTTGTTTTGCAACAAGAAAACACAAAAATGACAGGACCAAAGTTGTGATTTTCTTTTCCTTTCTTTCTTTCAGAACACAGCTGAGCAATCAGTTAGCATTTGATTTCCGCACACTCAAGTGGACAGGGCTAGTACTACTTAAATACTTGATTGAGAGGAACTACTCTTAAATTCTTACAAGTAATTGCATGAAGAAAGTAAAGAAATCAGTCTGGAACTTAGAAATGCTCTCAAGGTGCTCATTTTAAGGGGAAAGGCTCCGCTGCCATCTCTAACACAGCTGTACATTCAATCAAGGTCCTGGAGGGGCCCTCTTAGAGCCCAGATCTCAGCCATGTCAATAAGCTGTGTTGGGAGCTCAAGGTTAATGTCCATGCCCAGAAAACACACAATTTGGATGAGCTGGAACAATGTGCCATGAAAGAATGTGTCAACCTAGTTAGCAACAGCCACAGAAGGGTTGTTGTCAGTTTTAGTCAGCCACCATTGACTATTGTCAGAGGGATAATAAAATTGCTTCAGTTCAGCTCATCAGTTAATTGGACATCTTGTCATACTTTTTTTGGAAGCAGTCACACTACTGTTCTGAGTGATTATATTTCCGATTATTATCTGTGGTTGTGTTTGTTCTGAGGTGTACAGATTGTGACATGTGTCTCTTCTCTCTCAGGTGGAGGGGCTGACAGAGCAGGTGGGCATTGAACATCCTCGGAAATTGATCAGCTTTACTTTGACAGGTGAAATGAGAAGTTTACATTACATTTATATATTGTTTGGGAGTCATTTTGACTGATATAAATATTAATGAAAAAAAGTGTGTCTTTTAGTGGCACAGACAACGCTTTAATCGGTTTAAGTAACCAATTAGAGGAAAAGCTGGAAGTGAACTCAACACCTTTTTAAATCTAACAAAGCAAACAAACACAGACCAGACTTTTAGATTTTTAGCTGAGTGAAACAATCTTATCATCATCTTTGTCAAACAGTCCCCTCGGGAAAAGCTAGCGTAAACTTTCAAAGCTGTTTTCAGGAAACACTGTGGTCTTGGAATTTCAAGAGGTGTTTTCCTGACAGAGAAAAACATTGCAAACTGACTTTGGTTTTTCTAACTAAGTCAAGTAATACCAGGATTGTTTGAATGAGTTTAAAAAAACGGAAAGTATTTTTACAACCCAATCCAATCTCTGTATTGAACGATATGTATCTGCAGGTCAGGTTTTGTACCAGAAGGCAGACTGGACGTGGAGAAAAGAGAATCAGTTACTGTCATTCTGTGTTTTGTTGCAGATCTGCGTGCCACTGGCTTGAAGAAGGGAATGTTTTTTAATCCAGACCCGTACCTGAAGATGTCCATCCACCCAGGGAAGAGGAGTGTCTTCCCTGTCTTCAGCCACCATGGACAGGAACGACGATCAGCCATCATCGCAAACACCACCAACCCCATCTGGCACGGAGAGGTGTTTTACATCATTGTGTTATCAGTCAGAGGAAGCATACACTCTCACTCTCTAAAAACAATGTATTTACATTATATATACACATATATACACAGCTAAAAATATATTGACCATATATTGTTTGATTTTTTTTGTCTCTACGCAGAAATACACATTTGTAGCACTAATGACAGACATCCTGTACATCGAGGTAAAGGACAAGTTCGCAAAAAGCAGACCAATCATTAAGCGCTTCCTCGGTCAGCTTGCTATCCCCGTCCAGCAGCTTATTGAAAAGATACCTGGGTAGGTTCACACACCCAGGCGCATGCACAAACAGAACATACTCTGTGTATAAATAAAGCACTCATCTCAAGCCTAATCCCAATCAGAATCAAATTTTTTATGATCCGCTTACATGATTGTTCCGTGCACATGCTCACAGAAACCTTCGTGAATAATGTCTTCTTTAAATCGGTAAAGTATGTATATTGCCATTTTAGTCAAATCACTATTCACTTACAGGTGAGATCATGAGGTTGATCTGTCCTTGTGTCTTTTTCCTTTTCTTTCTTTTTGTTGAGAAAATGGACACTACAGCCTGTTGTTGTTGAGTTGGTTGTTTTATGGAAACCACTGGCACTTGCTTGAGTCTGGGACTCTAGTTTTGCATTGTACGTGCTCTAGAGGAAGACATCAGATGGTTTAAAAGATTAGTGGTATGACCTGTCTTTGCAGTGCACACTACTCTGCCTGTCAGTTGAACTTAAAGTAGCCAAAATATCTTCACACTAACAAATTTCCCAGAGCCTTCTTTTGAACAATATTTGTGTTGATGTTTACAGTAATACTGTTCATTAACATATTCTTTCGTCATTTTTCTCTGTTATCTTACTCACGTTCTTTGTATACAGGTGTACACGGCAGCAGTAGCACAAACATTATTGTGTGTGTGTTAGTTCCAGCTGCTGCTCCTAACCTGATGTGGTCGTACAGTAATTTTATTTCAGCCACGATTTGTTCTGTGCTGCACAATATTTATTATTATTAACATTGTTTGTCACAAAATGAATTGAATTAGTTATTTTAACGTTGTTTCCATGTTTTTAAGTTATGTTGAGGAAAATTATTTTACCTTAATTCTCTTATCAGATCTGTTTGTCTATCTCACTGTTTGTCTGTCCAGTGTCCAGCCTGTGAATTTCTCTCTATGTCGCCGCCTGCCCACTGAACATGTAAGTGGCCAGTTGCAATTCAAAGTGGAGCTAACGTCAACAGGCCCAGATGGTAAATCTGCCTCTAAATCTCATGTTCAAAATGTATTTTCTTTAAAAGTGTTCTTTTTTATTAACATGCAACCTGTGTTCCTACTACAGGGGCTTCACCTGATTCTATCATTGGTATTTCATCTTTAAATGGGGCTCCAGGGACACCATCCGATGATGAGGACCTCCCACATAACCTGCCAGGAGTTGTTTCTGCAGGGCCCTCCCCTACGGGTTCCCAGGGCTCCCAGGGCATGTGGGAAGGCGGAGCCACGGCCTGCCCAGAAAAGGACTTGACTTTTGTCAGACCTGAGACTAGATTTGTGGAGCCTGAAAGCCTGTCTGGTCATGAAATGCTCCAGAGGTCACTCAGTGAGGGCTTGGATGCTATTGAGGCACCAAAGGGCCCTGGTGAAAGACCCCTGGGTGCAGCTTCACCAAAACTGCGCTCTAGCTTCCCTACACACACGAGGCTCAGTGCCATGTTGCATATAGATTCAGACGAAGATGAGGAGAGATCGGGGGCTGCTGACGTCACTCCGGTGCTGCTGTCACCACTGCTAATGAATGGAGAACCTCCAGATGTCAGTGGTCCTGAAGAAGAAGACCCATTTCCTGAGCTCCAGCAGGAACCTGAACAGCTAGAGCCATCAGGACTGAAGGAGGAGCCCTGGGGTGCAAGCGCTGTGACAGAAGACGTGCCCTTTGAGGTAGAGGTGGCACTGGAGGTGGCGGTAGGTCTGGATTTGGAGGATGTTTTAGAGCCAGATGTGTTCTCTGAAGTGGAAGAGGCTCCTTTCACAGACACTGTATCTCAGAATGCTTTGCCAGAGGGTGGAGAGGTGCCTGAGGAAGGAAGGATGCCTGGCGAAGACCCCTCATCAGAGATTGATACCTGCTCCATGGCAACAGCCCCACAAACAGCTTTTTCATCTTCAGAGAGCTGTCCAGTCACACTGACTATTGCTGTTGTGAGTTCATTATTCTGATTTGGTCACAACCAAAGGTCCAACTATTTGTTCACATCTATTGCTACAAAACTTTGAATGTTCCTGTTGATTAATCTGTTTATTATTATGATTTTTATGTTTAATTAATTAATTGTTTAGTCTGTAAAACATCAGATAATCTCAGAGCAGAATGTTGAAAACAAGAAAGAAAATAGTCTTGGTCTTTCTAGTGTGTGTTGTTTTATTTTTTGTTCACACAGGTTACCTTCAAAGCAAGTCAAAACAAGAATCATATTTTATATAGAAGGATATTTTAACATTTTTATATATATATATATATATATATATATATATATATATATATGTGTGTGTGTGTGTGTGTGTGTGTGTGTGTGTGTATACCTGTATATATTTATGAGCAGTTGAATTAGGATATTATCTGAGGTTTGTTAAAGAAAACTCTTTAACAAACCAAATTATTTCTGCATTGCACACATCATTCTTCCTTTGTTTGCACTGTGCTTATACCTATAAACATGTGAACATTTGTCACTGTGCTTGTGCACAATACATGCAAAAAAGAGGTCACTTAAGTAGCCATTTACTTCTACACAACCACAGTAGCAAGTTGACATTTAGTAAACCACTCAAAAATGAAATTAAATAAGCAAAACACTCACCATCAGTGCTGATCATAGTCTGTTCAGCTAGTCACACGTGTCTACATTCTGGTGTGTTAGTATAATATTTAGCTGCTTTCAAATGTAATACTAATGTTTTATCTTCCTTAATGTATGTGTCGGCACAGTTCACTACTGTCTGGCATTCGCCTCACTAAAGGGTGTAACATACATATTTTAAAATCAGCCAGTTAGAGATACTTTTGCTTGTTGTTGGGTTTGTCATGTTGAAGTAATAATTTTTTAGTCACTGATTATTCAACAGATATTCCATGATTCTTACGTCTGAGCTGTCACAACACACTTTTGCATGAAATCGAACATCTCTTTTGTTTTTTTGTGAAGGAGCCAGTGCTGCCTGACTGACTGACTCTGTATTTTACAATTATATTGAAGAAGGAGACCTTGCATATCTTAACCTATATCTTGGTATGTGTGATGTTTTGTAGGAAGCAGAGGAGGGAGCAGAGACGGCCATAGATCCAGGGGGACATGTCATTTCCGGCACCCCACCAACCAATCAAGCTGTAGATGATGAAGGGGGTGGGCAAGCTGCTGTCACTGAGGCTGGAGGTGATGCTCCGGCAGCCAGCGCGCAAGAGGAAGTCGAAGAGAACAGTGTGAGGAGGCTGAGCCTGCAAGCTGTGGGGGGCGTGGCTGAAGAGCAGGAGGGGGAGGAGGCAAAGGCACATAAAGATGCAGGGTCTGTGGACTCAGAACAAGTTACTACAGAAACAGACAGAGAAGAAGGTGAAGCTGTTTCCTCTGCTTGTTGTAGGAGAATCTGTTCTAAAAGTGTCTCAGTGCATTTTCAAACGTATCATACTTCATTGTCACTGCGTTGAAACAAAATTCCTTTTGTCTTTTAAATGTTTTTTGTGTTCAGGTACCCATGTCAACGGTCACCCTGTACGTTCACTTCCTTCTGTACGTCATGACATTCACCGATACCAACGTGTGGACGAGCCTCTCCCTCCCAGTGAGTGTGTGTGTCTGCATGCACTGTATTGTCTACTCTGTCTTTGTCACCAGGTGTTTTGTGTGTCTTTGTGCTTATGTGTCTCTGTATGTATGTGTATCCATGTTTATGTCCCGACTGTAACTAAAACTACATATTGTGGTCCACAAATGAACTCCAAGCAGCAGCTGTTAACACAGCTATTTCTCACTCTGTAATGACCAAAGTGGGAAAAGTAATGAAGGTTTGGATACAGAATAATATATTGATACTTTTTCCAGATAGATTGCTGTGAATGCATGTCTGCAAAATTATGTAAAAAACTGTAAAATTAATTAATAAGCAGTAAAAGATTCCTGGTTATGGCTCACCTAAAAATGAAGCATACATGTCTCGATAAAGGTTTGAGATGAATTGGTGATGTCGTTCATTGTTGGCTAGCTTTTACTTTAACAGTTGTGTTTCCCTGAGGCATTAAACACCTCCTTTGTATCCATTATTAATTGCATCTCAGACTGGGAGGCTCGTATCGACAGCCATGGGAGGATCTTCTTTGTGGACCACGTGAACAGAACCACTACATGGCAGCGTCCCACCGGACCTCCTGCCCCGCAGGGCCTGACCCGCTCCAACTCTATTCAGCAGATGGAGCAGCTCAACCGAAGGTAAAGAGGAATCTCCATCGTGGTTTTCTCAATAGTAACTTTTTCATTTAGAAGTATAGGTAAATTGAAACTGTAAACTGTATTTATTAGGTCAGTGAACCAAAGATTTAGTTATAGGCTTATAAAAATATCTACACAGAGACCTATGTTTTATGTATTGGCCTTTATTGCACATTGCCTGTGGGTTTTTCTTTATCTTCAGATTTTTGTGAACTAAAGTAACTTTGAATGACCAAAGACATTCAGAGACTTTAAATAGGGAAGTTATTCTGTATTCTGTAAATGTAAATATATTTTATACATGTATGTATACTACATACTAGTACATATTCACTAATTTGTAAAAAACTATACTTCCCCTATATTCACAGGTACCAGAGTATCAGACGGACCATAACCAACAGTGATCGGTCAGAGGAAAGCGCGGTCGACTTGCTACCTGAACCAGAGAGTGAACTGATGGCCCATTCCATTTCTGGTTAGTTTTAGTAGACCTATTATGAGCAAGTACATAAACAGAAAAACAGACATTTCATTCATAATGTGCAATATCTTTCTGTGGCTACACTTTACATCACAAACAGATAATCTGTATCAAAACTGTCCTATATTATCATAAGATAAGCTGCTTACCTTATGATCTCCTTGTTTAAACATTTGATTCGGGGTGATGATTCTGTTGCAGAGTACCGGAGAGAAAGTGCAGTCGCTCATGCAAGTGGTCGCTCCCGTCTCTCCTTGCTGCTCCAGTCGCCCAGCGCCAAGTTCCTGTGCAGCCCTGACTTCTTCACCGTGCTGCATTCAAACCCTGTCAGTCTAAAATGCTTCACCTCCTCTCTCACCTTTAACCTTATATAGATGTAGCTGTCTGCATATAAGCAGAAATATTCCTTTACTCAAATGCAATGAATTGAAATTTTTGAGTACTCATAACAGTTATTGAAGTAGGGTATGGTAACTGCTGCCTGAATGAGCAACTACAGTTCAGTAGCTGCACAGAATGTGTATCCCAGTGTTGTTTACAGGTCCAATATGGTAATCAGTGTAAGTAGCGATAAGTGATTTAGCACTTGCTCTTTAACACTTACTCTGTGTAAGACTTCCACAGACAAACTTTCTAACATTGATTATAGTTTAAATTAGTTTCAAGTTAATTCCGAAAATGTCTATCATGAAAATATTGCCATTAAAAAATCTACTATTCACATTGTCATCGGTCCTGATCTAAAGGGCCAAAGCTTCTGTTCTCTCTCTCCAATCTGCTTCTAATTACCTCACCTCTCTGCCCAGAGTGCCTACCGCATGTTTACGAGCAACACCTGCCTGAAGCACATGATCAGTAAGGTGCGTCGGGACGCTCATTACTTTGAACGCTACCAGCACAACCGCGACCTTGTCACCTTCCTCAACATGTTTTCCAACAAGCAGCTGGAGCTTCCTAGAGGGTGGGAGATGAAGCACGACCACACAGGGAAGGTGTGTGCCTGTGGCCCCTAACATTTGACTTTTGATTCTTTGCCCTGATGGTTAAATTACATGTTTTTTGTGCTGCTATTTGTAATTAAATTATAGATATTGGATTGTTTTAGCCTGAATTTGTGTAGGTTTACATCAATGTAGAAAGATCTGTGTGGGAGATGTAGTTCTACTAATGCATAGTGCACAATCAGAAAGACTCATATAAGGACAAAATAATTAATAAATTAATATTTGTGAAAATGTTTTGCAGTCAATGATTGAATGAAGTTTTGAACCATAGACCTCTCTTTGTATTTTCCATGGTGAGACCAGGCCAAACTCCAGCCACCTTCAGCTCTGGTGTCTCTGTATGCGTATACTGGACTTTATCCAAGTATGATGATGATATTTGTTCTCAATCTTCAGCCCTTCTTTGTGGATCACAACTGTCGCTCCACAACCTTCATTGACCCACGGCTGCCCCTTCAGAGCTCTCGTTCCACTGGGCTGCTGGCCCACCGCCAGCATCTGAGTCGCCAGCGCAGCCACAGTGCCGGGGAGGTGAGAGACTAGCCACTACTGCACCACTCATCACCTAGAGTCAGCAGGGTCACACAGACACTGAAATGCTTGGCCAGTTTGAACAGGCAAAATGCTTAGTGAGTTTCTGCATGGTGGGCACAGGTAGGTAAGTTATTCTGTCAAGGTCTTGCAATGGAAACATCAAGCATAATATACTTAGCTTCACATACAGTATCTGGTCAAGCTTAAGGATTTGGGATGTTGTATTAAGATGTAAGAACATTGGTATATTGCATAATAATACTGCATATACTGCTTTAAAGTGAAGTATTCACATGCTTGTAGGATAATCTGATATCTGAAAGACATAAAAAATAATCTTTTCAGTGCATTACTTTTCAATCCAATGCATTATTACAGACTACATTAACATAAACATTTTTTATTGTCACGGTTTAGTCAAGATCTTATCTGCTGAGATAATTAAATGTTTATTCTAACTGTGTGGCAGTTTCTACACAAATTCAAATCTTTCCAAGTAAATTAGAATGCCATACTTGCATTAACAGAAACTCACATGCCTAAGCAATACCACATCTACTGTACATACAGTATGTCTGCTCTGTGGTTTGCATCATTGTAATTACTTGTTTAGATCTGAGACCCTTTATGGGACAAGTGGTCAGGATAATGGATAGATAGTCTTAGTGATGCCAACTCAAGTGAGAAATATCAGTTATGCAATATTTCACACCCACCACGGTCATTTGCATTAGGCTTATTAGCATATTTTGGAGTAGCAGAAGTGTCGATGTTTTAACAATTGTTAACAATTAACAATGAGGAACATGCAAGACTAACAAGTTCAGGTTCTCACAGGAATCAAAGTAGAAGAACTGAGATTAGTTTTTGTTCATGCCTGGCAGGCGGATCAGTTGCAGAACTAGGATGCGACCTGAACTGTAGTGCTTCCTTTTGTCACAGGTAGTGGACGACTCTCGCCAAACCAACCCGCCTATCATGCCTCGTCCTTCCAGCACCTTCAGCGGTTCCAGTCGCAGTCAGTACCACGATGTGGTGCCTGTGGGTGAGTTGGGCAGAATCACATGTACAAACATAGCATAAATTAACACACTCACTAGACACAGAATTCACATTTTAAATGTTTTTATCTTCTTCCTCCAGCCTACAATGACAAAATAGTGGCGTTTCTACGGCAACCCAACATCTTAGAGATACTGCAGGAAAGGCAACCAGAGCTTGCCAGGAACCACTCGCTCAAGTATGTTCCTCTAAATCCCTCTTTCTGTCTCTTCCTCTTATTGTTTTCATCAGTCAGTGTGAACACATAGTTATCCTTTAATCCTGATGGACTGTGCCAGTTCACCTCCTGATATGTGTGTATGTATGTTTGTGCGTGTGTGATTGCAGGGAAAAGGTGCAGTTTATTCGCAGTGAGGGAGTCAGTGGGCTGGCTCGTCTCTCCAGCGATGCTGACCTCGTCATGTTGCTGAGGTAAGTCATTTGGGTCTGTGTGTGGGGTTGGTAGTGATTATTGGTTGCTTGTGAAAACTGTAATCAAGTGACCCCTTCACTTCCAGAATTACAAGTCTATACTTACACTTTGCTGTTTTCTTTAGTTTATTTGAGGAGGAGGTGATGTCATATGTGCCACCGTTACTCCACCCAGGTTATTGCCTCTCCTCTCCTCAGAGCTCCCCTGGTAAGTCTCTCTGTCTCACTCTGTCTGCTTTATCCCAGCTGCATCAACTTTATTGGCAATATATACCACATTTTTCTACTTTATTAAATATGTACCTGTTATTACGTTTTACAACTTTGACCATGAGATTTCATTTACATTGTGTAAAAGAAAGAAGCAATTTCAATCACCTTTATATTTAACATACAGTTGATGTTAGGATATATTTAACATTGTATGGTTCTGTATTTGTTGACACAGATCACATCAAAATGTTATTTTATCCCAGTCTTGTTTTATTATTTTATTGTTTTTTTAAACACTTACTGTTTTGCCTCCTGCCTGTGTTTTCTCCACCTGTCTCTTTCTTTGTTGGTCTTTTATTTTTTTGGTCTGTCTCCTTCCTCTGTTTTTTCTTTTAAATTGCAGGTACTCAGCGAGCCAATGCCCGCGCTCCTGCGCCCTATAAGCGAGATTTTGAGGCTAAACTGAGAAACTTCTATCGAAAGCTAGAAACCAAGGGTTATGGCCAAGGACCAGGGAAAGTCAAGTATGTTTAAAATCTACAGTAAAGATATTCAAGAATGGATTATACCATTTATCACTGTAAAAATAGCAGTTAAATGAGTTAATGTGACCAGTTAATGAGCATTTCTACATTTACTCCCAAAAGAAGATTAGTGTCTTTGGAGAGCTCATACAAACCAATGCATGCATATTTTGTGAATGTCTTAGAGATTGGCAGTATTTTATTTGGTTTTTTCTTTGAAAGGACAAATGGCAGGTCAAGCATTTTTTAATACTAACCTTGTACTGTGTACATCCAAAGATATATTCTACTATTCTGTGCCACAGAGCAGAATTTGAGTATAAAAACTCACAAGTGGGCCAAAGTGGCCAAACTGTACAAGGTGACAGGCTTTTTACATGAACACACACTGCAGTGCTCTAGACAATCCTCCTACACAAAATAGCTAATAGAAGGGAAATGTGGGTTCATCTGCTGCTGAAAATAGTCCCCAACAAATGAGCTAGTAGTGTTTTTTTGTCTATAGATGACATAATGTTTACTATTCCAACACATCTACTTGCAATGATTAACAATACTGCCCAACATACCCAAAATATTTAATATCACACACAAAGGTTTGTAAATTATCTGTTGATAGACATCATACTGTGCAAGCTGAGGTCCTTACAGTCGGTACAGTTATTTGTTGCTGCTTCTGCTCTTTTTAGGTACAGGTAGTGTAGCTCAGCAGTCCTTGCTCAATCTGAAGCCCGTCTGGCTGAAGTGCTGAAAGTACAAGATGTATGATATTTACAAAATCCCAAAATATGCTTTTAAACCCTTGCAGCAGTTACAGCGATGGAGGAATATAGTTTTTTCCCCTCTATGATTCTTTCTTTTAAGCCACATTTTGAAATACTTGTAATAAAGCTGAAACGTAAATTAAACTTTTCTTGAAAAAAAGGAACTGTTTTTTTTTTAAACTAAAAAGTCACTTCTGTATATTTTGTATATGAATGTGTTGAATTTGTTGTAAAATTCTTAATAACACTGGAATAAATTAACTACTAACATAATATAAGTTCATACAAAGTAAAATATCAACTTAAAGAGTGCCACTGTTGTTCACAGCAGGTCTAATTCTGCTGGATCTCTGTGTGTTTGTCTGTATGTCCAGGCTGATCATACGCAGGGACCACCTTCTGGAAGACGCCTTCAACCAGATCATGTGCTATTCCCGTAAAGACCTGCAAAGGAGTAAACTCTATGTCAGCTTTGTAGGCGAGGATGGGTGAGAAACTTCTCAACTTATCATGCTGTAGACAGTATGATATATTTCTTGATCTGGGGAAGCTTTACCAAGAATTCATTTTGATATTAAGCTTCACAACATATAATTAAACACACATCTGATGACCCCAACTACTGATCCCAGTAATTCTGCAGTCTTCTGTTAAATGAGTAGCTGGAGCGTGTGGAGAAGAAACTACACAAAGCAAAACTACACAGTATTGGGATATTTGTATTGCAGACTGGACTACAGTGGGCCCTCCAGAGAGTTCTTCTTCTTGGTGTCCAGAGAACTCTTCAACCCCTACTATGGCCTGTTTGAATATTCAGCCAATGACACATACACTGTCCAGATCAGCCCCATGTCTGCCTTTGTGGACAACCACCATGAATGGTAAGATGTGTGTCTATGTACTGTACCTGCCGTGTCTCAAATATGCCATGGCACACAGCCTGTCTGTGTGTATATCATAGTATATTTGTCGAAGCTCCACTTGCTGCTGTGCCGACTGTAACAGTGTCTGCTCTGACTGCTGATCCCAAAATAGAAGCAATTTGCAGGGTGCTGTGTGGATTTTGGATCAGCAGTCTGTGACTCACTAGTCAATTTTCCTTAGTGACAGTGATTGGATGGACAGACGGATGGATGGATGATCAGACTGATGAATGGATAGGCAGACAACAAGACAGCAAAAACATTGTCATAGACTGGAAGAAGCAAATAACAGTTGTACAACATAATCTCATAGGACTGCAAGATTCTTGTCATGGAAGACCAAACCTTTGGTAATTATTACGTAGAAACTGGAAAATTGGTATCATGTTATTGTACAGACAATGTTAGAGAAGTTATCAAGACATGTTAACATCTGAAAGAGTAAATCATCTTATCTGGTACTCAAAACAGGCTACATCACTTGACCTAGAAATGATTCGATAATGCTAGTTAATCCACTCTTAGTGACTATCTCTTCCTTTACCTATTTTTCTTGTGTCTAGGTTTCGCTTCAGTGGACGTATCTTGGGGCTGGCTCTCGTCCATCAGTACCTGTTGGATGCCTTCTTTACCCGACCCTTTTACAAGGGGCTTCTTCGTATGTAAGTTATTTATCAGTGCAATATGAATAACAAGCTTTTTTTAAATTAAGGCGTGTCCTACAATATGAGTATTCCACCAATATGTCTAGTCACACTGTTCAACATTACATAATTGACCTCCAACCTTATTTCCTACAGTCATAGGGCAACCCTTCGATACTTGTTGACCACTGTAAAAGCTCTTTGTTAGCTTTGCCTGTGTTCATGCAGCCCATGTGACCTGAGTGACCTGGAGTTCCTGGATGAGGAGTTCCACCAGAGCCTCCAGTGGATGAAGGACAACGACATCGAAGACATGCTGGACCTCACCTTCACTGTCAATGAAGAGGTTTTCGGACAGGTAGATGAGTGATCTACTAAGGTGGTTCACTGTGCATTGTTAAATTAGTAACTTAACAAAAATGAAAGTACAGTTTAAATTCAGGTCTTGAAATTTACCTGTGATGGTGCAGATTACAGAGAGAGAGCTGAAGCCGGGCGGTGCTGGTATCCCCGTGTCAGAGAAGAACAAGAAAGAATACATTGAGAGAATGGTGAAGTGGCGTATAGAGAGGGGAGTGGCCCAGCAGACAGAGAGCCTGGTCCGAGGCTTTTATGAGGTACATTTGATCTGTGAGATATTACTGAGACTTTCTAAATATGAAATACGTGGGATTTTTTTGGCTTCATGGCTCATTAGAGCAATAGCACTCTGTGGCTCACACAGCTATTGAATAACGCAGTGCATCACTGCATAAGGTTCTGAGAATTCTTACATATTGACCAAACTCTCTTATTTTATTCTTGTTATGGTTCCAGTACATTCATTTCTGGTGTCATCTATTCAAACTCTTGATAATGGCAGCTAAGCTGTTGAAATTATTTTTTAAGTGCATTTAAATAACAAGTACAAACTCCCCGGCTAAATGCCTTGCCTGGCATGATAATACATTTTTTTGTGTTTGAGGGAGACCTGTGTGTCTGTGTTAGTTTACAAGCCCTGGTTTGATAAACAAATCAAATCCCAGATTTACTGTAAACAAAGTGATGGGAAGATTTTCTCCAACAATGTTCATCCTTCTGCCATCTGTTTCGCTGTGTATCCTCACTGTAAGGACCTACTGTAGCTGTTTGCCAGTGCTCAAACATTCTGATGTACTGTATGTTGGGGAGAAGTGATGAATGAAGAGGCTTTGCCATATGTTTATCCATGTGTTCATTAGTTTGTGTGTGTGTCTGTGTGTGTGTGCGCATGTGTGTGTTTGTCAGGTAGTGGATGTGCGACTGGTGTCTGTGTTTGATGCCAGGGAGCTGGAGCTGGTGATTGCAGGAACTGCAGAGATTGACCTGGCAGATTGGAGGAATAACACAGAGTACAGAGGAGGTATGTAAAGCTGGAGGGAGGCACGGACACGACACATGGATAAAATAGTTTGTGGCACCCTGACAGCCAAGTGAGAAAACAAGCAAAGACAGTTGCATCTATTGTTGACACAGTCATTCACACCTTCAAGCTGCAAATGTGCAACCGCTGAACCTCTGCTTTTAGCTCGGGGGCATGTCAGTGGTAAGTTATCACTGAGGAGGGTTGAAAGACATGTAGTTCAAGCAAACAATATTTTTGACTTCTAACAAGCTTTAATAAGAAATGACACATAAATCACCAACTTCATACTGACTTACACAAGTCCTACCATGTTTGATAATGATGTCATTAGGGTGTGTGAGACACCACCTAAAAACTGCAGTATGACATGTTTGACAGACATGGATAGAGAGGCTTAATAAAGATTTAACATTTTTCAGGAAGTGATATCCCAGTGGACATGATGGGTAACTTATTCCTATAAGATGTGATCCTAAATAGTATAAGCAGCATTTTGATCATTCTAATTTACTACTACTACTACTACTAGTTGGAATTATTACTGTTATTTTTACTTTGACCTAACTTTCCTTCTCATTTAATGATTGTATTATGTTTTACTTTAATATAATATGAAGTATAATAAACACTTTAGACTTGGAGAGTTGATACACACTAGGAACAGTACTTGTATGCAGGTGTTGGTGTCCAAAGCATATCCCATTAAAAGGCTTTTTAAGGGTCTGGCCAATACAATTGAAAATCTGCCAACAACAGGGACTCAGGAGCTCAAACTGACAATCGGCAATGAGTCAGTGAAAAGCTCTTTTAATAGACGAATCGACTGAGACAGACAAAACTGCTCCAGACATTAAACATTAAACAGCAGAGCCCATTCAAAAATCACCGTGGAGAGGGGTGGGGTGGGGTGGTAGGTGGAGGAGAGAGCAACAGGAGACGCAGGCCTTATTTATTATTGGTCTGACTCATGCACCATCATCTTTCTCCCTTCAGGTTACCACGACAACCACATAGTGATTCGCTGGTTCTGGGCAGCTGTGGAGAGATTCAACAATGAACAGAGGCTGAGGCTGCTGCAGGTACACTCAGGCTGCCTCCATGTGGAGTAGGGGTGCATTGCATTTACTGCACATTACAGATTGCGAAACCTTAAAATCATCAGTCAATATTATGCTTGTGAGATTAAGTTGATATAAGTTCTCTTATGAAAGAAGGTAATGTTCTGTCTTTCTTGAAATTTACAGTGAAATTATTTGTTTCAATTAATATTTATATCTAACTAAAAAGGGAATTTATTCATTTTACTGTATGTCAAAAATAATGTCAGCGCTTAACGTGACTATTGCAACCTTCCTGTCTCTAGTTCGTGACAGGCACCTCCAGTATTCCCTATGAGGGTTTTGCCTCTCTACGGGGCAGTAATGGACCTCGCAGGTTCTGTGTGGAGAAGTGGGGGAAAATCACCTCCTTACCCAGGTGAGATCACTGACTGAAAACATGACCATGTAGCCAAATATTGTGTATCATTGCTTTTTTTAGGTGGAAACTATTGTTAATGTTATGGTGGACAGGGCATGGGCACTAGTAACTGTTCTGCAGCTACACAGCTACATACAATATTCAACTTCTGAGACCTTGATCATCATAGCCAGATGTGTCACCTTTAGCGATAATATCTGATTATCCCTGATTCCCCCTCATCTTTGGATACTTGCAGCCCAATTTGTTCCATTCCCTTACATGGCAGCTACACTGTCATCGATGTGTCTTGAAGGAGGAATTGACAAATTTGTTCAAATGTGGAGAAAATATTTTCTTTCCTTATTATGTGAAGTTGGTACTTTATTAATAACTTTATTGTTAGACTTAGACATTTTGTCATGTGGTCTTCATCATTAGTAGTGGTTTTCTCCTTAGCACTCACCAATGCCATTTGTGACCAGTGTCTTTCTAATAAAAGAGCCACGTCTGGCTCCTCTAGAGAGAGGTCTTTGCATGCTTTCCTTGGCTTTTGCGTGACTTCCTGGATGAGTTGTCTGTGTGCTTTCAGGGGAATTTTAGAAGGCTTACCACTCCTGCCGAGGTTCACTTTTCGGAAGTTCTTTGAAGTCTCAGAACCTAAGAAACAGATTTGCTTCCCAGTGAGAAATATTTCAGTCACCTCCTTCTTTATTTGTTCTGGAATTTCCTTTGATCATGGCAGCGTGCTGCTTGTAGCCAATTTCATATTAAATGGAAAATGATTGAAGTGATGTGCAGAATAACAAACCTGGGTGTGTTTAATGTGGCTGACCCCAATTTTCAGTTTGTTAGATTAGTGGATGTAGCAGATGTAGCAGGGCGGGAGGAGCGCAGTTGGTAGAGTTTGACCATTAACTCTAGATTCTGTGGTTCTAGTCTTTCAAGCTTTCAGGCTATATGTCAAAGGGGACAAGACACTGACCTGTCTGAAAGTCCCCTCCTACTGAGGTTAAACAAGCCAGTGGACTAAGTCCCAAGCCCAATGAAAACTGGCATCCAGTGTAAAAACCTGTAACAAATACATGTGCAGACCACAATCTACTGTTAAAAGCTAAAAAAAAAAAACAATTATTGGATATAGTAATTGTAGAACAAGTACTTTGTCTCTTAATTGCCTCAATCATGATTTAAAAACTGTATTTCTGTTTATCTAGACTGCCTTTGTTTTCTATTAAATTTAAGTAAGAAGATCGTGAAAACTGAAGTAATCACGACAGGCTGTACTTTCTGATGTGTCTCTCCCACCTCGTCATCTCTTGGTGTATATGTCTCCACAGGGCTCACACTTGCTTTAATCGTCTGGACCTCCCACCTTACCCTTCCTTCTCCATGCTGTACGAGAAGCTGGTGACTGCTGTCGAAGAAACGAGCACGTTCGGTTTGGAGTGACCTCAAAACAAGTTCACTTCCAGGTTTAACTCAAGGCAGAACCATCTGGAAATCCACTTGTCTCACTTTGGAAGGACTTATAAATAAAACCAGTATCCTCAAATGGCAACTAACCACCTATGGATAACTCTGTTTTGTTTTCATTAGTCAACATGCAGGCTTTCTCAAAGAAAGGCACAGAATCAGAAAATGCTTTGAAAAGCTGTACAGTACACTTTCTTGTTTTCATGGCAAGCTTTACTCATTGAGCCACATGTGTGCTTTATCTCTTCAGTTAATGGCCTTGGTTACTGGATTTCTAGCATCTCCTCTTCTCTTCTTCCTTGTCCTACCTGCACCTCAGAGACAGCTGCTCATAGCCCACATGGCTCTCTTTTCCTCTGTGGACCTCTAAACTGTGTCCGTTCTACACTGGGGCTGCAGTGTTATAAACTACAACACACACATATAGGCCCACAGTACACACGACTCACCTTTGCACAAAACACAAACATGGGACATTTTGTTATTATTAAACGTACAAACCAGTGTTTCCCCCCAGGACTTTGTATCAGCTTGGAAATATGTGACATTTTACACTTTATGCTGGATATTGTTTGGTCCTCCCTGTCTGAGAGCAGGGGTTACACTGGTGTGCACAAATAAGCAAACACAATGTTGTACTGAGATGGACACTAGTTTTCACAGTTTTGATTCCTGAATAAGACTGACAGTGAGTCAGAAATCATCAGTAACATATTTATGGCCATTGACCCATTGTTTAGTGACAGCAGGTTCTAGTCAGGACTGTTACCGTCAATACTGCAACATCAGCACTCTTACATAAGCATAAAAGGTAAAGACACAACTGAGGAATGCATCCTCCTTTCGGCATACAGTCAACTAGGACACCCAGGATCACACACACCAACATGCATACACTGTTAGCCTTGCACCTCCAGGTGTACTGTACTTTCTCATAATGTAACAGATGTACTTTAACTGACACACTGCAGTCAGAAACACAGGGTTCTTGTCTTTCAAACGGTTCCTCACATTTATCATGAGCAATAGATGCACTTTCTCACATAAACAGATGACACCCGCTCATAAGTATGACACACAAGGTCCTTCTCACTGATGTAATTGCCTCCCACCCAGTGAAAGTGATGAATGTACTCAATCAGTGACTGAATGTATGAACCTCAAGCAACCCTGTTTGGTCCGAGATGGGAATCTCTCACAGAAGAGGAAACAAACACCACGAACAAAGGTGGAAGCGAAGGGAATAATTATCAAACGCGATGCGGTTGCTTGAGGAATGAGGAGGAGCTTCACTTGAAGGTGACATTGGATAAAGAGTTGTTAGCTGAAAGATATGTGCCTGGTGTCACCCAGGTTCCTGGTCAGGGTTAAGTGGAGGGGTGTTTTTAGTGCCTCCTGGGTTTTCCTGACCATGAAGTGAAATTTCATGAGGGATAAGGGAAGCTATTCTATTACCTTGTAAATATGTGATCAGACCCATGTGTCTCACAAATCAAAGATGATGTAACTGTAAGAGCTGTGGCTTAAATTCCCAAACTGATATGAACACTTCGGTAGCAGTAAGATATACTGTCATTAATATCACTCTTTCAAGTAGAAAGTATGGAAGTTTATCAATGATCAGAAGAGCAGAACCACATTTTGAACTTTACTCAGTCTGCAAGGTCAGCTGTTAGAATCTACTTTCTACTTTACCAACAATGGTATTTTTGAAATACTAGAAAGAGCATGATTGTCTGCATTGATGCATTGACTCTATAATACTGACATAACATTCAGTTTATTTACTGTACCTGTTTATACAGTAGTGTGTAGGATAATGGCTAACCTCTGTTTCTACTGTCATTTTCTGTACTGGATGTAAGATTTATTTCTTATCTTAAACTTAATTTTCACAAATAACTTTGACAGAAGTCATTTTTACATTTATTGGAAAAAAGTTTTAGAAAATATTGGGGCTCTTTGTCACTATTGAGAAGAGTGTTATCCTAAGAAGTCTAATGAGCCTGATATGAGATAGTTGAGTTTACGATGGTCAGATGCAAAAACAGTTTTTTCTTGTGATCTCAAGTCCTTAGGTGCTCATAGAAAACTAATAGAACACTCAAATTATGCTCTTACTAATCTGTGGTTGCGTGCCCTCAGATGTTCACTTGCAGACTGAGTAATGCTTGAAATTTAGTTGGTGGTGTTAAGCCTTTTATTACTGATGTACGTCCATATTTTTTATCTTTACTGATGAGGTGTGATTATGATCTTGCCAGCAACAACACCAGCCTGGATGAATATTGGTAGAACCTTTTGACCAGGCAATCGTGTTGTCTTGAAAGCATGTGATAAAACATCTCTGTAACTCTTAATTGCAAAATTGAAACCCTTAGGACCCTTTCAGTCTGTCTCCCACACACTTTTCTACAAACACACACACACACACACGGAAGGGCATACTCATTTTCTATGGGTTGCATGCAAGATTACACCTACTGTACAAAGTCCTGTTGGAAATAGACCACAGGGGCTGGAATAGTGGTAGAGAGCCCCACACGTGATTCGAGATGTGGAGGCAGACCTTCATATCCCATCCCCTCTCCCAGCCCAATACTGCATGCGGGATCTTCTTGGTCAGCTCCATGAGCTGGGCCAGGGCTGAAAACCCCTAGATGGCGTCGTGTTATAGCTCGATATTGCATGCTGAAATAGTGCAACACACTGTCCTTACTAGCTTTTTTGCATGAGGATAATCGCTATTCATTCAGATAAAGGGGCAAGGGAGCTGGTTAAGTTGTACCACTTTGGTTGTGGCGCTCACTTGAGGCATGCAGCCTTTTGCTTACCTGCCACTGTCACACCCTTGAGTGTTCATGGTCATTGGAACAAAGGTGTAGAAATACCTGCTTTCGTCACATAGTTTTAGCTCTGGGAATGGACACTGTGTAAATGCAATAGTTTGTTTTCTCTCTGACAGTGTTACGGTGAGTATCTTGGCAGCATGTTTCAACAATGCTACTTTCACACGTGTGCGTCTGCCTATCTTAGTAATAGGTCGATGGTTCTGTTTCATTGCTCATAAGTCGATGATGAATTGATAGGGCTGTTTTGATTTTGTGAAATGTGAGAGCACATGTTTGTGTATCATGTGTGCAGTCCTGTTTGTCTCTTTGTATATAACTCTATATGTACGTCTGTCCTGTTGTGTGTATAAATATATATTTTGCACCGAATGTACCAAAGGTTTGGGGCTTGCAGAGTCAACCATTAGGCCTGCTCTCTATTTAACAAACACATCCCACTTCTGGCATCAGCCAGATCCTTACAGAACATCACCTCATGTTTGCTTGACGGGCAGATTTGTGGCATGGGCAACACCACTTCGCGTTAGGATATACATCTCTTGGTCAGATTGACATTTTCCATAGTGAGGCTTTTCTGCTGCAGAAGACACATAACATTGATTACTTGCTTCACAACCAAATGAAGACAGTTTCACCTCTCTTCTTTCTTTCCTAGTACATTTCTGACAGGACCCAGCTCCAGTTTTCAGAATTCCACTCTATGCAAAGCTCCTGTATGTGTGTCTCCATTTCACCCCAATGATTGTAATAAAAGAGAACAAATTGCAGATTTTATATATTTTCTTGTTAATGCTTTATACATTTGTAATTACATATTGCTATGCGTGGTGCAGTCTTTACAGGTTACATGCTGATTGGGTTCCATGTGCTGTACCATAAATACACTGGAAAATTATTTAATGCCAGAAAAGGAGAGAAACTAGATCAGTAATTTAAAGTGACCAGTTACCCAAACTGCACGTGTTTGTATGGTGGGAAGAAGCCGGAGCACCATTGGGAACCCACACAGACCCGGGGAGAAGGACATCTGGCCGAATAGTGGTCCAGGTCCTGGCCCCTGTGAGACGACAGTGCTAACCACTACACCACCACATATACATAGAGTACAATAATAAAACCAGTCCAAATGTGAAAAGGCTTTAATTTAGTTAAGAACAAAAGAAGCCTTTTTTTGTTGTTGGTGTTTGTTGGTTTAAAGTTATACGTTATTTATTAGTACACAGTTTATGGACACATTTGTAATGTTATTTCCCAGTTACAGTTTCAGGAACTCAACAGTTGGTGTGCCTCTCCCCTGCTGCATGTAGATCCCTGCTGAGCCCAGGTTATGTTGCTTTTTGATGTCAAATATATGAAATATGATGCAATTTTATAGGATATGAAATGCAGGAATTGAGAAATTCACCACAGTTTCACTTAACTTACAATTTAGACGTTTTTTCTCACAAATTAAATACAGTATCCCAGATTTTGCTATCACATAAATGTACTCTATAACAACCATTTAAAAAAATATTTAAGTTTTCATTTCAAGTGGTATGTGTGCGATAAAAGAAAATCCAATCTAAATTGATGACATTTTAAAAATGAGACTTTTATAATAATTAAGTCCTGTTTGTGTCGTTACTGTCACTATTACAGTCGTTACTTGAATACACGTTACACCGTTACAGCTGGAATCAATAATTCCCTGACGCGTTTTTTGAAACACGACAACAGCGCGCATGCGCCTGGCCATGACGTGTCGACAAAGTGTCAAATAGAAGGATGCAAAAATGATCGAAAACTCTCCAGATAAACTTGGCTCCTAAACTGTTTCATAGAGGCTTTCGGCGGCGGTTTGAGTCACTTACTAACAGGAATAACTAGCTATACATTTGATATACTCGCCGCTTCTCTTCGGTGAAGCTGAGGAAATCGGTTGGAACTCACTTTTGAACCACTCACCGTCGAGCTAACTTAGCGACAGTTGAGCTAACCGCAAACCGGTGAAGGAACCGACAGCAGCGCTGCTACCGGCTTAGACTGCTCTTCCCTAACATTACCATGTAGCTGATGTGAAGCTGCCGCTGTTAGCTAGCCACTTAGGTTAGTTTTATTGTTCGTCTCTCGAGTCGTTCGCGTTCAGCGCTGTAGCGCGTACTCGGCAGCAGGACTGATACCGAAAGGAGAAGGAGATGGCTCGGAGACGGCTGGACAGTCGCAGCGGACTGTCCGCGGGGCTGCTCGGAGAAATTCAGACCCCAATCAGCACGGAGCCGATGGAGAGTGTGTATGAAATCACCGGAGAACTGGGGAGGTGAGTCGTGACTGGGACTCCCAGGGTCCGTGAAATATGTCCAGGGGACGATTATTGTCTTAATTCGGATTGTTAATAAACAAGAAACACTGTGAGCACTGGCACTAGAAGTCTAGAACAGCACTGCATTACACAGATATGATAGGTATGGTCTGATCATAAGCACCGTGGACGATCGTACAGCTGGACGCTGGCTGCTGATAGCCTGACAAGTCTTAGAAAGACTTATCGGTGGGTCAAAGTAACGACTGTGTCATTCATTTTCATTTTCTTATGGAAATATCCACTATCTTAAACATTTATCACCATGAGGAAGTCATTTAATACCAAACATATTGCTCATTTATTACTTTTTAACAATATGGAGTTTTCTTTCTCTTTTATCATTGTAAAACATATCTTTGAACTATTGGACACAAAAAAGCAATGTGGAGTCAGTTTTTATCATTTTATTGACTGGGTGTTAATCAGATGAAGGAGACGTCTTACTGAGGCTCTGGAAGCAAACTTTTCCTCAGGTCCTGGTGGTATTTTCATAGCAGGTCATAAGATAAAGAACAGAAATGAGACTGTATTCACAAAGAGTCCAGTGAGTGGGACTGAGATAAATTAGAGCACTACAACAGATTTAGACAATATTAGACAGTAGAGTTAAACTGAATAATTTCCATATGTCAGAGATGTGGGAAACATTTAAAGGAAGCATGAATCATTTCCTTCTTGTGCAAAGATGGTGTATTAATTTATAGTAATATGTGGTGGTGAGCTCTTCAGCCTCTGTCGCTCCCAACAACCTCAAGTAACTCAAATAATTGCAGACTTATTTACCTGATTGCAGAGATTAAGGCATTTGTCAATTTGGTGTAATCTACTGTTTCACAACTCCCTAATTATGTTTTAGTGTTTTTATGCCTACTTTTTTTGTATTTTTCCTTATACTCTAGATTTATTGTGATGCTTTTGTTTTGAGGTCATTTTTTACTGACGGTGAATAAGCACAGGGCAAGCCATTCACTGCACTGACGTTATGTTGCTTTGGACTCTGGACTGTAACAGCTTTAACCACTGTAAACACACCAGACTCACAGTCCTCACTAGAGCGTGCTACAGCAGACTTGTGTCATGTGTTTGGCGTTGTGTGTGTGCGAGCCATGGCAACCACTGATGGCTGATGATCACATCCTGACATCTTTTGAGGTGTGTTTGAAGTACTGTGTCATAAGCTGTGTACTGTAAGATTCTGCTTTCAAAACCGGAGGAAGGAAACATGTGCACATGTGCAAACCAGACTTTAGAAAGGAGAAATGGCACAGACCACTTCACCTATTTTTGTGTTGATTGTCAAAACAGGAAGTTCCAAGGTGCATTTTTGTTTTGAACATGATAAGGGCAAAACATTTTACTTCTGACCTTTAAGTAATTTGCAGCAATGGTCCTAATTAAAAACTGTACCAGGCTGTTACTATAAGTATATTCAATATCAGGTATGAAGTTATTTTTGATACTTAAACCTAGATTATTCTGTATTTTCAGTATAACTACTTCATTTTGACTGCACTGAATAAAATGAGTGTAATGCGACAAGAGGTGAGTTAAGTAAATGTGCTCATTGTTGTTTTGCTGGCATCACATGTAGTCGATACTCTCTTTAAACCTGCAGCCAGTTGTTACAGCAAAGGCGGCTCAGGTAAAACATCTTTATGTTACATGTCCAACATGTCACATGCCAAATATCACATAAAATTAGCTACTAGCTTGTTAGCATAGCATCTGGGAAGCTAAAGCCAGAGCTCTGGTTGGGTCTACTCTCATCAGGAGATCTGAAACACCGCTGAACATTAATGGTAATGTTCCTGTTTGTTTGTAATGTAGGATGTTAGACATTACAGCTGTATTAGCTGTTAGTACGTAGTCGCTGTGTTAAGAGTTTTTCCTCTCTGATAGCCCACAGCGGAGTTGATTTAGATTTATCAAAGAGCAGACATGAGAAGTGGTCTTCAGCCTAGCAAAACAAAACAAACAAAAAGTTGTTCAGCATAATCTGTGGCTTTAGGGGAACCTCCATGGAAAATAACCCTGATGATGTCATCAAGGTTATCTACAAAATGTTAATCAGAAAGCTTTTATTATGATAAAAGTGTTCATGGGAGGTGTGAAGTTTGAAAGATATGGACATTTGCCTTTTGGTAATTATAGGTTTCTGGCAGTTTTGACTTACATTAGTGACTAATTGTGACAGTATTTCCACCATGGGTGTGAAAATCTGTTTATCATAAGTTCCATTTAAAGTATTAAATTACCATACCGGATATCTGGAGCACTCTTTTAGTAACTAAAGCTAAGCTTTAAATCTAAAGATCTTGGTAATACATCATGTTACCATACCCTTAAGTGTGTGAAGTGTTTATTTAGTGTGATAGAGACCCACAAACACAGAGACAGAGGTGTCAGCAGAATGCAGAACAAGGACTCTGTGCTATTTGCTTTTAAAACGTGCACAAACATAATTTGTGCATCAGCTGCTAAAACTGAGTGGTAACAGTGAGAGGTGGTGCTCCAAGACTAGAACAGTTTGGAACCATTGTTCTATTCTTTCACACAAGTCCTCCGGGGTCGGTAGCCTTCATGCTCTTTGCTCCTGGGTGCCTGTAAAGCTGTTATTTTTAGATTCGTTTTTTTTTTTTCTTTTGTTGTAGTCATTACAAGGTCTCACGCAGAAGCGTTTCCACAAATTACATAGTTGGATTTTGTTCTCTGGAGATTTCTTTTAATAAGTTGTGATAAAGGTTTTCTTTGATATGCTGCCAGGCAGCCATCTATTTCAGTTACAGCAGACTGTATCTCTATCTTTATGTACAGTCTATGGTTAGAACAAAGTTACTGAGTTACCAACCAAATTAGCTTTTGCAGCCACTTGTAACTTCCCACTCTTGAATGTCCTGAATAATTACCTCAATCATCTAGAACATGGTTTTGACATTCCTGACCACCAAGCTGGTTAGGAGTGTACTGGCATTAAATAATACACAGCTCTCTCTTATCCAATGCCAGAATTTGTGCTGCACCTTTGTCCCTGGGATGCAGTTGTTTACAAATACAAATAGTCATATATAATTACAGTAAGGCTGGGTTTTATTTCTTGTTTTTTTTTTTATTGTGAATCTATAGTGGAATCATGTTGAAACATTGAATTATCATGATAAAGTTAAGTCTCTGTCTCTCTTTGTCTCTCTCAGGGGCAAGTTTGCAGTGGTCAAGCGATGTGTGGAGAAGGCCACAGGGAAAGTTTTTGCCGCTAAGTTCTTACGGAAGAGAAGGCGGGGTCGTGACTGCCGTGCTGAAGTCATTCACGAGATGGCCGTCCTGGAGATGGCCCGGAACAACGCCCGAGTGGTTAACCTGCACACTGCTCACGAGACAGATCACGACATCGTCTTAGTGCTGGAATAGTAAGCCGACAACAGCAGCTGTATTCTTTTACCTCACACATCACTCATCAAATTTATTCAAGGATCTCTGTAACACTGCTCACCAGATTTTTCTACCTAAAACATGCATCAGATAACTAAGCTACTATACAGGTGACTTCACTTCACACATTTTATTTCTAACATCATCATACTGTATCCTGGTCTCTCACACTTTAATGGTAAATCACATATTTCAAATTAACTGTCCTTCCTTGTGAAGGCTACATTTATGTCTCATCAACACAGAAACTAGATTCTAGATCAAGATTGGAAATAAGTTGGTTGGCTTAAAGTGCTTTGCTACCATTTTTCTAACCACACCTTTTAATCCCTTTCTGAGAAAGAGGATGGTGTGAGAAGCTCACAGCACTGCTCAGAGAGAAAACCAGACAGAAAAAAACAAATTAGAAACCTGAGTAACCTGAAGTGTAAAAATAAAAATCATTTCATATTCATTCATTTTATACTCAGAGTCAGAATGAGAATGTTTGTGCCACTCTTTGTCTTCTGCTGTGCTTTACAGCAAGCACACAGGAACACTTTCTTGCTCAATAACACTTTGCCAGGACATGTGCTGGTCGGATTGAGCAGGTTAGCCTCTGGGTATGGGTTGGCCACTTATGCCTTAAGTTGAATCCATGAATATTACTATTTCTGTTATATTTCTGTTGCCTTTGCCAAATCGCCACCGCATACAAACTATGTCAGGTGTCCATCCATAACAAAATTGTTATGGATGTCTACTGTAGATGACCACCACACAGCCGCTGTGTGTGAATCCGTGCACTGACATTGTGTATCTCTCTTTGCTCAGTGCTGCAGGTGGAGAGATATTCGATCACTGTGTGTCTGAAGAGCTGCTACCAGAGTCCCAGATCACCCGTTTGATCAGACAAACGCTGGAGGGGGTCCACTACCTTCATCAGAGCAACCTGGTTCATTTAGACCTTAAGGTGCACACACACACACACACACACACACACACACACACACACAGAATCACATTAATACACATTCACAGACTCCATTAAGCGCTCTGCCATGTTATTCCATTTTTTTAGAGCAAAGCCCGAATTTCCTATTTCTAACTAGGATTATAAGTGGGAACAGAAGTGTGAGCCCAGGGCACAGTGAAAAAGCTTATCTACCAACAGATGCACGTAAACATTAAAAACAATTACAGCTCACCTTTAATAACAACAATAACAACAATTTGACCTTTGCTAGAGCTGAGAATTTAGTGAATGCAGTAATTTCGGCACAGATGCTCATCCTTGTTAAAACCCCTGTCATGTGAGCTAAAATCTGAGGTAATCACTGCAAACAAACATACAGTGTAGAGAGCGATGCAAATATGTAATAACAATAGTGATCATACAGTTTCACATGTTCATTTGTTGTATATTTCTGTACTGATTATTATAAAAGATATATACTAGTTTTTAGTATCTTTTTATTCCACCATTTGTGCTTTAACGTCATATTCACTCCATGTTTCCCCTTTGTTTCTTTTGCCAGCCTCAGAATATTCTCCTGACTAGCCTGTCTCCTCCAGGAGACATAAAGATCGTAGACTTTGGCCTGGCACGCAGACTGGGTGCGGTTGGAGAACTCAGAGAAATTCTTGGCACACCTGAATATGTGGGTAAGGTGACGCTCATAAAATCTGCTTTGATTACTCAGAAGACATCAGACACCATCAGCACAACCACAGTAAAGTTTGTAACAGTCAAGGAAAAACACTAACTTTTAATGCTAATAGAAATGTCTCTGTACGTGTCAGACGAAATGTGTCACAAATTATCTGGGAGTTTGGTTACTGAGAAATCATCTGCTTCATTAACATGACTATCACCACATTGCACATGGAGCCATTGCCTTAGATAGAACCTTCTGGAGAAACCTTCTAGAATAGCTTTGTCTCGTCTTCAGAGCTTTAGTCAGCTATACAGTGTCCTCTTTCTGTATGTCTTCTTTATGAGATTCAGTTGGTTGTTTTAAACAGCTGTGACAAAAAATGCAGAAGTTTAGTAGTGATTAAGCAAATCGTGAAGCATGAAATAATACAGGAAATCACAAGAAAACTGTGCTCACAACACTTTTTCCTTGATGTCTTCATTCAGCTCCAGAGATCCTGAATTATGAGCCAATCACAACAGCCACAGATCTATGGTGAGTTCAGAATGTTCACCAGCTGCTCAGCAGGATGCACGGAAAAAGAGTTTTTGGTTGTAGGCATCCTTTCTAAGGACACAGGCTGAAACAACACAAATATATTTCATATGGTAACATAATATACCTCAGCTGTGTCTTTCATACATGTCTGCATCCCTCAGGAGTGTGGGTGTCATAGCCTACATGCTGGTGACAGGGGAGTCTCCATTTGCCGGGGACGACAAGCAGGAGACGTATCTGAATGTGTCACAGGTCAACGTGGACTACAGCAGGGACACGTTCTCCAGGGTCTCAGAGCTGGCCGTGGACTTCATCCGGAAGCTGCTGGTCAAAGCACCAGAGTGAGTACAGGCAGGGCGAAACTTCCCCTGTCAAAGGGTTTCTTTTACCCGGAATTACAGTGTTAAATAGTTAGCATGGTTAGCTGTAAACAAAAGGATGTTTTGTCCACGTGGAAACTTGACTGACACCTAATGTTTTATTGTAGACAAGTTCCACTGGTGTGTGAAGGTTTCATGCAACAGGTCTGAGCACATTCCACAGTCAATGAAGCAAACAGGATTTTATCCGCAAGAATAAGCTGAGGAGTTTGTTAGTTATTACCAAGTAAATCGCCTCTGTTCATCCTTTTGCCTTTTCCTATATCCTGTCATGTGGTTCTGGCCTTTACTCACAGGCTGCTTAGGGTTTCATGTTGTGCTTTGACCACAGGGACCGGCCCAGCGCTGCGGAGTGTATGAGCCACCCTTGGCTGTGGCAGCAGCCGCAGTTCTCCCTGAGCCCCGAACCCGTCCCATCCCGTGCTGCCCGCGAGAGAAGCTGTGGCGCCAAGTGGACGGCCCCACCCGAAGACCCTGAAGACAAGGAGAACTTCCTCGAGTCCCCGCACTCACAAGCGAAAAAGTTTCGCTTTGACGAGGAAGCACCCGCTGCTGGAGACGGTGACTTTTGAAAAAGCTAAATTGAAGGGAAGGGGGGGGGGTTTGAGGTTCTTCCTCTGAGCTTTTAAATTCTTTTAAGCCTCCACTAAAGCAGCTGTCTGCTCTCCACCACTCAACAGTGCTTAGGTTTTGTTGATAGAATCCACTAATTTGCAGAATTCCAAGACTGATCACTCAAACCAAAGATAACCAGTTAAATGTTGAGGTCTATCACTGATCCTCTACAGCATGTCTTAGCTAAGGCAGCGTGTTTAACCTAAAGTATTTAACTCATTCTTCACGTTTGCTGTCTTCAAGGGCTGCAGAAACCTGTTGTGTTTAGCCGTTCTTGTGCTAATGAAGGCTAGTGGGGGATTTTCAGGGCAATCTATGCAATATTTCTCTAGTTCATTTTAAATCTTATCTCATGGAACTTTAAGGAGGCCAGCAGCGCTCTGCCTCAAGGTGGGAAGTGAAGTGTTCTCATCACCAGCTCCAGCAAAGTGGTTAGTTGCACTTGTGCTTCAGCAGAAATGTGTCATACTGAGATAAACAGCTCTGAAATGAGGAAGCGTGATAATGGCCTTATTTGCATGTAGAAGAAAATTGAGGACAGCTGGACAGCAGCATCACGGGAAATGATGTAACCCAGCTTCTGCACTCTGTGATTGGCCACTCTTCATCACACTGGGTCATTGTGGCCACTGTTTTTTATTCCTTAGGATGATGCTGCTGTCTGTGTTATAGCTCTTATCTCTTACTAGCTGCAGTGTGGCTGTACGTCACGTCTGAAGTGCACTTCCGCTGTATCAACAACCAGCAGAAGATCAGGTACACGCCATTTTCCACCTTACCCAACAACCCTTCTCTCCATGTCTGCTAGAGATTTAGGGTTTAAACGTAGCTCAGGGTTTTAGAACAAGCTCATTTTAATAACTTGTAAAATCTCCTTCAGGCCTCCACCTGTAGCATGAGTCTCATATTCTTGTCAGTAGTACCTGTTTTTCCTCTTATAGTAAGACAGAAACTGTAACTGCTCTAAAAGGCGACTGACTCATGCAGCCACGGCTCACACACCACACCCACTTTGAACTCTCCGAGTTCCTCTTTGTCAGTGGACAGAAGAGAAACTTTAGCACTTAGTTCGCAATGCACATTGAGGCGATAAGCAAAACTGGAGCTATTTATGAAAGTTTGTATGTTTGTTCTTGAGAGAGTTCACTGTGTCTTTCAGTCTCTCACCAAAGCCATTCAGTCTGCTTTATAGTGTCAGCATTCAAAGCTACTCCAGTCCTCTTGGGTCAGGGTGCCTGAAGTGAGAGATTCCTGTGTTCATCTCAGGGCATGCTGCTCACTCTCTGCTCACTTTGTTGTGTTAATGTTCTCACAGGCTGATTGTTATTTATGTGCTGGACTTATACTTAATTATATACTTTATTATACTTATGCTTTCATGATTTTTTATGTAAATAATGTGCTCATGTGTCTTATAAGAAACATTAATGCGGCTGATTTAGAATGATTAAGGTGTTATTTAAAACAAGAAGATGCTGTTGCAGTCGCAGCCTAATGAATAATAAATGGTAGCGTCGAGAAAATTAAAGCAAGGATTAGTCTTCAGGTGGTACGAGGAAGTAAAGCGAAGGTGGAACTGGACAGATGAGTCAGAAGGTTTTAGTCAGGAGGATGAGGATTACATTTTAAATGTGTTAGTGTTGAAACTTAAAGGAGCAGTTTGACAAATGAAAGGAGTATTTCTCAAAAAGTCGAAATGGTTCTTTAAGTTGTGATGTGGGCTGTTAAGACTTGAAAGTCGTTTTAGGTGATGAGAAGGTGGGAAGGATTTTAGGAGATGGGTGTTTGTTCCAACAGAGTGACAGCATCACTGTAAAATGTGAAACATGAGGTGCTATTGACTTGCAGGATTTGCCGTCTTTTGTTCCGACCTGAATGGGGAAGAAAAAAACTCCTCACCTGTCCTAAAAGTGCAGTGCTGGAAACGTTGGTTTGCTCTAAACCTCCAGAGAAACATTCCTCTAATTGTGGTGCAAGGTGCCAAACCGAATAGGACCGCATTATGTTTGTTTGTTGTCGTCAGCAGCCGGCACAATGGCCTTTGTGTGTGGTGGAGATGGGCGGCTCCAGCCACGGCCATGCTCTCATCTGTATGCTGTCATCCTTTAAAACTGGAACGCCACACTGTAAAAGATTTTTTCATCCCCACTTGTAATTCATGGGTTTTGACTTGAGCTGACAGATATGTCAGAGTTACTGTAGAAGCCAGAGTCTCGTCTGCTACTGTTAAAAAGAAAGAAGGAAAGAAGCTTGAATCTCACGTTATCTCACTAGTTCAAACTTGTCTTCCCTCTGTTCACTCTAATGCTTTTCCAACTAGGTGACAGTGTCTTTAAATAATGTGGATTCAGGCTGAAGTGATTTGATAGAGGAAGTGTAAGTTTCTCAAGTGAAGCCGTGTTTCCTGTTACAGCAGTATCTGTAAAAACAACATGTAAGACTTGAAAAGAAGGAAATCTCCATAGGTGGACTCGTTTTGCAGCTCGGTGACATCAGGGATTTCACTGTGCAGGATGACGAAATGCTCGAATGGGTCGGACAGAGTGACTTGTGTTTGCTGCCATTATCTGTCACCTGATCGTGACTTATGCTGCGGTGTTGATTTTGTACAGCCACTGTACTGTGTTATTATCAGCAGCTAATCACTCAGTGGTCTGTGTGTGTGTGTCTGTGTGTGTATCTGTGTGTGTGTGCGCGAGCGCGTGTGCATGTGTGAGCAGGAGACGTTTTGCTGGTAGTTTGGCCCTTTGAGAAGTGGAGCACCACTGATGTCTCCTAACATTCCTATTTGTTCCCTCAGACTGAAGGATACTGTAGACGAAAGTCAGACCAGGCACAAGCAGAAACAAATGTTTAAGAGATGTGTTTATTTTGCATTTTATATTTTTAATGTATGAGCATTCTGAAATGACTTAAAAAAAAAAGAAAATACATAATCCGTAATGTTTCCTGATGAACTGCAGGCATCTCAAAGCAAAGTGAAAAAGCTCATTAAAGATTCTAGAAAATATCTGACAATATTTTGATTTTTTTCTCTTTTATGAGTCAATTCATTAGTGTTTGCATTAAACTGTTTCCACTCTGCTGCCACCTGCTGATTGAAGAGAGCTGAAACAAACTGCATTCCACTAACACTCCAATGTTGGCCAACTGTTAATAGGACAAACAGTCACGGTGCTAATGAGTACCACTGAGCAGGTAGAAGACTTAAAACAATGCAATACTGGCTGTGCACCAACTAAATTACTTCTTTTTAAATAACAAAAACCTAACCTAACATCTGTGCTGTTGGTAGACTCACAAGGTTTTATAACAGCATTATGCTAAGCACACATTCAACATAATGGAATGCTCTGAAGTTACATTCTGCTAAATGAGCTGCAGCCATCAGCATAGTGCAAAGATCCTCTGTAAGGTAAAGCAGACTGGAGTAAAACTGATTCATACACATGGTGCAAACATTGACAGTACAGGTAACGTGAATTTTCACACATGACAAAGCACATCGCTGCAGCCAGGAAATAAATAACACAACATAACATATACTTTATAGAACATGTCTCTGACCATCACACTAATTGACAAGAAGATAAAAAGTCGCTTCTTGTTAATAAAACTTCCCAAACGCAACTTTTTTTTAATGTCACTTATCTTAACTGATTCTGATCAGAGAGCAAAAACTCTTGAGTTTCACATCTCAAGGTTAATCAACTCAAAGTTCAGGGCTTGTTAAACCTGCTCAGATATGAGCGGATGTCTGTTTTGGTCATGGTGGCAACAGTTTAAAAAGACATTGGTTTTTCTTTCTTCTCTCAGCTAAGTGACACTCAAATAGAAAAGGTTAGACAATTATTGGCAGGAACATCCAACAACAGGATCAAACTAAAGGAATGACAATAGCATTTTTTTACTTTCTGACTGACATACTTGAATTATTCATTGGCCACTGTTTTAATACAATCAGGAATTACTACTGAGAGACCAACCATTGAAGTGTGAACCGGACACTGCAAAGTCAAGCTCAGACATTCATGCGTCTACAAATGCAGCGATAAAGAGAATGTAAAAAGCTGCTTTCACATGCTTCAGCCAAACATACATTCAATTACATTTAAAATAATACCAGAAATTAAAATAAGTCATGATGTTGCACTAAATGTAAGGTAAGTCGTATATACCTTAAATTACAGTAAGGAAGCTAAATCAAATTGAGACAATGTGAATCACTCGTCTCTAAACCAACAGCTCTGCAGCACATCAAAGGTGTAAAATAGAGAAAGAGATTTTCATACCTGCATACTCCTAGTCAACCATTCCAGCTCACATTAAGTGCATTTAGCAGTAGTAGGAAAATCTGTTACATGCTCTAAATTTGGAGCCCTTAAATCACCAAAGACTTTAGGTAAGACAAATAAATAAGACTTAGTCACTCCCTCTGTGTTCTAATAAGTTATTTAAAGCACTCAGTGATGTTTCTGCCATTTGCTCACAGCCACTCTGAACCAAACTCAAAACTCCTGGATGACCCTGAAGTGGTTCTCAATGGATGGGGGCTCGTCCGCGAAGTGAAGCTTTTTACTCGGACAAGCCCCATACTCCTCAAGAGTTTTAATGAAGTGTCCGTGCTCACGACCCACCCAGGCCCGCATGGGGTCACACACCTCGTAAGGGGTCACGTGGGCGTGAATCGCCACCCCGCTGGTCGCCAGCTCCTTCAGCACCTGCTTGTCTGTCACCCAGGTCTCGCTGCCCCCTGGGTGTCCGCCATCGAGCCAGTACATGGCCGAGATGCATTTAATGAAAGGAGACATCTGCGGGTCGGCACGGGCCCCGCCCAGCTCGTACACCATCTGGTTCAGCACCACGCAGCCTTTGCTGAAGCCCACCAGCATCAGTGAAAACCCTGAAGGGATGCTGTCATCGCCTCCCTGTGGCTGGAGGGGAATTTGTAGGTTTGCTCGCTCCATGCCGTGGCTCAGCAGAGCCCTGCAAATAAAACACTGTTCAGACTCGGTGCAAAAGGCAAACACATGCTTTTCTTGTTGGACAAATTCATTTAAATTTAAATTTCATCACTTTACTTACACTTACACTTACACTTTCATCGATTATTTAGCCAGTGTGCTTGTGCCGCTACATTACTTGTGTTAAGACATGAGCTAAAAAGCTGAATGTTAAATAAAAAAAACTAATATCTTTCTCTAGCTATTCAAACATGTTTTCAACTGATCAAAGCACAAAGGAAGACCAAGAAAAACCTGAGATGGCGAAAAGCTCCAAAGTTGGGTGAGTGTTCTGGCGCCCCGAACATGTTGCTCTCCACAAAGTTGTGGTAGCAGCTGAACTTGTGGAGATACATGCGGGAGGCTCTGATCACCCAGACATATCGGTCGGGGAAACGTCGGCCCAGGGTGAAGGCCACCTGCTCCAGACTCCAGGAGAGCCACTGGGCTCCCTCAGGCTGCAGAGCCATCTCCTCCTGAAAATTCTGTACAAACAACACTCACATTATTTACAGCTGCAATATAATGTTGTATCTGAGCTTATGTCCCTGATCCCCCATAATTCCAAGTGCAAATGCAAACCTATGCACCTGGGGAGACGAGATGTTTGTTGCAAGACTGCAAAAATGCATTGATGTCAAACACTGACGTCCTATTTCCATTCCTGCTAACAGCCATAGTGATTTGGACTAGAAACATCACACACATACACACACACAAACACACACACTCTCTTTGTCCTATCAATTAGTTCCATCATCAGCATCTTCTCAGTTTGCTGTGAGTGTGTGGTCCTGAACACAATGACCTCATTCATTGTATTTACATGGAAACATCAGTGTGACGCCATCCTGCACATACGATGGTCTCCTGGGAAACACCAGCACGCTGTGGGAATATTAAAACTGGTTTAGAAAGCCACCTAATGAAATGCGGATGAGGACAATGACTCAGTGGGCTGAGTGCTGAAATAAAAATGTGTAATAAACGAGGACACTTCATGAATTCTTGAAAGCAACTAAAAGAGGAAAACAAATGATGAAACGAGTGATGTTTAATCTCTCCTGTGTTTTTGCACTTGTATGATCCTCTTCAACTTTATGAAAATAAAAGAATCCTGACTCTGCTTTGCACAATCCAATATGGTTTAGCACATGCTAGAGATGACTGTACTAGGTCTATTCTTCTTCTTGCTGCACTAGTGCCTCCATGCTGAAAAATGTTTGCTTTAGGTTTCTTCAGGACAAATCATCTTCTTCATTCTTCTGCTCCTGTGACCACATCACCACTGATGTTTGGTGTCCCTGTGACATTGACTGTTCAAAGTATAAACAGCTCAGCTGATTCACAGATAAATCCAAGTCAACTCAACCTCATCAAAAAGAGACTGAAAGAAGAAATACCCCCAAAACAAACAAACGCAGGAGGCTGCAGTAAAGGCCTGAGACAGCAAATGAAAAGAAGAAACCAATGATCTGTGACTGAGCATATGGAGCCCCCCCCACACACACACACACACTCTCTACCCACTCAGAACATGCAAACTCCATCCACTTCAAATGGATCACAGGAAAATCCATCTCTTCAGGCTACCACTATACTAATGCTGTGTTATTGTTATTATGTGAGTGCACAGTGGAACTCTGGGAAATGTAGTCTGGTACTATGACTTCTTCCTGAGCTCCACGCAGCCTTGTTTACTGATGATTCATATAATAAACTTAAATTTGATATCAGCATAGTAGAACAGCCAAGTGTGACAGGGTCGACCGGTCGGACCTGCTGATTTCCATCTGAGTGATTTTGTTTAATTCCAGGTTGGTGTTACAAGTTAGTTAGTCAGAAGTCAAATCTGCTTTCCTGACTATACGACGACATGTAGGACACATTATTATTTCTGACTTTATTACCGCAGGTGTCTTTGTAAAGCCTGATCAGGACTTACAACAACTTAACTGAACTATAACGTTACACTAGGGGATTATACTGATGCACACAGAGCAGCCATCATCTTTCTGCGGACCCCCCCGGACGACCCCCGTCCCACTCACCTGAATATCCCCGTGGAAGAACACGACATGCCTGGTGCAGCCCGGCTCCTTTGCTTCTGCAGTGTCGCTCCTCGGCCGCTCTGTGTCAGGCCGCAGCAGCAGCAGGTCGTTGACGCGGCTCGGCACGGTCCCCGGCACCGCGACCAGCTTCTGCAGCCTCTGCCGCGGGCTCGCGGAGCGCACATCCCGGCTGGCTGCTACGTGCAGCCCCCGAGGCTCCGAGGATGTCGTCGCCGCTACGGAGGTCATTGCTTTGGCCACAGTTATTAAAGTGAAGCCCACCCCAACTGCTCGGGCGGCTAGCATGGAGTCTAAAATAAGAAATGATTTGGTGTTTTCTTTCTCCACGGAGTCACTCCATGCTGCTGCTGTTAGCTAGCTGCTGCTGTTAGCTAGCTGCTGCTGTTGAAGTCTACTGATGACAACTGTCTGCTAACAGCATCAATCATCCACTGCTAACGTCACAACAAGGCCCGGGAGCCGTATTATGAGGTTAGAATCGACAGACTGCTACATGCGCGTCGTCTGTGTCGCATTGTAGCAGTTTTGACATGAGACTATTTGTTTAATTGTGATAGTTTGGGCTCATTTCTCCACAACGCGGCGCTGTTCATCATCTGTCAAAACACACACACACACACACCCAGCAACTAATACTGCTGCGCATGCGCGTACACGGTTTTTTTTCTGACTTCAGAGATACATAACTAGTGGCAAGATAATGTTCACCTTTTTACTTCCGCTTTCGAGTCGGCCTGATAAAATCATCTCATGGCCGAGAGAAACAAAAACACAAAAACAAATCACACGAGATAAAATATATATTACCGACATTACATAGAAACAACAAAATTCAGCAAATTTGTACCTGTATTGAAATATATTAGATTAACCAAACACACAATATAATTCTTTTTTTTTTTTTTTATCAATTTCCATTTAAACAGAAATAGGTAATTTGTACATATATTTATATTATTTCATGGAGTGTCAGATCTAGCCCTCGTGTTTCTAGTAAAAAATAACATACGTGTAAAATTGTGTAAATTGTATTTACGTAGTCGTCGGGGGAAAAACGGTGAAAACTATTCAACGTGGCGAGTTTTAGAAAAGACGCTTGCGTGTAGGTTGGTTGTAAACAGGAGTGAACCATCTTGACCTTGGACTCTTTAGCTCCATATGCTAAAATGAGCAGCTCTACTCTGCGGTTTCAGACTAAGGTTAGTGCACATAAAGCCATGAATTGCTCTGCACGTGTAACTGCTGAAAGCTCACAGAAGTTCAATTGAACGCAAGTATGTCACGTTATACGGACTGAGATTTTAGATCCACACTGACTTGTTTGCCAGAGGAAGAGTCTAGTGATTTAGTTTACACCAGTTGGACTTTGAACGCATCTGTTTCGTTCTAGTCACAGACAACTGGTTGTTTCACAGTCAGTCTGGACTGTTTGCTATACCCTTTGGATATATTAGTATTAACAGTCCTCACCATAATATTAAACTTTGAGACTTGAAGTTCTTTACGTGCATAGAGGTGAGCAGCTCCACTAACAGTCTGTAGATGGCATCATTTACAATGAAGAGTAGACATTTGGTCATTTATGGGTTATTGTATCCATGCAGTCAGTAAAGAGCTTCTTCATCTATTGCTAAATTGACCATAATTGCACTAAAATGCAAACGTGTGGAGCACATTTTAGTAAAAGTATCTTTTACAGCTGCAGCACAAGTAGACACCAGGCTTCAAATCAGCAAAGTGACAAAGCAACGTCTTCACAGCAACATGAGCAACATGACACAGTTTGCAAACATCAGTCACCAGAAGCTGCAGGTCTTACAGTAGCTGTCTGATCAGTGCTCTTCACATTTCACCCAGTTTGTTGTTGTTGCAGAAACATGGCTGCAGGTTCCTTGGGAAAACGGCTGGTTGCTTGTCTCCTGAACGTTTCAGAGGCTCGCAGGAAAGAGCTGGTGGAGGCTGTGGCCAGAGCAGCCCTGCACAACGCTGAGGGCAAGTTGAACGTTATACCACAGCAACGGCCTGTTTCAAATTTCTAACCTATAAATAATTTTTTTAGGTAGCTATCAAGTGCGTATGCTTGCATTTGACCTTCATATGAAATGACAAAATATTTAAGATGTGATGTAACCACAGTGTCAGAATATACTTCTACAGTGTTTTGTCATTTACATTAGGAGTTAGACGGGAGGGAACCACAGTGCTGAACATCTTCAATGACCGTGACTACAACCGCTCCGTCATCACCATAGTGACGAGCATTGACTCTATCAGTAAGTATTTAATGTTTGTTTGTTTTGCTGAAACCTCACTGGGATATGAAAATGCTACGCCTTGGTGTTCCTCCTCCAAAGGGATACATGGGGTTGGGGACTGGGGTGTAACACTGCAGCTACAGGAGGGATTTAGTCTCTGTCTCTTGCTTTCCAATCCTCTAAGTGGAAAAAAAATCCTTTAATAAGCTTTGTTAGGGATTTTGACACAAAACATTCAGGATGAACATTTTTCTGACACAGATCATAGAGAAAAGTAGAATTTATCCAAAAAATGTGACGATGCAGACGGAGTTGTGGACGTTTACACTCCACCTTTACCTACAGACAAATAAATCAACACAAAAGTGCAAAATCTTTTATCTGTCTACTGCACAAAACCCCCAGCAGATCAGGAGTTTACTGTGAGAGGATGTTTGATGTCATTTTTGATGTATTGCAGAGGATGCGGTTCTGTCAGCATGTGAGAAAGCCTTTGAGCTGATCGACATGCGCGCTCACACAGGGGTCCATCCGTGTATGGGCGCCGTCGACCTCATACCCATCTACCCTCTGGGGGAGGAGGTGGGAGTGGAGGACTGTGCTAAAGAGGCTCGAGGTGAGATGTCGGTTGGGCGTGTGTGTGTTGGGGGACTCGCACACTTGATCCTACAGCTATGAGACAGTTTAGCACAATGAAAACCAATGAAATGAGCACTGAGTGTGTGGACACAGTGATGGGGGATGGTACATGCATTAGTGTTAAAATTGCAAATTTGCTTTGTAATACACAACTGCAGTCTACGTAACGTACATACACTCAGACTTTGATTTCTATTTTGAGTCTATTTCTAGACACAACAGTAGTTTAGACAGTATTAAAAACAATCCCTAATTTCCAGCTTCTATGTATTGTAAGTGTATACTGTAAAAAGCTACAGGATGATGCTGTGATGTCTTCTTTCACGTCTTGTGCTGTTAATTAGATTAACAGCTGATTTCGCAGCCATGTGTCTTGTTAATAACGAGCAGTGCCTCAGCACGTGAACTGCGTGCGCTCAGTATGCTAATCTGTGTGGTGTGATGGCAGCATAATAACTGGTACCCACTAATAATCACTATTTACGCTTGCATGCATATTTTTCCTTCTGTTTCATTTACCTCCCATCAGTCGTGTTTAAGTCTGTCACACACTTCCGGCTTTTGTGTTTCTCAATTTGCGTGCCTGCGATTGCATGTGCTCTATTTGCTGGTTAACTGACATATCTGTGTTGTTTCCCGGGCTCAGCTGTGGCTCAGGGACTCACAAAGAGAATCCAGGGCACCAGTGCCTTCCTGTTTGGCTGGGCAGACTATCCCCTCCAGCGGGGGCTGGCACAGAGGAGGAAGGAGATGGGCTGGTTCAAGAAGACGACAGACTTGCAGGCAATCAGGCCTGACGTGGGGCCACAACCGCAGAAACGATTTGGTCTCACAGGTGAGCCGGCGCTGGGAGCAAAAGCTGAACTGTACAGTACGTGCAGCGCAGTTGATGCTGCACTAGGTAAATGGTTTAAACTGAAAGAAGAGTTAGAAATTAAAGGAGTTCTGTGATGTATCCTGACCCTAGACTATTTCCCCTCTCTTCTGTGAGGTTTTCAAAGAAAATATATAATTTTATTTTACATTGTAGGGATAGGTTTCTACAATAAGATATCCACATGGTGTATTTAAGTTGAAGGAGTGATTTGTATATATGGTGTTCAGACCTACACACAAGTCTTCTGAAGCTCCACCTGATACCATCCTTTAAAACCAGCTGCTGGTGTCCTCTAACTTGTGTTGTCTGTTTATTCTGCTGTGTTTGAACCTCTTATTTGGAGTAATTCTCTGTTCCGATCTGCCTGATGTCTTGTAGGAGTCGGGGCCAGTCCGTATGTCATGAACTGCAACGTGACCATCGACACTCAGGACATCGCCATAGGCCGCAGCATCGCCTCCGCAATCAGAGGGTCAACCCCTGGCGGCCTGCCCGGGGTGCAGGTGCTGGCTTTGCCACACGAGGGCGCTGTGGAAATCACCTGTAACGTGGAAAGCGTGAAGGGGAGTCCGCCGCCTGGTCACGCGACTGCAGGCGAACCGTGGCCATCATTCAGCGTCGCAGGACACCAGTACTGTCACGCTCCAGCTTCCCTCATCGCGGCGAGGGTGGCGGAGCTGGCAGGGAGGCAGGGGGTGGGCACACAGGGCGCAGCACTGGTGGGGTTCACCCCCCTGGAGTGCAGGGGCTTAGCAGAGTTAGCATTAGCTCAAGGAAGTGCAGAGTTTTGGAAAGAGCAGCGCAGGATTCGTATGTGAAAACAAATACGTGAGCAAACCAGTAAAGGTACCTCATCTTTATTTAATGACACTTTGATTACTAGAAGCTGCTGCTAAGCCTCAATCTGTGTTAAGGCTTTGCTAACGCCCTTAGGATTTCAACAGTGACAACATCTGGTTTATAATGGTGGTGGCAGAAATGAATGGTTCATTTTGAATCACTAGTTTTCCATAAAAAGTCCATAAAAGCTACTTTTTCTATTTTCATTTCAACCGTCTCTAACTGATTTAGCTAACTCCAAATGTAATGAGCTCGAAATAAAGCAGCTGCATTGTTCTCAGGCTGCTTAAAAAAAGTTCAGATTCAAGATTCACTAAGCCCAGAAGCAAACAGTTTAAAGCTTTTGTATCAGTATTATACAGTATTATAAATTAAAATACCTCCATTTAACATAATCCCATGGATGCTGAAGTTTAAAGTACCTCAAACCAAATAAAGAGAAAGATGGAGTTGATATGATGTAATCTCCACCTAAACAAGGGCTAGTATAATTAATAAATTAATAGAAATATTACAGTAAATAATGAACTGAATAGACTGAAGGAAATACTTCTACATCCTCTTTAGCCCACCTGTCTATTCAGTGTCTTCCCAATTCGACTCTTAAGGTGGCAGAGATTTGCGTTTCTTTTCTGGACAGCCTACACAGTGAATCATCCCCTAGAGAGGACTTTGAATTTTCTTATGTGTATTTGTGTCATTTCCTGTTTTGAGCAAATCGGAATTTTGTGTTTACAAATGAGTCTTTTCCTGTCATTTCCCACCATCAGCCTTACCATGCACGGCTCTGTGGGAGACTCTCCATCTGTGGACAGACTCTTCTTCGAGAAACATCCAGCGCGTTGGCAGGGTTTCCATGAACATGTTACTGTGAAACTCGCCAACTTGTACAACCCAGTTAGTATTTGTATGACTGTTTACCATTTGGTTTGTTGATTTTCTTGTCAATTCCCCACGTTGCTATAAGCCCATGATGCACAAGATTAACCATTTAATAACATTGAGGCAAATTTGGACATAGGTCAGGAATTTACTGGGGCGAGATGATTCCACTCATTTCTTACATAAGGCGAGTCGAGTAAATTGAATAGCAGCACATTCATGGAGTAGGAAAGTATGGATTTAGATCGATAGGAAATAATAACTCAGATTATATGGGTGTAGCATAAAGGCTGTGTCAGAGTGAGTTTTAAAAGCCACAAAAAGCTTTATAATATGTTTAATTTATGACATATGTAAAATAAACAAGTGATTTCAGAGCTGGTAACTGCTTAATCTGCATACAGAAAGTGGGTGTTAATCTGTTAAGCTTTACACACAAACCAAGGTAGTATGAACCATGAAATCTTCCAGTGAGACTGGTGTGCTTAACCATCTGAATTTATCGTCCTTTCGTTATGTTCTGTCATTTTTCTTTCTTTTTTCTGCGTTTTACGTTACGTAAGGTCGCCTTTTGAGATTGGATAAGCTGCGTGAACATTCACCTCTTTGTACGGCATCCAGCTGAGGCTCTTAGTCGCACAAGCAACGCAGCCAGCTGCCGTGCAGTTTCATTTCATGCCTCCATACATGACACAGACATACACACACATCCTTCCTCTCTTCTCTCTGCCGTCTTCCTCTCTCCTGCATCTAGACACGCATGCATTTACTCTATGGATGGCACACACACAGACACATTCACACATACACTCAGCCTGCCGGGCTTGGGAGCATCAAGGCCTAATCTAGGTCACAGTGTAAGCCCAGAGGTATCCTGGTCTGCACACACACACACACACACACACAAAATTGGCAAGTAAAATCACGCGTCTAGCATATAAAATCTTTTTTGATTCAACAAATTTTCCATCCGCTAACAGTGAAAAGATATTCATTTGGACATCAGACACACCTCACATTCCAGGAAACTGAAGGCTATAAATAAAATTGGTGAATGTCACGTTTTCCAAAAAATCCCACCCCTGTTTTCATCTCCTTCCCCTCCCTCCCAAATAATCTCATTGGTCATGTGATTCAGTGTGGTGGACTCTTCTGATTGTCACAAGACCTTCATTTCCTTGATCGTGTGCACTTTGTGATCCTTCTGCAGGAATTAACATCCATTAAAAAGACACTTTCCCACTGATGCTACATCTGTGTTTTGAGAGTAATCTGCTTTAAATGAATATATGCATCTTCCTGCATGTTGCAGTTGCAGTTTGCATTCGTCCTTGCAGCAAAAAACACCATAGGATCCTTTTGATATGACTTAGCCTGACAGTGTATCATCTCAGATGCAACCATGTGTCACAGCACAGAAATAGAGGAGCTTATTTCCTTACATCAGTCTCCAGCCTTCTATAAATATTCCAAAGCTCTCTGTTCTCGCTCTCCCTCCCTTCCTTTTTGTCTTCCTTGCTGCTTTCTCTGTTCCACCCCTCCCTCCCTTTCCTTTTCTCTCCCCTCTCTCTGTTTGTCCATTTTCTTTCCTACACACTCTCTGCCTCCCACATCTTTCCTTTTCTCTGTGCTGCTGTGGTGTAATGTAGAGAGATGTGCCTCTTGTCTGTCTAGAAAGCGGCAGTAGTGTTAAATGGGAACAAAAACGCTGTTGTGTTGCGTATCGTGTCTGAGCCAGTAGGGTTTGTTTATTCCCCTCTGTCAGTCACGCGAGGCTATTTAGTGAGATGAGTGCAGTGTGATGGTGATTTTATCATATCACATTTAGAAATCACCCCCCTCTTCCCTTTCTTAATTTACTACCACACAGATTTCCACCAGTCAGCTACAGTGTGATGGTTAATCACAGTCATTCATCTCGTCTACAGCTGCCCAGACAGTTGAATCAAAAATAGGCTCATTTACAAGAAAAAGAGGCCAATCTGATCTAATCGAAAGGCAACTTATACTTAGATGCTGCTGTTGCCAAAATGTGAACGTACAGTGCCATCCTTCCTAACCTATCAGTGTGGGAAGTAAGCGTGCCACCTATGAAGTCAGCAGTCCCCAACCCCCACCCTGAACACATGTTCAACATCCTCTGGGCACAGGCTGAGCAGAGCACTGAGACGCAGCTGAGAATTAGAGAGATAGAGAGGGAGAGTAGTGAGGTGGAAATATGGTTGAGCATCAGAGAAAGACAGAAATAGAGCGATAAAGCAGTGAATCAGGCAGCGGCAGAGAGGGGAGGAGGACAAACAGACACTGTCTTTTACTGAGGTGCTGATGCTTGCTGCAGACAGGGTTGTTTTTTTGCGGCAGAAGGTTCTCGTTGTGGCGTGTATGTGAGAACCTCATGGATTTGCTCTGAGTTTTGCTTTGAGTCTCAGTGGAATACATTGCATCTAGTGGCAAAACAGCTGCAGACGGAAGGATGTGACCGTGGCTGGATGCTAGGAATCCATGTGGGCCCGTGACGTCTGCACTCCCCTCTGTGGCTACCTTCTTCCCCATAAGGATGACTCCGGCGGCACTGACCCAGATTGTGGAGTCGTGGCTCTTGACTGTGGGCTGCTCCTCGGTCGCTCTGTATATGTGATGCGGACGAGGCGTGCTCCACCGCTCAGCCCTTTGCTTCTGCTGACATCTGTTTCCGTGGATACACACAGCAACCGGTAAGGGTGAGGATGCACTGCTCTGACCTGTACGCTTAAATGTCAAGCTGATATGTTGTGTTTGTGTGTGTGTGTGTGTGTGTGTGTGTGTGTGTGCGTGTGTGTGCGCGCCTGCGTGTGTGCGTGCCGGTGTATTGCACGAATACATTACAAAGCTCTACAACCATGTAGATACAATGTCTGTTTTCTACACACGTGCCTACAGAATAATAAGGATTGTCGTTTTAGAGGCTTCACAGCCTACCATAGCGTGGCTGTGATGATGAACTGAATGCCATATTGTATGTATGCACTATGCAGAATAGCTCCATGTATAATGTATGACCTGGGAGATATCATGGGAGCAACAAGTAACTGTGCTTCACCCAAAGTACCTAAGGAAAGTAGGCTAGGATGACACAGACAGAGAAAATGCATAAATTATGTATTTAAGTCTTCTTGGTTTCTGAAAGCATTTGCCTTTAGTCTGCTTTGAGGAAACGATGCACTAGCCTTTTGTTACTTCACAGGAAAGATACATATTTTACAGATTTTTTATTCAGCATGATTTCAACTGAACCTGTCCATTAAAGACTCCACCAAACAAGTCAGTTCCACCTCAGTCTGGTCAGTGCACTGCAGTTCATTTCAGTTTTATTGGATTTCCTTCAGCACCCTTTAATAACAGTTAATAACATGCATCACAGGTTAGTTTTCTACCACTAAATAAAGTAATGGCCGTCACTTCAATGGAGGTCAGACAATAAAGTCAGACACAGGTCAGTAGGTTAGCAAAGGGCAAAGCTGCCTCATTTCATGTATTAATTACCCATCTTGTATCATGGTCAGGGTACAACACTGATTTCAGGAAAACCTATTTTATATAACCATTATCCCATTTGACTGAAGGTAAGCCTGCTTTATATTGTATTGCTCAGTATCTTGTGAATATTTTGCTGCTGATTGGACCGAGTTATGCTAGAAAAGATCCCGTTTTCAGGGTGTGCTGTCCAATCCAGGCAGGGACCTTGAAGTTTTGAACTGACAGTCAAAGGATATAGTTTTAAAAATGGAGTGCATGTTTTCTGGCAGGTTCACCTGAATGACACTGCACGTAGTTGGCTACATAGAAAGTGAAAGACAAGAAGGAGATCTAGTGAGAGAAGCTCAAGCCCTGGCTCCTTCTCACCTCCAGGCAGCTGGCCAATCACCACATGAATTTTGTGCAAATGTCGGTCGGTTTATTAAGCTGCTAAAGCATTTTTTTCCCTTCATATTTTTGTACACATGGCACATTGTGGAAAGAAAAAGCATGTAAACCTTTTGGAATTATATGGTTTTGTGTATTAAGTTGTCATAAAACATAATCTATAATGTGCCTAAAATAATAACACAAATTAAATTCTGATCTTTCATGTTTTTATTGAGAACAACCATAAAAACCTCATAGTGCTAGTGGAAGAAGTATGTGAATAATAAGCTCAAAAAAGCTAATTGGATCAATCTACAAAGAGAGATGCTTTGGGACTGTGGCTACTTTACCAAGAAGTGGACGACCAGTTAAAATGACCCAAGAGTACAACAAACACTCTTTAATGAGGTGAAGAAACAACCCAGAGAGACAGCCAAAGATTTGAAGGCATCACTGGCTAACATCTGTGTTCATGAGTCCACAGTAGGTAAAACACTAAACAAGCAGCGGGTTTATGGCAGGACACTATGAAGGAAGCTGCTGCTTAATAAAAAGAACATTTCTGCATGTAGCACATTGACACTCCACAAATGGCAAAATGTTTTTTTGGTGATGAAGCTCAGATTTAATTATTTGGAAAGAACACACAGCACCTCATCTGGCATAAAAAGGTCTCTGCATATCATCATGAAAACATCATTCCAATTGTAAAATATGGTGGAGGAAACATCATGATTTGGGGCCTGCATCAGGGCTTAACCAGCTTGTAGTGATTGAAAGGAAGATGAATTCCTAAAGTGTATGAAAAATGTATTCAGGATAAAGTGAGAATGTCAGTAAATCAGCTGAAACTCTGTGTGTGGGTGATGCTACAGGACAATGACTAAAATCACACAACAGAATGACTTCAGAAAAACTAAATCTGCCTTTTGGAGTGGCCAAGTCAGAGTCCAGACCCAACTCAATAGAGATGCTATGCAAATTTAAGAGAGCCACACACAGAGCTAAAACAGTTCTGCAGGAAGAATGGACCAAAATTCCTCCTGAACAATGTGCAGATCTGATCCACAGCTACAGGAAGGACCTGGTTGAAGTTACTGCTGCTAAGGGGGGTCGACCAGTATTTAATTTCAAGTATTTCAATAAAGACATGAAAGATCAGAATTTGTTATGTTATGTTGTTATTATTTTAGACACATTATATTTCTTAATGCTCTTGACTTAGATGAAGATCTGATCACATTTTATGACAAATTAATGCAGAAAACCATGAAATTCTAAAGGGTGTACATATGTTATGGATTTGATATAAAACTTACATCGGATGTGGACAGATAAATGCCCAACTGTGCTGTATAATAAAGTGAAGTGATTTAATACTTGTCCAAATATCTATGTTGGTGTTGTAAGTAAATACTACAACAAATAAAGTGATATTTACTATCTTTATTATGGTACCACAAATGTCTTAAGGCTGCTGTCATTCTGTAGGCTGCAAAGCACGGTGTTTCACTGCATTTTCTAAACTCACCAAGAGCATGGCGTGAGCTGTTTAGTTGCAAAAAGAGTAACAGTTGCAATGTAGTTTGATGTCTCATCCTCTTGTGTGCTGCAAGACATTGGCTGCAGAATGTTTGTGTGGGCGTAGTGCTAGTGACAGTTGTAGTAACAGCAGCGGTTCCAGTGGTTGACAATCGTACCAGACTGATTATCCATTCACGGTGATGTAGCTTTTTAGTGCAACAGAAAACCGCAGCAGAAAGAGTTAACAAGAGATGTGGCTAAACAACAGAGCTGAAGCAACTGAAGTGACAGCTGTGAATTTCAGTGAAAAAAAAAACAACAAGTGAACAACTAGGCCCTGTCCCTCGTGGCAAAAAAAAAAAAAAAAAAAAAAATCACCACACAGGCTTAGACTTGCCTCACAAATGTAACTGCTCCACTGATATGACAATCAGCTTGAAGAATAAGAGTTTGTTAAATCTCACAGTGCTGCATCGCTTACTACAGAACGAGTGAAACTACTTCAGCCAGCTTCCAGCCTCGCTTATCTCATTGTGTCCTGTGATGCGCTGAAATGAATTGCCTCATTCAGCAGTAGAAAACATCTGAAGAGTATTATTGTGGCAACACGGCTGACCGGACCTCAATGTAAAAAGGAGTAGTGTACAGTAGCTTAGGGCAAGGGGATAACCATTGTCTGTTGCTGCATCTATTTCATGTTTGGTGCATTGAAGCAGATAGTCTAATGCGTTCGATTGGGAGACTGGATGAGGCCATTGTGCAGCCGCATAAATGGGGTCAGCTGAAGCCTAAAGGTTGAAGAAAGGTACTGGTCAGGAAAATGTAGTAAGTGAGTAGTGCTCTTTTTCAGTGGTGGAAATCTTCAAGCAATAATATTTGTGAAATGAACATAAAATCAAGTTTACAGACTAATTAGCTCATCATTCTGCACATTTACAGTACGTTCTAAACCACTCTTTCTAAATGGCAGCCATTTCAATAAGAAAAAAAAATCTAATACAGTTACAGCCCTGAAAATAAATAATTAAATAAACTGCAAATTAGCTAAAGCATAAAGAAACTAAACCTAAAGCTGTTTCCAAATTCAACACTAACTGCAGCTTTTAATGACTACTGGAGTCTCTGAATAACATGCCTCATAGGACACACACTGTATTTGTGCATCAAGTAAAGTGAAACAAGTAGATTAGTTACACCAGTTGTGTTTGAGATAGATGATCTCAAATAGCTGAACTGGCTGCCGTTCATAGAGTGTCACGTTTGATTGCATGTTAAAAATATGGTCAAAGTCAAAGGAGTTGACAAAGTCAAAGTCAGGAGATCATTGCCTTTCACAAACAAGGAAAAGGATAAACACATTTAGCAGAGGTATTGAATTTTCTTGTGGTAAGCTCAAAGAGAAAGGAACAGTGACTTCACCCCTTGGATGTGACAGAAAACGGAGGCTATCAACGATTTGATATCCTCCACCTGCTGAGGAGGTTTGACTTTGTACAATAAGGTGCTTACTAAGCTAAAATGTACACCACTACTGACCCAAAAGCACATGAAAGGTTGGCCCCAGCAAACCCCAAAAAACTAAATCAAACAAAAAAACCACAGAAGTTTTGGGATTCTGGTCTGTGGAGCGATGAAACAAACAAAGCTTTTGGCTGCATGCAACAAAAATATGTCTGGAGGAAGGAGAATGAAGCATATGTCATGTTGCAGGAGGTCATAACAACAAAACGGTGCTCTTCTACAGTAAGAACTGGAAACGCTTGTCATGAGGGGGTAGTATAATTTAGAGACTGCAGTTGTCATTAAATGTTGTATTTTGTGTTAAATTTGAAGGAACCACAAAACATTGTAAACTTGATTCCCCTATTAGCTTGTATTAACTAGACATTACCACACTGTTACCAGGATGTAATGTTACAGTCTCCAGCGCTGAAAGGAGAGGAGAGTAGGTTTCTGACAGGAAATTCAGATTTGTTCTGTGTAGGTTTCACATGCAGATGGTTGATTTGATTTTTAGCATATTAACGTTATATAAAGAAGCAAAGAGTGAACATGTTCGATTAGTGGATGGAGCATAGCAGGTAATAAAGGGACTGAAAGAGGCTGAAACAAACAGTGCTGAATAAACAGCAGTCGTGACAGAGCATGTTTGCCTCGCAGAACCATTCTCCAAATAAATAAAAGTTCAAATTAAAAACCAAATGTGTAATAAATAGCTCTTCGTCAAAGATCACACTCGACTGCTTATAAATTTGCTGCAGAATAGAGACTGAGTTCAGAAACGAGTCTGGAAGAGACAGAATGGTAACAGCATTAGAACCTTTGCAACTTCAAGGACGCCTAAAAAAAAAAAGCTTTGTGCTAAATATATCTCAACCAAGGACTATTTATGGATTGTTAGGAGAGAGGGCTGCATAAAATTTCCATGTTTACTGGATCATTTAGAAGCCTCTTAATACTGGCCTGCATTAGATTAGTTCATCAGTGATTGTGAATTAGTTTGTAAGTTTATTACCTGTATTGCTTATTTTATTGATTCTTTTGATTTTCTGGACATTTGAGTATTTCTCAGATTTAAGACGAGTGTAAGGGATTTGTTTGAAAGTATTCTCTCACTTTACTGGCTCATGTAGACCGATCCGTCTACACAACCGTCTTCATAACAGTCACAGTTCTTTGAAGGAAATGTATGAAAATTCTAGGTTGTAAACATAGCTTATTTAATACCTAGAGATGTTTCTTCTCGCTCTCATGTACTCTGTGCAAGTTGTCAGCGTTACCAGCTTGAGTTTGATGTCTAAGTGCATCCACAGTTCTCTTTTAAATCTACATTTCCTCCTCCCCTCTTTTCCCAGTGTGAGTTGTACTGTACAGTCACAGGACTGGCTCGCCGCTATATCAGCAGGATGTGATTTGGGAGAGAAGTATGTCTTCATTAAATACCCAGGGGGCAAAGTCTCAGCAAGGCCCTGGCCTAATTCATTCAAACATCAATGCCAGAGGCTGAACTGCTGCCTTGATTATACTAATTTACCCTCCCACCCAAAAGGAAGACATGTAATTACACTATTTACATTGGAGTGCTTTCCCCTATCTGCTGGCTTGGTTTTTCTTCTTCATGGCACTACTGTGATTGAAAAGTACAATAAATGTAATGGATTGAGAAAACATGAAGAGCTACTACAGTACATTGGGATATGTAGACACAGTAATCGGAGCAGAAAAACATCATCCAATGTGAGTACAGTAGCCAGATGATCCTGCTGACTACTGGTTTAAGCAGGTGGTTAACCTGTGATGGATTACACGTGGTCTCTCTTTGCTCAGAATATCTAAATATAAAATAATCAGACCTCAGAGCTTTATCTCATGCCTAGTCAAAACGTACACTCAAGCAAACTTAAAGGAACTGATGGACATGGATGACTATTGTCTGTCCAACTAATAGTTATTAACTATTGGTTGTGCTGATCTCAAATGTTAGTTTCACAAATATAAATGCCTAATTCATATTTGTCTGGCCCAAAAAAGACAGCCATGATTGTGGATCCTGTTTATATTTGACTCCTTCTTTGCATGATCACAGACAGTGATTCTTTGAAGTTTTCCTAAGCTGTCTGATGGCCTGAAGATCAGGGGCATCCAGGATTGTGTTTCGGACTGGTACCTTTTGATCATATTATGCTCTGAAGATGATTATGTAGGTGATATATTTATAGTGAGGGACATTATTCTGAAATTGTTTCACAATTTGTAGACAAAACGTTTCATAGTCTCTCATATCTCTGAGAGACTGTGACTCTCTAAGATGCTCTTTTTTAAACCCATCATCACCCAGCCATTCACTGACCTGCAAATGAAGCTAATTAGTTGCAAAATGTTCTTCGAACTCTTCCTTGTTAGTGCCACTTACATTTCCACCATTTTGTTGTCTCAAATCTTGAGACATGTTGCTACCATCACCACAAATCAATTTCAAAATGACCTGTCTAAAGTTTTGAATTAAAATTTGTCAGAGGAAATTATTTCAATCAATTCTGTGATAGCCGGGCCAGACAGTGCAGTGTGTATCCCGCCTCTACTCCTATGACAGCTGGAAATGGCTCCTGTACCCCTGTGACCCTCAAAATGAAAAGCAGTTAGAATAATGGATGGATAGAACAATTTTGATTGGAACTGCTAATGTGATGCTTTTCTTTTTTGGAAATCAATTACTTTTGTGTCGCTCCTAATTAAGTCTATTGTCCAGCTAATATTAAGTTTCAGATAGTCGTCTTCACACCTGTCAGGCCTGCACTATTTTCTTTGAAGGCCACAGTATTATATTTTATATTCTTGGTGAGATTAATTTGCTTACTAAGCAAGAATTCCTTGTCACACTTAGGAAAAGCACAAATGTAATAATAAGCAGTGACTTTTCTTCTTTTATGCGTGTGTCACACTGTCATGTCTTAGTGGGACAGTGGCTTCTGTTTTCATTTGGATTTTATGCCCTTTTGGACTAGTACACATCTTCATTTCAGTTGTATATGTTGCTTTATTTACTTGAGAGCAAACATACACACATACACATCAATGGAAATTGTAGGCTTTGCTTTTTAAATGTGGAAACAGAACCGTGAACATATCTGAGGAGGTGGAGCTCCAAACCAGATCTGCACACTCTGAGAAATGAGACACCTACGGTGCACTGTGAGCAGAATTGTACTGTCTTTCAGATAATGGTGGTAAAAAAACAGGAAAACTGAGAAACAGAAAATTTTTCAATATAAATTATAAAAATAATGCAAACATACAGTTTCAATTGTTACTGTGTATTCATAAGAAAAGTACTATCCTCATTCAGCATTTCAGAATCTAGCCTAAAATTCTTCTCTCTAAAGGCTTTGAGTGAGTGTTTCTTTTACCATATAGAATATGATGAGTAAGGCCTGAATATCACATGCCTTCATTTCAAATGCAGACCTATCATGTGATTCCGCTGAGTAAGCCAACTCCAGCGAGCGAGCTGTGGCACAGGCTGGCACATTCTCCCCATTTCCTCTCCGTCTCCCTGTCAGAGAGGTTCATGGAAACACAGTGATACAGAAACAAATATCTCAGAATGAACAGAAATGCACGGGAGGAAGCAGGTGTTCAATTCAGCTGATGCAAGAAAGATCTCTGAGAAAAATGAAAGAAGAGCTCCATCTGCTGACCAAAGGCAGACAAACACCTAAGTTGCTGCACAAGGCTGCTCCTGTGTCTTTAAAGAGGAGAATATGTATAAGCAGTCATTCTGAAGACATAACTAGTACCTAATACCTACTGTATATATGGGGGAAAAGACTGGCTGACTGTCACCATTTATTTATTTATTTATTTTGCTGCAGCCAGATCAAGGGAGCTGAATGTCACTGATGACCCAACCCTGCCCACTAGGCTTCTGCAAAAAGAAAGGTCTGTCAAGGCAAAGGGTCGTCATAACATTTTGACTTGTCGGAGCAGGAAAATCATGGGTGTTAGTCACAATGACATGGTTCGATTCTATTGAGATATATCACTGGGAACGACAATGGTGGAGTTAATGAAACACCTTGACTGGAAAGCAGTCATGCTTAAACTTTTTCTCATGCATGAGAAACTATGTTTTAACTAAGGGTGACTGTCAAAAGAGGCAGCGTTTTAACAGTTTAATCTTAAAACGAAGCTACTGATTTGCATATTAATAAGCAACAGAACAGGAGGCATATCAAATTTATGATTTAAAAAAAACTTTCATTAGTTAAATGTACTGTAAAATTATTAAGTATGTTTGTAATACATATTTATCATATTATGAATAATATTAATTTAGGATAGTTTTATGAGTAAGAAAAACTGAGGTGACTAAATGTGAGTAGTAAATCTGAACTAATCAGCCCTCAGACTGACAGTGGCTGCTGGCAGATTGCCTTGCAGTAAAGAGTCAGTTCGCCCTCGTTGCCCTGCTTAAATCATGCTGTAGTAAAATCAGTATTAACAAATCTGGGGCTGCTCCCAGCGACTTCATTAAATTAAAAGTATATTGAGGTTGGATCTGAATTCAGTTTTAACCTGCAAAATGGTTTCTTCAAGGGTGGAGTAGTTGGTAACTTAATTGGTATATATGTTTTCAAAGTAGCATCTCCAACAATGTCCCAGAAGCAGCTTGTGGGCTTGTTCATGTTTTGAAGTGGAAGCCTGTCTGGTCCAATCCCAATTAAGAGCTACTGAACCACTAATTGCTAAAAACTGAAATGCTGTTATGTTTGACAGGTCACACACAGTGCAGCTGCTGACCCCTACAGTTATTACAGTAAAACACACCCACAATGGGCAGTCAGGACTGCAACGTGAAGGCTTGGAAGAGCTGTTTGGGTGGCAGAGGGAGAACCAATGTTAGGCTGCTAGTTGTAATATTGGAGCTGATCAGTGAATACCAACAGAGGATTTGTACAGTACTGTAAAGTAGTTTTACCATCTCTGTACTAGCATTTAGTCTTTAACACAGAACATAGTATCTCAGCCTGTGTTATAAATACATTTATTCAAGGGTCTGGGTCATCATGGGTACGATACTAAGCATCAGTGAGAAAAGACTTCCTCAAACTTCGCTCTCCAAAAGAGCGAAAGACACTAAATCAACATAAGACAATACTTTGTAGTAATGTGCAAACACCACTGGATGGCAGTACATCCTTACCATGTTTCTCAAATTTAGCTCTTTTTACTGCAAAAACCCAAATACCCTAAAGGACTGAAAATGTTGGCAAGAAGTCTAAGAATATAATTTCATTTGGACTACTGTTGGCGTTTTGTCCCAGACTTGGCCTCTACAGTAAAGAATGGAAATATTTGATTAACTCAGCTAAAGTCTAGACTTGCTATCATTCACTGTATGTGTGTTTACTTGCAATAATGAGCTGAAGAACAGACAAAAGAAAATAATAAATAGAAGTGTTGTGTAGTATAAAAATAATTGTCCTTGACAGGAAGGATAATTCTGGTTAATCATTTAGTCTCTTCTCTTACTTTTGTAAGTGCAACAATCACTTTGCTGCCAAGAATGACATATTTCTATGTTTGAACCAGTTGCAGGACTTGATGATTAGACTCAACACCCAACAACTGTTAATTGAATGACCTTTTGCCGTGACCCTCAAGTCCTATCTTTCAAATACAAAGCAAGAGGAACTTTATCCACGAACAATGTGTGGGTGTCTTTAGAGTTAATTGGGAATAGGTGTGACTGTGTGGACTACACATTTGATCTGTCCCAACTAAGTCTAATTGGGAGAAATATCCACACACAAATAACAAAGAGTCTTCTGATCTCTAGATGGACAGAGTAGACAGAGTAGTGTCTATGGTCTAGACTGAGATAAGTAAAATCAACAGTTAATCTGTTCACAGGGTCTGACTTCACCAGACTCGTCAACAGCACCCTGTTCTGGAGCAAATTTCTACTGGACATTTCTAGTAAAGGAAAACTTGATGAAACTATACTTAAAGTTATTACTATGCACAATCACGCCTTTCCAAATAATATATATTATGTAATTTCACTTAGGAATGAATTACTTTGTAAACAATAAAAGTTTACCCAAAGGTGTGTCAATTGATATAATTTCTGGTAATCAAAATAGTTTTTTTTATTTAATTGCTAATTATTTATTGTTATTTTGGATTATATGTTGCATGAATCTGCATCTGCGAAGTAAGTAAAACTAAAAGTACAATATTTTTCCACAAACTGTAGCAATAAATTACACTACTGTACTTGAGTAAAGTTACTTTTTTCCAGGGCCTGGAACCTGCTGGTTCACTGGGGTTGTTTCACTCCTTTAACAGGACTATCTCCAACTGTGTGTGTGTCAAAACAGTGTGTGTTGTGCATGTAACTCATTGAGTATGGCTTTGTCACTTTCCGTACTGAAGTGTCATTAGTGTTTTTTGTGACATGTATTATCTCCAATCAATTCAAGATGTCTGACTTAAGGCAGATCTACTGCCCTCACTACAGTATAGTGAGGCTGATGATCGTCGTGATAATGACTGGGTAGTGGCAGTAGTACTTTAGATTCAGATAAGTTCATCTAGATTTTCAGTAAAAAGATGCAGTAAAAGACTGAAACTCAATTTTATCAACTTGAATTTGTTCTGAACAGAAACAATCAGTGAGTTAAGACTGCAACACTAAAGCAATAATGTTAAGGAGGTATTAGTTGGCATTAGATAGACCTTCATACAATTTAGCTTTTGCTCCAATACTGCAGCACTGGATGGTGCACTAGAAATAATAGAGTTTGATGGCTCAAATGAGTCACAGTCAGCCAGACCTGTGGCTAGAGGCTGGTAGCCGAGCAGACTGAGTATTATTGTGTTCCTTATCAGTTTGAGTGACACCTCTGCTGCCCACTTCACTTCTTTCCTAAGGCTGAGTAAAGAAGAGATTATTTTATTCCCATTAAGTTGATGTAAAGCAAGAATTGAACAATCACATAATCATTTAGAGAGAAACGGTGACGCCGTGTTAGCGTCAAGTTTATCAGAACCATTAAGCCAATACCAGCAGATATAACGTCCTAATCTCATGTTTACTGTCAGCACAACTATGAACAGGTCACACGGAGCTGTGAGGTGATGCAAATATTATATCATTTGGACTACACTAGAACTAGCATCTGCAAGGTCATCTGTGAGTCTTTTTAGATATCCAGGTATTTGGTAGCAGATGTTTACCCCAAGGCCCTGTTTAAATGTCATGAGTAGGGTTGTTGTCTACCTTACAACCTGTCAGCTGTGGGGAAAACGCAGGATGCCGACGCTAATTCAAAACTACAGGTGTGAGGTGGAAAGAGCAGAGGTGAGGAAATGCTGAATGCTGTTTCTGCTCTTTTCCGAATGACTAAACTTGCTAACAAAGTGTGGTTTATGAAGTGAATAGATGTATTATACAGTATGTTGAATTCTTCAGTGAAATGGTGATATACAAAATTAACACTCAACTAACTGTGCTCACTCCTCTCCCCTGCAGCTACGCCACCAAGACTGAGCCGCAATAATAATAATAATAATCCCCAGCTGGAGAACAAACAACATCTGGGCGTGGAGAGAAGGGAGAGGGTGAAGTCTCAGCAGGGTGGACAGCAGATGGTGACACTGCAGCAACACTTCTCCAGGTAGCAGCTTCACCACACCAACAACCAGGCTGAACACAGCTAAGGAAAAGTTATGCACTTCAGCCTGCCAGCACTGGAGTTTAGGGGCTAAAACTAGTATCAAGAGTTGAGAACTTAAAGGGGAACACAGTCCTGCAGTTGAAATCAGTTGGTTTACTTCAGTGTGTAGTTTTTCAACACAGTTTCTCATCCCACAGAGTCACAAAATGATGCTTCTGTAACTAGTTCTGAAACAAATAAGAACCATCTTAACTCTCCGACGGTCGAAAAGACTTTTGACAAGGAAAAACAATATAAAACTACTAAATATTTCTGGTTCTGAGTCTGAAAATATGAACGATGAAGTACTCATCATTTTATATTATTATATTATTTTATATTATTATATGGTAGAAAACTTTTCAGTGCAGATCTCTGTTTCGATTATATCATCTAATCAGTCTGCCTGCCTAGTTCTGACCAAACCAAAGTTCCTTTCAGCCTTAGTTTGCAAGTTAGGTTTTTCTGTCTGGTACATTGTTGTTGTTGTTTTGGCAGAATTAAATCCAGTGTCCACAATTCAGTGACAAACTGTCCAATGAAGCAACAAAACTAATATATAGTACATATACATCAAAGAACAAACACCAAATGTGACAAAACTGCTCGGCTTCTGTGACAACCACGCTTTCATTAACCTGAGTCCAGTGCATGTAGAGGTTGTCTTTGAGAGAGAAAGAAATTCTTCTCTGTTTTATTGGGCACTAAAACTAGATATGAAGTGTCCACCTTCTGTAGGGAGAGCCCACTACTGTGTCTTATTGATCTCCCCTCCCAGCGTGTGATGAAAGGAAATAATAACCAGGCATTATGTCCAGCCAACTGATAGCCTCTCATGATCCAGTGTTGATCTCATCTGCATGTACCATACATACTCAGCCAGGTGTGAGATTAGGCCCCAGTGATTTGTGACTATAAGTGATTTCAACACTGTCACACAGATGTTATACTGCCAGATATTTATTGAAATTATATAGGCTATTAGTTGTTTATTTACTTCTTGCTAGGTAACATAGGGAGAAGTGTAGAGCACAGATTAGAGCTAATACAAACTCATAAGGTTCTTATTCTATATTTTAGGTCCATTTCAACCTGGTTGCATGCAGCTAGTGTCACATAAAGCAAAGCCCAACTTTTAGTGTTGTGATGAAATACTAATTTGTTGTTGATCTGCCTTTATTCCCTGGACTCCAAGGACATTTAATTTATGCAGCTCTGCAGGCTCCTTTCTATTTCATATTTTATTTACAGAATAGCTCTATCACCAAAAACTTGAAATTGAATCCAAGTTTTTAGCTATTTTTTCATGAAAAGATCTGGGTAATTTCAATTTGATGCTAATCACTGCTTGTTAAAGTCACAACACTCATCTTGGAGTGATATGCTAGTGCAACGTATTAGATGCTATTTCTCTTTTGTCTTTTCTGTTTTGATTCCTTTTTTAAGTTTACATCCAATTTGTTTTTCTAAGTGTATTTGAACCTTTCTTCTCACACAAAAAGATTTGCTTCATAATGAGAAAACAAAGACATCATTTATTCAACTAGTATTTTAAAACTAGTTTCATGCACGTCTCTTTAATAAAATGTTTATTTTCATTACACAAAAATACTTTTTATATTTTTACAAATCACCGATCATTGGATTATTATACACTGTGAAATTCTGTAGTGTCTCCAAATAGATAAACTTGAATTAAAACCTGAACCAGCATACATAGGGTTTACCTGTGCAATCAAAGGTGTGAACATACATAATTTATTCAAACAAAAAATAGCACTGAATGTGATCTTTTGTCTCAAATTCATCTTTTTATGTCAAACCTAAATGTTTTCAGGCTACAGCAAACAAAATGGAACTGGGCTCAATCTTGCAAAAGAGGAGGGGAGTGTATGTTTCCGTCTGTTATGAAATGAGCTACAGTATAGTTATAGAGACACTGAACAGTAATAAGACACTTTCCCACAAACAGGAAACGATCAATATCAGAGCAATTTCATGCAAGTTGATAACATTTGAATTAATTGAGGAACAATAATTGTGTTTTACTTCTCCAGACTCATGGTGCTGCAAATCTGTTCATCTGCGAGTCAAAGTGGACATCTGTTCCAAATTTTAACTACATCAAACTTCCTGAGAGATCGTGGTCGTGGGAATGAGATAGGCAACTTGAAAACAGAATGCCTCTGGGCATGACTGTTACTGGAGCAGATGCATAAAAAAAGCTGAAGAGCTGCAAAGACTTACGAACTTGCTAGAACTCCCCCAGAACAGTGGGTAGAGGTTTAGCGATGACTCTGAAACTAAAAACTCTTTGATTATAATGTGACTTCTAAATGCAAGACATTAAGAGTTTGAGCAGTCTCCTCATAATCCAATAAAACAGCGGTTGAGAGGAATTAGGTACATTTTCTTAAGTATTATATCTTTATTTCTACCCTACTACATTTCACAGTGAGATATTGTACTTTTTTCCCCACTTGACGAGTATAATTAAAGATTAAGCCAGTGGTTGTAATTGTGACCGCTTGTCAGGTTTCCAACATCTATGAGTTAAGCCGTTCCACTAACAAGACATTTTCCCAATAAACTTCCAGCTAGGTTCACACAAAGCAAAGACTGCAGATTTATGTTTCTTCTTATAGCCCTCAGACTGTGCCGTTATGAACCACCAGACTAAACTAGGTTTACTTACCTACATAAATAAAGCATCTGAATACTTCTTCCACCTTTTACTGGGCTTCTGTAACATAACTGCAAAGACATTTACAGCAGGGCTATCACCAGCATGACATCCACAGCATCATACTGTGCTCTGATTTTGTTATTTTTTTGTCTTCATCATTGTCCACTTCGTTCTGGAATTTGTTCTTTGTGCAGTTTTTTCTGAAGCTTGCCGAGTTGTTTACGAAGGGCGACATTCTGTCAGCTCAGGGAGTTTTTCTGCTTGTTCAGTGTGATGCCCAGAACTTTTTTACCTTGAAGTTTTTTGCAGAGTCTATCAACCTGGTCTTGCAGAGCACAGTTTGTTGCTCTGAGGTTTTCATTCTCTGCGTTTAACACTTTGCTCTTCTCCTCTGAAGCTTGTTCCTTTGAAAGCTCCTTCTCGAGCTGCTGGAGCTTCTTCCGCAGCGTGTTATTGTTGGTGATTAGAGCCCTTTTCTCAGCCTTCAGTGATTTATAATTACTCTTCGAAGCCACCACAGTTTCGAGGTTGTCTTTGAAAATCTGAGTTTCATTGGTCATTGTTTTTTTTTCCTTCAGTGCATCTGTCTGCTCCTTCAGTATGTAATACTTATACTGTACCTCCAGTCATCTTTATTTAGAAGCTTTCTGTATGCTTCAGTATACATTCTGGTCAGTAGCCTTCTTTGTGACAGCATGGGTTTCTCCTTGTGCTTTCAGTTTTTCAAACATGTCCTTTGCTGTCTTTATACTCTGGATCTGTCTGTTAACTTCCTCGATTTGCTTTTGCAAGTGCTCGTTTTCTCTCTTGTAAACTTCCATGCGGTTCCTCCTTTCCTCACAAAGGTCATCCAAGGTCTTGACATTATTGTAATCACTGTAGAAGCAGCAGAGTTTCTGCATCATTTTGACGCCTCGTGGCCGCTCTTGATGCTTCTATTGCGTCCGTCATCTTGCGCAAAGCGTTTTCATTCTGAAGCTCCTTCTTGTTCTTCTGAATTTAATGGCGCAAAGTGTCATCCTGATGGCTAATGGCTTCATTTTCAGCTTTTGCAACATTGTAGGACTCATCCAAAGTTTTGTCATGTTGATGCCTCTCCTTGAACTCCAGGATTTCCTTTTGCAGGGCACTGTTTTGCTGACACTTTGCCTCTTTCTCGTTCATCATTACGGCACACATTTCCTGCAAAGCAGTTTTATTTTGGACTTTCTCCTGCAGATCCTGAAGGTCCTTTCGGAGCTCCTCATGTTCTTGTCTCATGGCTTCACTCCGATTTTTCAGCTTCTCTCTGAGCTTCATCACTTCATTTTGAAGTTTGCTACATTTTTCTCTAGTACTCTCTGCCTTCATTTGGTCATATTTTTTCTCCAAACTTAACTTGTTCGTTACATGAATGAAATGTAATTTTCTCTGTAGCACTTAATAATTGTCATAAGAAACACACTATAGCTGTTTACACAAAGCGTAAAGGTAAAAAAAATAAAACTACATTATCTTTATTTTAGATGTCAAAAAGTATTTGCGGCTCCCAGTGTTTTCTTTTCTGTGGAAACCGGGTCCAAATGGCTCTTTGGGTGTTAAAGGTTGCTGACCCCTGGGTTAGTCTATTGAATGCAACTCACTTTTGGTTCTGTTAAAGCTTATCAATGCAAAATACTTTACCTCCAGAAAAATAAATGCAGTACCAATATCAGTGTTGAATGATACAGTAAAACCAATGTGTAAATACTCACTATCAGTATTTTCCTGCAGGACTGTTAAGTACATAAACAGACATCCTTATCATTCTAGAATGAAATCGATTTATGATGCACACATTAAAGTTCTGTATACTGTACAACTGTAGGTTGCCATAACAACAGTGCTTTTTAAATAAAGGCACATTTCAAGCTGGGAATGTTAAAAAAAATATCATAAGTGGATTAAGATTCTGTAGAAATTTCAGAAGATGCTCAGCCTGCTACACAAAACTGACAGAAGTACTACGTGACCTCAGTAAATCCAGTGAAATGCATAATCGTCTTCTGTTTGTCACTGTAGACAAGTGACGAGCCTGCTGCTACAGTTTGATACACATAGTGCATCAGTACAGACTCATTGATATTGGGGGGAAACTAGGCCATGTATTCATATGTTGTGTGTGACGGGTTGACAATCCTGCTTTGGAAAGTGAAGCCTGTGGCAAAATGTGTTAGAGCAGCAGCAACTCTTTTTGTAAGAAGGAAGGATCATTTACATTCACTAAAGCAATACATATGGTAAACACACACAGCTGCACGTGTGACAATACAGTGTATGATATGAGTGTTACTGCACATAAACTGCATTGTTCCTGTTGTGTAGAATCAATACTGCTAGTGCTGGCAATCTTGATTTTGAAAGCCCTAAATAAAATCAATAGTAGAATAAACCAATGACATTTTGATTTAACAACAATCCAGTCTGTTCCTTTTAACTCTGAGAATAGGGGATACTTTTAAGTTCACTAGCTAAAATTCTCAAATCTGAGCAGTCAAGATAGTTGCTGTTTATCTGTTTCTCACAAGTTCCTGAACATTATAGATTAGCCTTTAGCTCTTTTAAATATTTGTCTACTTTGCTTGACTTATTTCTCATGATGTGTTGTGGTTTAACAAATGCAACTTTCATCAAAAGGCAAATATTTACCTATTTTATACATCTAGTCCATCCATGATGGTGTGGAGAGTAAGAGGCGTTGTTAGGGTAAAGCCAGACACGGGTGGGAGTTTTTTTCCTCCTTACTGAGAGCACTCAGCTGTGCATTATTTCCTGCGTGGTCCAGAGAGAGACCAGGAGACCCACTTTCCCTTCAGTGCCCAATCACAGACGCACAACGATGACTAAGTCTGAAGAGAGGAAGCTGAGGACCTGTGTGGTTAGCCTCATTTCAAATGACCAGAAATAAAAGAGTCAGTAGGAAAGCAGCATGGGGTGGCTGAGTGCTTGAGTGGGGTAAAAAGTGGAGGCAATGAATGAAATATTGCCGAGAAGAATTAGAACATGAATTAGGCAACATATAGCTTCATAAACAGCAGCTGGGATGAGAGAAACCCTTAAGGAGGAAAAATTATCCATGTAGCATTGTGGCATTTACTGTAGTGAAACATAAGTGAATCAAATATTTTTGTATATTATTGTACGAATGTATCATTTTAAATTATTTAATTCAAGTACTAAATGTTGTATGTTCTGGTCAAATAGAACTGGAGTTCACGTGACATCTGAATCAGCTATGCCAACATGCTTTTTTCTGTTTTTTGCCTAAATGGGTGTGTTGTATCATTTGAGTTTCATGCCTAAAAAGAAAGGTTTGCCTATTTTATACATCAAGGTCAGTCTATTAATCATAGACAGTATGACTCAGCTTGTAAAAGCTATTTTTATCTCTCTCTGTAGCCAGCACAAAGAATAATGTTCCAGATTTTGTTTTCTGTCAGCTGAATGCATACTTGAACAAATTTGGTGATTAATTAAAAAATTACCGTCACTTTTTTATAGCGCCTCAGTCACCTCACCACTGACGCACACATTCAGCTTGAGTCCCACTGGTACTGGAACACCAAACCTTTCCAGTGTTGAACATTAGATGACAACAGCCTTTCACATCTGGACTATTAGGCTGCACATATTTAAATCAAATGACTCTGTTTGCCTTTTTCTGGACTAAATAAATAGTTGACTATTCTCCCTTTTACCACCACCACCCGCTGCTGTTTTCATTTTGACCAGGTTTGTTTCGGGTCAGTGGCAGTGACTTGGGGCAGGAATGCCAATGGTGTGCTCATAGTCAGCAGCCAGCTCTAATGGCTGAGCCACATGCATCAAACTGGGGAAAAAACTGCTCTGAAAGTGACAGGGCAAAATGTCACTGCGTACAACATTACAAGGAACATGGTCAGTGCCTATCAAGCATACACAGCTCAGAGGGAAAACAATTACAGAACCACGAGTCAAGACTCTGATACAGTGGGAGTCATCTGGACAAATGTCAGCTGCATGGTTATTAGTGGACCGTAGCTCTCTCAATATGTGAATGATTATATGTCTAACAACTGTGTACATTTGGAAGCAATACAAAATGTGTTCAAAACAGAGCTTGGAGGGTGTTACCTGTCACTATATGTTTTTCTATTACAAAAATTTGTTTATTCTTCCTCCAGGTGGCAATCAAATTATGCTTTACCTGCAGATTTGATTTTGGTTCTGTGTGAGAAGTTAAGTTTAAATAGCTGCTTTCAGTTCAGACATGCACTGTGTTCTTCACTGTGTCATGTCATGCCACCTGCACGCTCTACGCAGGTGCTCCCACCCCTCGCTGAAATCAACCAGACCTTTGTAAAAACAATTCTAACTTGGACAATCTCTCACTGTTCACTTCATGTAAAGTATGAAAGTAAAACTCTGCACAATGCGCAGATCAGATTATCTTATTATATTAGCATTGTCCAGAGTTTATTTGTGAAAACCACTAGTGATTGTCAGTCATGTTGTAAAGTCTGAACATTGTAGATTCAATCATGATGTCATGACACAAAATGACACGAGACATGGGCTCGCTGTATAAACAGATGCCTAGTTACACTACACTTACTTCTCACTGAGTGGGCTACAGTTTGATCAGTTTGAATGTTGTCTTTTTAAAAACAGTATGGAGGAGACGGTGCGCACACTACTACAAAACCAGGACTCAATGGAGGGCCCTAAGGTGGACCCACTGGACCTTATGAAAGCATACAAGGTACAAGAAGGACTTCTTGGATGCACTTTTTATTTGTTTTATGACACTAATGTGATGCTCATGTTGCGCTTCTCCTTACTAAAGTGCCTGATTTTCGTTTACCTAACCAGAGAAAGAAGACCTTAACTTTACCAGAGTTAAATTAAAAGGTGGAATCTAAATGCTGCCTATGCTAATGCAATATTTTTTTTTATTTAACTGTTGCATTCAATTCAATTCAATTCAATTAAATTAAATTAAATTAAATTAAATTAAATTAAATTAAATTAAATTAAATTAAATTAAATTAAATTCAATACTACAGTGGCAAGAAAAAGTATGTGAATATTCTGGAGTTTCATGGTTTTCTGCATTAATTTGTCATAAAATGTGATCTGATCTTAATCTAATTCAAGAGTATTAACAAATATAATGTGCCTAAAATAAAACAAAAGTATGTTTTATTTATTGAGAACAACCATAAAAACCTTATAGTGCTACTGGAAAAAGTATATGAACCCTTGCCCTTTGAGTTTGCTTCACACATGAAGAATGTGCTTATGTGGGTTTTCAGAAGATCTAGATAAAGAATATTTGATTTATATTAAGCTGGAATGGGTTACAAAGCTAACTGTCAACGACTTTAGAAATTCACCAGTCTACAGTTAGACAATCAATCTACAAATGGAGATGAATTCCCAAGTGTATCAAAAAATTCTTCAGGATAATGTGAGAATATTTGTATTTCAGCTGAAACTTTGTAGAAGTTGAGGGATGCAACAGGACAATGACCCAAAACACACAACAGAATGGCTTCAGTAAAGCAAAATCTGCCTTTGGGAGTGGCCGAGTCAGATGCCAATCCAATAGAGATGCTATGGAACGACTTGAAGAGAGTCACACACATGAGACGTCCAAAGAATATGATAGAGCTAAAGCAGTTCTGCAGGAGGAATGGGTTAAAATTGAACAATGTGCAGGACTGATCCACAGCTACAAGGGGAGGTCAACCAGTTATTGAAATATTTCTTCTACTAGGACTATGAGGTTTTTATGCTTGTTTTCAATAAAGACATAAAAGATCATATATTTTTTGTGTTATCATTTTAGGAACATTTTATATATTAATACTTTTGACTTAGATGAAGATCAGATCACATTTTATAACAAGAAAAGGTTCACATACTTTTTCTTTCCACTGTCTAAGAGAATACTGTCCTCAAGTCCACATGATAGTGCATATTAAAATGCTGCTGGCACAACGTAGTTACTTTTCATATGTATTTGGCTCATAGCTAAGATCTGAAATTTAAAACACAATAATAGGTAAAAAATAGGTGTTGATTACCAGTGAGATCGGTAACAGACTCACCTTACACATACAAATATGTTTTAGACACTGGAGCTTCTTAGCCATCCATATGTGATGTGATTACCACACATTACCAGAAAAGTATAACTTCATTATTAGCAGTGGAGTCCGCTTTGATATTCTTTGTGACATGCATCTTTGACCTATGCTCTCTGCATTCCAGGACAAACTCCTGGAGGAAATGTGGAAGCAGCAGGACAGTCTGGAGGGTTCTGCAGCCACAGCAACAGAGATAAAGACCTCAACTGAGGCTGGGGGTGGATCGGAGGAAAATTCACAGGACAGCAATCCCCTGTTAGAGCGACTCAGAGCCCTCGAGGTAAAATCAATTGCATTTTATACTCCTTCCCCTTCCCTCAGCAAATCCCACTTCTCCACTGCTTTTCTGCTCCCCATGTCCTGTCCCTTCTCCTGTGAAATGTCATATTGATTGATAGATTGAGCATACTGCTGATTATTTTTTAATGAAGGACTGATTATTTCTGGACAGGTGACAGTGAAAACACAGTTTTGTTTCTTTCTTATTTAAGAAGCATTGTAGGGTTTGAGGGTTGTAAAAATAAACAGTGTTTATTCATCCCTAAAGCCACTTTTGCTATAAGAGAAGTCAGCATGCTGTGGCCTGTGACCCAAATCTAGCCCTTTATATAACTATAATTTTATTCTTACTGGTCTTCTTTAAAACCTGTAGGCATGTTATGGATATACCCTGAAGACAACTGTGCTAAAGCTTTCATTTGCTATTCTTCTAGTGTCAAACTGAACACTAAATGAGAAATTCCTAACTGTAGGGATTTGTTTTTCCTTCAAATAATTAAGGAATACTAAGATTAAAAGAAACCAAAAACTGTTTAAGGTAAACATTAATTTTTCAGGACTACTGGAATGTAAAATATGTCAGTTATCATAACTGTCCAATTCATTCATTCACATCAGCATATGAAATCAAAAGCATTTACTTATTTAAATTAAATATTTCTCAAATGATAAACAACTATTGTCACATGTAACGTGGAACATCTGAGTCGAAAATTCTATACAGACGTACAATCAGTTGTCATGTATCCATCTTTGAACCTATCAGACAGTAAGCCATTTTATGTATGGGGGCATAGAAACAGGTTATGCATATCCAGGAGGTGATAATTACAATGCTGACACGGTAGTTCACAATTGGATCAGTGTTCCAGTGAACGTACAGTACATCTTTGTCACACCTTCCCTGCTGAAAAGGTAATAGAACTTACCATGTGTTGGCAGGTCGCAGACAGCAATTATTGATCGCATTGCCATTGTAATATATTACTCGTGTTCCTTCATCTTACTTAAAAAGAACCATGCCCTTTCCTCATTCCAGGTTTTCCTAACTAGTGGTACACTGAGTGAAGTCATTAATCCCAGATAACACTGTAATTATTGTTGGTACTGGTGTGAATGCAGGTGATGTTAGGTGCAAACAGATGTGAGAAAGGATATTTATTGAATGTCACACTCCAGTGCAGCCCTCTACAGATGCTTGGTGGGACCCATTTAATGAAACACCTGCAATAGTTGAAAAACAAAGTGCCTGCACGACTGAAAAACCTGAAGAATCACTGAGTTAAATACAGAACTCCTACATTTGCTCATTACCCTCCGAAATCCGTTGTGTCATTTGCTGGTGTGTTAATGTACAATGTCATTTGATAAAAGTGAAAAATTAAACGCACGGACAACTAAATGAAATATATGGAGATTTAATAAGGCCTTGCACAAACAGGCCGTCATTTAATAGTATCATCAATAGCACTGTAGTATTTTGCTACAATTTGCACAAAACATACAGTCATGAAACACACATAGGCATTTATTTTTTTATTCAGTGTGACTTACACTTTCCAAGGATATTAATTAATTCTGTTTCTAAATCTTCTTAGAAAGTGTTTTTAAGTTTTCTTCAGTATCATATAATCAGGTGTCTGTACAAGGAAGGATACAGTGTAAACACGTACAATGGTGAGCGCTCTGCCAAACATGTACATCTTTGGAATTGATTTTCTTTAATTGTCTTGGTTAACATCCAAGATGGGTTGCTTTATGAATAACTTACTTACAGTTATGTAATAGACATGACATGTAACAATGAATGTTAATGAATCAAGCTCATTTATAAACGTGTGTCACACCAATAGCAAATGTGATCTCACATGACACGTATTGTATAAGGCTCCAACACTCTGAGTTCAGACTCTTACCTTGGTCTTGCCTGATCTTGACTGAAATCCTTCAGATTGATCTGTGTTCTGTGGAAAATCGGACCACTTATGTCTTGTTTGGTTTATTGTGATCAGATGTTAATCAGTATAAGTTCAGTAGCCAATTAATGAGTTGTATTAAAACGTCATTTGATAATCTATGATTAACTGTCATGTCAAGACAGTACTGAGCTGTATGAGGTGAGATTGTCTTTGAACCCTGCTGTCTCCTGTGGTTATCAACCATTTGTGTGATTTTGTGTGAGCCTGTTGTTCAGATGACTTGGCCGAAGCACTTAAGTGAAAATAAGCCCTGTCTGGTAGCTCAGCTTTCAAGATTTACTGGATTAATCATTTTAGTAGAACGTCGCCTCCTGAGTTCTCAGAATGGTTTCTATTCCCTGTTGGGCAAAACCCAGGTCAGTAATTGAATTATACCTGGGGAGCCTGAAGAAACAGTGATGGTCTGCAGGACACCTGAACTTTAAAACATCAGTCATTTAGAACCATCTTTCTCGAATGAACCTGTGAATCCCTGCTGAAAGGAGAGATTCTGGATGTGAATCTTTTGTAATTTCTTAGTTTTCAGCATTCATTTGTCATAAAATGTGATCTGATCTTCATCTAATTCAAGAGTATTAATAAATATGATGTGCCTAAAACATAACACAAAAAATATTCTGATCTTTCATGTCTTTATTGAGAACAACTATAAAAAGACCACACTGGAACTCGACAGCAGTATTGGCAAAATGTTTTGTGGACTAATGAAACCATATTGAACTATTTGGAAAGAACACACATCACTACATCTGGTGTAAAAATGTCACTGCATATCATCATCAAAACAGCATCCCAATCGTAAAGTATGGTGGAGGAAACATTATGATTTGGGTCTGCTTTGCTGCATCAGGGTCTGGTCAGCTTGCAGTGATTGGGGAAGATGAATTCCCAAGTATAAACCAGTTATAAATTCCAAGGGTTGACTTACTTCTTCCACTACCACTATATGGGTTTTTCTGGTTGTTCTCAATAAAGACATGAAAGGTCAGAATTAGTTTTGTGTTATCATTTTAGGCACATTATATATACAATTTACACTTTTTTTACATATTCAAAAGGAATTACTGTAATTTATGCAGGTTCCCTGTCTGTTTTTCGTCTGTACAGGCGGAGAACTCTGCTCTGTCGATGGAAAATGACAATCAGAGGAAGCAGTATGAACGCTGTTTGGATGAGGTGAGTGTTCTCTGATATCATATACTGTATGCAGGATGTGGTTACTTTCAAAGTTGACTAATATCAGCTGTGCTCTGTCCACAATGACACACACTCATATAAACTCCTTGTTATCTAGTTGTTTTGCATTGTACAAAAAGTGCGATTGGCTTCTCTATATGTACCCAACTATCATACAGACTAAACAGCATAAGGTAACTAATGACTTGTTGTTGTTGTAGCCAAACTTTAAACAACAACCTTTAGCTTCAGTCCTGAAAGTAATTAAGCAGCCTGAATGGTTGGAGCTTTGGAACTTGGAAAACCCAGGTTTAGGTCACAGACTGTGAGAATCAGTACATCTTTGATCTTCAATGTGCATCAACCATGAACGGATGGAACTTTATACACACACGCATGCTTGCACACTTACACTGGTTTGCTTGCTTGTGTGAGAACCACTTTGTCAAAAGCAAATAAATCCACAGTTCGCTCAGATCCTAAAGAGGATGAGAAAAATAGAGATGCAGATACAGAGATGTGTTCATCCATACATCCAACAAGTGAGAACTGTTTGCAGAGTGAGTCTGCTGTGAGGAAAAACAATGGCAGACTGAAAGTGTTCGGCCAAGGTTGTTGTGGGCGATGTTTGGACCAAGCCTGAGCAGAGATTGGGTTCCTGAGACTCAACAATACGTCATTTTGAGCGTGAACTTTGAATGGAGCATTCAAGGACTGGTTTCCACAAAACAGGAAAATAGTAAAAAAGGAGTGAGTGCACTTGGAACATACCTGTGTCTACATGCACCAGAGTCATATATAAGTACAAAATTCACTAAATTGGTGATGACCAATTTGATTGTGCATAATATGGACACTTGTGAGTGGTATGTGAGTGGTATCTGTGTGACAGGTCTCTCGTGCACAATTGAATATTATCTTTTGTAGCTAAGAGATTTATAGGCAGACTAGGCAATTATCTGTAGTGTTAGGAAAACTAAGACAAGTGAACATCTCTAAATGAAGCAGTCAGTCAACAGAGCCCTGATTGATATAAGAAATGGGAAATGGAAGGAGGACCATGCCCTATTGCGTGTGGGTTGTCTGGTTGCGCTCTTTCCCTCTCCCTTTCTCTCTGACAACACTTTGATTGTCTCATCTCTTTCCTAGTTCCCTTCATCTCTCTCCAACCAGCAAGACTGCTCCACTTTATTTTCTTAGCAGGCTTTACTACTGGGCTTGTTACCATGGAGATCACTGCCCATGAGAATTTATTATATTTTGGTTGAGGACAAAAAATTCAGTTTCTGCTGTGAGAATAATTTCCCATCTACTACTTTTCAGTCTTATTATGCACATGAATCTTTTTTTTTTTTTTTTTTTTTTTTTGAGGGGGGATTCAAAAGACATGGTCTGAGGTGTTTTGATAGATAGATGAAAGAGGGGGTGGAGTAAAATCATTTTGAGACACAATAAAGTGGAAATATAGTTATTATTTAAGCGTCAAAGTATAATACATGCTTACATGCTGCTTCAGACATCAAAATCTGCAGTGAAAAAGCATGTCAGATTGTACTGATTTAAATCTACAAAACAAAAACTAAACTGAACTTTTTCATCTTCTCTCCTCTGTACACATGTTCACAAAATACTGTAGAATAGAATAAAGTTCTGTTTTCTCGAGCAAATAGATGCAAACTTTCCCTTTGAAAAGGCATATTTTGGTTTATCAAAGTGCTGAGGACAAAGTCATACATACTAACTGCTGAGTCTGTGATGCAACATGCTGTCACTTTGTCCTCATAGCATCTTCTCTCTGATGGCGATTATACTGGGTCATTTCAAAGCTTCACAGAAAGACTGAAAACCATTTACCAAGTATTGTCTAGGCTCATAATACAATTCTTTTCTTTTTTTTTAAACTTTCTTTTCTCCCATGTTTTTTCAAGGTGGCTAACCAGGTGGTGCAGGCCCTCCTCACGCAGAAGGTTGGTCTTTGTCTATACAATACTGACCCATTGTTAAACCAGTCAGTCTTTTCTAATGAAAAGAAAAAACAATTTCTGAGCCATATTTCTTGCATCCTGATCACTGAAAAGACAAGGAAATGTAAATTCTATTGGGGTTAGTTGTTGAGGTTAATGCAATTTGTTTTATTTTGTCATAATGCCAGTGACTTTAAATGTAATGTAGACTTTTGACTTGCAAGGGCACGATCCCTTCTCAAGTCCATGCATCAAAAACTATATTAGAAAACAACTGTGCAGTTAATCAGCTGTGCAGTTAATCTTCTTAACATCTTAATTCTTCATTGTCCTTACAGAGAATCAATTAAATGGATCTCACTTACTTACCCATAAAGGAAAGAGGCAGAAAGAAAGTAAAACACACAATGAACACTGAAATAACTCAAATCTGACAAAAGTAGTAAGAAATTTTAATTTGAAACAATGGACAAAAATGATGGTACCTCTAGGACAGATTGAAAAAAATTATCATAGAGACATGTTAAACCAAACTGTGTCCTGTAATTAGTATCACAGGTGTGAAAAGTGGTCACTGTGTTATCATGGTGTGTACCACACTGAACATGAACCACAGAAAGCTAAAGAGAAAGTTGTCTCAGGACATTAGAAAAAAAGGGTTGGGGTATAGGACCCCAAAAGGCTATAGGATTTCCAAGCAGCTGATTTGATGTTACTGTGACTACATTTGCACATAATATTCAGATGTTTAAGGTCCTCAAGAATGTAGCCAATCTCCCTGGACATGACTGCAAGAGGCAAATTGATGACAAATTGAAGAGACAGATAATATGAATAGTAACTAAAGAACCCAGAATAACTTCCAAAGAGATTAGAGGTGAAATCCAAAGATCAAGGTACATCAGTGTCAGATCACACTGTTAGTCACTGTTTGAGCCAAAGTAGACTTAATGCGAGACGACTGCGGAGGACTCAACTGTTAATAAAGAAGCGAGAAAATGCATATTGAAAAGTCGCACAGCTTCGTAATGTCCTTTGGACAGATGAGAAAAAAACTGGAACTTTCTGGAGAGTCACATCAGCTCTATGTTCACAGACGCAAAGTTCAATGCCAAGGATCCAAAATGCCTGTCAACAGGTGCAGAAGTCTTGAGTATTGAGAGTATTGACAGTGATTGCCTCAAAAAGTTGTGCAACAAATTATGATGTTTTTGTCCAGACCAGTTTCATTAGTTTAATTTTTTAAAAACTTCTTTTCAACCACAAGTCGAAAGCAATGTCTAATTTAAATGATTTAATATTTGCTAAAAGTTGTGTTTATTATTATTTTTGTTAGTTTAAACTTATTTCAGTAAGTATAGTGGGATATTCTTAATTTAATAGAAGGGTATCAACAATTTTTCCACATCTGTATGATTATAATGTTGAAATGTTTAATTTGATGACAACATATAGGTTGTTTAGAAAGCTGTGCACTTAATTTTGCACAGCAAAATATGTGCCACCAACAAAGGAACAGCCTAAAAATGTGAAACCTCATCATTCTTCTGAAAGACTAATGGAACCAGGACATGCGATGTTAAGCTACAATATACAGCATGGTGGGGTTTGTTATCTCAATGACAACTTATGCATAACTTGCATACAAATTGATGAGGATTTATAGTTCTTTTTTTTTTTTACTTTGAATTAGTTCATAAACTAAAGATGCATTATTTAAAAAGGATGAAAAATGTTTCTACTCAGTCAATTAAATTGTTCACAAAATTAAATCGGCTTGCTATGAACAAATCCCTCATAACACAAAGCATTATAGAGCACGATGCAGAACAAAATAAAACAAGTAATGATGCAATCAGGATTTCAATATACTGAAAAGTTATCTTGTAACTGTGTAAGGTAGAAAATACTCATACTGTATATTATGCTACCTCCAATCTGTACATCTGTTCAATTTCTCAAAGGACGTCTAATAGTCTATGTTATTTTCTATTTTCAGTCTATAAGACGAATATGCAACGTAGAGTTGAAGCTTTGAGTATAATATGTAATTTACATTACATGAATGCAAAATGAAACAGAAAGTGCAGTATATACAGATGGAATTTAGAACATTTGTACAGTACTAGCATTGTGACAAATACTATACTACCAGTACCAAAAGGCTTTCACTTAAGTTCAGTACTATCGTTAAAATAATAAAAAAGTATGAATGCAGTCAAATTAATTATCAATCAAAATTAAAAAAAACATGAAACTTCCTTTTTTTTGTTGTCAGCATCTGAATCCTGTACTGCAAGATAACACTACAGCCCTTTCTAAGCACATACTGATATTGCAAATGCTTTATAAAGTGCATTTCAATGAGACTCCTTCAGTGAAACGATGCACCAGCAGCAAAATGCTTGTGATATTCTTTTGATGTGTTTACACCAGGTGCACCAGGTTTTTAGTACTGTTATGTGTAATTTGCATGAATACAGCACTGTGTTATGTGTCTTGCTGTTTAAATTAGAGTCTGATACAAGTGTAGCAACATCCCTGTCAAATTCTGTTATCTGTCCATTTTTCTCTACTCTGGGGGATTTCTAGGACTTGAAAGAGGAATGTGTGAAGCTCCGGACCCGTGTATTTGACTTGGAGCAGCAAAATCGCATATTGAGTGTGCTGTTTCAACAACGTGTCAAAATGTCCACGAATCCTGTCTCCCAGGTAGGAGCGCATGGTGCAATGGATTACAAACAGACACTGACAGGTCTAGCCTGCTCCAAGGCTGTTTGAATTTTACATGAGCAGTGTTTTACTGGTAAAGGTTACTAACTTTAAAAAGGGACACAAAGAGAGTGAAATCCATCTTTAAATTTGTTATAGTGGACAGTCTTACAAATGGAAATGGATTCGTTTGGGCCTGATATTCTTCCATTCCCTAATAGCGATGTCAGGAGTAGTGTTACAGTGGCTTGCTCTATACAGTTCCGTCCACAAGCTTTGAATCTGATAAAAAGACAAAAGACTATAAAAAGAAAGAAACTGCAGGTGTTCTGAGCAGCATACTGTACACAGAACAGGTTGGGATTCTAAGGATATGACTTGAGTAAGGACTGAAAAGAAAAGTGTGGAAGAAGAAAGGCTCTTCTCATGATCCAAACCATACAAGCTGATCTGTGTAGCATGGTGGAGGTGGTCCTCCTGAAAATTACATTCCTATGCAACTAAACTTCAGCCGCAAATAAAGTTTTAGTGAACAAAATCGTATTATGTAATAATATTATTATCTGAATTAGAATTTTTTTTACTTTTTAAATTATTTTAAAATTCTTGCCCTGGTTGCAAGCGTGGCTAGTTGACCCTATGTCAGCACTAGTATCTGTGCTAACATCATTAAAAATTTGCTTCACCTGAAGATGGTACTTCCATCTTGTCACCAAAATATGTGCACACAACTTATGTTTAATCTAAACCTCCATCTGGAAGCCTTTTATAATGCTGAACTTGATGCTTGTAAAAATGTCTAGATTAATCATATATGATAATGCATTAAGGCTGGCAGCCTTAGTTGTGAGGCAGCACATTATTATCATGAATAAAGGGATACTTTATTAACACTATTTATTAATGGAAGGCAAGTGGGATGGGGTTGATATAGGGCATATAAAGAGCAAGGTTTACAAACTGCAGTCTGAGTTGGAGTCTAGAATCCTGTGTGAGGTTGCATTTAGGCAAGAAAAGCACTTTGGTTTGGTTTAGACAAAGACTGTGTTTATTATTAAAATTTAATACAAATATTATGTGTAAAGTGTTAGATTTTTCTCTATTAAGCCAGCCCACAGTATTTCCTGACCTTTACCCGATGCTGAGTGTCCTAAACATTAAAAACTTGAATTACATTGGAGTCACAAATGTGAATGTAGTACTGCATTTTTGCAGAAAAATAAAATAGGATGTTGTAGTTCACATTCAAAATATGTTGCTTGTATGCATTTAATTGATATGTTCAATGCCAACATATTTGCAACGTGTTATTTACATTAATTGAGTTGATAGAAAATGTAATTGGGACAAAAACACATTTGTGATTGCAGTTTAGTTGTACAGAAATGTAGAAGACAATGTTGGTAATTTACTAACTCACACTGGGTTAGTTAGTGTCATGGCTTGGACTTGCTTGTGAAACAGGCTCACTAACCTTTACTGATGATAGACTGAAGGAGAGTGAAGGGAGGAAACACCCAAAACAAACAACTGAGGGAGACTGCAGGAAAAGACTGGAAAAGCATATTGAAAGAAGTAACCAATACTTTGTTAATGTCAGTGACTCAGACTTGATGGACTTATTGCAGACAAGAGGTTTGCTACCAAAGGTAGTTTTATTTACTTAAAAACAATCTGTTCCAGTACTTTTGCTCTCTTGAAATATTAGTCATCTGAAACTAAATATACTATGTTCTGTGTTGTTTAACATATCAAGGGACAAATACCATCAAACAAAATCTGAAATTCTCTAGTTTGGTCTCATATCTGTCCTTTCATCTTAGACCCAGAAGTCTTCAGTGCACTGCAAACACAAATGAAGTGCTGTAGCCTTGCATTTTTGAAGGGGACTGTACTGTAGGTCATCAAATAAGCATTACCATCCCTTACCACTGTCTACTTTTATGCTAATAATGTGAGGGTTCAACCTATTAGCGAGGCAGACCTATCATCTAGCTTTACCTGTAAAGCAGCAGTGTAAAAATCAAAGACATAGTTGACCATGCTTCTTTTATTGGAATGATCTCAACCATAAAGTGTTAGAGGTAATTGGTTAAAATCCAGGCTTTTTTGTGTTGTTGTAAGCTGTCGTGACAACTGATTGTTTAGTTTCATTATTATTACACTTCATAAAAATTGATTTATTGATTTGATGTGTGCTTTAACAGAAGTCATTAGTAGTAGTTGTATTGAACTATGGAGTTCCTCTTAGCTCTGTGTTAGTGTAGCGCAAGGTTTCCTAGATTAACTGACAGATTGTGATTAGGTTCAGGCAAGACTAGGATGCTGGTTAAGGTTAGGATTGTGGTTTTGTTTAAAAGTAAATGGACATGTTGTGTCAGAAACGTTAGTGCCTAAAACTATCTCTAACAAACTGTATTAACATACACCCTTGACAACTGTCAATGAGTATTCTAGACAATTACATCATTTACTAGTTGAATTTACAACTTGACTGTGAAATGTAATAAATATTTTTTAAAAACAGAAGCACTGTCTGCCTTCCACATGGAATGCTTGAATATGCCATTGCTGATTGAGAATGAAATGTAGGTCAAACTAAAATGAGCGAATAATGCAACATTTGCATTGTAATGATGGCAGACAGTTCATAATCCAAATCAGCTGGAGAGAGGGTGATTTGCAGCAGTCTTTAAAGCCTTGTTCAACAATACCTAGGTGAGTAAATGAATTTAATTTAAAGGTAATTTACTAACTGAAGAATGTGGCTTAGTCCTAAAGCTGCTTTAGTCAATACCTTAGCAGTGCTAAGCTGCTTGAATGATTGTTGTCTGTGTATAATTAAGCTTTAGAATGGGAAACTGCACCTACCAGTAGGCCAGAAAGTGCATATTCGTCTAATTAAGACACATTTATGAGCTACAGTAACCATGACAGGAGGAACAGTCAAAGTTGGTGACATACTATAAAGAGCTAGTCTGCATAAAGATGAGGTGGTTGGTTAAACATAAAGGCACTGCTCTTTCAGGTCAGTATTGTTACTGTAGTAAGCTGTTATCTTAACCTAAACCACAACTTTTTCCTAACCCTAATCAAGTAATTTTTCTGCCTATCCCTGATGCATGGTGCATGTATTATTGTAATCATGATGACAAACATATGGCACATGGCGACAGCCTACTGAGCTGACTAGGAGGTAGAGTAGAGCTGTACCAAACTATATCCACACTCTCAATAACAACTGATAATAATGTGTTAAATAGTGCGATAACCTTCAAAGCAAGTTCCGCTAACTAGCTTGTGATCGAAACGCGCATCAAAATGTTGATAGAGCCATCATCCATCATGACAGCAAAAGCCTTCAAATAGGGTTTCGCTTGTCAGACATGTCAGTGAGACAAGGATAGGCAACGTCAAGGAGTTCATCAAATACTGATGAAATTTTGAGCAAAGAATCTGTTTAGTACAGTAAAAGTTTTAAGAAAGTCATAATAACTTTTCTTTTTATTTAAAATACAATACAATTTAAAAATATCTTATTTGTTTACCCTGTAACTGATTTACAAGTTAAAACTGTCACGCTCCACGTTTCTACAGGGCATGGCAAAGTAAAGTGCTATTATGTATTTTTCCCCATGCTCTTCATTTCAACAGCTATGATATGCAACAAGACAGGACCCTGTAAAATTAAATTTTCATTTAACCTTTCCCTTCTTTGATCCCCCGGCTGGCTGATTCTTTTATTTTTCAAGTATTCTGAGGTTTGTTTATGTAACCTTGCTGACAGGCTTGATTTGGCTCCTTTGATCAGTGTCTAACAGTAATGAGGCAGTGCTGCTCTGATCCTACATGCCGCTGGCTGGGCAGACACATTTAAAACTGATCAAATCCATTTAGATCTAAAAGGGACAATGGTGACGATGGATCGTCCTTTCTAGCCACTCATAGTATTAGTAGATTTGTGAAAGAGTTAATCTCCAAGATACCAAGTATTTATTATAAAACAGAGAAACTATAGCACCAAAATAAAGACAAAGGTTTTCATTGCTACTTGTATTTATTGTGTATATAATATCATAACTACAGTGGCCCATACGTGTAAGATACAACAAAAGAAAAAACACATAATAATAATATTTCACAAAATTATCTCTTTTCCTGAAACCAGACACAGTCCAAGCACTATGGACATGTCTACTGATGTTTTGGCAAATTTCGTGGCCCTAATGTTACAGGGATGAGCCAGGCACAACCAGGCACAATGTGTAGGAGAGACAATATACATTATTACTGGGAGGAATGATTGGGGGCAGGTGGAGTCGGGGCGGGAGACAGAAATAGCCAATCACACCAGTTCCTCCCACCCCCTGTAAAGTGATCAACAATAGTTTAGCAGCTGCTGTGCCAAAAATTCGAATGGCCTCTTTGCCAAATCAGAGGCTGTAGATGAGATGAGATATATCATTTCCATTGCTGTGTTAAGAGTTGCATTTGTATGATCGCAGGTATTGCTCCTGCAGGAAAATAGGGTTCAATGCCACACGCTACATCAATGGATATGATGTGGTGTTAATACTGCATGCTATGTGTAATTGTAATTACACAAAATAAAAAATTACACGTAATTGTATTTCCTCTTTTATCATTGTGTTTTAGCTTTTGTTGATGTGTATTGAATCATATGGGCCACTGTATACAACTGAAAGACATAATTCTGTAATTTACAGAAACAAGTCTTCTGTAGTGAGTTACAGAGTTTTTCATCCTCAGCTGAATATTGAAGGGAAGCCCTGAAATGGATGGTTGAGCCCAGCTTGTTAGCACTTTCCTTCAGCTTTACATTCAAAAAGGTGTAAGCTGTAATTGACAGAAACGTGGGGTTGTTAAACCGTAATGAGGATCTCTTGCTGTCATCATACCAGTGGGAATTACACATACATGTACACATGTTGAAGCCAATTACCACTGTCCTGCTCTCCTTGTGTGTATCTAACACAATTCAGCAGTAAGCCTAACTCCTTTCGGAAACATGTGCAGAGTCAGGATGTAGCGTCCATAGCTCCAATTTATTGCTCCAATAATGTCTCCAAAACAGAGTAAAAAACTGTAAAACAGAAAATAAACCTGTCCTTAGAACAGTCACAATATGGCTAAAATTAGCTCACATACACAAGAATTGCACATGGAGTAGTCACTGTATGGCACTTAACCAACGATCATTCAAACATCTAATTATCAACAAATACCCATTTTTCATGAATTTCTTCACACAAATAAAGATTCAATATTGTACTTCTTGTGAAAATAAAGCAACTTACAGACGATGATGTCAAAAGCATGAACACAAAGGGCAGATGTCAGCGGATGAACTTAAGTCCAAGTGCTTGCTGAGAGAAACTACAAGATGGCTGACTTCTTGTCACAACATCCTGTCCTTACCACACCTTCAAAGTAAAAGACCGCAAAATGTGGAATACAACTTGATCTAATTATTACTCTGAACCTAATAAAAGGCAGAACACTCCCCGTCTGGTATGTGTGAGGATACCATACAAACCTACAAACATTATGCACAAAACATTTAGTCCTTTGTTGTCAGAAGAAGAACGATCTCTGTGACGGGCCGAAGAAACTTCTTCAGGTACCCATCCTTAGTTGTCTTGATCTCGATCTTGCGGACTTTTCCATCCCGTCCAGGAAAGGTTTTGGTGACAAGACCCATAGGCCAGTCGTTACGACAGGTTTGACTGTCTTTTAGCAGGACGATGTCTCCTTGTTCGATGTTGCGACTGGACTCTTGCCACTTGTGTCGAACTTGCAATGTGTGCAGGTATTCACGTTTCCAGCGACACCAGAACTGGTCTGCCAGTCGTTGCACTTGACGCCACTGTTGCTTGTACATGTCCTTCTCAGTGAACTCCCCAGGTGGAGGTGGCACACCTTGCTTACGGGTGAGAAGCATGGCTGGGGTGAGTATCTGAGGTACTTCTGGGTCAGAGGAAACGGAGACCAGAGGTCTGGAGTTGATGATTGACATCACTTCTCCCATAAGAGTGCATAGGACTTCGTGAGTCAATCTAGAAGAGGGAGTGTGCGTTAACATTGAGTCCAAAATCCTCCTTGCAATTCCAATCATACGTTCCCACACCCCACCCTTATGGGAAGAGTGAGGCGAGTTGAAGTGCCATGAGCAGCCCTGACTGTTAGTGTATCTTTGAACGTCTAACTCCTTTTGTACTTTGTTAAACTGCAGCTCTTTGCAAGCTCCGACGAAATTAGTTCCACAGTCCGAGTGTAGTTGTTTGGAGGGGCCACGGATTGCAAAGAATCTTCTCAGGGAGTTTATGAAGGAAGAAGTGTCCATGGATTCCACAACCTCTATGTGGACTGCACGTGTGCTCAAGCAAGTGAAGAGAACCGCCCAGCGCTTGTTCTTTGTCTCACCACCTCTTGTGCGTCTGGCGGTGACGAACCAGGGGCCGAAGACATCCACACCAGTGTATGTGAAAGGAGGTGAGATGCTCAGTCGCTCTTGTGGGAGGTCTGACATTTTTTGGCTCTCTCTTCTTCCACGGAGTTTTCGGCAGGAGACACATCCGTGCAAGATGCTGCTTATGCATCTTTTGCCACCAATCAGCCAAACGCCGGCAGCTCTTACAGCACCTTCAGTAAATGTGCGGCCTTGGTGCTCAACCTGCTCGTGATAATGTCTTATGAGGAGTGTAGACACATGGTGTTTGCCTGGCAAAATAACTGGATGTTTTTCCTTTTCATTCAGATCTGCTTGCTCGAACCTGCCTCCTATTCTCAACAATCCCTCTGGAGAGAGAGCTGGATTCAATCTTGCCAATGGGCTTTTCTTGTTTACTTCCGCTCCCTTTGACAGAACTTTAAGTTCTTCAGGAAAGCACGCCTTCTGCACAGTGCATTGGATCACTGTGGTTGCCTTGTACAGCTCATCAACTGTGTGAGGTCTTTTACACTGGTGCCATCCACTACAACCAGTGGTGTTCTTGTTTGTCGACTTGAAGGACTGTGCCACGTGAATAAGGGTTGCAACTGCTCTTTGCAGTGATTTCCAGGAGGAGAATCTTTCAAATCTTTTAGGATTGAGTGACTCATCGTTGTGGCTTGTTATGCAACTTGTTACGTGTGGTCTGATGTCAACGTCAGAGTCCGGGTCCACAAGCTCAAATACTTGGTGCTGGTCGCTTACTGTGTGCGGTTTGTACAAGAAGGCTGGGCCTGTGAACCAGTTAGTTTTAGTGAGGAGCGAGGCTTGAACAGATCTGGAAGCGTGGTCGGCAGGGTTATCCTCGGTGGGCACGTACCGCCACTGTTTCGGCTCTGTGGACTGGCGAATCCTCTGAATCCTGTTGTGGACATACACGTAGAAACGTTTGGACTGGTTGTGTATATATCCCAGCACCACTTTGCTGTCACAATAGAGTGTGACTGCGTTCAGAGGGAGATCGATCTCTTGCACAATGAGTTCTGCCATTTCCACAGCCAGTACCGCTGCACAAAGCTCTAGTCTGGGTATGGTGGGTTCGTTTACGGGAGCAAGTCTGGCTTTCCCTAAAATGAAACCCACGTGAACTCGACCATCTTCATCTGTGGTTTTGAGATATGCTACTGCACCAATAGCTTTTGTAGAAGCATCGGAGAAGATGCAGATTTCTCTTTGCTTAGCTCTGGAAGGAGAGGTGGGGGTGTAAGCACGAGGAATATGAAGGTGTTCAAGTTCCTGTAGCGAGTCCCTCCATGTCCTCCACGCATCGTGTTTGTCTTGGGGAAGTGGAGCGTCCCAATCTGTTCCCTCTAATGTGAGTTCTCGTAACAGAGATTTTCCTCGAATAGTCACAGGGGCAACGAACCCGAGAGGGTCAAAGAGACTGTTTATGGTGGAGAGGACTCCTCGACGCGTGAATGGCTTGTCGCTGATGGATACTTGAAAGGTAAAGGTATCCATTTTAACTTCCCAGCTCAGACCAAGACTTCGCTGTGCAGGGACCGTTTCTGCCCCTAAGTATAGCTCTTTAATGTCATTGGCATGATCTCCGGTCGGAAACGCTTGCAATACTCTGATGCTGTTAGATGCAATCTTGTGGAGTCGCAGGTTAGACTCTGAGAGGGAAGCCTGGGTTTTTTGTAACAGAGTAATAGCTTCTTGCTCAGTGGGTGTCGAGACAAGTCCGTCATCTACGTAAAACTCACGCTCCACGAAGTGTCTGGTGTCTGACCCGTACTCCTGTTCTCCACTTATTGCTGCTCTTCTGAGGCAGTACGTGGCCACGGCTGGAGAAGGGCTATTTCCGAACACATGGACCCTCATCCTATACTCGACAATGTCCTTGCTGGGGTCATTATCTCGAAACCAAAGGAAACGTAGGTAGTCTCTGTGGTCTTCTCTTACAATGAAACAATGAAACATTTGTTCAATGTCTGCCATCACAGCTACTCTTTCCCTCCTAAATCGGATGAGGACACCCAAGAGGCTGTTGCTGAGGTCTGGTCCGGTAAGCAGGATGCTATTCAGGGAGATGCCGTTGCATTTTGCACTAGAGTCAAACACAACTCTGATTTTCTCAGGTTTTTTGTGATGATAGACTCCAAACGATGGCAAATACCAACACTCCTTTCCGTCCGGCAGTGGAGGTGCTGGCTCCGCATGGTTGTTGTCGAATACCTTTTGCATGAAGGCAACATACTGCTCTTTCATCTTTGGCTTGCGCTCTAGTGTGCGTTGTAGTGAAGAGAGACGTGTCATGGCTTGGTTTCGATTGTTTGGCAGAGGAGGTCTCGGTGACCTGAAGGGGAGAGGGGCGACCCAACTGTTGGACTTGTCCTGAAAAACCTGTTCATCCATTACTTTGAGGAACTGTTCGTCTTCTATTGAGAAGGCACGCTTGTCATCGTTTGGAGTTCTCACAAAGACTGTGAGGCCAAGAGTGTCGGTGTCCATAGTACCGTTACTGCAAATGTGAATGGATCCATTCACTCGACTGGGGCTGATTGCTTGTTTGAGATGGATGCGGTTCATGCAGGGTTTGAAAAGAGTGGGTCTGCCATCTTCTAGTACGTTTGTTTTGCTGCTACAAACTGTTGGCTTATGGACCTTTCCCAAACACACATCACCAACCAATACCCATCCAAGGTCTAGTCTTTGAGCAAAGGGTGTATCACCAGGGCCATTAATCTGTTGTCTCACCTTGTGAGCGCGGAGAATGTCACGGCCTAAAAGAAGAATGATCTGGGCATCGTCGTCCAGAGCTGGGATTTTCTTAGCAAGATCCCTGAGATGAGGATAGTGGAGAGCAGCCTCCGGTGTCGGTATTTCCTCACGATTGTCTGGTAAATCGTCACATTCAATTAGCTCTGGGAGTGAAAGGCCAATACCACCATTAGCTGCTTCGACCTGGAATCCCGTTGCCCTCCTGCCAGATGTTGTAGTGAGGCCTGCACAGGTTTTTAGCGTGTAGGGGTATGCGTTAACTTTGATCTTAAACGCCTCAAAAAACTGTGACCGGACAAGAGATCTGTTGCTCTGGTCATCGAGCATTGCATACATTTTTACAGCTTTTTCAGGGTGGTCTTTGGGGTAGACTTTGACGAGACAGATTTTTGAGCAGGATTTTGACTTGATTTTATTTCCATGGACCTCTGTGCACAAAGGGCCGATAACTGTAGAAGCCGAAGTATCCTGCGTCCCTTGCTCCCCGCCATCATCTTGTGAGGGATTTGAATGTTTGCTTGCCCATTTGGGTGGACCAGGGTGGAGAGCTGTTATGTGACTTTCACTATCGCACTCATCACATTTCAGCATGACTTTGCAGTCGCGAGCTAGATGAGAAGAGGACGAGCAACATCTAAAACAGATGCCTTGTTCCCTTAAGTAAGTCTTTCTTTCTTCCAGAGTCTTTAATCTGAAGCCACGGCACTTTTTTAGGGGGTGTGGCTTATTATGGATAGGGCACTGTTTGGTTATGTCGTCTTTTGATGCTGCTTCGCTTAGAGTTTTGACATTGGTGACCTTAGTTTTGTGCACTGAGATTGCAGTTCTGGGATTGGTACGTTTCGAAAATGTGCGTTCTGTTTGGAGGTTGTTTACTGCAGGCGTGAAACTGGGATCGTTTCTGGTTTTAGCTTGATAACAGACGAAAGAGGTGAAATAGGAGAATGGTGGATAACTGACCTGATAAGTTTCTTTGTAATTTGATCCTTGAGCAAGCCACTTCTCTTGTAAGTTATATGGCAACTTCTCCACAATGGGTTTTATGCCACGTGCGGTGTCCAGGTATGCCAAGCCTGACAAGTAGCCATCCTCCTTGGCTGAAAGTAGCTCGTTTAAGAGATCTCCCAGCTCCCTCAACTTGTGATTGTCCTTATTTGTGATCTTGGGAAAGTTGTCAAGCTTTGTAAAAAGAGCACTCTCTATCACTTCTGGAGCCCCGTAACATTCGTCAAGTCTTTTCCATACTGATTTCAATGCAGCTACTGGATTAGCTAGATTGACTGCTCTTAGACGTTTGACGTGCTCGGCTGATTCCTTCCCAAGCCATTTTGAGAGTAGGTCCAGCTCCTCACTTGCTGTTAGATCTAAGTCTCTGATTGTGTTGGAAAAGGAAGACTTCCATGCTCTGTACGTTTCTGGATGGTCGTCGTAGTGTGAAAGGCCCGTGCTGACGAGCTCTTTCCGTGCTAGATATTTTGCCATGTCCATAAAGGCTGAAGACTCTGGAACACTTGTGTGAACCGTATCCATGTACTTTGGTGAATCTCCCCTGGGATTAGGACTGTTAGGCTCAGATTCTTTGCTGATTTGGGAGTGACTTCGAGTAGCGGGTTGAACAGATGGATTGTAGCTGATTCCCATCTGGTGAGCATGTGGGGAACCTGGTCTGTACTCATTTTTTGGTAGAACATGCCAGGAGTTTTTGACAATATATTCTTTTCCCCTGTAAACAAGCGGTGATGGAAGATTGCGGCGAGGCTCAATAGACTGCTCCAATGGCTCTGGCAAGTGGGCTGATTCAGGGTGTTTGTGATAAGAAGCATTTTGGTTTTGAATGTAGTCGCTAACACGGTCATGTGCATTTTGAAGTGACCTGGGATAACTTTTCCTGCTACGCACCTCTTCATCCTCTAGCTCCGCTGCTGCTTCCAATGCTTCTGCTTGGGCGTTAGTGGCTGCAGCCTCTCTTTCATACTTCAGTACTTCTAGATTTGCCTCAAGCTTAGCTTTTTCAACTTTAATACTTTTCTCTTTTTCTGCAAATGCTGCACGTGCACGGGCAGCCTCTGCTACAGCTCTGGCCTTTGCTGCTGCAGCACTCACGGATGATCTACTCGAACTGGCACTTTTACGACTTCCTACTGATGCTCCATCTTGAAATGGTTCATCCATGTTTGAGGTTATCTAGCTGCCGTGTTGTTGTTAGCTAGTTGCGTATCGTCTTTTTTTACTGTCCTGCTCTCCTTGTGTGTATCTAACACAATTCAGCAGTAAGCCTAACTCCTTTCGGAAACATGTGCAGAGTCAGGATGTAGCGTCCATAGCTCCAATTTATTGCTCCAATAATGTCTCCAAAACAGAGTAAAAAACTGTAAAACAGAAAATAAACCTGTCCTTAGAACAGTCACAATATGGCTAAAATTAGCTCACATACACAAGAATTGCACATGGAGTAGTCACTGTATGGCACTTAACCAACGATCATTCAAACATCTAATTATCAACAAATACCCATTTTTCATGAATTTCTTCACACAAATAAAGATTCAATATTGTACTTCTTGTGAAAATAAAGCAACTTACAGACGATGATGTCAAAAGCATGAACACAAAGGGCAGATGTCAGCGGATGAACTTAAGTCCAAGTGCTTGCTGAGAGAAACTACAAGATGGCTGACTTCTTGTCACAACATCCTGTCCTTACCACACCTTCAAAGTAAAAGACCGCAAAATGTGGAATACAACTTGATCTAATTATTACTCTGAACCTAATAAAAGGCAGAACAACCACCACAAGGCAAGTGCTGCTGCTCAGAAATGTGTTTCTGTCAATTCACTTGGTTTTGTTTGTTTTTACGTAATTCATGGCATGCATGAAGCATGTACCTTAAACATTGACTGAAGCTTCTGCTTCACTGGGGAGACTGAAAATAATGGTGGACAAAACAATACATGTAATTTCAGTTTTGAGAAGATTATAATCTTCCTCAATTTAAAACGTAACACACACACACATAAATACTGTAGACTAGTGTAATTTGTCTTCTTATCTCTAATAAGAATATAACACTGTGGGATAGAAATCTATGTTAATGTGTGATAGAAATAAACTATCAAATGTTTCTCCTGGAATCATAATGAAATCAAAACATGTTCTGCTTTTTCAATGAGGTGCACAACTCTCTTCATTCTTAACTAATTGAATGTTGGGAATTCAGATCCCTGTATGTCCACTCTGACTAAGAATTTGCTCCCATGTCTTGGGAAGAATTCCTGCAGACATCTGAGACTTTCAGCATGTGTGGTTGCATACTAGTAGTAGTGAAACAAAGATGCCCTTTCCAAACCTCATTAACATCACCAGATAACTGCTGTAGCCGAACAATATTCCAGCTTTGAGATCCCATTATTATGGAAACATGACTGGATCATCTTGTCAGCTGCAGCTTTGAGCTGTGGTTTATAGACCAACTGTGTCCTTCACTGTTACACTGTACAGACTCAGTTCAAGGTTTCTAACTCTACTGTGCTAGTAGAGAAAGTTCCCTGATCAAAACAGTACCTATGTAAGTTGCATGACCTAGCTGCACACAGGAAGAAAGTTTTCTTCATATATCAGCCTCAGGATTAGCCCATAATCACTATAGACAGCCCTGATTTTCAAGGATTTACAGTGGCGCGCACACACACAGAGCTCTAAATCCCTACACACATCAATGTATGTTGACTTTTGCGGCTTTATGTTTTCTCTACAATGTTAAGACTATTACAAGTTGAAATGTCAATTAATATGCGATGTTTGTCATGAAATCAGACTCTACCAATTATGCACATGTCACTATATGTAATCCAGGGTGTTTCGGACAGAGACTTTGGCTGGCTGATGAAAGTTGTTGTGACGTGACTGTCGAATGAACTGTAGTAAATCATTACTGCAGGATTTATTTTACAGTTCACTGTGAAACAATTGTTAGATTGACAGCTAGGACACACGTTTTGGCCTCAGTGCTAAATATGAAAATATAATAATATATATAATTTATATATAAATAATATAAAAATGTTTCTGTCTGATAAAATAAAAAATGAATTTGTATGCATGTATACCTTTCTTCATCTTAGCCAAAACTAAAACTTAGTGTATTTTCACATTAAAGACCCTAATGCTCAATTCCAATGACTTTGTCATATGTGATATTGTAAGTGAACACTGTTGCAGTCCTGCTATGCATGCATGAGTTTAACTGAAATGTGACCCGCGTGTTCACAGGTTTGTGCTAAAGTAATTTCCTCAAAAACTGCTCGGTTACGCACAGGTTACATTCAGTCATAAATGTAATAATCCCTGTATTGTTCTCCTCTGTGCAGTCACAGGCAATTGTTTAAAAAAAAGGCACATCAATTTCAGTGCAATTGGTCTGACGGCAGTTGTGTTGCTGTTTCAGATTGGATATGAATCAGATCTACGATAGGAACACATGAGAAGGTGGTCCAGATCTGATTTGAAAAGATCAAATTTGATTTGAAAAATCTGATTAGAGTCACTTGCAGCAACCCTCCTAAAATGACCCTCTGCTACAACTAAAGTGTAAACTATTCCAGTTTTGTAGCCAACATAAGCATTTTAAGATAATGGTCAAGTTGCAAGGATTATGTTGGTGTGGATGAAAGAGTTCTGCGCATAATTGGGTTAGAGTTAGAGAATGAATGCGGTTTTCTTTTTCTGTAGCTAATTATACACCTTGTGTTTGTGTGTTTTATTCCATTTAGCTAGACCACAGTGTTTCCCTAACCTTATCCAAGGTTAGAGTTAAATCTAACAGTTTCACAGTTTGAATAATAACAGTGTGGACTTGGCATTTAGGGTGATTGTCAATATACTATAGAAAATGTAATCTGGTTGCAATGCCATAAACATCTAGACGTATTTATGATTGCAGTTTAGTTAGTACTGTCATTTTTAAGAGACATGATGGGGGAAATACATATGAAATTTGGGCCACGACATCGCCTTATTCACCTAATTTGACTTAACTTCAACGCTAGCTGAATTTCAGCAAAATACTTTCCTAAACTCTCAAAATCCTATTGAAATGACCCTTCTCTCACACACAGAGAGAGTCATAATCACTATGCAGCAGGCAGGCAATGTTTCTAAAGGTCTCTTTGGATTGTCCGGCTTCTCTGCATGATTCCTCTCCTCTGACAAAATGTATTCCTTTTTTTTTTTATTACAGATAACTACATGGAAGCTGTCTTGAAAAGTCTAGCAATTCCCACACTGGGTCATTAGGTATGGCATGGGCCTAGCAGAGCAGGAAATGCTGCCCTTCATCTTTACCCTTTTCTGTAAAGGTCAAACTTGCAGAGGAGGGATTCTGTCTTTATAGGAGAACTGTATGTTTCACTGCAGCGACGCTCAACTGTTTTGTAAATGCTGACTTGTTTTTTAGTTGGTTGAATTTCTGCACTGCTTACTTCATACACTTTAAATCAGAGTCATTAAATGTGATTGCTGCAATCAGTTTCTCTATTCCTCTACGAAACATTCCAGTCGAGCTTCCACTGATGAAACTCTCTGTTCTGATTAAATACTGGAGAAAATCATTCTTGGCCAACATTATAGACTTCATTGTCCTCCATTCGTGGTATGGATGGCAAATTCCAAATCTCACTAGCTAATTTTACAGTTTCACCAGGCAAGATGAAATTCTACAGCATTAAGAATGTATAAAAAATCTGAATGTTAATAACATAACATTGCTGGCAGCACGAGGAAAACAACCTTTTATGTGCCAAATGCTGAGGCTTTGATTCACTAATGTAGCATTCCCAGTCATCCAGGAGGCTACATTAGTAGTGGAAGATAATTATCTCATGCCTAAAGCGTGAATATTAACTACTGTTGTTGTATTTGTCTCCAGTAAAGTTTTGAGAGCAAGCCTTGGATTTAAATTATTGATTTCAAAGTTTGGGGCATTTTGATAGTTGTCATCTGGAGAAAAGTTGCAGATGTGCTGTCCTGCTGTGGCCACCTGCTGTGTAGCTAAACAACATTTATCTGTGGTTTTGACTAATGGATGAGATTGTAGAGATGGTTTTAATTTACAGGCAAGATGATGATTTGTTTACATGACAAAAGTGGTACCAAAATGTTGAGATGAACTAAATGCAGTTTTGGTTGCAGTAAAAACAACCTACTTTCTAAGACATTGCAAGCAGTCATGCTTAAGCGAGAAAACAGATGCTACTGTATATATCTAGCATTTGTCAGTTCTGTTGTTTCTGTCCACGTGACCAATCTAATTTTAATTCTGAATTTGGTCTCCACCACCTCTTGCTCAAAATATCTGGCTCTTCAGTGCCCTGATTTAGTGCAAACTGAATCCAGGACCACAGCCATCGATGATCAGCTTTGTTTGACGTAAAAAACTATACATTACTATTACACTATGTATACTAACAAATGTAACATTCAGCAAAATGATGAACACAAATATTTAGTTTAGTCTTTCCTGAAACATCTTTCTATGCAGAACTCATTCAATGTGCCAGACATGGTTTGACATAGGGTCATTCTTCTTCACCAGCCCCTCTGCTCTAAAGACCCTGATCTGCTCACCTGTCTTAGTGATGAGCTGAGGCTCTCAGAACAGATGAGCAGTGGGATTACTGCAACAAGAGTTCACGGCCTTTGTGTTCTTCCACAAAGTGGGAGCAAAGAGCCCAGAATCCATTAGGGTTCACACTTGCTTACAGCTGCACAAGGTACTTGAAAAAAAATGAAACACGGGTCATTTCATTGTCCCCATCAGTGGGGACAATGATATTAGATATAACACAGTTTACCAGATAACACAAAGGTAATTATGTATGAATTGTTGAAATGGAAAATTTGTTTTTAACTGCGAGTTATGCTTGTTAGGTTCCTTAATCACAGTGACAGCACACCTGTTCCCAGTCGGGCTGACTGAATCTGAGGGGGTTACAGCATGGCTGCACACATCACGCAGGAGACAACGATAGAGAGAGAGAATAATTCTTTGTTTTTTCTAGTTGTTTCTGTCAGTGTGTTTTACTGAAGAAACGTGAAAGACATCAGAATAAACTGATGTGCATGAATACAGGAATAATCAAGGCCGCTTTATTAGGTATACTAGTAGAGTCTAATGCTGCTCAATACACCAGCTCTGCCATGAATTCTGTTCTTACAATGTTATAATTTTTAGTTTTTGTTGAAACTGTTTGTTAATGTATTGGCTCCAATTCAATATATACAGATTTTGTACTAAAACATTAGAAACACCTCTTAGTTTAATGCACTCCAGTATAACTCCATCACTCACTGTGACCTTAATTATGACCTAAAACTACCTCCTTTCTGACAGTTTCAGCAAAAGTTTCAACAAAACAAGCCAGAAAGCCCTAGCTGTTAAAAACCTGGTGGCTCTGGGACAGGGTCGTCTGTCACAGTGTTATTTTAATTCATCAACTCTCTAGAGACTTGAGACTGTGAGGTATTCAAACAGTGACAGGTGTCTCTTTCTACACTTCATGGCAGGGCTGCATTGAAAGATAAATGAAAATATATAATAAGAGTTTTCCTTTTTGAAGTACTTCAAATGGCATTCAATATTGCTGCTATTTTCCCTGTTTGAATCTGTCTGAAAGTGCATTTGCTTTTGCCCAGTAGGGACAACACACAGGTAAAAATGTCCAACACAAACAACAGATTTCCTCTTTAACTTCATCATTATTACTGATGGTCATGTATTTATTCACAAATCGTTCTTATGTAAGTATTGATGTGTCTGAAATACATAAGCCTCTACTGAAGCAGCACACCTAACCATGCAGAGCTATTGTAATTCTACCTGCTTGGTTACTTCCAGTTTCCCTCCTCTTTCTGTGGTCTAACAGCAAAGTGAGGAGAGAGGGCACATGAGGTGAATGTGTCATGAAAATAAAAAGACAGCAAGGTGTAGATGAGAAAGAAGTGTTCATGAGCATCAATTTGAGGACAAGGATCGTGGATGAGGTGTTCGCTGGTGTGTGATAGTGAGTAAGAGGAAAGCAGTTAAGCTGGCAACAGAAACTGTGGTGTGAGGCGCAACTGAGTGAGTGTAACCTTGCTTTGGGCGGCTCATGGGGATGCATGGCCGAATTCTGATGAGACTGTGAAATTTAAAATGAACTCCAAAGTCCATTGTCCTTGTGTGTAAACGGTCTGCTGACCAACAGCCTGGTTCAGTGCAGTGAATCTGAAAATGGCTTAATAACAAATTACCAGTTCAATATCCTGGACATGTCATTATATCACTTTTTCTTTTAGGATTTTGAGGAGAAACCCGAATAGAGTGAAAACTATGTGGAAAAAAACACACTTAAATGCACGTAAGAGTTAAAAACACCTGAAAAAGAAGAATGCATCTTGATAACATAATTACAGTATTGTGTGTGTGTGTGTATCCAGAGCCTGTCCTAGCTTATTTCTCTATGAGATAGAGCTCCTCATGTGTTAGACACATAAATTAATGAGCCATGGTGTTACACTGGATGGCATGTTCCTTAATTACATGAATTTGATAAAAATACATAGTTGAGGTAAATGTGTTAAGGACTGTGTTTAAACATAAATTCTGTATGACATTCCAAAATCCAGCACTAAAATGTATCAAGTCATTGTGCTGGGAATTGTCTGGGATAAAATAATCAGCATGCCACCATGTACTGTGTGGAGAAAGCGTGACATACTGCGTGATTCTTAGTACGAAGGCTGCATGGATGCAGATATTCTTTGATTTACACAGATGTGTGAGCTTGCATTTTAAGTGGGTCTCTAACACCTTTACAATTTGATGATTAGTGGACAAAAACTCTATGTTGATGTAGTTGTAAAGTATTTACTATTGCACCTCCTACAGAGAGCCAAATTAAGTGGTCGAAACCGATGCAAGAGCAGCCGAGATGTCCTCACTGTCTAATGTCCGAATGATGCAACTTGCTAGCATATTTTGCTACACCCTTCTATCCGGTAAATACTTCATATCCCCTTTGTAAATCAAGTCAAATTAGATGTAGTCCAATTTAAATTTAATTAAAGTTCCATAGTACTAACAGGGATTATGGTACTAGTAATACAAAATAATGGTAATATCATAAATAATAATGATAACGAAACAAGAAGAAACTTGGTTAAATAGCGCATTTCATGCAGTATAAAGTGAAAAATATAAAGTACGATCAAGCACCACTGCTGTCGCTGATAGAAAGCTAACTGAAAACAGTTAGAAAAAAAACATAATTTTAGCACTTTATTTATAGATGTGTCATACATTTATTTATTCACTTACTTTTCCTTTTAGCATCAATGTTCTTTCAAGTATAAAAAGAGCCTGGCACTGAGCTTTTAAATCTTTTGTGAATAATGTTCTTGTGATCTATCTATTTACAGAAGCACTTGCATGTGTGAGTGTCTAAATGGTAAAAGCAGAAAAACGGCAAAGAAGTATCAACACTGATTCTGTCTTCAAAAACAGATGACTGTGAGTCATTACTCACTGTGACAAAAATATGTTGCAGAATGCAAATCTAACAGGTTTAGGTATTATGTATAGAGGAAATCAAAGGAAACTTGTGATTTCTGCCAACCTTCAGATCAATCTTATATTAGTAATTTTACATGAAGGATCTGGATGTGATATTAGTACTGTTGCAATTAAAAGGAAATATTGTTTCACCCTATAGAATAGTAATATCTAAATTTTAGAGAACAGAAAGGAAATAGAAGCACTCCTCAAATTTGCCCTTGACTTTAAGCACGGCACCACTTTGATTGAGGGTTTTGTTAAACTGTATCACTCGTGTGAAATCTCAGATAGCCCTCGACTCACTGGCTGTAATTAGTTCTAAGATTAATCCGCACAAGCATTGTCAAATGTGGCCTTTTCCCGCAGTGCTTATGAAAGAAAGGCCAGCATGGATAATCAAATAATAGGTGAATATCAATGAATGGACCAAATCACTTTAGTCCCCAGCTCCCTTATGCAATTATTTCCTATTGACATTAATTATTGCTAACAGATGACACTAATGACTTTGTGAGGAAGCCAGCCATGGCGGCCTTGCAAATGATCAATGCTATTTTAAATGGGGTCACAACACTTGACACCTTAGGCTCCCTCTGATTGGAAATGGCACCAATGCATCTGCGGCATTCCAGGTAACTGTACCAACAGCTCTCAGTAACACACTTGGCTTTTTACACATAAGTGGACCCATGGGCCATGAAGTGAAAATATGAAAGGGTGGAAGCACACTTTTCAGTACTTTCAAATATATGTCAGTGTAGTAAAATGGTTATTAAATGTGACCCAGTTGTGTGAGGTAATAATCAAAGATGAAAGTAATTTCATTTCAAACTCAAACTCAAAGTCATTTTTGGAGGACATATTTTTTATCTGTTTCAACTTTATTTACAATTTTAAAATTTCAAATAAACCTTTTAAGTAATTGAATGTACAAATAGGATGTCATTATTATTGTATGCGTGTATAGGTCTTTGGGGTAGAGTAAGAAAGTGTTACATTTGTCTTCCAATGCTGAAGGTGAAATCCTACCTCTAAATCTTATGTGGATCTTTTAATTCTTGATACTTGAGAAAATGCTGATTTAGTTGTTGCTTTGATATGACTGCTGAGGCATAGACTTGAGTCATTTAAAATTTAAGATTTGTTGCGAAGTACAACTGTTTCCAACAGAAGAAGAGGTTAAATGCAAATACAGTTTGTCAAAAGGATAATGAAGATACTAACAATTATTACACCGCTTAGAAAAAATTATAAAATTATATTAGATTAATATGACGGCAAGCATCACTGTACTCAATGTACATTGACACTATCAGTCAGATAATGTCAATAGTATCAAAATAATTCTGACAAATAATATGGAAAAAGTGTTGTTGGTTATGTAGTCGATTCATTCTCCACCTGCCACTGTGGATCAAATTTCAGCTTTTTTGTGTTAAGCTGATACCAGCTGACTCTTTAAAATTGGCAAACCTGTAAGACTCTATTTGATACAAATAAGTATGTAAACTCCAAAATCAACACAAAGTGCTGCAAGTATCTAAAAGCTGTGTAGCATTTGAGAGATCTGGGTGTTGATTCTCAGTTGGTTTGGCAGTTCTACAGAAAAATATGTCCCACTTTTTATTGAATTTCCAATAGATACTCATAACTTACTAATAAGGCCCAAAGGCATGTCATGTTATCTTCAAGAAAGGAAATGCTTTACTATCAATCAATAAACAAATCAATCAATAAACAAATCAATCAATAAACCTTAAATAGACAGGAGACAATTTGGTCACTACGGGAATTTGCCATTACACTAAAGTATTGAGTCAAGAGGTTACTTCTCTGGTTTCTGCGTTTCTGTTTTTTTTTTGCCTGTAAACTGTTCTTTCCAACATGCTTTGGAAAATAAAGTATAATTAAAATGCCACACCCACTGAAAGTTGTTACTGAGCATCATCTGAGTAAGAAGTAATATATGAATGTTTGATTTTTTTAGATCAATAATCATCATCCAACATTAATTAGCTGGTATACATGAAAACACATAGTGTTTTCATGTTTTTATCTAACTACTGGAGTGCAAAATATAATTGTTTTTTGCCTTTAAATGGAAGGAGATAGTTTTGTAACCAGTATAGTGAATCTTCGACATCCATGACAGAGACAAGTAAGGAGCCACAGGGGATTCATTCACAGTGCAAATATGAATGTGTGGAATACGAATACTGTCAGAAATTAGTTTTATGAACAAAAATTTGGTGATGATGTAGTTTTGTCAGTATTGATAAATTAAATTGTAAATCCTCTAAATGTATGCCATGTTGTCTATGATGCATTAGTGTTAGCCTTTATTGACGACATCATTTAGTGCCCACAATTATTGTATACCTAAAAATTATTGCTGCCGATTCCATCCTTCTATGGTGTTAGCTTAATTTCTTTTCATTTATTACATATTCTATTGTTTTCCAGGAGGTCCAAAGGAATGGAAAAGCAGGTATTCCTGCAGGAAGGTGGCCCAGTCTTCTAAGTCTGACATGCCCACGCAGTAGTGGTAGCGGTAGTGGAAGTGAAATTTCACTATCCAGTGCTTGCAGTGAGTACTCCAGTGGCTCCCATACTTGGGCAGAAGGACGTGGCTTCTCCAAGCAGGTCTGTGATATTTTTCTTTTTTTTTATTAATTCATTTAAATATAAGCAGGTTGTTAATGTAAAGTACTTGTTAGCATCTTTGAGTACAATCAAATGATCCATCTATAAACACTACTTAACACTTATTTATCACTAATAATTTCTGTATAGTGTGCCACAAGCCGGGAAAAAAGGATGAGTACAGGGTCTGTATCAAGCAATCACTCAGCACCCACTGAGCACACAGACCTGGGATGGAAGGAAGGCCATATTTTAAAAGGCCTAAAGCGTCTCCAAATGCACAGCTCCAAAGAGTCATCCTCTCCTACATCTGTAGCACACTGCAAAGATTGTATGACCTCAAATGAGGGCATATACTCACTAGGTGTTAAGTCTGGCCAACAAGGAACTCCAGCCAAGCAAGTAGTCCCTAAAAGTAAACCTTTTAAGACTGAAACAAGGTTTACTGCCCTAGACTCTGATGATGCAGATGACGATTCACCTAAATTACAAAGTAGGGAATCTACTGACCAACCCATAAAAGATTGTCTTTGCTTGGAAAAACTGGATGCCACAAGGGATAATGATGGCAATTTTCAAGAAGACCCTCAACAGATTGCAGGGGATTGTGGTCTATTTCCTTCACCGGTAACCGACAACTTCCTATTTTTGGATAGCCCTAAAGTAAAACCTGGTGTCAGCCCAACAGATAGCCTCACACATCCAGAGGAAGAGAACAAAAACTCACTAGAAAAACATAAAACGTCAGGCGTGAAGTTCAGTGACAGAAACAATAACCAGGATAGGTCAGCTGATCGTAAATCCAGACTTGATCAAGTTAAAAGACAAGAGAGCAGGTTAATGATTAAACAAGAATCAGGTGATGTGAGCTCATCAATTCAGCATGGTGCAACAAGAGCTCTTAGCTGTATGAATGAAGCCAGACAGCGCAGCTCATCAGTAGAGGTTGGTCATTGCAGAGACCAGGCAAGCCAAGCTGGTGGTGACAGCCAAGATTACACCATGTCAGAATCTCCACAAAGGAGGCCAAAACCTCAGCCCTGTGACTCAGCAAGAAAAGCTTTCATTCTGCGAAGCAAGAGTGCAGATGCAGGACCAGAACAAACTAAGCACACACATTCTCCTCTCCACCAAAAGCTTTTTAAGGGTCATAAGTCCAAAGAACAGCCAAACCATGCTGGGCACAGTGTTTCTAGCAAAAGGACAAATCTCAACAAAGCACATGGTTCCAGGAAGGGAGCATTACCTACAGTTGGGAAAGATGAGAATATTGTTGTGTCAACAAGTTCAAAGTCTCTAGAGAGTGTGCAGCAGTGCTCTCCTCTTGCTTCCCCTATGAAATACTCAAAGACAGTTAAGCCACCAGGGGTCAACGAATGCTCAAAGACCCCAACAAAATCAAGTTTGCAAATCACAAGACCTCAATCAAGCTATGACTCTGTGGAAGAGAGCATCTATGACAACTTACCCTGCTCTCCAAGAAAACAACGACGCCAAGACCAGCACTATGATGGTTCCGCTTCAGATCATAGGTCCCCACCCCCCCCACTACCCCCTGGTCGAACTACTTGTCTTCTTCTTAGACCTGGTTGTGACCTTTTACCCAAAGCCCATAAATCTGCAAGTCAAGGCTCTATTACTGAGAAGACAACATTGGAGACCACCAAGTTACAGTCGAATCAGCTTTCTTCTGTTTTACAACCACAAGAATCTAACGCAACTAAAGACAATCAATATATAGTACAACAAATGGGTGCAGAAGGTAATCCAGTGAAAGACATCCCCTCCAAAGTCAGCCATACTCTCTCATCCAAGATACCACCTGCTCCAGTTCAAGAATCACAAGCTTCGGAGTCAGTCCAGTTAACTATAGACAGAACTGCCACATGCCAAGATGAAAATGGTACTTCCTCAATGCTGCCAAATAAAAGCATCTTACAAAGATCCCAACAGAGCATTAGTGAGCCAAAGCTTTCAGAAGTCTTGCCCCAGGCATATTCTAATGTTTACTATCATGGGATTGCCAGTAATTCTCAGAATTCTACTTCAAGAGCCGTAAAAATGTCTCTTCCTGTAAATGCTAAATCTCACGAAGCAATCACTGGACAGGACACCAGTACCTTCCTTATTTTTGGAAGACAGAACAAAGAAGATACAAACTCTACTGCAAATAGTGTCCAGACCTTTCAGACTTTTACATGTGATCCACAGATGATACATGAATGTGGTGCTCATGACAAAGCCCGCAGAAAGATTGAGACTCGCTGTAACTCACTGGATTCTGAATCATCCATTTACCCTGCTGCATCAGACAACGGTGTGATGTTAGATTGGGGATTTGATGAGGAAGGCTGGCTATTTAAAAGGTCTGTGTCAGTATCAACTAGACCTCTCCTTAAGCCAGTAATGGGCATGAATGGAGCGAAGGCTCGCAGTCAGAGCTTTGGTGCACGGTACATGGACAGACCAAGCTTCAACAGATCTGGAAAGGTCCGCACACAGATTAAAACACACTCGGGGAGCTCCTTGAACTCCCTTGGTGATGTCCTTCCAGGGAGTATGAGTTGCTCGAGCAGCTACCATTGTCCAATGAATCGATCCCTTTTGAATAACTTCTTGATTGAAGAGGGCCTCACAGTTCCCTCACATTTAGAATCTTCTAGTGAAAGACTTCAAAGTCTTAAACTCCAACGAGAGCACGCTAGGCGCCTTCAGATTGAACAGCAGTTTTCAAGCGCCTTTGGTGAGCCGGTTTCTGAAGAACCAGAGAGACAAAGTGCTATAACCACAATTGAAGAGAAAGTGATGCTTGGGATAGAGGAGAACTTGCACAAGTCTCAGGAACAGGAGAGAAGCAATGAAGTAAAGCAAAAATCTGGCTCAACATTGGCAAATTGGTTCGGTTTCCGCAAGAGCAAGCTTCCTGCTCCAAGTGGTAAAAAGACTGATCCACCAAAAGTAAAGGAGGACAAAAGGGAGCAAAAGATTACATCACTTCTGGGAGGAAAGCAGACAAAATCTGATAAAAAGAGAGACAGAAGAAAAAGTGATGGAAAAGACTGGTAAGATATATTTTTTTCCCCATTTTTTGACTCTACTGCACCTGGGCCTTTTAGAATTGCAATTTCATTTATATTTTATCTCAACAGTACACTGCACTTCTCTGGTTTCTGTGGCATTGCCTGAAAACTGTTCTTTCTAACATACTTTGGAAATAAAGTATAATTAAAATGCCACACCCACTGAAAGTTGTTATTGAGCATCATCTGAGTAATATATAAATGTTTGATTTTCTAGATTAATAAATTATCAACATTGATTAGCTTTAATTAATCTGCTGGAAGTAGATATTCTACCAGATTTCCTTATAAGCTATTGCTTGTTAAGTAATTTTTTGCTGTAGAGGACTTTGGTTATCAAGTGGTTCTCAATACTATCTATAAGTCTCCTTAGCCTCAAGACCGGTTCAGACATGTTTCATGCAGAGAATCACAGCTGGGTTAAAAAAAATATTGAGTAATTCATCAGCTGAATCACCCCAAGCTTGTTGAGTCAATACTGCATCAGAAGATCTTGGTGTCCAATAGTTTGTTAACAAACTCTTTTCTTCCAGCTCAGTGGGGAGAAGGGAGTCCCATGATGCAGTGCGTGCATGCATATCAATGCCCTGCCCAGGAATGTCCCTGAATGAGATACAAGGACACAGTGTCATCACTGGGGAACCAAAGGTAAATCAACGTATTACTCAATATAAAACTGCCACTTATTGTATTGATATTCAGACAGTTTTAGTTCAAATCACAACAATGTGAGGTAGTGAGATAGGTTTGACGAAAAAATCTGAAGGATTCCCGGGTCCCAAACACTTAAAGTTTATTTTATATTTTTTTGCAATTCTAGAAAATGATCACAATGAAAACGATTTTACTTCTCAAATGTGGTGTGGTTAAGAGGAAAAAATGTTCATAGTACAAAGTAATCCACCGTGAATCACAGCTGGGTTTGAACATTTATGTGATCAGTCACTAAGGTGCAGCTTAGGTTGAGACAACCTTTTAGCCTGACGTTTTAAATGTCATTACCAAGATACACAATTGGTAGTACATCTATAAGTCATGGTATAGCAGCAAATCTTTCTGGATATGGAAGAAATAGCTGCATTTCTACTGGGGGGATGAATAGAACCCCCTGTTTTACTGCCAGAGACCTACAGGTGAACCTGATAAATGTAAGTATCAGACTATAAAATTAACAATAAAAGAAAGAACTTCATGCTCCAAAAGAGAGCTGTCAGAACTGCTGTGAAAAACGTCTGCAATTGTTTAAAAGAGGCCAAATGTCAAATAGTGGTTTAATTATTTTTTTCTACAGGAGTTTGGGGGAAATTTGATTTATGTTTATTTACCACTCACTCAAAAACCACCCAAATGTGCATCATTAAACTTTTTTAGACTTTTTATCAACTTTTGACTGTTTATGATTACTGGATGTTTTCATCAAATTTTACTCACATCACTAGAATGTTTTGCAGGGTAGGGGGTTGAATAACTTTGATTGCAACTTTACATGTACTTCAGGCTAATTCCAACAACTGTCCATCAAACCCTCTTACACATAGTTTCATCATTTTGCTCTTAATTACCAATTCTTTTTTCAAGACCTTTACATTTCCTGCATTCATAATCCCATTCACAATTCATTCAAAATATGGAGACTTTAATTCTTCAAAGGTATGTGGAACCTAATAAATGTAGTTTTCAGTAGATACTGTACAGCACATGTGCATTATGTTGTTGTTTAGAAGATATAGCATACATTACCATGCTTTCCTTGTGTTTTTCACTATTGCTGTCGTGTTTTTTAATGTCATGTATGCAAGAAACTTTGTGTACAGTATGTAATCTTTTTTTGTACCTATACAAATATATAAAGGTGCAGATGGTGAGCCGGAGAACTGATAGTGAAAATGGATCAACGCACCAGGAAGCAGTAATAGGTCAGATTTTTCTGTTATCTGTTTTGTCTGACTGTCCATTAGGGGTAGAACAGTTCACAAAATTCCAAGTTTGGTTCATATTGTGCTTGTGACATAAAAAGGGAGCACTGGTAGCAGTTAAGATTACATTCAATTTAGTTAGATAACAAATCACAATAAAACAATACATTCTGTTTGGTTTTTTGTCATCTCTTTGGTGAGATTGTTGTGTATTTTCTGGTGAGAGGCTGATTCTCACAGCCTCTCCACTGGCATGCCACAGGGCTAAGTTTTTACTCCTCTACTCTTATACGACATACCTAGGCTCCATTATCCAGTCGCATGGCTTTTCCTATCATTACTATGCTAACAACGCAGACTTTCCTGTCCTTTCCACCAGATGACCTCACTGCCTCACTATGTGTGCCCTACCGACATCACTGCATGAATTTTCAAGGCATCTTTAACTCAACCTTTCCAAGACAGCAATGCTTGTCTTCCCAGCCGAACCTTAAATACAACACAAATCAGCATCAACATAGGGTCTACAGTGATTGTCCCCACTGAGTCTGCTAGGAACCTAGGGGTGATCATTGATCATCAACCGAGCTTGACCGGCCACATCTCCTCTGTCTCAAGGGCCTTTTTAAAATCAGAAAAACACAGCTCATTGTGCAGGCTTTGGTCAGATCTTGTCTGGACCAGCTGCACTATCAACCCTCCAGATTAACTAAAATGCAGCAGCATATCTCGTTTGTGATCAGCCAAAAAGGTAACTTGTTTTTCAGATCTCTGCACTGGCTTCCTGTAGCTGCCCGCATCAGTTTCAAAGCCCTGACCCTTGCCTATAAATAGGTCAACTCAACAGCCTACCTGACGCCCCTTATTCAGGTCTACAAGTCCTCCCACCCACTGCACTCTGCCAGCAGACAATGTCTTGTGGTTTCCTCACCTGACCTCAAAAGATCCCAGACAAAACTGTTCAGCTCAGTGGTCTGCCTCACTCTCCATTTTCAAGAACTTGTTGTGAACTGACCTAGCTCAAACCTTTTCTGCACACAAGCAGTTCCTCTCCTTTGCTTAAATATTTCGCTTTTTGCCTCACACACAAAAACATCTGCCAATCAACTCTACTGTATGTAAATGTAGTAGATTGACGCCTCCTACAGATAAAGTAGGGACCTGAATCTTGGATCCTGGGCTCTAACACTGATGTGGTGGATGTGATGTGGTACTGTCATCTCCTTTTGTTGCTATGAATTTCAATCATTTTCTTAAGTTTTCTTTTTTGCATATGCCTCAACATATTTGAGATTAACCAAACAATACATACAAGCCCCGAACCAGTGGGATTGTTTTGCTTGAACTGTTCCACCCCTACTGTCCGTATATGCTCAAGCAATATTCAACTTGTAAACAATATGCTCCTTTTAAACACCTTGGTACTTGAAAAAACTAAACTTAGCTAGCTAAATAGCAATGTTAGCGGTGTCTTTTAAAGCAATCTATTCTTAAGGTTTTATCTGTGCTTACCATTTTACAGTTTGCAGACAGAAGTGAAGACCAAATATGACAAATATGTGTAAGTTGTAAACATGATAAAAATATTGTAAGCCAACAAACATGCAAAGTGCCTAATTTTGTCGGTCTGCGCTTTACTCTTCCATATTTATGTTGACGTGTTTTATATGTTCTACTTCTGCATTATGCATTATGTTGATTGGCAAATAGGAATCAGGGCAAATAAGAACCATTTCATCACTTTTGTATTACATGCAGAGTTTGCCCGTTTATGAAAGTATTTGTGTGTGACTGTGAGCACTCATCTTCACTGAGCCATGCAATAAAAGGTTTGCATGTTCCAGTCCATCCAATCAGAATGAACCTATACATCCTTGCAGGGGCCCTGTAGTAGAGGACCCATAATGAATTTGCATCAACTGCTTTTGCGTGAACCCAGGATTAACTGGATTGTGTTGTGATGTAATGACATTATTGATAAGGATGGTGTAGTGGTGTGGTTTAAATGTCATCAACTTTCGTGTTAAGGAAAGTGGAGAAAGAGGAGTATGAAAACCAACTAACCGCATCCAACTATCCTAAGCTGGGAGTTGAACAAAACATTTCAACATATGTGGTTTCTGTATGCACCTGAACCGTAGGATTACCAGTGTGCCCCAGGTTTTTAATTTTTAACTGTAGGTAAACAAACATATCATTTAGAATAAAAATTAAATTCATATACAGTACAAGGGTTAGGCCACCTGTTTATATATAAAATTAACTTTTTCCTTTTACTGACAATTACTAATGAGATCAGGGTTCTGTAGTCTTTCCACCTGTTCCACATGTTCATACACTTCAACTTCATTGTGGTTTGTTCAGCTTGCTACTAAACGGCACCTCTGGGCAGATGTGATCTGTCCTACACGCTTCACATAAATATTTTGCCACTTACCAAAACAACTTTCAAATTTTTTTCCCTGTAAAATAACATTTGATTTAACAATTTGATTTTAGGAGAAAAGGCAGCGCAGTTAAAAAAAAGAGACAGAGCTGGGAGTTGGGTGAAACGAGACAGTAAGTAAAACTGTATTTGCTACTTATTAAATTGCAGTCACTCACTAAATTAAAAATAGCAGCTTATAAAACTTTCCATATCACTCAGGTAGAGGACTATTGACAGATCCTGATGAAATTTCATTGGCCAGATTTGCACTCTCAACAAGGCGCTGCAAATATCAAGCATGTTTGATGCAGACATGCAGCTTTCTTCAGGGGTTAATCACCTCATTAAAATTTTAGCACTGCACCAGCTAAGCACAATTATTCAAGCCACTGCTGAGTGCCGTCATGCTCAATGCTGTGAGCTGAACAATAGAATCCAGACATAAAGTTGTTGGTCATCATAAACAGTCTCCTCCAAAACACCAATTCATTGTTTTTGTTGTACACTGAAGACATTTGGGTTTCAGATGAAATCATGGATACAAAGATGTAAGTGTTTACATCTACAGCACAGACCTAAATGTGAGCAAAAGTACTGAAACAGATGACTTTAAAGTAAATAAAACTATTTGGAAGATTGTGGTTTTCTCTCTGCAGTCATCTCTCCAGCAGTTGAAGTGTATTTACATTTTGTATAAGGTCTAATGATTGAAATTCTTTGTTTATTTTACTGTGTGTCAGATCATTGTCTCGTTGCATGATGAAGCTTTTGCCAATTGGTTTTGTTGCATTTCTTTGTTAGCAGGCAAAATAACTCATTGTGGTGATACCATCAAGAGTTGTTCCACCAGCAAATATTAGTAAGTCTGTTTCAGAAGAAACCATGCAAGCCCAAGCCATTACCTTCTCCACACTTCAGAGATCTAGCTTTCTGATTCTTGCTGAGTAGAGGTTTGCATCTTGTGGTTTGCATATATGTATTTGTGCTAATTAAATATTAGTCAAATGGTAGATTGTGATACTTTCAGCCCTTCTCCATGGAGGGTTTTGATGATCACAGGTCTCACAATGCTGTGTCATCAGTTATTGTTGTCTTCCTTGGGTGATCCATTCTATGTATGTAGCTCAGTACACCAGTGGTTTCTTTCTTTTTCATTGCAAATTGTTTCATTGGCTATGCTCAATGTTTGTGCAGTGCCTCTGACAGTTTCCCCCTCTTTTCTCAGATTTAAAATGGCTTGCATTTCTTCCATTGCCAGCTCTCTTTCATGTTGATTTATCCAGTGTGCTAAAACCAAGATTACATTCATTTAGATCTATTTATTGTTTGAACTATCTTCCACTGCTTTTATTTATGTAAAATGTGGGTCATCTGATACAAAAGGTGCTGTGGTCTAGGTTGTTTAATGTTTTAATTTGTAAATGCCGTACAAATCCATCCCAATTATTTTGGAGGCAACTGAGCAATTTTCAACTTTTTAAAGTAAAACAAGACAACAAAAAATATGCACAGCGACTGATTACAGTTAGTTATTATTTATATGTCATCATTTCTCGAGCTAATGAATAGATTTCTGCCCAGCTTGTCTTTGTTACCATTTACACCCATATATGTCTTTGTGTTTGGCACAGTTAATTGCTGTCCAGTATTGATATGTTAACATGAATATGGATTTCTTTAAATCTTCCAGTACAAATAAACCCTGTCTGGATGATCACACATCTGCTTCCTAAAGAAGTACACAACATTTGTCGATATGTTAAGATGTTAAATTAGATTAATAAGATGTTATGGATCAGGCTTGGTACAGAAAGGATGTGAAGACGAGAACAACCTCCCAGTCCATGTTAAAGGCTTGTTGAAACCAATCTATTCTCAGCCTGTGTGTTTTTGCCTTTCCAGGGAAGACTGTGTCATAGCAGTTCTTCTAACTAAAGATCTAACGAATCAATAATATCTCTCTTCCATGTTCTCTATTCAACTATTTGTTCCTGGTTACAACACAGATCGAGCTGGCTGAATCTTTTTCACTGCAAGTGCAGAGCAGACATAGATACTTGAAGCACTCTAACCCTATTCAGATTTAGGTGTTTTGTTACTACTTCTATCTCTGCCTTGTAGCGTGCCTGAGACAACCAGTTTTTTTTTTTAAATAAAACTCAGATATGAACAGGAAATTTACTCTTTAGTCTCTGAAATGGGTCTATCTTTTCTATCTTTATCTTTATCTTTATTTACTTGCTTTCTTGTTCTTCTTTCTTTCATTATCTAAGTTTCCTTCTACCCTCTTATTTCTTTTTCTCTTCTTTCTTGCTCCCCTTTTCCTCTTTCTCTAATGTCTTCTTTTTCTGTCGTTTTCAGCATTCAGCAACTTCAAAGCAATCTCTTTTCAGCAATGTATCAGCTCTCCCACGGCATTTCTTTAGAAATTATCCTTTAAAGTTTATAATATTTTTACCCTATTCGGGTTTTCACATTTTAGTACAGCATGACTTGTAATGTGACAAATTCAAAAAAACTCCATTAATTTGATCACTCTAGCGTAAAAAAGAAATGAGAAAAATGTGAAGAGAAATGAGCTTGTAGAAACCCAGAAGAGGGCTGTAAAGTCTCATGTGTGCATGCCTTAATTAATAAAGAGGGAGCAGCTGCTGCCTTCGCTCCAGCATGTGGATTGCCTACAGGTTCCTGCTACAGGCCACATATTAAAACATGAGCCTGCATTCCAACAACTGGTACAAACAATGATACAAACTCTACTTATCCGAAATGTACAAGACTTGTTTACACCTATAAATTAATGTATAATTCTTGAGGCACCTTATCAGACTTTTGGTAAAACAATTCTATACATACTATATTGCAAATAAAATCACACATTTGTGGTGTATTTGAATTTCATTTCATATACCATAATGTGCATTTCATATTCACAGAATGATCAGTGCATGCTGGCAGTCACACACCCATTAACCAACATCTGTAATACAATTCAGTGGTTAAAGTGGGCTTAATTTGCATTGGCTGAATCATTCTCTGTGGCAGCGCTACGGTCTAATTAGCAAAAAAAAAAAATCATTACCCTGCCACACACTTATTTGTGATGAGGTTGTAACGAACCACTATTTTTCTACTTGGATTTGAAGAGGAAGCCATTTTCAAGTTAAGGACTGAATGAAATAAAAAACAGACTAACCATCTGTTGTGTGACCTAAACACTAACGAACATTAGGACAGAAAAAAAAAAAGAATAACAATGAGAGAAACAATTAAATGATAGAGAAGATACATTGTTGTTTATCAGTGAAGCTGCCTCACTTGGTAAAACAGGGTCTTTCACTGTTTCCTACGTAATTTCAAACAATTCATTCATTAAAATGAGAAATAACAGCAGATTTACACATATTTTCGCAGAGCATGTAGGGAATATGATAAACAATAAAAGATTAAAGGTTTCTTTAGCACCACTTCAACCATGCTGTTTCATTCCTGTTGTGCTTCCTGTCTTTCCCTCTACCCTGAGCCACTTCAACTGTTCTCCTTGTGCCGCAGGCTCCGGCTGCAAGATGCGAACATTGGACAGTGGAATCGGGACCATCCCCCTTCCTGAATCCTGTTCCTTCTTCTCATCTATCCTGCACTTCCTTCCCAAATCTTCATCAACCCCAGAACAGTCCCTCAGCCCTCCCAGTGTCCCCGGTTCCTCCAGCGAGGACGTGTCTCCTTCCCCTTTACCCCGGTGGAGAATACCCTCCAGCTTAAAGGACAGCAGCTATGCAGGGGTTCCAAACTCCTTGTCCGACTCTTCCATGACCCATATCCACTCAGTGCCTTTCCCCACTGTGGCCTACCTCCAGCCCATCCAACCCCAGTCTGAACCCATTGTGACCTCTGCCAGTGTGTGTGATACACAAAGCAGACTACCCAGACCACCACAAGGTACAGTACAGCAATAAAAGCTTTAGTAAGGAGCATGATCTTTAGACTGCAGCAGTAAAGATGATGCTATGACGGTCTTCTACTTTTAGTCATGTAAAATCATTAGAACTCATGAAAGAACATATTTGTGCTCTTCTCTTAAACCTTTCTAACCATTTTCTGCAAGTTGTATAAGTAGTCAGGATCCAGCAAGTTGTCCTAGCTAACCAAGCCTGTACAAAAACTAGTTTTACCAGAAAAATGCCATGTGCATATTGGTAGGCATTCATCCCGCTAAACTGCTAACTAAAGAAAGCTGTTCTGCCAAATGCATGGTTCTTCTATTTAGTGTTGTCCAACACTAATTAAAACTTGACACCACAGTACAAATTTAGGAGTGTCAGTAGTTATGAGGGTTAGATAGGCCAACAAAAAACACCATGGTAAAGCAAAGCAGTCCATGACTCAGAGACGGCAGGCAGCTCAGAGATTGTGAATGTCTCAGAGATGGATGAGTGAAGGATTTCATTATAGGTCATCAAGACCCTGAAGTAGTGAACCCTCTTGAAACATGATTTTTTTTTTTTACCTTGTTTTTTTCAGTGAAGAAGAGCTGACATTTATCTTTATATTATGTTTTATATATATATATATATATATATATATATATATATATATATATATATATATATATATATATATATATATATATATGTATCTATCTATCTATCTATCTATCTATCTATCTATCTATATATATATATAGCTGAGCACTTTCTAGAAAAGAAACAAGAGCTTTAGCGTTTCATGGTGTTTGGTGTGTGCTGCCTTTATCACTGCATTGAGAACTTTCAGTCATGACTATCACTATCAACGTAACCTGTTCAGTATGCTAATCACACAGCTTGTGCTAAAGAAAAACACAAATTGTCACTGTCAAGAGGAAAGATGTGTTGTGTGTTTTTGGTGTCTTTTAATGATCCGGTTTTTCACAATCAAGCCCCAGGGGTTCTTTACCAGGCACATAATGTCTTTTTTCATCTGCACTTTTAGAAGCACTGTTATCGGGGAGATGAACATATGTACATTGCAGAACTGTGAATAAGCTGGTCCTCAATTAAAGCAGCTGTGTCTCACTTGACTGAATTTCTTATTTGATAGTGATTGACAATCTGTTCCCATTTCAGGCTTACTTACAAGCACATCTGCCATCATACAAATCATGTTGTGGCTGTAATAGGAGCAATATGAATTTCAGTCAGTTTTGCTGCAATGACTGAAGCTTAGAGAATTTAGTAGTAGTTGGTTAATGGCAAAGTAATGTAAAACTCACTTATACAGTAACTTAGTTAGCTGGGCAAACCAACAGTAGCAGTTGATAGTAGTATTCAACACACTTTGATCCGCATCAGGACAAATCCAAAGCTTGACATACTGTACATGCTGAGTCTTGTTACCAAACACTTATGGTCATACAGTGGTCATACGTATGTATCTTGATGTTGGGAAGCCCTTTTGGATCCATGGACAGTGCAGGTTGCCTGACTGAATCCATTTGACTCAATGATTTTGTGGTGACATGTATATTTAAATATTTGTCTCCTGGGGGACTTCTATCCTGACAAACAAATACTTTTGGCTTTTTGATTCAAGCAGCCTGAACTGTCACTCCACATCTGAAAAACCAAACCCAGCCATTATTTGAACAGCATGTTAGTTCAATGAGGTGGTTGTCAGAATTCTAAATCTGTCATCTTTCACGATGTTAGCTGCTGCCTCTTTGGTGTCACTCATGTTTACTGAAGCTGTCAGCTGTCTGTCAGTGTCACTTTGGTCTCCTAACTCAGTGTTTGACTCTTCTTTTTGACAGCAGAGAGTTTAACTGCTGTAAAACAAAGAAATAACTCTTGTTTTGTGCTTTTTCCAGGTGGAATGGAACCAAAGAAGATGACCTATATCAAATCGAAAACACGAGACCCTCCGAGCCAACAGAAAGAACAGACTAGACTTCAGCTCGCCAACTGTAAGACACGGCTTGTTGAAGCGACACAGTTGGGGAAACTATTGGCCCAAAACATGTTACTGTGTATTCTGTGCCTGCACATTTGCACATTTTCATTCTTTCACTTTTATTGTTATTCCGTGTATTATTGTCTTCTTCTTTTCAGAATACAAAAAGAAACATGCTGTTATTTTTATGATTACTCAAAGTGGCCCTTTTTTCCTACTGAATGTTTTGATTTTAGATGCATCTTTCACAAAAGTCATATTACACCACTAAAAACAGTAATATTAACTTCGAGATCCAGCCTTGGAATACACAATTATCTAAAAACTCTCCTCAGCTGCAGTCAAAAGAACTAAACACAGGGTTGCAGTCTCTTCCATCAGTCAGTTGTGAGACTCTTTTTTGCACAGTAAAGGATTAATTTGGCAAATGGGATTAAATTAATATTAAGGTAAGTGTAGAATCTGCTTGTAGTAGCCCCTTCAGACATGTTCAAACTTTGCTGTTCAAAATGTTCATTGTAGCTGGAAGGTATGGAAGGAAAGACAAGTGCTACAATTAAAGTTTTTGTTCTTGTTGTAACAATAGTTGAGTTTGCACCAGTATTAAAAAGTGATAAACGTAACTTTTACTTCACTGTCTAAAATCATTTCTATCTCCACTGAGCAGAACGTAAGTTAATGGCAGTGACTAAACCCATGACTAACACAAACACCAATAGCATGTTAACACATCAGTGCTGGCATTTACGGGGAGGGGGGTAACAAAAAACAAAAAAAAAACACTAGCCACAGATTTGAGTTTACATGTGAGTCACTAGAACACAGACTCAAAATGCACATAAACAATCTGTTTTGCTTTTGGATCCCGTCATTGTTATTAATATCTTTTTATTCATATAGACAAACACTCAGATCTTCTAAAACATTTAGTGTGTGACACAGTGAACAGTGCAGGAAAATGGTGTAACTTCATCTAAACGTTGATTTTGTGGAGATGATTTCTGTTCAGTATAATCAGATCACAACCTGTAAGTGCACAGAATGTTTTTTTTCCTTTTAGACAGTTTGTGTATGACAGGGTTGTCTGTGATCTCATTCTGCTTTACATCTTCTTCCATTTCAGAGTGTCTGACGCTGAGGGAGTCAACCTGCAGCTAGGAATCAAGCTATCACTTGGATTTATCGCTCTCATTCACACGGAGGATCCCTGAATCCCACAGTCTGGACACCGTATCCGGACAAAACATTCAGAACAGGACAACAAGTGAGCTTGGCATTGTAGGCTTCCACCTGTGCTCAGGGTACTGTTGAGATACTGCGTAGCCTTTCAGGTGTTGTAATCAAACCAGCTGGCAGCCATTTTAGAGGTCTGCAGCTCTTTGGCATCGGCTGTGAGTTTTCCAGAACTTTTTGTTACGTGTTGATAATGTCTGGACAGCTTCTGTAGCATTAGCATAGCTTCCTGCAGTCAGCACCATCTTCCAAACACATTTGATTCACGCATAATCCAAAGCATGTGCGTCTGGTGAAAGTCAGGGTTGTAGCTAGAGGGTCAGAATCTGTCTAACCACCCCGACACCTCCTCCACTAGAGTCATAATGAGTTACACACACGGTTAATGATGATAAAGTCCAACACCTTTCAGCACAAGGAGAACCGACCACCAAGAGTTCTTACTGAAAATCATTTCTAATACTTACTATGTAAATTTAAGATGTATTCAGACTTTTTTCCACTAGTGTACAGTGGATTATCTTACTGTGCTGGTTGGAACAATGAGCTTGAAGTAACTGAATGCTCCATAGATCTGCACAGTTGTGTGTTAAATCACTTTAAATAAGAGCCTCTGCCAAATGGCTAAATAGTAAATCTATTTGACTGCAGCATTACAAGTTATAACATCAACATCACAGTCATTTGATTCCAATTTATTACACAAATATTGGTTAAAACATTTCAATACCTTTGCATAAGCATGGGAAATTAGCTGTCAGACCTCTAGAATGGCACCAGCTGTGGAAACTATTGGAGATTACTGATGTAACTGCATGACCTCTGTAGAAATCCTGCAGAACTCCTCATGTAGGTCTTTCATTTACATCTTTCCCAACATGTGTAAAAACTTCAATAATGTTTATGTGAAGATCTAAAAATACTAGAATTATTACACCAATAAATATGTGTTTGAGCAAAGCATCAGATGGAACCTTATGATCTCAAGATTACAAACTATCATTTCCATCCTGAAAATACCTTATGTACAGCACTTACTACTGATTACTGTTCATCAACTCTATTAATGTGACTCTTTAAAGTGTGCACTAACTTGTTGGAAATGTTGTTTTGTTTTGTTTTTTTTTATATATTTTCACATTAATAATATCAACTTGCATGCATCCAGCCTCAGGCTTATTCTAACCACATCATCTGAATATACTGTATGATATCCTCATTTGAAGAGTTTCATCTCAAGAAGTGAAAAAAATGTGAAACCTGATGCCAACTGTTAAGTGTTTAGGAAATATTACACATAATCTGTCACTACTTTTTAAGCAAATTGATTGTGGCTCTCAGATTTGTTGTTTTTAAAGAGGCATCACATTTTGAAATCCCCTTGAGATTAAATTTCTGTGTGAATTTCATTCTGCAGTTTTCCACAGTTATGACATCAAGACAGAGCAGTACATTTTGTTTGTAAACTTGAACCCAGTAGGCATATAGTGAACATTGTTGTGCTAGCTCAGGGAAAACACCGTTTATTGTCGCTGGTAGATGCTGTGGATTAAGATGTGCGACCATTTTGTTGGAATCAGTGAACTCATCAGATTTCACTATAATGGTTTAGGGTTATTTACTTCTTGTCTGTGCGTTTAACTGCACGATACCATACCACAGTTGCTCAGTTTCTCTCTCTATTATGTATGTTGTGTCCGTTATAGTAATGTTTTTGGTGTTATCAATGCATCTTGACATATTTGACAGTCTTTAGCCGCTTTGTGTTGTTTCCCCTTCACACCCTATCATTTCCCTGCCTCTCATCTCTCTTGTAGATACAGTGGCAAGAACAGATATGGGATTTGGGGTTTTCTGCATTAATTTGTCATAAAACATGGTCTGATCTTCATCTAAGTCAAGTGTATTAACAAATATAATTTGCTTAAAGTAATAACACAAAAACAATTCTGATCTTTCATGTCTTTATTAATAACAACTATAAAAAAGTTCAATGTTTTACCTACTATGAACACAGATGTTAGCCAGTTCAAATGATGCCTTCAGATCTTTGTCTGTCACTCTGGGTTGTTTCTTTACCTCATTAATGCGTGTTCGTTGTAACCCTTTCCAGCTTTAAAGGGTAAATCAACAATTTTTTGATTGTAGATCTTCTGAAAGTTTCTTTTGGCACAGCAAAGTGTATTCTACTTGTGCAGAGCAAACTCAAAAAGTTTCAGTGTTTTTTGTCAGTCAAAGTAGCTCTAGTCAACACCCTCAAAATATATTTTTCCGGGTATGCTAACACCTGACTCCAATTAGCTTTTTGAGGTCATTATTTAAAGGGTTCACATACTTTTCCTACTTGCACTATGAGGTTTTTATGGTTGTTCTCAATAAACATGAAAGATCAGAATTTATTACTATTATTATTTGTGGCATTACTTTAGGTACACTACATTTGTTAATACTCTTTGACTGAGATGAAGATCAGATCATATTTTATGACATATTAATGCAGAAAACCATGAAATTCTAAAAGCTTCACCTACTTTGTCTTACCACTTTATTTGCCAAAATGCATATTGCCAAACGCTATTCAGAGCTAATCAAACATACAGAAAATGAATGCAAGCAAATCTACATATCAGACTTATCATGGTGACTCTAGCCATACTCTTTCTAAACTCTAGCGACAGTTTACATGTGATGTATAAGGCACTTGCACAGTATCACTAGTCACGTCATCTCACTGTATTTACCTCTTCTTTAAATCTCTGCTCACTTGCTACATGTATATGTAAAGTAATATTTGTAAAATTGCAGTGATGTTTATGCCAGTACTGTAGCAACGCACAGCTCTAATATATGATGTAGCGCACACAGTTGAGACGAGGTGTTACTGGATCAGGGAACAGATTGGCTGTACTGATAACGGGTAGACGGAGCATGGTGTCTGTGTTTATAAAATGGCTCACATAAAGAAGAGCGTTACTCTCACAGGAGTATTGTATTTTTCTAACATTTACTCTAACGCCCTGTATTTCTACTCAGCACTAAAAAGTGTAATTTACCATTTATTGCACATATTGTTACTTACTATTCTAGTAATTCTCCTCCTAAATGTTCTTTTTTTTCAGGACCTGGTATTAACAGTGATGTTCTTGTGTGACAGTCACCTTAGCAGTTCAAACTGTATATTACGGTTATTATTTGTTTTATGTCAGAAAGAAAAATAAACTATTTCAATACTTATACTACTTTGAGGGTGTTGCCATGTTGTATTTGACAGAATTAATGTGGCTATAAAAAGCTCCAGATGTGATTTTATTATAACGCCTGAGACACTTTTCTCCCAGTGTGAGTGGTGGACTCCAGGCTGGTGTTTGCAGCTGTCACCATGAAACAAGGAAGCAGTGCAAGGCCTGTCTATGAACACTAAGTTACTTCTCGAATCCTGACAACAGCAAGTGTTTTTTTGTTTTTTTCATTAGCTAGAATAAAACATGTCATGAGCCCTGGACCAGTGCTTCTTACACTGGGAGCCAGACCAACCCAGTCAACAACTAAACTTTAATTATGTTCTCTATTAATATAATGACAAATAACATAAAAGGCAAGTTGCAAATTTCTTGATACTTACTTATTTTACCAAAGCCAATCTTTGATTCAATGTGCAGATATTGATAAAATACCCCGCTGAAAAACTCATTCAGTAAAAACTGAACAGTCCGGATGTTTCCTCAAAATGTATTTTATTAATGCCGTGTCTTTAATTCATGCTATATAACACATACTAGTACATAAATAGGGCAGGAAACCAGCTCAGATAAAACTCCACAACTGCAGCCAAAGGAGCCTTTCTCCTGCTCTGGCTATGGGCATTCACAGTCTCGGGCCATCTGCTCTGGTCTGATCTCTAAATTCAAAACTCTCTTGAACTCTACTTATAACAAACCCAGCACCTTCTGGGTATGAGCACAGCGCCGCAACACACTGGATTTGTGTGTCACACGAGGGAAACCAGACAGCGTTTGCTGTCTGTTTACTCTTCTGAGTCAATCGCTTTCCAGAGTGATTTAGAGCAAGTGCATAGTTAAATGGATTTTTGGAGCCAATTTGAAACAAAAAGACTTGATTTCAAATCCTCCATGTACCTCTGTGATTGCAGGCTGAAGTAGCGTAGTGATGTGTGCATATAAAAATAAGCTTCTATAGTTTATTACTGAGGGATTCAGTTGTATAAAATGTATAGAAGTGTCTCTTCAGCACTTGTTTTCCTTATTTAGCTCAGTGTGCATCCATTTACGTTTTCCCAGAGACAAACAGAGTGTCTATGGATACATTCAGGTCTTATTAACTTAACTAAATAACCTAAAACTATGTTTTTATCAATGTATAGAAACGAGACACTGAGACACATCATCCTTGTTTACAACAAAGAAACATTTAATCTTGGGCTCCAAACTGCCTCTCAGGAAGTATCAAGGTTCCTGCAACCTTGTGCAGCTTCAGCTGTCAGAGTAAATGCTCCCGCAGTCTTACTGTCATAATGACTTCCTTCTGATTTATTTATACTAATTTAATAACGTTTTCCAAAGACAGAAAGTCTCATCTTTCACTTGTAAGCAGAGTACGTTTTAGACATTTTGGTCAAAAAGCTTTACGATGCAGGACACACTGTACATGCAGAAGAGAGGGTTTTGGTCTGATCTAATGGTCGGTCATCTTTGATTAGTGTTGCTTTATGCATAATGCCTCCCAGTGTGCCATCACTCATGTTGTGACAGTGTTGAACAGGAAAAAGCTGCTGCACATTTAACCGTACTCCTCCAACTGCTGTGTTGCACCCTTCAGCTTATTGAGTGGACTTCAGTCGAATGAGGGCGAAAACAAAAATAAAATGATTAAACCAATACATCTAAAGCAGTCAGTCGGAACATTTTATTCTGAGACAGTTTCAATAGCTCTCCATTATGTCTTTTACCCTCGTACCAGCAAGTGTTCACTTTAATTATCAACCTGGACATCTCATTTCAGAGTACAACTCTCCTCAGTTACCAAAGTAAATCTTCTCACTGCTGTCAACATAATGTAAACAACTGTTAGCTAATTTAAAGTTGCACCATGGAGGGGGATTCAGAACATTTAATTGCGTCCTAATGTTTAATTATCCAAGTTTAAACTAAGATGATTAACACAGTTAATTACAAACAGCCCCTTGATGCAGCGTTGACACAATGTTTCATCCAGTATCTCAAACAGGTGGATCATGACCCCTCTGGATGCAGCTACACACATATTGGTTGAAACTAACTAAAACCTGCTTTCTTGAAACGGGTACACAATGACAAAGCACAACACAACTTCCCCCACTCCCTTTGCTGCAGATGAGCAGTTTGCCCTCATCTCGCTTTGCTCTGCGCTGAAATCCTCTTAATCGTTATGCAGCCACGTGCAGGTAGGTGTAGCGAGGCGTGTATACAATGAATTAGCTCAGGGTCTGGAAAGAACAGGTTGATGCGGTGTCGGGCTCAGCACCGAGGGCCACAGCACAGCAGAAAGTGTTCAGCAGGATTTCAGCCTCACATTAAATATTAGCCCGCTCTGTACAGCGCTGAAGAGACTAATCCATCTTTTGAGTTTGTGAAAGAGCATCCAGACGTTTTTTTTTTTTTTTTGCCACCAAGTGTTGCAGGCAGTTTGTGGAAAGCCTTTGCGTCTCATTTCACAGGGCCCTAGCCTGCCTTTAGTGGCAGATGTTTGTGCCATGCTGCCACATGCTGAACCACTCTATTAACCTTATCTAACTTAACCTGCACCTCATACGTCAGGTATGATCTGCCTGCAGGAGTTTCCTGACACATATTGTTTTAACTTGTTTATTAAAAGCTGTCCCATGGTGAAACTTTAGTAGACTTATCTTGTTTGCTTCCATTAAGGGCCCAGGGCAATGCAACTTAAAAATTATGTATGATCTAATTCAAAGACCAGAACTGAATCGTGCTTTCCATCACGCCGTACATCACTCTATCATGCTGTGTTTTCCAAAAAAATTGCTGAGACAGCGTTTGACGGCATGTTCGATCATTAATGTGAACTCATGCACTGTGGTTTATTTTGAGTCAATGCCAACATCAATTGAGCATTGATCGTCTTCATTAGGAACTGGTGGACAACGGCTGAATGCTGACAGGACAGGAAAACTGTCAGTGTTTTGAGAGACACACCTACAAAGTTGTTTTAATCTGCATCCGTCTGGAAGAGATATGAATCATTTCATTAAGCGACAGATAACCAGATAAACTTAGACTGTTTTTAAAATGTATTACCATAAATGTACTATGTACCCGAGGACGCTAAATGCTGTTAATGCTGCTAAACTTCTACAGAATACAGCTGAGAGTCTGTGGAGGTCACAGCAGTAAATCTGTCCCGTCAGTTTATGGTCTAATGTCTGTTAAATGATAACGTGTACATAAAGCAAATTAAGATTCTGGAGCTATTGTGCCCAGTGCGAAGGATTTAGGGTGTTGGGCAGAGACAAATACAGGACATTATTCCTGCCCGTTTTTCACACATGGAACTTTATTGATCCCAGTGGGTAAACCAGGTCCTTGCAGCAGCAAATGTAATGGTCTTTAACAGGGCGTTCACAAATATAATATATACACTCACTGAGCACTTTAATGGGTGCATCTGCACAACTAAATCACACACAGCAGTGCTGCCATAGAATGTGTCTTTGTGAAGCTCACTCTTTTTCAGTTGGGTCCAGTTAGTGTCACTGTTTGTTGTCCTCCCTATTTCTCCACTTCAGGGGTGGATCTATACGGGGCAAAGGGAGGCAGCTGCCCCTCCTGTTGTAGGGTTTGCCATCGAGCTTCCCCTATAACCATCTAGTCTTTTCCCAGTAGTCTAATAGTATAAATATTACTATGATCTGTTCAAATGTCTGAAACAAACAAGATAGAAAAGACAGTATTAATACCACAAAGTGCAATTACTTTTCCACATCCGACGGTGAAGCTAGTTCCTTTTTTTTTGCTGTGGACTGAAAAAATTTGGGCTTGACATCAAAAGATGAATATAGGACAAAAGATCAACATTTCAGCTTTTATATGCAGGTTTTTAAGTCTGGATTCAATATACAACTTAGAAGATAGCGCCTTTTGTTTGAACCCACTCATTTTTCATGTGAGCAAAAGTATTGGAACATGTGGCCGACAGGTGTGTTTTGTTGTTGATTATTCAAACAATAAATAACTGAATGTCTATGCTCAGTTTCAGATTTGGGTTTTGTCTGTTCAATCTGCATTTATAGTTAAGAGGTGTAACCAACATGAAAACCAGAGAGGTGTCTGTGGGTGGAAAAACAAGCAATTGTAAAGCTGAGGGAAGATGGAAAATCAATCGGAGCCACTGCTCAAGCATTGGCCAAAGCTAGTCCAACCATTTGGAATATACTGAAGAAGAAAGAAACTACTGGTGTACACAGACACTACAGACGTCGAATGGGTAGAGTAAGGAAAACAACAGCAGATGATGACAGAAACATGGTGAGAGCTGTAAAGAAAGACCCTAAAACAACTGTTAGAGACATCAGCATCAAAGTTTGGAGAAAGACAGGATCTACTCATGATCCCAAACATACAAGCTCATCTGTGAAACACAGTGGAGGTAATGTCATGGTTTGGGCTGCATGGCTTCATCTAGGACAGGCTCAATAGTCTTCATTTAAGATGTAACACATGATGGTCAGAACGATTCATTTTGTCTGCTGACTGACTGATTGGGAGATCCTTCATCATGCAGCAAGACAATGACCGAAAACACACTGCCAAATCAACAAAGGTGTTTATTAGGGGCAAGAAGTTAAAGGTTTCATACTAGTCAAGTCAGTCTCCAGACTTAAACCCTACAGAGTGTTTTACCTGCTAAAGAAGAGACTGAAGGGAGTAACCACCCAAATCAAACAACAACTGAAACTGAGGCTGCAGTGAAAGCCTGAAAAGCATCACAAAGGAAGAAGGTTTGGTGATGTCAGTGGGTCACAGGCTTGATGCAGTTATTGCAAGTAAAGGAAATATTAATCTTTTTCGTTTATCTTTTCGATTACTTTTTCTCACATGAGTGTGATCAAACAGATCATATTATCAGAAGCATGTCTTCTAAGTTGTGTAGGTGTGACTGCCTTCTAAAATCGTATTGTCTGGTTTTAGTGTTGTACTTAAATAAATAAATGACTAAATGAAGAAATAAACATGCACAGCAGCATTCACTCACAGGGAGTCCATCACCTCCCTGCACCAGGCCACCATCTACCACTGCTGCAGTTTCAGCAGAGACTGAAACACTGAGAGCTTCTAATGCTGTGACGGGGTCGTTGTGCTGTTGCGTTCAGTTCTGCAGGTGTAAAAGTGCTGTCTGTCAAGTCCACAGTAACAACAGCAGATGAAACCATGTTGAACGTACTTCAGCGTCACCAGCACAATGAACACTTCTTAACGCGTGGCGCACAACACAGCCCGTGGACGTGCGCGCATCCGCGTGCGTCAGCGACGGATCCGAAAGTGTGAAGGAGGTGCAGGAGGTGTCGGGCTCACCATGCCAGGCTGCCAGCTGCTCCGTCTCTGCGCCTCCTCAGAGCGGAAGAACATCTGTGTCTCATGTTCGTGGCCAGAGTCGCACTGAGCGGACGATGCGGCTCCTCACTGTCACAACTTTGCTCCTGTTGTTCTTCAGCACAGGTATGGAGGCACGGCTTCTCTTTCACACCACTTCTCATCGGGATCCAAAGCGGCTGTTAGGCTGACGTTTGATGCCTGAAACTTCCAAGCACCTTCTCTTAATTTTGTTTTTAGGGGATGCGCAGGGACTGGTGACAGGGAGGCGTTTGGATTTTGGTAAATGGTGAACTGGGAGACAGGGCGCGCACAGGTGGCCGCGCTGATCCATCTGGTTAGGATTTGGGTTTTTAATTACAACGTCGGAAAACTGTAATTTGGATGTACTTTAAGTAACGGGTGCCACTCTTTACTGTTTTAATCATTGCGTAACTGGCCGCGTCAGTGGAGCTGAAACGCTTGAGGTAAGTTTGACAGTAACAGAGAGGGGTGATCAGCAGCAGAAAGCTGAAGCTCTGTCTGAATCTCACCTCTCCTCAGCCTCCTGTGATGTTGCGCAGTAGCCGCAGTGGCTCAGTGAAACGGTGCGTTAGCTTCATTCAGTCAAGTGTGATGAGTGAAAGTCCCTCAGTGAAATCTTTACTATTATTATCAGCACAAAGTACTTCACAAAAGTCCTCCTCCTGAGTCTAAATATTAAAATGAATGAAAATAAATGATTTTCTAAGCTGGTCATATGTTTGGGATGAAAATGTAAATCTGTAAATTCACAATCAGATGAATGTTGAGGAGTAACAAGTATATATTTATCTTCAGAATGCTTTCAAGTATAAAGTGAAATGAAATGGACATACAAGAGTATTGTATGTACCACAAACTGTTCTCAGTGTGTGTAACTGCATTAGGACAATAATAGCAGGTGTGGTTTGACAGATCTTGTGATGATTTTTTTGAATAAAATCGTCTTTTTAATGGTGGTTTTCTAATAAATGCATCATTCAGCTTCAGTTGCATTAGACTCACAGACTGTCAGTGGACCTGGTCATTCAATACTATACTATACATGTAAAGTCTAACCTGCTTCATGGACAAACAGTTGAAACTGATTTTGAAAGACATAAAAAAAAAATGAAGTTCAACATAAACTAGTGGTTTTACAGTAGAAACTGTGAAATATCGACTAACAGAGCAAGAACTAAGAAAACACAACTAAATAATTGTGTGTCAATTAATTTGTCGATCAATTTGAAATAATCAGCCAACAAGAAACCAGAAGATTCAGTAAAATAAAAATCTGTTTCACTTTGAGGGGAAACTTTTATTTTGGCACCAGAGAAAACGTAAATGAAAAAAAGTGTTGATGGCGAATGGTGAATGGGTTGTGAAGACAGTTTAACCTGGTTTAAATGATGTGAAGAAAATAGCTGGATTTAATAATTGACTGTGTGTGTGTGTGTGTGTGTATGTGTGTGTGGGCGTTGCAGGGCTGGCTCTGCAGATTCAGTGCTACCAGTGTGAAGAGATGACACATGACTGCTCCACCCCAGAGTTTATCGTCAACTGCACCGTGAATGTGCAGGACATGTGCCAGAAGGAGGTCCTGGTGAAGGATGATGGTGAGTCGCATCTCTACAGTCTCGCAAAGTCCATCACTTTTTCAGCTGTGCTTATTTTTCTGTCAGTGTGTCTGGGAGCTGAAGAGGTTTGAGTGAAATCTGGACAGATTGGCTTCAATCTGAGGACAGGGGATTAAATTGTGGTGCTGATATGGAGCACTGAGCTCTTTTTTTAGTCTTGGCATGAAAATCTATTTAGGTTAAGACTGTGGGCACAGGACTAGGTCAGTGTGCGTTAAACTCTCCAAGCACCACTGTGAGCATGATTAGTTTGTTTGTGCTCAGTGGAAATACTGTCAAGTAAAAGTGGATCCTGGTGGCGTGCTGATGAGGAGGGATGACATCACCAACACAGTCCAATCAGATGGAGCTACCGTAGGAGCTGTACAACTTCACGCTTTCTCCGTCTTGTTTTTGTTTGTTTGTTTGTTTGTAAAAAATAGTCAGTGTGAACACCAACCACACAGTGTTGTGTTTCCAAGTGTCCATGAAGCTTGTTGTGTTCACTGCCCTCGTGTGGCCACAAAGTCAGTTCATGCAGCTTTGGATTCAACCACATTATGAGTACAAAGGGCCGAGGGCTGTGGATTGATATTGTTGCAAATAAATTCAAGGGAACAGACCATTTTCATGGTGACCTACAACATGAGAAACAGCACAAGTGTTAATAATAAAGGGAATGCTGGCTGGATTCCATTTAGCTGCTTCACTTTCAGGGCTGATTCATGACGGCTAAGCTTCAGTACAACAGAGCCGCTGCTGTGAAAAGGGTTCAGATAACGTGATTTTTATTAAATGCAGTATATCACACTGTGAAATGCTTCAGTGGAAGTCAGGATGAAATATTTAATAATTGCTCCTGACCCAAACACCCACCATACAGATTAAAACAGTATATGATGAGACCAAACCAGCTATTTGTCTTCATTTTTTTACCATAACACACAAATAATGATCAACTCCTACAGAAAGGGAGGACAGGGGTACATGTCAGAGTGAATTTGAGGCACCTTACCTAGTCTCCACTCTCAGCTGTCACATGTCTCGCTCCAGTGCAGCGCAGTTTAAGTTATGTTGAAGCTGACATTAGCACATGTTACTCCATGTTACCTTCGTAGCTTTATACATAGCTTTACTGTATGTGTTCTGTCTTGTCAGTGTACAAGTCACAAGGAGTCAGGATGGAAAAAATATGATGTTGCTCATGATGAGAACACACATTCACACACATCATTTTTCAAAAAGAATTTTCTGTATCAACCTGTATGTGTTACAGTATATGTTACAGTATATGTAACTGTATATGTTTTACACATCACACTTATTTTGCTGCTGGTCGTGTTCAATTTTGGTTCAATTGTGATCAAGTGACGGCGCCTGCTGTTTTGGTTCAGGTCGTGTTTCTTTGCAGCTGTTCAGAACACGGAACATAAGGAAAAAACGAGCACAATATGTTTACATAGTGCCGGGGGGAGTCTTCAGTGCTTTACAGGGCCGTAACTCTGGTCGTCTAGGTGTGGAGAAGTAATTACAGTGCTAGACATTAATAAGCTGTTTCCAGAAGGCTTTGAAATGCTACGGCGTTTGTAGAAATGTGCACATCACCGCGTGCTGCAGCAAACACTGATGGATGTGTGAATGACTGGCACACTTTATAAGATATTTTAATATCGACTGAAGCAAAGTGGGGATTTTTGCTTTAATTCACATGTTCTGCAGCTGTTGTCGGGGTCACCTCACCTTCATCTACAGGGAAGGTGCAGCCTCTTTGAAACTTGATTATTCAGCCTTTGGGTTTTCAGGAGTTTTGCAGTTTATTACTGCCTCTTTAGTAAATGAATAATGCGCCTCTGCCGTGTTACTGTGCCTGTTTGCTGTGGGTTAGAGACCAGACACTGAAGGTCACTCGCTCTGCCCGGGGTCTGCTTCATCGTCGCACCCAGCAAAAATTGGGAGCATTTTTATTTTTTTATTCACTCTCGCTCCTGCTGATGAGCAAAAGTAATAAAGTCCTGTCTTTGGAAACGCAGTTCACAATCCAAAGGGCAGGCACAGCACACTACAGAGTCGACAGTTCTTTAATAAGAAAATTTCTGCATGAGTGCTCATGTACATCCCAGCCTTTATCTCCCGGTATTATCATTATTGCTGCTCTGCATGAAGGAGAGGGCTTAGAAATTCAACTGACCGCACCTTATCGCTGTTTGAAATGCAATAGATACAGCACATTCACAATCGCTCTGCCACTTCTGTGCAATTTACCTAAAGTGAGAAGAATAAAAATCAGTGAAGCCGTTCGATTAGTTCTAAGTATACTCGCCATATGAATGACTCTGCGAGCTTTGGGAGATGTAGAAGAGTCAAAGTACGTCCTCAACTGGGCTATTTTCTGTCCCCCGGCCAACAGATTAGCCCTTCTGTATCTGGAGGGTGTTATACAATCCATCTGCGTGTTCTCCCTACTGGCAGAGCACTGAGTTACAGCTCAAGAGAGAACTTCCTCCACTAGGAATAGAGACTGGGAGACTGAGGTGATGGCTCTGTTTGTGAGAGGCAGCTTCCTATCCAAGCCCACTATCATCATTCTCCTCTGATTATGTCTTCAGGCATGATAGAAGGGTGTGCTTCAGCTCACTGAGGTCGCCACCTTTGAAGGAGAAATGGCTGCTTCACCACAGCAGAGCACTTTCTGTGTCCTCAGTTCCCTTTTTTAAAAGAGGGGGTAAGATGTACTGTGATGATAAGTGTGAAAAAGACCACTCTTCTTCATCAATGTAGCAACACACACACACACACACACGAATCAAAGTTTTTGGAAAATGTTTTATACAATGTTACAACAGATTACATGAATTCAGTGAATTTTGCTGTAGGCAGCATGTTTCTGCTTTTATAAGTTACTGTACATGTATTAAACTGTTGGTAAAAATGACGATGAACCACTGCAAAGCTATCGTAAGGAGGAATTAGTTTGCTAAAGCTAGAGCTTCAAAGTAAATCAAGTAATTTGAAAAGAAAGTTGAGATAAGGTGGGCGTATTGCACGGAACTACTCAAATCTCAAAATGCAAATATGAGTGCAGTTGAACTACTGCTAAGATACTGCAAATGCAGCTAAACTACTTGTTGAATCACTACTCCCCCACACTGTGTCCTCCAAATTTGCAGTCAGCATTTGCTGTGTGTTTCCTGTGTGTCACTAAATGTACTAAATGTACTGTAGCTATCACTCAAGTTCTTTTTAGTGATCTATCTGGTCATTTACAGGCAACTTCTGGAGTCAGATTTAACGTCTTTATTCTATCATTTGTAATTTTGTGGTTATGAACATACACTGGGGACACTGTACTTCCTTCAGCAGCAAGAGAAACGCTGCTATAGTGCTTTTATGATAGCGTGGGCTGCACTGTCACGCAAAGCCTATTTCCTTCTGAAACTGTCTTAAAATAAAAGTTTAATGTCAAACAGATGAGTATGTCACAGGAACTGCCTGTCGCCACAGAATGCTTAAGTCTCCCCCATTGTTTCTCATCGCACTGAAGATGTAATATCACCACAGCATCCAGAGAGGCAGAAAAATCAAACGGTAGTGGCTGATGTTTTGCAGCACTGCACATTATGCAGGTGATGCTGATGTAAGTTGACGAACAGCATCTTTCTAGCTGAGCACAAAATGATTGCTTTTTTTATTTTCCTTGTGAAGTCATCTCTTAAGATTCAGACAAGGGGGAGACTATAGTGATTGATTTCATTTTGCCACCTGAAACCGCTGCATGTCATCGGTTAATTGGTTGCTGAGGCATCTTTGCTGCATCAGGACTCTGAGATGAGGAGGACAGGAGCACGGCAGAGCTGTTCACTGTGAGGGCTTAACACTCTCTCACAGCGAGAGGTGATGAGGTTTCATAATGACCCCGTTTGACTGTGAACGTTTGCTTGTGTTGGCGCAGTGAAGTGGGCTCTTGGCCTGAGGTGGGATCAGACAGTATTAGGCCTCAGAATCTCCAAGAATGTAATTTGGTTCAGAATTAGACAGCAATAGACTGATGCATCGTCCAATTATGTAACAGTAACCGGTGACCACATCCCAACTGCCATGAACTTGAATGCGGGTCACGTTGCTCCACTTGATAAGGACACCACCAAGTAGGGTGGAGGCAAGTGTGGACTCTGGTCTCCCTGATTTCACAGCTTTAGCTTTCACAAAAGTTAATTTACTATATCAGGAAAAGGGAAATGAGAATGTGGTTAATCACAGTAGAGGGACCGTGCATGGCATCTGGTGTCTGTTTTGAATGGTGTGGTCATGTGAAGGGTTTTCTTTAGGAAGGTTTAGGGACAGGACAATAGGTTTTTCTTGATACATGATATGGGATTAACTTGCTAAAGCTGGTACACCACTCACTATAACAATCTATTACGTTTCCTCATGTCTGCAAAAGTCCTGTTCAAGTTTTCTATTCATTTTTGTTTGAACTATATAACTAACTGCTCGTGTTGATGTTATCTAGTGCTTTTAACAAAACCATGGTGTCAGTGATTATTTGAGAATCTCGTGTAGAAGAGCAATCAGTTCCTCCCGACACTTGGACATGTTGGGCTGCTCTCTGGTCGACCGCACAGCGGAGTGTGCAGCACCTGAAGGCTGATAAGAAATCAAACCCTTTTTTCCTATAAATGAACTCAACAGTATAATTTAAGTTGAAGCGCTGAATCTTATCATTCGAACGAGCTGCACTGCCACCCCCGCCCCCGAAGTGAACAGATATGTTGTACTGTTGTATCAGCTCCGCTGAGGTGATGCCTCAGCTCCTCACAGTTTTAGAGTTGCTTTTAAAATGCTGAACTGTCTCGACACATTTACTCTACCTGCTGGGACAGCTCCAGTCTATTTGTGGATGTGCTGTGAAAATGAAAACCACTTTGCGGTGTGTTATATTTAGTGTGCACTCTTTAGAGGAGCTCCTGGATAGTCCTTAAAGTTTTAGGCATGTTCCTCATCTACTATGGAAGCTCAAACATGCAGAATTGAACATGTGTTATTGTGAAGATCTAATAGTATTTGTAATAGTTGTTTTCTTTGCTAAAAGTGTCAAATTATACAGGTCAGGATATATTAGGACAACATTTGGCATTAATTTGAAATGAGATTACATGCACTCATAGTGACTGTCATAGGCCTACACTGATGTCATTGAAGGGCTCAGTCAAAAATATTCTATTGATCTGTGTAGGAATACAAACATTTTTTTCATAGAACACTACATTTGGTGGCTCAAAAAAATTGAACTATCTCTAAATTGAATAATGGATTTATTTTGCCTTGTTTGAAATATGTGTCATCATGTGTCATCGTCTGTATTTAGTCTGGTGGGGTTTTATCTTGGTTGTCGACCGTGACTGATACTGTACAGTATGCTTATCTACTGGAGGGTGATCTGGCAGCTCTTTAGACCTCGTATGGACAGTTAAATTGGCCGTATTATGTTTAATTTTAAAATTTTATTGGCATTAGATTAAGATTATATGATTTTCAAGCTTCAAATTTGCTCTAATAGAGATCCCAGCTGCTTCAGGTTCAGGTTCCCTCTGTAGTTGATGCTGGGTCACTGTCACAATGTTGTGACTGATTGAGAGACATGAATACAGCTGAGACACTCAACAAACAAATGTACTTTTCCTAATGTGACAAAACAAAGTGAGTGCTGTGCAAAAGGACTGTTGTGAAGCTGGAGGCTTATACCTTTCAAACAAACTGTGAAAAGAAATACAGGCAAACCTTCCATTAATGATTTCAGCCATTGAAGACTGGAGAGCCTCTCAAGTAGCAAAACAACTGCAAACTGCTTTTTACTGGCTAGAACTGGATTAGATACATAACACATGATGTGTTTAAGTTCCTTTTAACTGGAGACAACTTACAAAAAGTGTAATTACATAGTGTCATTTAACCACTTTACATATATGTTCTGTATGGCCACAGCAACACATTACAGTAATTGAAAAATCGTTTCCTAAGTTACAACTAAAAGTAATCTGTTTATATGAAACAGTAAAAATGTAAGGGGACAATGTATTACCCTGACAACCTGTGTTTAATAGTGGTACTGCAGTGTATTTCAACATACTGGACAGCATGGTGTCATACGATAGGGCGAGAGGGCGAGAGGGTGGGTTCATCTGCTCCTCTGAATGCCAGAACTTGGACCCTAAGCTGTTTAATATCTAGCAACCTGTGGGGTCCAGATGTTACTGGGCGAATGTGCATTGGGCAGAATCATGCAGGTCCAAACAGAGACAGATGTCCTGGTCCAGAATGAACATCTCAAAAGAGAACGTACATTTCCTGTAGCATTGTTTGTCTGAGAATCCAATATTTCTACTCTCTTTAACCTGTGATGACATATAATAGTTATTGTGTTAGTATAATAAAAATTTTACAAGTTGTTCCTTCAATTTTAATAGGATTACAGTTTGAATACAGTTTGTACAAAGTAGCAAAATGAAGTAGCATTTGAAGAGTAAGCGGCAACAGTGTACGTTTAAATCTGTTGAACTAGAAGATATTAAATTTTACACAACTTATCACATCACATGAGTCACAGATAGTAGTAATATGTAAAGCACTGTGTATTAGTATCAGCAAGTCGGACAATTTGAATTCAGGTGCAGACAGTTACCTTTCTGCCATTTTTGTGTCATTAACTGAAAATGCAAAGGGAGCTGGTTTGATGGTTTTGTTTAGAACAGGTTTAAGACTTGAAATGATTTGTGTTTGAGTGCTGAACATTGTATTTAAAACCAAAGACATTCCTTTCCCTTGAGTAGTGAGGTACTTAATATATAACTTTCTAGTAGTAGTGTAGCTTTCCCAACACTGGATGCAGGATTGGAATAGAAATGCATTCTGAAGTGTCTGAACTGCAGCTGAAAAGTCACAATTGTGTCAACGTTAAGCACTCAAAGCAGTTGAACTGTAAGATATAAGGACTGTAAGAAAGACAAAAAATGTTCTAGTGGAGTTGAAGCACCAACAGCTGTGCACTGGAAAATGCAGAACTGTCAGTCAGCTCAGGAGCGGGAGAGAGATTTGAACGTTTTACACAATGTGCACTAACGTAATATTGAGAAATTGTTTGGTTGTCTTCACTAAGGACAAAACTTAACCACCATGTTAGGTACTGAGTAAAAACAGTGCGATCCCTGGAAGTGTCTGACAGTTAAATCAGAGATGAGAGCTCAGCGTGAGTCAGGACTTCATCTCCAGGCTTTATGACATGATGGAACATTTCCTCCCAGAACTTTGCAACATTTCACACTATGTTTCCACTGGATTACTCAACACCTCCTGGGACCTCCAGTGATATTTGCAATATATAAGGCATGGGATGATGCACAATTTAAATGAATGCAGTTGTTTGAGTGTTGCTATGCCTGAATCAGTTGCACTCAGGCGGAGAAGGGAGTGAAACATTAAAAGGGTTATTGGAAGCTCATGTGCGTATGTCTGTATTTCTCCAACATAAAATGCCAGCAAAATGTTAAAACCTCCCTGCAGTAATCTCACAAGTAACGCTGACATGTTCCAACAAGCTTCTCAACTAAATCAAAGCTTTATTGTGTAAAATGGGGAAGAAATGATATTGCCAATTAAAATGGTCACAGTTGAGGGTTCTCTTTAAGTAGTTAAGTTTTTCCCAGTCTGCCAAACGTGACTTTGTGGTGATGTGTTGGTGGAGATAAGTCAACTTGCTGAGACAGTTGCTTTCTATATCTATTAAGTCTATGATCACAATGAAAATCAGATTTTAGTGTCATTTAGTGCACAGATGGATCAACCATGTACTTATAATAAAATCTAAACTGGGTTCCTGCCACTGTCTCTCATGGATGCAAAAATAAGCTTAGTTCATTTGAGAAAAGGGCTATCCTACCTGAAGACACGTAATCACAGAGCTGATCTTAATGGCACCTAAATCTAATCTCATCAATTTCACTTGATCTCTTCCCTTCTTGACTAGTGAAAATATTTGGTCACGCGCATTAGAAAAGTGTTGTTTTTAACTAGCAGTGGATTGGATCTGGATTATCTTATGGTATTTTGATTACTGCAACACAGTCGACTCAGGTGTGACGTCATTCCCAGCTCTGACTTCTGTGCAAATACAACAAATGTCCCGCAAATGTTGTGGAATCACTCCTGTGCAATGAAAATGAAAATAATTGCACAGTAACATCAACACTGAGTTGATGAAGGCATTTATTCCATTCAATTCACTAATGAAATCAACTCTAGAACTCTTATACACTGTTTGCCACATAGAAAACTACAGATCGCAGACAATAGGCACCTAATGGTTTAATGTTTAAATGGCATGAAAGGAAATCAAACTTTCATACTGAATGCCTGTTTTGCTGTAGGGTCGATCAGCCTGTATCATCTGGGTTAGTGCTGCGGCAGGTGGCTGATTGACTGCTAGTCTGTGTTTCATGCTGCTGCCTCAGTATCTCCCTCAGTAATGACAACCCCTCAGTTTCTGGCTGGTCCGGCTCATATGAATAATCATCTAATTTACAGAGTGGCTCTGAAAGCACATGGGCCATCCTTGCTACCATTAGGAGTCTCGTTTTGACACTCCACACTCGCTTCACTACAACTCAGTGCGCTACTGGTCAGGCCCGCTCGCTCCAAATGAAAAGAGGAGTCATACCAAGAAAGGGCTGTAATTTCTCATCACGGGCTAACTGACATAATACATGCATAAAACATGCTCATGCTGTTAAGAGTGTTTCACAGATGGTGAAGCCAGTTAAGGGTAATGATTTAATTGAATTTGCAACATTAGAGTTGTTTCTATTAAAGTGAGAAAATTGATTCAACTCATCGTTAAGTCATCGCATTCAACTCTTTTTCTCTTTGTTGTCTCTCTCTACCACACACAACAACAAACACTCTATTTCTGTCCTGTTTCAGGGATATACTACCGCAAGTCCTGCGCTTCATCAGGAGCTTGTCTTATTGCATCTTCTGGCTACCAGCAGTTCTGCACCGGCAAGCTCAACTCCGTGTGCATCACCTGCTGCAACACACCGCTGTGTAATGGACCACGCCAGAAGAAACGGCCCCAACCATCCGCCGCCATTACCCTGACTACACCACAGCTTCCTTTGTTTTCTCTCTACATCCTCCTCCTGCTGTCCCCCACCCTGTGCTGACAGACTTTCACACACTCAGTAAAGATGTGAATTGGCAATGTTCTACTGTTCTACTACTGACAAGACGTGAACCAGAACTGTGGAATCTGGAAAGTGCACACTTTGAAATGTATGTTCTATAAGGAAGCTTTGTCCACCATTTGTTTTCTTTATTCTCCTGCTTTTTGTTGCAGTTTTCCTATTCATTTCAAAAACAACACACCACTGGGATACATTTTCATGCAAATCACGTCACAAGGAGCATCATGTTGCAAGCTGCAAGGGGAGCTGGGTGTGGTTAGGTGGAGGACAGTGGATGTAACAACTTCCAGCTACATCCTCATTTGTCTTGATTCATTTACAAATAAGGCATATTGCTGGAAAGATAAGTAAGACCAGAGTCATCATTCATTTTCTGAGCCTTAGGAAAAATTATTTATTGTATATGAAAACCACATTTGCATATTTATGAACTGAAAAAAAATATGGCAATGGTATTGTTTAATGATTCCTGGAGGAAAAGTGCATTCATGAACAAGGGTATTAGATGAAGAAAATATATGTCAGTGATTATATTACATTTGCCTGCAGGTCTCAAGCCTCTCACTGGTACAACGTCATTTCATCATGATCAGAGTGACAGCTCTGTAACATCCAGTAGCACAGTGGAAGCTAAAAAAGATCACATGCTCTTTAATATTGTACATAGAGCTATAAGAACATGCTGAAATACATGCACAATACTTACTACTTACTTGTGCTGCTACTGAATAGAATGAGAGGTTTGCACTGAGGTGGAGCAACAGTGGGCCAGTAAGTAGCTGTACGGTAGCTGTTCAAACTGTAATAGTCAGTCGCTTTTGCAGTGGTTAATTTAAAACATGAAAAATGTCCTTCTTGCTGCTTTGAGTATTTATTATAAAGGTTTTCAACTCTTAATGACACCCTGTGGAGTTGTCTTGTAAATAAAGCCAGTCATGTTTACATTCAGTGTTTTGTACAAAAAGGGATTGTGTGTGTATTCTTGGTGTCCAGCATAAGTGGATGACTTACAGTCACAAGAAAAAGTATCAGAACCTTTTGGAATTTTGTGGTTTAGTGCATTAATGTGTCAGACGTCATCTGATCTTCATCTACTGTAAGTCAAGACTATTAACAAATATAATGTGTCTAAAAGTAATAACACTAAAAAATCTGATCTTTTATGTCTTTATTGAGAACAACCATAAAAACCATAAAAAATGGTAAAAGTTTGTGAACCCTTGGAATAATGACATCACAAAACCTTAACTGGTGTCAGGTACAGGCTACAGGTATACCTGGAGTCTTGTTACAAAAATTGAGGTGTGGACTAGAGCTACTTTGACTTACAAAAAACACTCAAACTTTTTGAGTTTGCTCTTCACATGAAGAATTTGCTTTTGTGAGCAATGCTTTGCCAGAAGGAGCTTTCAGAGAGTCTACGATCATAAAGTGATGATTTACATAAATTTTATTTGTATAATGCTAAAATTATAACAGAATTCATCTCAAGGTAACCTGCTCTGCATAATATATGGTGACCGGCTCTCCATGGGGACAATGAAGCCTTGAAAACTGCTTCGCTACTTCATTTTGATCAGCAAAAATCTCCTTTTGATAGAAAACCCCTATATATTTAGAAAATACCAGTTTTTATGCCAGTCGTATCATTTATTTTGTTGTATTTATCCGCCACACCTTAAAGGCCGGTCCGTGAAAAGATTGTCTGACATTAAACCGGTCCGTGGCGCAAAAAAGGTTGGGGACCACTGCACTATGCAACATTGAAAGCTGAACCTTGTGTTCTTTTGGGTATTTATTAAAGGCTTATTTTAAGAGAAAACATCTCCATGGTGGAACAGACGTCAACAAACTGTATAACAGGTTGTACTCCCACCCTGTTTACGGTTGTCTGTCATCACGGTGGTGAACGGAGGCAAAGATAAGTGGAGAAATTCACACAATTTGGGACATGTGTTTCATATTTTCTCTCCTAGCAATCTCTCCTAAGTCTGGATTGTGATCCAAAAGATTTTGACTAAGCAAATTTGCGTTTCCATGCACAGGTCAGAAATTAAAAGGCATATAAGAGAAGTCTTTTGACTCAGGGTAGGTAGCATATATTTTACACTGTTGTGACAACCAGCAGTTACACAATCAATACCAATTTTCTTTAAAGTAGGAGCTCAAGGTGAAGCACTTGATTAGTTTCAAGAAAAAGCTCAGTGTTCAGTGTTTTGTCTAATACATCATCTCTCGCTCAGTTCCATCCACAAGTTTGTCTTCTTTGTCTGAGATCTGCAAAAAAAAAAAAAAAAACAGCACAAAAAACAAAAAGCAGAACATCAGGACTGTAGACTGTATGGTCAGGACAGTCACTGCTCGTCATGTGACCTGATAATGTCATGCTAAAAACCTAATTAGCCTGCACAGGGAGGAAGGTGGTGTTCTACATCAGGTCCGTCTATTGTTCAGCAAAACATCAGACTCACTCCCAAACCGTACTGTCATTGCTGTCATTACTGTTGTACCGACAAAGCTCTGACCCAAATGAGGTTTCCCTAAACCTCACTAAGTTTTTTGGTGTCTAAACCTAACTCATAAAGATGTTACTTTTTTAAATTTTCTTTTATTTTACAAGGACAATGAACATTAAACATTATTATCACTAGAAATGTGCCAGTGTTAGTCGAAAGGTTAATTTATAATTGTTGTGACATTAAAATAATATATAATAAGTATGCAGCATCAGTGGAAATGCTGTGATGGACAGGGGTCAGCATGCAGTGCTTTGTGCCTACACAGCTCCAAATGCATACAGCTGTAATGCACTATGTGTTCTGACAACTGCCAATAATAAGCATCAAGATATTTTTCCCGTGCTGACCTCTGTCCACTGGTGTGCTTTAAAAAAAACGATGACAGGAAATACATAACAAGCAAAAGCATGACAAAGTCAACCAAAGTGAAGAATGCAAACATTACACTAGCAGCGTGTTAATGTTGAGCAGATGGTTAGATAGCGCAGGTGCCAGGTTAAAACATGGCAACATTAAATGACATTGCATAGATGACCTTTGCAAAACCAGAGGGTGTGGGTGCACAATGACAGACAGAAGTAGAAGCAGATAAAGCAAGCAAACATTAATGAGGAGTAATCACAGGGCTGCTTGTGGCATGTAAAATAATAGTATGAGTCACTGTGTTGTACATTAATTGGAAGGTCGTCTGGCTCAAGGATGTTCTCCTCGTTCGGGCAGCAATGCCCACTCTCCACTGCCCCTAAGTAGGTGAGTTAAGCAACAGCGAATGAGACACTATTTAGGAAGTAAATGTACATAACACAGTGTTGATAGACTTCACGTTTATTATCTTAGATCCTTAAAAGCTTGTTTACATGGACTTTACAGGTTTTAATATTGTGTCAGCGGCAAAAAAGCAACTGTTTAGACAGTTCATTACATATTATAAAACTATAGCGTGGAAATATCTCTTAGCAGCTTCATGTGTATAAATTGTTTAAGCTGAATTTTGCTTTTGCAACAACTTGGTTACCACAAAAAAAATAGAAAGCTATTGAATGCTATCACTGGCAGCACAAGCCAGTAATATTGCCCATTATCTGAAAAGAAGCTTGTTCACAGTTTTTCCCTGTACGTGTATTACTGTATCATGAGTAATCTATGTACATCATCAACAGTGAGCTATAGAGAGGATAAATAAACAACTTATTTTGACATTTAATGTGAAGGACTTTAAAGGAGGTTGTGTTGTGGCTCCTTAGTGTCTAATATGTAAACTGCCCGACAGTAACATGATGTCAGTCGACGTTACAACATGTGGAGAAATCTATATTGTCAGGATGTGTTGAGCAGTTTTTACAGTTTACTGTGCTGCGTTAAATATGATGTTATTTTTAATTCTCTGTTTGTTCATCCGTCTTTGCTTTGAGACCTGAATGTGACTGTTCTGTCGAGCTCTGTGTTGTTTCAGTATTTGAAGCCACTCCTGAGTCACTTTGCTCCTGAAAGGCTGCATCATTGGAAGGAGTGTTCTCCTGGGCATGGCTGTGGTGGTTCATCGTGCTCCGACGCAGTGACTTTAAGAGCAGGGGTCGGAGGGAGCGACCAGAAGCAGCAGTGGGGCTCTTCAAGGTTCGCTTGTTGACGTGTTCGATGGTGAGGCGGCACCGCAGCACCTGGACAAATACCTCCCTGAACTGCTTGGAGGACAGGTTATAAAGGAATGGATTGAGGACAGAGCTGAGGTAGAAGAAGGTATCAGCTATGGGGTGAAGGGTGATGTAGCTCCGGAAGTAGGAAGTAGTCCAGAGGGACTTGGGAACGGCTGCCATCATAAGACGGCGAATCTGGTTGGGAAGCCAGCACACCATCAAGGACGCCACAATGAGAACTGAGGGAAAGTCAAACACAAAACATGAAATTAATATATCATATATTTTGTGAAATTTATGGCAGCCATCACTGGCGCTTGGTTGCTCTATGAGCTACAGCCAGCAACTCAGTAGCTTAACTTAGTATAAAGACTGGAGGAGAAAGGTAACATTACATCTTATTGTAATCCATATTGGAAGAAGTCAAATGACACTATAGTAAAGAGTAAATATAATTTCAGTGTTAATTCATACTACTGCTTTTGTCAAATCACCAGAAACTGGCACCGGTTTGTCTTCTTGCCAAGTATCAGTCCCTATCTCTTCTTCCACTGGGCATCAGGTGTTTGTAAGGTGTTGTGTGAACCCTGGCACTTCCTGCACAATGACACCAGTTTGTTCTCTTCTTTTGACATTAGACTACTCTCTTTTTTCAACAGAACATCACTCTTTAAGTTGGAAGAGGGAAGCAGACAAATGGACATGACTAAATGCAGGCTTATCATACTTGTTTATTTTAATTCCTCCCATTGAGATCTAAGTACTAACTGTACAGCTGCTCTAAAAATGACCAGAATAAAAAAAACACACAGCGCCTGCTGCATGTACCTCTGGATACACATTTTTACCACTGATTTACAAAAGTGCACTGACCTACAGGACACAGGATGGTTTCTCTAAACCGGCCTGTTAACAGATCTCATTTGTCAAGTCTGAGTCATCCTCTTTTAAGGACTAATGCATCCTCTTCTCTAATCTGGTGTTTATACATTTCCCTGCAGTGTTTTTGATGGGAATTACGTTGTAACCAAACAGCCTTTCAACAGTCAAAAAATGATCCGGTTTGAGACATCACTTCCTGCTGAGGAACGCAGATATCAACAATTTTATTTACAATACTCTGTCCAAGACGACAGAGTGGGGGAATGATTTATCCCAGTGTCATTTAATAAAAGAGAAGAACAAGCTTACTTATTACAAAGAGGCAACTACAGTTTAATCACATACAGTCCCAGTTGGTCTTTTGTTTACATGTACAGTAGATAAGATACATCTACTAGTGAGAGGTACCTGCATATCGATTCTGGTCTGGGTATTTCCGTTCACTGTTTTCAAATGTCAGCGAGCTTAGATCACTGCAGTTCGTGTCCAAGTTAGTTTTTCAAAGAGAACAAGTTCAGGGTTGTAGTTTACATCACAAGGACATTTCCTCAGTATTTATGTGCAAAATTGAGGGTTTTAGCAACTTGGACTGGGCTTTTTACACCTTCTGGAGTAAATTAAGTGCATCAAATATGAGAAGGTGTGAACATCAACTAGCTATTTTGTTACTAAAAAAATTCTTTTCATCCTGAAAAACAGTGGATATTTCTTAGTGACCACATCTGCAGACACAAGTTAGGTAGATATTTTGAACATGTAATAATTGACCAAAACATACAAACAGACTGGTTCTTTGGTGTCAGTCACCACTTCAGTCCAGACTGAAATATCAAGATCTAAATAAAAGTTGAATCATGGCATCCAAGTAGCGAAACATTTCAACCTAACATCTACCATCATAAAACATAAGACATTCATGCTCCTCAGATGATACATTTTAGGAATCGTCTAAATTCTTCTCAGCAATGCAACAATGACATTTGGGGTTTTAAATGAGATGCTTAAAAACTGCCTTGTTATTTGGAAGATTCATGATGCCCGTATGTTAAATTAATAATGCTCTGACTTCTGTTTTTTTATTTATCCAAATGTGGTTTACACTCGAATAGAGACTACAGTATATACAAATACAACAAAAACACTAAACTCTCGCACCTTAGCTAATCATTGTGTGCATGCTATTATACTAACATTATTTAATTCATAGCCCCACTGTGCGTGTGTGCAACATGGTTGTATGGAACAGTCTTTCTTTTTACTCTACCTAGGCTCCCATTTCCACCAATTTACAGCTCTCAAAATGTGCAAATACAGTTTCAAAGTGGGACCAGAGCCCAACAACCCGCTGAAGTGACTTGAGTGCTAGTTGGAAAGATCAGCCCTGTTTCCTGAGTGATGCATGCTGTTGCTTAGCAGGATCTAGTTTTTGCTCAGTGGTTTTTAAGCAGTGCAAACAAGAGGTTAAGGAAAACCTGCTCCTACATACACAATTGTTATACATAAAACCTCAAGAGAGACAGAAAAGAAATGAACAGGCAAAGGCAAAGGAAGAGGCTGTTTAAAAAAAAAAACTTTAATCAGTGTTGCCCTGCTTCATTTTTCATTTTCTGATACATAATTAAAAGCACACTGATAATTTAATGTGTCTGTAAATGTATTCTCTTCATGACCTTTTCCAAATACCCAAACACTTATGGGTCAGCCAGTTGCATCCTGAGTTTTTGACTCGTTTAGCATTTTGTGTAATTACACAACAACTCATTATATTTCATCAGTGGGTCTAAAGGGAGGTCATTTTTAGGATGTTATTTAGCATCCTAACTGTGACTTGGTGAAATCTGACCAGTTTGCTGCGCCTGAAAACATCTCGCCAACTCTTTTTCTAAATGACTTCTCTGTTAGGTATTTCATGAAGTATGGAGTATGTTTATAGAGGCTATTCAAAGTCAAAATGCATGATGTTTTTCATTAAATGCTTTATATGCTTTCATGGTTTTTCAGGGGCAGTTAGAGCTGAGGAAATGAGTATTAACCATTAAATTATTATTGAACATCTAATAAAAAAAAGGGCTTCTGAGGCACACATCACGCCCTGTTGGACTCAGCCTGTCAGGGTTACCAGTAAAAGGTGTGTAAAAGGCTTATGCAGAAAAATAACTTATGTTAAAATTGAACTTTTTCTTATTCATACAAACATTTAAATAGCCTTCAGACAGCACTGATGAGACATGGAAAAAGGACACATCATCACATTGCAACGGCATTTAGAAATGCCACTGCCTGGACAAACAGGGATGCTTTAATTGAAGACTTCTGAATCTGGATGTGATGTCCCATGCACCTTTACCGTTCTGTTACGATGTGGGAGGCTGACTCACAAGCTCGCACGACAGAAGCGCAGTCACTCAAGGTTGATGGTTTTTAAATGTGCATTATATTTTATTTTTAACTTGTGATATTTCAGAAATGAACACTGAGTAAAAGTCATTGCTTTTACTGCTGCACCTGCTTAAAATCAGAACCTGACTCCACCGCTCTGCACAGTTTGGACTTCTAAGAAACATCTTTAACAACTTATAGCAAGTCCAATTGCAACTGAACACCAAATTTGAGATAACATCACCTGGGTAACTGAGAATCTTCACCAATGTTACTTGCGCTGTTTGGTTTCTATGGTAACTGGGGCACCAGGGACAAGTAAGAGGAGGAATGGGGAAAACAAGGTGAAGAAAAGAAACGTGATTTTTTGTGACAGGGATAAGATAATTCTGGTGACCCATCTAGTCCCACCCTGGTACTGCCATAAATGCTCAGGATTCCAGATAAGTTTCTGGTAATCTACATTTCCATAACCCCAAAATGGCTACTTACAAATGGTTTTAGTTTTGTTTTTTTCAATCAGCGCTCTAAAACCCAAAGATATTTGCACCAACCAAGCAAAGAGCAAATGTTTGGCTGTTTTGTTTGAATGATAAATATGAAAAGCAAATATGTTGCTGATTACTTTATAGTCAATTTTTAGATCAGTTAATTGTTCCAGGTTCCAGGTGATTTTTGTCCTGCACTTCCACAGTAGATTATCACTGTCCTGATCCCTATTGATGAAAAATGGCAGATTTGAAAAAGTCCACTTTTCTTTTAAGGCCATTTCATGGAAACTGGCCACCATTATAAATGACACTGACACACACACACACTTCACTGATCTAATTTCAATAGAAACTAGAAGGATGGCACACTTTGGTAGGTGTTCTGACATTAAAAAATGTACAAAGTAAAAAAGAGAAAATTAATGGGCCCCTAAAACTATCCGTTAGACAGATGATGCAGCTTATTAATGGTTGGCTGCTTTTATTGTTGGTGATCCAAGGCAACAGATCATGTATGAAACTGTAATATCATCTGTCTTTAAGACTGATTTCTTTTTAGCATGGTTCCACCTGTCACGTCGCCTCGTTGATCACAATCCAGGTGATCATCTGGAAAATTGCCACTGAGTCAGCACAGGTCAGTAACATCCCTTGTAAATTTGAGTGCACGCAGCTGTCAAAGAGGATATCTTCTCTCTACTCTCGGGCATGTGTTAAGCACTCATATATTGATAAATCTTTATTGTTATTATTACTATTTCCGCTTTTGTCATGCTAAATGCACATGGCCCCAAGATGCAATCTAAGCTGACAGTCACATCAAGCGCATGTGTGTGTGTCACAGACGCAAGCCAGCAAGCCTCACCGTCCCTGTGCCATGGGAAAATATAACTGACTGCTAATTAGAAAGCAATTCAACCAGATTACTGGAATAATTAATTGTCTGTCTTGGCTGTAATTGGAGACATTGAGCCTCTCAGTGCCCCTGGTGTTGTACACAGAGCCATTATTTCAAGTAAACATGATTTACATTGTTGACATGCTAAAAAGAGACTTAAGAAGTCTTCATGAGTGTTTAAGTTCTCAGTGTCACCTGCAGACATGGAAGTTAAAGATCTTTTACTGAAGTCCGCTACCCCCATACTTGAAGGTACCTTTAAATGCAGAATGAATAGAGGAAACCGATGCAGTATGTCATTCAGCATTACAATGGTAATACTTTTTAGTTTCATACTAAATAGTAGCTTTTCACATAATAACAGTCACTTTTGAGGCTGCGATTACTAAAGTCTCTCTCTCTCTTCACTTTAATCCATATGTGGTTCTCATACTCTTTTGTGATAGATCTATCATCTTTCAAAATGGAAGTCATGTCTGCACAAGGATATACTGTAAGATGTATATGTTCTTGTTTTGTCACACAATGAACAGTTATTTAGTTACTAATAAATAATACATTTAAGTTACATTCATGCCAACACCTGAGTATGAGACTGAGTCAAATGACTACAATAGTCTTCTAGCCTGGAGCCTGGACCTGGAGTTTTGGGAGATTTGTGAAACAAATGTTTTGAGGTTTTACTGGCAAATCCTTAATAAAAGGTAAAGCTTTTTTTTTTTTTTTTAATAACCAGTATTTGAAGCTTTCTTGGAATCAGGCATGCAAATGTGATTTCAGACTGAAACGTCTTGACCACCAACACCGCCCAAACACTCCTGCCTGGATCCAGTCTGAAAATGTCACCCTGGAATATTCATCAGCCCAAGCAGAGACTACAAAATGATCACTTTGCAGCTGTTGCAGCTGATTTGACTCCCTCACTTTAGAAGACCACATATACACACCTGCACTGCTACAGTATGCTATAGGCAGCACCAACCTGCATACAAATGCTGAGAAGGCCTTTTGAAAATGCTAAATATCTTTCATAACTCAGTGAGAAACTTTTGAAATAGAGGGCATCACCACATGGCTAATGCCCTTCATTTCCATGATTGGAAATGCCTTCGTAGATTCAAACTGAATAATCAAGAGAAGTGAAATATTTCCTCCAGTATCACACCGCATGACTGAAGTAGCCACAATTGCTTTATGACCGTCTTGATTGCATATTGAATTGAAACATTTGTGAAATCTATAAAAGTGCCAAAATGAAAAGTGTTAATTAAGGAGAAGATAAGTGGCTGATAAAATTATTCAGATATTCACGGTGCAGAGAAAGTTATAGGAATGAGCTTCGCTTGTTTTCTGCATGATTATGAAATTGATTCACCCTCAGAAGCTGTTGATGTTGGGATGTATGAGTGGGATATCAACTGTAACATGAACCGCTGAAATGAACTGATTACTCCTCAAAATGCAAAGCTAAATATGCATTTCCATGATAGAATGCTTACTTTAAATTGTCAATGCAGTCTAATTTAGACTTTATAGCTCCCATTCACTTGCCTGAAACTGACAAAATGTATGAGAGGTAAGAGGTGTTGTTGTTAAGTAAGGTTAGCGCTAGCATGAGCCTCAAAATCAGTCCACTCTCCACCCTCTTCCTGCACGCCACACCGATACATACGTACTTAAAACAAAACTGAGAGCCAAATCTTTAACATTTATAACTGACAGCACTTGCAACAAAACTACACTTTAAAAGTAGCCAGTTGACGCTAACTTTCTGATAGCGGTGTATTAGCCAGCAAGCTAAAGTGACATTTGCCTGAAGTGTGTGAACTTCATGATATTTCCTTCATATTTGGGCGCACGTCTCTTCTCATCACGATTTCTGTCTCAGTTCTGTCTTCCAGTTCCAGGTTTTTTTGCCTGATCTTTTGCACTTTAGAGCCGTCCTTGTCTTCTTTCCAAGTTGTTTTACCCCTTCTCTCCAGCCTGGATTGTTGGACCTAGCCTTGGCACGTGTTCAGATTGCTTCACTGTTATCAAACTGGGCTTTTTTTGGACTTTGCCTCCAGTTCTTGTTGCCTGGTGTGACTCGCCTCAACTCTGTTGACGCCTAATGTCTCGGCCTCAGCCTTACTGCATCGCATTTAACATCAGTTAGAGACTTTATTGTGTTCATTTTGAGTTAACATTGTTAGCATTAGCTTACCAGCTGCCAGTGATGTCACACACCAGGTGTGAGATATCCAGGTGACATATGCACACTTGATATTGATTATTTAACAAACAATATTGATTCAATCATATTTTTTTATTTGTTCGACACCCTTTTAATTCTCTTTGTCAGTTTCACTTGTCATGCATGATACTACTTGGTAATCTGTTAAAATTAGAGAGTGAATAAATGTGTTGACTACTGCTGCACTAGTGAAGGAAAGCAAAATTAAGAAAATCAGTGTCGTGCAGAACACAATGATGAGTAAATAGTCAAGCGCTTATTGATGTGGTTAGATTTCCTCATCAGATTCGGGATGAAGTTGCAGACACTGTGGATAATAAGCAGACTGATGTATGCAAACATTATCAAAGCCTGAGACAGTGAATACAAATACCCCTTGAACTCACACACTATATCAGGAGAGAGTAGACAGAGGCACTGTGGATCAATGTCACCCACACACAGTGTAAAGGAGCTTTTCTGTTGACTGGAATTCTGTCATATTAATTGCATAATAATGAGCTTGTGGGTTTTCAGATGATGGACATTACAACCAGGTAGACATAAATCACAGAAAAACATCTTTAATTTCAACTAGTCAAACACTGTATCACAATTCTTAAATATTTCTGGCACAATGTCCTTCATAGCAAACACCCACAGGATACATGGAAGGTTTAATTAAACCACGAAGAAGGATTGCAAATAGTTTTTGAAAGAGGGTCAATTAAGGTTTCTTCCCACTATCCTATAACGCATACATAGAATTTATAAAATCTTATGACTGAAAGCATCAGTCTAGGAAGATGTATTTACTGTATTTTCTTATAAGTGTCATGCACAAATAGAGCGATGTCTGCTTGCAAGGTAAATGGGGAAAGAAGTGAGTGTAACGTTGGGCTGAAATCCAGGAAGAGTGTAAACGAATTAATTTTAAGGCTATGAGATGAGTGCCAGTTATTAAACCACTTGAATTATTTCACTGGGGAATATTATTCATAATGAATCTAATCTAATCATTTTAGAAGAGATTTTCTCGCAGACACATGGATTGATAGATGAAGCGGTTCTGCAGATTCTTGTTTTGTATCTTGGAAACCTGGGCAGGAGGTTATTGAATATGCACATACGATGTCTTAAGCAGAGCTCTGGTCTAATTCTGTATGTGCACAGTAAATCAATGTCTTCAGTTTGACATTTGAATGATGTGTGTACTGTATGTATTTTATTGTTTGTCTGTTTGACTTAAATTCCCTAAATTAGATTGGAAAATTACATTATTCCCATTAGAGCAGCTTGGAGAAAACAACATCGAATTTGAGTTGATATGTCATCTCAACTTATTTCAAATCAACTTAAACTACAAGATCAGAGCCAGCATGAGGAGTTTAAACTAAAGCAATACGGAAACCAGAGGAAAAGAGAGATTTCTTTTAATTATTAAACTTTTCAACAGGCTTCATGTTGTTTCAGTTTGGGGAGACGATGTCCCCTGGAGGAGTTCTTGAGGAGCACATTGACCAATACTCCAGCCTCCGTAGTACGAGAAACCATATCTGGAAAAGTCAACCTGATGACGTCATTTAGAGTTTTTCAGCTAAAAGCAGAGATATATTTTAATATTAGGAGGGCAGAGGAAAGTTTCATGAAAATTCATGTACCTTCACACTAGAACCATAGGTAGCAAGCAAAAGTCTTCACCCACTTGTTTCTTAACTTGAATGTTTGCTATATAGACATGCAGACATGCAGAGATGAACACCAGGAGGACGTTTTCACACTAATTTGCAGAATGAGGAATGTTTCTCTGAGCTCATCTTAAAGACATTTACATTCAAGAATGATGTTGTGACATCACACGTAGTTTGGAAGACAATCGTAGTCTATTATGAAACATTCCACTGTAATTATTAATAGTTGGGGCTATCTGAAAAAAACATTTGTCACTGTGCTATGTTATGGGAGACATTTTTCAAAGCAAATAGTGTCACTCATCACACTGGTTCTAGTTACCAACTGTCTGACTGAACTGCATTCCACCATGTTCATGTGTTTCTTAGTTGCCATCAACATGTTTTAAAGAAAAATTGGTTGCTAAAGTGCAAGTAAAATTCAAATCAGCTTAAAATTCTAATTTCTCTGTTTGGCTTTCAGAACATGCAGACGACTGATCTAATTAAAGGAGTTAGTCAGGAAGGGATACATGTATTTTTTTTTTCCAGTGTTGTTTTGTTTGTTGATCCAGTTAAATGCTTGTAAAACAGCTGGTGGCGATGTTTTCATAATGTCATAATTAATCTGTTTTTATGTATGCAGATGATGTGGTAATATTTCCTGCCTGCAGAGCAGGTCTGAAACATCTGTTGTGTATGAGCTCTCAATATGGTGCTGAGCACCATAATGCAGCGATAATTAGATGTAAAGAGGATACAAGATCTGCATCTCTACTTGAGTGTGGCTCTTGAAGTTAACAGTGAGGTCAAATATGTTAGTCTTAGATCATTATCAACAACATTGTTGATAATGACATGCTGATGGTAACACACTTTGTACTTTGTACTCCCACGTGTCCTGAGCTGATGTAAAGGTCTGGCAGTTCAGGGCTCACGGTTTGCCCCGTATAATGCTCACAAATGGTGATTATGCAGTGATGCTATGTGGATGTGTGTGTGCGAAAATGTTATGATGCTACTGGGTATGAATTATTCAGCATAAACGTATCCATATGTCCTGCAGCAATACAGCAATACATAACAGCCCAGTCAATATGCCAGCTGTACAGGTGTAACGTTTGTCTGAGTTTGTGTCTGTGTTCAGCTCAGCCTCTGGCTGAGATTAAAACCAGTACCTCTAACTCTTCCCCACTTGTTTCAGATATTCATGAAATACATTCATAAAGTTTGAATTTTTTGCTCTATTTGACACATTTTCACTTGCAGATATAAACCTTAATCTTAGTTTGCGCCACCTTGAACTAATTTAAGTGTACTGACATGTAACACATACAATTCATCAAGATGACATTAAGAAAATGTGGTTTATAATGCTTGAAAAATATAGCAATCCATTTTAAACCACAGAGAGGAGATGCAAAATATTCTCAGAGCAAGACCTGAGACCGAGACGAAGACGAACAGGAAGTACTTGAGCCCTGAATAACATTTTGCAGAATGTGATTGTTTTCCATGGATTCAAATAGAAAAGTGCCGCACTAGTGTGCTTGCAGCACCAAATCACACTCAAGCCTGCATCAATCCCACTAATGCTGGAGGAGTCCAGACTGAAGCAGATGTTGGTTTTACCCTGATTAAATTTAGGTGTCATAACAATACTTCATTTATTGGCTGAGCACAGGAACAAAGAGCCAGCTGAACATCAATCCACTGTGAAATAACAACTTGGCAGCCACCAAGTGACTTTATGGAAGAGTCTTCTTTTCTTTATTGTTTATTGTTCCAGTGCAGTGTTACTTGTTTACAGCACAGAAACTACTGGACTGGGAATGGGGTGTAGTGGGAATATATACATCAAATTTAAATTACTCCTACACAGAAGGATGAAAGATACAGACTAGAAGTCAAAGTATAACCTTCACCTTTTAAATTATTATATTGTTATTATTATTATTATTATCTGACCTTCACAATAAAAGCACTGCTTGTAAAAGTGAACTATTACAGCAGCCTAGGAACCACCAGCAAACTGAGGACCGCTGCTGTGGGATGTGGGGAGATGTGGTTTTCTTCTTAACAATTAGTACAATGAAAGGCTGTGGAACAATCCGCACCTCGTTAGGGACGGATTTCAAAATAAGGAAATCACAGGCTACCAATGATGGATAGACACTATGCTAAAAACGGAAACTCACCTTGGGTTTTCTACATTTTGCATATATGCATGAATTTGATTATTGACAAATAATTAATGAAAAAGTTTTTTTTTTTTTTTTTTTTTACATAGTTATTACCACTGTGAAACTACATTCTGAAATACATGGTCAGAGACCATCAGGGAGACGTGGACCACTAATATTTTGAATCCTTTTTATACATAAACTCTGCAGAATTGGTAAGAATATCACATTACAGGAGAATTAAAGACTGGTGGTCAGGAACTACCTGCAATTTCTTCATGGACCACCAGGGAGCCATTCAGGATTTAGCTATTAAGATAATTAAAAACCACATCACATTTATTTCCAAAAATGTATTCAGAAACCCACATTCAAATTCTCTGCCTCTACAATAGTGTGCACACTTATATCACTGGATTAAGAAACACCATATGTCCATCTTGTTATCTCTGTCTAACTTCTTGTGAAGTACGCACAAGAAACGCAAGTTTGAAAATAAACGCAGTATGAACAAGCTGTTTTTAAAAGGCCTCGGAGTACCAAATAGAATAAAATATTTGTATTAAAATACAAGATAAAGACAGTTGCAACTCTTGTACACTGAAATATCAGGGGCTATCAGAGACTCCAGGAGTGCACTGCTACCAGCCAAGAATAATCCTGAGGCTATTTCCCTGAGGGAATTTGTCCAGCTCTTCAGTTGATAAAGGCTTTATTACTTTCAACAGCTAGTTGCTAGCTTTGCCGCTAGGCAGGTAGTGTGCAGTGGGTTTTGAGACCTTAAAAACTGCTACAATTTTACCTTTAACTTCTGCTCACCAAGACTTACTGCAGAGCTGAGAGATAATTCCCTGCAGGGAGTCAATAAAGAATCAAATCAGATCATATCAAATTTCTCTATATATACACATATTATATATACTGTATACATACACACGTGTGTGTGTGTGTGTGTGTGTGTGTGTGTGTGTGTGTGTGTGTGTGTGTGTGTGTGTGTGTGTGTGTGTGTAATTATAGTTTAGCAGCATAATAATTCATCATGTAGACATTTCGGCTACAGAGGACAAATTACAGCAATGGGGAAAATCTGTTTTTTAGCAACAGTGATGTCTTGCTGTGATTCATCAGTCATCTTCCAGGGCACAGCCTCTGCTCTCATCTCCTGCTTTTAATTGCTTTTTAGGAGTGAACATGATAAAACGTGCCAGTTTGTTTTGATTGAGGCAAAAGTTCTTGATGTGCTGTGTCCCAAAGGACATTAAAAAGCTCCTCCATCATCACCTGGTCACTCTTATGCCTGTTAGGGAATAAAGCTATTTCCAGCTTCAGGTGTGCAGTGAAAGAGTCCCAAATAAAGGGTTCAGATCTGGTTTGGACCTAAAGTCTTGAAATTATTTTAGATTCTCACCTTAATGTTTCATCACTGACTCTTGTGAAAGCACAGTGTTGCATTACTTTATATTTTGTGCAAAAGCCAGTGGCTTCTTTAGCTATGGAAACACAGACACATGCTCAGCTAACTTGTGGAACATTTAACACAACCAATACATTTTTATAGTGAGCCTGTTAGCTCAAAACACCACTGTGATGTACAGCATCAACCCTAAAGTCTTTGTATTGGGATTGTCTTGAACTACACTAAGATGATTTAACTGCAGTCATTTAAATTAATCTGATCATGAAAATAATTTTTAATACATTTAATAATCACTGATTTGAATGCTACAACCACATGCTCACATGCTTTATCCCAGTGACAACACCTCTCTTCTCAAACAGAAATCTCTACTCAAATTGTTTCTGGAGGTACATTTCAATTTGAACCTCATCAGTGAAACGCTGACATAACATTAATCACTGACCTACTGATATATAAACTTAGAAATGCAATGAGACAAACAATAAATATTATTTGTTAACCGCCAAGTGCAATAGCCAAAAGCTTAAGTGACCTAAAATTATAAAGCTGCACTAGTCAATATTTGTATAATTATAAAGGCTATATGAATCACATGTAGTAATAATCCCACAGAATATATATACTGGAAGGTAAATCTTACCACCAGTAAGTAACACCACATCATATTCACACATTTTTAAACATTTAAGTTTCTTGTTAATATTTTCATAGTATTCATAGTATGACAATGATGTTTAAAGGCATAAAAAGGTTGAAAAAAAGGTTAGAAATGTGTGGAAAGGCTGCTCAAAGAAGCAGAACTAATGAGAAGTATTACTTAACATGTGCATTTCCTCTCTCTTTTGCAGCCGGTAAATCTATGTTCGCTTCTGCATTACTGCTGTCATCCTCGTTGTTCCCATTGAGGGCAGGACGCTATTATCAGTGAAAAAGCTCTACTGTGCATTACCTCTTGATCACCAAACAGCATATTAGGCAAGAACAGTTGGACTGAATATTGGTGAATTATGGCAGCAACTTATATAACAACATCATAAGTTGTTCTGTTGACCCAGTATAGCCAAAAAGTTGTCAGAATATGATTTGACCTCAGATCATCCCAGCAGGCAGTGCCAAGTCCTAGCATGCTGCACTACGTCAGTCTGCACGGCGCTGGGTGGTGCTGTAAAGCAGATGAGTAAGCACACCCACCCACCTGATTTCCACACACTATGGAGCTACACAATCACCCTCTTGGACATCTGCAGGACTCTCCCTTAGGGTTTGGTGAGTGCAGCCTGTCACTTGCAGGAAAACTTGCTTTAGCTATGTTAACTGTTAAGGGGCCACAGAACTGGAGCTTATTGCTAAACTATATAGCTGTCAATCATCACATAGTAGATGCTGGGAGACAAGGGAAGTCTAAAGGGGTGGAATGCTGAGGCACAATCATTGACCTGCCCAGAAATCTTTAGTTATTCCTTGTAGAGGTTTATTTTCTATTTGATAGTAAAAGGGTTTGAAAGAGGCCACCAAGCAGAATAGACTGGCCAACAGGGAGTCGGAATCTGTAGCAAAACACAATAAATAAGCCCCATCGATCCAAAGGAGAAAGGTTCCTTGACAGAAATTGGGCTCTCACTATAGTTCATGAACTATGGTTTCGCTCCAGCAGACAAGAAAAGTGGCTGATGGGAACAAGTTAAGACAATGCAAGGCCTAAAAAGTGATGAATCCTCTTTAAGGAAAAAAAGACTACGTGATGGCATCAATTTATCAGGTTTGGTTTCAAAAGTTAGTTAGCATTCCCCTTCCATTCTTCTTATGCTGCTACTGATCTTCTTTGTTTCCCTAAATTTTCTATTGACTGACAAGCCTTATATCAGTGCACGAAGATAAAACTTGCAGTTGCTCAGTGTCTAAAAAGTCTGTTGAATTTGCACACAAAAAGCTAATTTTAATAACTTCCACTCCATACAAACGACTAGAGGAGAAACACATGAACACAATTTTTCAGACTGCAGACTTTTATCTTTTGACTTTTTCAAGTTACTCATTAGTTCCACATTGAGTTTTACCAACTTTATTGAGCCACATAAGGACAACTGCACATATAAAATGGTGCTACACAGGTCTTGCATAACAGCTGGTCAACAAACAAAAAAAAAAAGATTTGAACTGGAGAACTCTTGATCCTCAGTCAAACGCTCTACAAATGAGGTATACCCCCAACTGCATTACAGACCTGTCTCACACTGTAGGACATAATCACTGGGAGTCGCTGCTAACGAGGAGGATTAACCACTGTTCTGCAACAGACATGCTTTGTGCGATAGAGTACTCTCAGTTAATAACTGTTTGTTTTGGCACAAAAACTTGTGGGATTTGCAGGTTTGTCTACTGCTAAAACGTCTAGGCATTACCAACCGTCATCAGTGTCATGTGTCCTACTTCCAGACTGTCAAAGATTAGAAATTTGCGTGTCCAGTCTTTGAAAGATTTAGCTGGTCTTATCCATCTCTTTGGAGTATTCTGTGCATTGTTTTATACTGAGCAGGTGAAGGCACATCATTATGACTGCACACATTTTGAGTAAAAAGCATTGAATAAAGAATGACCACAGCTATCCCTTGTGTCTTGTTTTTTCCTCTGACCACACTTTATCTCACATCTCTTCAGCTTCATTAAGTGTTCCCATCACAAATGGCCTGCAAAAGTCAGAGGTCACAAGCCAAAGGCCGAAGGCAGCAAAACAGAATTAATATGCATTTCACAAATGCTGGCTCACAGTGACTGAAGAAAAAAAACTATCTAAAGCAATTAACCTTTTGTCCTAGACGTGATGCATGGGCAACTTAACAAGGATGTTCTCTGCTTTTAATTACTCTCCATAGTCGCCAAGCCCACCCAGGATTAAAAGTTATTTCAAGGTAAAGGGGAGCGGTGACAGGAACGTGGCCACTTGAGAGAGATAACTGACATCAGTGATTACAACATGAACAACCGTTTTTGAATGTGCACCAGAGAGGAACTCTGCAGCAGGTCTCTTCTGTCTGCCACTGGCAATAACAATTCAATTCCAATTCAAACTCGGATCATTCTTGCAGCAGCATAAGCAGACAGTCAATAAGGATGAGAGCGAATAGTGTTGATGCCAGCAGACTGTGTCATGACCTACCTAGTAATATTCAGTAAAATGTAATATTCCATTATGAAGATGATGAAGTCCGGTGGTGGGGACTGAGTTGTTATGAGTTCAGAAGTAGTTATGATAGACACAATAATGTTGGAGAGGAGGCCAGCGAATAGGTCATTAGAATATGGCTAGATACGGACACCAAATAATGATTCAGCTGGTTCTGTTCGACTAATAACATTCTGATTGTTATTTTCAATGTTTACTATAAAGTTTTAGTATTTACACCTTCAGCAAACTGTCTGCATAAGAGACTATTGCACACTGAACACTGTTGTTACATGTCACTAGATTCAAAATAGTAAGGTTGTCTTAGACTGCCACTTCCTTATTTTCCAAAACCCATCTATTTTCTGTGTGTATCCCTTTTCAACCAAAGCAACCTAGATGCTAGTTCTGGTGCTAGTGACAGTTCTGAGTTTGCTCACACAGCAAACCTTCAAAGAAACGGTTTGTTTTCCACAGGCTAGCATTTGTGCTGCTCGTCATCTTTGTTGTTATGCACATCACAACAGGTTTTGATATCGATATCATAGCTGATGCTGTTGTCCCCCTTAACAACAACTAACATAACTCACTGACTGGCAATGGTTAGCATGTTGCCAACTTCCTACCATTTATTTCCATCACCTCTACAAGCATCTTCCTATTAATTACAATTATTAATTACAATCTTTGTTAGTCATCATCTGTCTTGTTCCTCCGTCACATCAAAGTCACTGTCCCTACCCTGAATCCTCTTCCCCATTTCCACCATGAACATCATCCCCGTCATCATGTTAATTACCATGTCTCCATGCTTGTCGATTAACAGCAGTAAATGCGAATATGTGTAAGTGGGTTTAAAATTACTTTCACACAGCAGGACAGGAACAATTATGTTCTATCATACAATTAAGCTACACAGTGACTGTGACTAATGGATAAAATCTATTTTATGCACTGGAGGTAATTCAGCTGACCCCTTCATGCCCATCCATCTGAGGTCATCCGAGCACAGAAACTCAATTTGATTCACACACTGACCAGTACTAAATAGAAAATGAGTAGTTACTGTACATACAATTGACTGGTAATTGGATGCCAGTGTGAATTACCTGGATCAGCCAATCAGAAGCCCTAAGTAAAGGAATGGTTGAAAAACAAGATGAGCCTGTGGCCCTCAGGGACCAAGGTTGGACACCCCAGTTCTACAGGATGTTGTGAGCCTGATCAAATTTCTCACTTGTAGTGTGGCTCATACAGTATACGCTTGTCCTGAGGACTTAGTTTCAGCCACAGTGCTAATGCCTCAACAACTGAACCGACACATATTGTAGATTTTGTCAAGGAATAAAAAGGTTTTCCAAAGTTGAGTATGAAACAAATATTAAAAATATGATATTTAAAAATAACTTTAAGACATTTAATACCAGCTCTTGTAGCTGCAAACAAAGTTCAATACTCATTTCACAGAGATGAAAGGGATAAAAATGTGATACCCTTGGGAAGCCTAAGTCGCACTGAATCTAAAATACGTGTATCATGTCTGCATGCTCAAGTTCGCACAAGTTGTAAATCAGACCACAGGGGTGTGTTGGGGGTTTTCTCAGTCTGCAATACAAATGGATCACGGTTATAAATAAATAAACCCCCAAATCTCTCCCCAAAAACTACAATCATCAGTGCCTCGAGTACTGAGACTGATCTATAAAAGTACACAGTGAATTCCAATGCAGTGATTCACGATTCACGTCCTTCTAAGTATTTGTCAGACTGACCCAACATGTCATCATCCCTGACCGTATTCAAACAAGTTGGGTCGTGTGTTTTCAGGGAGATGGCGCGCTCTGGAATGCAGGGAAGAAGTGGCACAATACAGGTACTGTATGTTACAACAAACTACAGAAGGGACTCTGGAGGGCAACGTGGTTGTGTTGTACGAGTTATTCACTCTGCACAACCATCACCCGCCCAAACCATTGTCTGGCAAAAGGCAATATCCATTAATAATGTAAATCCAGCACTTTGTTTACTCAAAAATGTGTTGCAACATAATAAAGCCGCTCATTAGGTTCCCCACAAAAATGTCCCCACAGTAGCAGTTTAATGCGCCAGAACATAATTTTAGGAAACAGCGTTGACAACACACATTTTTCATGTTACATATAGTCATTTAAGTCATTGCTACGATCAAGAATATTGATTACTGCTGCTCTAAATAAACAGTAGTTAAACCAAAATCCCACTTTTAATCTGCTGCTACAGTGAAACGGCTTTATTGAAAACATTTTCCAGAGATGTTTCTATTTCTGTTTCTGTCTCTTTCTCCCGTTTTCTCCTAGTCAGTTGCTGTGTGTCCTGTTTCCTGTCAACACTGTTTATCCATGCGGTCACTGTGTGTGACCAGTTTGCTGTATAACTGTGCTACTCAGGGAGTTCTCCTGTATGTTCTGTCTCCTGCCACTTCAGCTTGTCTACAGTTGGTCACTTCAGCATCTGTTAACAGCTTCCAGGCCCTCCCTTCTGCAGATTTCTCTGTCTTTTTCGTCCTAGTGGGGATTGCACGGCGATGTAGTTTGTTCTATTTGAAATTCAGCTGTGGGGCCAATCATGTTGTTCAGGATTTAGAGTTTTAAAATAGACACCGTAAAGGAGAACCACCTCCCCAAACGATTTTGACTGGACATCTGCAAGTGCTGAACATGAGCAAACACTTAAACAAGCATTAGTTACTACACAAGCTGGATTATTAGCACAGAGTCTGGACATGCTCCAAACAAAAGCAGGGTGTGCATTAGTGTGTGTTTAAAATCAATCATCTGGATGGTCATACCAGTGCAAACGTAGCCTGGATCATGTCTTTATCATGTCCATTTGAGAGACAGAGTCGAGGTGGTGTTTTTAGAGTACATAAACAGATCACCAGCACTTTTCTACCAGTTGAACACAAGCTGGAGCTCAGTGGAGGTAAAGCTCCCAGCTTTGATCAGACACTGTGAGTGGAACAAGTTGTCTTTTTAACACATTAACAGGCCTGCTACTCACCAAGAAAAATGATGGTCTGCTTCCTGGCTGTCCTGACCCTGGTGCTTTCACGATTCACAGCCCCTTCATCCATGGCAGCCACGGGTTTCCGCAGGACCCGGATCATGGCTCGGCACATGAAGGCCACGCCGATCACCACGATCATGTACATGATGAACGCCACGAAGATGCTGACCCTGTACATGACCCAGTACTCCCTCAGGTTGGTGCAGAAAGTCAGATTCTGGGCGGGGGCGTCGGCGCGGACGCTAACGTGGCCCTGCGCTCCCATGGTGATGAGCAGCGGCAGGGCCACCAGCAGGGACACCACCCAGGCGCAGGCGATGAGGGCGGAGGTGCGTTTGCCATCCCACATCTTGTAGCGGAACGGCTTGCAGGTGGCTATGTAGCGCTCATAGCTGAGCGTGGCTATGTTGAAGATGGTGGCGTAGCTGCACGCCTCAAACAGGAAGTTGTAGATCTTGCAGGACACGTTTCCCGACGTGGACATGAAAGGGTACCAGATGGCGAAGTAGAGCTCCACCGGCATGCCGATGAAGAGCACCAGCAGGTCGGAGCACGCCAGGCTCACCATGTGATCCGTGACGTTCTTCTGCAGGTAGCCCTTCTTCCTCAGCACCTGTGTCACCCTGATGGTGATGGAGTTCCCCAGGACCCCTGTGACCAGGATCAGACTGTACAGCACCGTCATGAAGACTTTGACGGGATACGTGGGTTCAAGTTCCCTCCAGTCTTTATGGTGTCTTGTCTCCATTTCCTCATTCATGGCCACACAGTAATGGGCTCAGATTTTCCAGGTACTGATTTCCTTCCCTACCTGCAGCTTATCAGTTGTGCTGGGCGCAGTCACTGTGATTAAGAGTCCAGATCCAGGACTGAGCAGTCTACCTAGTAAACAGCTCACAGGCCTTGTTCTTTGTGTGACATTAAACACATCTTCTAAATGTCCTTTGTCTTTACCTTAAAGTCCAGTGTGTGTGGCTCCAGCCCGGGTCCATCTCCTCCCAGTTCTCATGATCATCTGCAATCTGAGACTCCTTACAAGTCCTGGTCCAGAGGCGACCGGCTTCAATCACAGGCTAAACAAAGTGTAAGGCAACACTCAACTCATACAAACTTCCCCGCCCTGCCCTCATAGCAGGGCGGTTACATATTAACCACTACCACTACTCCCACTGCTAACAGGTTGGAGGGGGGGGGGGCAGGTGACACTTCTTATCACTATGATTCATGTTCTTCCCTTTGACGTAAACCTTTTTGTTCACTTTTGCTACAACTGGAATTAGAAACATGCATATAAATGATGTTTGCAAGCTGTGTAACATAAACAGGGGAAACAACACCTGATTGTGAACAAACAAACCCACTGAAAATAGCAACTGGTGGTGGTTTCGATATGATCGTCACAGATCCTGAAAGTGACCTTCACCCAGCTGAGAATGTCCACTTAACTAAAACCATAGAGAACCATTTGGAAAGACAAAGAAGACCAGCATGGACAAGGCAGGCATCTGACTTTGAACAGGGAGTGGCATGTTTAAACAGGAGAGTTTAAACAGGAACAAGACTGAAAAAGGCCAGACACAGCTGAGCTGCTAAGCTGTGTAACCAGTCCTACAAGTTCTACCCCTATTTAATAATGATAAACAATAATAATGACAGACTTTATTTAACCCCTCGGGGAAGTTGTTGTTTGGTCAGCTGCAGTAGATGACTCGATGTCTTCTCTAAAGACACCTCGACATGTAGCCAGGGGGAACCCTGGGGTTTAAAGACGACTGCTCTACAAAATGATACTGTTGCAGCTCTTCTGATAAACTGGTTTTATGATGTTTTAAGGATAACAAATGTTAGGTTTCCTGTGAACACTGAGAAGAAAACTGACTGTAGCCATTTGTCACATACCCTGTTCTCAGAATTTCAGCAGGCATGTATCCGTCTCTGCTGTAGCACACGCATGCAGGTTGGACCTGATTAGATTAAAAACCTTGAGTGCCCTCTCACTGTGATTAAACATTGTCAGATATTGGCAATTACACCTATATGCTCTGCGTGGCATCACATAGCAAGACAGAGAGGGTCTAAAATGAAGAAGAATTAAAGGCTGATTGTTCATTGACTGTTAATGAAGCCTCTTAACTTCTCCCTCTGATCTCATATGGACTGTGTGCTGTGACGTTCACATGCCTCAATCTACCGTGCATAACATGGGACGTGTGTGTGTTACACATCACTTTGAATGCACGCATGAGTAAGCAATTGCCTTCGTGACTTTGACTGAAATAAACCCACATTGGGTGAGTCACACACAAAAGGGGCTTAACTAATGCCTGGTTGTTTACAGGAAGAGATAAGGGAATCTGTGAGCCTACACAGAACTTCCTAACGTATGTCTACATTATGAAAAAAAAGGAAAAGAAAGAATTTCAAGGAAATAATAATAATAATAACAATGAAAAATACTTTATTGATCTCCTTGGGGAAATTGTTGGGAAAAGCCTGTTTACTTCACGTCTCAACTTGCCACTGAAAAAATGTAAAGAGCCACTGCTTAAAATGCCTCAGGGGGAAACGTGCTCTATACTTTTTACAGACTGTGAAATGCATTCATGTCGCAGCACACTGGAGTCAACATTTAGGCTATTCTAAACGCCACAGTGATGATGTACGAGGTGAGTATGCTGTGTGCGGGCAGGCATTCAGCAGCACAGCTGGTGTTTCTGTTTGTCCTCTATATTTAACGATCTAAGCTTTACCTGAAAAAATGTGACTGATGGTAACATGGAGCAGGGGTGGGGAGCCCATGCTCCTTGAGGGCTTGAAGATAGCAGCTACACAGCAAATCGAGGAAATCAGCAGTGAGTGGGGCAGGGAGAGTTGGAAAAGTAGCAGGGCAGCAGCCTCTTGGTACAGATGAGTGTGTGGTCAGGAGCTAATAACAAATATGTGTAAATGAGAACAAAGAAGAAATGCTGCTGTTGTTACATCTTAGCATTTACTATATCTCTTCAGAACAAATAAGGTCCTGTAGAAATACGAGGTTTAAAAAGATATGTTTTAATAGTGCAGTGTAAGTAAGAAACCAGACTTAATGACAGGATAATTCAAGGGCTTAGGTTGATAAAAAGGAAAGTTACTATCACAGGCTTTTTATGGGCCTTGTTTTAGATCTTAAATTATTTAATGGCATTTAAAAGACAAAGAAACTGCTCCGATTATAAAAACATGATAAAGAACCTGAGAAAGGAAAACAAAAAAAAAATCATACCCACAATTTGAAGCACCACTGATAAAAGACGATAAATGAATTATCTTTTGAAGTCCGTGCAGACAGCAAATCAACTAATCATCCTAAAAACAAAAAGCTTCCACACCTTCAGTGGTGTCAGAAGGTGGGACTGATTGGCAAAACACAGCAAGTGCAATCACGAACAAGACCACAAACCAGTTTATGTCACTTAAAGTGCTCAACCTGTGGATTCACCCCAATACCATGGTTATTACTTCCTCCACTTCAGATGTCCAGTCAGTGGTGAGTGCGACAAAGAAATTGAGGCTATACACACATCTGACATTTAACGGGATGGTTAATACAACACTGACGTTTCACCTTCAGATGTAGAGTTCACATCCCGGCTTACGTGACAGACATTAAGGCTGCTAAAACAAAGGCTTTTCCTCATCACGCAAAACCACAGTAGTAAATATAACTGAATAACAGATCACATACAAATCCCCCAATTAATGTGACATAATCTCAGTTTCAAAGTAAAATGCTGCTTTGCACTGCCTCTGGCAGCTATCATTTACAATAATATGCCCAATATAAACGGATATATAACCTCAGGATAAATCTGTAGTGGTCATCTGAATGTCACATACATTAAACATCATTACTCTGCTAATATTTCACTGTCTACAGTATTTACACCCATTTTAAAAATGAAACTGCTCGTTTCAGCAGACGATCGTTATTGCAGCAGGGCGGTCTCTAGCTTATAGCGGAAGACTTTCTGTCAGTTCTTACTCGAACACAAGAATGACGTTCCTGTCACAGTTTGACTTCATGATCCAGCACTGTCAGAGGAATGAGAGCAAACAAGAAAAGTTGGTGGTTTGCAGAATGTGGCGCTTTCTTCTTCAGCCACAGTGTGATTTCACGTTTTTCTTCTCCCAGCATCCGAGTAACAAAGTTTTCCTTGATGAAAAAAGGTAGACTGCTTTGTGCCGAGAGATGTAGAAAATGTTGAACCAAATTGAGATAGTGTTAGTATCACCTGAAGCTCTAAAGGAAATGGAAAATATCTCACTACACAGAGAGGTCGGTTTAAATGAATCCTGTCATTACCCTCGCTGCTGAGGCTGGGTAACATTAATATGGAACTGCACATTCTAATTCCATCTGATTGTTGTCCATAAAACCATTACAATAACTCCTACGAATCCAGATCCACTGAAATTAGTCACGGTGCAGCAGAACATTGAAGGTAATTCAAGGTGGTGCTTCACTAATATGTTGCCTTGGTGATACTAACACCATCAGGAAAGACTGGGCTTGCTCTCTGAGTATGAAAGTGGACATATAGAAATGCACTTTCTGCTGCGCACTTCCAAAAGCAGCGAGGTTTCAAACATGAGAGCACTGTCCTTCCTGCAATAATGATGCAGCTGGTCCACCTCCGTTAGTGTTATGATAAAATGTACCGTTTCTTTTGGTCATGCGACGTTCCTAATCATAGTGAACGTCCAGCACCTTGAGTACCATAAAGTTTCTTTTAGCACAAAAAATATATATAAAAAAAAAAAAAGAGTAAAACCACAATCTCAGCCTGTGATGACTGAAATGTGAGTATTTCCTTGATAGAAAAAACAGACAGGTTGTCTCAACACTGTAGAAAATAAATAGTTTTCATAGGAGGCACTCGCGTAGTTCAATGTCTCTGGAAGCTTCCAGATTGTCAGCTCAGCGGGATCCACATTCACAACCCTGGGAGATAATAAACAAATAAAAATATATATTACAAGTCAATCTGGATTTGAACCTTTCTGTTTGGAAGTAAAATGACAGATATTCGAATAGCTGAGTAAATAAAATATACAAATACAGATGAATTATTTAGAATTTAGGATCTTTGTTACATTTTAAAATAGCTTCAGACTCAATTATTCTGCTTTACCATTGTGAGGCTCTGTGGCTTTTCTTTTTTTAATATATAGAGTTATGAATTAAAGATCTTTAGGTTGTTGACAAACAGTGACAAAACAAGAAATGCAGCTCTGGCAGCCCAGGACAGATGTTTTTAGTATGTTTAGACACGGTATAAGCTAGTTAAATTCAATTAGTTAACTGAAACAATAATCAAAAGGTTAATCGCTAATGAAATAATCGTCAGTTGCAGTATCAAAGTGGACACACAGACGTGCACACACAGTTATCTGCTCCTCCATTAGGCACCACATACCCAGCAGACTGGCTTAAATCTGCCCTAAATTACACTGTTTTCATTCCCCACTAACGCTTCTATTAGAAACCACATGCTGAGTTCAAAATCTCTCTCGGCCCTGCTGGCAATTACTTTGCGGGTTTGGGAAGCAGATGAGAAAAGCTTGACTAAACCGATGAATTGTGAAGAGACTTCACCGGGAGGCAGACTTTGTGGAGAAAGTCGGCTCTGATCAAAAATATTTACGTGACATTCGTGTTGTTGTGCTCGTCTTCTGTTCCTCTGTCTCAACACTACGTCAAAACACTGAGGGCATCAGACAGTTTGACAGATGTTCAAGATAACCAACTACATGAAAGCAGGGAAAGCAGTTACCTTTTACATGGTGTCTGACCTCTGGATCATGAACAGAAGCTTCCTTCGCTGGGGGAGACGGTGTGTAGAGGAATAAGGCTTTCACACTGCTCACTGTCTTCTGGTAGTCTATAGGTGGAGGGAATGAGGTGTCAATCATCATCACAGCCATTACCTTGACAACTACCATTATAATAATCATCTCTCACAAACGGGAATAAGCATTCACAGAAGAATAGAGAGCATAACTGCTGTAGCGTTTAGTCAGTCAAGCATGTACGTCTGATTACAAACGCAACTTAGCGAGTCTGTGAGCCACAAATGGAGTCCATTGTCCTTGTGAGAATGTCAGAGAAGAAAAGACTTGAAGTGTGTCAGAGTTGAGATCAAACCATTTTAAAACACCAAAATACATCTAAACAACACACAGTAAACTGACCTTTTTAAAAGATTGGACTGAAAAACTACAGACACTTTCTTAACACTTTGTGGTTTAGATCGTAAAACTCTCATTTAACCCATCAGTCTACGCTTAATGACATTATTTTAGATGTAGATGTAACTGTTTAACAATAGTATTCAGACTCTTTAATTCAATACTGTGTAGAAGCCCCAATGGCAGCTGTTACAGCTCCAGGTCTCCTCATGCTTCTCACACTTTGATTCAGGCAGCTGATCCTATTCTTTCTGACAGTTCATCTCAAGCTCCAGACTGGATGAGAAGAGTCTGAAATGCCATCTTCAGGTCTCTCTACAGATGCTCTATCGAGTTTAAGTCTTGGCTTTGGCTCCAACATTGTCTTGGCTGTATGGTTTGGATCATGGTCATACTGAAAGATTAACCCTCGCCCTATCCTCAGGTCACAATGTAGTCAGGAGCAAGTTTTTTCTCAAGTTCCTCTCTGTATTTAGCTGCATTCAGCTAAATACCCTCACTTCTGAGCAGTGTCCCTGTCCCTGCCTGGGCTTCTGATATGATCTTCTGATCAGTCTAGAAACAACCTTTTCTCTCATGCAGTTAGAATCATTTATATGGTGCGGGAAACAAGTATTTTAAATGGAAACATTTAAACATTTTGTTCATTAAGCAGGTTTCCGGTGCAGCTATCTACATTGATGTTAATTCAGTGGTTCTGTCACAGCTTGCCAAACAAATAATAACCACCAATCAATAGTTATACAGTACAGTATGTATTAAATATAAATGACACAGGAAAACACACAGTAAGGTGAAGCACGTTTTTTTCACCTGTGCAGGGTTAGTGCATGTGTCTATTAGTACTTCCACTCTTTTGAAAAAGGGTTAGCTGTCTGTGAAAAACAGCCGTTATTATGCTGTTACCCCAGAAACATCTGATGATGGGTAGAGGCGAAGAGCTTTCCCAAGACCTTCACAACAAGTTTGGTGAGCAGCATATGAATGATTCAGGTTACAGACTGAACTTTTTATCCACAAGAGGAATATGCATCACACCACCAGGCATTAGGAAAGTTAGTCAGAGAAGCCGGCCGAGCTTCAAGGACCATCACTTTGCCATTATGATGTCCATGCACCATCACACTATTAAGACTCCACTACTGAATAAAAGACGTGTTTGGAATTTTATCATTTCTTTTGCTATGTTGCCTTATTGACTTACCACCAATGAATGGATTTAATCTTATGTGAATAGTCAAAATGGAAATATGTCAAAAAAGGTCACATATTTCTAAACTTATTTCCCTCATGTCATATGGCACCCTCCAAGCAGACTGTGGCTGTATGCCATGGTCAAGAGTTAAGTAGTTTTAGTTTAGTTTTTGAATTTAAATCAACTATCATAAAACATATACAGTATATTTATATACTGTAAATTAACACATAAGAGCAATATAGTATACACCCAGTCCTACATAAAGATGAATCATTGTTTGTGTGTGATTGCAATCTGCTCAGGGACTAAACAGCATTGTATTATCGTTTAGGAAGCATCTATGTTTACTTAATTTTCTCTCCTTTCAGTTTGGTTTTTCTTGAAAGATTTAACTGAATGCAATTCTCATGGCAATAGAGACGCTTATCTCAGTTGTACAACTGCACTTTGCCAAACAAATGTGTTCTAATGGATTAATTAATGGATTAACTGTTCCTAGTATGGTTCTGCAAATCTGTGTTTTTATAGTATCTAGAAATGTGCTGCTCCTGAATAATTCTAAACACTATTAAACAATTTCTTGAAAATAATCAGTAGTAAAGTAAGCTTGTAGCTATAGCAGAATGTTAGTATGTAGCAAAAGGATAGATGTGATTACTGCATTCAACTGCTTAGCTACATTAGCTACATTCCACAAGGAAGTGATGTCACATAAAAGTCCAGTGTGTGAATCAGGGTGTACCTCTGAATGCGATGTTTCCTGCAAATAAAGGCGTACACTCTCCTCAGTCCCAGCAGGACAGGGTCCCAGTTGTTGTAGTGGCATAAGAGCGTGGCGATGAAAAAGGAGAGGAAGACTGGGACTGCCCCAACAAAAAACAGCCACGAGAAACGTACCTATACGCACAAGAAGAAAAAGTTAAACTAGTTAAAACCACTGTCATTACTTTCCTTTACTAAAGAGTTTTTTTTCTGTTTTCAAGGAAACAGATAAAATAAATAAATAAAACAAACCACTATTTAAAATCAGTGAACTAGCTGTGTTGAAACCTCCCAAAGAAACAACGTGGACAAAATGTCCAATCAAAACCCTAACAACAAAAATAAGCATGTAAGAACTAATTTGAATCAAATTTTTTAAAAGCTGCTGCTTCCAGTTCAGTGTAAGTAGATGGTATGAAAAACTTACTTTCTGCATGCAAATATCTGCCAATATAGAAAGTGGAATGGTGAGACTCAACGCCAGGGTCCCGATCAGAGATGATGTGAGGAAACAGCCCCTGTGGACAGACACCAGCGTCAACAGTGATCGATTCCTTCCACAAAACATGATGTGATGATTTATTGTCACAATTGTGATCAGAATCAATTATGGGTCCTGTGCTCACCAGAGCCAGAGGAACTCTGAGAGAACCGTTCCGATGAGGCCATTAATGAGGATGTAAGTCCACACCAGCTGGCTGGGAAGTTCAAAGGCCTCGAAACCTGTGTAGTGAAGGAGGAGGAAGCCCGGCCACAGCAGCAGCAGGTTGAACAGACCCACAAACCCTGAGAGAAAGACAGCAGCTGCAACTTAAGACAGCTCTAAAGCTAACTTTGGCAGCCCTAAAAATAAAACTTCTTACGGGGATCTCAAATGTTCTGGTTACCAATTGTTTTACAGCATGATAGAGTGAAGACAATGTTAGCAACTGAGATACCTACAACAACTGTTAGTACATTACAAAAAGATTGTCCTTATCCTTAAATGTACTGTACAGAGCGTCTGCTTACCAAAGAACATGGGAATGTCAAGCTTATCCTCTCGATCCACTCGTCTCTTGATCATTACGATGTAGAAAGCATACAGTACCGCCCCAGCCAGTGACCACAGAGAACCTTCATGAAAATTGCATTATGTCATTATCTTTGGAAAGTTGGATTTGAAACTATATTAATTACACAACACTGAATAGAAAGAGGGACTTCTACTTCTAACGAATTTCCCCAAGGCGATCAATAAAGTATACATTATTATTATTATTATTATTATTATTATTATTACTTGCTGCCTCTGTACTTACCTATGACTCCTTTCCCATCAGGGTTGTCCATGCTGGAGAGACTCACGAGGGCAACACCCCCCATGCTTAACAAAGAGATAAAGACAATACATGAACTGAGAAGTAAACAAAGCTATTTATGCTACTGTTGCCATTTAGTTTAGAAATAAGAACAATAATAAGAAAATATTTTACACATTTATAATAAATGCAAAGCATCTGGCCTGATTCAGTCCAAAGGTAAGAAAATCGGCTTAACAGCACCTCCAAATATTGGCCAATTATTGAACTTGGAAGTCCAGCACATAATCCCCATAAAAGGACAACATAACTTTTTTCCTATGTGAAACTAAGCTAATGACTTGTAGCTAAAGCTTCATATTTAGCATATAAACTCTCAATAAGAAAAACAAACATATTTTCCAATGTTAAACTGCTCCTTTAATATTAATGGTCTTAATGTTTTGGCTGAAGCCTGGCTAACAGTCACAGTAAAGCAAATCATGAATTATCTTTAATTCTCTGTCTACCAAACATTTTGTAGAAATCTATCCAAATGGGCCAAAGGAAATAACATTTACACCAAAAGACACAGCCCTGCATGATTTTCATTTGATTTTATTCAATCAGACATCAGAGCGCATTATCAGAAAAGCTGTTCTGTGTTCTCACTGCTTTGCTACTTATCATGGGCCACTTTGGGAGAAAATTACTGTGAGAAAATTACAATGTGTGTTTCAGAATCTGATCAGTGTGATGGGTTTAAATGTGGAGCTAACAACACTCAACAAGAAGAGTGTTGGTTTTGGTAGGTACAAATATGAGGCAGTGTATTCAGAGGAGCAAATGCAGCAAGAACAAAGAGAGGACATGTTGATAATAATAAAATGATAAAATATCCCCAGTCCAGTTTAAGTCCTTGCCTGATACAAGAACTCTTGACAATGATGAAAACTGAATTTCAAGTAGCAACAACTTCTTCCAAAGTGGACAAACAAACTGAAATCTAAATGCAAAGCATGGAGAGATGCAAATGCAAAACCATGCATTTCACTCATGCAGATATACTGAACTAAAACCTCCCAGCATGCCCTTCTTTACTCGACTACCAACGCTTACCTGAGAGCCACAGCCAGCAGTTTGGACAAAGTGAAACGGTCGCTGCTGTTGCTGGGAAAAATGGCTGCTAAGATGAGCGTAAACAAGCCTGAAGAGGGAAAGGTGATAGAAAATTCAATCATTAAATTGAAGATGGAGAAAGATCCATATGACTACTATTACCAAACGTACACTTGCCATTTTCCCTTTTCCCCATTCTAATGTACAGTAGTCTCAACTTTACATTTAACTTATTATAATACAGAGAGAGGGAGAGTTACCTGAGGTTGATGACAGAATGTTCACAATGGCAACCTGTGTGTTGGACAGGGCTTCCTGATAGGACAGATTAGCCAAGAACCACTGCAAAACAAACAGTAGCAATAAAACCACACCACCTACTGAAGTATTTACCACAAGCCTCGACTCACTGATCTCTCTCTGCTTTGTGTGCCTAAACATCTCTTTCCTTATTGGTTTTTCTGTCACCTCTCGGCTATCACACAGAACTTCTAAAAAATGTTTAATGGGAAAAGTAAAAATAATTTTCTTAGTACATTTCTCAAATTTTGCAAGGTTGACCAAACAAATGTTTATGCCTTTAATATTTCTTCATTCTGGTCTAAGACGATGAGTCACTAATTTAATTATTAATTATTATTATTTCTAAGCCTACATGAGTGATGTTAGTTTTGGCTCATAAACCGCTGCTCTCTGCTAGATCACATAATTGTAATGTGTCAAAAAAACAGTTGTTGTTTTTTTAAGTACAAGGAAAACACTGTGGTTGCCATCCAGCCTGCAAATAACACAAAACTCCTTAATCATCAGATGGTGGGTGCGGTAACAAATGAGGTGGAAGCTGTATAAGGGAAGCAATGCAGCAATAAAGCTTGAGATGTGAAACATCTGTAAACGGCTGAAAGAAAGAATTACAGACATGTTTGTAATGTCTTACAGACACACATTGTGTGTTTTGGTGAGAAATATGTAATGTTTCTGTTATGTATTAATGTATAATGTTCAACAGTTACCTTAAAACTAGATGCAACATCTTCATATTGCTATTAAAGAAATTGTTAGTGTAAAGTTTAGAGGCTGCATTGATGAATGGTAGATGAGAATCTAGGAAAACATTCTTGTTTAACCACTTGTAGCAAAACAAGAATCTATGGAAAGTACAGTATTTGTTAGCTCTAAAAGAATGACACTGTACAGGCTACATGGTGATTAGGTATATAACAATTCTGCAAATGTACTGTTTGCTGGAGACCTTAGTTCAGTTGATAATTCTTTTTTTTCCGTTGAATCAGTTTTGGTCTTGGTGTCAGAACTGTTGCACCTCTAAAGCTAATCGATCAGCTACAATGACATCTACAATATACACTGTCCGTCCCAAAAAAAGTCACCACCTGGATTTTACTAAGCAAATAGGTAGTGGTTGTAATGGGTGCATCAGGGTGAATGTGATGCACCCATCATGCCTAATGCCTCCTTTACAAGCCTGTGGGGGCAGTGCTATGATCTGGGGTTGCTGCAGTTGGTCAGGTCTAGGTTCAACAACGTTATGTGTCCAGAGAATGAGGTCAGCTGACTACCTGCATATACTGAATGACCAGGTTATTACTTCACTGGATTTTTTTCTTCCCTGATGCCTGAGGCATATTCCAAGATGTCAATACCAGAATTCATGGGGCTCAAATTATGAACAAGTGGTTCAGGGAGCATGACACAACATTTTTACACATGGCTTGGCCACCACAAAGTACAGATATCAACCCAATTGAGAATCTTTGGGATGTTCTGGAGAAAACTTTGTGCAGCGGTCCGACTCTCCCATCATCAATACAAGATCTTAGCGAAAAATTAATGCAGCTCTGGAAGGGAAAAAATGTTGAGACATTGCAGAAGCTTATTGAAACAAAGCCACGGCAAATGCATGCTGTAATCAAAGCTAAAGGCGGTCCAATGAAATATTGAGTGTGACTTCTTTTTTGGACAGGCAGTGTATATTTTGATTTCTTTTCAGAACCCCTTGTTGTTAAAAAGATTAATACAGCTTTAGGTTTTTTTAGGTTTCTAATTCACAAATTGTAATTCTTGTTTTCCATCAGCTTCTATCTTCTATCATTCAGAATAGAAAATATATACTATATAATGCATCAATGAAAGAATTCAAAATCAAATCAAAAAGCACCACATATTCAGAAAGAACATTTTAATCTTAATACAAACTGAGAATCTGAATATCTCTGCTGATGGTATCTAGATAACTTCTCTAAATTTATCTGTATGGCTCATGTCACAAATTTATTGTGAATAACCTTTGCTACTGAAAGCATCATTTTTTTCCCTTTCATTTTTTAAAAGGCCCTATAAATTTGATCATACTTACACTGTAAAGGTGGTTTCTCTGTTAATAAAACAGTATAGGCTTACATATAACTCTCTCTATAGCTCTACATATTATTTTACATTATATGTATCCAACATTACATGTGAACGATTCCTGATGATTTATACTCACCACAAAGCAGAAGAAGAAGCTGATTTTGGCCACATCAGTGATAGTTAACTTTCCCACTGTGCGCAACATAGCTTCATGGTCCTTGGCAGCTGGGTAGGACATGCGGGACAGCTTCGCCTCCAGGGCTTGTGTAGAGGGCAGCTGACGCACCTCCATGATATTACTAAAACGCACCCGGTGCTTTTTAGAAGCTGCTGCAAGGCAGGAATGGAGAAAGGTGTGAACTGATGGAAGCAGGGAAAAACTGTTTGATAGATAGCAAAAGATAAAATGTACTTTTGAGGCTTTATTTGCATTTGCAGCAAAACCATCACTTTTAATAGAAGTGCCAAATATATCAAACCTTGAAATTTAAATCCTACTAATAATCCGGACTTTAGAGTAACACTGCCTGTCAGCCAGTTCTATAAAAGGAGGTCATTTATATCTTTCCTGAAGGGCATCACTTAAACCAAAAGAATCATCATTGTTTTCAATTGTTGCCAAATGCTGTCAAGACAGAAGAGAGTGATTATCCTGTGATGGTGCAAGAACAAATGAGATGAAAAAAAGAATCTGATGGTCACTGAAAAGGACAGAGTGAGGTTTTACATGTAAAATATCTTTTCAGTGGCTACAAACACTGACATGTTTCAACAGTTTGCCACTGCCATCTGGTGTTCACTTTTCTTTTTTCATTGAAGTGAAGCTGTCCATCATGTTTATTAAAATGTAGGCATGCTCACAAGAAAACGTGAAATATACTCACAAGATTCACAGTCTTCAATTAAACAATTTGAGCGTTCAGCAGATACATCCTGGAACTTCACTGGTACATACAGTGGTTCACTCTGCACAACAGTGACAAAGAAATGTACATTTGTTTAGGAGTTATAAACTGTTAAAACTTGTCATAGTCACTTCACAGGTAAAAGTTGTAAACAGCATATTACAGATAGAGCCATCAGTTACTCTGAAAATAAAAAACTTACCAAACAGTTGTTCACAGTGGTGTCAGTGGTGCAAGGTGCAAAGTAAGCCTCAGCATCAGCAAACTGCAGAGAGATGCAATTCAAACAATCAGAACAGTGAGTTCTGAATTTCTGCTGCAGTGTCTATATTTGCCTCAAGGCCATTTACACATTCAGCTCATCTTAAAAGAAAACATTGAGTGCTATATAACCCAAAGGGTTAGGGCAAAAAGGATCATCAGCAGCCTCTAACTGAACTTAAACACAGATTATTTGGCTACTAATAATTATGACAGAACTGTCTTTTTTTGAAAATGGAAGCTTAGTCGGGCTTTTGGCAATTAAAAAAGGGTCATAATCTATGATTTCTAAATATATGTCAACTTCCTGCTTCTGCAGCAGAAGCCATTGTTTGTCACTCTGTAGCATGGATGTTGTCTACAGGAATAAAAATAACCTTTAAACACACTGACCCCATGTGGTGAGAGTGTGATCTGTCTACTTACGAACGCAGAGTGCCGGCGTTTCAGAGTGCCTGTGCACTGCTGCCTCCAGGGCCGCCACAACAGGAAACCCAGCAAATATAGCACAAACATGGAGGTCTTGGTGAATGTGCTGAAGAATGGTTTGTTGTACTCCTGTCGCTTAAAAATGTACTGCGGGGAGGAATCAACAGGAGAAGCTGTTAGGTTAGCATAACCACTTTACTGGCTGAACAGCATGTGATCAAAACAATTCTGCCTTTATAGGTCTGTGCCCTAAATTCAGAATAAATTAACTGATAAATAACTGAGAATAAAATAAATAAATAAAGCATACCAGTGTAAAAACTAATTATACTGACTCAATCTAATTTGATAGTTTATACTTTCACTCCACTACATGACAGAACGCTGTCACATTATTATGTAGAAAACTGACTGAGAAAAATTCTTACTGAGGTTAGCTCAGAAGAGGCTACCCAGATGACATCCACCAACAGGAGTATCACCACCCCCAGGGCCATTCGCTTCCGCTGGGTTGCAGAGCTGCCCTGAGAGCTCATCCGGTTCATGATGAACACCCACTCCATTAGGACACTGCAAAGAGACAGGCACGAATGACATCTTCAAGACAAGCTCACTATTATTCTTATTACTAATTAATCATTTTTTTTAACTAGAAAGTGACACTGTGCCAACATAAGTCAACCAACACAATACAACAATATTACAGTCAGTAAGATCTGTCTCATTTTCATCTCTAAATCTTGGATTCATTCAAATATTCTGAATGACTGCAGAATGATTTGAACTGACATATGTGATGTCCGTCTAACCCTTCAGGGCAGGTACAGTGACCACAAACTCCAGTGTTACATCCAAGTCTGGCCCACTGTTGAAGAATCAACACAGCCTTCAATTAAATACCTCTTAAAGCAATAAGGGGGAAGGTAAATGAAAGTCAAGAAATAATTTAAAAAAGAAGAAGCACATGCTAAATTCCTGTAGCAGGACTGGAAGAAACCTCCAAGCAATTTGAGCTACACTGCTCTACACACCTGTTAACTGGAAGCTTACAGATCAACCGAAGGGATTCACCGTTTAAGTAAACCTGCCAGTAAAACAATGGCAAACGCAGTAACGCCGTGTTGTTTTCAAAGCAAATACCTATGACTCCAGCTCAGAAAACAACAGTGGAAATGTTGCCACTCGAACAAGAAACGATACGTGACTCTAAAGCCACCAAAACCGAACAGCTCGACCTTCCTTGATGGTTAAATGTGATTGTGGCAGTAGGCTACAAGCTAGCTAGCTATATGTCTACTGTGGGTAACTGGAAGCATTGCAGTGTATTGTATACAAGTCTAGCTAACTGTAAGTTATAGATTCAAAGAGTTTGCTATTAACAGGCGACATTCTGGATGTAAATGTTTAGCTGTTAAGTGTGAAGATCTTGTGATTTGGTCGCTTCCTTAGTCCACGGACGCTAGTGAAAATAATGTGTAAGCTAGCTGCAATTAAATTGCATTCACAGGGTAACAAGTAATGCTGTAGGATGCTCTGTGTTTCAATGTGTAGTTAACGCCACTTCCAACAGCTAGCTAGTTAAAAATCTGCTATTTATCTGGTTTCCTCTAGCGAGTCCTACGTTTAGCTACTTGTTTTTCAAATAACTAACGTTGACGAGCTAACTGTAGTTGATTAACGTTAAGTAAACAACCACTTAATAAAAGTGGTATTTTTACCTGAATGCAGTGAGATGTCATTTAGGGTGCGCCATTATTCTCTTGCACTGTCATATGTTGTGAAAATATCAATAAAACTACAGTTTTTACGATAAAAGTCTTGACAGCCCAATGGTTGTAAACATTAGTACAGCCTGCCCTCTTCATTATCAGGTGACTAGCTTATGTGATGCAAAGCTTTCTGGGATATGAAGTCTTCAAGTGACACAATGCAAGACCTCTAACAGCCTAAACGCTTGAACAGCTGTGTATACAGTGATATGGCCTTATATCTCTATAAAGCTACATTCACTTATGTAGATTTATACATTTATACATAAACATTTTACATATTGCTTTTACTCTGCACATAAAAATATTCCTCTTTTATTGTATTAATATTTTTTGTTTGTTTTGTACAGAAGTTGTTAAAATGCATTGTAATACATGCAGAATATGAATGCACCAAAATATAACAACATGGCTGTACAGAAATTTAAAAAATATTAACAAAAACCTAATTCCCCACAACGTAAGCCATCAGTGAAGATTTAGTAGTTCTGCATTACATTTATTATTAATTTTACCCAAATATAAATCATGGGATATGTCTTTTTTTTTTCAGGCAGAATCATTTGTCTAGGGCCAAAGTTTCACTAGGAACACTATTTAACAGCACACTGCACTGCATGTAGTATCCTGGTAGTGCCTCTCCCCTACAGTTTTACCAGATCTACCATAATCATCATATTTGTGAGATCATTTAGCTCTGTACTATGTATAGTTTAACAAGTAAGTTTAACAGTAAATAAAACATCATATCTATTCTAATGCCACCCTCACCCTAAACATAACTTTTTTGCCCATTTCTATTTCAGAAAAGACTTTTATGTCTCTGTATGGACAATAGCCACATGTATTATTATTTTATTTTAGTCATCCTTATATATTTGAAATAGCTGAAGCACAATATCGTACCTTGAGCAAGTCGGAAAGTTCTACACTCTCAGATAAGTGAAGGGATCCACCTGAAACTTTCTATAAAAGTCAGCAGCTCAGGTGATAAAATAAGAAAGATAAAAAATGGTTAGTAAGAAAACATATTACATCAAGTATCTGGCTGATTAGATGTAATAAAAAAAAACTTTATACAACAACATGGGTTTTCTTTATATTAGCATTTTCTCACATTCTGTTTGTACAAACCTTGTTGTCCACAGTGTACAGCAGCAGCTCAGGTGGAGTAAGACAAGAACAGAGAACAGCAAATTCTGCTCAGTGAGGCAAATAATTTTTGAGTTCAAATTTACACACAGAAAGAAAAACAAAGAAAGAAAAAGTATGTAGCTAGTTTACAACAACAAATATAAATATCAAGGTTTTTGTATTGTATCTAAATCAAATTTTATGTGCTTTGCTTCTTGTAAATCTTGAATTAATTAAATAAATATTTCCATCGACTGACATTTACTCATTTTTAAAATGTATTTTTTTAATGACTTTATTAAAAATCATACACTTATTTTAAATTAACTGAACAACTGTAGCAATATTGTTTTACAACCTTTTCTGAATTAAACATAACAAATTCTTGTTCTTAAACATACTTGGGGTTTCCTTAAAGTTTTGTGTCTCTGTCTCTGGTGCTGATTAAGTGACCTGAAGTAGGAGGCAGTAAAGAGACACAGGCCCAGACAACCTGACATATGAATCCACCCACCACACAAATTGCTTTTGAAGAAACAACGATTAGTTACAATATTTACTTTTACAATAAAACCAACAGCTAAAAATAAGAACTTAGATTGTTTCTAACCCCTGAGGCAGGTGCCTGCTGGATGTGTCCAGAAGGTGGCGTCTGTATCTGAGCTGTGTGCTCACCACCACCAGCACCAGCAGCAGCAGAAGAAGAAGAGCGACACCGCTTCTTCAATTAAACATGGCGGCTTCCTTTACGCACTAGCAGAGTTGTGTTAACTGAATATGCTAAAGCTATTAAATTTATAAGGTTGTCACATCTGTCATATTTAATTGCGGCCACTGTGTGTTTAATGGTAAGTGGCTGTGACTTTTCTGTTTATTTAAAGTGTAACCTTAACAGCTCCATGCTTAGCATTGTGGTTAGCAGTGGTAACGTTAGCGCGCTAACTAGTTAGCCGAGAGAGAATGTGTTGTTGATTCATACAGTTGGCTCTTGTTATAGTTATTAAAGGGTTATTATCAATGGTTTTTACTGTTATACGGCTTAATAATGTCTCACGTGTGTGTGTATATGTATATTCGGTAGCTTGTAGCACGTTATCTTAAACCTCGCCAACAAACATAGCTAACAGTCTGAGCGTCATTGTAATAACTCTTAGTGGAATTAATTACAGCTACTTAAGAATTTATTCATTTACGTCGGGTTTAGGTCTCATTGTTTAATAGTGTTTTTGAAGGCTATGTTATCTCTTCAAAGTGACGGAAGCAGAACAGCAACATCATGGAGTTTTCTGCAGAAGGAGGAGGGGCTCAAATCCCCCATCTCATCGACATGACCACCAGTGAAAAGGTAACTCTACGTTGTTAACATCTTAATACTGTATTGTATACATAAGGAGATATACAGATGATCCACAACACTAACAACACCTGGTGGTTTTAAGGATTGCAACTTCATTTCCCGTCATACTCCCGTTTTTCTGTTGATCATAGCAGCTTTTAATTTTTCCCATGCTGCCTCTTAATAATAAATATAGTTAATATAGTGACTGATATGTTTAGATTGACATACCGATGTATACACAATACAGACTATTTATAGCTCCCCTTGGAGCTTTAGATGAACTGCAATCCCTGCACAATTCTGCTTGTTTTTTTCATATAATTTAAGTTAAAAAAAAAAAAAAAAAACTACTCCTGAGAACTTCTTCATACATGTGGATTTGCTGGCAGATATGATTCACAAAACTGTGCCCAGTATGAAATAGCATGAAAATTCATTTATTTAGGTTGAAAATTAAAGAAGGTTTACTTAAAAGTTCACTTGAACATTTCTACATTTGCAAAAAGGGTTTCCTCTTAGTGTTGATCATCTAAAAGGCAGGTATTATACTTGAGGTGCTTTAGTTTAGATGGCTAACAGGGGTTTATTACACATAGAGACACTAAAATAAATATTGAGATAAAGACGAGTTACTTTGGTTTGTTACTCCTTTCCAGGTGGTGGATCTCCTGAATCAGGCTGCTCTGATACCCACAGATGAGAAGTTGACTGTGCTCAAACAGGTTTGTGATCTGACCTCTTTAAATCAATTTTTCACAGAGTTCAGCAACCACGTTTCAATAGAAATCAGTTTCCTGATCATAATCTTCTGGTCCAGTGTGTACTGGGAAATGATCCACTTAGCCACAACTGTATAAAGCAGTACATTTGTACATAATTATACTGTATATAATAATTCTTAGGTCCAGGAGCTCATCATCAACAAGGATCCCTCTCTTCTTGACAATTTCTTGGATGTAAGTGAACCTTCATGCAGCTTTCGTAATTAATTTGTTTGACTTAGAATGTGCATGATAATGTATAAGCTATATGAAATTTGAAATGGTGCACTGTGCACTTGATGTGACTGAAATTGTTGATGCCCTAATAGAAAAGTGTTTAAATTTAAATTATTTTGTCATTCCCATCTTCATGCTTTTGCTGACCAGAAATTATACTGTCAACAGATAAAACAAAATTTCTAACATTTTGGTCCCTTAACTTCAGTGTTCACAGAAGAATGAGGAATATCACCACATTTCAGAGATAAACAATGTTTTAGAATGGAAGGGCATGAATTCTTTTAGAGACATCTGTATATGAACATGATAAATTCAAAATGTAATTTATAAATCTTCTGCTGGTTCTTCGTCCTGTAGGAGATGATTGCTTTTCAGACTGACAAGTCTATTGAAGTAAAGAAATTTGTCATTGGCTTCATAGAGGAAGCATGGTGAGTGACAGACAAGTGTACCAGCCTGATGACTGTCAGTTTTGTGTCCACAAATGAAAACGTGTTTTTCAATTTTCTCAATCACTGTTTTGTTTTCTGCAGTAAAAGGGACAATGAGCTTCTTGTCAGACTTATTGCCAACCTGAACATGCTGCTAAAGGATGAAAGTGTGAATGTGGTGAAGAAAGCCATCCTCACACTCACCCAGCTCTACAAAGTTACTCTCCAGGTATATACAGTAACATAGGTACTCACACTTGCAGATTATAGATTTGTCTGATTTGCCTCAAGGAGGAAATTCCATAAATCTTTTAAAATAAAACGTTTTTTTTTTTTGTTTGTTTTTTTTTCTAAGAATAGTTATTAAGATAAGTTAAGATAACACTATATTGAATATTCACATGTCACAGCAGCAGCTCCTGGTGGATTCCGGGCCCTTTGGGATCAGGATACTAACAGTATCTGTTCTCTTCTCACACTCCTCATTGTTTTTTTTTTTTGCCAGTGGTTGGTGCGCTTCAAAGTATTATCAGAGGTGCAGGAGGCTTGCTGGGATTTGGTCACACAGATGAAGGAGGAAGTTCTTGCCTTGCTGGACTCTGAAAACGATGGCGTGCGCACACACTCCATCAAGTTCACAGAATCACTAATCATCACTCTGTCACCGCGGACGTCAGACTCGGATGTCCCCAAACGACAGGAGGGTGACATCAGCCTGGACAAAGTTCCCAAAGATCATTCATACATAAGATATGGTACAAATATGAGAAATCCCTTAAAGCTTTTCCATCTTTTCAAAACCAAACAATCCATGATTGTGCTTGAATCACAATGTGCTGTCATCATTCTTCACAGATGTCCTGTGTGAGGAGGGAAAGACTGCACTGGAGAAGCTGCTGAAGTTCATGGTCCACCCAGCCATTTCCAGCATTAACCTCACTACAGCACTGGGTTCACTTGCAACTATCGCCCGTCAGAGACCAATGTTCATGTCAGAGGTGGTGCAGGCATATGAGACGCTGCATGGTGAGGGCCATAAGAGAGTGTCATAAAACATCAGACCAACATCTGGGCTGAGACTGATTTTTGTTTTTTTGTTTTTTTAACATGGCAACTTCACTCTACAAAAGTAATTTATTTATTAATTATTTCTATATGTCACACTTTATAGCCAACCTACCGCCCACTCTGGCTAAGTCTCAGGTCAGCAGTGTGCGAAAGAACCTCAAGCTGCACCTGGTGGCGGTCCTCAAGCATCCTTGCAGCCTGGAGTTCCAGGGTCAAATCAGCACTCTGCTGCTGGACCTGGGAATGCCCCAGAGTGAAATAACCCGCTCAACGCCTGTGCCGCGTGAGCCGCGCAAACGGCCTCGCCATGAACAGTACACAGAAGGGAAAAAGGTCAAAATGGGTAAGTAGTGATGGCGTCACTGACAATATAAGTGTTGTACATGTGGTTACACTCATGTAGTTAGCCAAACAATTGGAAACCATAGCAAATAATGGGAAACATTTGTCTCTGGCTGTTATGACACTGTTGTTTGTAGACACTTGCCATCTCAGAGCCTGATCAGAGAGGAAGCTTTTTGTAGGTTTTAAAAATGGACAGGTTCTTTGGCTTTGATTAAAGGTAAGAAGCTGTTCTCAAGTATACAGGGAACACAGAGAAATGGATGTGTGTTGAGTGTGACCTCAATGTAAAAAAAAAAAAAACTAAATAAACTAACTTGTGTTCCTTTTATTTTATTATTATTTATTATGTGTTCAGGCTGCTCCTGGAAAAAACAAAAACAAGACAAGACACACAACAATGTAAAAGCAGCATTAAAAACGCTTCACAGTCATTGAAAACAATTACAGAAAGCTGCCCGTCTAATCGGGACGTTACACAGGACCTGCTTTACATGTATCATAATAAATCTGTTCTGTTGGTCTCTGGTCCAGAGCCAACCCTGATTGAAGACGATGAGGACAAGGAGGAGCCAGCCCCTCTCTCGGTCCCTAAACCAGCTGCTGTTCCAGTCGCTCAGTCTGCCATTGACCTCACAGCTGAGTTCCTGCACCCTTTACTCTCCCCTGAGAATGTAGCCAACCTGGTGAGCAGCAGCTACATTTTTCCCCCCTCACTTCAAGCTAAACTGTGTGGCATCATAGTGCCAATCATCAATGTGCTGTTTGTTTAGGTCCTCATCAGCATGGTGTATCTACCTGATGTGATGCCAGCATCCTTCCAGGCCACGTACACACCTGTTGAGTCAGCAGGTACTGATGCCCAAATTAAACATCTGGCCAGGCTGATGGCCACACAGATGACTGCAGCGGGAATCGGTCCAGGTTGGTAACAAAGATATGCATCAATATAGGACCATGAGTCAGCACATTGCGCGTGTGTCTTTTTTTGCCTTCTGGACTAAGGTTTTTAATTTGTTTGTTTGTTGTGAAAATTATAATCTAGTTATTAAAATAGATACGGATTAGTTTTTTTATTGGTACCTTAATCATTGCAAGCTTTAAAATGTCATATTATCTGGATATATTCCTGGAAGTGTCTGCATGTTTTGTGTGTTTTTCATTTTAATTTGAATTACAAATTAATTTTACTGTTAAATAAAATTACTTTGATAAATTACTCTGATCCTTGTAGAAATGATAAAACATTCTGCTTTACATTGTATCACAACTCCAACCAAATTTAATTGATTAATTAAATTAATTAATTAATTTAATTTAATTAATTTGATTCTTGCCAAAATTGTAAAAAGTCAGAAGATTAATTTTTTTTTACTTTCAGTACACACCATTTACTGAAACCTACTGTGTATCTCAGGACTTGAGCAGTGCAAAGCCCGAGGGGACGATGCAGGGAAAGAGGAGGGAAACGAGGAGGATTCCAGCGCTAAAGACCTGCTCATCAAGCGTAAAGTTCCACCTGTGATGCTGGGCCAAGCAATCTCTGTGGTGGGAGGTTATGCAGAAAAGGCTCCAAGCCCTGAGACTCCCACCACAGTAAAGAGGCTTCCTGAGCCCATCCTTCCAACTGCACAAACCAAGTGAGTAGCAGTATGAACATAAAGACACAGCAGCTTTGTGAGGTGTTCACTTTTACACAAGTTGTGCATGCTCTCATGTATGTTTTTGTTCATTTACAGAATCGCAGGCGCAAGTGGGAGAAAAAAAGTATTTCGCTTGTCAGATGTGGTACAGCCGTTGTCAGAAACACAGATTGAGAAGTTAACATCCAGTGCAGTCAAACGCATCCTGCATTCAGAGAAAGCAATTGCTCAAAGTGGCATGTCCCATGTAAGTACTCACCCCATGACTAATTCTCAATTGTCTTAAAATGATCAAGAAAAGGTTGAATCTTGTTAAGCACAAAAAAAATGCCTGTATCATAACGTAACCTGTAAATCTGGGGGGCAGGTCCGAGTCAAAATCCTCTCCAGGCTTGTGACACAGTTTGAAGGGATGATGAAAGAAGATGTGCTGGAATTTATTCTGGAAGACATCAGGACAAGGAGCGACCTGGCCTTTTCTCTCCTCTACCAGGAATACAACACTTACCTCAGCCAGTTGCCCACAGGGCTCCTGGACAGCTATGACCACTGTCTCTACACTCTGCTGTCTGGCTTGCAGGAGAAACCCGAGCAGAGAGATGGGTGAGTACAAGTATATCATCATTTACTCATGTTTGCAGCTTGTCTTTTTCTCTGGCTTTTGTTCTACCACAATGACAAACAACAAAATAACAAATAATAAAACACAGCCTGAACTGAATCTCATTGTGCCTTTAAATGCTGCTTCTTTTAGACTCTTTACCAAACTAGTACTTGAGGCTCCCATTATAACAGAATCAGCTTTGGATGTAATACGGCGTTACTGTGAGGATGAGGTAAGCAACATGATAGAAGACCCAGCTTCTCATACACAGCTGGTTCCCTGCACGTCCTCTCAACTGTAGGTTGTATCCTTTGTTTCAGTCTCGCGTGTATTTGGGCATGACGACTCTGAAGGAGCTCATAGTCAAACGACCCTCGAGGCAGTTTCAGTACCTGCACGTACTTCTGGATCTCAGCTCACATGAGAAAGAGAAGGTGATTCTCACTGCCTCGCACACTGCTGAACATTTTTGTGTGTGTGTGTGTGTGTGTGTGTGTGTGTGTGTAGTTGTCATATTTTACAGTGCCTTTTGCTTTATTTTCAGGTGCGGACCACAGCTCTGGCTTTTCTGAAGCGTATGTATGAGAAAGATCAACTCAGAGACTACATTGAAAAGTTTGCACTGAACTACATGCAGCTTCTGGTTCACCCCAACCCTCCATCTCTGCTGTTTGGAGCGGACAAAGACACAGGTTCACAAAATGTTGATTTTTATATAACGCATGTTGTCTTGACTAATATCCATCCCATACTAAACATTCTCCCTGGCAGTTCTCTTTGCATTCCTGTGACACCACATTGTTGTGTGTTTGTGTTGAGACAGAAGTGGCTGCCCCCTGGACTGAAGAGACAGTTAGACAGTGTCTGTTCCTCTATCTGTCCCTGCTGCCACTCAATCACCGGCTGGTCCACGAGCTGGCCTCAGTCTACACAGAGGCCATCGCTGACATCAAGCGCAGCGTGCTTCGAGCAATAGAACAGCCTGTAAGTCACTTCTCTGTCTGTCATTTGTTACATTCTCAGTGTTCTAGGGTTAAGAGTGAATTTTTATGGCATGCATCCAAGATCGTTGAGTCAATGCACATTTGACAGTCTACCACATTTAGAGCTGCTTTGATGAAAATTAGGAATCTTTTCACTTGGAAATTGTGCCAGTGGACAGAAATGACACAACACAAAGTTTTGTTGGTATAAGGAGAGGAATGTGTTCATCTGATCCCCAGCAGCTGTGTTTGACAAGCATCAGCTGAGGGCAAAGTCTGGACTATGAAATAATGTTTGTCTATTTCTTCATGTGTGGTTAAACAGGTTAAAACACAAGTGAGCATAAGTGAGAGCAAACAGTGCACGATGCCACTTCCTTCTGAGCTTCAGACCAAAGAAAACTATCTCAAGTTCAGTAAACACACAGAGGGTTCTCAAACCTGTAATGTCAGTCAGTGACCTGTAATGTAAACACCACAGCTTGTTGTGTCCTCAGATAGTTGAGTGAGGTGTTCCTCCCAAAGGAAAAAAACTCATTTGCCAGATGGGTGTAAATTAATGCATGACTTGAGCTGTGTTGTTTTTTAATAATCTCTTATTATCTTTGTTTGTTTTTATCTCAATTTTTGTAGATCCGTGGGATGGGGATGAACTCTCCTGAGCTGCTGCTTCTAGTCGAAAACTGTCCGAAAGGTGCAGAGACGTTGGTCACTCGCTGTCTGCACATTTTAACAGATAAAGGTAAAAAGGCTGTGGAAAAAGTCATGGGAGGCTGACCAAAAAAAAAAAGAACTGAGTTAATGAAATTTAATTAAACATCTAGTCCTAATGCACAATAGAAAGAAGCTGTTTAATGTAATTTTCTCCTCTGTTCAGTTCCTCCATCTCCAGAGCTGGTGGAGAGAGTACGAGACCTTTACCACAAGCGAGTGCCGGACGTTCGTTTCCTCATCCCAGTCATCAACGGCCTAGAAAAGGTAATGTTCCGCAACCCCTCTATTTTAGTACATGGTACTTACACCATATAAGTGATTAATTGGAAAGTGTGAATTTATGATTTTTGATAATTTTGATTAATTATTTTCATTTTGGGTTTTGTTTGTTGATTTTTTGTTACCCAGCATGAAGTGATCCAGGCGCTCCCCAAGCTGATCAAACTCAACCCTATAGTAGTAAAGGAGGTGTTCAACCGCCTGTTGGGAACTCAGCACAGTAAGTCATTGAGGTCATTAATGTCATCTGTGGATGTCATGGTCTCTCCCTAGCTATTTTTTTTTTTTCGTCAACATTAATACATTTTAGCAAGAACTTGTGTACAATATTTACACTGGTGCATTTTTTGTGTTGTGTTTTTCAGGTGAGGGAAGTTCATCTGTTTCCCCACTCACCCCAGGAGACCTGCTCATCGCCTTACACAACATAGACTCAACCAAATGTGATATGAAGTCTATCATAAAGGGTGTGTGTTTAGCGATTGAGACTTTAAGCAACACTTCTAACATAGTTATTGAGTGTTAAATAGCTTCATCAGTGTTGCTCAGTTGGTGCTTCAGTCATGCACAATGAAATGATGCTTGATCAAACAACAACTACTGGAAATGAACAGTATTCTGTCCTCCCCACAGCTACCAACCTGTGTTTTGGAGAGAAGAACGTGTACACATCTGAGGTGTTGGCTGTGGTGATGCAGCAGCTGATGGAGCAGAATCCTCTCCCCATGCTGCTCATGCGCACCGTCATCCAGTCCCTCACCATGTACCCCCGTCTGGGCGGCTTTGTAATGAACATCCTTTCCCGTCTTATTATGAAGCAGGTCAGCACCAAACTCCAGCCAGTCAATATAGTTTCTACCTGCTCATGTTGTAGGTTGCAATATGAACCAAGAGAAACACAAAAAACATTTATGACTGTTGTCACAGATTGTGCTGGTTATTGTTTACTGCAGGTTTGGAAGTATCCTAAAGTGTGGGAGGGGTTTGTGAAGTGCTGCCAGAGGACAAAGCCTCAGTCGTACACTGTGCTGCTACAGCTTCCACCCGCCCAGCTGACGAGTGTGTTTGAACGCTGTCCAGAGATGAGAGAGCCTCTTCTACACCATGTCCACTCTTTCACGCCTCATCAGGTAACAGCTTTTTAACTCGACCTCTTCTACGGTCCACAACATCAATCAGTTTATCTTCGGTGTCACTGTGAAATGTCCATCTCACACTTTTTGTAACAGCAAGCTCACATACCTGCTTCTATCATGGCGGTCCTGGAAGCAAACAAAAAGCCAGAACCGAAACCTGTAGAGCCTGTCATGGAGAAGGAGGTAAGGGATAAAGATGCCACACACACACTTAAATGTTCCTTTAGTGACAAATCAGAAAATCTAGCCAACTCTTACTTAATGCCTCAGTGTAATTTCATATGGTCCGTCTCTTTTACCATACAGATTGAGCTAGTTGCTGCTCCACCCTCCTCAGTCGTTATAGAGGCTCCCACTGCAGCACTGATAGAGCCAGAGACCCCAATCCAGCAAGACCCAGTTGTCACACAAGACGAAGAACCAATGGAGCAAGAAGAGTCGGATCCGGTGATACAGGAGGAAAGTGTTGATGCTGTTTCCCAGGTAAAGTCAAATGGCCTTCTCTAAAATATATGCAGCTAGATTTTGTGTCTGTTTACTTTTTGTGTCTCTGCAGACAAAAGATTTCAACTTGGTTTTGCCAAATCTTTTGAAATAAAATGGTTCAATGTTGGACCTTTCAGGTGGAGTTGGCAAGAATGAGTGACAAACCATCTCCTCAACCAGAACCTGCTGAGGAACCAATGGAGGCTTCTCAGCCTGAGCCGTCAGAATTACAGGAGCCGGAAAAAGATGCGGAAGCTGATGTCACAGGACCTGAGGCTGGAAGCGGCAGCGAAGATGTAGAATGACTCTCAAGACACATGCACTCGAAATAAATGTACATTTCTGTTATCTAAAAAGCTCATGTTTTTTTCTGGATTTTATGTCAACAACAGTCTTTCTTTTTCTATTTGTAGAAAACAGATTTTGAGGCAAAAATAAAAGGTGCATGAAAGCATTCAACATGCCTTCATGTCTTGATGATTTGACCAATAAATCAACGAAACACTGATTTACTGTCTTTGAGTTGTTTTTCCCACTACTGTCAAATGGTTCGTGAATGTGTTAATATCATTGGTAACAGCGTTAGGTTCTGAAAGATGAACCAAGGTGTTCATGTGCGATCAGTCAACACCCTGGACATATACAGTATATATGTAAATGCTAGTTTTGAAGCACAGGAAAAATGTGTAGTAATAATGACAAATCTAATCATACTGTTACTCACAGCTCTGGGTATTGTTTTATTATGTCCCATAACTACAAGTTTGTAAAACAGTTTGTGTGATAACTTTTGAAGCCTTAGGTTTGTGGTCTTTCCTGTGACAATGTTATGTGGTAAACGTCACCTTTTACGTGTACACTGTTTTATTGTGAATAGATTACTATGCCTTTCAAGTTACATTGATTGACAATTAAATAACGCAAAATAGCCTTTTATTTAAATTAGGAACAGTTTTTTGATCTTGCACAATACCACTACTTATTTTATAAAGGCCCACTGACATAACTGTTTCTCTCCGGTTCCTATACTTATCCAAAATTTGAACCCACTTTTATTTTTGCTGTAAAATTACAGGAAGCGAGACTTTTATTTTGTAGATTTCCGGCGGAAGCGCACCAACCCGAAGCAGGTCTCGCAGATGACTGGCATCGCGAGAAGAGTGTCCAAAGTTCTACTGTTCCTTCAGCTAACTTTTCGTCAAGTAATCCCCAGGTAGCTCAGCTGGCACCCTGGTTCACAGTGTAAATGAAAGCTGTAATTCTCGCCGCCGGTTACGGAACCAGGCTGCAGAGGGATGTGTTGGCCGACAGCAGCGGGAGGTTCGCTCACCTGGCTGGGGTTGCTAAGCCGCTGCTGCCCGTGGGGCGCTGCGCCCTCATATCCCACTGGGTCCACGCTCTGACAGCCTCTGGCTCCGTGGACTGCATTTATGTTGTTGTGAGTACAACAGTGCTGGAAAGTAGTAGTAGTAGTTACTGTTACTTACTAGAGTATTTTTATGTTGTGCTACCTAAACGTATACTCCACTACAGCGAGGATAAATGGAGGTTTGCTTTGCATACTAAACTCTTGTGCTCTCCACAGACCAACGCTCTGTACCTCGCTGCATTTGAAGAGTGGGCAGCACAGTTCACAAATGTCAAGATTCTCAGCGATCAGACGACAAGCAATGATGTAAATCATTATTATAATAACTGTTTCCATCACCACTTCCATCACTGTCATCCTTTATGGCCCTTTACCACCATCCTTTGACTCACTAACCTCAAGGTTCAGGTCCCATAGTGGCATGTTCCATATCCTGGTGTTTTATTAAAATGCATTTCTTCCTTCGAGTTTCATTAGATCAAAACAGTTTAGATTTTGTATCAGTGTCGTGTTATTAATGATTAAACCTCTACATTGACGTTCTCTTTCCTCCAGGAGCGTCTTGGTGCTGTGGCCTGCCTGCAGCTTGCAGTAAAGCACTTTATGATAGAAGACCATGTTGTAGTTATTGGAGGGTGTGTGTGTTTTTTACTTACACTATCAACAGTAACACAAAGAGACAGTTCTCGCAGCTGTGAAACGTCACGCATCTGACAAACTGATACAGTTCTCTCTCTATCCTGAACAGTGACACCCTCTTCAAAGAAGACTTCAGCCTCAGCAAAGTTAAAGAGAGGTTCTCTGAACTCCAAGCCAAGTATGAGGACAACTGTCTGGTGCTCTCGTACCAGTGCAAAGACGAAGGTGAGTTTCACAACATCGGCATAGGTAAGTGGTGCCGCCGAGCAGCATCACAGTAGAAGCTGGGACGTTAATGTTAATGTAGAGGAAATTGTGAATTCCAAGCTGCAACATCAGTCCTGGCTTTGCTTTGTGCACACAGTTCGTTCTGTATTGTGTCTCAACAGAAACTCATAAATACGGGATACTGGAAGTAGACAGTGATCTGTGTGTTGTGTGTATGAAGGAAAAACCTCTTCCATCTGAGACAGAGTCAAGGAGAGCAGTAAGTCATAAACCAAGGCCGACCACTGATATGACTGCACACACTTTTTCCACCATCATTATGCGGTTTTTACGGTTGTTAAATAAAGACATGAAAGATCAGAATGTTATTATTTTAGTACTTAGTTTATTACTCTTGACTGAGATGAAGATCAGATCATATTTTATGACAAATTAATGCAGAAAATCACAACATGTTGAGGCTGAGGCAGTGGATATATTTTGGTTTCTTCCCCCCACATATTTTATTTTTAAGTTTTGGTAGCAAATCCTTTGTTGTCAATGATTGGCTGTTTCTGACACACATCACTAAACCTGTTTTGTTCCTTAATGGAGATGTGCCAGAGCTGCCAGCTCTATTTCAAGTTGTGATGATGTCATCAGGTTGCTCATATAGACGTTGTAGTCTGAAAAACTCCTCCAGATGAGGGGAAGGCATAGAAAAGGTCTTTGTACTTCCTGAACAAGAGTTGCTCTTTAACACTCAACTAGTACACTGTATAAGTTGTTGATTCTGTTGTCATTTCTGTTCCAGTGTCCTTGTTTCTATGTGTTTTCCAAGAAAAGCCTTCACCTGTTGGACACCTTTTTAGAGGAAGTGAAGGTGATTTTAATAGAATTCCCACATTTGATATGAAAAAGACAAAAATGAAGTAGTGTTTTTTCAGCACTTTATTAAACACTATTTTCTGATGCCCCAGGACGCCCCTATTGAAGAGAAAGATGCACCAGGAAACTTTGTGTCTTGGCTCATTCCAAGGTAATTTGTGCTGGACCCTCAAAAGTTGGTGGTAAAGTTGTCAAAGAATTGACTGGTGCTGCACGGTTGGGATTAATTTGGGTGTCGCTTCTAATATTTCTTATAAATATAAAAAGGATAACATTTCTTTTCTTTCTTTGTTTCAGGAAGCCGGTGTACATTTATCAGATTTCTGGCCGTTTTGATGTGGGAAACTTGCCTTCATACACCGAGTGTGACCTTTACTTCAAAGAAAAACTTCAAGATGTCAAGTGGTACATGGTGTAGAGGAAACACAAAAGGATAAAAACACCACATTTATTGTTCCACTTTAAAACAAACAGAAAAAAAAAATCACCTGAAATAAAAATGTCCAAGAATCTGTCACAGTAAATCAAGACCTGCTGTTGTAAATACGACTGAATGTTAACTTCCTGTATGTCATTTTATAAAGCAATGTTTTCTATTAAAATAATTTTTTATACTATCTCTGTACTACATTACAACCTGGGATTTGTCTAACCAGTGAGGAGCCTTGTGCATTTGTCAGAGGCTTTTTCGTGGCTGTTCTCCATCTTTGCGATGCGGGATCCAAACTGCATGGCTCTCTTGGGCAGCACAGCCGATTTGCCGAGGCCCAGCTGTTTAGCCGCCAGTCTCAGGAGGAGTTTCTCCCCGACACCTCGAGGCAGCGACAGATCTGCCTTCTCCCACACAGGCACAGAGTTCAAGTAGCTCACCACGTTCTCGTCCAAGTAAGGAAACCTGAACATGCACAGAGTGATATCTGTCAGACTCTAATTCAGAACAAAGGAAGTGAATGAAATTTTATCTGTGTTGTCTTCACATTTGGGATTTAAAACAAATACTGAACTGTGACTATTCACATATTCTTCACAACACACTGTGTACAGACGTCTCTGGGAAAACAATTAGTTCATATTGAAACTGTTGTCAAGCTGTTCACCCACATGCGGCTGATTACACCCCAGGGTGGAGATGAATGAAACTGTGCTGAGAATGATGCAAGGTCACAGCCAGGACCATGAAATAATAATAAAGGTGTAATGTTTCCCACCACAGGTGCAACAAAGCTACCAGGAGAGAGAGAGAGATGCCAGTGAAACAGACCTACCAAAGATAAGGTCTAGTCAGCATGACAGTTAAAAACGTGGAGAAAAAGCACTGCTTATGGATAGAAACTAATATCACTGATAGATTCTACCCGTTATCTGATTAGTATAGTACAGCTGATCAGTTTCAGTGAAACATTTTAGGCTTAAGTTTAACCATTTCTGACAACATGGATCTCATCTTTAAATAGCTTTTCTCAGCACTGTCCCGCTGTCTGACATTCTAGACTTGTTTCACAGTGGACAATTGGACATTTAATAGCGCCTGTAATTAATAACATTAACATAGGGATTGGCAGCTCCAGAGCTCCTGCATTGTGCTCATGAGCTGCCCAACATGACTCAGCGGAAATCTTGAACGGAACAAAGCCATTGTTAATGTCTTTATTTACACCTGTGTCTCTGCTGCTGTGGGAACCCAAGACGTGTGCTGTGAAACAGGTATTCTCTTCCTGCTGACTCACCATTACACTGCCATGGCGGGCTGGGGCAATTTAATAGGATAGTACCATTCACTGATGTAAGACCTGTCGAGTCATGCTTTATCATGGTATGTCCTGGATATGGTCACACTCTTTGTCTACCTATTACAACATGATTATACTGTGAAGCTTGATTGCCAGGTAGATGACACTGAACGTGCACCAACAACAACACAGGACAAACTTTAACTAGTCCTAAACTGTATATTAATGTGTTAATAATGTTATGCTCGGCTAATATAAACATTTACTTTTTTTTTTTATTTGCTGAATAAGCACGACATACACTATCTGGAGCTGGTGTTACTACTTTCCAAACCCCCAATTATATATTGCATAATTTAACAGATAACACATAAGTCAGCTGTCTTCGTTTTGACTGGTATGTGATTAACCTTTAAGCCATAACTCCTTAAATTCTGGCTCCCAGTAACAAATCAAGATGACACAGATGGTAGGTGATGTAGGTACAGGCGTCTGGCCTGGCCACAGTAGGTCATCAATGAGTGAGCATATAGCAGTCAGAAAATCTGGGCCTTTTGGGTAATGTAACTCTTCTGGTCACAGAGAGCAGGTGACTTTACATATTTAGATAAACTCATTAAGTACAGTTTTTTTTTCCAGCCATAAAATGTAACAAAGCTTGCTAGCCAGTGATAGCTAACTAGTTCAGGTTATTTTGCCTTCAGCTATGCCCCGCCCACAAAAAATTATAATGTTTGCTAACTGTAATGGAGCAATGTTTGAATAAATAGGTTCCTGTTTTTGTTCTTGGACAAGGGGACAGGAGGCTGTTCTTGCACTAAGTACTGGCTTCACCCTATTCTGGTAATTAACATATAAGTTGTGGTAATGCATGAAAAAAATAAAGGCAAGACAACAGTGAAATGTAAATGTGCAATCTTTAAATTAATTTGAAAATATTTATCAACATACAACAAAGTTCAGAATAACATACTATACGGTTTAATAAAAAAAAAAGAAAAGATTTTCCACCCTTACCTAGCCTCCTTCCCATGGTCCCCTATAACTCTGTCGTCTCTGCCCAAATTCCTGGAGGAGATCCTGCCCAGCTCCATGGCAAGTTCCTGGATAAGTCCTTCATGTCCCGATGTCTTAAATCGGGCTCTGTGTCTGGAGTAACCTGCTAGCTGCTCATCTGCTCCAATTCCTGTCAGAATGACCTGCAGTCAAAAATGAGCACAGCACAAAAGGAGGTGAAGTTATTAATTATTAATCGTGTAATGGTAAAAAGAAGTTAAGAACTCTTTCTTTATGTGAAAAGTGCAACTTCTATTAATTACAACTCACCTTTGCTGAAGATGTGAAGGGACTCTGTTCGCCGCCCTCTCTGATGAACCCTGTCCCTCTTGCTGCAAACCACACAGCGCATCCGATGCTGTCATCAAGCACTGTATCCAGTGGATAGACCAAGTGACAAATGCGCTCTTGGCGCATTTTTTGCAGCTCCTCCTGTGTTACATTGATTTCAACAAAATTCCACCTTCTCTCGGGATTTAAGTCCTGTAATTCCTTCAGACCTGCTTTTCCAGTGATTCTGTCTGGGACATCAAACGGGCAGGATGTCCGTAAACCAGCTTCATTAGTCTTGGAATCTGTTGGCTTATTCTTGTGCTTTCTTTGTTTCTTTGCAGACTCTGTCTGCATTTTTGGCTCCTGTAGTTTAAATGCTACATTGAGAAGATCTATTGGTTCATGAGCAGGTATGTGGCGATCGGCCAAGGCGGCCAGAATCATTGAATCGATGCCTCCTGAAAAAAGTATGGCAACACTAGCACGGCTATTAATGAAAGGTGAACTGCCTTGCGACTCAAAAGGCAGACACAGAACACGCCGCCTTACTGCCTTACTCAGAGCATCAATAAGAAAGTTCACCTCATCATTTTTCTCTTTGCTTGCAAGCAGCTGCTCCAAATCTTTAAAAGACAGATGTGAGTTTGGATGAATGACAGTCTCACTTAGAGACTCTGGAATAGACATATTAAGGGGACACACAGGTGAGGAAAGCACAAGTCCTGAGTGATTCATCACAGCAGTGCAGCTGTTGGGAATCGACTCTGATATAGTTTGAATGCAACTAGATGGAACATCATTTTCTGCATGAGCCCAAGGATAAACCTCAAATGTCATAGTGCCAGATACTGTAGCTGCCTTCAGATCTATTCTGTACACACCAACTGCTGGGACCTCTTGCCAAGCAGACTGATCAGGCCCTAGAGGTGTGAGCTGCCACAGAACTCAGCATCAAAACCTCTGCATCAATTTTCCAAAGCAAACTTCGCCTGCCGAAGAAGTCTCTGCCAAACCAGAGATAGTCTCCAGCCCTTTGGTAGTAAACAAACCCCCACGGTCCCTGTATACTGGACAGGACAGACAGAATTTCTGAAGAGCTGCTGCAGGATGACAGACACTGAGAGACTACAGCAGTATCGTTCTCCTCTGGTATCACTGTGACACCTCCGAAAACCTCTCCATTCCACACCAGGACATTCCCTTTATCATCTTGAACTGGCTGAGCTGTGAGAAGGCCTCTCATATGAAGAACGTGGGCAGAGAATATGCACTGATAGCAGGGATTTCCATTTGTAACTGTCAGATCCCGGCTTGAGTTTGGCCCTCTCCTCTTCAAATGTCCATAAACAGTTTTGTCCCACTCAAAGTGAGTGGGCGACAGACTCAACAGACAGAAGATGCCACACATCGTTACAGTGAAGGTGAAGGTCTTAGATATCCTGCAGTTCCTTTTTCATATTATCTAGTTCCTCTGGGGATTGAAAAAAAATCTATTATGTAGATGTGCTCCATTATTAAACATGATCATTATTCATTCTTAATTAATAAGGCAGGTAAAACTTACTTTATCTGCTAAACTGATATATTACTGCATATACTTTATACACTTACTTTTACATGAACCCAGTGTCTGAGCTCTGTCTGCCAGAAAGAATATGTTACTGTTCCTCTGCTGGATGTAGACTTTCTGAAAATAAAATAATAAATAAATATGTAACACAATATGTGTAATCCGTACATGTTCCAAATACATGTTTCTAAAGAAAATAATGCAAAAACAGCATGTTGACTTTTATGACACTAGAGCAACTCTTTTCATTAAAGAGTTTCATTTCATTTAATCTCAAATCACAGGAAGAATTTCAAACTAAGCTCTAACTAAGGCAACTCACTGCTGCCAAACCATAAACACATATGTTAGCAACAAGTCCTGTAAATACCTGTCCACTTCAGGCAGTAACAGTAGACCTCTACTCACCCTGGTTTTCTTCAGATTGGAGAGCTCGTCCACTGCAACTTTCTGCTCCTTGATCTAGAATTTAGCAACACGAATTATTTCACTTACAAGATGACACCAATTAACCTCTTCAAACCACAACTTTGCTAAGAAAATAATGCTAGATAGAAGCTAGCTGTGTCATTGCACATTCATGTAAATGTAAGTATTAAAGCTCTAGCTGAGTACTAATGTGCTTTTAAGTTTGTTAACCCTGCACATTTAGCGTTGCTCATTCATTAGCCGCAAGCTAAGTTAGCATGTTTTGGCTAACACTACCTTTCTGTTCAGTTCCTCCTTAAGCGCAAACTGGCCTTCAACGTTATCGTCGTTATCTCGGATTTTCGAAGACATTTTTAGTCAAAGGAAACGTTGACAAACACAGTTCAGTTTCTATGCATGTACTTGAAGCTAGTTACCCTCGGTGGGTTTGTGTGTGTGTAAACACATGCTCATAACCTTGAAAAACTGTTCCGGGTTCGCAGATGCGCTCAGGCTCGACTTTACTGCCCCCTGCAGTTGGGAGGTTGATGCCTGCATTACTTTAGTAAATATTCTGCGGGTAAAACTATTCAAATTGAAATACGCAGTAAAATAGTTCATGCAACCACATAACAACAAACATAATAAGTATAGTATTCGACAAAAATACAAGTTTAAAATGTATTGTTTTTCACTTGTTTTAATTTAAGTGTCTATTCATTGCTCTCTCTCTCTCTCTGTGTCAAATGTGAAGTTGTTACTCTATCACTTGTTATTTTATTCAATGTTAAGTGTGTTTTATAACTAACAATCCAACAACTCCCAGGATCTGTGTGGCAGTAGTGATAACCATTGAGTGACTAAGCAGCCATACTGTAGACTACCTCACAAATTCAGTATATAAAACTTGATTTGTCCAAGTCATCACAAATCATATGAATAATGTTCCCATGTTGCTGTTCTCACAGAGGTGGAACATCCGGTCATGAGTGAATAAGGAAATCTTTGTGCAGTGTGGTTTATACACAGTGTCCTGTGGTGACAGGAGAATCACAAGGGACTGCTGAAACAAATGTCATGAAAAAAAACTGGGGGGAATCACTGATAAGCAAAGTAAACAGTCACTTTAAAAATCTTGGATCAGCTGAATGCACTCTGACACACACAAGCACATTTTTGTGGTTTGCATTGGCTCTATTGTTTTGCCATGCTCTTCATTATTATCTCTCATTATTGCCAAATGATAAAATCAAAATTTAGAATTCAATTCTATTCAATTCAATTCAATTCAATTCAATTCAATTCAATTTGTATAGTGCCAAATCACAACAGAAATCATCTCAAGGCACTTTACAGTGTTTAAGGTTTAAGACCTTACAAAGTACAATTGTAGACAGGATAGTATAGAAAATAATCCCATTTGATCAAGCACTAGGAGACAGTGGAGAGAAAAAAATTCCCTTTAGGAAGAAACCTCCAGCAGAACCAGGCTCAGGGTGGAGGGCCATCTGCCTCGACCTGGCTTGTGTGATGATGAGTCCAATTTTAATTACTTCCTGCAGTATACATTCTTATTTCAACCTATTTTATCATTTGGTTGTTCATCATAATGTGTAACTAGCTAGTAACTGCTAGTAACTAGCAACTAAACTCAACTAATAAATAGCTTAGTGGCGGAGTAATGGAGTAGTGGAGTAAAATGCAAAAATAGTAATAGTATAAGTAGTATAAAGTGTAATAAAATGGAAATACTCAAATAAGATAAACGCACTTCAGTAACTTTATTACTTTCCACTCCTTAACCAAAGTAGTCCACAAATTACATTTTTGACCTGATGATGGAGCTAGAAGAAAAGTCAAAATAAAGTTTGTTTCAAATTTCATGTCAATCTATTACAGCTCTCATCCTTTAGAATAACATAACGCTAATATAGTTTTTGAGTATCTGAGATTCCCTGACCTGGCAAATTATACTAGAGGGCACAAACATTGCCCCAGCAGGTGGTTAAACACCCTTTGAACCTGCAGTGTGACAGACAAACACACCTATGTGAGGTCTCACGTTGGCTGGCTGCCCATGGAACTGCAATCAGATGTTTACCATTTCATTCCCTGGAAACAGGCATCTCATTTTGGGAAGGTTGACCAGATCGTTGCAGACAGTGACCTTTGTTGTTTATTGTTCCCTTAGTGGACTGAAGGGAGATACACATCAAAGTCTTAGGTCCTGGACAGCACCAGATAGCCATAGAAAGAATAAGACCACAGTATTGTTGTGTTCTAAAAATGGGTTTAAGGTAATAATTATAATCATTGTTTCTGCTGTTCTTTGGTCACTCAGGTGGTTGGAATCTTTCAGTGTTCACTGTCTTGAGATTTTGGGAGACCTTAAGAGCTCAGCCTCACTCATTCATTGAAATACCCAAACCAAAGGTATTATTCTTTAACACCTTCAAGCTCTTCTGCAACAGCTTCCAAAAGCTCAGCACAAAAAAACAGAAGCCCTGCATGAAGAATAGATGAATACTCTGATCCAGCCTCACTTATGCCATTCTTCAGGTGAGATTTCACATCCTGCCTGTGCCTCTATCCCTTCTTTAGCTGTGGCTTGTGAGTGTCAGACAACTTATGGGCCACAGGAGGCAAGTCATTCTCATATTTTTGTCCTGGAAGTATATATTTAGCCCAAGTAAACATAGCTTGTTGTTCTACAGCTGGGCTGAAAATCAATCCCGCGGGGCAGATATACCTGCAGCTCACATGGCCGCAAAATGACACAGCAGCCATCAGACCACTGATGACACGCACCTGAGCCTGGCTGAGTCACCGGCCCACTAATAGTGCGGCAGGTAATCTGTTTGTACTGGCCCAGTGTGTGAAGACTTTCAAATGATTGAGAGCTTTCTGTGATCCTTGAATAGATCACAAAGGGATAGAAGTGCCTATTGTCATCATTTAGCCTAAAATATGTGCTTATGTTGCTTGTTGGGTTCAATTTTGCTCACTCATGCGATGAGATGGCACAGAGTATTGCAGGTTCAGTGTTGCCTGGACCAAAAAGAAACCAGTGCTTTGTGCATTATTTTAATAGCTGAAGTACTGTACGTGTACGTGTTGATGTACATACACACAATGTACAGAAATGTCATCATGCTAAATGCTAAAATGCAGTTATTACTCTGAATGTACATATTGACTTTGTCATGGCACCCACTGAATAATTGAACAAAGGATACCTTATTAAAGCCTAAATACAAGGCTGAAATAACCGACTAAGGGGAACCATTCCCTCCTTTCTCCTGCCATTTGTGCATAGTAAATGTATAAATTAGTTGCTATAGAGCGGTAGAGTAACAATAGAGGTTTCAAGCAACCGTTTTCCATCTTTGGAAATATGCAAAACTATTATGTTATGCTACAGTTTGGAGCGTAAGCTAGTGCCAGCATGAGACTCGAAATCAATTCACTGTGCTCTGTAAAGCTCTTCTCCTCTTCGCTGTGATGTGCTCTGCTACACTCTGCTACACACACATGTTCCGCCCTGGACCTCAGGTAGTGGTCATTATGAAATTATAATAAATAAAATGCATCTGAACCTATTAATGAAGCAGAAATTATTGAAATTCTCTGATTGGTTGGAAGGGTGATCCTCGCTCAAAAACATTTATTATATATTAACAAAGACTGAAAACAGAGTGAGAGCCTTTTGCTTAATAATGAATCGTTTGTATAATAATCACTGTAAGTGAGTTTAAGAAAACACACGTTGTGGTTTACAGGAGAGTTTTAGGCTTCTTGACTTCTTCATTGTTTGCCTGTCAACGTTATTATGCTTTTTTTAATTTAAATGATTTAATGAAGAAACAAGATTTAATGTGTTAATTAGTTGTTGGCTAGTAAATGTTGTTACCACCCTTTAGAGTTCACTGATTCACTAATTACTGCTCAAACACTAAAGTGCCAGGGATTTGGTTGTAAGTTAAACTTGTATTTTACAGTATGTTGCAAGACGGCTGACAAAACAAGACCTTATTGGATCAACATCAAATCTCTCTCTGAGAACGAGGAGATTCTTTTGCATTTGTCATGTTGGTTTGGTTTAAACAAAGGTTGGGATGTTTTTGAGAGTCTTATAAGGTAGTTTTTGTTGTCATACTAGCTTTTCATAGCACTGTGACTTGTTGACTGGCTTGAAAAACTGGAAAAGTCAGCAAAGAGATTTGTTTTTTGTAAGTTCAAATTCATACACTAACAGTTGCTTTAAGATGAAGTGTGTTGTCATTTTCAATTGGGATGGTATGAACTGATAAGAGCCTTAGAAGAGTCCACTGTAGCCTACAGAGAAAAGAAACCTATTGACCATATGCTAACCGAGCCAGTGTTTATTACTTTTTATGGATGCGAGCCAAGGAGTCCACATCAACGCAGCCTGTAATTGTAGTTTTGATCCTGTGCTGTTGACATAGGTGGACAAATGCAAGTCATCCAAATGTGTGCTTTGTACACAGTTTTTGTCTGTTCACCACCAAACTGTAGCTATTGCAACAGGCTTCTTGACAAACAGCTTCACCAGGTCAAGGTAGTAATGACAGCTTTGGTTGCCAAAATGTTCAAATCAAATGCGCGAGACATCAACAAGCAAGTTCACTTCATCTTTAACTTTAGCAACCTCTCCTCCTCCAATTATTTCTCACATTTAGTTAATAAAGTAAGTAAAGTGAACCCTTTAGAATTACCAGCATGTATAAATACGTGTTCAAATACATAATAATGTGTGAATGCTAATTGGGTCAGATCTTCCTCTGAGTTAGAATTTCTTTCTTTTTTAATTAGTAGGATCACTGTATTGATTTTGTGTAGACTGAATTTATCATTTAAAAAATTTAATTAAGTATTATGATTGTCCTTTTGTAGTATATTAACATAGGTAAACAAAGCGACCACAAACAAGCTTGATGATTTCATTATGAAGTGGCTTTTCTCAAAAAGCATCTGCTGATGTGAACCATGCAGCGCAAAAAGAGATCTCAGAAGACCTAGGATCAGGAATTGAAAAGGGTTACAAAGTAATATCGATGAGTTTAGATATTCATCAGTCAACAGTTTGACAAACTGTCTATAAATGGAGATGATTTGGTTCTGTGGCTAGTCTGCATAGAAGTGTGTGCCCAGATAAGATGACTCAAAAGGCACAACACAGAATTCTCAGTGAGGTAACAAAGAACCAATCATGACACAAGGTTGCACACATCACAGTGTCCAGCGCACGACACCACAGAGGAAGCCGATGCTCTGAAAAGAAAAAAGAAAACACTGCATGTGTGAAGTGAGCACTGTGAATTATTAAGTTTATCAAGGTGTCCTACAGGATAATGACAGGGTGACTGTCCACCTGCTGAAGCTTAGTAGACCTGGACTAGGACAGGACAGGACAATGACCCTGAACCCATTTATTACAGAATGACTTCAAACATAGAGAGCCATTCACATCTGACATCCTAAAAATATAACTCAGCTGTAGCGGTCCTGAAAAGAGCAGTGGTCCAAAAGTCCTCTGGTACTGCTGTGTGGGTCTGATCGACTGCTACTGGAAGAGCCTGTTGGAGATTATAGGTGCCAAGTAGGTTCAACCAGATAGTAAACTGCCTTTCCACCAGCACTGTCAGTGTGTTCAATTAAAACATGAAATATGATCATTTAGCCCTGTCCAGTTCTGCATAAGAGGAAACTTTATTCCTATTGATCGCCACCAGTATATCAGCCCATGTGTTTGAATGCAGGACTTGAAATGCAGTATTTTTACACGCAAACATGACAGCAGCACATCTTTAGTCATCAGCTGAGGCCAAAGAAAGCCAGGCTGCAGGTAAACAGGCGGATGGAAGAGCCAAGTCACTCAAAGCCCAGTGGGGAAAAAGGCGTATTATCCCATTGTTACCGATGATGTGCAGAGAGGGCTCACAGTGCGCGCGCGCACGCGCGTGTGTATGCATGTGCGTGTGACAGGGGGAGGGGCGACGGTGTAAATAACGACAGGTCACGTGACTCCGTGGGTATATTGGAGGCAGGGGGAAAACACGGAGCAGCAGAACCGAGCTGACCGAGCTGACCGAGCCTCACAGCTCCTTAGCCCTGCGCTTCTACCGACGCTTAGCCTATAAAGAAATTTCTTTCCGACTTCAGCTACAGTGTTAGCTAAGTTTGGAGAGGAGGACAGGGGAGAAACGCCGTGTGTTGACTGTTTTGTAGCATTATTTTTTCATTATTATTAGTTCGTGGTCGTGCGTCGCCAGTGGCCGGGAGTCGTCAAGGGGCTCCTTTACATTACAATAGAGGAAACAGCCCGAAGCAGTAAAACAACATTCACCTGGCTGTTTTTCCCTTTTTGGACAGCTTTAAAAATGGATAACTCTGGACCTAAGAAGACCTGCGCTGGTAGGTTGTTGTTCTCTGCTGTCTAATGCCTGTTACATGTCATGAATGCAGCCTGACAGCTGCCTGTCTTTACAGAGACTCTCCGGGACTTCTTCACTTCAGCTAAATTTCTTATTTACATGGGACATGCTCTGTCAACATGGGTAAGTAAAAACCCACTTGACCTTACACTTGACCACTTTTTTTTTTATGCTACATCATATATTTGTGCATGTTCAGTATGATGACAGGCTGCATATGTGGGTTATTCACTACCAGGCTAAATGTGATACAACATTAATGTGTTGTTATTATTGCATTATGGGTTATATGACTGTCATTAGCATACAAAATGACATGTTTTTTCCAGCACAGTACCTGTCTTTATGAGGAGCTGACTAACCGTTGAAGATGGTGTTAATGTCTTAACCTCATAAAAGCAGAAAGTGTTCTCATTTATGCAGCACCTTAACACACATCTCTTGTGAGGGCCCAACTGGATGTCATGAAATATTTATAATTAGGATTTCAACCCCCCAGGGTGACCGAATGTGGAACTTTGCTGTGGCTGTTTTCCTTGTGGAGCTGTATGGGAACAGCCTGCTGCTCACGGCTGTGTACGGGCTGGTGGTGGCCGGATCCGTGCTGCTGCTCGGGGCCATCATTGGGGACTGGGTGGACAGAAACCCCAGACTTAAAGGTAAGGCCGCACAAAATCCAAAGACAAGTGTAAAAATATGTCAAAGCCTTACTGACTTGTATTATAGTGTGCAGTCTCTCATTTTCACAGTTAAATGCACCTTTTGCAAGATATTTATCTAGAGGAATTCAGCAAGTTACCATTCAAATAGATGAGATGAGGGAGCTGGGAGAGTAGCTGACAATCTTGTGGAAGCACTCCAATGAACTAATTTATCAGACAGGAATGTGCTGTGTCTCTGATCACATATCTGTCCCTAATTCTGGTTTTGGTGTTTCCATAGTGGCCCAGACTTCACTGCTCGTCCAGAACAGTTGCGTAATCGTGTGCGGGATCCTCTTGATGGTTGTTTTCCAGTTCAAAGAACAGCTTGTGGAACTCTACAATGGATGGATTCTGGTAAGATCCCCTTTGTGCTGTCTCTTACGTGCTTGTTTGATGTGATGAGGATTTTCAAGCGCTTCTACCAATATTGCTTTGTCGGCACTGTCGGCATTGAAACTTGCTTACTTTTACTGATACGGACTCCGGTGTCAATATGGTTTATGGCTGCAGAAGAGTGACATGAATGCAGTTCACTCCCAGATGACCTTTGACTGTTCCCCTAAGTTAAATTGACAGAGCAGGTTAGAACACATCAAACAACCTTGTTTCATGATATTCAGCACGTTATTTTTACATTCAAGTTGTTTTTTACATTCAGGTTGCAATCACAGTTATACAGTTCTGAACTGAAGAAGTTCTAAAACACCTATTTTCCAATCACTAAACCAAACCTGTCGTAATACTGTCACAAACAATTAGGAGGGAACGAAGCACATCAGGTAATGACACACACGTCCTCAAACACATGCTTGTTTACACTTGAACATCCAGGAGTGTTAGAGGTGGAGAGATTTTGGTGAAACGGGAGTCAGTCGAATGACAGACAGGGAGACTGAGAAATGTGACCTGGCCTGTGGAAGAAGTTTTGCTATTCTGACCAGAGGTGCTGCGTTACAGTGCACGCACAGACCCACAAAAAAGTTGCTAGTGTGCCATTATAGGCACAATGTTGGATGTTGTTTAAGGTTTCTCCTCCACCCCTTCTTTACTGATGCTTTTGTTAAGATCACATTCATGTGTTAATATATGATTTATTTTGTAATAAGGAACACTTTGTATTTTATGATCAACATCAGGTGAAATTTAGATTTTCCCCTTTTTTTTCTTGTATAACACTGGATATGTTCATCAGTTAGTTAATGGTTTTAGTGTTTTGATTGTTTTTATTTATTTATTTGTTCTTTAATGAATCAAAATTTAGAAAATTATTTTATTAAGTAAAAAAAAAAAATCCGTCTTTTTTGTTTTTCAGACAACTTGTTACATTCTGGTCATCAGCATCGCCAACATCGCCAATCTGGCCAGCACAGCAACATCCATCACCATCCAGAGGGACTGGGTTGTGGTCGTGGCAGGTCAGGACAGCAGCAAGTTGGCAGGTCAGTGTATCGTACTTGCTGCTGGTCTGTCATCAGAAGTAGGGCTCGCGTGACCCGTTATCACATCTGTTCAGTAGGGCAAGGCATACTTTGAACCCTGGATGCTGACTCACTCTCAATTGTAGTTTTTATGTGCCTGCAATTTCCCCTCTGAGTGTTATAAGCTCTTTAAAAGATTTGCTCACATGGTGTAAAAGGAACTTGTTGACCCTAACGTTATGCTGTGGTAGTCGTTCTAGTAAAACCTACTGTCATATGAACATGTACAACCTTCCAGACACATGAGGACTGGAACAGGCTGCTATTTGATCACACTTCCCACTAAAGCACCTACTTCATATTGACCTCTGCCTCGTTCTGCTTTTGTATCAAACAGACATGAATGCCACGGTGCGGATTATTGACCAGCTGACCAACATCCTTGCTCCCATGTTGGTGGGCCAGATTATGGCCTTCGGTTCCCATTTCATTGGCTGCGGCTTCATCTCTGGCTGGAACCTGTGCTCCATGTGTTTGGAGTACGCGCTGCTGTGGAAGGTCTACCAGAAGACGCCAGCGCTGGCAGTGAAAGGCGGACAAAAGGAACAGCACCAGGAGCTCAAACAGCTCAGCCATTCAACAGGTAGCTGCAGGAATATGTCACTTGACCTTGTGTTGGCTGATTTGTGCTATAGTTTTAGTAATAAGCTGCAACTTATTAGGTCGGGTCAATGAATATAACTGAATCTCTCACACGTGTAATTTTTTGTAGATGTGGAGAACAGCCAGAGTCCTGAGGAGTCTTCTCAGCCATTGATGAATCAAGCCTCAGTCGTGGCGAAGCCTGACTCTCCCAAAGAGCAGGGCTGTTGCGACCAGGTGACTGAACCTCTGCGCACTTTAAAATCCGGCTGGGTGGCCTACTACAACCAGAACATCTTCTTCGCTGGCATGTCCCTGGCATTCCTCTACATGACAGTGCTGGGCTTTGACTGCATCACCACAGGCTATGCCTACACACAGGGCCTCAACGGCTCAGTGCTCAGCCTTCTGATGGGGGCCTCAGCTATATCGGGTATCTGTGGCACCGTCGCCTTCACTTGGGTTCGCAAGAAGTGTGGCCTCATCCGCACCGGCTTCATCTCAGGCATGGCTCAGCTGTCCTGCCTCATGCTGTGTGTCATCTCCGTCTTCGCTCCCGGGAGCCCCTTTGACCTCAGCGTGTCACCCTTCCAGGACCTGTACACCCACTTGATTGGAGAGAAGGCCCTGCCCGAGGTTGACCAAAGCCTAGCCACCATCCTCACCAGTGGGAACGCCACTACTCCTGCACCAGCTGAAGAGATGCCACCTCTGCAGTCTTACATGTCTGTTGGCCTGCTGTTTTCAGGCGTCATTGCTGCTAGAGTTGGTAAGTAAAGTATTTCTTCTTGATTTTGAACAGACCTGATTGTTAAATTGTTAATATTGTTGAACATTACTAAAGTAGATTATGAAGAGATGTGCAAAGTTCAGGGTTTTACTGTTATTGAAAGGAAATTAGAGTTTGAAGGTATCACAGTGTTTACTTCCTTTCATAAAATTATGAGGCTTTCCAAATTATGGAAAACAGGTGACTCAAGCAGGTCCACAGGATGGACTATTTCATAAGTAACCGGAATCTCACGGCGTCTCTGTGAATCTGCTACGGATGTCAAAGCAGTATTTGCAACCTTTGACGCCAATTACCTGATATTTCCCACAACAGCTACCGTTCAGTCCTAAAGTCCTTTTAATGTGGCTGTAAAAATATCATCAAGACTGACTGTTGATTTGTGTCCTGCAGGCCTGTGGTCTTTTGACCTGACAGTAACCCAGCTCATCCAGGAGAATGTGATTGAGTCGGAGCGAGGTGTGATCAACGGCGTCCAGAACTCCATGAATTACCTCTTAGACCTGCTGCACTTCATCATGGTGATTCTGGCTCCGAACCCAGAAGCCTTCGGCCTGCTGGTCATCATCTCTGTGTCCTTCGTGGCCATGGGTCACATAATGTACTTTCGTTTTGCCTTCAAGAACCTGGGAAGCCGCCTCTTCCTCTGCTGCTCACCGGAACAGAAGGAAGAGACGGTAGACAGCCCTTCACTTCCTACCACCGTGTAAACCCATTAAAGAGACTCTGTCCTGGGTACATATTTCTCAAGCCTTACCTAACCCTGCATCTTAGCTAACTAACATCATTGCATGTAGCTGTCAGAATACTAATATGTGCAGCGTCCAGGTAGAAATCGACATTAAAAAAGCATTCAACACAAGCAGGAGGTGAGTAAAAAGCTTCTAGTCAGGGAAACGTCAGTAGTAGTAGTAGTAGTAGTAGTAGTGGTAAAACTTGAGATAAAGTAGTGTTTCTACAGCCTTTCATAGCTTCTTAACACATACATGCACTGTAAAACAAGGATCCACCTCTCCTAGGCTTGTAACCCCATTTTGGGTCTTGTTAAAAATCTGTGGATAAGGCGCTGGAAAAAATATGCCTCCTAACAGTGTGGATCCACCTGGAAAGATGTGTAAAAGGTGCTTCTGCTAACAAAAGTCAAAATGAGGGAGCAACGTTGCAGGGAAGCAGGCACTGAGGCTTGAACTAAGAGGGACTGTCTGTGAGATCCTAGAATACAGAACCTCGGTCCCTCGGTTTCACGCAGCCACGCCACTGGTGCTGCAGCAGTGTCTGCTAACTGCTGTCTTTTAGCCTAGTCACAGATCACGTCAACTCGCGTACATGTGTGCGACAAGCAGCTTGTGGATGTGATACTTGTTATTTGACCAAATACAAAACTGGGATGTAGTCTCTCTAATAGGTGGTGATAAGGGTTATGCAATAAATGGTATTTATTCAGGAAATGCAGACAGTGGGTTTTTATAATATCAGTATTGTGTTGTGCGTTTCTGATTGTGCTGTAAGAAACAAAGCCCTATGCACCTTTCTCAATAGTTCTCTCAGTTACCAAAGTCACAAGTCCATGTGCGGCACAAAAGGAAACGAGGGAAACCAGTTAACCTGTCTGAAGCATAACACATATATAGGTTCTTTTATCAGGTGACAGTAGTTGTGTAGGTTCACCAGTGCTTTCATATGACTCTAGTATATCTGAATATTTCTGAGATTGTACTTATACTTCGTTTTTTCTGGTAGTTTAAAGCAGTAGTTTCACTTTTTAATTTTTACGTTTGACTTCTCTTGAGTGATTTTTTTTTTCCAGCCATGATTGTTGTTACACAGGCACTTTAAATGATTCATCCAATGCACGATCAGACATTTGATCAAGATGTTTGCACAAGGCTGAAGACCTGACCCTCCCCACCCCCCTTTTCACTCCTGTTCCAATCACGTCCAGTCTCACTGTCAGTCTGTTAAGGAGCTTTGGGGATCGTGGTTCAATTACATACTGTCAACACTTAGCGCAACATTTTCATATGGAAAAACTCCATGTGCTGTGAAAAAGTTGAGTTTGCCTCAGACACCCCCCTATTTCCTTACGTCTGCCAGGGAGCTTAGTCAGCAACACTTAATCTGATCTCAGTTAGCACTTCAGACTGCCAGGACTCAGTCTGGGGTTTTGTTCTCTTTACTTTAAGCCTCAACAGAGGAGGAAACGTTTTACTCCTGTTATAGCTCTTTTGTGTTTTGACATTTTTAGCTTTGTACTACTAGTATAGAAAATGTATTTAGTGGCTGCTTTTCCTGTGAGGTGATTTAACAAATGACAGACCTAGGGAAAGTAGCTATGCTTTAAAGATCCTAAACTGCTGTTTGTATCTGAAACCAGCGTAGTTGTAGTTTTCATTAATTTCTGATGTCCCCCCTCCCCCCTACACACACACACACACGGTGAGAAAGCTAGCCAAGTGTATTCTGGATAATAGTGGAGGAGAAGTATTTAGGTTGGAAACAGAGACAGCCACACCAGATGCAGGAGAACAGAAGGCTACTTTTCAGATGTCTGCAGGTGTAGCACAAGGTGCAGACTCACTGGAAATGAAGCTCAATTCTTATGACCCACAGAGGTTTAGTTTAAACCTCAAACTCAGTCTGGCATGAGAAGGAAGCCAGCTCTTACAAAGGTCTGCTGATTCAGGAATACCACACATGGCCATAAAAGCTATATTTTTTATGTAAATAACATTAGCAGTCTGCTTAAACTTACTTATACGAATGTTGTGGTTTTTGTCTGAAAACTTTTTTACGTGTTTTTGTATACTTAGTGGAACCAGCATTTTGTGTCAATTTTTCAGATTTTTGAAATGTATGTGTGTATATTTATATGTACACACACACATATATAAATACATAAATATAGTAGTTCAGTTAAGGAATCATTTATTCTTATGTTATAATCGCACTCCACTCGATATGAGGATGTTGGTACTTGTTGTATTTCAAGTCTCTTAAATAAAGAACATTTTACAATCATCTGTCTGTACAGTCTTGCCTGTCTGTGTGCAGCATATTATACTTGCAGAGTTTCTCGCCCTGAGTTTTGGGCTTGGTTGCTGCAGTGCAAGGTCACATACCAAACCCCCCACCCCCATCTGAAATCTTTGTTTCCTGAGTTTGACTGACATTAAGCTGAGCTGCACAATTTCAACGTGCTAGTGGGCTCTGCTTCTGCATCTTGTGGTCATTTCAGCATTTTAACACGGTAATGTTTTATTACACGTGCACTGGACCAAACTGTGGCCACACTGCGATGCTCATCTGAAAAGGTAGTGCCAGTTTACAATATTTACACCAAATATCAACGCAGTACTAATCAGTAAGAGAGCTCATCAACATTATGTTGTTCTAAACTTTTCGTTGTTTCCCTTTTAAGCAGTAAAATATTGCACACGTACTGTATGTCTGGTTGTATGATAGCAGGATTTGTCTGTTTAGTGCCAAAGGTCCAAGCCAACAAGTAACACCTATAAGAAGGTTCAAAGCTGGGACCCTGGCTCCTCCTCGTAACTGAAAAAATCACAGCGTTGAGCGGGCAAAAGGCTGCTGACTGTAGCGAAAGTCTACTGTAAAGACAAGAACTAGGACGTCAAGAACGAGTACTCGCAGAGGAGCAATTCCTAAAAAGAAAAAAGGTGTGGCCACCTTCTCAGGAGAGTGGCAGTCTAGAAATCTTCTTATCTCTCAATAAAAAAGCATGAAGTATAGTCTCAAATATGGTGCGGTCTTAGTTTTTTTATTTCCTGAACTCTTTTTTTGTGTTGATATTGAAACATGTTCTTCACTAAATGATAAAAAGAATTAAAGATCATCATTGTGTCCGTTTTACATGCACCTATACTAGTCAAGATTGCGACAGGGTTTGTTTTCCTCATTTGCCTGATCTGCTTGCAGTCTACTGTAGAACAGCTCATATCAAGTCAATAAAAGTGACAGATAAACAGAGCACGACTTGATAAGGACGTACATGTATAGGGTGACCCAGTTTATCGCCAAAGACCCTAGACGGCTTTGATGACTGAAAACTGCTGAGATTATGGAAGAGCATGACAGATCTGAACATTGGTGGTGGGAGGCCTCAGAGCACCTGATACAGGAGGAACAGAAAAATGCTGAGATCAAGTTCTCGGTCACATGCAAGACTAGAAAAGAAACGTGACTTTCTCCTTCAGATTATTCAGGACTTTACAACAATAATGCACCATTTCAAGATGCCGTTATTACAACTAAACTTTACTGTTCAATGTGTCCAAGAAACAACTCAGTAACTAAATATCACAAATATTACACAGAAACAACAAACAAATTCAAACAATGATTCCATATTTTGTTTGTTTTGTCATTTTGATGCCGTTTGAAAGCTGCTGGATTGATGTGTGTCATAGTTCAACAATGTGAGAAATGCCACGTAACCTTCACTCACTAGCATCAACATCACACCCTACTGACAGTGTGAACAGTCCAGAGAAGCACCTTCTGTCAAAACAGGTGAGCGGTGGACAAGGCTGACAGCTTAAAAACAGCTTTATGTATTTTATTAAATGTCCAAGTATAGAAAAATATGTGAGTGCACATACATGTGCGTGCATACAGCAGTTTTCACCCCAACTTTGGTCTTTTTTTTATGCTTTACATTTGTTTATGTGGATGCGATTGAGAATTTTTTCAAACAAATCAGAGTAGCAAAATATAAAATTAAAAACAGACAAAAATAAATAAAAGCATAAGTATTTAGTCACTTTTGTACAATATCTGTACGATCAAAATCATCTCCGCTGCAGTTGTGAATTAATTGAAAGGCTGTGTGTGTAATAAAGACATGGCATTTAATTTAGGAATAAATTAACCTGTATTTCATTTGCTGTCAAAAACTACATCAATTCCCAGTTAGAGGTATTTGTACCCCAGTGGCTCCCTCTTTTTAGAAAAATAAATTATGTTCTTGAGTCTTTACATCGTTTTGCACCAACCTCACTCAGTTGTTACCCTGTAACAGCTGGTACTGTGATGGCAACGCACGAGAGCTGGCTAGCAAACTCAAAAATGATTTCCTGCAGTATGGCTCACTCAGCATCAAGTGCTGTGGGAACGTTTTCTCTGCAACAGGAACCTGGACGTTTTTGAAGACAGCCAGTAAAAGGTTCCTGTTTCACAAAAGCAAGTTAGAACACTGTCACAGGATTGAGTTGTTAAGAAACACAACGCACAGTTGCACACACATCAGAGCTGTAGAGAAATAGGAGGAAAACCTGTTGCAGTCTGCAAGAGAACTGTGGGATACAGCAACCAGAGACACACAAACTAAAAGCTACACAACGTCACATAAGTACATGTTCATATAAAGAGTGGCTGAGTCAGTTTGTAGCAGAAAACACTCGTTCACACACAAGACTGCAAAAGAGTCTCTGCAATCAGATCATTTTTTAAAAATCTTCAAATGTGTAAAACTGATACAAACTCGTCCATGTAGGCTCGAACCAGATACTTATGCAATTGAATATTTCTGTTTTTTTTTTTGCACCTGGACATTTGTTTGTTTCCAGAAGAAATCCATTCTAACTGAAGGTAGACAACATTAAAAACATCCATTGATGTGATGAAAACTTTCTGTAGGCACTGTATCTGTCTGAGTGTCTTTGTACATGATCAGGAGTCCAGGAGGCCTGAGAACCAGCTGTGGTCCAGTTTCTTCACCCTCCTCAGTTCCCTAACCTGGGCTTTTGTCAGAGGGGCGGCTGCAGGCTCTGTAGCCTGGCTTCCCACTGGTGCCTGCTCAGGTCGCAAGGTCCTGGTTTCCATTTCCTCATCTGAATCTTCTTCCTCTTTCTCACTCTCCATTTCCTCCTCTGCATGTTGATTTTCCCCTCTGGGCCCATGAGCACTTATGAGAAAAAATCAAAAGGGTAACATGACTCTGCATATTTTCAGAGATAAACAAGAACCTCCACTGTCAGAATGTGAAGTTGCTAAACCACAAGTTGCCTGAATTCCAGCAGCATTACACAACAAAGACATTATGACAACCAACGAGCTCAAATGTGGCTTATCATCATTATTGGCGGCAATTCAATAAGAAAAAGTGATGTGTTTCTGCGGACTGACCTGGAGTCTGTGATGGAGATCAGTAGAGACTGTACAAACATGGAGCAGAGGAAAGAGGTGGAGGGAAGGACGTGGGCTGGGGTCTGCAGAAGCTGGAATTCAGACAATATTCAGACACTGCAAACTGTAACATCCAAAACCTTTTCTGAAACGCTCTTAAATACAATAAAACAACATAAGGATGCAGAGTGATGTATGTACTGTATAGTAACTCTGGTATTGGGCTGTATGAATAAAACTGACTTGACCTCATCTAAACAGAGCTGAACCACTGACCTCCTTAATAGCTACAGAGCCCTGTGGCAGAGGTGTTCTATCAGCAGACAGGCTGCTGGCTACATCTTGATTTTGCTGCTGCCGGTGTTTCCCCAGCAACAGGTGGAACGGTGTCTTGGTGATGCTATCATCGATCACAAGCTAGAAGGGATAAATAAGTATTAATAAACGACAATAGATCAGCAGTTTTATGAGATGACAGAGGATCCACAAAAGATTTAGCCAGCCAAAGGGGACTGGCTTATCACAACGGTGTATTCAGTTCATTTCAGAAGAAAATGGCTGAAGAAACATCCCGATAAAACTGTCAACCCATTTTCACAAGTTTAATCTCTAACAATTCTACCTGTTTGCTGAAGGCCATCAGCTTGTCTTCTTCTGCTTTGGTGGTGAACGTAACAAGGTCCTGAAAGAATGCACATCAGTCAAATGCATGAATATGTCTAAAACAAGAGCACATCAGATTTAATTAGCATCTATTTGATTTGACAGAATTCACCCGTTTCCTGCTCGTTCTTTAATTTAACTGAAAAAAAAAAATCCCTGACATCTCATAAGTGTAAGAAAACAAATGCTTTACAAAGACTAAACCTGAGTTGCTATTATGTGGACAAAATGTGAAAATGCATGTGCACATATCTTTGAGCTGTGTTTTGTGGTTTAGGTTCGGCCCCCTGGTTCCACTCCACCATCTTTATCTTTGTCTAATTTTAACCTGAGCACAGCAAAAGGTTTTCCCAGATTGGTGTAGAAGAACTAGACTAGCCTGCACACTGCCCTGACCTCAATCCATTAATCCTCACCTTTGACCTATTCAACCCCCAACCCCCGCCTCTGGGATGAAACTGAACACAGCACGCTAACAGCATTTGACCTGACTAATGCTCTTGTAGCTGAATGGGAGCAAATCACTGCAGCCGTGTTGCACATTGCTACAGCAGCAGAATATTGTCCATGGTTTAACGTTCAGGTGTCTACACATTTTCTGAAAGACTGAGTGTAACAAATGAGAGGTCAGCCTCTTTCAAAATGCCTCCCCCTCCCCCACTTTAGCATGAAATGATGTACTCTGTGTGGATGTGGTGTTTACCATGTTCTGAGTGAGGAAGTAGAGCTGGGAGTGGTTGAGCCACTGGCTGCTCTCCTCACAGCTCTCCAACATCTCATCCCTCGGGGCAAAGACAGCACGAGTCACCTTCCCCGAACACACAGCCTTATGGGAAAACAGTGGCCGAGGCTCACTGGGCTTAAAAACAAACACTGGAGCAGAGAAGGAAACGACATAGACATTCAGATTTGGTGAAACAATGCATCGAATAACTTGATTACTAAGACAGAAAACTTTGCCCCGACACAAAGTATCCAAGATCTGAGATCATGTCAAGGTGCAAAAAAAAGATAAACTCTGGACACTGCATGTATTGTAAAACTCAACTAGCCTAGCACAACAGCACTAAGCCAAAGCTCCAGATCACAGATTGGAGTCATTAACATTAGCATTTCATGAAAATTAGGTGTTTTCTCATGAATAACTTTCATTAGATGTTGCCTTTGTAAAAGCACTTAGAAGAGAAACATGAACTAAGTGCTGGTGGTAAAGAGAAATAAAAACTACATTTTTTAAGCTAGTCAACTTTGATTAAAATCGCTTCTTTCTGTGTCACTTTGCATTTGACAAAGAACACCCTGAGCTGAGCGAGTGTGTTGTGCAACTGAATGGGACAGTATCCTCAGACAGCTCATTGTGCAGGTCCTGCTTACTAACAGCCTACCAGCTTGACGGTTTTTAAAGTGAGGGAAGACAGCACGTGTTTAACATTAGTTAAACCATAAAAGCCCTGTTCAGATAACCTGGCAGCTAAAAGAAATGTGCAAAGTATAAAGTTTGGGAAGTTATTTATCAAACCAGTGATTCACCTTGTTAACATTTTTCACTCTAATTTTTAAAAAGCTTCTACCAATTTGTGCAGCTTTTGAAGACACTGATGTGCAGAATTGCACTGTGGGTTTAAATTAGATTTGCAAAAATGTGGTTTGATATGCGATGCCAACTTGGAAGCTCAGATGTAAGCACCAAGTTTGAAGCTTACAGTCAGTGAATCCAGCCTGATAGCAGAAGGCAGCCATGTTCTCAGAGAGGGGGTCAGCCAGCAGCAGGCTGGTTTCCATACAGGTGCTCCACTCCACTGCCAGACAGGACAGGAGACAGACGACAACAAACAAGGAAAGAAAAATATGTGGTTCAATATGTCAGGACACATTAAAAGGTTAATTAATGCACACAGCTGCAAATTTGCATTTGAGTGTAAGCGGCCTTACAGGAGCAGGTGAGGAGGTTCCAGCAGCAGAGCAGGTTGTTGGCCGTGGTTCCTAGCAGATACTTGGAACAGCTTAGTCGCCCAAAACACAGATCCCTGATGGAGAAAAAAAGGCCTTTTGTTTTCCTTCGACTGTAAAGAATCCTAAGTGCCCCCATTTGAAACCAACCAGCTTCTCAGCCCATACATATTTCACAGGATTAGCCTTTGAAGAGTTTTCCGCTTTAGGGGTTTCAAATGGGAACATGCACACGGAACTGAACACCCACAAAGACCCAACAGTCCAGAAAATGAGTGGCTCAAAGGTCAACTACATTTAGGATTTTATTATCAGCCTTCAGCAAGTGAGGCTATACTTGAATTTTTCAAGTTACATTACAAGAGTGTAGGTTAGAGGTGAGACAACTGACCCAGCTCTACACATCCATAGGTGGTAGTTATGCAGCTGTGGAAACAGCTGGCCATCAACATCTTCCAGTTTCCTCCTGGTCCTCTACACATGCACTAATTCCTGAACAGCTCCCAAGTGACACAGGAAATGTCTGCTTACTCTAAGAGCTTTTCTGAATATGAGTTTTTGGAGAGAGTCCGTTACAGATTATTTGTTCGGTTTACATTCATGTTAGTGGGAAAATAAACAACCTGACCTTTACTAATGCTGACTTTTACACTTATCATGTTTATGCCGGCTCTAATCCTTCATTTTAGGAGAAATTGCAAGTCATCACTCTGTTTCTCTTGTAAATATATTAATAGCTGACTGTGTTTTCAGAAAAGTGGTACAGAAACTAGAAACAGTAGTTTTGTGTCCTCAGTGACCTGAGGGCCCCTTCTTGAGCAGAGGGACATCTGCCAACATTTCTGAGACTCCAGCAACGTTACAAAACTGCCTGCAGCCAGTGTTTGCCGAGACAAACAAGTATCTGGACCTCCGCCAGCGTGTTCAAAAGGTCCCAAAGACGTCCACCACTGAGGAGACAAACTCTAAAACTAAACTACCGTAACTGTTGAGTGAATCTGTGTTTGCTCACGCTTTAACAGCCCATCGTGACTGGTTACTAGTCTTTTTGTTAAAAATGTGAGTCATCATTTTTGATTTCCAAATCTAGATCCCACAAACCAAAAGATGATATTTACTGCAAAGTCATGCAGGGTCACGTTATCTCGTCTAACCCAGTGCTGTAGCAGAATGTGAGGCCTTGATGTCTTTTCATCCACTCTATACTTCTTTCAGTTTTTACTACATAATATATTTCAATACTAGTATCAGACAACCAGTCATATGAACGTTGTTATGTACTGTATGTGCATGTGTACGCTCTGACCTGATAGCTCCTGGCGGCTGGGACAGAGTCGTCAGGAGCTCCCAGGAAGCTGGGCTCCACACAGTCACCACTTCCTGAAAGCTGACGGCCAACAGAGAACCGTCAGCTGAGAAACTGCAGCACTCAGGCAGCAGCCCGCGATAGGCTCCCACAAAATTACACGACCAGGAAGGACTTTCATCTGCCAGGTAGTTTGAAAGGGAAGACAAACACCAAAAGGAATGGACTCATGAGAAATACAGTAAAGCCTCAATCTACTAGAAGCTGTGATTCATTTAATTCAGACCTCACTTTTTGTTTTTTGTTTTTTATTTTGGTGGGGGGGTCTTTCTCATGTAGGGGTATAACAACTCTGAAACAGAAACTGAACCATGGTCTTGTGTCTTGCTTTGAACTCGGATTATGAACTGTTAGATGAGAAAAGGCCTGGCACCTACAAAGTAACTAGTGTCTATTCCAAACAAAAAATATGAAAGATGTGCTATGGCCCATTTTTTTCAACTATACAGATTATCTTGTAGTATCCACAGAAAGAGATTTCCTGACATTGTGTTTTTGTGTAAAAACAAGAGACTGAACTTCTGTTAAACAATCAAATCTTATGAATTATGACAACACAGAGTTGAGAGTGTTCTTCATACAGCACATCATTCTTTATGAGTTCATGTTGGAAATGCACATCATGAATCTGAAAACTCAAAGTCTACAAGAAAACAAGTAGACCGCATGTTAAAAGGTGAGCACAGTGAATATGGCCACAGTAGAACAGTGGACTGTCAGGAAGTGGACTAGACTACTTACCCTCGGTGTGCACTGGTGCCAGCTGCCAGGCTTTGAAGTGTCCGTCCTTGCTGGTGGAGACCAGCATGGTGGTCTGGCTGTCAGGAGCCTGGCAAAAGCACATGGCTGTAATCTGGGCTTCGTGTGGGGCCGAGATGGTCGTGTTCAGCACAAAACTGCAGGTCATTCAGTTGGCATGTTACAGGGTGGTGGCGGTTGGTGGATCAAGAAAAAAATATTGTTATACTAAGAAAATTTATAGGTACAAAGTTGAATACTTTTAGATGAGTCTGTTTATTGAATTCAGTCTGTACTGACTGAAACACTAATATATGGAAACACCATGCAGCATCTGTACCTCTGTGTTTGTTCATCATATTCCCACAGTTTCAAATTAAGCTCCAGCTCAGCTATTTTCTGTTTTCTTTCTTCCACTGTTGCCAGCCATTTTCCAGAGGCACTGAAGGCTGCTTTGACCACCTCAAACTGCTGCAGGCCCAGCTCATGAATGTATTCTTGCTGCACAATGTCCAGCTGTGGGAAACACAGAAGACGACCTATTAAGACTTATTCAAACTCAGGTGATGCTGTTGTTAAGTGAGCTTGTGGACCCGAATGGATTCATCTTAAGTGGTTAAATACTATTCAAACTGTTTGTTTCCAAATACTTGGAAACCATGTTCAATTTTAGAAGGTAAAAAAGCATTACATTAGTAAATGTTTCTAAAAATTATCCACAACCTCACTTGAAGGTTTGCTTGTCATATCTTAACTCGTCTTATGAGGTGCTTACATTGTACAGCAGCTTGTCTCTTTGGAGAGAATAAAACTGAAGGTGGCCTGGTTTGCCGTTCAGCACCAATGCTTTGCTGCGTGGGTCCAACATCAAGTCTGTCTGGACACTTTCTCCTTCACCAGAACAGAAACAAGTGACCATTAATTACATCCTTTACTGTACATGCACAGAGTGACCTGGCAGGTCCACATGAAGAAGGGAATCTTTGATTTAGGACACTGAGAGGTATAATTACTCACACATCTGTTTTAGAAGATATAGTTTTTTTTCCCCTGTCTTAACAACCTGGGTGACTGATTCATTGGTTGAGCTGAAAATAGTGGTGCTATGGGTGTATGTATTATTTATGAGGCCTTATGGCATGTTTATGATCAGCCTACGTGCTGCTGCCAGCAGCAGTCTGTGCTTACCTTTGACCAGACCCTGAATGACAGCTGACACTTTGACACAGCTCTGGATGATTGTGATCTCTAAAAACCAGGAAGAGGCAGAGACAAAAGTCAGCTTTACTTTGTCTTTGCATCAAATCCACACACACACACACACACACACACACACACACACACACACACACACACACACACACACACTACAGGTGCTGTCCTTGATTCTATTTGTTTTGTTTTTTACATTTCTCTGCCCTTAGTCTAGAGGATAGACATAGCCACCATTACCATATTTAGTAATTGTGTGTGTCAGTGCTCCTTACTGTTGTCACTGTGTGAGGTACAGAACAGTGCTCCATCGGGTGAGATAGTGATGTGTGTGATGGCAGCACCGAGGCGGGGCAGGAAGTCCCGCTGGCTCTCCTGGTTGTATCGCCACTGGACAAGCACTGATTCTACACCTCCACTGAGAAGGTTGGTGCCTGGTAAAACAAAACAGAAATTGATAGAGAGGTAGGAAGAGGACGTTGTCCCGTCCATCCATCCATTATCTAAGCCTCTTATCCTGTTAAGGGTTGCGGGACATCACAAGGCAGGTAAACCTTAGTTGTCAGTCGCAGTGTTGGCATATAGAGACAACCATTCACACTCACATTCATCTATGGGCAGTTTAGAGCCACAAAAGTCTTGAAGGTACCTGGAGTACTTGAAGGAACTCACACTGGCACAAGGAAAACACGAAAACCCAACACAATTATTGACCCTGCTGCGCTGCCTGGATTTAAACTGGAGAGCTCATGAGACAGAGCGGTGCGGTGGGTGCAGCTCTGCATTAGGCATATAAAACAGAATAAATGGTAATTAAATGAATACTGTACCTTCTGGAGTGAAGCGCAGTGAGCTGACAGCACTGTGGTGCCAGTGCAGGGTGGAGTATGTGTACTCCTTTTTGTGGTTGAAGTTTCTCCTGATAGGATACAGAAATGTTAGTGTAGGGTTTAACCTAAACCCGAGGAGCTCTATTCATGCATCTTATTTTATATACACTGCCTGTCCAAAAAATTAATAAATGAATTAATTAATTATTTTGTTGGAACACCTTTAGCTTTGATTACTAAATCCAGGACGGGCAGTGTACTTTATATACACACACACCCCAAAAAACATAAACACTTTATTTTTATTGAAATTGACCGTTACAAAATTAAAAACAAAGTATCAGCTAAATTCACAAGCAGGTGTTGATGTCTAGACCAAGTCTTTATGCTCAGAGTTATCAGCATGCTGTGTATGAGGGGCTGTTTATGAGTGGTTCAGCTTCAAGGCCATGTGGCTACAAAACTCACCACAAGCGAATCTTGCCATCTTCATGCCCTGTAGCAATGCAGTCATCTTTTGGGTGGCACGCAACACATGTGAATGTGTTCTTGCCTCCTTTTTTGTTATCTTCTTTGAGGGAAAACCTAGCAACCCACACAAGAAAAGGTTTACAGAATTATTAACCATCCTCATGGCTCTGTGGGCAAATGTAGGTCTGTGGTTTGTGACACTGGTCACATTTGACACTATCACTCTCAGTTTCTGCACCATTCTGTCTCTAACGTGAAATAGCACAAACAAAATATATATTTTTTGCATTTTGCATGTTTTGGGTTTTACTTGAAGTCTGAAAAATGATTTGCTTTCCATCTACACATCTGGCTCACCTGTAGGACTTCTGTTTCTTGAAGAAGTAGACCTCGAGCTGCAAACCTTTAGCTGAAGCAATATATTCCCCCTGTGAGGATAGTAACACATAGGGTAATTGGTTACAAAGTGTGACCCAGAATCTGTTTTCAAACCTGTTTGCCTGATGTTTCACCTACAAGCAAATTAAACTATACGTACGAAATGTAAATATCATTAACAATATTTATTACTATTTTATCTGTTGGATCAATTTAATTTTTTTAGAGTTGGAAAAAAATTATATCAACAAGCTTTAATAACAGTGTCCCATCAACACACTAACCAAATGGAGGATATCACTTTTAGCAATATAAAATTAATAATTAAACCAATTATATAATTAAAATTTGGATGTTGGGAGATGGTACCACTGGTGTACATACCCCTTGACCGAAGGTGATGGCTGCTGGGTTGGAGCTGACATCGCTAAGCACACCTGAAAGCTCCCGGGCCTCCACCAGCTGCTCTCCACTCTGTGGTAGCTGCACTGCAACCAGCTGGAACAACTCTGCACATACACAAATCCGCACACATGCACACACATGAAGTCAAACATCAGCCTGCAGTCCTACCCAGTTTCTACTTTATACACATTAAAGTCCTACTGGGATTGATTTGACATTTTTTGCAATTAGCTGCGCTTAGTGATAGTAGAAAGAAAAAAAAAAAAACATAGTCGACAGTAGTGCTTTCAGACACTGCAGAGTTCACACTCTGATCTGGTGCAGAAACCCTAGAATTAAAAGGCTGGTGTCCGATTCATGAACATAAAAATTATCTATCACTATTTTCTTCTTTCAAAGCATAACTTGAGCATATTAAGACAGCTATGATCACAATTAGAATAAATGTCAAACCTACCAGATCTTTTGTCACTTTGCAGGGGGGTAACGATAAAGATGATTCCTTCGTGGTCTGCAGAAGCATACATGGAGTAAATTGGGTATCCGATGACAAAAGTCTGGAAGAGATTAAACAGCTGTGACATGTGCCTTCGATACACTAGACAAAACACAGCACAGACTCTTTGTCATACTGATCTTGGACATCTAGTGCCTCACTCCACATAAAAGCATGCTCACACCAAACACTGAACTCATCTGTATTCATTCAGAGACAAGGTGGATAACATGCATATATATGTGTGTGTGTGTGCTGGATTGGGATGAGCCACAGTGAAAACAGACTGGAGGAAAAAAGACAACTAACAGATCAAGTCATACCTTAATAAGAATGCCATCTGTGAAGTCCCAGAGCCTGACAGTGCCATCTGCTGAGCAAGAGTAGACCTGCAATAAAGTGAGAGTACATGTAATGTGTGGATGGCTGTGGACAGTTAGTTTTACATCCACAATAGCAGCAAGAATAATAATGAAAGAAAAGCATTTAAAATATGTATAATTTAAAAATTGTTTTAAATTAAACCTTAGTGTTGCTTAACTGAGCTGATCAAAGTAGTGTCTGAGGGTTAATTTAAAACAATCACTGTCCTAGCCTTAGCCTAGTTACTTTCTTTGTTTCTGACATTAAACTCTGTGGTCCACGGAATTAATTAAAAATATTATACTGAGTATACATCACATACATACTATGGTTTAGTAGCTTTCAGCACAAACAATCTTAGATCTTAAAGTCGTCTTTGAGGTAAGTTAGCATGGTTCAGTCAGAGCTATACTTTCTCCGTCCCCGGTAACAAAGTGTGTAAGTGTACCTGCAGGTGGTTGGAGGGTCTGAGCAGCACACCCGTCACCAGGTCGGTGTGTCCCCGCAGGTCGTGGACACACTCCTCCGTGGAGGTGCTGAACACCTTCACACACTCTCCTGAGGGAACCAGCAGGAACCTGCAGCAACACAAACCACCACGTTTTAAACTAAAACACACATCTTACCAACTAATTACAATTATGTTTATATCTATACGTTATGCGTATTAAGGTAGAGTGCAGAATGTGAAGATTGTCGCAAATGCAACACGGACTTTTATTACTTTTTGTAACAGCAGCAGAAATATCAACAGTTAGTTAGCAAGTAGCTTGTGTTGCTAATGCTAACGGCTAGCACCGGCTTCTGCTCTCAGGCCTTTAAAAACTGCGAGAATCACTTTCACCCAATACTGAGCATTATCGGACTTAAAACACACACTAACCTTGAATCATTAGTTATGACAGGCTCCCTGAAGTTTATTTTACTGCCACCTCGGTGAACCACGCGGATATCCCCGTGTTCAACCATGTTTTCACTCAAGTCAACTTTCACCTCTAACCTCTGACCTTTTTCCTTTGTTGATAGGGTGTCTGTGTTTTACTGCCCCCTGCAGGACTGGAGTGTGCAGACTTATTTTAAAAAATCAAATAAAGTAATTTTATCAGCTGGTTTATCTTAATCTTATTTATCTTATCTCATCTTAAGTTTTAATTATTATACAGTACATTTATACCACAGAGTTTAAGGGACCTCATTTCCTGACAATGTCCAAATGGAGGACAAAGTGGCTCCATCACACCTGTTGGGTGGAGGTGGAAAATCTTTTTTTATGCTAAAAGGGAGATATTACACGAGATATATGAAAAGATGAAAACAGATTAGATTTTTAACCTCTTAATTTTCATCAGAAACAAATACTATACAGTATATGTCTATTTACACATATAGGCACCATCAGATGCAGTTTAACATCAAACAGTTGTCATACTCTATATCCTGTTTCTATGTGATTTTTTGTACACGTTTCCTCCAGTGAGAAAACAAAATACAGGCAGTGTTTCACTTGATTTCTCTATTTATGTGTGAGCAACAGCTCTATGAAGCGTCTCGTAATTTAACACTTAACTGAATGATTTAAAGCAGGGATGTAAGAAAATGTTGATACGCTGGAGTTTCACGATATTATCTTTCACTGTACTGTGCTGATTCTCAAAAACATCTAATAACTTCTTTATAGTCGTTTATCTGCAGAGATTCACCTCATTCGCTAGATGGCAGCATAGAGCTCAGAGCGTCACTCAGCGCTCTCATTTGACGCATGTGCTTATTATTTAAACTGCAGCACACTAAATCACCAGATCCTTTTCCAAAACCCAGCACTAATGTCAAGAATAACCTCATAATGTGCAGATAATCCTTATCTTCATGTGATAGTTATAAGTACATATATATATATATGTATGTATATATATATATATATATATATATATATATATATATATATATATATATATACATACATATATATATATATGTATGTATATAGTATAAAACTTTTACACACACAAATCATGGCATCCTACATAACCAGTGAAAGATCCAGTTACCGTTTACAGACATACATCTTGGTTCATCATCTACGATGGTTGCAGCTCTACCTCTAAAAATGTGTCTACATGTGAATTTAAATGAAGACACAAATGAAGTTTGTTGACATGAGAGTTTTTATTTTCACTATTAAAACAGCTACAAGTCAAAAGTGAATCCACTTCTAGTTGATCTGTGAATCACTGAATAGACTTATTACCGGTAAATCATCCGCCACCTTCTTTCTTCCACATTTCACGCACAAATGACAAATATTGTGCGTGTGTGTGTGTGTGTGCGTGCGTGTGTGTGTGTGTGCGTGCGCGGTGACTGGTCTGGTGGGCTGGCTGTTTGAGCGCAGCTCCTTACGAGTAAACCAGGTGGTTTCCTGATCTGACAGGCTGATTAAAAAACGAAAGTTAAAGAGGGTAACAAGTGCACATGGTGAAGGAGAGGGACGGGGAAGCAGCGCAGCAACATCTCAGGTAACAAACTCCAGAAAACAGAAGTGAAATCGAACCAGAGCGAGGAGCGCACGGTGCCGTGTGGTGTGTGGACTGTCCGCGCTGCACCATGAGCCAGTGGAAGCAGATTCAGCAGCTGGAGATCAGGCTCCTCGAACATGTGGACTACCTGTACGATGATAACTTCCCCATGGACATAAGACAGAGTCTGGCCGTCTGGATCGAGTCCCAGGACTGGTGAGTCCTGCTCCATGTCTGGGAGCTTTTCCTGATGATAACGGGGCCAGAGTCTTCAGCTAAAAAGAGGGATGTCCTCCTCAGCTTAACAGGTCCTTTCACTCAAATCACAGAGAAAAAAACTGCAGGCATAATTGAAGAACAAAAACAATACAAAACAAAACAGCAACTTCAAAACAAGCCTCATTTAATGCTGCAGGAAAGAGGAAAACATGTTATTTAACTTTAATTTGGGTGAATTTTAAATTACAGTGTTGGTTTGTTATCTAGAGACATGTGCATCCTGACACACAAATCCTCCTGTACAGCTACAAATAAACATTTCTGCAACAACAGCAGAGCAGTCTGCTCAGGTGCTGTAGACGCACAGCTGGAATCGTGAGAAACATCTGTAAGAACCAACATACACATGCTGCCATTCATTGATTCAGTTTAGTGATACATTATTGGACGGACAAAGTTAAATTAGAATCAATCTGACAATAGATCACACAATGACGTGCAAAGTGAAAGTGGCCATTTGTGGAGACAAACACTCCCGCAGAGCCAACTGTGAAGTTCCCCTTAAAGAGCATATTAGCTGTTTACAGCATCCTTGTTTTGGTTTTACAGCCCACAATGGTGCCGTCAGAGCTTAGCCAGAAAAGCCAGTGATACAGCATACTTCCCATGTGCAGCAACAGGCAGCACAGACCGACCCAGTTAACAACCAGCTGGTGAACACAGTGGAGGATTTGGCAGATGAGATAATTTTCTTATAAGGTTGAGATTAAAATCAGAGCTAAAGGGAAACTGAATATCAAATGTCGCCCAGACACAGTGCTGCAAATGTTGCTCCATGTTCTCATCACAACTCTATGTGACACTTTGCTTTTAATAATATCAGGTGCATGTATGTGAGCAGCCCCCTACAGACCTGCACATGCACAGACAGTACAGAAACATGTCTGATAACATTCTATAAACTAGCGTGTTCTTCCCCCCTCGGGTGTTTTTTAGGGACACGGCAGCCAACGACGAGTCGATGGCATCCGTGCTGTTCACAAACCTGCAGTCTCAGCTGGAGAGGGCTCGCTCACAGGAGCAGAACTTCCTACAGAGACACAACATGAAGATCATACAACAGCAGCTGCAGGTGTGTCACCCACCTTTAAGCCCTTCAGGTCCTGCTACGTCAGGTTCAGGACTCTCTTCACTTTTAACAGGGGCTTTATCTGCTGATGTTTTGAGGCACTGACTCTGTGATACTGTGATATCTAGAATGATGTTATCATGATTGTCCACAGAATAACTCTACCCATGAGAAATACTCAGATCAACATCAACAACATTTAAAGAATAAAAAGAAAGATAACTTCCAGCGTGCTGTATTAGAATGCAGGTCGTCTAGGACAGTTACAAAAAGGAGTAAACAGGGGAAGTGCAAAGCTGTGGCAAAGGTAGCATCGAGGGGCAGAACTGACAACATAGTAGATTTTGGTTGGAAATCATGCATGTGAGGAAATAAGATCCACACAATGTCAGTTAGTATTGGTTTACCAAGCTTGATGTAACAAAATCTGGGACAGGTGAACAGCAGGCAGAAACAAGAGCTCTGTCCTTGAACTGTCCACACTCCGATCGTTTACAACAGTCATATTTAGGGCATCTGTGGTAAGGAGAAGTAGTTTTGTGGTCGGTGTGTAGTTGGGGGTAATAGGGAAGTAAAATAAATTGGCTGTGCTTTCAATTTTAGTCGGCTTCAATGTCTAAAGGCTTCTATTTTCGTGCCGTTTTTCTCTCTTAACTGAGAAGCAGCTACTGGTTTTGAGTTTCTCTAATATCAAATGAAGTGAGTAAAGGTCGCACAACTTTCACAAGCTGCAAGAATCAAGACAATCTCTGTTTTCACCAATTTAGTGCTTTTGTTGCTTGGAAATATTTGTCATGTTAAGAAAAAACCTCACGAACAGCAGTTATCTGGGAGAAAAGATTTTTTTTTTTTTTACATAATGTAGCTGTGCTGCTTTTGTCATGGTAATGTCTTGATGTCATCAGAAAAATGCAGAGGTTGGGTCCTGGAGCAACACAGGATGTTTGGTTGAGGTCAAAGCGTGCTGACGTCACAGGCCTGAGCGCACATTTTATTCTGGAAAAGGCATATACCTTTGCAGAACAAACCCATGAGACTTGTACCGCTATTTCCTGTGTGTCTGAATGTGTGTGCGCGCATGTGACAATGAAGTCAACACTTCTCTGAGGAAGTGCCGTTGCGGCTTGTTGTTGTTGTGATGTGTGAATGAAGTTTGCATATTCAATTTGTACATCAATAGAGATTTAAAACCATCTGTATTTGAATATCCCTTTGATTTGTTTGTCCTGTCTTTGTCGGGAAACCCCACTGAACTTCGTCAGAAATGTAAGAAAATGTCAACATGCTGTTGATTTGACAGACAAGTGTTTGATGTGTCCTGCATGAGTACCCAACCAGGCAGCAGGAAATAAACACCAAAGAAAAAAAATATATAGATAATATGATTAATATTTAGAAACACCAAACCAAATTGATCTGCTTCGGTGTCAAGTGGTTTGTGTGTTGTTTGCTGTAATGAAAGTGTGTAGGTGTGAGTTTTAAGCATCCTCAGTCATCATTCTGGCAATGATGCTGGTACATAGCAGCTTAGTCACACCTGGAGGCGAGAGTGAAAGTTTCCTCTTCCCCCATGAGAGTTTTTTTGTACTTTTCTAAGTGGGCTTTTGTATGGGCTGATCGCAAACAGAGCACAAGAATCATGTGGTGCGGGAAAGTTTACGGCTAAACCCTAAACTTTGACTTGGATCATTGTCTGGTTGTCTGCTTTTATCTTTAGGAAGATCTCATGCAGAGAGCTGTCGTTGCCACATTGAAAGAACTGTGACCTTTAATGTAAAGATATGCAAAGCTGCCGGGGGCACTCCGTTGATTTTACACATAATTACAGAAATACTGTTGTGAATGTTGGATAATAGCTGCGCAATTAGACAAAAGATGACCATTAAGTGCACAAGGAGCTGGGTAGAATATCCAGAGAGGTAGGGTGTGATGGAGTAGATGTAGTCAGTGATTCCTAGCAGACACTGTGGGGACCAGTGCTGAAGATCCCAACTTGCTGATGCTGTGCTGTGTGGTCTTGGAGAGATTGAGGAAGATGTCTTTCTCTCAAGCAGAGATGACAGAGTGACATACAGAATGCTACACCCCTCCTCCCCCTTCAACAAAGGCTCAAACGAATGCATCCTTTGCTAACCTTTCCCACGCTTCTTTACTCACCAGTGACAAAAAGAGAACACGGTGGACGTACTCCCCAAGCAGAGAAGTAGTAGTCTTATGTTGCTCTGAAGAACATTACCCCAGTGATGTCTAGTGATGTCATCGGGGTTATACAGTATTAGTTTGCATTACAAACTGGGAGCTGTGCTGTGTTCACAATCTACATTTAAAATAATCTGCAAACTTTACAAAAAGAATATTAGTATCAGTCTTTAAAATGGGATATAATATCTTCCAAGAACACGTAGTAGTTATTAGTAAAACAAAATGATGTATGCAACCTGATCCGTTAGAAATAAGGATCACACCGTTCTACTGAATAATTAAAATGATTCAAGTACACATTATGGTTACACGCTGTAACACCTTTAGAAAAAAGTGGTTATACTCCCAGTCTCTGCACACACCTACTGTCTCATTGTATTTCAACTGTCATTGTGACTGGAGAATGGTCCTTTGATTTCTTGCCAGAGTCAAGTTGAACCTCATTCCTTTGCTGACTCAGTTTGTCAAATCAGTTCCAGTAAAAACCTTATGTCTGTCTGAAGACGTGATGACAGAGCCGCTCATCAGGGCTTGTTTTTCTAGGTGGAGAGACAGACGGACGGGTACTGAACCTAACCATGCTACTATGTCATGTGCACATTTTATATGCAAACGTTAATGGCGAACTTCATTTATTTAAACAATGTTTAAACATATGTACGTGTGTGCGGCCCCACAGGTGAAGTACATGTCCAATCCTGTTGTGATGGCCAGAGTTATCTCCACCTGTCTGAGGGAAGAGCGGCGCATCCTCTCCAGCGCCTGCACACAGGAACAGGTTTGTCATATCATCTCCCTCAGTGGGAAAGTCCCTCTTGTTCCTTAATAACAACTGCTGCTGGTAAATCAAGGCTGCTACCAGGAAGACAGCATTAAATCATTTACACCCGCACACTTTACATTATTCCCAGGAAACAGTGTGGAATAACAAAACACAGTCATTTCTGGCTCTTACAGTCATTTTCTAAACATTTGTTGCAGTAACCAGAAACAAAGTAACAAGGTAAAAATAAAAACAGAATCTTTTCAGTTATAAAAGTTCATTACAGCAGAATATTTATTGCTATGCTCTACATTGGCACCCTTCAGTGGGCACCGGTATCGATTTTAGTGTTTTAAGGAACATAACCACTCATCTGAGCTCTGAGTACAGCTGTGTGTATGGTATATACAGAACAATATAAAGACAGAGATGTACAGGCCATCAGGCTCTGTACTGTGTGTCTGTTGGTTGCTCCACCACTTCTGAATGAACACTGACATAGTTTTGACATTTCCTGTCAAAAGATGTGTGTTTTCATTGTGAGGATGTTAGCATGCCATTTAGCTCACACTGCCACTGGCTGTTAGTCTTAACACACAAGAACTTCAATGTCATGTTTGATCTTAATTTTCATCACAGCAACAGTTTATTAACAGAACAACGTCTATTTGTGAATATCCTCTATTCTATACTGCCCTGCTTGTTTTTCAACTGTCCCTGCCCCACACACTACTGATTACCTGGATCAGGTGTTTTCAGCCAATCAGAAGCTGATTGGACAACAGGCAAGGGACCACTGGTGTAAAGTGCACCATGTTTGATTTGTATCTTTTAAAAACACTGTTTATTTTAATAGATTAATAGAAAAGAATAAGATGAGTAAACAACTTTCTGAACAGGGTCCACTGGAGAAATCCTTGCAGAATTCTGTGGCGTTTGAGCGACAGAAGAACATGGACAACAGAGTCGGTATCATCAGAGGCAGCGTGCAGGTAAACACACAGGTGTTTGAGGGAATTTCACAACAAATACTTCAAAAACTGCTTTGTATTCTACAAGATCATCTTAAAACACTGGTCTGTTTGTGTACAGCTAATGGACCAAGCAGTGAAGTACATCGAGGACATGCAGGATGACTTTGATTTCCGCTACAAGACCCTACAATCTCGAGGTGAGACCTTGGTTTAAGACACCACACAAGCTGTGAAAAAAAGTTGGCTAATTGAAAACATGTTTCTTGCTAGTGTGCAATAAGTGAACGCTCTGCATCACTGAAGTCTACTTGTTTGTGGTTGTGTCTGTCAGAGTCATCAGATAGAAACTCTGAAATGATGAAACAAGAAGTAACAAGGCTACAGGAAATGCTCAACAGGCTCGATTTCAAAAGGAAGGTATGTATGTATGTATCTTCATGCAAAGTGAGAGACGAGGGACTCTCACAAAACATCTGCTAATATAAGTGACATTGCATCACACAACCCTTTTCATACCCTTGTTAGGAGATCCTGTCAAAGATGGATGTTGTGATCAAGGAGATTGACGACCTGATGACGTCTCAGCTCAGCCCTGAGCTGCAAGACTGGAAGCGCAGGCAGCAGATTGCGGCCATTGGGGGTCCGCTGCTGACTGGTCTGGACCAGCTGCAGAGTTGGTAAAAATCATCATCTGAATGTTTCCGGACTATTACATTCCAGTGTTTACTGTAGTAGCGCAGTAGCGTGAATGTGTAGCTAACATCCACACATACTGTACTGTACATGTACAGTAGATCCAAAACATCTTGATGTGCAAGGTCTGAAAGTGATGGATTTCTCACAATGCAACAAGAGGTGGCAGAGTTAAAATCAATCCTTCATCAAAAATACTTACTGTAAGTAGAAGTACCACTCCTTACTCACAGAGCCACCTGACTGGTATGGACTATGTGAATGTATTATGTAAATAAACCAAACCAGCAGCTGTTAAAGGTGGGGCTGACTGTTACCACCTCTCAGTATGTACTGACAAGTCATTTATCAATAATTATACATCATCATTTTGTTATTGTTGGGGCTCGGTTGGTATGGCAATCGTCTATGAACTCCCGGGATTGGTGGTTCGATTCCTGGTTCCCCCGATTCCTGCACATATGTCATGTTTCCCTGAACAAGACACTAAACCCTGAACCCTTGGTGCATAAAATGCAGCTGCCTGTTCACAAGAATTAGTATCAATTATCATTAGTTGAATATAATTTGTGTTAAGAATCTAAATCTAAACTAGAATTACTGCATTATAGTTAAATACCTCCACTAACCAGCTGTGTAGTTTACATAAGTGTCTATTCAGAGTCATATTCTAATAAGTTTATACCTGAGTCAAAGTAGATGTTTGTGCCAAATGTAATGAATGCATTCCTTTTCTGGCTCTTCACAATTTAGACAAGACATATATGAGGTCACTATGACCCTGACTTTTGACCTTTGGCCACCAAAATACACTTCAATAAACACTTCATCGTGGAGTCCAAGATGAAGTGTTTATTTAGGACAGTTTTGAAGAAATTCCCTCAATGCATTGCTGTAAACTCCCTGACCAGAATAAAGTGGTTAATCTGAAAGTTTTCTCAGTTTGACCTTTAAACTATAACAATGTTTATCTGGTAAGATGAACATCTCGCTCCACTGTTTGTTGTCTTTCACAACTGTCATGTCACTGGCACTTTCTCACCTTTGAGTTGGTGACATTTCTTAGTTTTGAGGGGGCGTTACCTTCTTTTCAGTCAGTCCAGCACTTTGCATTCTGATCTAATGGCTGCTTTTGTACAAAAGCACAAAGGGTCTTCACTGCAGGGGTAGTGTATTTCTAGGCATAGCAATGTCAGTCAGCCCACCTCTTCTGCCCACGCTAAAATACATCCATATCTATTTTCATGTGAACCACTATAAATTTGTGGCTTTGTGGCTCAAAGCACTGTTGTACAGCCTCATAGAGCTGTTGACAACCCATAAACCTCACAAATGATTCTAACACGTTTAAGGCTAAATCTGCTCCTATTGTTGCTACGTCTAAACCCAGATGATAATAAGTGAAATTCTCTACCTCATCTTCCTCATCCTCTTCTCCCCTGTCACTCCCCCAGGTTTACTCTGACAGCGCAGAGTCTCTTCCAGATCAAGCGTCAGCTGGACAAACTGGGGGAGCTGGTTGTGAAGGTCACCTATGAGAGTGACCCCATCCCGCTGCAAAAACCCCAGATGGAGGAGCGAGTTAAATATCTGATCTACCATCTCATCAAGAGGTACTCTGAACACAACACAGTACAAAACATGTCGGAGAGAGTGGGGATGAATGTAAGTCTTATCGTTTGAGCATCAGTAACTCCTGTTGTTCATGCTGGAACTTTGATAAATGTTATATTTCCCTAATATGAATAAAACTCAGTTGACATTTACCACACTATCACAACTTATGTGAGTTCATGTCAAATACAAAGAGTAACAAGAAGAGACAATAAGGGCTTAAGTGAGCAAAACAGATGATCCAATTTATAAAAAGGTTTGAAATAATGTAAACAACTTAAAGTGCACTTGTTGCTTATCGGTTATATGGCATGTGCTGTAACTATTCGGCTATCAAGGTGCTCCAGATAAGGTGCTGACCATCATATGGGAACAAATATTGTGCAGTCTCAATCGGGCATAGCATAACCTGATGCAGTCATAAATTCTTGCCATGACTTGGTTGACAGATTTGACAGATTACATGTCAACATCTGAGCCAGCACAGACTTCTGTTGGTACTGGCTTGATGTAACATTGTGCCCTGATGTGTGTCACAGTTAGACATTACAGTGGGTGATTTGTTGGCTTAATGCTGTTGGCAGTACTCTCTGGGTTGTTTCTATCTTTTTTTCTCTGTCATGTCTCAAAAACACATTGTAAGGCAGCAGTGTTGTTTCCACACAGTTTTATGATAGAGAGGATGTCATTGCAGTGCTTTGGTCAAACTGACAGTGACACGCCCCAGTTTCCCCTGCGTGTACCAAATCTGTGCTGTACCTTCAATATTGCAATATGCTACAACATAATGCAGGTGTAGGTATTTTATTTCTGATGATCTGATAGTCCTGGACCAGTTGTTAGGATGTTTGGTGGCTTGAATTCTACTGGCCTGGTGCATAATAAACATCGCAAACGTTTTCTACAGTATTTCCAGTTTAACATGTTTCAGTGAGCCAACATTTAAATAAAGTGCCTGAGGAAAGTCTGCAGCGTAGATTATCAGCTTTTTAAATTTTTTTTTTTCATTTTTTATGACTGTGAACAACTGTGCAGATTGTTAGATAGAGGACTGAACATGCTGACATGTATGAGTCATGTTACTTCCTTCTGTATGTGCAGCACGTTACACAACACAGAAAGGTGTTAGATGCAGGACATACACTACCAACTATGACTCGATTGCTCCCTCACAGACAGAACATGGGAAAATGATAAAAGCTGTGTAAAACATATTAGGTGTGGTGTGTTTTTTCAGCTCGTTTGTGGTGGAGAAGCAGCCATGCATGCCCACACATCCACAGAAACCCTTGATCATCAAGACCGGTGTACAATTCACCACCAAAGTCAGGTATCACTATGTAGCCTGATGTGTTTATTTCTGCTATTTGCAATATGTGCATATGATTCATGTTGTGGCTTGATGAAAACGAGCATCTTTGTCTTTCAGACTTCTGGTTAAACTTCCAGAAGTGGATTATCAGCTGAAAGTGAAAACAACATTTGACAAGTGAGATTTTTAGATTTAAGTTTCTAGTCTGTTTTTCTGTATCTGTAAGAGTGAGCAGATACGTTTGTCAGAGCACTAATCTTTATTTATGTGTGTTTGTTTGTGTGTATCTCTAGGGACCTCCCCCCTGGTAGAGTGTGAGTACAAGCAACCTCAATACAGGATGTACTGCTGATGTTTAATTTTAGCATAGATAGATGCAGCGTAGCGTTGTGGAAGCAGGTTTGAAAAACAGTGGCTAATAATATAGTACACCACATTATAGACATGCATTTAGACATATTTTTACACTACACTCAACACATAAAACATTAAACCCAAACATATGGTTGCACATTACTGAATAACTAAACTTAAAATAGTTAACTTAAGATAGTTAAGTTCACGTAAATATTAAGTTAGATAAACTTCACTAAGTTATATTCAATCTATAAAACTCACACTTACGTTTACATGACTCATCAAAGCTTGGTGAGTTACCATTTCAAGGCCACCACACATTTAAATCTTAAAGCTATCACACCAATCTGAATTGCTTTTTAGTTAAAGTTTTTTTTTCTACTTTTATTTTAAAAACAAAAAAGTCATGTACATGCCATGTACACTACTTTCACTGTTGAATAGTGGGATGTTTTGAGATTTGACATATCTGTGAGGTGCCTTTGTTTTACCTTCTTTTTCTCCTCAGAAGTCGTCAGTTTTTCATCCTGACCAACAACACTAAAGTTATGGACATTGAGGACTACTCAAACGGCTGCCTCTCAGTGGAATTCAGACACCTGGTATGACAACTAACTTACTGTCTGTTTAGATTCATTCTTATATGTGAAAGATGTGGCAATCATGATTTTTTTTCTCATAACTTCATAAAAAAAGCCAGTGCATTAGCTCTTTAAATCCATACTTCACTTTTTTCACTTGCTTCTCTTTCACCGAGCATGAGTAGATTAAACCCTCTTACACTTTTTAACCAGATTTTCAGGGGAGATTTGATGTATCTTCTAATATGTTTTCCTGTGTCTTTTTTGATTTACATTGTGTTTTACGTTACAGCAGCTGAAAGAGAAGAAATATATCAATGGCACAAAAGGGAATGAGGTAAGAAATGCAAATGGGTTCTGTGCTCTCTTAAGGTTATCACCTGAATCAACATAAAGTAAAAACTAATTTGAATGCTCTTCATATGGTGGCATAAAACAAAATCAATTCTGATCTTTTATGTCTTTATTGAAAACAAATATAAAAACCTCTCAGTGTGAGTGGAAAGGGTACGTGAACCCTTTAAAGCTAATTAGAATCAGGTGTTAGCATAAGTTAAGAAGATTAGTTTGGAGGTGAGGCCTAGAGCTAACCCAGAGAGACAGACAAAGATTTGAAGGCATCATTGGAACTGGCTAACATTTGGTTTCATGAGTCGACAGCAGATAGAACATTGAACAAGTAGGGTGTCTATGGCCAGACACCACGAAGGAAGCTGCTGCTCACTTTTATGAACATTGCTGCATGTAGCACCTTGACACGAGAATTAACTATTAGGGAAGAACACACAGTACTATATCTGGCATAAAAGGGGCACTGCATATCATCAGGAAAACATCCTCCCAACTGTAAAGTATGGTGGAGGAAACATCATGATTTGGGCCTGCTTTGACGCATCAGGGCCTGACCAGCTTGCAGTGATGAAGTGTATCAAACTTCTTCAGCATAATGTCAATGATTGATTCCAAAGAATCTTTTTTATTTTTAAACAAAAGCTTTTTTACAACATCATAGAGAAAAAACAGATTATATTATTATAAATGTATAAATATCTCAATTATCTCAATTTTTTCACTGTATTTAATTAAATCACAATGCTACTATAAGCATAAGCACAAAATATTAACGAAATCTTTATACTGAACTATCGATAACAAACTCAATTATATTCTTACCTTTGTACTTCTAGAATTGGCAATGGTTTCCCTTGAGTTTAAATGCCCTAAAGCTGTGCCGGGAAGGTTGAACTCTGGAGTCTGTGTCTCTTCTGTGTGTCTTGCAGGGCCTGCTCTCCGTGACAGAAGAACTTCACTCTCTCAGTTTTGAGGCTTGCTTCACAGTGCAGGGCCTCACCATTGATCTAGAGGTCAGAGGCCTAGTAGCTTTTACCTGATGTTCGACAGTCTGTTAACGCAACTTACTTATTATGAGTGTGGATTCTTTCAGACATGTTCCCTGCCACTTGTGGTCATTTCCAATGTGAGCCAGCTACCTGGAGGCTGGGCGTCGGTCATGTGGTATAATCTTCTGACGGACGAGCCGAGGGTGAGCAAACAGATTGTAAAAAGGAAAAGGTTAAATTTTGTTCTTGCTAGTTGCTCTGCCCAGGTCTTCAGGTAGTTGTTGTAAAATTACAATAAGTAATACTCCTCTAATTGTTTATAGTACCAGTTACATCAAACCAGAATGCCCTCAGCAGCGACCCATCTCATCTGAAACAACGCATTGGTTGCTGTTTTTTAGCAACCAGATGATGTTTTTACCTGTTTATGGTGTATCATCATGATAATTTCAAATCCAGCCAGTCAGTATTTTTTTACTACAACTGCAGGCAGTAATGATCAATGGGTGTAGGCAACGGGAGGCTTTGGCAGTACCTCTCCACATTAACATAGATTTTGCAGCATATTTCTGTCAAATAAATATTCTTTCTACAAAGTAATGTCAATTAAACCCAGGCAACAGTTGTTGTACGTACAGTCTCTCAGTTGCTGAAGTTTGTAACTCCCTCAGAGAGTCATCTGGCTCTCTCGCTAGTCTCATCTTGCACAGTCACTCAGTTTGTGTGGACGGCCTGTAGTAGGTAGATTTAGACATCTGCTATAATCCTATTATTTCTTGATGATGGATTTCACTGAACTCTAGGGGGGATGTTCAGTGCCTTGGAGTTTTTTTTGTATTCATCCCCTGACTTATGCTTTTCAATGGCCTGTTCCCTGAGTTGCTGGGAATGTTCTTCTATCTTCATTTACATTTAGTCATTTAGCAGGTGCTTTTATCCAAAGCGACTTACAAATCGGTACAAGGGTAGGCAGGGTAAGCGTGAGGAGGTCTTGCCTAAGGACCCCTACTGGAGGTAGGCCACAGCTGGGATTTGAACCTCAGATTCCCAAATGGGAGCCAGTGATGTTATCACTACACTAACCAGCCACCCAAGATGGAAATGTATATGTGTGTCATGGTGTAATGATAGACAGGAATACTGAATAACCATTGACTGGACCTTCCAGACCCAAGTTTGTTTTACTGCAATCACTTGAGATGCATTCACTGCACTCAGGTGATCCCCATTCACTAATCGTGGGACTACTAGCACCAAATATCTGGACCTCTGTTAGATTAGATCAGTCATTTTAAAGGGGGTGAATATTAATACAAAGACTGTATAACATTACAGATTAACTTCCCTCCACCGCCCTAATTCATCTTCTCTACTCTTCATTCACAGAACCTGGCATTCTTTGGAAATCCACCTAGGGCCAGCTGGAGCCAGCTCTCTGAGGTCCTCAGTTGGCAGTTCTCCACCTTAGCCGGACGGGGCCTCAATAAGGACCAGCTCAGCATGCTAGGAGAAAAACTTCTTGGTAGGTTTCCCTTTGGGATCTCTGTAGGTTTGGAATTACTAAATAGAACAGAAAAAATGTGACCTTGCAGTATTATTTATATGAAATAGTGTTTGTTGACTACTACTACTGACTTGAGCTGCCAAGATATTTTGTGTTGGTTTATGTACATGGGTGTAGTCAGCGATGTTATTTGCTGCATGTCTCTGTAGGTCAGCATGCCTCCTGTAGTGACTATCAAGTGTCATGGTCTAAGTTCTCTAAGGTAAGTGCTAAATGATAAACACTAACCACAAACAGTATCATGGAGTCTAATCTCCAATATTAGTGTGTCACCTAATGAGAAAACATGTTCTGTACCTTCATATTTTTGTTATTGTTATTGTTATTATAAGTAGTGTATAATGTCATGTTTAATTGTCATTTTTTGAACGTGTCATTCCTTCTTCAAGGAGAACATCCCAGGAAAGCCCTTCAGTTTCTGGATGTGGCTGGACTCCATCCTGGAGCTCATCAAGAAGCACTTGCTGCCAGTCTGGAATGAGAAGTAAGATCCTGGTTCAACATAATGCTTTATCTCTCCCTGCATGTCAAATGAATGTCAGCTCCCATTTGTGTATTACTGTGAAATAAGAAAACAGGGCCATATAAAGGATACATCCTGAAAAAGATGAAACATGAAGTTAAAAATGTAAACCAATCATATATATATATTTATTTATTTTACTTCCACCATCCATGTAGCTACATCATGGGATTTGTGAGTAAAGAGATGGAGCGCACTCTGCTGAAAGGCAGGGAGCCTGGCACCTTCCTCTTACGTTTCAGCGAGAGCCACCTCGGAGGAATCACATTTACTTGGGTGGAGCACAGTGAGAACGGTGAGGTCTTTGTGTGTCATCCCACTAAAACCACTGTCAATAAAATAGACAAGCATACTAAGCTGATCCTGTTTTTTTAGCCTGTTAAATAATTATCCTTTATGGGAAACACCCATACATTTGGATTCAACGTAGACACAGATCATCAGAAAGCATTTTGACTCACTCTGTCAAGTCAAAGCCTGTTCCAGTTAATGGATATCTGCACTGTTGTCTTAACGTGATCTATCCTGTGACTTTTTTTTGAACAGGAGAAGTGAAGTTCAACTCTGTTGAGCCATACACTAAAAACCGGCTCAGCGCTCTACCATTTGCTGACATCATACGAGACTACAAGGTGATCTCAGATGGGGTTGTCCCAGAGAACCCGCTCAAGTTCCTCTACCCCGACATCCCCAAAGATGAGGCCTTCGGACGGCTTTACAACAGCCAGCCGAGCAAAGGTAGGTGTCTTCATTTAGAGTCAATGCTTTTCACTGCATGTGTTGAGCTTGACTGACGGATCGAATACTGCAACACTAACCTCTCTTATATTTCTGTTCCATTTCCAGTCCATCCATACATACCATCTACCCTGATCCCCATCTCAGAAATGCGGTGAGAGATAATTTGACACCCTCCTAAAGTTGAACCAGTAATATGACAAGCAGTACCTTTTATATTTCTCTTTTATTGCAGCTCTAATGCAAGCAGCACACCACCTTCTTGCCAGTCTCCTGAGCCCCCAATGACTCCTGGGGAATTTAACATGCTCAACGAGCACCTGTGCTTTGACATTGACACCGTAAGTTCCATGCTTTGGCATTAGCATTGAAATGTTTATGATGGTGTTTTATTATGTTGGTATAAACATCTAGCTAATCATTAGCTCAGCACTTTGTAACCCTTTCCAGCTTCATGTAAATCAACAATTCTTGATTGTAGATCCTCTGAAAGCTCCTTTTGACGAGTCATGGCTCACATAAACATATTCTTCTTGTGTAGACAAACTTGAAAAGTTAATTGTTTTTTGTCAGTTAAAGTAGCTCTAGTCAACACCTCCAAACTAATTATCTTAACAAAACTCCAGGTATGCAAGCACCCGACTCCATCTGCCATTGTAAATATTGTTTGTATTAGGATGTTAATTAAATTCCTGATTTGCTTTATCCTTGTAAAATATCATTCTGTTTCTTGTTTTTTTTTTCTAATTACAGTTTATTAAAAAATAAGCTGACAAGTGTCCGCTTCCTCCGTGTCTGAATGTAAAGCTGTTGCTCTTTTTAGGACTCCTCTGTGTGTTCTGCTGCTGATGTTGTTCTCTTTTTTGCTTTGCAGATGAATTCTCCATATTCAGAGTAATACCAGATGAAATGAAATCCTGCCCGACATCAGCCTCCATGCCTGTTGCTATGAATGAATAAGAATTTCTGGTTCTTAAATTTTATTCCATGCGTGTGTTGTTGCTTGTTGTGTTTTTATATTCTTACTGGAGAAATGTTGGTGCCAATGTATTTACTGTAATTCTATGACTACTAGCTCTTGAGTGTATTATTTTTTACCTATTGACTGACTTATTGTATATAAAACAATTCAAATGTCTTACCTTTGTAGTGTACTTTATGGATGTAGCTTGCTATTTTATTTCTGCATCAGCGACCACTGTCCCTTATGCTTTCTTGTCACTGGAAACAGTTCAAGTTGCATGTTTGCTCCACAGCATTTTAATTGAACTGCTTCAACACACCTTCATTCACATAATAATTTACTCAGTAATGGTTAGTTCTCCTGCCACCTATCGACCATGTGGAGGCACAGATGACATTTATAGAGCTTTGATTTTGGAAGAAACTGGAAGTTAAAGTCATAAAGCTTACTGCTGCATGCTTGACACATGCTCCTCCCTTATTTCTCGAGAATCACGTGATTCCAGGGGAGTCGTGGGTGGATCAGTTTAAATATTTTTGTGTGGAAAAAAAAAAAGTCAATGGAGAGAGAGACACAGATTTTACCATTTTATTCTGAAAATCTGAATCTGAACTTTTGTATTTCACTTCTTCAAAACATTATAAGTTCATCAGTATCATAAAATGCAAAGAACATAAACCAAACGTGCAGATATTCTTAACCACAACCAGAATTTTGCATAAAGCCCTGTCATACATTTAGTAATGTGCAAAACATGACAATATGCATTTCAGTACAATAGCTTTACAGAGCCGCCCAACTGGTATAGACTGAGTGTATTAAGAACCTGTACAAAGATGCAAGAATGCACAACAAATACTACTTCGTATTGTCAAGTTGGAAAAATACAAGCTCTAACATTTATGTCATTTACCAAAGTACAATAACTCCACTGTATTTGAAACACTGTTGAATTTAATACTGTTGATTGTGTGAATGTTCAAGTGTAGTCCAACAAGGCAACACTGTGCATAATAACACATGATCATTTATCAGTTGATGTTGTCTTTCTTTTATATTGAGAATCTCTGAATTGCAGTGAAGTAAGTAAAAGAAAATGTCAAATAAGAAAATGTACGTGTAAATGTTGAGATTCCCACTTCAGACAGCAAATATGTGAGTTCTCTGAATGTCAACCTCTTAACAAGTCTAAAAGTTAAACCAGTTTAAAACAAGCAGTTGTCCACTTAGGTGCAAAATAACAAGTTAAAAACGTAACACTGCCAAATTCAGTTAAATGACTTCAAACCAATTTCACCACCGATGCTGACGGCTCAGTGTTTAGCTTTAAAATCTACAGTCTGTATGTTTCTGTATTGTGTGTTGTTGTGTATTATATTATATATTAATTATTATTATCCTTTATGCTTTCTTGTCACTGAAAACAGTTCAAGTTGCATGTTTGTTCCACAGCGTTTTAATTGAACTGCTTCAACAGACTTTCATTCAGATAATAATTTACTCAGTAATGGTTAGTTCTCCTGCCACCTATCGACCATGTGGAGGCACAGATGACATTTATAGAGCTTTGATTTTGGAAGAAACTGGAAGTTAAAGTCATAAAGCTTACTGCTGCATGCTTGACACATGCTCCTCCCTTATTTCTCGAGAATCACGTGATTCCAGGAGAGTCGTGGGTGGATCAGTTTAAATTTTTTTGTGTGGAAAAAAAAAAGTCAATGGAGAGAGAGACACAGATTTTACCATTTTATTCTGAAAATCTGAATCTGAACTTTTGTATTTCACTTCTTCAAAACATTATAAGTTCATCAGTATCATAAAATGCAAAGAACACAAACCAAACGTGCAGATATTCTTAACCTCAACCAGAATTTTGCATAAAGCCCTGTCATACATTTAGTAATATGCAAAACATGACAATATGCATTTCAGTACAATAGCTTTACAGAGCCACTGGTATAGCTACTGATGTTCTTTTTCTTTTATATTGAGAATCTAAAGTCAGTAAAAGTAACACAAAGTGGAAACTGTCAAATAAGAAAATGTACTTCTGTAAATATACTTAGCTACTTGTCACCTGAATACAGCATGTGAATGTTGAGATTCTCACTTCAGACAACAAATAAGTGAGTTCTCTGAATGTCAACCTCTTAACAAGTCTAAAAGTTAAAGTTGGGCTTTAAAACAGTTTAAAACAAGCAGTTGTCCAGTTATGTGCAAAAGAACAAGCTAAAAATGCAACACTGCCAAATTCAATTAAATGGAATGGCAGCATTGATTGAATGAAGGCAGACGCACTATTACTTTGACAAGCCGGTGTGAAGGTGGAAGTGGCGGACGTGAGAACAGCTGTGACTTGACAGCAGAGGAACTTTTTCCTGAGAATCACATGCTGAGTGGGAGAGTGGTTGCTTATCAGGAAGTGCTGTCAGTCACAGAGTGATCCGAGCTCACTGTAAAGACACACACAGACAGACAGACAGACAGAGAGCGAGACAGAGAGACGGCACAGACAACCCAAACACCCACCAAGAGGTAAGTGTGTGTTGTTTTAGGGGAGTTACTCTTCATACACAGGGGTCACCTCAGAGATTTTAGTGTCTGAGCTGCTGCTATGATATTCACCAGGATCAGTCAAACTATTAGGAAAACACCCTAACGTATGCTCACCTAAAGGAGCATTACCATTTCTTCTATTAATGATTTAAGAACACCACCTAAAGCTACATACAGTATGATTCAAAAATGTTTTCAGCATGAATATGCTCTAAAATGTTTGTGACCATGAGGAGGTGCTGTTAACACATCCATGTTTCCGGCTCCATCCTCACTGTGTTTTGGGGTGTTTGCAGATGGCTCAGTGGCAGCACCTGCTGAGGCTGAACTTACTTCAGGGTCATCTGAGTGACCTCTATGAGACTAAATTCCCCAGATACATCCGTCACTCCCTGTGCGTCTGCATAGAGAGCCAGGACTGGTAAGAGGGACAGAGTGAGAACGAATGTGCTGTGTGTTGCATGAGTTTCGGAGGGGAGAGCCGGGGCTGCAGCAGACAGACTTAGTTTTTATTCAGTCAGTGGCCATTGTGATCAAATGTTTAATAATAGCGAATTCCAACCTTATTATGTGCACAGTGTGGAAAGACAGGTTCAGCTGGTACTCTGGAGAAACACCCTCCTGTTGTTGTTGTTATTGGATGCTCGACGACATTCAAAGACATTATGTTTCCTCAATCATCACAGCTAAATGAGCCTAACCTTCACCAGAGAACCTAAAACAAAGTCTGTATCAGAATCCGACTGTAGGTTTAGTCAGCCCAAATCTATTCCCAGTTGGCTCATTGTAATTTCCATGAGTTTCAGGAAGTGGTTAGTCTCTCCTGGTTTTATAGTTTTCCAATATCCCCTCTTCACTAGAGGTGTTGCTTGCCTGATTACAAAGTTTCAAGAGACACTAACCTCGTCTTAGTCGCCTCAGAAGTGGAATTACTCTTAACAAAGTGTCCTCCGTAATAATGTACAGTTTGTGTTCCTTCGTCTTAGGGATTTGGCAGCTGTGAATGAAAGTAAAGCAAGTGCTTGTTTCCAAGTGCTCCTGGAGTATCTGGGAGAACAGTGGAACCGTTCTGTCCAGGAGAACAACGTTTTGCAAGCACCTGATTTTCCAGGCATGCGAGACTACTTGATGGTAGGGGAAATGTGCAGCTGCTGTTACGTTTGAACACACGTTCCTTTCTGATTTAGATGATATACGTTGGAATTTCATTTCTTACTCAGAAACACTTCAAGGATGAGCCACAGAAACTGGCCATCATCCTGTCCGAATGCCTAAAGGAGGAAAAGAAAGTCCTGGCTTTAGTCTCTGAGAAACAGGTGAGACACAGGGCACTCTGTATTTCAGTTTGATTAGTCAGTCTGTCTTATTCCTCTGTCATAATCTGTCAAAAGGAAGGAACAAACCAAATGGCAATCAATCATGTCCTGTGTTCAGCTGTAATTGAAGTGCTTTGTAAGACTCCTCACTGTATCACAGGGATGTAGCAGTCCAGCTGTGGACCAGAAGTGGAGAGATTTGGACGGCTTGGTCACTGAACTCAAGAGACAGATGGCGGTAAGCTCACTTGGAATGTAACTTTAGTCTTTGATTACACAGTTGTCTGCATGTTTGAATTCCACCTGACATCCATCCTGGTAACATACACTTTGTGAACTCTAACACAGGAGGTAAAGAAGGAAACTAAGTCACTGGAGGTCCTACATGAAAACCTAGACTACATACAGAAGACCTGGCTCGGTAAAGGTACAAACAGGACAGTTTAAACAAACAGATGACACGTTTGATGTGAGTTTGTTCACTTCACCTTTGTCTCATTTGTCATCATCAGTGCAGCAGAATACCAGATTACCACAGTCGCACGCTGTCAATGAGGAGTGTGTCAAACATACCAACTTCATCATCCAAACAAAGGAGGTACACTAGAAGCATTTGTGGCGACTTGTTGTTGGCGCAGCACATAGGAAGTGATAATCCACTGCCATCTAATATTTAATGTTGTTCAACGTGAAACCCCACATCTCATCAATTCTGATGTAGCGTGGGTATTATTAGAAGTGTGTTTCTCACTTTAACTTCCTCCTAGAGTTCCATAGAACAGCTCAAATTCTAGATGTTGTTCCTGATAAAATGTTTTAAGGATTAAATTGATAGGTGATTCAGGCAGCTGAATTACTGTAGAGTGCATATCCCTCATACATTAATATTTGGTGGGCTCTTTCTGTCTTGCAGGTTTTGCTGCAGCAGATAGTGAACATTTTAAAACAAGCAGAGCAGATTGTGACAGTCCTCACCGATGTGCAGCTGCCTGAGTGGAAGCGCAGGCAGCAGATGGCCTGCATCGGATGTCCAGTTGACACGTGTCTGGACCATCTCCAGAAGTGGTAGGGACTTAGTTGAGCTGTGTTGTTGCTGTGGCTTTTATCACTTGAAAGTGTGAAAGTAATGGACTTGAAGAATTGTGAACCTAGCATTTAATTACAGGCGTTACCTGTGTTTGCTCTTGTGTCGTGTGCAGGTTCACGACTGTGGCAGAAGTGCTTCTACAAATACGGCAGCAGTTGCAGAAACTGCAAGAGCAGAACAATAAATACAACTACAGTGATGGCTTCACTCTCCCGGTGGGGGAGATCGAGACATTTGCACTAAGCTTGTTGACAAAACTTCTTGCCAAGTGAGACTCGACATCAGGACTCTTCTTGTTATAGAGAGTATAGTACACACACACACAGACTGATACACATTCTGTTTCATTGACATATTTTGTTATGATCTTGCATCGTAGTTCTCTTGTGGTTGAGAAACAGCCTATCATGACAAATTTACCACAGCGTCCTCTAATACTCAAGACCGAGGTGCGGTTCACAGCGACGGTCAGGTAAGAGTGCAAAGTTACACTGCCTGCTGCCTACACAGCATGTAATCACCCATATGAGGATGGGTTCTCTGTTGAGTCTGGTTCCTCTCAAGGTTTCTTCCTGTTGCCTTCTGAGGGATTTTTTCCTTGCCACCTTCGCCCTCAGCTTGCTCCTCAGGGACAATCTGTTTTCATGATTCATACACATTCACTGTTCATGTACTGTTCTTTGGTTGTGTAAAGCTGCTTTGTGACAATGTCAATTGTAAAAAACACTCTACAAATAAAATTGAATTGAATTGAATTAAATTGATATAAAAGGAGTGCCTAGAGTTGTTGCTCGCCCAGTAAAGTCTTAAAGGATTTTATGGAGGGACAATAAAAGAGAGCTATACCTATTAAATATTGTATTATTGTTTTGTCAGTATGTGTTTCTTCTCTTCTCAGGTTCTTATCAAACCTCCCTGAATTCAAGTACCTGCTCAAAGTCAAACCTATATTTGACAAGTAAGTCAAAGAGAGATGTTTGTTCTGAGCCTGTCATGTATATTAAAAGTATATTTTTATGTTTTTGTATCAAATGTTTCTTTCTTAAAGTCTTTTCATTATAAATCTTTTCCCCTAAAATCAAGGGATGTTGAAGAAGCCAGGACTGTTAAAGGGTACGCAAAGATTGCAGCACTAACAACAGTATGAAAACCTTCAACGTAAACTGATGAATTGTTAAAAATATCTGTATCATTGGTTTGATGCTGTAGGTTCCGTCACTTTGATTTCAGCCGGGATAACAGTAAGGTGTTGGATGTGGACACGCCCAGTGGAGGTCTGGTGGCAGAATTTGCACACATGGTAAGAAACTTCATGTGTCTGTCATTTAACAAACACATAGCTTAGTATTGTATGACTGATACATTTAATATAATGCAAACATCACTTGAGTAAAACGAATGTCGCAACAAATATACGACTGCATTTCTTTTTTCAGTCACTCAAGCAAAACAAAGCAAGAAACAAAGGATCATCTGAGGTAAAAATCTATATTAAACTAGAATGAGCATTTGCTGAAGAGACTGTGTTTTTGATATAAGGAGCTGCTGGGTTTTTTTTGTTGTTGTTTTTTTTTTACAATTGTACAGCCAGGAATTGGCCACATGGGGGCACTGTCTCCACCATTCTTCACTAAATTAAGCTTAACCCCAGTGGGAACCAGAAAAAAATCATTCTGAATATTCCAGAATTGTAGCTGCAACTCTGTAACTCATGGTTGTCATTTTGTAGTCAAACATAATCCCTGCCTGCAGCGCCACCTAGTGGCAAAAACCATGTCTCTACCTTCTTCACCAGAGTCGAATCACTGAGGAACTGCACATCATTAAGTTTGTGATGGTGTTCCAGCATGCAGGACTGGATTGTACTATCGAGGTGAGTCAACATGGCACTGACGTAAGATGCATTTAATAAATGGCTCCCCGTTGGTGGAGGTCACATAAAACTGGTCTGCTCCTCTTGTGCTGCTCCAGGTCAGCTCCCTGCCTGTGATCGTCATCTCCAGCACAAGTCAGGTGTCCAGCGCCTGGGCGTCTATCATGTGGTGTAACATGCTGTCCACCAGTGAAGCAATGGTAAAGCCCGCACATCTCAACTCGATCAACATCTGTTTATGTGCAACATAAGACCAGTCATACTTAAAACTTAAAAATAAGTCAAATACACTTTGTATTACTTTTCATATTTCACTTAAGATTTCTTGTTATTGGGCTAAAAAAATGTATACATATATAAAACTCTAGTCTGGTCATGGCGGTTCTATAACTATGAGTAGATTATTGGAGTTTTGTTTTTACAGTTAAAGCAAAAAACCTTCTCTTGTTAGAACCTGTCACTATTTGCCGACCCTCCTCCACTCACCTGGCAGCAGGTGTCTAAGCTCTTGAGCTGGCAGTTTTTGTCCACTGGCCAACGAGAACTTGATGAAAACCAGTTGTTCATGCTCCGAGACAAATTTGTAGGTGAGTGTGAGTTTCTTCCACAAACTGGATTATGAAATGTTTATAAGTCAGGTAAATAAGTTGTTGATGATCTATATATAGATCTATATATAGATCTTGGGCTTTGTCAAAATAACTTGGCTTGGCTTTTTATCAAAAATAAATAAATCAAATAAATCAGTTTTCTGGAACTGTGGCTTTCTTCACAGATGACCCTGAAGGTCTTGTTCAGTGGAGCAAGTTCTCAAAGGTGAGTGAGGAGCAAGGTTCTTGTCATACACACTCGAGTGTGCTGGAGTGATCTTTACTTGCTGATTTCTGTTTTTCTCTCTGGCAGAATGACAGTAACTGGGTTTGGATTGACGGAATCCTGGATTTGATCAGAAAACATTTGGTGGATCTTTGGCGTGAGGGGTAAGACGCATCCTAATTCCTCTTGCCAAGATTTCACTGTGTGTTTAATTGTGTCATCCACTAATTTGCCTGCTGCAACAATAGAACAGTTGTTTGAGTAGAATTGTTGATAAGTGTGGACGGGGACAAAATACTTTTGCTTCTTAGTCAATTAAACTCTTCTCATATTGTGTTTGTGGGTTCTCAGGTACATCATGGGGTTCGTGAGCAGGGAGAGAACAAGGCTCTTGATGCAGGACAAACCCACTGGAACCTTTTTGCTTCGCTTTAGCGAGAGCAACAAAGAAGGAGCCATCACCTTCAGCTGGGTTGAAGTCTGTAATTGTGGTACGTTTCTGTCCTCAAAATAGGATTCAAATCATGCAGGTCTTTAAAGGTGCTAAGTGCTGTAACTAACACAATGATATCTGTGGCTTCCCTGTAGAGGCCCAAGTGCACGCAGTAGAGCCGTACACCAAGAAGGAGCTGCTGGCCATGCCTCTGCCAGATATTATTTACCTCTACAGTCTAAAAGGCCAGGGGGATAAGTTTAGGAATCCTCTGATCTACCTTTACCCAGACATCCCCAAAGACACTGCCTTTGGACCCTACTACAAAGCCTCAGGTACTATCTCTTGCTTGACTTTTACCCTTGCACAACAAGACAGAAACAGGAATGTGTGTAATGATGATTTAAAGCTCGTCGGCCTCCACAACTTGTAGTGATTAATGGTTTTATAACAAGTTGACTTTATGTCCTCAGAAGCATGCTGTTCTTTACGGACCATCAGCCCTGTACTGACCTCTCATTATTTCTGTTCACGCAGCTACGATGATATCTAAGAAGGAAATCAGTGGGTATGTGAACAGGACCGCTGTTCCTTTCTCAGTGTGAGTGAGACAATAGCAAGTGAACCAACACATACACTCCCCTCCAAAAGTATTGGAACAGTGAGGCCATCTTATGAGACAAAAAGTCCAGGTGTTCACGTCTTGATCCAATTTGAACCCCCCCTCCCCCCCACCCCATTTTTCTTTTCATGTCAAACCCAAATATTTTCAGTCTACAGCAAAAATAAAGGAACTGGCCTCCCTGTTCCAATACTATTAGAGGGGAGTGTCTTTAAGGAATACAGAACACTTTGCATCACACTTTGATGACTTTATATATTTATTTTTTCTTTCTTCTTATCTCTTTTCTGAAGGGTTCCTACACCACCTCACTCTCCATATGAAGCACAGGAGATGCACGTAGACACAGACCAAGATATGAACGTGAGTTTGACGTCTTGTGCTTATTTGTAACCTCCAGCCTTATTTTAATGCTGTAATAGTATATTTTTGGCCACTTGGGGGCCGTAGAGCAAGCTGCTAACACAACATGTTATTTTTACACCCTGTCACCTATATTTTCACCACCTGATCAGATTAAAATCCAACAGTTACTCTTCGTTTTCCGATGGATGACACAACTGTGGATTTGTTCTGATTATCAACACATGTTCATATAGTGAACCTTTGTTCTAAACATACTGAGAGTTAGATTTTCCTTGTTTGTATGATTTGCTTTCTTTCACTGTTGGGTTAAACTGAATCTTTTTGTTTGCTTATAGGTGGAGATTGATCAGTTCTTCTCAGATATTCTTAACTTACCTGGATCCCTGGCCCTCTGGACAACTTATGAGGAGACGGAACCTGTTTAGTCCAGTCTTTTTGACCTTTCCTTCTAAAAATTTGCACAGTAAAAAAAAAAAAAACTAAATAAGGTTACTAAAAAGTAACAATGTAATTTAAACCATATATAAGTTTACAGTCCCGGTTGAGATCACAGGTCACTTTACTGTATGTTTTCTTTAAGATATATGCAAACCTTTCTCTCAGGTATAGTAAGCAGGGTAAAAATGAAAATGCTGTTCTGCCAATGTTGTTTACTTTTGTTTATTAAAATAAACAGATTTGAACAAATTTCACTGCCAGAAGAAATAACATTTGCGTTATACAGTACTGAAACTCTTATTATACTTTAAGAGATACAAAGAAGAAGACAAACACATTCAGCGGTCACAGGTCAGCTGCTTGGTTTCAGTTGTCTGCTAGAATCTGTCCTGACCATCAGTCTCCTCATAAATACAGCATATCACAAGGTCTCAGTGCAGAGAAGATATATTTATATATATGTATATAAATTAACAGAATAACAGAAAAAATAATTCACCAGGAAGTGAAAGAGGTAAACAACACATTACACCCACTGATATATGAATTCTTATGAATGGGGGTTCCAACAAGTATCACTGACAGTTTATGTGAGGAGTCAAATGTAAAACCGCAAACGTATCATGAGGATTAGTTGAATCATTCAAATTCCTGGTAATAGTTTAACGCTCGCTTGAGATGACTTCTGTTGTCATTTGGCGCTATAAATTAAAAGTGAATTGATTGATTACTGCCACTCTCACACAAACACAGCACGAGTCACACAAGTCTACACTATATGTTCATCTGTGAGTATTTGTTTAATCTAAAACTCATTTTTGTTTAACTTAAATTTTTCTGGTATCAACCTGGTATTTCCATGGGTAATTATTAACAACAACAAAAATTTGATTTCACATCAGATAAGACGTGGAAAACACAGGGAGAGGTTCTTAGCAAAGTGAAAATACTTGCAAATAAACATCCTTAAAAAAAAGTCAAATTAGTAGTTTTTGTCAGGTTAACCGTTTAAATTATGTGCTCAACTGTTACTTTGTCGTCACTTCAGGGACTCTGTAGAATACCTCGTATTATGTCCCACCAGTGTGGACTCAAACAAACAAGCAATGCATGGAAAATATACAGTGGAGCTATGCTAAAAATAAAGAAAGCAATTTGGCTTTATCATAACTACAACAAAGTATACAATCTTCAGCTGAGTTGTACAATTTAAAAGTCTTTTAGTGAAATAAATACATACTTCTTCTATTGCAAGTGTTGAAACTGAAAAATACATTCAGAATACAATCTTTCAAAGGAGCTTCATAAAACCTGCTCAGAATCTTGCAACAGTCAGAACAATCTAAGAGTAAGTGCAGGTATAAGGACATTAGACGGGGGGTAACGGCAGTGTTAGCACTGCAAGCTTTCACACATTTACACGATCAGAGACACACACATTTTACATCAATGAGCTGCAACATGAACACCACCTGATTGTCTTAGCTGACCCTCGGCTCATCTCATCAGTCTGCAACTACACACCCCAATACACACCGATCATCAATCAATCAGAGCAAGCATTCAGTTTTCCCCGTGCACCACCAGGTGGTGTTTGTGTTGTAGCTGATCTTTGCATTTCATGTACACACACTTCACTATCTCGTAAAGCTAATACAGTACGAGTATTACTGCAATCTTAACAGGTAGAGAAGAGTATAAACAAAGCTAAGCTGTAACTAAACTGATATCACCCTGTGATAACACATTTTACAGCACTGACAGATTACATGACTAATAGAATGTCAACATTGCATTTCCGATATGTAGATGCTGTATCATCTGTTTGAAGAGTACTGATTTGGAATCGGTCACACATAAAACACACATTACATGATGACAGAGGTGAGGAAGTGATAGGAAGAAGAGCAGCAATATACAATCAGAAAGCAAAGTGCACCAGATGCGAACAACAGAGAGAAGCTAATCACTAAATCATCACACATTTTACAAGTCTGACCACACATGTACGACGTTAATCCGGAAAAGCACACACAGGTGCACTGTGGGAAACGTGGCGTGTTGCACACCCGTGCGGCAGGTCTACAGCAGGCTGTCCAGGCTCTTCTCTGTGCTCTCCTTGTTGTCGGCACCGGCAGCAACAGCAGCAGCACCTGCAGGAGCAGCAGGTGGAATGTATTTTTCTTGGTACTGCTGCAGGATGGTGGCTACCTCGTGGTGGCCAAAGTGCACTGCTTCGTCCATGGGCGTGTTCCCCCATCTGTGCAAAGAAAAGTCATTATCATGTACTTTAAAAAGATTTCCATTTCACTAAAGAAAAACTAAAGCAGCTGTACAGATGCTTCTGCCGTCACAAACATGTAAAAACGACACTGTTATGTGAGAGCAGAACCGACAGATGGTAAGAAAGACCAGACCCACCTGTCTCTGGGTTGTGGGTTCACCTTGCAAGCCTCCAGAAGGAAGCGAACCACCTCTGCGTGTCCTGAAAGCAGAGCAGATGCCGTGATTACTTCACATGTGCTCGCCTTACCATCAGCTTATTGCATCAGCTTTGCACATGCACTACATGGACTCATCCAGCTGGTCACAAAGGTGATGGATGGCAGTGAGGTCAGGTACATGCTGATCACATTTCTCCAAAACAAAGTAAATTACACTGAGCCTCATTTGTAGTGTACAGATACAAAGGTCTACTGCTTTGTTGAGTGGTATTTGATAAGACAACAGCAATATGTGATTGACGGGTTCACTACAGGCTGCACGTTACCTTCAGCTGCAGCCACATGCAGGGCCGTTCTAGAGTCATAGTCCCTCTGCTCCATGTCCATGGATGACAGTGCAAACCTGCACACACACACAGAAACACACAGTTTGCTTCATTCACAAAAAAATCCACCCTAAAAAAAAAAACAAAAAACAAAAAAACACTACACATTTGCTCCTTTTCCCACAAATTCAACTTTGTCATGTGAAATTAAACCAACCTAAGTGTCGGTTTGACATCACACGTTTGATTTCCCTTGACTCAAGTTTTACTTTGCTGCCACGTGATGCCACCAAAGTGTAAAACTCGCCAGCATTACAAGTTGATAAAAATACGTGTGTGTGTAGGCCGTTTACCTCCTCAGGGCAGACACGTCTCCTGTGTAGGCAGCAAACAGCAAGTTGACGACAGACTTGACCTGTGGACAAGAGACAAATAAAAAAAAAAAGAGAGAACATTTGCAGGCGAACCACTGATTTATTCCATTATTATTTATCACTATGGGTCCACTAACCCCGGCAGCTACAAGACATACCAAGCCAAACTAACCTATGTCCACTACAGATTAGTAAGGAAACACATGAATTACTCACTATATAACTAATGGCACACATCATTTCTAAGCAGCGCTGTGATTGTAAATGGTAAATGGTCCGCACTTATATAGCGCTTTTTTTCTCACACACAAGCACACACACTTTTTTCACACGCACAAGCACACACACATTCACACACCGATGGCAGAGCTGCTATGCAGCTGACCTGACTCACCGGGGGCAACTAGGGGTTCAGTATCTTGCCCAAGGACACTTTGGCATGTGACGTGGCAGCCGGGAATCGAACCACCAATCCTATGATTGGCAGTCAACTGCTCTACCTATTGAGCCACAGCCACCCCATTGTCACCTGATTATGACAAAGGGTGATCAAAATGATATTTATTTTGAAAGAGCACAGCGGACTACTATTAGAAACAACGTTACATCTACGCAGCTGGACATTATGAACACAGAGATCCCCGCACCAACCAAGACTTACCGTCAAACAGGAGCTACTCATTTCCTATGAGCAAAACTTGAAATACAGCACAATGAAGAATGAATACTTGTACTTAAAATCCAAATAAGAACTACGTAACTCTGGATTTAAGACGTCTAAATCCAAATGCACATTGAGGTTAAACTTCATAAAGTAAAGACAATTCTGCATATGTACTGCAAGCTGTTGTTTCAGAAATAATTTTTGCCTCTCTTGCATGCCACGGTCTCTCTGTATTTTCCATCTAAAGCGACGCATGTCAGCTCCTTCAGTAAACAGTCTGTAAATGCTCCACAGACCCTTCTAACTGCTGAACTGCACAGTGTTGTACAGTGTTCAGTGACGTGTGAGTGTAAGTCGTTGCAACGTTTGTCGCTCAGCAATGTGAATTTGCATGTGTCTATGGACGGAAAGGTAAGGTGCTCTCTCATCAAAGGGCCTTTGTTCAGGGCACCAGTACAAAAGCTGAAAATAAAATATGAACGGACCTCATAGATGATTCTTCTGACCAAGAGTCATACACTGAGATATGATGGTGCCTCTAAATCAAACATCTAGAGACTCAATCACAGATCTCACTAATGCTGCAGAAACGCCTTAGAGCAAGAAAACTGCCGACTGCAAAGAGCTACTTACAGCAGTTGGAATCCTCACTAATTAACACATGTTTAATTAAAATTGGACAATTTTACAGGTCTATAATGGCAAAATGACATTTTTATAATTTGGTTTTGCTAATTGTTAAACGTAAAATTAATAACAACAACAAAAGTCTACGTATTCCTTTAAATGTATTAGCAATAAGTAAAGATGCATTTACCAGTTATTGTTGCTTCCTTAGTCATAAATATTTGATGGTATGCTAAAGCAATTATGATGTGAAGAGTTTAAAGTGTGAAGAATGAGTTATTCCCAGCAGTGCAAACGGGGGCAGATCTACAGGGGGACAGTGCCCCTGAGCTGACTCCCAACCAGCTCCACAGCAGTTCTTCACTTTGTAAAGCTGTAATTGTAAAATAAAAGACAAATATGGCCATAAGCTTCACTAAAACAAGGAAGACAGAAAGAGAAAACCTGAAATTAGAAATAACTTAGAAGAATTGTTTTTTTTTTTTTGTTTTTTTTTTACAGGATTTACAAAGTTTTGTAACTTTGTTTTTTTTAGCTCAATTAAAACATCTAGATAACGTTGGTTTCACGATTTTGTGTGTTTCATGTTGGAATGTACGGTCTTAAACCTTAAACTGCCATCTTAGCCGTGACTGCCTTGTATAATATACCGAGTTAAAAAACACTATAGCTACTATGGCCCTGTGACAAACCTGCTGAGAGGGATTCACTGACAGAGTCAAAATGAGAGCTGCCACAACTTGCAAATACCTGCAATGCACGAGGGAGGGGATTAAGTGATACAAGCATCAGATCAGTTTCAAAAGGTGGTTGTTGCTGTTAAAGAACAATTATGAGCGCAGAGGAACAGATGTTAGACAACAGTACTTTATTGAATTTTATACATGGAACACAAAAGCAATAACAAAAAAGTCTTAACAACACTCACTGTCGTGTCTGCAAGTCCACCACAGCCCAAAACAAACAAACAAAATGTGAAGGAAGACAAGTTTATATCTTAGTGTTGTCTCCTCCTCCAAGCAGACAGGACAGTTGATGAGTTTATGGAGACTTTACATACAGAACTACAACCATGGAAAAAAAATCCAAAAAAGTTTGACAGTGATGAGCTTGGAAGTGTAGAGTTTCATCTACTGTCGGTGTGAGGAGTTTTCCCTCTTTTATGTTGCTCATGTAACACCTTTTCCAACTTTTGAATAATTCTCAATTTTAAACTTTTTCCAATAATAAATCGTTGACAAGAAGAGCAGTATATCAATACTACTACTAATAGTATTATTGGATACTGAGATCTATATCAAATTTAATATATTAAAACATGAGAGAACTGTACAATTCCAAGGTCACCAAATGGCAATGGTAGTGATAGATTTTACATTTATATGCAAAGTCCATGTCACAAGGATAAACTTTATGTCTGAGACACAAATCAACATAAATAAAAACATGTGAAGGTAAATTAAATGAACTTAAAACACAATGATTACATGGCTTAAAAAGATATTGATCAAATCATACAAAGCTATGCATGCAAGATGGAGAATGAGAATTCACAGAAGGAAAAAAGGAAATGTCATATACATGACCATAAAAATCTGATGATTCCTATGGAAAATAACTGCATTCAGAAGCTCTTCTGTCATGAATCTGATTGCACAAATTAACAATCAATGTGAGGAGCAAGAGCAGGTTTACTGATTACACACTTCAAGTAGTACAGCTCATCAACCCTCTCAGTAACACCAGGCTCATTTGTCATCCTTTCCCAAAGAGCATCAATCCTGATTGACAGTAGTAAAGTCTAACCAGCGCCATCCGACTAATGCTGGAGAGGGAAAACTGACTCTGTAGCAGCTAGAAAAAATTAAAAAAATATAAATAACAGTTGAGGCTGAGACTATGCCTGAGATGGATACTGAAATAAAAGTTATTCTTAGAAATCACATTTGCAGCCATGACTCATTCAATGGGAAAATAACTAAACCAAAATTAAGGTGAAAATTAAACATTGCGACACTGTTTTTGGCAATCCACTAGCTGTGCTGCATTTCAGCACATCTAACCATATCATAAAGTTATAATCCTTAAGATTTTAGTTGTGGCCGATTTGATACCTGTGGTTACTGGTTATGCTTAAGTCTGGGTTAGTTCCATTGATTGATAGATGATTAAGATTCCTGTAGGCTGATTGTGTTAGTTTCAGTTTTTAAACTTTGTTTTAAATGACTTTAAAGACAAGGACACATCTAATCATCTGTACCAACATTCCACACAGACACTGAACCGAACCGGGTCTGATAAACTCTTTAAGGATTATAACTTTAACAAATAGGACCACTGTCGTAATAAAAGACAGTCCACCTCAGACATCATTAGAGTTAATTCAACTCAATACACTGCAGCAAGACTCAAGGAAGGCTCAGTACAAAGCAACATTTCTATTAGGGTTAAATAATGACAGAGGCTTTTGAACACTTTGTACCTCTACACAAGAATGAACAGAAAAACAACCAACAGACTTCTCACAGCATGATAGACAAAGTATTATTGGCTCCAGCAGCTCAAGTCAAACTCTGACAACCACCACACACAAGTTTCAACAATGGCTGACTTGACTGACCCCCCCCTCCCCTCTCGTACAGCCATAAGTAAGGCATCTGCTGACGTGCTCATGTGCAACTTATTTGTTTTTCCTGCGTGACATAATATAAATGTGGAACGTCTCAAGTCTATATGGAACACAGATTCGGGTCTGCTGTTGAGGATCATGTACACACACACACACACACACACACACACACACGCGCGCGCACGCACACATCTGTTGCTATGTACATTCAGAAGCACAGTAATTTACTGTATGTATCATATGGAAACATGTTTTAATAATTTACAACCTTAGTAGAAGAGTAACACTTTGGGATCTTCACAAACAATACTGAATACATGTTTGGTGTATGTTTGACTGGCAAACACGCGTTTTCACTATTTTGATGAGCATTTTTGTATCGTAGACTTACAGTAACATTTATTTGATATTGCAGTAGCAAATTCCCCCCTCTAAAGCTAAAAACACTGTTGTAAAATTGGAACGATATATGCATCTTTGCTCTGCGGTTAGAGCTGAATATCGTTTGTAATTTCACAAATGATATATTCACCTCTGTGTTTTCACAATACTTTACTTTTGCATTTTAGCTATATACATGTTCATTTTCAAGTTAAAGTTCCTAAATGTTTAATATAACAGTGTATAAATAGCCACAAAACATCTTCTGAATCAGGTTCTTATTGAGTGCTACATTAACACTATGTTTTCTGCCAAAGTGACAGTTTAGCCTTGTTTTAACCCCCCCTCAACAGCTGCTTATTTATATTTAGGAATATTTCATCTTTTAGAACAATAAAAAACAATATTCTTAAGTTGTGTTAAAGCTTTCAAAAGTATACTGGGTTAAAAAGAGTGTTTTGACTTGAGTAACAAAAACCTTTCGAGTCCAGCATAATTCAGGCAGCTTTACTTCTGTCATACATTCACCATTTTTTTTTTCATCGAGTCCGTTATGTTGTACCTGGCATACATTTAGTATTAGATATAAAAACAGTGGCAAGAACAAGTAAGTGAACTATTTGCAAGTGAACAATACTTTGTAGTAGATGATGTTTTTATATTGTTTAATGCCTTACATAGTGCTGTCCTTCAGCTACCCTGTAGATTAAGAACAGGATAGCTTACTTGAGGTTTTTGCTGCCAAACGTGTTTCAATTAATTATTCCAACCCTGTTTCACTTACTTTTTCACCATCACTCTGTATGTTTATTGGTTGTGTTCAATAAGATCATGATTGTGTTTGTTGATAATTAGGACTCTGGTGAAGGTCAGATCACAATTCTAGATCAATTCTGTACATCTGCTTCAGTGGCAGTACCAGTAAGTATCAAGTTTCCATAGCCACAGGTCTATTTTCTGCTCAGTGTGCAGTATTTCAGATATTGGTGTGATTTTTTTTCCCTCCACTGCTTCAATCACCATTTTATTTTAAATTTCTAATGCTCTGTTTCTATAGCAAGCAGAGATCTAACTAGACCAGACTCCTGTTTGAACACCACTATATTTTTGTGTGCAGAGTAAACATACAGTAGTAGTTTTGGATTTGAGCCTATATAAACTCTGCAGATAAACCCTACAGTTATCAGGTCACAGAAATTCAAGGCTGTATGAGGACTGTTAAAATCCACACAAGTTATGAGAGTTTGAACTGGAGTTTGAAGCAATGGGCATACACCATCTGCAACTCTCCCCAGGTCACATCATACTTCACATCCACAACAGCAGCAGCTCAGAATGCTAGAGTCGGTCCGAGGCCATCTCTGACAGGTCAATTGTCATCTCACTTATATCCTGAGGTACACGGTTCAGCGAACCTCTTTGCTTGTTAGGTAACACAGATATTACCAGAAAACGCAGCAACTGTGGTCCTGCACAGACTGTTTAGAACCCATCTAATATCGTATCCAATCATCAAATACAGAGGCAGGAGAGGGAGGCACTAATGATTCTATGCCACAAATGTATATTTTATATTTAAAAGACGGCACATAAGTAGTAGTCCTACATATCTCATCCAACACTCTTTGGATATCAAATTACTGTAGTGGTCCCACTTATCTCAATGGATGATCCTAATTCAGACTTTATTAAGGGCTGTCAGCTGGGAAAGAAGAGAAACTATGACAGGCTGAAATAAGCTTTCATTTTTACGGTTAATTTTTCCTTTTACATGTACAGCACATAAGACTGGATGAGCAGGTATTAAGCTGTGTTGTTAAAATCTTTAAAAAGGGGGGAAACGCAGCAGCACGGCTGAACTCAAGCCCATGCAATAACACCTAACTGATATGTTAATATTGTCCTTGAAACCACAACGTTCCATGAACAATCACAAAATGGATACCGTCCCACTTTTTGATTATACTACAGTAAGGCAGCATCTGTGTTTGTGTGCTACTAGAGTCTTAGTCACTAGCATCACTACATTCACTAGAGTCTTAAGCCCCAGTGTGAGCTACAGTAGCAAATCATTCCTAGAAAGTAGTCTGAATGTATATTCAAAGGCTGCTGGTCTAATTGCTGGATGTACCACAGCTCTGCACATACAATCACAATCAGTCACACTCTTTTTTCATTTTTTTCCTTGCTTCAAAACAATAAATGGGTGGAGATTAAACAAGAGCACAACTCCTTCACTGTACATCGGGTTCTACGTACGCTAAGGCAACAAGCAGGTAGAGGCTACAGGTTCATTTGGAATTCAGAGTAAAACAAACAAGCACAAATTCATTTTTTGTCACAAATAAAAAACAGAAGTCCCCGTCCATCCACATGGAGACCTTCCTTCACAAGCAATAAATAATCCTCTACATAATTTATATATATAAATATTGGAGGCTGAGGAAAGATGATGGTGGTGTTTGTGAGAGGTGGGGAGAGAGAAACTGTGGAGAAAGGTGTGGGGAACAAGTAGGTCTCCGTTTCTTTTTTGTTTTTTCCCCCTTCTCAGTTTCGCTTGCCAACATTGTCCATCCTATAGACTACAGTGGTGGAGCTGTCCTGGTGCGACTCAGTGGGGGACACCTTTTTCCAAAGAGGGGCTTTCAGAGCTAGCTCTTGTTGGAGGCTCTCGTAATCCATGGGTCCGTAGGAGTGTTGCTGTTTCAATCGACACGAATAAATAATTAGTCTCGCTCCTTGTGAGGGGCTCGTATGTGCAGTGTGTGGAGGTGGCGTGTTTGTGTGTGGCTTGCCGTAACCGTTTCGCTTTCAGTCAATCTAATCTTCAGTCTAACAACTATGACACCAGGCCCTAGACCAGTTCCTCTGCAGACTGGTTTCCACTGGTTTCCAGTGGTATCACCATCTTATTGATGGAACTAGGTGCAAGGCAAATATTTGATGGCGGTTGAGGCCTCTTGAAACACAGATGGCCTGCACTCTGTAATGTCCGTCAATACTGTATAGAGCATAGAGGGCATCAGTGAGTATTAACAAGAGGACAACTGCACTGCAACGTGGAGGGATGTCTCCAACATGGGGTTGGGAAGTAAAGGTTATGTGACACAATGTCATAGCTGTTTGTGTCGTGATTTCTGTTCCAGAACCGTTAAACCCCACTCTGTTGCTCCGTGTGGTGACCGTTTCGAGAGAATGAATATTGTTCCTGTGATCTCTGCAATTTGAGCTCAAGTTTTTTCTGCTCTCAATGACATGTTCAAAATAATTAAAAGCTTAACCAATTATTTCACTTGGAGAACTGGACATAATCCAGCCCTTTGCTTTGAAAAGGGCACATGCTGAAACATGTATTAATAATGTACTAATAACAGACTGACCTTGGCTCTAGGTCAGACTTCTGTAAAAAGTGAAACAGGGAAAAGGAGTTTCCCGTTTTACCCTGCATCAACTTGTGAAATTACCGATATATCAGTTGATGCAGAGCGTTAATACATCCATGACAGTAACCTCAGTGTCATCTGCCATCTCGGAGAGGAGCTAGTGAAAAATAGGCACTTTTATTGTCTGTCCCACTCACAACGAGGTGTTGTGTGCTCTTACCCGCTGGTCCCCTCCTTCTCTGCGGGGATCATGCTTCTTGGCAAAGTGCCTCAGGTTGTCGTAGTTATGAAAATTGAAAAGCTCCACGAGGTCCTGGGAAAAAAAGACCGAAATGTAAATACATGGATCTATTGTAGATGTACTACTGTACACTGTTAATACTAATCATTCAAAGGTGAAAACGAATGGAAATGTATTTTAAAATGAGCTAGTCTTCTTTAAGAAAGCAAATAGGAAGTAATCTAATTACATTTGCAGCCTGTCATACAATGTTTACGAAGATCTGCATCTGACCTCCAGGTGATCATTAATCAACCGTCAATCATTAAGCAGGTTCACTCACTCTAAATGTCAGCCAGGACTCCTCAAGGACACTAACAGATAAAATCTTATCATTAATAGCCTATATTTTAGTTTTTTGGAAAAATAAACGTATTTCCTGGATCTATAAAATAAAACTACAAAATATAACTGAAAAGTGTAACTTTTTCCACACACTACAGTAATGTAGGCTGTCCGTGATATTTCTTATATGCTCAGTATGGACAGAAACAAAACACTTTCATGCTACTGGAATTTATGCAGTAATGTCCGTTTGTAGACATCACACACCGTGCAGAATTGTATCCCTCTGACTGAGTTGCCCAGCTTATCGAGTGGAGGCGACCAGCACATGATACCCATTACGTTGGGTACGACCAGCAGAATCCCCCCTGCTACTCCAGACTTGGCGGGCAGACCAACCTACAACAGGAAAAGCAGACGAGTTGCATAACAGATCAGCTGTGTGTATCTGCAGTGTCAGTGTGGCAACAACAACGCAATGTTAATAATGGAAAGGCACAAAAGAACAAGCCAACACGGTTTCAATAATTTATCACTTAGAGTAAGCTGATTCTTGGCAGCATTTTTAAAATGTCTCCACTGTTACTTTAAGGCGGAGCTTTCTAAAAGAAGTACAAAAATGATCTTTCAGTGACGATTCCTTTGTTTGTCCTTTATTTTACATCAGTGAAAATGTGGACGACTTTTTGCATAATTCATAATGAGAAACTGAAATGCTGAAGATGTATTCACACATTGTTCATCTTCTCTGCACGTCTCTGCCGTCCGGATGTGACTCATTAAAATAAAGCATGCTGTGGCATACATCTCACCTCAGGCAGACGATGTGATATGATGAGGCTTGGGTGTTCTGTCTTACAAATAAAGACATATACTGTATAACTCCAAATCTTAACAATGCTGTAAAGGCATATATGCTAGTATCAAGACTGTGCCAGTTTTCTAAGGTGAGAACTATTACATGCAGTATTTTAGATTTCAATACTGGTTCAGGTCTATAGATGAGGGTCTAACTATGGGGTTTCAGCGTCAAACTGGGAGTTGAACTCAGTGAATGACTGCCCCACCGACAGACTCATTTAATGTAAATGGACAAAGTCAGTGCACTAGGCCATGACACTATGTTTATTACATATGAGCAGTGATGTACAGACTGAGCTGTGGTCATTCGAGTTCATCCCAGAGACATCCCAGTGGAAAGTTTGGCCCCGTTTGATTTTGGCATTAGGTCGCTCCAGCTGTTGGCTAACTACAAATAGTAACTAACCAGGGTGTAAAAGAGCAGGACCATGTTACACCAGCTATTTGTAAATTTGTTTCTATGTGTGTATATTAAGTCCTAATTCTCTGCTTCTCTAAATATGTTTGGGCTTCTTTAAAGCTAATGATTTACTTAGACTGTGGGCAAAATGTAATTAATGACGCGTAAACCATTTACTTAACACTAGGGGTTTTACTAAGAAAACCAAGGGCAATGTCAAATCTTAAAGTAACAAGAAAATTGAACAATAATACAAGTTGATGATATAAATCAATCAATTTGGGTCCACAAATCACTGGTTTGAATCTTTTCTACTAAACATCTGTCACTAATAGGCAGGATGCTCCTTGCTGAGGAGAGGTTATTTTGTGAAAAAGGGCCTTTTACTTACATGGAAGGCAAACTGTCCAGAGAAATCGTACATGCCACAGGAGTGCATCAGACTCAGGGTGTTCCTCACCGCCTCAGGGCTCAGCACACGCTCCCCTGTGATCGGGCAGATACCACCGTTAGCCAGGGTGGCCGCCATGACGCTAGCGCTCTCGCTCGTCACCTCAATGGAACACAGCTGGGGGTTCACACAAAGGACAATTCATAATATATCCCAATCACAGTTTTTAGCACAGCACGGTCCCAGCCAGAGGTGGTGGAGAGAAATCAGACAAGACAAAGTCTTGTGGGTACACTAATGTTTAATTCATTATTCTCTCACTTTTGTTTTTGTTAAGGCATCTCATTTTGGTTACTTGCTTTAAAGGGGAAAAAAGCAACCTACAAATCCATGAACAAGTCCTGTAATTTAACAGAATACAATTTTCTGAAAGATTGTGGTGAAAGATCACCATAAGAAAAAAATGGTTAGATTTTTTCTTTTATTTCCCTCCCATCTGTATTTAGTTAAGAAACTAACTTGTAGCATAGGGGGAGCTAACATTAAAAGATTATCATGAAAAATAACACTGCTGCACTCACTTGAAAGTAGAAGTCCAGTACAGATGTCATGTCAGTCCCCTCTGGAAAACACTGCAGAGAAACAAATAGCTTAAGTCCATAGCTTAAACATGTCAAGCACATAGATGAACATTATCAACTTCATTCACATGTTGCATTTCACAGACCTCTGACCTCCGCTGAAAGATTCTATTTTAGAAACTATTCCAAGTTTATTAAAACCCAGCACATTCCATTAAAGGCACATTTCAATATGCGCACTCAATGTAATACTTCAAATTTATATAAAGGACAAAACTAATGATTTCATGACATTTTTCTTATAAACTGACTTTTAATTATTTCTCTGTTAAACAAAAGAAACTTATTAAAAAAATAAGAACTCCAGCTCCATACAGCGGAAAACAAAGTCAGCAATGAAGTATAAGTCAGGCAAGGACAAACCTTTTTTTCCTTCAAGTAGTAGCCAATGGCGAAGTTCCTGTCCCCTGACTCACGCTCTGATTGGAATCTGTCACAAAGAGCAGAACACTCCATTTTGCAGAGGAAGGAAATGTTTGTGTGTCTCTGCATGTGTGCATGCTTGCCCTTGTGTGTTGTGTGTTTCATCATACTTCACGTGTAAATAGTACAGAGTTCACAGTGTAATGAAAATGATATGAGCCTCGGGGCTTGGTCTTTTTCCAGTGAGATGCCTTTGGTGTCATCATAAATCACGTACATCAAAGTTACACAACATCCTCATCCTTAATGAAGTCCATTACAAATCAAGAAAGGAGAACGACAACGACAACGACAACGACAACGACAACGACAACGACAACGACAACGACAACAGTTGGCCCACATCACTACTTGCTTATAACTTTTCTCAAACTAACAAACTAAAGTAAAATTTACCCAGCAGCTTATTTTTTATTTTAAATCTGAAGGGCGTGAGACTACAAGATGTAGCAAGATCAAGGTTGTCATCATAACCAGTCAATCATAACTTGAACGGGTCAAAGCTAGTGAGCTAATAGCAGCTGTTCACAAAGCAATAAATCAATACACATAAATGTGATTGTGACAACACAATCACTACAGACAAAACATCTCTCCTTCTCTGTTCCTTTAACTACAATGATTAAACAAGCATTATCTTCTTACAGTTCCACCACTGGAGAATCTTGTGAAACTACAACACCTTGGACTGGATTCACCCACGGTCAAGGTTTTCCAGGTCGTTTAGTGTTTATGCTGTTTGTGCATGTGGAATGTTGAGTTCGTGCTGCAGAAGTCACAGATGGAGGTTTCAGATTTAGCTTTTAAAGCAGCACTCAGCACCTTCTAGGCTTTAGTGCACATTAATTCAGAGCTGATTAAAAACACCTGCTGTGAGATGACTGAAAGAATGAGGGCAGAAGTCACTGGGAGCAGATCAGGAAGTGTCCTGCTATGTGTGGTCCCCAGGTGAATGAAACAACGTGTAGAAAATTTGAAACTTATGATATGAGTCATGACAGGGACTTACGTGGCATTGCTGAAACCCACATACTCGTTTCCTGCCATCCTTTTCAAAAAATTCACAACCTGGAGCGAAAGCAGTGGGAGAGTTAAGAGACAAAAAGATCAGCAGAGGTTAACAGTTTCAGGTTAAATTCTATGAATGGTTGAAGGACTGTTTGCTCTTAAATGCTGGTTGAATAGTGTTTATAACATATAACAAATATAACAGCTGTGTCCCTAACTGTAAACTGTAAAGTCCAAGCTGACATTTGTGCTACATTTCTGAGAATGGGACGTTTGGCTAGAAATCCTGAGAACCTTTGACGTTAATGTTTTATTTCTTATACTTACATAGTCAAATTTTTCTGCATTGCTTGCACCTTGCTGAGGGAGAGAACAGAAGAATATGTTAGAGATGTTATACAGGACAGCACAGCATCATAAAGGTTAACACTAGAATGATACTACTGCTGCCAATTTAAAGCTAGAGAATTAGCAATAGAAAGTTATATTAAAAATAAAATCAAATGAGATTTGCCAAGAATTAAACAAGTACAAAATATTAATATTAAGATTGGCTTGCAGATAGGTCAAACAGAAGGAAGTCTTTTGGAGTTAAAAGGGAGATTTAGTAGACATGTGCATTATCTGTTAGACCAGCTATAGAAGAACATGTCTCACAATTACATCTGTCATCTCATGGGCCCTAAATATGGGTTTCAGGATTATTTATTTTCATGAAAAACATATTTGTGTCATCTGTTCAAAGAGGCTGACAGTCAAAACAGTGGGGAGAGAAGGAAGAAGGAATGAATGTCTTCCTCTGAGTAAAATTCACAGCTTATAGCTCAGTGTAGTCACAAGCTAGATGATGCTGCCTATTCCCAAAAAGAAAACACAGCAAAAGAAGAATGGACATACATATGCACATTTAAAGTGCTGTAGCATTTGTTATGAATGGAAAATATTCAACTATTTTTTAACATTACATTTAAAAAGGCTAATGCATCATGTGTCATACATTTGAAGTCCTTAACTTTATTGTACAGAAGGAAAAAATAAGTGACACTGATGAAGATGTTAAAGACTTGCTAAATGAGGTTTCTACAGAGGTGATGGAGGAGAAATAGAGAACAGGGTAGGGGTGGGGTTTACGGGCTGGGAGAGTGCGAGGAAATAGATATGGAAAAGGAAGAAAAAATTACCAACGTCATTTGACCTGCAGCAGCAGTCATTATTTCCCACAGTTCCTAAGTCTGGAAAATATGCAACAACATACAAAAACAGCAACATGTAGCCTTCAAGCACCATGTAACAACAGTTTGGGGCAAACAGCTAGGACCACCATCCCATAGTTTTCCCACCAAGGTCAAAGCTAGCTGCGCAACCTGAACAACAGCTTAACATTAATGCTTCAGTTAAGAAAATAAAAAAAAAAAAAACATATTGAGACGGAGACACTGATGATAATAGTGGGCGGATGTGGACACAGACACTTATTATGATCACAATAAATATGATGTGATGCCTTTGCATCATTTCTGGGTGTGATTTATGCAGCACAGTGTGCAGTAAATGTAAATGTAACCTGCACATGCAAGTCTCCACATGCTACAGTGTGTAAAATCTGCATCATAAATCAATGAGAGAATTGTTGGGTAACCTCTTGATGCTACTACTGTAAGCATGCAAGTGTATGTAAGGAAAACCTCACTCTGATTTACTATGTGGTATCTTAAGGTTTACGAGCTTTTCCTGAAATAGACACTTAAAAATACAATGGATGTTAATGGGCTTCGTCTTAGCCCAGTGTAGATGTGCTCACACTGTTGCCAGCAATGTTTAATGAATAGTTCAACATTCTAATGAAAATACTTATAATATTTATTTATATGCTGCAATGCTTCAGAGAGTGAGATGAAAAGATCAATATCAATCTCATGAGTATACACATCTAGCCCAGCAGGGGGAAAGCGGCTACTTTGGCCTTAAACCGATTCAGAACACAAAAGCTCAGGATTTAACACAATGTTTTTACACTGATTTGGAGTTGAGAAATGTTTGAATTGAATTGGTTATAAACCATCTGTGATTCTGGGCAGTTAGCATACATTATTACATATTTCAGAGCTTTTACTGCAAATCTCTTCCTGCATCAGCTGAAAATAAGACTGATAAATACTGAGTGAGTAAACAAATACAGTAAAGTTACAGGTCTTAAAACTGAATGCCGATGAGCAAAAGATGCTACAATTTGATGTAGACTCGAGAGATGCTGCACAGTCAGCTGGTAATTCTTTGTTGGTTTGTCATTGTGACACAAACCTTTTAAAGGTACAATTAACTATATTTATTGTTTGCCCTCTTACCTCGACACTATGGCCTATAGGGGTGCCAATAGCCCTGCTTGTTTTCTACAATCTTTGCCCCAACTATGAGTAGTAATCATTCTTCTCATCTTCCATTCTGAATGAAACCAAATTAGTGTATGTCCCAAAATGTTGAACCATTTGGGAGGCCAACTTGCTCACTCGTCTGTGATCACTTATGCATATTTTATCACAGTTCACTAAATTATCATCTTTTCTATCCTTTTTTATCATCTGGAAGGTCACAATTGCTATCTGGCTAACTTGCTGTAAATCCTGAATTTTAAATATTGATGTCGGACTGGACTGCAGCTGAAACCGAGAGATGTCTCAATGATGGCACATTTTCTGTCTATGCTTAAAGAAACTTTTGAAAATTAAAATCACAGACAAAAGTGTGAGTTGGCTTCTAAACATCACTGGTTATAGAGCATATCAAAACACAGCCAAGACAAACCAGATGTGTGTGATGCATACAGATGTGGGCAGATTTTAATACTTGTAGGTTAAGTTTAGCTTAGCTTAAGTACTTTAAATACAAAAATGAAGTAGACAACTGACGCAGTTAGCATCTACCTGTCAAGACACTGTGTGCATTAAAACCAATGTATTTCTACATAGACCTATTAGAAAAAAAGTATTCACACAGTTAATGGTTCTCCAGCTGATTATTCATTAAGCCCAAAAATAAATGTGAAGAACTACAGCACACACAAATTATGTTGAACAAACTTCAGAAACTTGACATTTAAAAGTACTTTACTGTAACAACTCTGTTATATTTGTTTTAAATGCACATTAACAGCATCATTTATACAACTGGGCCCTTAATTTGGGATTTAAAGAGTACAACCTCTTTCTCCACATTTTAACATTGATATCTCAAAAGACTCCTTTTCAGGTAAGGGGCATATTGCTTTACTATCTTGGTATATCAACAGCTTTTAAGCTGTGTTTTCGGCCCATACAGTTGTGATAAAACTACTTTTAAAAAAGGAAATAGGATTTCAACATGTTGATGCACAGGTTCCAGATCCTGGAATTTGTAACAAAGTTACGATGTTGTCTACTCCTTTTAAGTACATAAGATCCTAAATCAAACTCAAGAATCCATTTAATCCATATAGAAGGTGATTACTGTTAAATTACTCGCTAGATCAGTTATTTTCCAGTCAAAGAGTAATAATAGAAACTAAGAAACATACCTTTGCAATGGGATTGCACAGAGGTTTTTATATGTAGTACAGGAGTCATACAGTAAAATGCAGTTTAAAGTCTAAGAGCTCGGGACAAAATCTGGGCACCTCTTGAAAAAGTAAAATACCTTAGATTTGACAATTTTGAAGCAATACATTTTTGACCTGACAACATCTATCTTGAGCTATACAAGTACATAAGCCAACAGTTCATATGTGAAGACAAAGCTGCCATTTAAAATTTTCTAGTTTCAAGTTCATTTTTTAGCTGCAACTAGTTTGAGCGGATGGATGACGTACAGGTGATTACTTACTAAGACAGCCACCTCACGGTCAATCTGTCTTCACACATTATATACAATTAGTTCAGTCCTGTCACCACACTGTGGAGACGTGATGAACGCGGCCTGTCAGATGGATTAATGTCTGACTGTCTTCATGAGCAGACTGTTGTTGGTCTTATCACCTGACTTTGACTAGCCTTCTATCTATCTAGGTTATTTTCAGTGGGGACAATAACAGCGTGTGTGCTTGGGTGCCTAAGTATCCTTCAGGATGAATTAGCACAGATCTCAGCACAAAAAGACACATGGCAGTGGACTAAAGCAGGAGTCATAAATATCTGGAGACACTCAGATAGTTCACTAAATCAGTAAGAATACCAAAATAAGAGCCAGAGACAGTGGTTTGGTCAGGGTATTAGACTGAAAGATCTTGCATTATTGAGTCTTCATGAGTGGGTTCAAACACAAGTAGGTTAATTAGGCTGTTGTTAAACAGTCTAGTCTCATCTGCTAGCAATATACAAGCAACCTTGATTTTCTCTACTGGATGAAGCAGCTAATTGATATTTTACATACAAGGTATTTTCTAGCTATGTTTGCAGTGGAAACGACACACTCAAAAACTGGACATTAGGCACATACATGGAGGGAACAAAATATTATTGCTTTTACCTTTATCAGAGAAGTACAAACAATAGCGCCAGCATTCACCATGGGGTTGTGGGGCTTATCTACAAAACAACATATTAACAACTTGGTTAACAACCTGTAGAAGGTCAAAGTGTAAATGTTTAAACAGGTTCCCTGAAGTACAAGAGCTCTGTATATAGATAAATCAAACAATGACAATCAAACACATATAGGGAACAAACTGTAAAATTTTACAGATCACCCAACTATACTTTATGTGTGGCTATGAGGGGCTTTGCGAAACGCATGCAATAGCAGCATAATAAATTAATGTAATGTCTGGTTTTATCTTGAAAAGTTGAAAGTCATGTATTAATACTTTTACGGGCAAATAGTTGCATTTGTTAAAATGACAAAATCGACATGAGCTACTGAGCAGCTACTGTACATGTTGAACAAAATCTACACACACACACACACACACTCTATTTGTATTCATTATTAACTATTTATTACAAATCCTGTAGAAAACGTGTGTTTTCTAGCCAGGCAGGAGTTTAAATGTGTGGGGGTGGATGTGTTCACAGCACTGAGTCAAAAATAATCAACTAATGTGGAGCCAAAGACTCAAGAATTTGTTCACTGAACATAAACGTTTGTAATGTAAAAATCAGGGTATAATGAAGTTTTGTTTTCCTGTCAATCATTAGTCAGTTGTTGACGTCAACTGACTTCTAACATGTTCTAACATACCTACAGGAGAAGCTATAGCCTCTGCACTGACATTGCGTCACTAGTATGTCATCTCCTTACACAACAGGACAAAGACAGGTCTGTCCTGTCAGATAGCAGGCAAAACGCCCACACAGGCTGTGAGGACAAGATGTCTTCAGATTAAGCACTAGGCTGGGGATTTAGTTACTTCCTTTGACTAACTACAACGTTTGGTGCAGTAACTGGTGAACAGGTGATTTAATGTGAGTTATTGTGTGGGAAAAAATCCACACAACCCTCCTAAACACACAACTAAAGCCCTCTGCTGACAACACATAGGGCACACTTCATTCCCAAACACAGGCCTCCATTGCAACATTCTGAGGAGGAAACAATGTGTGTTCATGTGCTGATAAGCTATTCAAGCGCTCACAGACAGAATAAACTCATAAGTCTCACCATCTTCGTTCAGGAAAAGCTTATTGAAGCGCAGGCCACTGGGCTCCTTCCCAATGAAACTGTGCACATACTCTGTGCTGTGGTTGTGGACAGCAACAGCATACTTCAGAGGCTTGACACAGGACTGCAGACAGAAGGGGACTTTTGTGTCTCCTACAGTGTGTCTACAAATGAAAGAAAAATTTATTAATAGGAGCCATAGTGCTTTCACTATGCAAGGAATAATGAAAGCATTCACTGAAAACCATAAACTAAAGTAACCGGATTGTAAAGCATGATAACAGATAGCATTAATGCTAACGCTATCTTTATGACTTCCTGTGTTCCACAAACAAAACAAATCAACACACCTTTAGAGTACCCTGTAAAGGTTTATCTCCATTACATGACACATGGGAGAAGTGTCTCTTGATTTTCAGTCTTTACTGAATAATATAATACATATAATACATATCAGACAAGGGTGGCTTTAAAAGTCCTGCTCAAATAATGTCTCACCTCTGTCCGTCAACTGTGCACAGAGAGACTGCCCACAGGTCAGGGCTGAATTTGGCAAGCTGGGGAATGTAGTCTGCGACCTGAAAGACAAGTAAAGAGGTTAAAGGAGACAGCAGAGGTTCAGCTTACTGCGCTGACGTCTGCTGAGGCTCAGGTTTCAACAGAAAGCTGACGCTGGTCCACAACAACTGAACTGACAGGTCAACTCCTCATGTATAGATCAGATCAGATCTATAGGTTCCTCATGCATTCTGTAACCCACTGTGTTATCAATCATTAACCTTTATTTACATAGATTTTCTCAACTTGTCACTCACAAAATAGCAATTTCCTCAACATCTTAGCACAGAAACACAGGCTTTACTGTTCAACTGGCAAACACATACCAACCATGATTTCTAAATCAGCCAGCTAAGGGAAGATGTAGTTTTAGTTTACTTATTTGTTGACAGTCTGTTTTTACAGCAGACATACTGACTACTCAAAGCAGGTGAAGCCTAGGGGTAAACAGTAACATTGATTATGGCTAACCTTTCAATTCACCTTGGTGAACCACAACCAGCAATAAACATATTTATTCCATATGTGCTTTTTTGAGTCAGAATGCAGCACAAGAGTCCATTTACTGGTGACTACATACCCTTCTCTTGGGTTTGGGAGGGTGTAAACTACCACGTGCTTCCTCCAGTACACATGGAGTCATTAGATAGACAGAGAGCTGAGTCTCATATTACCATTCACTCTCTTTGATCGTGATGTTGCTGCTCTTTCTTTAAACATCGGAACATTTCTGTAGCTGGTGCCTAAAATGATCTGAAACACCATGCAAAAAGCTGCTGCCAAAGAGAATCCTGCACCAATATGAAAAAGTAGCACCCAGCTCACTGCTGCTGGGAACACCACTGTGATACTTTTAACATGCTCAAGGCTGAATTTTTCTTTCATGAGCAGTGAGTTTCAATGAGATTGGGCTTCCATTCTGGGTATGTAGACCAACACGAACGCCTCAGATACCAGCTGAATGCAGACTGAAACCACATTGTTTGATCAGGATAATGATTCTGTATGGCCTAAATCATAATTATGATACAGTGAGAGAAAAGAAAGAGTCATGGCTCTAAGGACACACCTGTCCTCCAGTGAGTTTTTTGGCATTCTCATACAGCTCATCGATATGGGAGGTGAAGGACTGGAAGTCTGGTATGACGAATTTCTTGCGGAAGGCCTGAGTGAGCAGGACAATGTTGCTCTGGACACACCTGATAGACAAACCACAAATACCATGATAAAATATTGCAACTGCATGTAGTAAAGGTAAAGATTTTTCAACCAAATTTGGAAACCCGAAGTCTGATAAACTTCTATCCCAAAGAGGCTAATGAAGAAGAATTACCTTAACATTAATCTTTGCAGCATGACCCAACATGAATCCATATAGTGATGAATGGTTATTTTCATTTAAATAAATTGCAGAATAGATTGATTTCACTGAAGTCGCATTCATGGAAACAACCTTCAAAATCCTCCAAACAAAGTTCTCTTTAAGCCTTTAACACTTTTTAAAACCGGTACAAAAACACACAGTAAGTGAAATGACTTTGATTTGTCAGTTGAACTTCCTTTCTGATTCTGGAAGGAAGGAAGTCGGGGTTTCCCCACATACAATCCAGAATTTTCTTACACTTACACCACTAGCACAACCCCAGTATGACATACAACTGTAATTTCAGTGATTTTAGCATGTCGTAGAATTTTTGTGTTAGGCCCAGAGGGGTCAATGAAACTGGTGTTTTGCTTGTGTGTAACTCAAACAGTAAATGCTACAAAACCCCAGAGGCCACATGAAGATTTCAATGTTTTTTTATGAAACTGAGGAGTACTACATTAAATCAGAGAAATACACAAAAGTCACACGAAAACAGAACTACTGCCCAAATGCAGATAAGATCTTATTCTTTAGATTATGCATTAGGTACATTTCTACATTTAAGTAAGTTTGAATTTGTTTATTATAAACTTCCGATTATCTGATCTTAACCTCAAGCAAACAAGCACAGTACAGTTCTTGGTAAATGTGAAGGTGAATATGACAGAGATATACCCAAAACTTACTTTTTGAACTGTTGCCTGTCCAGCGTTACGCCATCTGATGTCTTCTTCAGGGTTTCTTTGAGCGTTTCCATGCATTCCTTTAACCGGGGATCTCCAGTGCGAAGCCCTGTGGCCTTAAGTGCCTAAGATAACAGAATAACAGGACAATAAAAATAACAGCATTTTAAACTAAATAAGCTCATGAATATTTAAGAATGCTGTGACTTAATGAGTGTGTGGTTCAGTGGTATGGAAACACCAAAATGGTCATTATTAAAATATGCATAAACACCCAGCTGACCTCAATCTGAAGAACTTACTGTGAGAAATTTATGAGCAGGAATCTTCTCTTGACCTTCTGCAACTGTGTAGAAGAGCAAATCCTCCAAACTGGGGAGAATACCTGGGTTTCTTCTTCTAGGTTAGAAAGTGGTAGATAGACATGTACAGTATAAGACACAGCACTTCCGTTTAAGTAACTGCAGTCGAGCTAAAATACACTGAAAAAAACTGAACTGTTATTCTTCTATTACTCAAATACTTAGCTTAACAAAGCAGGGGGAAAAAAATACACATTTTAGGTGTAACCACAGTTCACTGCATTTGCACAGTAGTAGCATAGCATGGCATGGTTGGCATGCAGCAGGACTCAATTAAGCCCATTCCCGCCATGTATAGCTTATCTGTAGCTGATGATGCAGTCTTATCACATCAGTGAAAGATTTCAGTGACACATACCGAACATAAACAAAACACGTGTAAGCATTATCCACAGAGGTGTGTTTGTTTTTACAACGTGATGACTGTTTTCATTATGCTTTATTGCACAATATTATGCTCTCTATGATGAGTAAGGTTAGGTTTTTTTTTGTAAGCTGAACAGGCAGAAAAAAGGGGGATACTAGCTAATATCAAAAGTAGAAAGTTATGTACAGTCATAATGATAATAATAAATCACCAAATAAATGTATTTATTCTTTTATTCACCACTATTAATGTGGGACTAAGTAACAGAAACTGTTGTGGTCTGTTAATATATACTATAACATAGACTATAACTATGTCAGCTTCTGCTCCTAATATAATGGGTTAAGATAAAACAATGAGAAAAGGATCAAGTGTTACACGGACGCTAATTAAATCTGAACTTTCTTTAACACAGACAATAGGTAATAATAGGTATAACAATATACCAACATAAGCTTGAAGCTTGGTTATGGATGACATAATGTATATTGATTGCATTTACACAATGCTATCCTACTACGTGTTACCCCACACATAGGTTTGGCAGTAGAGTCTGGAGCAAGATTGGGCCTAAATTCCATGAATTCTCTTGTCTTTGCTCTGCCCAGCCCGCTGTGGCTCTTGGATTAATAAAGCTAACACTCTGGCTTGTTCACACGCTGGATTGCAGCAGTGCGGCTCGCAGCTCAGAAAATTCAGTTCAGGATGAGCGAGCATACAAAATTTAGATTTTAAGACCAATTGGATTTTTACACCCATGCATATCCATAACTACCTCTTACATTTCTACAATGATCCTGCTGCATTAGTAACAACCTGTTCAACGGAAAGGTTAAGTTGATTTTTCATAAAAACCCAAACTTGTTACCACAAGTTGCACACCTACAAACATTTTCTATTCCTGACAGTGTAAGCACTCCTCGTATAGCTAAAGTAACTATGGCTGAACTTATGCAAACAAACCAAGATGGATTAACTATCAGGTGTGGTAGCGTTTTACAGCTGGCGTCTGTTACCATTTATAGGTGAACCCCTGAGTGAAGGATTCACAAGTACAGTGACTGATAAAATGTTACAAAATAATTTTCTACTAGTGCAACCATACTTAAGAGTGTTTGCTGTTGCAAGAGGAGGAATTATTCATGTTTGTGAAAAGCTCATTAACCACTACTGCACTCTCTTCAGCGCTCAAAATGTGTTTGTATTTCCTAGCATGTGCACTTTCTGCTCTAAAATTGGCAAGGGACACATGGAAGCACTTTGTGCAGCCACTGCAGAAAACACAAGAGCAAATTAGGAAGTATTTGGGTACATCACCATTTTTAGATTTCAGGATCAATTTAAAAAATAAAGTAAAACATAACACCAGTGAGAACCGGTTATGGACACTGTTCATAGTGTTCATAGCTTCATGACTGTCTGAGCAGACACTGAAACACCAAAACAAATAATTCTTGTGCCAAACCAGAAGCACTTATTCAATGTAAGGTTAAATAGACAGTCAACTGTGCACAGCATGTTCTGTTATTGGTATAATAGCTAAATCAGCATGAGTACTGTACTTTATGTTCAGCAGCTACTAATGCTCTCACACACTCTCCCATTCCAACCCAGGCTGCAAATGAGAAAGGTGTGGTGTTATTTTGCAATTTGCCATACCAGTCGCGGGTATAACTTTTGGTATGATGATTAAATGCAACAGTTTTTGTTGCACTGAGGTTGCTTTTGGGAGCCTGTATTTTTTATGTAGTCTCTCTAACTTGTCTGTTTTTAATTATACATAAAATAGTCTACAAAGCTTAGAAAACTAATTGTGTTTGCCAAGAATACATTTCAAAATACAAAGGCATTTAAATATCTCTTTTTAAAACACTGGTATTATTGTTGTCCAAATTGTTAACCACCAGTAATAGTGGCAGTGTTGCCAAGTTTCTATTCAAATCTTTCCACAGTCGCTGTAGTAGTTTATTTAAAATCAGTGGCTGACCTGACTTTACGTCCTAAACACAATCCTACCATACACACGTTTCACAGTCACGTAGTGTTAATTTCTGGTCAAGCAGTATTAGGAGCACACAGTTACAGAATATCTTGAATTCCTTTCTAGACCAAACAAAGAGTGCCATGAAAAGAAATACAACTTGTTCAACAACTGTAAATTAAAAAATGAAAATTATGCTGAAAGTGAACTTCCTCTGTCACAAATACTGACGGACAACATAGTGCAACATGATGTGGCAGATGGCTGAATTACCACATATCCACAGCATGTGATGCTGTGGTTGGTCTCTCTCATATTCTCAGTTGTCACCAGACAACAAGAACTGAATTGAGCAAAGCGTGTTTAAACTGCGTTAACAAATCAGCTGTGAATACTGCCTAAAACACCTTGTTTCGCTAGATTTGTACATTTAGAGATCCTCTTTGTCTTCATGGCAGATGGTTCAGCCTTGTTTGCCTTAGGTTGGCTTCTCACTGGTATAAGCAGAACACTTTAACAGTTTCCTGGATACAAGGTAAAGACCCAGCTTTGTTGACCAACTTTTTATTTCTCATGCGCTTAATGTTCAACCCACTTCACATGCCAGTGGTTCAGCTAACCTAACATAACAGATTACATCAAATCCTCTCTGTTCTCTGCAGCTCTCTTAGATAGGTATCACTACAAAATACATTTAAATTCATATTTATGGCACGGAGAACCATGAATAAAAGTAACTACCAGCTGCTTTGAGGCCTCCAGAAATGCTCAGATTACAATAATGTAGATTGCATCATGTGTGTTGAGAGGCAGCACAAACTCAAGGTCTAAGAAGCAGACTGGAGGCCACAAAAAGCTGGCTGCATTATGCAGCGATCTGAGCGTGTGGGAATATCCTTAGCAAGGTCATATCATGGCTTAACACCACGCTTAGTTTGAGTAAGTAGTGTGTTAGAGCTTAAGACCAAGTGCGTCCTTCACTTTCTTTTTCAGTCTTATGTATCACAACAGTCATTCGTCTCTGATGTGTTAATTCTATTCACTACCACTAAAGCTATATCTGATCCAATAAATTGCTCATGGCTGTTAGCCAAGGAAGCTTTTATTTTACAACACATTACTTAGGGTAATAGCAACCTAGAGTTGTAGAGTTCTGTCTGTGCCACAGACCCAGGAGTTTGATCTTTCCTTCTCAGCGCACTACTAGCATACAGTTCAGTCCCCATCTTGATAAAACCCTGCAGTTTGTCAAAACATTGAGCTCATTTTCATCATAATCAGAGCAGAGATTTCACACATTGTTTATTTCAGAAATTGACTGTTTCTCAATGGCATGCAAGTCATTAACCACTTTCCCTTCTGTGGTTTACCCTGTGAGGTGTCATCAGTGATCTGACAGACAACATCCATATCAAGTGCATCAACACATCTTCTGATCCAAACATTTTTAATGAAATAGACTGACCCCAAGGATTGAGAATAAGTTTCTAAAGGAAGCATCTGAAACATCTGAACATGTGCACACATAGTAACACTTTACTATGATGAAGACGCTTGGTTTGTTTATCTCTTCAGCTAAAAAACTGCAGGATCAGACATAATCAGCATTCCTACTTGTAGTAACTTTCTATAGTAATAACTTGTAACCTAGGGGTACTAGTGCTAGGTACAGGCCTCCTCTGATGTGAACTCTGTTTGCACTGTATTTTACAGTAATCTAGCCTCCTCTAAATGATCTAATTTTCTTAAATATCAGTGGAGGCCAGTAAATGGAACTGGTGTAGCACCTTCCAAGAAATGTGGCTGTTTAGTTCAGGGAATTCATCACCAAAGTGTGGGGGGAACATTTAGAAAAAATGGCATTTAGTTTCATAACATTGAGTTCCTTCAGTTATTCAAGGCTTGAAAGCTACTGACCCAAATAAGACTCTGGTTATATGAAAAAAAAGAGAAAGGAAATCCTACCGTAGTTTTATATCTTTGTGATGACACTATCCTATATTTCCACATTTCTCCTTTTCTGGGTTAGAAAATATCCCAGCGATTTTGGCTGCACTGACTGAGTTCACAAAAACTATCTGGCTTCAAGAGTAAGGATTTGGTCTGTAGTCACGTGCAGGACACCAGCTAGCAGAGGAAGAAGTAGAATATTCCTTGATGGGTGAACTGGTCAAAAATGATCATTTAAATCCTACAATAGTAAATGAGATCATTGCCTTCCAAAAAACACCAGTGATTTCATGCATGACAGGAGTATACAGAAACAACATGCTAATGTATTGTTTAACAATGAGCATTTGCACAGATTTCCCATTTAAGATTACTACTTTCAAACAGCTACCGTATTAAGATTTCTTACATGGCCATGATTTCATGTCACACAGACGCAGCAGTGCCTCTCACGACAATAACATGTAGGTCATGCAGAGATAAGACGAAAATGCAAATAAGCACAAGAGATTTGCATGAAACTTAACAGGAAAATTACATGAAACCAACTGCAGATTAAGTTGACAAATGACAAAAATCTAAGTTGATAAAACTACACTGATAAATACACTACTCTACTTTATGTTTATTACTGTAACATAAAGTATGTGGAGCCACACACGTTTGGCTTTCAGGCTGCTGTTCCTGTGTATTGGACAGTCAGAAGATAGTGGCTGCATAGCTGCGACCTGCAGCCACTTCACATGGCACAGTGGGAGGTTACAGTAGAAACTACTAGAAGCCATTCAAACCAGTTGGCACAGACGTGCCTCCTGTCAGGTAGCAAACATCGTCATAAATAAAGTGAGAAAAGTCTAACAGGTTCAGGATGCTGGAGTTCATTTTGAACTGATCGCTTCTGACATTTGAATGTGGATGATTTCTCATCCACTTTATAACCCACCAGACAACAGGCCCGCTGCTGTTTCACTTTCAAGCCTGATGAACCACGCTGCCTTATATTTCCACAGGAACTGAACAGAGAGCTAACCTGATGTTACACATAAGCTGCTCAGGGTTAACTACTAATTAACTCTGGGTTAAGTTGATGTTGGTATTTGAAGGGCTCGTATTTACATAGCTTCAGTTAGCTAGCTATCTTCTTGGCACAAAGCCACCGGAGTCTGTCACACATGGGTTGATAGCTGCAATTAGGCCAATACAGTCAGCTAGCATTAGCTGTATTATTACATAGGTTATTACATATATCTATTTTTTCTTTAAGCAATACATTTGTATTTCATTATATAAAGGTGTTCGTATTAAGTAAATTACTAAACGCAACTTTATGTTGTTGTAATACAACGTTTATGACGATTCGCGCTACATCCGCTTGCGCCTGGATGCGTCATGAGTCGCCATAAACACAAGGGCATCATATGATGATGTCGTTCTCCTAGAAAACAAAACGTCAAACCCACTTGTCGCCGACGGCTTCGCTGCTGACTCCATCCTTTTTCAGCTGTTCGTCCAGCTCCACCGCACCTTCAGTTTTCACGCAGTAGGAGCGGAACGGGGCGGCGCTGGGCGCGGCGCGGAGCGCCGGGCGGTTCGCGGCGGCATGGAAGAGCTTCAGAGGAGCACACGCAGCTCTGGTATGAACGGAGGCGGTGCCGGAGAAACAGCGGAGAGTCGGTAACCACGTCTTCTGCCTAGGACAAGGTAAAGGACGCTTGAGGGTGACTTTAAACAACTCCTTAGGCACTGTCGAAAACCTAAACTGTAACATCTCAATCTTGTCAAGCAATGAGAGAGAAAGTCGTGGTTCCAAATGTTTCCGGTAGCAAATGCAGCGTCGTTAAGAAGCGACTACGACCACGTTGAGAGTCTGCGAGGGGATGAGTCACAGACACCGGCGTCCAAAAATAAAAGGAGGCAGCCATTGACGCCCCCACGGCTTCTATTGGTGGAAACTGGGGCGGGTTGGCGTCCAAAGACAATTTACGACGCTGTCAGGTCAGCTATTGGACCGTCTCAGTGTCTGTCAACCCCTGTTATAAACGTCATCATATGGCCCCTTTACAGCAGAGCTTTCACTAAATGTTGTCAGTAAAATAATGATGGCTATCTTTATCATATTATATATAATATGACACATGATTCTACTTTAATTCAATATTAGATAGAGGGGGTGTTATTATAGAGTTAGTTTTATTACGGTTGTTGCCATAATTACGTTCTGTTGGTTAAAAATAACAGAAAGCAGTAGAATCTGGGCTGTACAGTACTAGTAGCTGCTCTTAGTTTTATCTAAGTATGCATCTGGAAAAATGTTCCTCCTCCTGTTATTTATTCATTATGTGCGCAGTACAGAGCTGGCACCACACGAGTAAAATTATGTGCCAAAATCTTTTTGTACTTTATTCCAGGTGGTTGACCCATAATAATAACATATTTCATAATGTATTGGTTGTTTATACTTTCTAATTCTTAACAGCATCTGAGCATCCGAGGCAGTGTTGGGGAAGGTGGTGTTGCCCTTTGTTTAGTCTGACAGGCAGAGGGGTCGGAGGCGGGATTTGTGCCGAAAAGTAGATCCCTGACAGACCGAACTCAGGGCAGTAATAATCCCACACACGGATTCGGCTCTCCACGTCTTCCATGAGATCAAACGTCACTTTCAAAAGTTGCCACGAATGCACAGCGGCATGATGTGGAAGTTAGTGAGCTGCACGCTGTTCCTCTTTATCTCTTCACAGCTCAGGTCGTGGTCCGTTTGGGCCACGGCGGATGAGCTGGACTCCGAGGTGAAGATTGAAGTTGTGTTTAAGCCCGAGCAGTGCTCTCCAAAAAGCAAAAGAGGAGACCTGGTCAATGTTCATTACGATGGCTTCCTCGCCAAAGATGGTTCCCAGTTCTACTGCAGGTTGGTGGTTTGGTAGAAGAGAGATAACTTAGCAGGAGTTGATAGGAGTTACATTTACAGTCCGATCTGATGTTTTGAAAGTCTGTGTGCACATGTGACACAGGAACCTCATTACTGTATTATTATGTAGGTGTTGTCTGATGTGACTAATGATGCACATTAAACCCTTCATGATAATTGCTAAAATCTTCTTTGTGTTTTAAGTCCTTTTAGTGTGAGATCATCAATATGTTTTATTTATGATATAGGGACTCTTGGAATCGTATTTAATCCAGCTTTTAGGTCTAACAGTACTCACCTGGATCTCTATAGTAATCACATGAACATCTGTGCATATGTGCAGAGGTTCATTCAGAAGTGTAGGTGCCCACGCCATCATATCCATGTGAAATCCCATTGACTGTTAGGATGTTGTGTCTCTTTGTATCATTTCTGTTTCAGCCGATCAGACAAAGCTGGACACCCTCAGTGGTTTGTGCTGGGCGTGGGACAAGTCATCAAAGGCCTTGATATTGGGATGATGGACATGTGTCCTGGAGAGAAACGAAAAATAACCGTTCCTCCTGAACTGGCATTTGGAGAAAAGGGCAAACGTAAGTAAATGTAGCAGACAGTCATTTGTGTTTACACTTCCCACAGGACAATTGCAAAGTAGCATTTTGTCTCTTACTAGATCATGCCATTTTAGATTAATTAACATTTTCATGAAGTCAAATAGAAGTTATACTGAGGCTAACTAAGCAACTTATTGCCCTGTTGGACCCATTTATTCAACAAGACAGATTAAAAAATGAATGGTCGCAATCAATTCTAGCAAATGAGGTCCAGCAATGATCTTCCATGTCCCACTCTGTGCCTGATAAACAGCCGCATCAAAAACTCTTCCCATCCCCAGTTATCAGCACTGAAGGTGTTTTCAGTTTGTAGCCTCTAAGCCCTGATAGCTGATGACATCCTCCAGAGTTATTTCAGAATTTTCCTTTAGAGTCGCAGAAGACTGTGGCGTTACCTTCACTAAGGGTTACATGTATTTAAACCCCCAACCACTAGATGGCAGTGTTGTATATGTTGTGAGTTTCTTTTACCCAGACTGTTTGCATACAGTGGTGTGTTCTTTATACTGGGAAAGTACATACCATGAGAGTTTTCCTAAAATTAGAAAAAAAGGCAATATATTGCAGTATATTGAATCACAATAGATGTGGCATAGCCAGATTCTTGCCAACACACAGGGATATAACTTTCACCTGTTAATACCTGTTACAAAAATGTCTTTGTTGTCATATAATGTTTTAACTCAGTAATCCCTATTTGACTAAGGAACTGTATTGTACTGTTTTTGTGGTGGAAGAGCTGCCTTTATACTGTCTTGTTCTCTTTTTACAGCACGTTAGTTGAAGCGCGTCACACCCCTCGCAGTGTTTGCTTCTCATCCCCTCCATGGCATGTACTGCAAGCATGCACAGAGGTGTAAAGGTCCTCACCTCTTTTTTTCTTACTATTGGATGTATTGGAGCACAAATTAACACCTCACTACTCTTTTACCTGAAACTAATATGTCATGTACCTTGTCTACATGTATGCTGTGTTTGTGCATGGATGCATTGTGGTATGATCTGATGGAGGTGTTACCTAGCCTGGGATTTTCAGGTTTGATCACTTAGATGGAAATGGTTTTGCTAGTGTGCATGGTTTTGTTACTTTCTGTACCTTGTTTCTTTCTATTTCCCAATCACTAAAAAGTAAGTCTTTTAGTGCATGTACAGTAGATCAGATATTCTCTCTTCTCATTGGACTAAGATGTAAAATCACTTCCTTTATATATTGTAGGATTTTGCTCTGGAAACCAAATATTTTCCATTTACAATGTGGGCGTAGCAGCTGTTTTTTAGCTGAATTAACTATATGGAGTTTTCTATGAAATGCAACTCCCACTCTTCCTCAAATGTTGTCAAATCAACCTCACAAGGAAGAGGTCTCGAAAGAAACTCACATAAATGGTCTGCACTTATGTAGCGCTTTTCTACCTAACTGGTACTTAAAGCGCTTTTACACTGCGTTTCATTCACCCATTCGCACACACAAGCACACACACTCACACACCGAGACAGACAGTGCGAACATAAATTAATAAAAATGTATGAAAATGACATGGCCAAAGCTATAATTGGCAAAGTAATACTTGGAATAACTTCTCAACTGGTCATTTGGTCCAGTCCTGTTGAGCAAACAGCTATGAACCCCGGGGCATAGTGGTTCCACTCCCAGTTCCTCTGATTCATGGTCATGCCACATGTCAAAGTGTCCCTTTGTCTGAACCCTGACCCTGAACCCTTGGTGCCTGGGTTCAAGGACTTTCCCAAGGTGATTAATAAATTATCAATTATCATTATTAATATTCTTCCAGTTCTAATGGTTGGTTATGTCCCATGTGTGAGTTGCTGCTCCTTCCATAGATGTTCAGTTACCTACTCCTTCCATTGAGTGTGTGATAGTAACCGAAGGCAGCGGTCTCCTTGAAATATCACCACTACCCACGTATTTATCTGAGATGTACAAATTATTAGGTTGAGAATAATTAGGAGGGTCTTTATAGAACAAGCAACAACTGAGCACTTCAGATTATTTTTTTCTATTCAGTTGCAGACCACAGCATACAGGTATGAATGAAAGAAGAGAAGGAGTATGGGTAATAACACTGGTCTGTATGACTCATACAGTATGAGTCATGATTATGGTTTTATAACTGCATGCTCTCTTTTAAAATATTAATGTCCTTGTGTGTTGCTTCCACTGTAATAGATCCAGTTCCACCCAACGCTACAGTGATTTTTGAGGTGGAGCTCTACTCTGTGTCCAGGGGACCACGCACCATGGAGGCTTTCGGAAACATGGACTTAGACAAAGACAGAATTCTCACAAAGGCTGAGGTAACTAGAATTTAAAAGTTGCAGAAATAGATCAAACAAAAAAATACAGAGCCCAGGAGCAAGCACCAAGGGAAAAAACTAAGACAGCTATGTGCAAATGCAGACACCTCACTTGTAAGATCTCTGAGGATTTCAGACTGTCTTTACACACGGTGACATGGACAGAAAAATTCCTATGCACAGACATTCCTGAAGTTTGTTGGCTCACTGTGGATTCATGCGAACCTTTATACAATATGAGATTAAGATCCCCAATAAACCAGTGACAGACATGATGTCACCAAGCAACAATTTTGCATAATTAGCATTATTTTCTGATCACAGACTTTCCAAACAACATGTGAAGAATTACAGGATCCAGATCAGAGAAACATTTATAAACTGAATGAAGGCCTATTGGTTGTGTTTTTATTATCTTACATTATATATGAATTATACAAAGAAGTTGTTATGCTAGGCATAAATCATTAAAAGTACACTGAATTACTGTTCATTCTATGTGACCAATAAAGTGTTTTGTTTTTCTTTAGGTAAAAGAATATTTGAAACTGGAGTTTGAAAAAGGAGGGAAGCCACGTGACGACCCTTTCTATGAGAAGATTATCGAAGATATATTCCGCAAGAATGACAAGGACAGAGATGGACTGATCAGTGCCAACGAGTATAATATCTATAAACACGATGAGCTTTAGTGGCAGAAATTTTTTTAGTTGACAGACTTCGATCACTCAGAGAGAAAACATAGGTGATGCTTTTACAGACAGTAGGATTTTCTATTTTCTAGTCTGTCACACGTTCTCACTATTTCCCACATTATTTTTTGTATCACTTTTTAGGAATATTCTGCTATGAAAAGACTGGACCTGGGGCATTGTGCACGTTTGACCAGTTATACATGATAAAAGCAACACCTATTAGGAACACCACTACATTTTTACTATTTGAAATTTTTATTTTTTTCTTTGAGTCTGGTGAATGTTGACACTGATGGCAGCACAGTAAACAAAGCATGAAGCTGTAACATGATGTGAGACGTTGGTTTAAGCAGGTGCGACAGCAAACACCTCCTGCTTCTGCCCCTTTCACTGTAAATCTTCTGCCCTCCTACCTGCAATATTGGTATCAGTGCATAGAGAGAATTATTTTTGAAACACTTTTCCAATACAAATGTAAAGGAAATAAAATGTAAAATGTAATTGTTAAAGAAAAAGATATCTGGTGTGGTTTGTCACAAATGTTTAAAAGAGTGATCATCTTTCTGTGGCAAATTCTGTTAAAATAAATGTGAAACAAACTACAACATGTTTCATGTAGTGACTTTGGTTGTAGCCATGGATTAACGGTCAAGATGAGAGGGAAAGTTTGATTTGCAGTTAACTTCCTGCTTATGAGGATGTCAGTGACATGAGAAGACATAAGCTCTATTTTTAGTGGTGTTTTTATTATCATTTTTGCTGCATGCTGTCATTTTCAAACCAGAAAGGACCAGTTACTGACTACAGGGCTAACTGCTGCATTGCTAGGACTATATTTTCTGTGTACATCCATTATTAAGTCTTTTGTCACCATCACACCCGCTACTAACCCTCTGCTGCACTGAGGCGCACATACATAAAGTGACCACAAGAGTGTGATGCTTGGCCAATAAGATAAGTGTAGAGGCCAAACAGTTTTTGGGGAAAAGAGATCAACACAACTAAAGACAAGAAAAGCTTTTAAATTGTGACCACTTCCATCTTTAAACCCTGCAGCTGTTGCTTTCGCCCTCAAGCTGTTTCAATGAGATTTGTCCTAAAACTTCTCATGAGGTAAACGTAGAACACCTCCAACTACTTGAATCACTAGAGAAACGTAAATGTAGCTGAACTACCAGCAAGCTGCTGGAAAGTAGTACAACTACTAGTTTGATCACATGAATGGTGTTTGGTTGACCACTTTCAATAAGCCAAACTGCGTCTTTGTTCTGACAGACCTCATGGTTTTATTGTTCAAATTCTAACTAGTATAAAACACATTTATTAATAAACAGATGTGTAATCTCATTTCCACATTCAGTATATACACAGTTTATATATATTTTTTGTATTGTGTACAGGACAAATCCAACAATCTGTCAGCTGGAGATCTTCATCCTGACTGAAGGCAGCTTGATCGCTGCTGCCTTCACCTCAGCTGTCATGTCAACACCCAGAGGTGCCCTGGAACACAACATTCACACGAGCCAGTGTTAATGGAATCAGCAGTACAGAAGAAAGAAAAAACAGAACAGCAGAGATTTGGTCTCAGTTGACTTTCCACTGAATTCTCATCTCATAACCTTTTTAGTGTTGACTTACTTTGGCTCATAGCAGATGTCCACGTTTGGAGACAGTATCCCTTTCCCTTCTCTCAGGCGTTCAACACCGTTCCTGTTTTTAAATTAAAGTTTGCCTCAGATTAACCACATAGTCATAAAATCCAATTACAATTAGTTTTTCTTTAAACTAATGATACAAACGACATACACACCATGCAATCATCACTCCATTGTCAGTGCAGAATTTGGCTGGAGGACAGAGCAGGTGCAGTCCTGTTGTCTCACTGATAATGGTCAAAGCCTTTCGAATGTACAGGTTGCTTGCAACTCCTCCAGACAGCACCTAGTAAGAGAGAAGGGCCAATGAAAGCTTCAAATCTCCATCATTAATGTACAAATGGTGTATGATATACAGAATTAATAATCCAATTGTTTCTGATCTTTAATATACCTACTCTGTCTGTCACACTCAACCTGCTTGTTCTACTATACCTGCTCCACTCACTGCTGATTAGCTGGATCAGGTGTGTTCAGTCAATGAGAAGCTAGAAGATACCAAATCACTCTGTCAGTGGCTTTGGAACAGAGTAACGCACTCACCAATGTGGGATTGCTTGATGGCAGCAGGCCATTTGCTTTACAGAACAGGATGGCACGGTGTGTGCGCTTTGCCAGGTGAGCGGCCACAGTGTGCTGAGCGGCTGCTGCAATGTCATTCACACATGACAACAGTGTCCCCTGTTCTACACCTGCAGAGGGAGAAAAGAAGAGTAAACAGAGTCTCACTTACTTAAACCAGTGATTTCTGGCAACTAACAATACTCAGAAGAACAGTAACAAAAGGAGGCAGGCACAATTTTAATTAAATTACATTACTGAGAACTTAAAATGCTGGTTACATGGTGTTTTTTCACAATACGTGTCTTCATACCTTCCTCTGCCTCTTGTTTCATTATCGTCATTGTAACTTGGTTTCGTAGTCCTGCAAAAGAAAAGCAACAGTCCGGAGTTTGCCCCATAGGTGTCTTGAAAGGGAATCTCTTCCTGTCGCCATCCTTTGCCAGAAGCTCTATAGCTTGTCCTCCACTCAGTGTGGTGCACTGTGGGTGTTTTATGAGAGACAAACGCCTCGCCACCTGTGAATCCACACAAAAATATTTGTTGTATTTATGATCACAAATCAAGCCCTGTGAATTGCAGGAAAAGCCAAATGCCGGTACGAATCTCTTACTTTATCCAGCGTATCCCCTGGAGCTTCATCTAGATTGTGACCCAGAAGCAGAAAGTCGTCAACTCCTCGAGCCACAGCGAGAAGTGAGTGGCCACCAGAAATGAGCAGGACCAGGAAGGGGAAGGTGACAGGATGAAGCATCCTGACAGTCAGGGCGTGAGCTTCCATGTGGTGGATGGGGATGAATGGCTTGTTGTGTTGCCTCACAAACCTCTGACTGAACTCGAGACCGATGCCCAAGCTCAGGGCCAAGCCCGGCTTCACAGTGGTGGCTACAGCCGAGAGCTGGCTTGGTTCCACGCCACTTCTCTCCAGAGCCTCCTGGACCACTCGCTCTATGTTTTCTCTGTGGAGGCGCTGTGCCACTGTGGGGATGATGCCACCAGTCCTGCAGTATTTGAGAGAGACGTCCATATGAAACAAAACAAATCCTCGGGTAGTGGCCTGGTAAGTGAATACGGTTCTGACACTCACCTAAGATGCACTTCTTTTTGCGAATGAAGAGACTCTCCCAGTATTGCACCTTTCTCGTCCAGGACAGCAGCTCCAGTGTCATCACAGCTTGTTTCAATGCCCAAAACCAGTCTGGAGCAGAAGGGTTTTCCAAATACAGGAGAGCTGAAAAATGTGTGTCTGAACTGCAGCAGCCTCTGCAGGAACTTTACTTTGGAGGGAAACATGGTCATGAACCTTATGTTAGGCACCTCGAGTTAAAATCATCCCTGGGTCGTTCACTGATAGAGAGAAAGACATAAATGAATATCCCAGCAGACATACGAAGCACTCGTCCTTTGCTCTAACGCCGTCAGGCTGCGTCACATGTAAATAAGTCCGTGCACCGGCAAGTTTGTGACCGTAGAAATTCGCATAAAATAGCTAGCTAAATGACACTAACAAAAACACAATTAATAACAATGGACAACTAAACATTATATGTTAGCAAACGCATACGTTTCCAAATGAAATAATTAGATATATCGTCCGGAAAAGTGCGTGTGAGTCCAAAAGTCGGATGCTTTGTTTTAGGGGACACTTTAGTCAGCTGCACAACGTAGTAAGCATGGAGACAAGCCGATAAGTGACAAAGCGTGATCTGCTTGAAAGTGTTGATGTAGAAAAAGGTAAAATAGTGTTTTGTGTGATTTCGTGGGTTATATATGTTTTTAGTTTTCTGTATTTTCAGAATTTGAAATGTTTCTGTGCTGCCTTCAACACAACACATAACATTCATACCTGTGCAAATGTCTCGCTTCCTGTCTCTAACAGTCAGTCAACACGTTAATTTTACATTAGGTATAACTAGTAACACTAAGCGATATAACGTTAATTATTACGGCATCATCAGTGTATGATTATGTATTAAAGAACCACCACAAAACTAATTGTCTAAATCATCCTTTAGGTAATGTTCTCAAGCGAAAGCCTTTCGGGGCAACTAATACTTTCCTCTGTACTGTAACGGCAGATGCACCTTCTTTGGGTTTTCCAGGTTACCATTTATTTTTTTCTTGTCTTATTTAACTAGAGAAGAACAAATCAGTAGCTTATCTTCTGGGTGTCAGTGAACTTGCAATAGGTCGTACAATCCGTGTGATGCACTGTTTACACCTCTTTTGTTGTGCTGAAGGCACAAAACTGTACGTTACAGGCTTGATGAGGCTTGAAGTTGCTAATGCTATGAACGTACACGGAAATGCGTCGGGTCACATGACTGCTGTAGCTGAGGATCGTCCTGTTTCTGGCACCTTTATGTTCGTCAAATACATAACTTGAATCTGGACATAGGTTTTAATATGTTAGACGCTTTAATACGATTTTCAGTTACAGTTTTTCTCTATTAGTCGTTATGAAATACACTTTATTCTCTGTGAGCCGCCACCACCAGCGAATTTATCCAGCGTTTGCATTTTTTTAAACTGGGATTTTAACAAGCACATTATGTTGATTTTCTTAAGGAGACATGGAACAGCCAACTAGTATTTTGGAGGAACTGAAGCAATTTGTCATACATGATGCTCAACCGACAGTCTATTACATCCCTGATTTCATATCAGAAGATGAGGAGACCTACCTACTGCAAGAGGTCTATAAGTCTCCAAAAACTAAATGGACTCAGCTGTCAGGCCGACGGCTTCAGAACTGGGGAGGGCTCCCACACCCCAAGGGCATGCTGCCAGAGAAGATTCCTGACTGGCTGTCGACGTACTGTGAGAAAATTTCCTCTCTTGGTGCATTCAGTGGGAAAACAGCCAACCATGTGTTGGTGAATGAGTACAAACAAGGAGAAGGGATTATGCCTCACGAAGACGGCCCTCTGTACCACCCCACAGTCACCACTGTCAGCCTGGGCTCTCACACCCTCCTGGACTTCTACAGACCTGTGGGCAGCTTGGAAGGTGACGCCCCGCAGACAGAGGAGAACCGCTACCTGTTTTCTCTGCTGGTGAGGCCTCGCAGCCTTCTGATCCTGCAGGATGAAATGTACCAGAGCCTCCTTCACGGCATCCAGGCATGTGGCCAGGACAACCTGACGGACAAGGTGGTGAACCTGCCAGCTGCCAGGGCCCGGCCAGGAGAGATGCTGATACGGGACACCAGAGTATCACTGACTATACGACATGTGCCCCGAGTCATGAAGACAAAGCTTGTACTTGGAAGAAAATAAAACAAGACTGCCTTTTGACCTGATAGCGTATGCTACTATGTGCTGTTTTTGCCATATCAAACATGATATCAGTGAGGATGCTTTATGAATGGTATTCCATGTCTAGCTTTGTGTAACGGTCTGTGTTGCCGAGAATAACACTGCTGCAGCCCTGGAGCTGCAGTATCCTTTCTCTTTAATGCTCGCCAAATATCCAGCTGAGAAATGATTGTAATCATTTCATTACCAGAACTGGAATCAGAATTTCTTTTATTGAGATACTCAGCATTAGATGTGGCATTAGAAATGTGTTTACAAAGGAGCTCAACAAGTTAATTGGGAGGACTATGAGCTGGTATTTGCTTGGCACAGATATTGATATCATAGATGAAAAATAAGAAGTTGCATTATAGAAAAATTAAGTATATGTGTAAGTATATATGAAGTAGTTTAAAAACAGTTTAATATAAAGTTTGTACCCTGTAAAAGGAAATGGTCAGCAAATATTTTCAGCACAACTCATAAAGGCCGACTTCACTACGTTCAACTTGATTGATGTCATCAGTTGCTCCATGTTTTTTTGTTTTGTTTATTTCCAGCTCAAATCAGAAAAAGGGACAGTTCATATACACTGTTCATATACATATGTTTTATGAAATATTAGCAAAGATATCATCAGAAACTCATGTATCTTTCAGTATCATTTGGGCTCTACTATAAATGTCTACCTTCCATAATAAATGCTTGTCTTCTGTTTGATTTGCATTACTTTCTAAGTATTTAAAGTATTGTAAAGTTCACTGTTACCTTTGAAGTTAATACATGCTAGATCAGGGGGAGTTTGTGTCCACTACAAACAGGGGGTTTGCCTTTTTTTTTTTGTGGCCCTGCAAATGCACTAACCTTGTTTTACTTTGGTATGACATCATATTTAACAGGAGCACAACACAACGATGGAGCCGCAGACGAAACGCTGGAAAGGCTCAGTGTGCGACACTGACTCCTGGGTTCCTTATCCTGTACTTTCAGACGAGCAGTCACAAGAAGTCGGGCTGATCGAGGCGTTCGCTGCGCCTATCCTAGACAAGAAAGAGACATCTCGACTGGTCAGGGAGCTGAACAGCGTTTACCCGCTGAGTGGCCTTCAGCACATTAAGAGGGTGCGGGTGTGCCAGAAGGAAGGCAGCCCACACCCTCTGGAGGTTCTTGTGTGTCGCGTTAGTGACGCACCAGACATGAAGGTGATCAGCATCGACTCCCTGCTGCCCTCAGATGGAGTGAGGTGCAATGGGTTGGGTGAACCTTTTGTGGTTAAGGTCCCTGCACGTCCCCCCTTGACACGACCTCAGTTTGAGCTGGCAAGCAAACACTGGCCCACCTCCTTTCACGAGGACAAGCAGGTGACAGTGGCTCTCAGAGGAGAGCTCTTCAGTCCACCTCAAAAAGCTGCGATGCACGCATACATGATGTCTGCTGTAGCTGCCGCCAGGGCTGCAAAGAAGATGGGGATGGAGCCAGTCGGGGCTGTAGTGGTCGACCCATCCACGGAGAGGATCATCGCAGTGGGCCACGACTGCCGGGCTGACCATCCCCTGCATCATGCAGTCATGGTCTGCATCGACCTGGTAGCTCGGAGCCAGGGTGGAGGATGTTACAGTTTTGATAGATACCCAGCTTGCCTCACGTCGCTAACCTCTGATGCCTTTCACAATGAGCCTGATACAGATGCAAGCTCTCAGCCGTATATATGCACGGGGTATGATCTTTATGTGACCCGAGAACCCTGTGTAATGTGTGCCATGGCGCTGGTCCACTCACGGATTGGCCGCGTGTTCTATGGTAACACTGCTGCTGACGGGGCTTTGGGAACCAAGTTCAGAGTCCACTCGCAGAAAGATTTGAACCATCACTTTGAAGTTTACAGAGGAATCCTGAGCAAGCAGTGTGAGGACCTTAATGTGCCAACAGCAACATGAAAGATGAATGTTTAGAGTTTTAATTTTGACCAATACCACTGGATCAGAATGACTGAGTTGCAGTTATCACTGGTGTGACTGCAGAAATATCCCAGTGTTTTACACTTATTTTGAATAAAGCTTTTAATCGTGTGCTTATTGTTTTACTGAAGCCAATTGAATTTATAATTGAAGCCAAGAAAAGGAAAGTGTGAAGTGACAGTTTAGCACTGCATGTGCTAAACTGTGCTGCCTAAGAGATACAGGCAATACTAGCAGCTGCCATTGTAACACATGCACCACCTGCAGCAGGTGGGTGTAACAACCCAGCTGCAGTGTTTTTTATGCATCTGGGTCCTTCATGCGCCTGTGAAGCTTTTTAAATGTACAGCTCTCACTATCTGCCTTAAAATCTTATCTGTTTTGTCCCATTCACCTGCAGGAAATCAGAAACACACACACACACACACAATTACAGTTTGTGCATGTAAAACAGTAAATGTTAAGTGGGTTAATGCATAAAAACACAAAATGAGCCTCTGCAATTGACTTAAGAATTTTGATGATCATTTCCATGCTTCCTTTATGTGCAGAGGTGCTATCAAACCACCCTTGGATCCAGGCTCTTTAAATAAAAATATTCACCTTTATAAATTTTTGAATTTGGAAAACAAGTTAAAAATCTCTATAATTCCATATTAACCAGAAATAATCAACAAATTGCCACACATTTCCTTTTGGAAAAGTACCAAAAAGTCTGATTAGATTCCAGAAATAATATTATTAGGGATGATCCAATACACAGCAAGACAAATGAAACACCTTGAGGGCACAAACATTTTAATGAGCTTAAGAACAAGAAATATCAAGAGCACTATGAGCTATGGCCAAACATAGCAGAACTAGCTGCCCTGACGATAGCAAAAAGTCACAATCTAAAGAGAGCAGCTACACAAGTGTCATTTTCTCACAAAGACACTGTAGACCTCCCTCAGTAAACACTTAACTTGACAACAATAAATTGTCTCATTGCTACATAAAGGACAAAACGTTCACAGAAACTGTACAACGACAACAAAAACTGCCCTGTTTTGATTGAGAAATAATTCACATACCAAGCAAACCATGCACATTAAGAGCAAGATTCCATTCTTTACTCACCTTGAAATTTGACACCCATTACAAAACGAGAGTGTACCAATAAACAACGAGCCACAGGCTCCTACCATTAGAAAGTAAACATCTTTGAAAAAATACATTTGGGACATCTTTGTGGCTAGAAACAGACTCGCACAATTTTCTGTCACCATGTGAATTAAGGACAAAGAAAGAAACTAGATGAACTCAACCATAAGCGTCACTGATGCCTGGGCCAGCCCAGGTCTATGCAGACCAAAAAGAATACACCATTAAATATTCACATAAGTTAGTAATGCATATGGCATACTGTCATCTACAAACCTAAACATTTCATCATTAACCTGATCGATCTAAACGACGACAGTGACGTTTACACACACTCTAGGACTTGGTACACACATCGGCGGTATAGACTACACAGGAATTCACTTCTGAAGCTATGAGGCACAGCATTTTACATTTCACTTAATACTTGTTGATGCCCAAAATTCTCACGCCGTGTAGCTGTGGCAGTTTTGGGATTAGAACGCTCAAAAGTGAAGCGGTGTTTATGATGAAGTGCGTTGGGTCGTACTTTGTGTAGAAACTCGTCAGGAAGTATCTGCAGAGCAAAACGGGTGGGTTAATGCACAGACGAACCAAAACATACGAGAAACGAGCAGTAAGAGAGCCTGCACAATATTTCCGTGTTTCTGTGATGGTTCTGAAACATTTTGGAACAGTTATACAGCTGAGGAGGAAATTCTTGTCACAGCAGCCCAATCAGAAAATACTGTTTCCATGGTTCCATCTTGATCATCTTCTATTAAATGAAATGAGTTTTCAAAGTGTTACTATTATACTACCAGCACACTGATTGCATCACAGCAGGAAGAACCACTTTGTGCGTGTCAAGATCTCATATTCTGATTTAACACTTTGAGAATGTAAACACATGTAAACAGTAAAGCTGGAAACTCGAATTAGAATGATCGAGTTTTCAGTTAAAAAAATTTAAGAAATACTGTCCATGTAACCACAGTTAGTGAGAGAGACCTATCTGATAAACCTATGAAATGTTACTTTCTTATACTAGTGTCTAAATTAATTATCCATCAGTGTAAAGATGGAATCATACGATGCAGAATACGTACAGAATGATTGGGGAGATGGTGAAGAACTTTCTAGATGAAGTGAACTGCACGCCGTAGTCAAGCTGTTCCCAGTGTGTGAGAAGTCTGGCTTTTCCCTGGTCAGGGGTCTCAAATGGTGTGCCTTTCACTGCATGCATAAAGACGTACATTCCCTGTAGAGATGAGAACCGGATCAGTACAGTGTGTAAAGAACAAGACCAGGGCCCCTGGCACCCAGGCCCCTGAGAGACAAAGTTGTTGAATACAAGTGCTTTTTGAATATTACAAACTGGGAATCTTGGGAATTACCCTGTTTTCTTATTATACGCCTCTATATTTCAGGATTGACTTTTTTTTTTTTTAATAAAAAAAAAGTAAATTACAGAGGAAAATAAATAAAAAGCTGATACACTGCCAAGACAGAATCAGCACAGTGCTGTTATATTGTGTGGGAAACAATAGGCTATAGTTGATCTTAGTTGTTGCTGTTAATAGCCTTCCGTATTGGCTGCAATACACAATCCTTGTAAACTGCTTCGAGCTCACACAATGATGTCACACACATCGACTTTGTTTCTTCATTTGAGGCCGGCCGTGCAACAATGAAAGGTCAGTTTTGTCTCCAGACCTTATGTGGAGTAGAGAAATTATCATAATAGGTCCCACATCGGGCTGCCACAAGGACAGGCTCCTCAAAATAGAGCATATCTTAACAAGCAGAGGCAAGCCAGAAGGTAACAGAGGCCGGGCTGTTTAGATAAACATGCTTCCAAGATAAGAAATCTACGTTGTCACATTCAAATCCTTTAGCCAAAATAATTCTTTGTTTTGGAGAGTGATTTACCAGTAATCTCAGTGACCTAGTTTGCTACTATCACAACGACAGTGACACTGTAAAGAATGTAACTCACAAAGTTGTGTATGACATTAGTGAGGGTCCACACCACTGGCACACTGAAGAAGGGAATGCTCAAGAGCACAATGTGAAGTATTCCAACGCCGAGTGCATAGGTCAGCCAGATCCCGCGACTGTTCATTACCCGAGTGTTCGGGTTCACCTCACTGTGTGCCACACCCACATTCATTCTGGTCTGCACACAAAAAAACAATTACAAAATATGTATATTTGTGCAACATTTACAGTGTTACCTTCATTCTTGTTTACTCAGTTTCCACTGAGAATTGATACAATGTCAATCAGACTCTGTAAACACTGTATATCCAGCATCTGCAATGGCCTTTAGCTAATGATACCCTCAAATCACTTTGTATATCATAGCACTTTGCCCCTCTCTGCGTGTCTAAATGTGATAACAACTTAAAAAAAAACATCTTGTGCTATCTTGTTGACTTTTGCCCTCTGGCACCTTCCCACCACCGAGCTTGGCATAAGGAGACCAAAGCTTAAGTTGTAATCTTTAAAAGCAAAAGATAATCTAAAGGCCTGACACATACTTAACATTTGTATTTGTTAAAAATGTATATGGATCAAATGGAATAAGGAGACCACGGACCCCGTTTAAATGAAGCTTCGATGTTTTTTTAAAAATGTAGTGTAACATAGAGCTTTAAATACATCTGAGTAACGTTACTTGCACAAACTCATTTCTGCCGATGCAGTCAAGGTTCAAAGTTGGCACCTGACGTAACGGATGCATATAGTCTGACAACATCTGTGAAGTCAATTTACTTGTAAGTTTCTTCAAATACAAGAATGACTGAGACAACTGGGAAGAATCCTCAGACATGACTTGACCAAAGTTAGCTGTCAGTGCTAAAACCACTGACAGCTGTCACTGGCTTAGGCTATTTGCTGAATAATTGTCGTGGCAGCAACAAGCTGCACGAGTGGTAAAATTACGTATATATATATATATATATTAAGTATATAGGAGCAAACTGATTACATGTCTTATTGGATCGTCTCATCTAATATATAATGTCTAACACAGCTGACCAAGTCGATGTGTAAACATGAAACGCCCCCTGAACATGTTTTCGTTTCCAGTACATAGCCCGACCCAATCCACCACTATTCCAAATAAACTTAGTCAGCGTCACTGTGTAAATAAGAAAGGTTAAGTAACATTAACTGATGTGGCTAAAAGTGTTGAATAAAACGCCAACAAAGCCAGTGTTGCAAACTTACAGGTAGCAGCGAGCAGTGGGGATTTTATGCAAAAAAAAAAAAAAGTGCTATGGAGAGAAATCGTTTATCCCTTCTTGTTGTGCACCGCACACCGACAGCACGTAGACTGACCCGGGCGGAAGTAGACGTTGTTTCAAGGGTTAGACGACATGGTTTTTAAAGCCCAGAATGATCATGTCAGGCTAAGTCCCACCCCAAACTAATCATATATACCAGGTGGCTATGCTAAGGCCTACATGACTTTTGTTTACATTAAAATTAGTTAGAGCCTGGCTGTGTTCGGGTTTCGTATAGCAAGATTACCAAAAGCTGTATTTCTAAAGACCATCTTTTGCCTGTTCTACCAAACCCAGGGTAGAATTATCTCTTGTATTGGTTACTGAACCCGCCCTCGTGCCTCTTCTAACCAATGAACGTGCAGTGTAGGGGGCGGGAATCAGGCCGTTTCCGCCGTGTGGCTCGTGTCGGTTGTTGATGACAGATTGAACAGAGGCTGTCAGAGGGGTTTGTAAAAGTCAGTATTAAACCATTCATTTCATTATTAACGTCAACTTTTAGCTTAATTCGTTCGTAATGTTGTAAGGTTGTACGAAATATGGGTTTAATTGTAAGTTAACGAGTATAAGAGGCCCAAGTACGTTGTAGAGCAGTTAGCTAAGGTTAGTAAGCTCAAACTAAGCGAGTGACGTTACTAATCAAAAACCTTTTAACTAATTCATTTTATTAAGATGTTTTTAACTTTATAATAAACAATTTCCCGAATAAAAGAAGATAACCGCAGTGTTATGAGTTGCCTGTCGATACGTTAGCATCAAAGGTGTAGGTCTAGCGTCAGCTCAAATTGTGTGAGTGCGCATTATATATGTAAATGAACAGTTCATGGTTCATGTCAACTGGAAGCTCTGATTTGTATCATCAACAGATATAAATCAATATATCATTTTTGTCAAAGAATGCTTGTAAGAACTAAAATTAATTAATATCTTAATCTCTGTTTTTGCAGATGCACAACAGCACAGCTTGTTTGACATAGAGTTGATATGTAACTGTAATCTCATCCTACATTTACAGTGCAAATGGATCACCTATGCAAAACTGGAAAAACACTTTCTTTCGTATTTAACTAAAAGCAGACCTTTCTTAAACAGATACAGGTAATCATGAAGCAGCTGCCACCAGACACTGTGCGGCTCTTGTCTAGCTCCCAGGTCATCACCTCTGTGGCGAACGTTGTGAAAGAACTCATGGAAAATTCGCTGGATGCCGGAGCTTCAGGCATTGATGTTAAGCTGGTACTTTGTCTGAATTACAGATTTGGAATAAGAGAGATTAAGAATAAGAGTGGAAAAGTGATTACTACTTGCTCATAGCAGAGTTTGGTCAGTTGTTTTATTGGCTTTTTAGCAGCATAGTACTGTTGTTATTCTCCCATGCAGGAGAACTATGGTTTGGACCGGATAGAAGTACGTGACAATGGCCATGGAATAAAAGCTGCAGATACTCCTGTAATGGCCATGAGACATTTTACTTCAAAGATCTGTAGCCATGAGGACCTGGAGCGACTGGAAACATACGGCTTTAGAGGAGAAGCACTAGGCTCCATCTGCGCTGTGGCTGAGGTGAGACCTATTTATGAAATGTATATATTATACACAATATACAAGTTAAGGTTATCTCTTAATTATCTTCTAAGTTGTGTGTCGGATCCAGACGTGAACACCTGGGAATAAAAGCTGAAATGTTGATCTCTTGTTTTCAGTCTAAATCAAAAATAAAAGAACTAACCTCACTGTTCCAGGGAGTGTATATTCAATTCAATTGAATTCAATTTTATTTGTAGAGCGCTTTTTACAATTGATATTGTCACAAAGCAGCTTTACACAACCAAAGAACAGTACATGAACAGTGAATACATAGATGATTTCGTAGAAAACATGTACTGAATTAAAAATTTTATCTAGCTCAAGCTTACATTTATAATATTTTACAGCTGACATTAATCTCTTATTTTACTTTACTCATTTTAGAATTCAAATATACATCCTAATGTATTTTTGATATTATACTAATTGGCATGATGCCTTGTGCTATTTTTTTAGGTGGCTGTCACGACCAAGACAGAGGAGGATGAGATCAGCACCCAATACACGCTTAACTTCACAGGGGAGATTGTTTCTCAGAAGCCGTCTCACTTAGGACAAGGTACAGCATCATTTAACCAGTATTAGGAAACAAAAGTAACATTTCGAATGCTATGATATTGTTTATTCTGCTGAATGGAAACAGTTGCAGTCATCATTAGGTTTAAAATAGACAAAGTCCTACTGGAATACAGTTTATTTTTGTTAAAATAAAGTATTTATTTAGTTTAGCATCTCTCTTGAGAAAATGTTTTGTGGTTTACTTATTTCCTGTGAAATTCATCAGAATAATGCACACTTTAACAAATAGGGACCTATTTATCAAAGTGTGCATTATGGTCTTGGTCTCCAGTTAGTTCTTGTCTAAAGTTATCATTCAGCCTTGTTGCAGGAAAAGTAAATTTGATGACAAAAGCTGTTGCAGATCTTTGCCTGTTTGTGTTTTCCAGGTACAACGGTGAGTGTACTAAAGCTTTTCAGGAATCTGCCAGTGAGAAGGCAGTATTACTCCTCTACGAAGAAGTGCAAAGAGGAACTGAAAAAAGTTCAGGACCTTCTCATGGCATATGCCATTATAAAACCCGAGTTGAGGCTCATGCTTGTTCACAATAAGGTCAGTAACGTTTCATCACTTCTCAGATTTAGGCAAGTGAGGAAACTAATTGTGTCAACTTTCTCCAACAATCAAACTTGTCTTTTAGAGTGATGTGCAAATACAAATAGGGCAAAGATCAAACAATCACATTCTTTAGGCAAACCAGCAGCTGTGGTCACATAGTGGAGTTTTTACAGTGATAAAAGATATAAGAGTGTCCTAATTTTACTGCTCTGTTGTCAGTCAGAATGATTAGTGTGTTCCGAGCAGCCATCATTTCATCAAAATGTGAATAAAAACGCTGTAGTGCCAAACTGTCAGTGGTTGTGTTGGAACATCCTGAGCTCAGACAGTTGAGCAGAGAAGTAGATTATGTTTCCGGAGACATGAACGAAAAAAGCTTTTGGATGTTGGGGAGCAAGCTGTATTCTGTAGAAATGTGTCATAATTGAAATCCACTATAACACACATAATTTTTACCTTCTGATGTAAATTGCAGGAGAACAAATCAAGGTCTTAGAAGAAATTTAAAAAAAATTTCTTGAGAACTGATAGAAATCCCTGTTTATACAGTATGAACTCCTACTCACGAAGCAACCGCCAGGTGTCCTCATTAGTCTTCAAATGAATGTTCCAAAGCCTCTACAGCCTCTGTCAATATGCACCGAGTATTTATTGCGTAGGGTCATATTTGTTGCCAAATATGTTGTTTGTGTGTAGTTTGGCATACCTCACTGTTTATGTGTAACAACACTAAGCATAGTCCTAGGTAACTTTATTAGCCTCAAAATATTTGGCACTTCTACTTAATAAATTGCTTAAATAATTAACTAATTTTCAAAGTTGTAAATTTGCCAGTCAGATAATAGTTCAAGCTATATTTATTAATAACAATGTTTAATGTACAATTATTAATGTATGTTAACCTTCATGGTAATAACTTTTATGAAAGATTTAAATTGATATTTTACTAATGTACTGTAAAGACACCTAGGTGTAACTGTTTTTTTGGCATCTGTTAAACTAAGATAAGATTCAGGGAATTTCAGGTAGTCTCGTAGATAAAGATAGTAAAAGTAGGTAGTAATCATCTGTGTTGGCTAGGGTGTGAAATGATTGAAATCACCCTTCAATAATAATATTTAAATATTAGGTATTAAATCAATAAAAGGAAACAATTAAGCATTTTTATCCACTCAAAATTACAATCTATAACAGGAAATACTGCAAATATATTTGCAAGACTGTTCTGCGCAGTGGTCAAGGAGATGTTGGAGAACTCCATGGCAACAGTCACTGCAAGAATCGGTTTTATTAGAGTTCAACACTACACAATGAGTATTGCAGAGGATCCTCTGTCACTACTCCTCAGCTTAAGGGCTGTTTGCATCGCATTAACTTTTCCCAGGGACCAGGAACTTTTTGAGGAAATTAGTTCCTCAAAAGTGACTGACCACCAGGCTCTTGAAGCTTTGGCCCTCTTGTGGAAGTGCAAATGACTATGTGCTCGAGGGTCTTTTACCCCAGGGCAGGATCCTACACTGCTAGATCCTGGGAAGGAAATGTTCTAGGAAGCTACCAGAGAAAACAGCTTTACACTGAGAGGCAAGCTTTTAGTGTGAATAATTAAGGCAGTTATGAAGTTATAAACCTTTTTGTGTACAAGTTGTGTTTGTCTGCTCTTTATCATCTTGCTTGTGCTGGATGCATGCGTTTAATGCACACAAAAAAACAGCAATGTACTCTATCTTGTTTGATTTTATTACAGAACATTTAGCAGGTAGCTGTTTCCATACCATAAGTCCTTTCCCACGACAGCTAAGTGTAAGTGTCAGATGCCCCAAACACAAATATGGCTGACTGAGAACTCTGATTTGGCTGATTATGACGCTTGAGTAAGTTGCTGAACACAGCAGCAGACTTAACCCCAGATTCAATTTCAGGCTGCAGCCAGTGTGTGTGCACACAGAAGTGCATATAGGTGGTGTGGATCACAGAGCAACCACACGTCTACCATCTAAATTTTGTAGAAATCAGTTTAAAGGTTGTCATGGGAGAGTAGGGAATCCATTTCACACATTCACTCACCCCTATCCTTTATCTCCAACTCTGCTATTTGGCTTGTGTCATGTTTCACAGCTTCTCTAAGAAGTGTTTACAGGAGTGATCCGTTTACATGTGCCAGATTTGTATTTAATAGCTGAGACATGCCCTGCAGCAGAGCGCATGCTTAAAGAAATCAACACCCAGGAGATGTATTCACCGGGTTTCTGATTTGGCCTTTTCTGTCAAGTTTGCCATTAAATGTGTTGTTTGTTAGTTTACTTTGCTTTGGATGGAAAAAGATGGAAACTTGTTTTTGACTTTATTTCTGTTTTTAATATGAATATATAAGTAATAGTGTAATTGAATTAAAATTGAATAACAGGACTCTAAAAAGCAGGATTTGTCATGGTTAATTGTGTTTCGACTTACATTCTTGTTCATTTTCAGTTACTGGAAACCACTGGTTTCGTTCAGCCCTAAATTTTGACGTAGACTGACACAGCTGAACTCCAGATATAGTAGTGACTTGGTGGCCCAGTTACTATCTTGACAGGTGTTTATGTAGTGCGATTCACCTGATGCAGACTCATGGAAGTTGACATATTGTTCCAGGTGGTGGTTTGGCAGAAGGCCAAGGTTGCCGATCACAGAAGCGCTCTCCTTGCTACGCTGGGGCCCAGTGCTGTTGCCAACCTTCTCTCTTGTCACCATCACCAAGAGCAACCAGAGGTTAGTTAAGGGGAAATTGCAGAGGTGAGACTCAAAGATAAAATTGGTATGCACAGAAATACTTGCAGGTTAACCAAAAGAATTTGTGTTCTTTTATGCGAGTAAAATGTATAAACAGTACTGTGCAAAATTTTTCTTTGCTTTGGCAGTGCTATTATAAATATATACCTATTTATATTGTAGTCACTTGATTAGAATAAAGCTAGTGTACATAGGAAATATGTTCACAGTGATAAAAAACATAAAATATCAGAATAAACATGTTTGTTTTAACATTATGTTAGCTAAAGTGACAAATAATAAGTGTAACCTCTGTAGAGGAATCTGGAAAGGTCAAGGACAAAAACAGAAGTGGAAGATCTGATGAGATGTTTCCCAGAGTTTCTTCTTTGAGAGATCAGAAGTCCAGCAAGGACCTTGTTTCAGCATCTGGCAGCTTCATGTGGATGCCAAGTTGGTCCTTCTGCAGCCTGAAGAAGCTTGACCAGAAATGTTTTTTGTGGAAAGGCTAAAGCCAAGAAACCACTTTTTGTGTTTCTAATGTAAACAAAAGAGAGAAATAAATACTGGTCATCGTTCATAAAAGAACAAAGCAAAAGGTGCCTAAGACTTTTGCACAGTACTGTATATTATGGTATGTACTATAGGGCTCACATTTACAAGTTTTATTGTGTCACATGGACCAATGCCCAGGAGGGCAAAGTCACCTTTGCACATTTTAGCAATTGATGCAGTGAATGTGAAGAGACTACATGAAATGCATTGAGATCTGATGGATTACTGTCACACACTAAGCATGGCTAAGCCCTCTTCAAGCATACACCTTTCTGTCTTTGCTGTCATACTGTGGCTACTGTTGCACTCTGACCTTCATTATGGATCCACTATGGCAACGATATAATTCTCAACTAATTTCTTTAAGCACAGGCGGTAAATTACAAAGTACATTTACTTAAGTTAACTTAAGCAAAGTTTTGAGGTACTTGTACTTCAATGGAGTATTTAGATTTGACATTGTTTTCAACTATACTGCACTACAATTCAGGGGGAATGTTTTGTTTTGTTTGTCTTTTACTCCACTACATTTAATTTACAGATTTGCTTTCTAGTTACCTTTTATAGATGCAGATTCTTAAAACTAAATATAATCAGCTTTTAAATGATGATTTAGTATTATGGATTAAGCAGCTGTCAATACATAAAGTGGTTAAAATCAGCTCCATGTTTACCAGCTGCTGTTTTTGTTCCACACCAAGTCTCTAGGTAACACAGATCTTTGTCCTTAATTATTACTATAACATTGATTTTCCAGTTTATACCTTTGAGAGTTGGTGGAACAAATCTAGTCTTGTGCATTCATGGTATCAACAGCATCCACTTCAATACTTTGTAAATGACATTGTTTTCCCAGTGGAGTACTTAAGGACTTAATTTTAAATACATTTTAAAGCTAGTAGTAGTGCTACATACTTCTACTTCAAGTGCAGTATTTTTAGGCAAGTATTGAGTATTGTTCGTTTCTGTCACCTTTGCCTTTAAGTTGAATTTGTCAGCTCAGCTCTAATAAGATATTGTGACATTTAAAAGTCTGTCTCCTTGACATTTGCTGATGCTTAAAGATAAAACTAAATCACAAAATAATTTGAAAACTATTGTTTTATAATGATGTGGTCTTAACTGTCAATGCTGCATTTAATAACTGGTTAAGATGGATACATTTTGCAGTGCAAATGAGTGCATGCGCGTTGTACTTCACTGTGAGCTAATAACCTCATCAGGAAGGCTGGTCTTAAGCCAGCAAATGTGGTCAGTTGGTGACTGGCCAACTATTTCTTTGCCCTTTTCTCTCGAGTTCTTTCCTGATGAACAGTGAGTGATTTTTGTTAGCTAAGCTTTGCTGTGCTGATCGTAATTGAATTACTGTCGAGCAGTAACTTTCTGCTTGGTCACGGTAGGTGTCATGTAGCTCGTACCTGCTGCCAGGTTCCCAAATAATTTAGTCTGACAGATATGGAGCAGCCCTTTTCACCCTGTTTCTCTCTCATTGTCCTCTCTGTTGTTATTATTTTGCTGCTGCACTTTGGTATCCAGTTATGAGAGCAACCTTTAACCTTTTCCTCTTACTCCCTGTAGCAATGGGAAAGAACTTTTCTCCTCCTTGTCCCCAAGACCAAAGCTTAGTGATCATTGAACCAGGTTGACAGTTTCTTTGAGGCCTCACTCGGGGAGAGTTGTAAGAGCTATACCTCTGCAGAACAAAATGTGACACTCTTTTTGGCAGCATGACTACACATAGCTGCGGCCCTTTGGGGCCAGAGGTGCCATTCGTGCTCCCATAAAGTGACCCTAATGAGCAAAAATAGAGAGAAGCATATGTGCCTTGACCTAAAACAGCAGTTCATTTATTAACGTCATTGGCGTGCATTGCTGCTAATAATGAGCCTGAGGCTGTGTGGAAAAAAAAAGCATAGCTATTCACTGCTCGCAATCTGTAGAGCACTAACAGCTGTCCATAATTTCTTATTAGCTTACTTTCACAATGAAGTTTCTAGTACAGTTGTTCTCTTTTATGTCGAGTCATCAATTTCAGCTCATGAGAACTCCCCCTGGCATAATTTTAGGTGAAAGTTCACAGTGTATGTTGCACATTTTAAAGAAAGACCAGCTTGTCGTGCATGTTCATAGTCAAGTCTGCATGAAGTAAGCAACAGCTTCAGACAGGTCTTAATGTTAGTTTCATTTAATTCACTAAAACTGTAAGGAAGTAACAGTAGATGATAAACACTCCTATGCTGCCTACCCTTAGTTATTCCATGGTGATGTAAAAGAGTAAATGGTACTTTTCCTGCGGTTTAGCTGTGCTCACCAGACTGAATCAACTATGCCTCTAGTGCCTCTGCTTCTAACTGAACATGTAATGATGGTAGAGTTTATGCAATGTCCACATTTCAATACTAGTAGTTTTAACTTTTTTTACCCCTCTGATTCAGCCAGCTGCTCAGTGTGTCAATTTGAAACTGTCCAGACAAATTAAGACGTGCATTACCATTATTTGTTACATAATGTAATCTCTTTTTTCCCACTTGGCTGTGGGACATAGCATTTTGACTAGTTTCTAAACGTTTGCTTTATAATATCCACTTTGGGGTCATCTTGTGTTGGATTACTGACAGTATTATGTTTTTAATACAGATCTTTTTGGATGGCTTTTTTCCAAAGCCTGGAGCAGATTACTCCTCTACAAGCTCATCTAGCCCTGACAAAACATTTATATTCATCAACAACCGGCCTGTCCACCATAAAGACATAATGAAGGTAGAATCATTTTGGACCAATACAGCAGATTTTATATTGTCCTTTTTTGTATCTAACCCCATTGTTTTTCTTTGTTTATAAACAAATGTTATCCTGATACGACTGGGTGATTGATCATCAGCTGTTGCGTCAACACTACACAGCTCAGTATCCAGATGACCAAGGCAGAAATCGTTATCCCAACCTCATGCTAAAAATTACAGTGACACCCTCCTCAGTTGATGTCAACCTGACACCAGACAAGACACAGGTTCTTTTACATAACAAGGTATCTATGTAGTATTCACATTGAATATAAGAGTGGAAAAAAAATCAAAGCCCTAACCATGGACATGTAATTGAAAATTAAACTGAGTCTACCGTCTTTCTTCCATCTGACATTCAGGAGGCCGTGCTCACTTCTGTAGAGGCATTGCTTGTTTCTCTCTATGGCTATCAGCCTAGTAGTGACCCCTCAGCTGAGAAGGAGCTCAGTTGTGGGCCATCAACCAAGGAGGGCAGCCCCTCGCAGACTGATGCTTCACCCCTTGTTAATGAGCAAAGTAAAGAGGTGGATGACAATCTCACTATCAACAACGGTAACTTCCCCAAAGATGCACCTAAACACAGTGATACAGCTCAGTCAGCAGCACTAAGCACTGATGCATCACTGAATCGCCAGATCTCGAACAGTAGCTCTTCATCCTCTGTAGCAGAGGACTGGTTTGTCAATAACATCACAGAGACTAACTTTTGTCTTAATGATGATGGAATGACTCAGAGCTGCAGTCAGACAATCGAACCAGGTTCAGCTGTGAAATCTCTGGAGAGAGATGAGGACAATGCAGTATCAGCTACAGACAAAAGTAAAGACCAGTTATTAGCTGAGGACTGGAGCCGGGGGACTGCTGTGATCGACCTATTATCAGGAGAACCTGTGCAGCCTGTCACAATCCATCAACCTTTAAAAGACAGTCATTTTGAATCGGGCGAAGTCAAGATTCAAAACAGCTCAAACAAAAAGATACTCAATGCCATCACAGAGAAGCGAGCTGCTCTGACTGCCTACGACCTGATCAGTAACCGCGCCATGAGGGCACCACTCTCTCCTGCTGCTCTGTTTGAGAAGGAGGCCAGAGCTGAGGTTCTAAGGGAGAAACCCACAGCCAGCCTGCATGATATTAGTGTCACCGTTCACGAGAGGTGGAAAAATCTGGGGGAGGAAGAACGTAAGAAGTGAGTTTCCAGACCTGCACCTTTCCAAGGAGTTGTTTCCATTTCTTGTTATTTGCAAGGCAGAGAGAGGGGGGAAAGTTTGACCTGTCATTTGCATGTGAAAAACCTTGTCTGGAAATGTTGCTGATAGGGGCTGTGTTTCCAGTTTTCCAGTGTGCCTAATAAGCAGTTAGGTAGACAACATTTTTCCGCAGTACAGGTATCTCTAATAATTAATTCGCCGTTATAAATGTGTCCTATAATTAGAATAATGTATAAACAAATGTAATAACAGTTGCACTGAGACACAATATTCTCATATAGAAATCGACTGCTATTAACTGGTATTTATTTTTTTCTAATTAGTGACCTGGACATAATATCTTTATGTCCTATTATTTCTAAGTGTCTTTGTCCAATATCTCACCTACCCTTACTTTATAAGTGGTGTGACACATAGTTGGCTAGTGAAAAATAGACTTGGCCCAGGTCGGAGAATGGCGGTAATGAGAATTTGTTTTTGACCCTTGCTCTGCTCAGAGTCAACGGATATATATTAATAAAGATAAGACAGGAATTCACAAAACATCATACATATATATATATATATAAATATATATAAATATATATATATATATATATGTGTGTGTGTGTGTGTGTGTGTGTGTGTGTGTGTGTATGTATATATGATGTTTTGTGAATATATATATATATGATGTTTTGTGCTTTTGGTAAGATAGTGTAAATGCAAGTGTGCTTCTGACTCTGTGATCAAAGCACAAGCAATAGTGTAGGTGGCAGCTCACATGTAGGTCTTAGCATTTTCAGTCAATTGACTTTATCAAAACCAACTACAAAATAAGAAAACAGAGTCTTGTAATGCAGTCCCTGACAACCTCTAAAATGGTCTAGACACACATGGACACGTCTGTAGAACAAAGCACAAATTGTGCTACCTACTGATATGTTGAGCTACTTAGCTAGCATCATGGAATAACACCATCACACTGCACTCAAAATGCTTCAACCCAATAATGTTAGAATGCTGCATACCAATTAAAAGTAATTACACAGTTGGAAAGTGTTATCTGGAGTACTTTGTACTTATATAAGGTATGGAAGAGTGTATGGAAAATGCCTGTTTAGAGTTCTGGCTTTGCTCTGCTGCTGTCTTAAACATGAAATAAGTGGCAAGTACTTGGCTCTTTTCACCTCCACTGTTAAATGGCAGATCACTTATAGAAGTAATACTTACACAAGGTTACGAAAAAGGTTATTTGATTAATGGAGCCAGCAGTGTAAGCCCTAATGCATAACACAAAGATCTATGAAAGCATGAGTTGGCAGTTTAGCAGCGGAAAGCCCCCTATTTATATCAAATTCTCGACAAGTTCTCTGCATGTACATTGGGAACAAGGCGTTACATTACATTACAGTGAAGGGGGTTGATGGCCACAGTCCAACATGGTTGTGCATCAGCGAAAGGCATCAGCTTTCTCTTGTTCTTTAATGCCTTAGCTTTTCAGGTTGCACTTGCAGTGCAAATTATGAAGGAAGGCTGTGATGTACAGTAGCCAATCAGAATGGAAAAAAATAAAACATTAGGCTTGATAAAATAATGCTGGTTTAGATTGGGCCTTTATTTTCTACTGCTCTCTCTTATTCCCCTTCCTTGTGTTTATTTCAATCACTGCCAACTCACATTTCATTTCTTATTACCCCTGTCTGTACCTGAAAATGAATATAAATATATTTTAACTGTTTTCCTAGAATGAATTATCAACAAACCCAAATCCAATATTGCAGCTCAATAGCACCTTTCATCAGATCCACCTGCCTACTAAACACAAACTAATTTTTCATGCCCTGTAAAGTTAGCTTAAAATGTTAGGTTAAATAGTTGTAGTGCCCCTTTAAATGCATAATTTTTCAACTCAATTTAGTCCAGTTTTCACTTTGACATTTGGGCTTTTTTGTGTGTGTCTTACCAAATCAGTGCATGCTGGGATGCCAGCTTTGAAAAGATTTAATAACAAGCAATTCACTGCTGTTATAACTCTCACAGACTTGTTTGAACTCTGCAGGTATGAAGAGAAGGCAAAAAAACACCTGGAACACCATGACCAAAGAACCAAGTTGGTCTCTGCTGAAGGCCACAGAGAGCCAAATGTGAGCACCCCAAGGAGCCATGCGCAGGGTCACAAACGCAAGGCTCCACTATCCAACCAGCAGCTGCTGGATGAACTCTTCTCTGCAAAGCCCCAAAAGAAGACGAAGGACCCCGCACCTAAGCCCTCACAGCCCCTCCCCTGCAGCGTAGCTGCCCTACGGCTGCAGCTTCAGCGCCTCTCGTCGCAAAGCAGTGCAGCTCCAAGGGGCCTCCGTCTCGTAAACCGACTGGCCTCTCAGAGCGCCTGGGTCATTTTATGTGGTCAGAGGCTCATGTTGTTAAACCCATTTCGAGTGGAGGAAGCCTTGCTGTTTAAGAGACTTCTAGAGAATAATATACTTCCAGCAGTGAGTCTGCAGAACCCTATACAGTTAACAGAAGGGTAACGTATCACCTCTCTCCAGCAAAATGCCAGCTCTGACAGTTGTTTTCCTTGTGTGAACTGCACACTCATCGAGTTTCTTTACATACATCCACATTTGAGACTATTTTTAATACAAACAATCCTAAACTGTGATTTCTCTTAAGTCTAAAATACACTTTAAGATAAAAATACACTGTTGTATGTTTAACGTCTTGTATGTCCTCTCTAGAAACCTAGGTGGAGCTGAATATACTGACGCTTTGTACAACATGAAGAAACAAAACCCTGAGCCCAATGGACAGGCCTTCTTCTCTGATCCCAGGCTCGTAGCTAATGGCTTTAAAATCAAACTCACTCCAGGTAAATTGTAAATACATTTTTGGTCAGTAACACTGTTGGAGGGGGCAGACTTGTATGAGTTATCCTCCAGTTATATGGGTTTTCTGCTTTTCTGATGCTGACAACACTGTAGGTCTAACAGTCTCTAAACAAATCCACCATAGTACAAAACTGAGGTCTACAACACATCCAGTCAATCAGCAAACAAGGCTTTGAGTCATGCTGTTTAAAGGTCTAATGGATTGTTTAGTTTGATTTAACAAATCCTGGAGCCGTTTGCCATCATTAATGCCATAGTTCACCAGTCACTTAGAAATGTCAAACGTACAGTCCCCAGTAACTGGATTACAAGCAATTATTTCTGACAGAGTTTCTGTTTATCTGATTAGTTTTGGATTTTCCTATTGCTGCAGCAAATTTGCCAACTATGCAAAAATGAATGATGAATGATTAAATAGAGAAACAGTATTTTATAAATCAAAAGCGAACTGAGATAAAGGACCAAAAAATTTATTGTAATTACAATAATTTTCTTCTATAATAAATCATGCTTGGTACAACAACAAGCTATACAGTATGTATGTATTGACCAGAACACATTTATTCACACACACACACACACACACACAAGGAATAAAGTTTTATCATCTAACTATAATAAATCATGTATTTCAATAATTAATATAAAAAAAAAAATCAATCATGTTAACTACTAATCTGTAGCTATAAACAAGTTAGTATAGTATATAGTATAGTACAAGATATTCAAAGAACAGATTAAAAAAATAATAGTAATAATTTTCCTCACTGTATTGTTTTTTGGGGAAATAATAATTAATAAATATAAATAAATAATTCTGTATTATTCTGACAATTGCTGTAATAGACAACGTAAAAAAAATCAATATTAGTATAAATCAAAACCATGTTGTAAAAATGAAGTTTTGAAGTTGTTTGAGTTATAAAGTAATGTTTTCTTCATGGTCTTCGTGACATTACTTCTCTGTTTGCATGTAAAGGCCACACGGTGCCCCGTGAATGTTGCTTGTTTTTGTTGCTGGTTTGGTTCACCTCAGTTGACACTGGCTCTCTGCTCAGCAGCGTGGTGTCACAGTAGGTTTGTACCCCAGTGTGCAGGTGATGAGAATGGTTGCCCTTTAAGAAATTCTAGGAATTTTCATTTGGCACTGCCAGTCTCTGTTGCTGTGCATGGGACTGTGTACATAAAACGTTTTTGTTGCACAGTCTCAGCTGATTGTACTTGGCTGTTGTTAGGGATCAATATATACAAATATTGCAATTTTAAAAAAGCATACAAAATGTTGCAAACAACATATATGTGTCGAGTTAAACATATAACATATATATTTATTTACCATCCGTCGTTGCTCCGTGCATACATTTTTTATAGCACACGTACTGAGTAATGCCATCTTACTCTGGCAATACAACTATAAATATTGTATGTGTTTCTGCAGCTTCAGTTTTTTTTAACCTTTCTAACTTCATTTTGCATCCAAACCATCATGCATCAGAAATATAAATTGCACATGATTTGCAGTATTTCCTCATGAAATGAGAAGTCATTATTCTTCCAATCGACAAGACGACTTCCTTCCAGTCTGCTGGGACTTCTATTAGTCATTTAACACTCCATTTGGCTTTTTGTTTGTTTGACTTGGGAAACAGTCTTGCCGTAAACCACAATATTTATTTATTATTTTTTCCTGGAGATAGTAGTAGCGTCTGGAGTATATTAATCCTTGTTTTTCTGCTTGTTTTGGCCAGGCCTCACGTCAGCCGAGAGACATCTGGAAGTGACAGCAATGGCAGACTGTGTGCCTTTCCTCGGTGTGGAGGACCTCAGGGAGATTCTGACTGCAGTTCTGTACAGGAAGGCAAGGACCGTGCAAGAGTGCCGGCCGCTTAAAGTCACAAACTACCTACAAGTGAGAAATGCTAAACATTAATTACAAGAAAGGCACTATTACTATTACTACTACTGCAGTATTTAGTTTCGGTTGGTTTGTTTTATATGAAGTGTGTCTTTTCTCTCACAGGGCGAAGCAGTACGACTTGCTCGTCAGCTTTCTACTAATCTATCCAGGGAAAATGTGGAGGAAACCCTCCTACGGATGAAACAGCTTGGTGAGGACAAGCAGACCTGCATCCACGGACGACCCTTTCTCCAGCACCTATCTGACATCCCCACTACAGACCAGGAAGCCAAGACTCTGTTAAGGCCTTTAGAGCTTCAAAAAAAGCTAATGCCTTAATGAAAAGTAAAAGCCATTCAATATTTATGAAACAGTTTATTCTCAATTAAATGCAACAGATTTTCATCAGTGTAAGCTACATGATTGGATGTCCAATTTTATTATAAGGAAAACAAAAAATAAATATATTTTTCTGTATTTTGATCGAGGATATAGTGCTTTTTTGTAAGGGAAAGCAACAGCTACTGTTTCATCGTCATTTGACCAATTTACTCAATACATGTCTGGAAGTTAAGTCATGGCAACTGGACTGCCTTCTTGTTAGGACGAAATATTTCACTACTCAACCAAGTAGTTTCTTCAGACTAAACATAATTTCACCTGGATGACTGAGAATCTTTACTGACTTACTTAATACATACACTGCCCTTCCAAATAAAAGTCACACAATATTTAATTGGACCGACTTTAACTTTGATTAATGCATGCATTCACCATGGCATTGTTACGATAAGCTTCTGAAATCTCACAACATTTATTCTCGTCCAGAGTTACATACATTTTTCAAGATCTTGTGTTGATGATGGGTCAGTCGAACCGCTGTGCAAAGTCTTCTCCAGCACATCCCATGTGCTGTGTCATGCTCTCTGAACCGCTCTTTCACAATTTGAGCCCGATGAATCCTGGCATTGTCCTTTTGGAATATGTCCGTGCCATCAGCGAAGAAGAAATCCATTGATAGAATAACCTGGTCATTCAGTATATTCAGGTAGTCAGCTGACCTCATTCTTTGGACACATAACGTTGCTGAACCTAGACCTGACCAACTGCAGCAACCCCACATCATAGCACTGTCCCCACAGGCTTGTACAGTAGGCACTAGGCACTAACATCTTTTCCACAATCGCAGGATGTGTCTTCTGACATGCTTGTTTAAGAAATGAGAAGCTACTCACTGCTTTCCATGACACAAATTAAAGGACAGGTTCACGGTTTTCAAGTCTGTCTTGAGGTGCTCATATGAACACTTAAACACGTTTTACTATGTAATTAGTTTTAAAACTGGCCTTTAACATGTCCCTGCAAAAGAAGCTTCCTGTGTAAGTGATGGGGGCCACAGTCCTTCAACTGTACAAAAATGTATTTTAAAAGTTCATTTGAAAACAATATAAAGCTCCATCCCACGAAACTAGTCACCCTCAATAGATCATTTCAGAAGTTGCAGTTACAATCTTCCTTCTTTTTGTTATAGTCTATCCATGGCAACTCAGTCCAGATTGGAGTTGGAGGCTTTAAACTAAAAAAGCTTAAAATTTGGAAGATATCCTAATTGAATGAACTCTGACTGCCTAACCCTCATAGGAGCTTTAGATACACATTTGAATACATAATTTCACAGAACAAGGACTGTGGATGTTGGTTGCCATCACTTCTATTAAGGGGGTTTCAGGAGGCAGTCTCTACGTGGCCAGCATGAACAGGACTAATTACAGCAAGTGAATCCTCTCTCAGTGATCATAAGAGTACAGTTTAATTTTATGCCGTGTTCACGGCCAACTTCGTTACTTATTGAGTTCTGTGCAACAGAAAAAAATTTCTAATTTGAACCCTAGTTTTGTCAGCTGATTATTGAAAACGAGCATACAGCGTTGTGATACTTAAAAGTACCACTGTCTTAACTGAAATAAACAATTTGAACAATAGAAAATTGGATTTTGCCTTTGGCAATTTTGTTCATATGCAGGTATCAGTTTGCAGCTATTATTTTGTTTGTTTTGTAGATTGATTTCTTACATAGCTTGTATTTTATTGGATTAGCAACTGGATTGGATTAGCATCCCTCAAACAGCAAATAGATATCAGACTCCTTAGCTTGATTTCTGTCCAAAAGCCACAGTGTCTTACCCCTAAGCTGTATTGTGGCACCTCCAAGCCAGAGATGTACACTGTGCCAGCTACTACCCATAATTCTTTTCCCTCAATTAGAGCCAGCTGGTCGGCCTTTAGTATTGACAGATAGTTGTATATTAACCCCGGCTGCATTAAGTGCTTTAGAGATTTGCACTGTAATTTCAACCACAAAGTCGAACAAATACTTGACACTGTTCGTGTACATCTTGTAGTAGTGCCACTTCCTAAAGACATTAGTCTGTTAGTGCATCATTCTGGTGTTAAATGTTGCTTGAGCTTTCCTGTGGGGGAAACTAACTCAAACAGGCTGTGCTTAACAACTAAAAACAAGGGGACTGGCAATTCTTAAAGTTTTTTGTTTTTTTTTCATCAATTTCTTTATCAGCAAGTCTGTTGGTGAATATAATGAATGTGTGGTATTTTAAAAATGATTCACTTTTATCAATACAGAAGTATTGACGGTGACAGCTTCACTCATTTTCACTCATCACCTTCTCATATGGACACTGAATTCCACCAGAGGGAAAAGTGCAATCTGATCGCTCATCTTATCATAATATTATAGTTAGGACCATGAAAGGTCAAACCACAGCACACGTCTTGTTTTACGTGGCCTCTGCTGAGACAACCCACAGATGGCTTCAGCATTGCTGCAGGGCCAGCAGTCTGCAAAGTGCCTCTGGGAAGGGGATAAATGCCGTTGAGGACCCCTGCGCTTTCAGTCACCCTCCTCCTCTCAGCTTTTTGCCCCTTACTCCTGCGTGGACTGTTGTTTTAAACTTGGGTATGTGCTCCTCAGGTGCTTGTGTCCATAAATGCGTGCAGCAGCAGCAGAATCTACTCTGTACATGCTGCCTTCGGCACCCAAGGGGCATATCAGAGTAATTGGGTAGGATTAACTGATGATCATCTTTTGAACATGTGACCACAATGTTTGAAAGGTCAGCAACAGTTCATTTTGCCAGCTGCATTTTAAACCACCTGTTGCACTCTTTTTGACATTTTCTGCAACCAAACTGAGGTATTTGCTAATGATTAAAGCCAAATGAAGATTGGAAAAACAACAGTTTGGGAATGCATTGAATGTTGAATATGTTGAATATCAAAACCTCATTACAAGAACACTCGTTTCACATACAGCGTCATCTAGATAGTTATATGTTCTCCTATTACTGCCCTAATGTGCAGAGCTACTGCGTTTCAGATTATATTCAGCAGCCAGGGCAACTGTACACCACTCTCACAACCCAGAAGTAACCATGTACTTTAACAGAGTCATCAAATCCAAAATAAAACAACATGAACTGTAATTAACCCCTTTCCCACTCCATTTTTTGGAACTGTTACAAGAAGTAGTCATATAAAGTACCTGGCCAGTGAAGGCTACAAGCACCATCTGCTTCTGTTTAGCAACATGACACTAGATGAGGAGAAAGACAACATTTTTATGTCCCTGTTGGAATGCATGAATACAAAACGTCACACTTTTGAATTTTGTCGTCAAATGAGGACATTATCGCATATTAAAAACAATGAATCTTCAAGTCAGTATGATTCAACAGAATCTGTGGGACTGTCATGCACCATCTTTTCAAGCAGTGTACTCATGCTAAAGGTACCTCTGTTAAATGTTTGAGAATGAATGTCAGAACCAATTAACCCAATATTTTGCTTTGGTGCAAACCAAAAATGTCAAACCGCTGGTGGTGCTAGTCGGCAGGTGAGGGGGAGGGCAACTAGTGGGCTGATACTGGTTTGATACATCAGAGTGGTCAACTCAGCAGCACTTTCCTACTTGAATACCTTCATCCAGGTCTACAAATCCCTCTCGCCCAATAGGAATACATACATGCAAATATAGTAATGAAGGCATCATAAAATAGAAAACGGAAAAAGGTTAAAACTAGATTTTTACCTTTTGCCTACAAATAATGTCCCAAATTTGAAATTCCACTGCACAACATTGATCGACAGAGATTTAGCATGATTGCCACTTCCCAGTCGTCTGCTTTTGTACAGTGACATGTTGTGATAATGTGATAAGAGAGTGGATGAAATGTATTTTCACTGAACCTTTTTGATAGCTGTGCAGGGTCTTAGCTACTGAACAACTTTGCAGCCTTTGGGCTCATTCATAGTCTTTTCTGTCCAGCTGATGGCAGAATTCTTTTAAAGAGTAGATACCCAGACTGACATACTGTGCAGTATTACAATCCCTATCATACATAATACAACAACAACAACAATAACAACAACAACAATAACAATACATTAATTATTGATACATCTGGCAGATGCTAAGTAAGATCAACACTTGGAGTCGCTGTTCCAGCCATCTGATGAATGTAAGTGTAACTCTCTTTTTTACCTCTATTTTGGTCTCCGCCAGCTATTCAGTAACTTACTATGCTGTTAGGAATTCATTTTCTATCCTATTTTAAGGAAACTCAACGTCTCTTAAATTTTGTCTCATCATTTATAGGTTTTACTCTTTAACATTAGCTAGAACAAACCAGTGTCCCTTTTTGTTTTCCAAAATGACTGAAATTACATTTTGTTTACTAAAGTTACTATTCCAATGGCCAGAATCCAAAATATGATATCAACATTTATGCGCATGATCCAAAACTGCTGCGGGGGAACATCAGTAAAATGCTGTGTAGCTAATGTTCTGTCTGCCCACTAACTTTATGCTAAGTTGCTATATGTCAAGCTAGCACAAATGATTTGTGCTATCATGTCCTTGCTATTACAAAATAGGAAAAAACTGGCCAAACTCTATTTAACTGATTTTGCACTCTAAACACCAAACTGAGACAGTTCTATAAATATATATAGACGTTAATTTTTGTTTACATGATGACAAAGGTCTGGTAGGCCTTTAGCATTAGCTATTTTATAGCTAAATTGATCATTTAATTTTGCTTGAAATTGATCTTTTTTTAAATGACCTTCCATGTAGGAAGCAGCTCTGATAGAGTCACTAGTGACATACACAATGCTGCACCTTTCATACTGAATATCCACTTAAAGCTACCATTAGATTCAAATGAATCCACTCTGCTCCGCCAAAGCCATTCTCTGATTGGTTAGAAGGGTGAGCCTCGCTCCAAAACCTTTAAAAGTGTTAAACGTGGTGTTCGGTGGGTCTGACTCACAGGAGGCTTTCATAGCATCTGAAACGTGTGCACATCTGCACATGAAAACACCTTTTGGAGCGTAAGTTAAGAAAAAAATGTTGTGAAGTCAAGTTTAAAATGAGTGTCCAGCTCTTCAAGGCTTGGTATCAAATAAGGAAAGATGCAATACAAACACACTGAACCAAGACTAGATTATTTACTACACGCATCAGTCAGCCTTCTAGATCTAACTCTGATCTGATAAAACCAATAGAAAAATATGATCTAGAAACAACAACAGCACAATTATATTTATAGAAGTATGTTTGGGTTTGTTTTGTTTTTTTTTTCATTTTTTTAGGTCATTTGTTTACTACAAATGCTGCATAATACTCTACCACAAAAGGATACCATCAGAGAATTAGATGTTTTTAAAAGATAAAGTATTTAAATAAATTAATAACTTGAAACTAAGTATAATAAATTATATAATATAATAATAAATTAATAAATTAGAGTGAGTGGGTTTTCCTTTAAAAAAATCTGACTCTACCTGGTAATAGATTACACGTTTATTGTCTGTGAGTTCATCAGTGTAAGTGAATCTCTAATGAATTATTTTAAATGTAGGTCATTTTTATTTGAAATAAAATAGCCATGAAATCTGTCACTAAACCACAGCATTTACTATCATCACCTCACTTCACAGAAGGACTTAAGCAAACATCTTAAAACTATGAACTGTACCATGTTCCATATGGAAGTGACTATAAAATCTGAGCTGCATCTGAGTTTTTGTGTTATTTCACTGGTAATTGGTGGCGATGTCTTGCTGTGACTGCGTACTGTTCCAACCACTGAAGAGCCTTTTAGTTTTTATGGGCTTCAGGCATACACGATTGTGATGGGTGTTAAAAAGCCACAGCTTTTCAACTGCTGGAGAATTTACAGCCACACCACGTTTAATTTCATGGGTCAAAGGCATCCACAATGGGGCCATCAAGTCTACTCTTTTTAATTTTTAATCACTTGTCAGCAATTCCCACAGCAAATGTCGACATCAAGACATGCTGCTGTGAGGGATACATTTTAAGCCATTAAATAAAAGAGAAACTTTCAGCAGGACCAAAACACCACCTTTAAATTAAAACTGCAAGAGTAAATGGCTCACAAAATCTCTGCTTTCAAGGAATATTTGCTTTAGCTAAAACCCTGTAGGATGTGATGTTTTCGGCATCAGGTGAATCAAACCTAGAAATAAACATGGTCAATCTTTCAAATAAACATAGTGAAACATTTTTTTAAAAATTGGATTTCCTTCTATGTCAATAAATGTCAGCCTTGTGTTCAGCCAGTCTGGATTTATATATGAGCCCTACGTCTACTTACACATGAATGCCACTCAACCAAGCTTCTTGTAAAATTAATTGTGTGCAGTAATCTGTAAAAATGTACCATAAATGTTATTTCGGAGATGTCAAAACCTGTCCAGCTTTCTTGACACATACCTGACACTACTCTACATCCGTCTGTGTTAAGAGCATAGGCATATCATCAGGAGACAGCAGGTTTCCATAATCTGCCCTCCCTTAGTCTCTTTAGAGGAACATCTATTCTTCATCACTGTCAACTCTTTTTCTCCAGAGAGGCAATGCTTCGCTGCCTTGGACCTCGGATGGCTTAAAGCCACATTTCTTGCTTGTCACCTAACCCCCCCCACTTGCAAACAAACACTGACGTTGAAGAATCCTGTAAAGATATCTGGAGTGAACACCTCTCTCCAAACTTCCAGTAGCTTTTGAAAGCCATTAATCATGGAATAGCTTCCCAAAGGCAACTGTCAGTTTTAGGGTAGGAACAGTGATTCCTCATCCCTAAGTGAAAAAGCAAGCAGAGTGCAGACGGAAAGGATAAATCACTGGAGAAGTGAAGACAGGTAATGTTCAGCATCTGGCCATCTGGCCCTTATCTTGTCCCAGACTGGCTGATTTTATTGCTTTTCATTGCTTTCTGTAAACCCAGGAGAGATCTTCACAAACAACCTGTCAATCTGGCCTGAGGTGATCATCCTCTGCTGGTTGTTTAAGTGATTACAATTTGGATCTTTAAAATCAGGCTCTCATATGATGGCTTCCTAAGAGCACAGTGTATAAGTCAATGGTCAGATGGACATTGGATTCTTTGTATTACTCTGACAAGTATGTTTTTTATGGAATAAGACATGTATGATAGATAGATAGATAGATAGATAGATAGATAGATAGATAGATAGATAGATAGATAGATAGATAGATAGATAGATAGATAGATAGATAGATAGATAGATAGATAGATAGATAGATAGATAGATAGATAGATAATGATCAGCCAGCTTCAGGCAGAATTTATTAGCATTCAAGGGGTTATTGTGTAAATCAGTTCTATAAAGTGTAGAGGAAAAAAACAGGACCAAACTGATATTCTGGTGCCCTATGAGGTTGTTATGACCCAACTAATCATTGATGACTGACTCATTAATCCCACCCACTATTTTATTTAGTTGCCAAAGAAACTGTATTTGGATCTGTATTTATAACAACCAGCACAGCTGCATGTCATCTGTGGTCACTGCTATTTTTATGGCACTTACCTGTTGCTATATTTCACAAATATGGCTTGATAACATGTAGGAAGATTCTCATTTGTAATCCCACCCAAACCTCTGATTGGGATGCTTGTTTTTCCAAACAGGCAAAACCCCAGACCTTTTTGCAATCGTTGTGCAAATCTCAGGTGTGTGCAGTGATTCAGATGTTTGGAATCAAGCTATGGTAGGAATCATCCATGTTTATTGTCCAACAGCAGAGGCTGTAGTTTTAATTGCCTAGGCAATCTCTTGCATCCCACATATCAAAAAAATAATTTCAGCACCTAATTGCATTGTTTAGGTTAATCAGGATTTCATCAAGTCTTGTGGACAAGTTTTCTTCAATTCCTTTGTGTTTTTACAACTTGATCTGTCATCACTCCTGAACAATGTTTGTTGTCAGGGAAGACCTTTGCCACAAAGCAATCTATCAGCAAATACACTTCTCCAGATGCTATGGTTTGCACATCTGTTAAAGGCTCCAGATGTTTTTGGATGCACCTGGCAAGCCCCTTTCTCTCCCCACCCGTTGTCCAGGACAGGGCATCCTCTTCCTTCGTCCAGATGTGGGGAAATGTTGAGACTTCGCTGTAGAATCTGGAGAGATAGAAATGTTCCTTTTGGATAATGGTGCCATCAATCACTGTCCATCTAGCTTTGGCCTTCATGAATTGAATTTTAGTAGACTGGTTAGAGCAAGTCTCTGGATGTCTTAATGGATGTGATTATTATACGCCTGTAAACTGTACAAAATATACATGGTTGAATGGTCTTGTGTAAGAGATTCAACAATTAATTTGATAGATAAGGTCGTCTTACCCCTCACCATCACTGGCCTGTAGGATTTCTCATTTTCACATCTCAGTTAAGATTAAGGATTTTTTTATTCTGGTCATTATACCCTGACCACAGCATCTGGGATAATCACACATCTCCACTCATACATCTCGCATTTCTTGAAAGGCCTCCTGATTTTATTAGAGATTTGCAGTTTCTCTGGTACAGTACAAAACAAAACTGTGTACACTCTCTCTAAAACTGAATTGATTAAAATTGAAAAACAGAAAACTATAAAGAAAAGTTTATAATAAGAACCATCAGTTACAAGAGTCACTACACCACTTAATTGTCAATTATATTTTGTTTGGTTTTTTTGTATTCATGGATGCCATTGATAGTGGGTGACTCCATGTGGTGTCTGATCACTAAAACATAAATTTTAACAGATAATCCTTGTGCCGCTTCCTCCAAACCACTGCTGCAGCTGTGTTTCAGCTGATGTTCAGTAGTGCACTGATCCTATTGTACCCTGTAATCTCCCTACTTTTTACTTGTTCGGGTAATTCCTCTTCATGTGGTTCACAGGTTCCTTTCATAAAAGTTTGTTTTGCAGTGAGTGTAATTACAGGTGCAATCAGTTTGTTGCACTGAGGTTGTGTACATTAGTCTATCTAGCCTATTTATGATTATACATGCAGAGAAAGAGACAGTAGATTTAAAAAAACATACACTTCAATTTAGAAATAATACAGATATTCTAGTATAATGCTATTCTGTTCAATTTCATTTCATACTGTAAGTAGTATACTACAGCACTTCCATCTTTTATTGTCTGTTATTGTCTTAATATTTCCTGTCATTTATTTATACCCCTTTAATTATGTCTTCATTTTTAAAATGTCATTTTAGCCACTTTACTACTGACTGTTGTATAACTCTGTTGGATACACTGATCAGTCATTAAGACATTAAGACACCCTTGGCACGCTGACTGGTCTGCAGTAACACAGCCCCTTCAGGATTCAACAAACTCTATTAATCCCATCAGTGATTAATAGAGTTAATAAATAAAGAGGGATGTATGAACTCTAACGTTATAATCTAGCATTTGACTTCTGCTGAGTTAGACTTCATATAAATACAAGTTACACACCATGTACAGTAAAATGAACATTTGCTAAAAGTTTCAAAGAGGATATTGCGGCCACAACCATACTACTTTTAATACTAGTTTATCAACAGACCTTGCTTAGTGCCCATTCTGTAAGCTTGATGCTTCACTATCACAATACAGCATCTTTATGTCTTCAATACACTGTGATGTGTGCAGAAGACACGGAAAAGTGGAGATCTTGTGTGTACCTGGCTACACCTTCCCATTCTATCACCATAGGTTTTTTTTATCACAAATGTGACTCGGCCCAATTTCCCTGACTTTGCTTTTTTCCAGTGAAGGGATGTATGTGTACTGTGTGTTCTCACACCATTTTCAGCAGTGTCAGCAATGGTCCTTGGGAGCCCAAAGCCCACGATCCTGTTAATTCACCACTTGTCCAAGGAAGGACAACTGATGACTGATGGTCAGTAACCTGTCACCAGCAGGTCAAATTTTCACTTAACATTCTCAACATCTACTTTGTGGACTGATTCTAAATTGTGTGCCGACAATTGTGGTTAACAAACAATGTATCCTAATGATTGGTAGGTAGAGACCTTGAGAGGTTTGGGTGAGTGGACAGTAGAAAGAGAAGAGGATAGTAGACTGTAACAAGCAACAGACAAAACATGATCAGGGACAATGCAGCTTCCTGGTACAACCAGCCAATAGGACCTGGAACATTCAGCTTCCTCCCATGACGAGGACCTGGAAGAAGGATAGAAGGCACAAGGGAGAGAGGCACACATCCTATGTGCTCATGTGCTTGGGAGAGAAACAACAGGTTAGGTGAAGGTAATTATTGTCAGAATGAATGCTGTGATTGAATCAGCAGAACTATATGAGCTGCCCTGAAATACCAGGTTTATTAATTCATTGAAACTGAAACTCATCCACCAACCAAGCACTGGTAACAGGTAAAACTAATACAAAGTTAGGACATATAAATTAGTTTTAATTATTTAAATATCAGCACGCTGAGCTGACCATTATGCTCTATACACAACCGTACCTAAATACAGCCTGATAGCACAGCTGGAGATTAACCTTTAAGGTTTAGAATATTAGTATTGTGTTAATGTGATCAATGCAATACAGCAGAGTTTACTCTGGATAATCTTAATAGTCTTCATTTTTCTTAGAAAATAAGTCCCTATGGAAGATATTAACTGTGTATCACAGTTTTTCTAGTAAGAGTTTTTATACTTTATAGTTTATACTAAGTTTTGTTTCACTGCAGATAATGGGCAAAATGATTAAAATCCACCTTTTGTTGTGCGGTGCCACAATTAAAAAAACAGAATTCTTTTTCATTTTATTATAAAACAGCAGTATCACACATCATTTATCATCATTTACAGTATTAGTGATGACTTGAAGACGATTACAGGTTCTGTCCATTCAATTTCTATTAATTTACACAACAGGAATCCTGTTCAGTAACGTGGTCTCCAGCTGTCTTGGACTACTCCTTCACCCCCTAACATCCTCCTTCCCGTTCTCTCACTTTAACTTCCTCACCTGTCAGAGGTGGAATTCCGCTGGCAGATACAGTTCTCCAGGGTTTGACTCTTGACAGATGTAGTGATGCTCAGTCAAAATGTTTCCCAACCACAGGCAGACAGCAGCACACTGCTGGAGAATGAAACGATGCACCTGGGCATATTAAACATTAGCGAATCGGAACAGCTCATATAGGTGCAGGCTGTTTACGACTGTGTCTTTACATACAGAGAAAATACTAGTAATTTTCATTAGGCTTGACTCTATTCCATCTTCTTGTTCTTTTATGCTGTTTGCTGTATAAAGAAGTGGAGAATTACTGAGATTTAATGTTACATTCAGCTGGATAATTAGGAGGAGTGAAAGCTATTTTAATGTTAATATCTACAACATGAATTTAAACATATGGAAATGTTGAAGACCACTGTCAAACTGCAGCTGGAAAGAGTACACTTGTAGGAACAGAGATTACACGTTGTAAAGTGTTTCTGTTCTGTGTCGTTAACTCTCCAATAACTAATCAAGCTCATACTGGAAGGTATTTAGGTAATAAACATGAAGAATGAGTGTTCTTTCATTCTTTCATTTACAGAAAGAAATGAACCTTACACCAAGTGTAGAGTCTGAAATCCTTTCCACCCAGGAAAAAGAGCTTCTGTGGAACCACTCTATGCGGGGTCTGCACTCCGCTGTGGCCGATCTTCATGGCAGCTTTCCAGCTCTCAGCAGGAAAGGAAGTGGCTCTCGGGGGCAGTGCTCAATTCGCCCTCTACTGGGCGGAAGTCAGGCCTCAATGAGGCCATCAGTCGAATAGGTCATGCTGTCAAAGCGTGCCAGAGTTCACATCCTCTCATTAGACTGCAACACTTTCAACATCCCTTCACTGGAAAAAAGCAAAGTCAGGGAAATTGGGCCGAGTCACATTTGTGATAAAAAAAACCTATGGTGATAGAATGGGAAGGTGTAGCCAGATACACACAAGATCTCCACTTTTCCGTGTCTTCTGCACACATCACAGTGTATTGAAGACATAAAGATGCTGTATTGTGATAGTGAAGCATCAAGCTTACAGAATGGGCACTAAGCAAGGTCTGTTGATAAACTAGTATTAAAAGTAGTATGGTTGTGGCCGCAATATCCTCTTTGGAACTTTTAGCAAATGTTCATTTTACTGTACATGGTGTGTAACTTGTATTTATATGAAGTCTAACTCAGCAGAAGTCAAATGCTAGATTATAACGTTAGAGTTCAGATTTATTGCAAATAAGCTCACTGGCTTCCTGTGAAGTGTAATTTGTAGAGGGAATTACTCCAAGTGACAGAACTCAGTAAACAAGCTAGAAGGTTTATTTGTTAAAACAAGTATATAGAGTTGCTGTATTACATTTTGTTTTGATAGATTATGGTTTTATACATTTACTAACAGTGGTTCAGAAAGGCAACTCCTAATGGAAACAACAGCATATGAATACAATACAAATTAGCAAACATATCAAAATCAGTCTTTACAACTTTTGTAGCAACCAATTCTTTTTATTGGTGTGCCATAGTGCAAACTGTGTTGTTCGTAAGACAGAGTTTAAACATGATCTCAACATTCATACATCTTAACAATGCATTAGCTCCGTCATAAACACATTTTCATCTGTAGGCTGCATTCATTGTGCCTTCAGTTCAAGTCCTTCTGTCCAGTTCTGTGAATTTACAATCAGAATAATTCAAGTGTCAGGCTCTTTTGTTGGATAGTTAAGATTGCGATTGAGCAAGACTGCTGGTGTGTCTCTAGGTGTATGTGTGATGGAGTATGTGAAAACCTGTCGAGGCCAAAAGTGGTACTTCACTCTGGTGGAACACTTTTGTGTCCGTTGGATCTCATGAGTAATCAAGCACCTAATCACCACTGGCAAGGGTTTTTTATTCCCTAGTTTTAAGCATTGTTAAATAAATATAAAATTAAAACCCATATAGGAAAGATAAAACTGTGCCTAATTTCCCAAATTAGTTAACTTTGCAATTTTTCTTTGCCTTTTATAAATGGCAGTCATTAAGAGGGGGTGGCTGTGCTGCCAGTTTCCATCTTTCGATTGACTCCTCTGGACTTACACGCACTAAAGCATGTTAAACCAGTGTGATCTATCACTCTAAACAGTTTCCAGTTGTGTTTTTCCAAGCCCTTTCAAAAAGTCCTTGAGGATTCCTGGTTTCACTCTGAAAACACAACTCAAAAAGTGATTATCACAAACATATAGCTTAGCAAAACGTCTAATAGGTTGGAGGTTGGTTACGATTGGAGTGGAGCAGATGGCATATGAGTATAATTTGATGGCATAGTTGCATTTAAATGCACAGAGCACAGAACGCTGAGACAAAGGAAAATAAAAAATGATTTTTTTTGGATAACTGATCATTTCTGTCTTACATTCACTCCAAGGTCCAGCATGTGTGTATGTGTGTTCCTGCACTCATCTGATTTCAAGCCTCTATGGCTAAAATTTCACTGGAAGAAAGAAAAGTAAGAGCTATGCCAGTTGTGAAAACGCTGCCCTGTGGGAACGTCAGGCTGTCTGTGGCCTCTACTCTGGTTCTATTGCATGTTCTGCAGGAAAGCATTGGAACTTGTGGATTGGTTGTGTCAACAACTGTGAAGAAGGCACGGCGGAAGCTGCAGCCCCTCCGCCCTCCCTTTCCTCTCGCCAGGGTCTTTGTACCGACTCAGGAGCATCCACAGCGATCCACCACCATGGAGGGGATCTTGCCGTAGATGATCTGCTCTTTGCGGTTAAAGTAGAGCATGTTGATGGGCGACATCTTGGTGGGGGTACAGCAGGGGCCCGCGGTTCCTCTGGGGTTGGCTTTGTTCACCAGGTGGGTGTGCGGGTACTTCTGCAAGTGCAAGTTCTCACACTCCCCAGAGCAGTAGTTGGCTTTGTAGCGCTTTGGGGCAATAATCCAGTCCCAGCCAAAGCGCTCAAAGTCCACAGTGAGCGGGTAGCGGCAGCAGCGGGACTCTGGAGAGTTCTCATCACAGTCCAGACCTGTGTCTCTCCTGGCTCTCCTGGGGCTCTCTGAGATCTTCACCTCCATAAATGGTTGCTGAAATGACAGAGTGTGTTAATGCTTTGGAAACAGCCAGTTTGCTAAAAGAGACACATATTACAGCATTCAATTTACATCCTTTCATCTACTGCTGATGACCTTTGACGCTGGTTTTCAAACATGGCATGATAATATTATGAAACTTGGAGAAATTAAATCATCTGACGGTTGGTTAACCACAGCCGCCTAGGTATTCTAATTGCTTCCAAGTCTGGTGCCAGCATTTGAGCCATGTGATATGTGTTTGTTATTGATAGTAGCAGTGTGTGTGTGTGTGTGTGTGTGTGTGTGTGTGTGTGTGTGTGTAGGCAATTACTCTGATTTGCACAGTCACACAGGATACTTTAAAGAATGCGAAGCAGGTGAACCTTTATGTAATCAAGCAGTAAGATTTGAGCTTGTTGTGGACTGGGCATATGTCCAAATGTAGGTGTGCGCCTACATGGAGTCTGTGCTGATTAACTGATTTCAAAAGTGTTTTTTAACTGCCTTAGATGCCTTCTTCTAACAGTGACATGCATGAATGTATAACCACCTGCTGATTCTGCAAAGCCTTTCTACACAGTAAATAGTGGAATCTTGGATAATGAAATCACAACCATGTATCTTCCATTTTAACTCCTGCACCTTTACTTTAACTGCCTCTTAAAGTAAATGCTTGACCACAGCGTTTGGTTAAATGTGAAGTAAAGTCAGCTCACCAGTCCATCCTCTCCTGGCTCTGCGGAGGTCACGGCCAAGTCATTTCCCCTCGAATCGAAGGCGTTAATCTCGATGCCCCGGTTGGTCTCCGGCTGCCGCAGCCACACGGTCAACACTTGTTTGACGTCTATACTTTGCCAAGAGCCGACGCCGGCACTCACGTCGATCTTCAGTGAGCGGATCCGTATGAGCCTGTTCCCCTCTGTGACCGGCATGAGGCGGGAGATTTGCAGGAACACGGTGCTCGACTCGGCCGCCGGGCGCAAATACACCCAGAGCTGCGCCCGCACTATGCGACTGGCCTGATACTTCTGCGTGATGGTGAAAAAGCAGCACCTCGGTTCCCCATCCACCTGGACCATGGACTCAGCTGGAAGAAGACACGGAGAGACAGAGAGGGCTCTCTATAGTAGCTGATCGTGTGGGATTGGTATTTTCAGATAAAACCAAACTGGTGTACTTAAAAATCCACGGAACAACATCTGCACTCATTAAGTGGGCTAATAAAGTTTATTACAAAATTCAATTTGCAATTATATTCATATTTGTAAACCCACATTTCCAGTAATAAAACCTGGTAAAGGAATGTCAAGCTACGTGCTGCCAGAATTAAGCCTATTTATAGTCTCTCGTGCGCTCTGGCTCATGCGTAAAATCTATTTTGGCCAAGCTGAGCGCGTCCTTTTCATGGTGCAAAACAAAGCGAAATAAAAACTTACGTTCAGTTGCCATCATCATTATTGTCTCCGTGGTGACATGCTCATCGTCCTCCTCCATGACCACATCCCTGTTGTCATCCCCCAGGACGTCGTACTGGTCGAGGAGCTGCTGCAGCGGCGGCGCTCTGGGCAGAAGCTGCTTTACGACCTCTCGGCTGATATTTGGAGCTTCCTTCATTCGCAGTTTGCTCAGAATCTGAGATTTTATCGCGTTTAATCTCATGGTCTTAATGTGCTCTCGGACCTCGCAGGTAGCGCACTGGTCCGTTTCTTCTGGGCTGGTGGCGGAGACCTGCTGGTGCGTCTCCTGCTCACTCAGTACTACTGGACCCAAAGCAATCAGCAAACTAAAATACAACACAATCTGAGACAGATGCATTTTCTATAAGGACTGAAGCTTGATTTAGAAAAAACGATCTCTTGGTGCGTGCTGAACCGGATGCGTAACTCAACTGCGTTTGGATTAATGGCGCACACTGATAGGCATCATACTTTATCGCACACCTTTTATACTCCAACTTTAGCCTCTTTTGTGTCGTCAAAAACTATGATTGGCTGGACAGGCAACAATGAATTTTGACCGACTGACATGAAAACTTTTTTTCTCTCTGAAGCCGTAAAGGGCTGCAGCCTCTGAGCATGTACAGGTGGTGTCCACAGACCGATATATACACTTTTCTTACGGTGATTACGCAGCAGGCACAGGGGCGCAGACTGACTGGGTTGTGGGAAATGTTTATTTAATATTCTGATGAATCTCTGTTCAGAAAATAAAACAGCAAATTAACTAATGTATGCTTGAAAAACAAGCTCACTTTCATTCATGCCCGTTTCTGCCTTGAAGTGGGAATCAATGTTCCCATTAAAGAAAAGCAACCATTATAATTTAATGTGATGTCACTCAAATCATTTATGTGTGAAGCAGATTACAGGTTCACATCAGATCAAAACTGGAAATAGAGCATATCATATAGAGGACATGGATTTAAAAAACATCAGAGATTAAGAAAATTCTCGGTCCACGGTTTGTCCAAGTCCTTGTTGCTCTTGAAAGCTCTTTGGAGCGCATGAGAGGATAGTGCCATCATGTGGCAGGTTAACAGCCACACCAGGAAGAAACAAAGAAGAAATAAAAAAGAAAAAGAGGAGAAGAGAAGAGAAGCAACTGTAAAAATAAAATACTTTCCATAAAGCCTAATGAATATTAAAAGTATGATTATTAAGTAATAAGAAGATGCATTTGATTGATTGTCACTTTATTACACCAATCACTTAGACCAGACATCACTGAATCTAACGTTTTGTTAATTTTAGTCAGTTCTGTTCAATCATCTACAAATCATCACAGACAGAAACATACTTCTTGCTCCATTGGTTTGAAAGCTGGAGTAACTCTGAAGATGAAGCGACTCAACAGAACGTCCTCAAGTTGGGGTGCAGCGTCGGTGTGCGGCCGCCAGGTGGCAGCGCGGCGCCATCCAGCGCCGCTGCCGGCGGACGCGCGTCCATCCTGAGCACCGCGAGTGTCGCTGCGCAGAAGTCAGTCCAGACCTCCGGTTCTCCCGTCTGCTCAGTCGCTGCGCTCGGTGTTGACCGACGGCAAGACATCAGGGACACGGCGCGACGCCTGGTTCGCCCGCCTGGGATTTTCTCTCCACCGCTTCACATTATTTCGAAATCTGATGCGGGACTTTCATCCTACAGGAACCGAAGGCAGCCAGCTGCAGTAAGTTACAGGACCATTTTGTTTCTTTACGCGTTGCACAAGAGCAATAAGCTTTAAGTTTCAAGTTGAGATCGATCGGAGCTGCTTGGAGAGCGGAGGTGAGGGCAGTGGAACCGGCGCGACATGAGGTGATGTCCCGATTATTATTCACTTCCACGACCTTGGCTTATTTCTTCTGGCTCCGGGATTTTATGAAGAATCAGCCGATGTTTTGATCCCACTCTGTTCAAAGTGCAGCTCTGCGGTTTCGCAGCAGATCTCTTTTCATTTCAGCTTTGCAGAACTGATGGGTACACATCTTCCCTCACACACAGCAGGTTGATTCAAATCCCGTGATGTGTCCACCAGCTAAGACACATGGGGACACAGTTCAGTAGATGTTTACATACAAACAGCTCATTAACATACTGTCAGATTTAGTGGCAGCTCAGATTCATGTGTTGACGAGTGGATCACCAAATGCTGTTGTACTCACAGGGAGACTCCTCACTCTGCATCAATCATTCATGGCCTGTGTGTTGTGTAGACCAGAGCGTGCAGCTTTCTGAATGAAGCACATGTTTCCTGTGCATCAAGGCCTGTAGTCCTAGAGAAGGAGCTGTCACGGTGAATCAGGCTGCGTGGCCCTGTTAGTGGAACAAATGGGAGACACAGGCTCCAAAGAAAACAGCATCAGTGCACTCAGGCTAGAGACAGACGTCCCTGTGTCATGCTACACAAAAGCAGGCCGAGGGACTGAGTCATAAAACAGTGTGAAGCAGAGGAGGGGGCGGGGGGGGGGCTGAATGTGCAGGGGAGCAGAGTATGTTTAAAAATGACCCAGCTGAGGTGAGCCATGCCAAGGCCTTGACCTCCAGCCAGCTGCGGGAGCCCGGGTCACATAGCAGCCGCAGCCAGAGCCACTGTGAAAATCGTTCACAATCCTTTCCTCGTTCCTGCCATCTGGTATTTTTAGGCTGCCTGTGCTGGAAAATAAATCACTGAAATCCTCCCTCTCCCCCTGTCTCTATCCACTCTCTTTCTCTCTGCAGCTGAGGATGAGCTCTAGTCTGCAAGGGAGCAGGACTAACTGTTGCAGCACTGCCAGAGCCACACAGGAATGGGCCTGCTAGCCTGTCCCCCCCAGCAGCCTCTAAGTCAACGCCCACTGCTCTGCGAGAACCTCTGATCGTCGCACATGTTGGCACTCGGACATGGATGACAGCGGGAGCGGATGACAGGAGCCAACACACATCTCCCACCCTAAAGAAAATCAATCCTCCGGAGTATGGGGTGTGTCAAATCCAAGAGGAGCCACTCTGAAACCCAAAATGCAAACTCCACAGAGAAAGTGGAAGGCAAATCCAAGTGGACGAGGGGTGAGAAGGCCTACTTGGTTCACTCAGAAATGGGCTCGCCGGAGAACTCCCCTCAGGTGAACCCAGTGCTGCTGGAGTATGCTCAGAGGCTCTCCGAGGAGATTGTGGCCCGGGCCGTGCAGCAGTGGGTAGAGGTAGACCGCCGCTACAGCGACATCCCCTACATTGAATGCGATGTGCCATGATGTGACGTGGGGAAGTGTGTATGGAAGGGACAGGCCAACCTGTGACTGCTTTGACACTAAAACTTCGACCGACAGCCGTGCTCAGATTGTGCCCACAACCCTGTGATTACCAGTATCAAAAGGTGGAACCTCACTGAAGCAGGAGGTCTTTTGGATATCATCTTTCCCAGACCTTATATGTCCCCTGTATCCCAGCAGGTGTTGGCTCTGCCTGGCTGGACACATAACGCAAAGTAAGAAATCCTATCAGATATTGCCCAGAATCCTAATGTTCCCTTTTGCCAGTGAAAGTCTATCCTGTCCATTGATGCTGTCCCGAGGCCAAGGCTTGCTCTTGTTACGATGGAAGTTATTAATAGATCCCTTCATTTGGTGCAAGCTCTCATTTGAAAACCTTCAGTGGTATCGCCAGTTCAGAAACACACCCAGCTGTCCGGCTCCTTCTGGTCTGACAGAAGGCTGCAAAAAAGGCTCAAAAGCTCAAGTTCTCCCTTAATGGCCTCCCTGGAGGTCCTGTGGTGGAGCTGCAACGAGGAGCATCATCCTCGGCTCTGTGTAATCTCTCTGCCATTATGCAGCCTCCACAACAATGCCCTCGCAGCGTGTTCAGGAAATGATGTGTACAAATGATGGCTTTCCTGCACCTATGGATGTTCAGTGTACACAGAAGCCGTAGACTGACACCGTGAACCAGATCATTGGGGCCCAGCTGTCGCTTCTCCATAAAGAAACCAGGACGTGAGGATTGACACTCTTTTTGAGGAGGATCTGACTTGTCGACAGAAATGGAGTGTAAAAAAAAAAAAAAAAAAAAGTTGGTTTAGGCTATAAACCTGCAGAGATACTGCCACCTGCACTGCTGACGACAGCAGCACAAATATGCAACCCTCAAAACCTACGACATTTCAATCCAGTGTGTATTGAGGATTCCCACGGGTCGGTACCTGGTGGTTTTAATGTTACGGACAGGTGTCAGAACACACAATGTGTTGCACCCTTATGCGCAGCAAGTGGTCAGAGTGGCCTTGCTGACCCCTGTTCACCACAACACCACTTGATTGGTGGATTTGAAATAGGGGCTCACAACTGCCAAAGTCCTTAATGAATGTTACTCTGAGCCCAACACAGGTTAGGAAGTTAGTGTAAACGGTTTTCCACAGAACTGTACAATCCTTGTTCACTGGACAGTGGGGGCGGTGTAGCTACAAGCCAGGGTCTCCGAGATGTGTGCACACGTACTGTAACTGATGTCATTGGGATTTAGCCCAAATTCAAGTCGCTATACTAACACTGCTAAACACTGGTGAGGACACTTCAACCACCCATTGATATTCACAGTTTAGACTCTTGTTGTAGTAATTACAGAGTGCACAGTCAACTAGTAGGAAACAGTAACCATCACAGTACAACACGCTCTAAGAAGCCATAAAACAGTGGCAGATCGTGCCACCACTCGCTTCCTGTCCATGTTCTCTCTACTAACAGTAACAGTTTTTTTCTTTACTGACATCAAAGTGGTCAGTGCCCGTGAACAACATGCGTAAGTCAAATCAGTACAGACACTTTTCAGTTTAAACCCCAAACCGTTCAGTTTTTAGTGAAGAACAGCATGTGTCACTGTTGTGTGAAAGAATGCGTGAGCCTCAGTTTGGTCAGTTCATGTGTTGATTTACATAAAATGCAGAGCACTGACTACAAGCCAGTGGATGCTAATCTGCCTGCTTGGCTACAAAGAAGCACGTCAGCTGGTGTATGTTGAAATCCCAGTGTGATGTCATCACTGAGAACATTTCAGTTTTTTTATTTTTACAAACTGTGGTATCATCTGTGTTTACACACTCACCAGATCACACTCAGATCTGCCTTGTGGTCGTCTATAGGAAACACACTAAACTGGGTTTTCCTTCTTTAGACAACCAGGAGGGCACAAAGAGTTAACAATCAAAACCATTCTTCATTCAAACATCCTTGTCTTCCAGCTGATGCTTTTCACTGTAACTTTTTTCACTTGTTCTTTCTTTGGGATCTCATTTGTCAGCATGCTAGTCCCTAATTCCTCTTAGTGGAAATCTTATGCTGGTTAAATCAAGCAAGCAAATGACCTCAGTTGTATTTTGAGAAACCTGTTCAACGACACCTTTCTTTGCTTAACTCTAAGTATAAGAACAGGCATCAGCCCACTGAAACCAAGTCAATGGTACAGTAATTGAGTGGCTACAGTACGAGGTAAAGCTGAGCACAGGTGATTACAGGGCTCTGACCCTTGTTCCTGCAGCACCTCAGTGTATTTGTGTTGAATCCACAGATGAAGCAGCTGACTTGACTATAAGGTGAAACACAATACGCCTGAAAAATGATGACAGATTCCTCCTGCATCATTTCCATGATTTGTCTGTTGTTAAATAAGTAAAAAATCCAGGAAGTTTATGACGGCTGGTGAATTCATCACCATAGAACATCTTTTACCGTGGTATCAAATTCACTTAACATACATTTAACAAATCACACACGATGTGTAAAAACTGATGATGCCAAAAACCTAGTTCATGCCTTCTATTATTCCTGAAACACTTCATTAATAGTTTGTAGAAAATGGGAGGTTGGAGTACACACATGCTTTTTAATATCGTCTCGACTGTGTCTGTTAAAAAGCTTCATCAAACAAGACGCAGGTGTTCAGCTTTCTGTACGAGAGCGAACACACCAGGTTAAAAGTTCAGCAGCACGAAGGACAAACAACAGGATTTCAAAATGACTGATGGCCAGAGCTTGTTTGAAGAGCAAGCGGCACCCATTAAACTGTGTTGCTGAAGGAAATACTCAGACTGTGTTGTCAATGTTTATGGCGGTTTACTGTCTACAGTATGTAGACGTCATCCCACCCAGTCAGTAAGCTGCATCATGAGCTGTGGAGACTCAAAGAGCGTCAAAGTGCATGTGGCAGCACTGATCTACTATGTAGATCAGATTGAAGCCGAGTTTGAACTACTCCTATTCACTCTGAGAGCTTCATCGTTCACTCTCTGGTCATGCTTGGCTTTTACAGCTCACATGGTTTATTACCTAACATGCAATTAAAATCAATATGTTTACTTTGTGAACTTCGTATCTGAGCAGCAGCTTGGTGCTTTCATGCTGATAACAGAGACGGGTCATTGTTTTACAAGAACACTTTACAGGCAGGTCATAAAATGAGTGACCTCAGTAAGTGCTGTTCTTGTGAACACGACGTGTACGAGCAGTTTGTTGACTCACCAATAAACAATAATTGACATGACATTACCAACTGTTTATTGCCATTTGTTCCAGCAGTGACTTGGGTTAACTCATACATAATGGAGCTAATGAACACTAACGTTTAGGAAGGTTATTTGGTTTCTAAGGGAAAAATCGGCCTCAGAAGAAGTTAAATATGAAAACACACTATCACACAACTCAGGCCGTGAATACACCAGAACAAATATTGATTGACTTCTAAATCTGCTTTCAGTCTTGGGAGTGCTGTGTGAATACTGTATATGGAGCTTTTCTCTATTTAATGAGTGATACCAGTAAAATGTGAATGTTGGGAAAAGATCAAATCTAATGAAATAGAGACAGAATGTCATCTGTATTAGAACAAGTGGCCACACCAGAGAAATACAGATGATACTGATCTGTGTGAGATCAACAAACGCCCACAGGAAATGTAATGAAGCACTCAGCGGTGAGGTCGTTTTCCTTTCCAGTGTCCTCAGGTTAATGCAGCACTGCTGTTTGGCTTCTTTCTCCAACTTACGTAGGAAAGACTCCAAAAGCATTTTAAGTGTGGCACATGTCTCTTCTGCTGCTCATTTCCATTTGTGGCTGTGAACAGGAATCTGAACTTTTCCTCAGCTGCAGAGTAACAGTCTATGTTAGTCTGTATATACGACATATGGGCATAATGACCACTGAAGAGATGTGGGGGCAGCAGTTTACAGAAGACTTAATGGTGTGTGTGTGTGTGTGGGCGGGTGGGTGTGATGAGCAGCAACAGCTGGCTGACAGGACCTCAGAAAGTCAGATCCTTCTCTCCCAGTGAGGAGAAGCATTGATCCACGCTCTGATCAGACACCTCCTCCAGTGTTGACGGGTTCCACTTGGGGTTCTGGTCCCTGTCGACCAGCACTAGAAACACACCACACGCATAGAGGGGGAGGTCAAGATAATACGATGATGACGCAAAGCTTCAACTACGAGGACCAATAACTCATCTGTGACCTTTGTCACAAGTTTCACTATCAGCCTATCATCTGTTGATGTTGAGTTAAGGAAGATAATCTCTACTACAGTCCAGCTTTTAGACAGCTTACACACAGTGTGCATGAAAACTGGATTCTCAGCTTGTAACAACGTTATAACAGACCTGAATTAATCTTCTTGAACTTTAGTTCTTACTTTTCTGTACAATCAATATCTGCTATTCTACATTACAGTAATTCAACACCCACTTTCCATATTCTACAGAGACTCACCAGCTCTTACACCTTCATAGAAGTCCCGGCCCCTCTGCAAAGCAAAAAAATCACAAGGTGACATTTTTCAATTTTACTCAAACACATTGAGTCATAACAAGAGTAAAAATGATGAAAATGAAGCTGACGGATATTGATCAATGCTGCAGTTAGAGCAAGTCTGTTGGTTTGTACCATGCAGGCCTGGCTAAGTCGATACTCCATCACCAACACGTCCTGCAGGCTCAGAGAAGCACCCGCCTGCAGCTGCTTATAGGTGATCTTCAGGGATGTGGGAGACATTTTGGACAAAATCTGGAGGAGGAGACACAGCAAACTTTTATGTAAGAAAGACGGCAATGAAATTCAGCTTTTTGATTACACAAAAAAAAAAGTATGAATAAGGACAAAAATGGTTATACATGGTGGGATGGTTGTACATCCCTGCCTCATACATCTCTAATGTATGAGGCAGGGCAGTGAGTCTGTGGGGTCACAATACCTCAGGCAGAGGGTAATAATAAATATTGGATGGCTGAGCTGACCCCCATTGGGTCCAGTTCACATTTTCATGGTTTGAACGAGGTGGGTGGGGGTGGGGGTGGGTGAGGGGTGTTCTAACTAGAGGCGCACTGATTCGGGATATTGTTCAGCATCCTTCTGATATCAATGAACATCCTTCTGTGAAAAACTACAGTAAAGTGAGAGGAATCACATCCAAAAAAAGAGTCAATTTTCTGGAATAAAGGTTTTGTGGTCTGCTGAAAGCTCTGAAATCAGGAGGGATTTTGGTGCAGTCAACAAGGCATGAGACAAACACTAACCCCATTAAGTGCTTAGTCTGCTAATTACTCACATGAGCCCTGTCACCCACAACATTAACAGGGTGGTGGTAATGTTGTGGCTGATCTGTGTATACTGCAAGTCAAATAATGTCGTGGCTGCAGTCCAGCTCTGTCAGTTGGAGTTAGCTGATGCTGTGGTCAGCACAGGAGTCTTTAGCAGTACTTTCAGATAGCCTCTATACCTGCAGTGAAGTGGACATGTGTTCTAGAAACACAGACATTATCACCAAGCATCTGCCCCAGGGTTACCAGATACGTTTACTCTGTAGCATGTCACTGATAGGGATTAAGTTGTAGGTCAAGAGCATACCTCAGCTTGTTTCTTAGAGAACTCCGAGCCATCTGCCTTCAGATTCTGCAATATGCCCTCCACACTGCTGGAGCTGAACAGCCTTAAGGGAGAGACAACATGGATTTAGGCTTTTAGCAGGTTACCTCAATTTAGGTAGGTGTTGTTGAGACAGACATTACCTAACTTTGTCTGTTTAGAGTCCAACTTTCAATAATAAGTCTGGTGATCTTCTGTTTTTCTCATATCAAGAACAAAAATGATTTTATTTATGTAATTTCAGCACCAAATATTCATTTACAATGGTCTATAGACTATTTACTGTACTTTAATTAGAATTTCTGTCCTCAGTGGCAAGGAACACTACAGACAAGGTGGGAAAGATGCAAAGATTGAGAGAAGAGAGTGCCACGTTGTATGTTTTGGTCCTTTCATGGCAGTTGTTGACTCTACTCTGCCTAACCCTTAACCTACTAGTAGTTTTGCCAGTACACCACTAAAATTATACTTGGGAGTGTTTGTGAACACAGGAGTTCAAAGTCTACCTGTCGATATCCGACATGTGTTGGTGCAACACAAAGGGCTTCTCAGAATCCAAAGTGCTCTGGATAGAAAGATCACAAATATTAATAACAGAGATGCAACTTCACACTAAGGTTTTCAATCAATCAAATCAAATCAATGCCTGTTTAAGCTTGTTTTGGTTTGTATGTTTGTATAGTAAGAGTTGGGACTGGTCTAAGGATTCTAACCTGGTTCTGGTAGGAGTCTAACACTCTGGAAACGTTCTCAGCAGAAGAAGACTTCAACTCCACCAGCTCCCTCTCCAGGTCTGGGATCTAATGAAGTAGAAGGCTTGAAATTAACAGTAGCCACAAAAACACATGAATTTGTTGTCTGTCTGACAACTAACCCTCTGTTGTTTCTCTGCTAAGCACCTAGGCTGTGTGCCTCTCTCTCTCTTTTTTCTCCCTCTCTCCCTTGTGCCTTCTATCCTTCTTCCAGGTTCTCGTCATGGGAGGAAGCTGAATGTTTCAAGTCCTATCAGCTGGTTGCACCAGGAAACCTCTGTTAATCTCCGTGATCATGTTCTGTCTGTTGCTTGTTACCATCTGCTTCTCTCACCTCTTTATACTCACCCCAACCGGTCGAGACAAATGGCCGCCCACCCTGAACCTGGTTCTGCTGGAGGTTTCTTCCTTTAAAGGGAGTTTTTCCTCTCCACTGTGCTTGCTCAAGAGGGACTGTTGGGTTCTCTCTGTAACTTTATAAGGTCCTGACCCTATTATGTCAAGTGCCTTGAGATTCTGTTTTCTGATTTGGCTATATAAACAAATTGAATTGAATTTGTGTTTCGGGTTTGATACACACACATAAAAAGACCCATGGCAGTGTTGTGTAGGAATCCACAAGTCAGGACAGTCCTGCTACGTTAACAGGCAGCACATTAATCACAATCTCAAGTGAGATGCTTTTCCAAGTTTCTTTGTAAAAATTGTCTAAGTAAATTTAATCTGCCCCACTGTTCATGTGTCCTCAAAATCAAGGTTACAGTTTTAAACAGACTTTGCCGCCCACTGTGTTGATATTATGCCAACAGGAAGACAAACACAACCTTCCCCTGATCTGCCAGTGTCTGTTGGCTCCTTTAGACAATAGGAACCCAGTGACTCAGCATCTGGTTTTACAGTAGAGCTTTCACCTCACCTCCCACCATGTACCTGCCATGCATGCATCCTTGAAGCACAAGTACCACTCACATTTAAACTGTGCATGGGCTGAGAAGCAACTGAAATGAATACATAGAAGAATCCTCGTTGTTGGGCTTGTCAGTCATTTGTCTGCAGTTATTTTTTAGGAGTGCATGTTGCGTCTATGTATTATTTCTGTACCTTCTTAGACTCTACGAAGTGAGTGGCAACTCCTGCTCTCTGCACATCGCGTCCCTTGAGACGGAAGCCCGTCAGAGCCAGAAACAGTCCCAACTTGCCCCGAAGCCTCGGCAGAAAATGGCCACCACCGACATCAGGAAAAAGCCCTGATAAAATGAAGTGGAAAGTTCTGCAATTAAATGTGTTTGTGAATATTTTATGTGCATGTCATAAAAAACAATACAACTATCTCTCACTTTCATCCTGTCAAATACCCCATCAGCAGCACATCAACGAACCATGTGACTTTAACTTAAAGCTTGGAATTTCCCTTAAAAAGACATGAGAAATAAAGATATTATCTACTGCTGCTTTATAGCAAATAATTGAAAACATTGACTGTAGCACTGACGTGCAGAGTGTAAAAAATGTCAGATTTCAGCATTGATCTCCACACTGCTCCTCCATCATTAGACCCCAACTCACACACAGATTTACTGTATGTACAGTATCATTAAGGCCAACCATTAACACATTACAACACATGACAAATGTGGCTTACCCCCATTTATTATTATGAACTCTTATGTCACAATCCACAGGCCTAATGTTTACTACATCCAATTCTCTCCTGTCAATGTTTTCATTTGATTTCAGGGTTTCTGAGAGGAAACAAGATTCCACTGGTCACAGATGGTTTTCTAACAGCTCTGCTAGTGTGGCGTGAGGCAACAAGGGGGGTGAATGGAAGAGAGAGAGGGATTAGCTGAGCTGACCTGATTCACGGCTGAAAATGTAATATCATAAATGTGTCAGATTATGGCTCTTGTTCAGAATGCTCGCAGGGCTGGGTCAAATGTGCTAATCCCACCACAGTAGGGGTTAAGTCCAACACACTGCAGTGCAGTAAGTGTTACAGAGAAGTTGGGTAGCTCAGGTTTGAGGTTATTTTCCTCAGTATGCCCAGAAACTCACATAGGGCCTTTTTCCACAGCGTATATTCAAACTGGTCATAGGAGCAAAGCACAGGTGTAATCATTGTCAGTGCTCTCTATGAGCTGGCACTTCACTGGCTCCACTTCATTAACCTTAACCATAACCATAACATCTCAAACCCTAACCATACTCTATCCTTGAAGCAAGTCATCAATGATTTTAAAATGTGGGAAAACCACGTCCCCACAAATAAGTGTGTAGTGAGATTTAGGTCCCCATAATGTGAGTAAGACTTTGTACACCTCGACATTTCAGCTTTTATTTCCAGATGTTTATATATGGATCCGATTCACAACTTAGAAGGTAGCAAATTTTGTTTAATACTACCTATTTTTTCTGTGTCTTTGACCTATTGACATCACCAAACTTTAACTATCTGGTTTGCATGTTGGTTACACTTCTTAACTATAAATTCAGTCTGAACAAAATAATCAATGTAATAGGACACACCTGGGCAACAAAACACACCTGTCACATGAAAAATGGATGGGTTCAAACAAAAGGTGCCATCTTCTAAGTTGTTTATCATATGATCCAGACATACCTCTGGCCTCACCGTTTCAATACTTTTGTGTAATTTCTAAATGACTGCACTGGAATCTGAACCATTTCAAGACTATATTTTGTCTAACATTCCTATATTTCAAGAAACCCTCTGCATATTATTGGCATACTTCAGTGGAAAAAACACACTCCCCACGGTGAGTATAGTTACAGTAAACTCAGTCCAACAGAGGGTCTCATGAGATGATTCCCTCCCAGGATCGGGACTAAAATAAGCAAGTAGGGTCTCAAAGCAGCTGCCGTCTCTGCAGTGTAAAAAAAATACCGTTACCGAAAAGAAACGGTGCAGTGTGAAGTCAACATTTGTGATCGCAGACAGGACGTGCTGATTATGCCGGTGCAAACGCCTGGAAGTCAAGAGCTTTTAGTAAAAACAGTATTGAACTGTTATGACCACATCAGCTTGTAAGAGGATTAGCCAAGATTTCCTGTGCTCTAGCCAAAGTGACTGGAGTGTTTTAAAGACACCAGGAGATGCTTTTTTTCCTTTTCACCAGTAAGTACTGAACCACACAGACAGACAAGACAGAGAGATGGATACAGGAATTAACACTTGCAGACACTCCCTGATAGACATTCGTACTGTATTTCAGTCCCCTTGTATATTCAATCCTCAGACTGAGTAATGTAATTATCATCCCATTTCCTCCCACTCTTCATTGTGGTCTTGCATCGGAGGAAATCATACACAACTATAAAATCAAACCAAACAAGAATCTTCGCCTTTTTCTTTCTGCCACACTCATTTACTGACAACTGACAACATAATGTTTATCCTCACCCTGTTCCAGACACCTGAGTCAGATAACGCTGCACAGCAGTTCACATCAGCTGAAGATTTACTGTGGAGTTGGCACGCAAGTGTTTGTGTGTCAACAAGAGGATGATGTCCTTGGAGGTTTACAAGTGTGAGTTAGTAAGTGAGCACAGCCAATTTAGAAAATGAAGACGAAAAAAATACTAGATGCATTGTCAACCTGTCACCTAAGTCCAACTCAAGTATAAATCTGAGCAGAATGTGTAACGTTTGATTGGAAAATAAAAAACAACAACTAAACAATAGAAACTGCAAAGTTAATTTTAGTTTAGTGAAATTGTCTTTTTCTTTTTGCATATCAATATATAGTTAATAGTTTGGACCTTGTTTTAACTTTCTATAAATGAACTGATATAGAACAAATGGATGGAAATGCCAAATAGAAAATGAAAAAAACAAAACAACAACAACAACAACAACAACAAAAAAAACATAATTTCAGATTCAGAATTAAGTGTTTCCATTATCAGTTGATAATGCGTGTACACAACCACCAGCACCCACCCATCCCGATCATCTATTATAATCACTGAAATTGGAACATCCAATTTGTTAGGTATTATCCCTTATGTATGAAGTGAACAGACTGACTGAGAAGACACTGAGAAGATTAGCTGTCTGGTCATTTCACAGACTCATTCTAATCAAAACTCATTGTCATTAATGCTTTGATGTAATAATGAATAAAATGTACACTCGCCTTCATAAGAAGTTATAGAAATGTGAAAATAGATTTAAGTGACAACAGGTTAGTTTAAGCCATAACATCAGATGCAATTTGTTAGTTGTTAGTTTGTTACTAATCTCATCAGCGCCTGAGGAGAAGGCCATCTGTCTGCAGCAGTCAATTAGCTAATGAGCAGCTATGGCTTAATGCCCTGGTGATTGCCATTTACACTCGAGGAACTGCCTTAGACAAAAAAGCACAAACATAAATTCTGATTTTTAAAGTACAACAAGCCAAGGTTTACAACTTTTCTACATGTAAAATGTCTACATGTCCATATAATTAACTGGAGCTAATGCAGACATTAAAATGTTTTGTTGGAGTGAAGTGAATTTAGAGTGAAATGAGGACATAATGTTCATTAACTATTATGGTCTGTGGGAAAGCTACAGCTCAACTACATTAGCGTGGTTCTGTTGCCATGATGAATGCATTTAGTGTAGGTTTCCATTATCAGATTCTCATGGGATGTACCGCAAATCAGGGCTAGACCATGCAGTTGAGATCAGTATATCATATTAATAATTACTATATACTGATCTGTATCACAATATTTAAAATACACTTAAACTAACATGCAGAAGAGGTTTCGCTGGTTTATTTGGTGGATTACCAACATGGTGTGGGATGATATATATCAAGACAAGATAAGAATTAGTTAACAAAATAACATTTACATAGTAAATGCATTTTGTTCATTTCCACACAGTCACACAGCAACCAGACACAGTCCAAGGGCAAGTAAGAGAATATTCAGGACAATGACCTTGACATCTGACCACTGAAATCCAATAAGGTCATCCTTCAGTCACTTGTGCCAAATATGAAGAAATTCACTCGTGGTATGTGATATTGCACTCAAGAATCACATGAATGTGAAGTCACAGAGACTGGATGGACATACAGATGTATGAGCAAGCCTCCATCCCTGGCTGTCAACATATCTACACATACTATGTCTCACAACTGGAGAATCTGACACAGACAGACAGTAGTTGAAGATACACATCATGGTCGGACACACAATTTCACTTGACCAAATTCGGTCCAAGCACGTCACCTCCAACCTGGTGAAAAACAAGAGCAGTTATGAAGATAAAACTCTTTGTAGAAAATTTTCAAAAACAAGAAGAAACTGCGATGTGTAAGAGCAGTCTCAAAAAAAGCAGAGATGAGGTGGAGGTGAAAAGGTGTAGGTGGATCAGGTGTAATTTCACTTCAACAAATTCTATCAAGGCATAAAACAAGCCTGTCTGAAGGAGCAATGTAGCTGCAGACTTAGCAGCAGCCAAGTGTCTAGCAGCAGCTACTGATAACGGTTCAAAGGTAAACTCACTGGATCCAACGAGGAAATAAGAAGGGATTTTGTTAGGTTTTTGTGAGCAGAGATGTAGGAACAGTTCCTAGTCGCTCAGGATACAGCTATCACTAAACTTAGACCACATCTTGTGCTGTAGTCAGAAGCAGAGTGGGTTGTGAATTTTGTGGAGCTGGCAGTTCATGTGAGGATGCAATACATTAACATTTAGTTATTTGGCAGATGCTTTTATCCAAAGCGACTTAGAAGTGAGATACAAAGCAAGCAAATATCTAAGCCAAGGAGGCATACTTTAAAGTGAAGTGCTCTAGAAAGAGTTGTTTCAGTTTCAGATGGTAAAAGTGCAAAATACACGGCCTGTCCCAAAAAAAACAGTCACCACCTGGATTTAACTAAGTAAACAAGTAAGAGCCTCCCATTGGATAATTACTGCATTGATGATTATGTTTCAGCTGGCAAGAAGTTATTTAACCATAACTGATGCAGTGAGCAGCTTCTCGTTTCTTTTTCAACCATGTCAGAGACACATCCTGTGGTCGTGAAAAAGATGTTAATCTGTTTTAGAAGGGTCAAATTATTAAACTACTAAACTGGGTTAAGAACTGTCCAAAAGAAGAAAATCATGTGGTCTGATGAGTCCAGATGTACCCTGTTCCAGAGTGATGGGAGCATCAGGGTAAGAAGAGAGACAGATAAAGTGATGCACCCATCATGCCTAGTGTCTACCGTACAAGCCTGTGGGGGCAGTGCTATGATGTGGGGTTGCTGCAGTTGGTCTGGTGTAGGTTCAGCAACGTTATGTGTCTAAAGAATGAGGTCAGCTGACTAAGCAAATTTTTGAAAATTGAGAGTGAAGCAGCCGAGCGTGCAGAGGTGGGTAGATTGTTACACCATTGTGGAACCACAGAGCTGAAAAGTTTTGCCTGCAGAGATCTGAAAAATGGTGTAACATTGGTCCTTTCTGGCTGATCAAAAATGAGACGTGCTGCTGCATTTTGGATAATCTGGAGGGGTTTGGTGGTGCGTGCTGGTAACTGTGTCAGTAATACATTGCAGCAATAGAAATGGCCTATGAGAGAAAAGGTTTAGATACACAGAATTGGCAGAGGTGGGCTGTGTAGGGATTTTATTTTTGTTAAATGAATTCACTATAAGAAGACTTAATGAGCCTAGAACAAGATAAAAGAAATAAAAAAACATGTATAGCAATAAGTGTAGTCATGTAGACTACAATGTAATGTGTTGATTAAGGTTACCAATATTTTCTATACAGGCTAAATAGTAAAATACTAACCATTACTTTGAAAAGTAATAAAAAAAAAATTCATTGTGCCATCAGAAGGGTGGACACAATTAAATATCATTAATTGGATTATATTTGACATCAAATTAGCACTTTAACACTGATGTTTCACACAGGAAACATCTGGAAAAATGATGACTGGATGGGCACCCGAAATCACAGCAGCTATTAATTCATGGGCTCGATCACTCATTGATGTTGGTCAACTACTTCCCCCATTATCCTTCCCTCAAGGAAGCCGGCAGGCGGCGTAGCTGGACAGTCTTACCAATGGCAGTCTCTGGCATGGCAAACAGCGTCTTCTCAGTGGCCACTCGAAATCGTCCATGTACTGACAGACCTACACCCTGAAGGTGGAGCAGAACAAGAGCTACTATTATTGTTATAATGAAAGTATGACATATGACACTGAGAAAACATTTGTGTGATGTTGATGTTAAGAAAGCTACGTTAAGAAAGCTGTGTCTGTGTGGTGAAGGCTAATGGCATTTCCAGCACAGCAAGAACTTTGTCAGATTAAAGGGTTACCATAGATACATACACTTGCATACATCCTCAACTCATATACATAACACATTATAAGATAAGTAAGAAATTAAAGGAAAAATTTGCAATGCTTTACTGCTACAATCCAGAGGGGATCTAGTGGTTCTGTTATGCTGTGGGTGGCATTTCCTAGCATTGTTTAGGTCCACCTCTCTTTAGAGGGAAGTCACTGCAAATCAATACAACATTGTTCTGGGTGATCACCTTCATCCTATGATAAAACGATTATATCCCGATGATTATGGTGATTATGCTTTCATCCTTAAGGCATAAGGGGTCACTGACTGTGTATGAAAATGACCCGATTCATGTGCTACGGCCTCCTGTAGTCATCAGATCCCAACTGAACATATATTCATATATTCTAAGAGATTTTAGACCAACATGTTCAACAGAACTCTCAACTGCCATCATCAAAACTCCAAATAAGGGATTATCTTTAGGAAGAGTTATGTCCCATCCCTCCAGTAGAGTCCAGAGACTTCAACATTGCCAATATTTACATTTACATTTTGTTATTTGGCGCTTCTATTCAAAGCAACTTACAAGTGAGGTTCAAAGCAAGCAAATATCCAATATGAACTGAAATAGTTCTGGCAGCATGTGGTAGCCATTTTTCCTAGTCCCTGAGGAGATACTGTAGTTATCCACATCGTGACAGGAGGTTCTTTGGTCTCTATGTCATCCATTACAATCATAGAATTCAACTGGGGCAATATCCCTTTCTTAAACTACAAGCTAAGATTTTGCCAATAATTAGAATGATAAAATAGATTTCTTAAAGCAACCACACAGAATTAATAATTAATTAATTTATTAATCATGTCCTTTAACCAAACAGCAGAAAACAAGCAGACTGAGCTCTCATTAATGCTTTTATGCCAGACTTTGGTAAAATGGATAGCGCAATGAAATGTAAATCTAAAAAATGATTCAGCCACGGGGGTTGTGATTGGATGCTGAACTGTGCACAAGGTCATTTACTGGTCAAGTAAAAGAAGAATCCAATATGTTGTTGAGTGGTGGTGATTAATTTAAGATTCATGATTCAAAAAACTTTATTAATCCCAGAGGGAAATTGTTTTGCCTTGTTACAGTTGTTCCCAACACAGACAGAAAGAAAGGGAACCACAAACAGAAAGGATCCACACCAACACAAATACAGAATAACATCAATTCAGAGAATTATATATACAGAATATGTAATATGGATGAAAATAGAATAAAAATGGGTCAATAATTATAGTCCAGGCTGAAATGACAACAGATATATGACAAGAAACTGTCAGTTCCCCCTCCCCTTACTAAGGGGGGAGGAATTAATGGCCGTGTAAGGTCATCAGGTAAATCCCCCTCGTACCCACACGAACTGGAGGCTAGATAAAAACCAGTGATTCATTTCTTTTAATGAATTCTCTAGATGCGTTGTCAGGTCACATGAATCAATAGCTCATGTGCCCAAGAACTAAGGAGAAGTCACAACTGAATTGCCTTGAACTGTCTTCAAATGTTTTGGCTATTCATCTGTTCAATTCCCCAAAATATTTAGTTTACAAAGACAGAACTAATCTGTTTGCTTCATCAGTAATTAATATTTAGTATTGTAATTATATAATATAGTAGTCAACTGGTGCAACATGAACGCAATGTGCTGCGGTGCAGTGAATTACTTATATTTACAATTAGTTATTTGACGCTTTTATCCAAAGTGACAAAGTGACTACAAAGCAAGCAAATATCTAAGCCATGACAAAGAAGGTTTTGCCTAGAATCGTTCGAGGTGAGGTGGGAGGACAACAATTCTCAGATTGGTTAGAGGGGTGAGCCTCTCATTAAGTCCCATTATGAGAAAAAACATCTGTAATATATCACAGTGAACACATAAATGTCACCTGCTGAATCAAGCCTGTGTGATTACAGTTGACAAGCTGTCTTCACTCTTGCTCTAGACAGCTACAGAGCTGTGCTGCTGGGTTTGCCTTTGAGGCTGGGTGACAAGTGACCACAGAGAATCACAAATATCTGATGGCTGGAAACTACACAGACCTCTGCCAAGTGGGGCTGTGTTTGTGAAAGACCCAGATCTCAATACAAAAAGCAAATGAGGCACACAGAAGAGACAGTCTGTAACTTCTTTCAGCTTACAACATGAAATACATGATGACTGTACTTCAACACGCCAGCACAGGCACAGGTTTATTGTGGCACAGAAACAGGAAATATAAAGGTATGCCTTTGTACCAGTGATATGTATGTGTATAAGTATATAAATGTTAAACTAGGTGTGTGCTGTTACATTAATCTATAGAACACCCAAATAAACAAAATGGAGGACATTATAAAATAAATACAATGTAAATTAGCACTGTCCAGACTTTAACCATTAATTATTTTATAATTTCATAACGTTTCATAATGACATGTTTATCTCAAAACTGCTAAAATCACTTAATCCTTCACAAATAACTACACAATTAACTATTAGCCACCTCAGCAACAGGTGAGGTCCTGTTAGCTACAGCAACATTAGTGAATAATAATAATAATAATGTCCATACTGCTAACTCAGGTAGAGGGATAATGACAGTGTCACCTGTTAATAGCGTCTTAATAGGCCTCATCACTGAAGACATTTTGACTTGCTTAATAATGGTTAAATTCCATTTAGCATCATCCCGTTTTGGTGTTGTGTTTGTCCCTACTGGAACTCTTGAATCTTGTGAAAAGGGTGAGTTCAAATTTACACCTTCTGTATTCTGTGATGCTCACAAATAACATTTTCTTTTGTTAAATAAAAACAATGTCCAAAAAAAACTGTGTCTCTTAATTTAGCCCACTACTATGGACATTTTGGAGTTTCATAAGAGCAAGTTATGTTTCAGCAAAACATCTAGAGTTCCTCCTCTTATCTTCATCTATTATTAGACTGAATAAGTCATGAAGAACAAAGTGCGCTTGATTAAGTTAAATGAGCTGTATACGTTAAAGCAGCCATTAACTGTAGCCATTAAACTGTAGAAATAATATAACCTAAAAACAACAAATGATGCAAAAAAAAAAAAAAAAAAGGTCTTTATGCATTGATCATTGGATGAATCCAGAGGAATGAGGGTCCGTTTTATTTCCTGGCATCTGAGTTTCACCATAAAAGTAGTGGAACATTGTTACATGGTGTGTGTGGTACCACCAATCACCATATAAGAACATGTCCCCACATCCTCCTGTAAACAATGGAAATGTACAAAAGAGGAGCATGTTTATAGCTCATGCTTACAAACAGAACAGAGTGCAGAATTTACAACCAGGCGGGCAGAGTTTACACTGACTAAGAATGTGGAGAGGTTCATAAAGCAATCATTAGGATATAGGGTTTACTTAATATACACCAAATATTGATATAGCAGGTGAGGTGAATTGCAATAAAATGATGTAGAGCAACTGTCTCATGCTTCAGCACACCACCTCTGCTCTGCACAGAAGTGAATAGCTGACATGATGCACAGAGAGACAGGTACATATTCCATGTTCAACCACTCCACTGTGCTCAAAGGATTCCCCTTAAAAACAGGCACTCCGTAGACTCTGGAAGATGAGGACCTTAAAGCGGGATCAAAATTTGTTCTGTTTGTCATCAGGCAATGCGGGCATTAGCAAATAAGAGCTCAGTTCTCCAGGAGAAAGAGATTAGCCAAACAGCTTTGGACAAATATCCATCAGCTGGGCAGCAGCCTCTATGCTGCCCAGTTAAGAACTGTCATACAAACAGTCAGTGTGCGGAGCCTATAATACGAAACTATGTAAATGTTTGAAATCTGACAAGGAAACACAAACACTGGGAAGAGAATGAGAGACATTGTGTCCGCTCAAACGCAAAGCAGCACATACAGATTAATAACACTTCAGCGTTCGCAGACCTTAATTCTAGGGATTTAATACTTGGAGAGCGGTGAATGATGTGCGTGCGATGAGATCCCTCTGATGTAACAACTGGAATGACTCTCCTCCCTGTTGGTTTACGATCACTAACACAGAAATACTAGTTCTATGTGGGAGTTCTGCCCCGAGCTCAGAGCAGATCCTCGATCAGGGGACTGTGGTGCCTCTCGGACATTCCTAAATATAGACCTGGCTTGTTTTTATAACCGCTCACACATCAAACAGCAATGACCCTGAGGATGGCTTAACTCAACATTAGTGTCTTGTCTTTGCCATCATGGCAAATACAGAGGTAGGCATCAACCCACTTTACTCTCACAGTCATAAATCCACAGGAAAAAAGCAACGAAAATTAGTGTGCAAATCATAGGAAAACATGCCAGCTTTAAATGTTTCCGCTGGGATGATGAACTGACGTCAAAGCACAAAGTAGACTGAATACTGAGGCTGACTGGTGTACTGTACATTAGGACTGAGCACTCAGCTGTTGCTTGCATCTACTACCACATGTTCCCTGTTATTGTTTTTTTCAGTTTTGTTCTGACAAATAAATTACAGCTTCTGCCTCCCTTTGAAAGGAAAATGATAAGTGATCATATCATTATTATCAAGACTGTCCAAACACAGACAGAAGACATGAAAACAAGATGATTTGTTTAGGTTCACGGCTTCTAGGATTCACTGTGAAATCCTGACACACAATACCAAACTGAACAACTTACAACTGAAATACTAATAAAACAAAAATTCTTAATTTGTCTGTACTGGTGTTTCATAGCATATATGAATACAGGTGAGATCAGGAAATGATGAACATGTCAGAGTCTACATTGACAAATGAACTAGTTTTGCCCACTGAATTTTTAAATCAATACATAGACATTTATCATTTCAAAGTCAAGGATCAACATATTGATCTGTACTACACACGGCTGTACAAATTCTTTAATTGCAGGAGTTTAACTACAGCTCAAGCTAATGATTGTTCAGGGAGTCAAAGGGTGAGGGTATTTGTTGTGCAAAAGGGCTTGTTAGGTCTTCAAACTGACAGACGTGATCCCGCAGCTACTGGAGTAAGATTAGAGTCAGGGTACAGACTCATCCAGGTACAGTGCCTCCTCCCGCACCAATTTGGGATCTAAGTGATCTCTGATAAATGAGTCACTGTGCAGCTCTCTCTGAATTATAATAATCCGCTAAAATAAGTTTAATAAGTAATCCGACTTATTATTATGGGGAAAAGGTACAAATTTTGATTCCAACCATTTCTGACACCTGGAGGGAAAAACAGCGACAGCAACAATGTTGTGTCACACTTGATTTCATCCAATCAGAGGTCATACTGTCACTAAGCAGCAGGTAACAGTGGAAGACGATTCCTTACTGACACCTACTGGTGAACTTGAATATCACAGCTCATTGAACAAGCTGCACTCAGTGTAAAATGAGTACAAACTCCACCAAATCAAATCATGCTTTGTTTATAGTTATTAACAGAAAGGAAAAACCTACCCAAAGAACTATGGTGTAAGCTTGTAACCTAACAATATAATAGAGATATATTAAAAAATAAATTAACTTACCCCTCCCATTGTTATTCCATCGATAAGGGCAATATATGGCTTCCTGCATGTTCCTTGAAAGATAAAAAATGTGTAAAAACAAGAAGCAAAACCAATTTTAAACACACAAACTAATAAAGCACTGTGTGGAAATATATAAGACATGACAATAGGTAAATGAATATCAACAGAAAAGCGTACCTATCGCATTGTTTAGAATGTACTCCTCACGGAAAAAGTCCTGTGCAAGAGAGTCACCAAGCTTTCCCGCTTCTGTGACCGCTGAGAGGAACAAACAGAACTATAATGAAGTAGCATGTCTCTGCTACAGTCATGCTGTTGCACATAAATGCTCCTCACTGACTGAACCTGAAAGGCTGTTGTTTACCTCTGATGTCTCCACCAGCACAGAAGGCCTTTCCACCAACTCCTTTGATAATGATAATGTCAGTCTCAGTGTCATTTTCCCATTTCTGGAATCAAAAAATAAGTAGCAGCAAATTTAAAGAAGACTATCATGGAAAACTAAAAGCAAGTAATTGTACTGATTAGTTTTGAGTCTAGACAGACAATAAAGGAGCGACAACTATTGAGTATTGGCAATTGAGCTTAAAAATGTTGTGGTTCTGGTAGAGAGGCTGAACCTAGTTTGGGAAGACATAACTGTGACACATGTTGTAAGTGGACCCAGCACTTGCATTGTCTGCAGACTTCACATTAAGAAACTAACACAGAGTCTGCAGAGATGGCAGATTCAGCTCCGGGTGATGTTCAGAGACTGTACATGTCATGAATGTACAAGAATCTATTTTTCACAAGTGCTGCTGAGGTGTTTAGTGTTCCAAAGTGTTGGGGCTGTATCAAAACCTTGCACCAAAGACAAACAAACAGAAATCAAGTTTTAAAGCTAACTGTGCATGTAATAATAGCTACTGTTACATTGTTTATTTAATTCCTAGAAGACTGGGGAAGGATGTTGAACGTTCAGAAGCCTAAATCTTTCAAGGCAAATTAAGTGAGCAGGTTTTCCGTCTTTAGATCTGCAACAAGAGAAAGCAGATATTTGTACTGCAGGTTTTGGTCTTGGTGTCAGATCTGTTACACCTCTAGGGCAATTCCTGCAAAACTTTCTGTAACATTCTGAAGTATGTAGGGATCGTATTTCCTGTGTAAAACAGTGTGTAATAGAGTTCTGTAGAGGATACGGGTGCTTATTCCTTATGAGCTCTCTTCTCTTGTTAACATCACCAAGCAACACCACACTCAATGAGATACTAAGAACCATTTCTGATCATTAACACACTGCTGCAACAAACGACACTTACATTTCCATTCTTTCTTTAATGTTTGCCCCATTAAGGTTTTCTCACCTTAAGCTGAGGGGAGATCTGACGAATCATTGACAGGTTGAGGGCATTCAAAACTTTAGGCCTGTTCATGGTGATCACACCAGCTCTGCCCACCTTCTCCAGGAGAACCTCTGGCTCCACATGACTGGACATCTGCCATGAAACATAAACATGTTTATGGTTTGTGACTCAGTTTAAATAGTAAAGTGAGCAAACAATTTTAACAGAATAAAGAACAATATCAATGATGATATCAACAGTAGAGCAAGTGTACCGAACAGAGTTAAGTACTGTCTGAAATAGACTCACCCAAACCGTGCTGCTCAGAGGATACTTACTCTTTATTTTTACTATATAAATCTGTAAAGTCTTGACCTCACTACTTGATTTTGTTGTGATTGGCTTTATATAAATAAACTGAATTGAACTGAATTACGAAGAAAATTATTCTCAACACAAAACGTGACAAAGTACACTTGCATTCAATGACTTTATGCTGAAACCAGTTAAAAAGCAATATAGGTTTGGTTCATTGTTTATTCTGCTGTTAAAAATTAGTGACAGACAAATACACATTTTTATCAATATTGTTTTTATATTATTTTACCTATCGTTAGGTAAAATAAATAGCATTTGTATTATATTAGCTACAGAAACAAATGATATTAGTGTGTCTTATATAATTTTAGTATAGTATATTGAAAAACTACAGAGGCTACAGAGGGACATGTTGGGAGATGAGGGGGCTCACCATGTGACCCTGGATTCGCTGCAGTCTGCTGAGGGACCTCAGTCTGGAGGAAACATTCAGGACAGGGTGGGGGCAAACATCAATAACTAATGTATACACTCTGGACACTTAGGATGTGAAAACCTTTGATTTAAATAATCAAAATTAATGAACTAGTAAATTCATCAGTAGCATTATGCCAAGTTCAAATTCACATCAACGCCCACTCTGGGATGCTGGATACACACATGTAGACTCTGTCATACTGTATGTTTTCATTGCACTAATTCACAGTTCAGCTTTTATCACGTGTGACATTACAAAAGAAGAAACTTCACTTTTGATGCTTGCATATTCTGCATAGAAACACCTGACTACAACGTATAGACTCGGCTACAAACGTCGTCACATGTCACCAACCTGTATGTGGAGGTTAAAAGCGTTAAGGACATTATTATTTGCGGCTTTTGTCGCGTTGCCAGTAGCTGCACTTCACAGCTGACAGATTTCTCCTCTCAAGTTTTTTTTGCCTTTACTTCCTGAAAGAGGCAACAAGCGGTCTCTGATTGGTCGATGTTGGTGACGCCAAGGTGGGCGTACGCACCATAGAAGCAGATTCAGTTGTGGCTCTGTTAGCGCCACACTGCCCCCTATTGTAGGGAGGTGGAGGTGGAGCTGAATCCTGCTGATAACATAGCTTTCCATGTACTTTTATTTTTGATACAGTAAGTACCAGATTTACTTAAGTAAAATGGTGCATTTTTCAGTAAAGTACTTTTACATTAAGCTATGGCTACTATTAGATAGATAGATATAAGATCTACATGCATCAATGTCACAAATGACAAATAAAGGCGTTTCTTTCTACCAACATTGACTTAATGAATTACATGTCGACAGCTTGTATATTCCTTTGTTTCTTAGATATAAGAATAAGAAATAGTGTGTTTTTAAGTCAAGTAAACTTGTTATGTCAAGGATGTGGCTGAGTAAATACATTGTTCATGGGTAAATAAAAAGCCTGCCTTTGGTGCATTACTAAGAGTAGAAATAGGTACAAAACTGGAAGATACATTTTGATTACATTCTGACCTTTGTCAGAAGACTGTCATCCAAGAGTTGTTAATATGCATAAAGCTGGAAATGTAATGTCAGTGATTTTAGATGTTTGTCAGTCCACAGGTTAACAAACTGTTAATAAATGAAGATGTTTTATTCTGTGGCTACTTTCCATGGAAGGGGGTGATCAGCTAAGATTACTTAAAAGACACAACACACAATTCTCAACCCCAATGAATAAGAGGTTTAATCATGAAAAAGTAACACTGTGTTTAGTGAAAGAAGCATACAGCACACCAACATTAAGTACAGTGCCTCAGGGTCTGGGCAGAATACCATCATTGTGTTTCTGACAGTAACTTACAGGATCATGTTATAATTCCTGTCTACTGTATGTTGTGTCTCACAAATCAAATCACATTTTATGATTAGTTCATGGGGAAAACCAGGTTAGTGCAGAGTTCCTTTTCTGCCATAAAAGATGCAACAACTAAGAAAAAATGCTAAATCATTTACTGGAATTTATCATGGATAGAAATCACATTTTATTTTTTTTTACATTTTACATTTTTTACATATTTTTGTACTGTTGTAAAAATAAGAATTATTTGTAAAATAAAAAAAAACTTCGAAGTAAAATAATAATTATAATATCAGATTGGAGGATGTAGGTTGCAGCAACTTCTTTCTTAGGAGTGTCCATCTAGTTAGAGTCGCTGCTGCAGGAGCTGCTGGAGGACTGTAGCACACATGAACACAAGAGACAGACATTAATTAGGCACTGCAGTCCTCAACAAATATGATCTCAAACTCAGATTGCAATACTGTTATGATTTCTTGTGATTTATTAAATCAGAAGTTTCACAGATTTTCAACTTGCTTCTTATGGTTCTAGTTTAGAGAATACAAATACAGTTTGGGAATGGTTTTAAATGTACCTCTACCTTCACTATGTTAAATAATCTCTCTCCTACTTGCTGAACAGCTCCTCCCACTGACAGTACCAGGAGAGTTTTTTTAGTTCAAATAATATTCCCTCTACCACAGCTTTTTGATATCTTTCATGTACATTTCAGTTGCATTGAAATTTAGAATAGAATCTAAGAGCTAGAGCAAATTGAAACAACACACGATGTATTGTATTTGAGAAAATTAGTGAATCTTACCCCATGACTGTCCTTCCCTTTCTTGTGACAATGACCATGCTTGTGACCATGTTTGTGACCATGCTTGTGACCATGCTTGTGCTTGTGTCCATGTTCGTGTTCGTGTCCATGCCCATGTCCGTGTCCATGTTTGTGACTTTTTTCATGGCACTTTCCATGGCCTGGTCCATGCCCATGCTCATGCCCTTGGCCATTGCCACAACCAGGCTGTGCTCCTGCTCCACATGGACCAGGAGGGCAGATTAGTGGTGCGTTGGTGCCTGGCACCTGTGGTGAAGGGTTTGGGTAGCCAGGGGGGCACTGGTTTCCTAAACATAATAAGAATCAGCACTTAGTAACAGTTATCATCAAGTATGTAGCGTTCAGCTCCTTGTTTGTGTTTACCTTGTTCGGGGCGGCTCATTATGAAATGTCAGATGAAACTACAGCTCCTAAAAGTGAGACAAAATCTCTTTAAATCAATCAACACAGCTTGTCTTTTGTTATTCATATGCAGTCACTTTATATCCATGAAAAAGTTTGAGTAACTAACTTACAGTTTGCTGGAGAGCAGAGTCACAGCTGCAACTGGTGCCTGCTGGTTCTATTTATAACCTGCACCAGCTCCACTTCACAACATCAGGGGCTGTGCCAGGACTCCTATCGGACCATTTGTATTTTGACATTAATGGGCGGGTGTCTTTAAAATAAAGTCAACACGGAGGATACATAATTAGAAATATCGATAAACACAACACTTATCTGTGAGATTTTAAGAAATGTTCTGATAATAAATCAGACCACACTGGAATCTTGGTTACCTGAACATATCCTTACTCCACATTACAGAAGTGTCTGTAGGTGACTCTCAGATGGTGCAAAATATTTCAAGTTTCAACTTGAAATATCTCAACTACTTTTATGAAGTATTCTGTATGAGAAGCTGCATTTTTTCAATCGGCTATCAAACACATAACACCACTGACTGGTGCTGGACAACAAGTGCATCCGATTTGACTGTTTAATATTACATGGACACAGACTGTTTACCTTGTTCTCGGTTGACATTCACACAGGAACACTTGCGTGAGTGTTGTGTGAGTGAAAAACAAAGTGAACAAAGGTCTTAACTCAACCTTTCCTGGGAAATAGAGATAATGCTGATACATACAGATTAATAGGAAACTCTAAAATAGAGAACAAAGAGGGCAAGGTGTTACACAGTTTTCAACTTTTTGATTTGTTGGGCATAGAACACTGTAATAACTGTTCAGCCCAGTAACACTGTGCTCTCAGGCAGTTTTGATGCCAGTGGAAGTGAATGTAATAATGAAGAATGATGAAATCCCATCCAGCCTTACCAGCCATTCCTCACAGATTCAAGTGGGATTTTATGTGTTCTAACAAAGCCTTCATCAGAATACTTTTCTACTTCATTATGAATTCACTGATTTAATAAAAACAATTTTGGAAATGCTTGTTTTTGTTTTAGCCCACACTCAATCTTAAACCTGCAATTGTATAGGTTGTTGCTTATTTACACCTTCAGCAGACACAAAGCTGATTTTAACTCTGGTTAGTCTGATGTTAAATTAAAACAGTGAAGTTGCAGGTGAAAAACCATGAGGGACCATTGGGATGGTTGTGTGGGTGACCTGTAGTGACTATGTGATAACACATAGTCATTTGATCAAGGTTTGTTGTAATAGTCCTCATTTTAACCACTCTATGGGATCTTTTAGAATATTTTATATTTTAGTGCTAACACACACACCCACACCTACCTAGGTATGTATTTTGTGGTCAGCTTGTTTTCTTTTCTTTGTGCCACACACAAACACTCGAGACATTTTGATACTGAATGGTTTACAGCTTTTCCAATCCGTTACCCTCATTCTCTCACAGATCTGAATCAGAATTTGAACAGCCCATGCGTGTCACGGTCTCCAGACGCACTTCCATTAATCAGTCGCTAAATCTCACTCACCTGAAGTTCCTGCCCAGAACCACCTCTACCCTCCCTGTACCCAGAACACCCCCACCAAACCTGAGCCTCTTAACATATACTTGGTTTTAACCAATTGTAACCTGTCGTGTCTTATTTGATCCCAGTTATGGTACAAAGCTTACAAAGTGATTACATAAGTCAGCATCTTACATAAACATAACAGTTGGACAAATAGAAATTGTGACACTATCAGTGACACTGGGTAGACCGCAGAGACTGTGCACATCCACAGTGACAACACTCATGGCCATGACCATGACCCACACACAGTAGATTAGAGAGCTGGGGTGAGGACGGAAACCATAATGGTGGAGGAACATTTACATTTAGTAGACACTTTTATCCAAAGCGACTTACAAGTCATTACAAGGTACAAATGTAGGCAGGGTGAGCGTGAGGAGGGTCCTGCTAAGGGACCCCTACTGGGATACGAAACCCCACTCCCCACATGGAGCGGTGCTGTCCCAGTACATACAGTGTCTGTCCAAAACAAAATCACCACCTGGATGTAACTAGGCAAATACTGTAGGTAAGAGCCTCCCATTGGATAATTACTGCATTGATAATTAGGTTTCAAGCTGGCAACAAGTTATTTAACCCAAACTGATTCAGTGAGTAGCTTCTTATTTCTTGAGAACCAACCAACAACTGTGTCTGAAGATACATCCTGTGGTCGTGGAAAATATGTTAATCTGTTTCAAAAAGGTCAAATTTTTGGCATGAATCAAGAAAAGAAAACATCTAAGGAGATTGATAAAACTACTAAAACTGGGTTAAGAACTGTCCAATGGAAGAAGGTCATGTGGTCTGATGAGTCCAGATTTACCCTGTTCCAGAGTGATGGGAGCATCAGAGTAAGAAGAGATGTGGTGAAGTGATGCACCCATCATGCTAGTGTCTACCATACAGGGCCTGTGGGGGCAGTGCTATGATCTGGGGTTGCTGCAGTTGGTCAGGTCTAGGTTCAGCAATCTTATGTGTTCAAAGATTGAGATCAGCTGACTACCTGAATATACTGAATGACCAGGTTATTACTTCAATGGATTTTTTCTTCCCTGATGTCACGGGCATATCCCAAGATGACAATGTCAGGATTTATTAGGCTCAAATTGTGAAAGAATGATTCAGGGAGCACGACACATTACTTTTACACATGTTGATTAATGATTGTTCCACCACAGAGTCCAGACCTAAACCCCATTAAGAATCTTTGGGATTGGGATCAAAACGATGCCACGGTGAATGAGTGTTGTAATCAAAATAATAGAGTGTGTGACTTCAGATAGTATGTATGTTTCACAAGAAGTGATTTGATCATTGACATCACAATAAAAAAAAGTACAACATAAAGTGGAGGAGGCAGGTTTTAATATAAGAGAACATTTACAACAAGTGAGTTACTTACCTCTGTTCTTCCCATACATTTGACAACTGAAAGAAGACACTAAAATTCACACAAATCTACTTTTAACATACAAGAAAACACATTTTCCATGTACTCATACCTTTTTAAGAACACTAACAAAATACACCTTCAGCCATCACAGTTAAAAGCCCTAGTGCCACACTTTAACCTAAACCTGATTCCAACTTTGACCCTAAAACCACGACTCAGCCCTTGTACAGCTTGACTAAATCACTCTTAATACAAAAGCATATAACTAATTACTATAAATTAAATACAAGTTATTTAAAAACTTACTTACTGTGTGCTGAAGTGGAGATTCATGGATACAACAGTCACCTGATGCTTTTATATCAAGCCACACCTCCAACAGCGCTCATCATCAAAAGCAGGGTATGGACACGCACTCCGTTTTATAAAATACTTTTATTATTTTGTGAGGCAAACCTGTGATTTTGTCAGGATTTATGGGTTTGATTAAAGCAGTTACTTTACATTTTAAACATTCCAGTAATTTTGTTAATTTGCTGAGCAAACATGAGTAAGAATACATGACAATCAGCAAGATAATCAGTTTATAATACAAACTTTTAAGTTTACAACCACTTGGGAAGTAAAATAATGATTATAATATCAGATTGGAGGATGAAGGTTTCCAGATGGCAACAACTTCTTTCTAAGGCGTGTCCATCTAGTCAGAGTCACTGCTGCAGGAGCTGCTGGAGGACTGTAGCACACATGAACACAAGAGACAGACATTAATTAGGCACTGCAGTCCTCAACAAATATGATGTAAAACTCAGTCTATCATTCATTTCTTTATTAAGCATTGGTTTCCTGTGATTTGTTAGTTTACACCAAAGGGCAGCTTCTCACATTTCACCTTGCATGCTGCATGGTTCTAGTTAGGAGAAAACATGTGCATAAGTTTATAATGACCTCCTGATGACATCATCAGGAGAAGTTTTTCAGTTCAGATAATCATGATCTAGAGAAGATCGAATGTCAATCTCCCAGAACCAGATATCGGCATGTGAACTGAAAAACCCTGCCAGATGACGTTGTGTGGAGGGGTTTTTGAGCTAGAAACACAGACTCACTATGGAATTTCCAAATTAAAACAATAGTAAGAGAAAATCTATGAAGTCGCCCTTTACATGTAAGTTACATTTAGTTCTCAATGAATTATCATGAATCTTACCCCATGACTGTCCTTCCCTTTCTTGTGACAATGACCATGCTTGTGACCATGCTTGTGCTTGTGCTTGTGCTTGTGCTTATGCTCGTGTCCGTGACCCTTTCCATGGCATTGTCCATGACCCGGTCCATGACCCGGTCCATGCCCGTGCCCATGCCCATGCCCATGCTGTGGTCCCGGGCCACATGATCCATGATGCTGAGGAGGGCCCTGGTTTCCTAAACATAAGAGCATTAGCACTAAGCAAAAGTTAAGGTATTTAATACACAACTCAGTGTCTGTGTTTACCTTGGTGTGATGACATTTTGAAATGCCAGATAAATCAGAACAGAGCCTGAAAATGAGAAAAACAAAGTCTTTAAGTAAATCAACACAGTTTGTCTTTCATTATCCATACACAGTGATTTTATTTATATGAAAAACTCAAACAGGAACTAATCAGCAGCAGAGTTTGAGTGATTAACTTACAGTTTGCAGGAGCGCAGAGTCTCACCTGCAATGGTTACCTGCTGGTTCTATTTATGACCTGAACCGGTCCCATCATCAGGGGCTGTGCCAGAACTCCCATGATAAATGGGTGTGTGTCTTTAAAATAAATAAAGCATAAACCATACGCAATCTAAAGATGAAATATTGAATATTGCATGTGGATGACCTTGCTTTTTTTTTTTTTTTAGTTTAAACGTGAATGAACTGCATTTATTCCAGTAATCTCTTAAATAAATATGATTTGCACTTTAAACATCACACACATGACACCACTGACTGGTGCTGGACCAGAAGTGCACTTGGTTTGAAAGTCCAGCAGCAGCAGTAGCAGTCGTCGTTTGCTGAGTTTAGCATTACATGAACTCAACTTCTCTGGCTTTACACAGACCACTCGTGCCCCAGTAAAATGGAAGATCCACAATTTACCAAACTTTTATGAGCAAGTGATAAAAACTGGATTCATGTGAATGTAGCTGCTGCAGGGTGTGTACATGTTTGTGAAAATCATAGTGTACAAAGGTCTTCACTCAAACGTCCCTGGGTAAATAAAGATAATGCTTTATACAAGCACAGTGACAGATAACACAGAGTAATATGAAACTCTAAAATAGAGAACAGAGGAGTGCATCATTGTAATATAAGAAAAAAAAGCATGTGAGATGAATTCTTGTTGTTGTTTATCTATGCTGTATTATTATTCTGCCCTGATAAAAAATCACTGACAGCAACAATTTCCAAGTCAAGCCAAATAAACAAGTTGAACCCTAACACAGTGCTGTGACTTACATTAGTTAATAATAACTACATACTTTATTGATTCCCTTGGGCAAATTGTGGTTAGACAGCTGCCAGACAGCACATATCAATGCTACTACAGGGTTTGGTGTCTTGTCCAAGGACACCTTGACAAGTAGCCAGGAGGAACCAGGAGTTGAACCGCTAACCCTGGGGTAGTAGACTACTGCTCTACCACCTGAGCTACAGCCACCCCAGTTGAAATGTCCTATGTGTATGAAAAGAGAACAACTGAAGTGGCTTACAGAGAGTCCACGATGTCTCATGCTCTCTGAACCACTCAGCTGAACCACAGCTGAAATATTAATCACTACAGTAATTATCCACTTGAAGGTTCATTCCTATGTGGAAAGTTATACACAAAAAGAGCAATGAATTATTTAATATAAATAAAGCTAAGATGAAAATTCATAGCTGAACTTGTGTTTTTGGTTTGGTTCCACACTCAACCTTAAGACCCAAGGCTGTTTTATTTTATTTTTTTAAAGCTGTGTTTGGTCTCCACCAACTAATTGTTGAAGCATGTAGCTGGTTATCTGTAGCCTGTGTAGACTGTGCAGGTCTCTCCTTCATGTGGAAAATCTATTGTGTTGAGAGTTTTCACAGTATCCAAAACCAGTCTGTCCTCCGTCACCATGACTTCCATGATCTCCACAAGGTGGAGCTACATGATGACTATTATTGTGCTGGGGAGGGTTGGAGTTGAGCTTAGGTTTTACACAGTATAAAACCTGTCCTCATACTGTTGGCCCTAAAAAGTAAACACACTTTCCTTTTTGTACTGGAGCAGCAGTCAGCTCACTGTGCATTTCTATGAAGCCACACCACACACAGTTCTCATCATACTGCTTGGTTTACAGTTTTTTAATTGTCAGCACAGATCCAACCCCTTATACTCATTCCCTCACAGGTCAAACCAGGATTTCACCCAGAACTGTTTCACTGCTCTACAAACAAAAGACACAAACAAAATCTTCAAATGAAAGTATTTTTAATAGGAGAGGATGAATGAGTCCAGATGTTAACTTGTTTCTTTTCATGTTGAGAAGCCTTCATCTAGTGAGAGTCACTGCTGCAGGAGAACTGCAACAAGAAAAGCAAACATTTCATCTAAAGATGAATTAAAATGAAGTTATAGTACTGGAATTCATTATTGAGCATACTGCAGCTGTTAAGAACCCATTTCAATTCAATTTTATTAATGAGCCTTTATTAATCAATATATTTATATTGAATATATATTTCTGGATTAAAAAATGCATTTATTAAAGGAAAATTTAATAAAAAAGTTTTCCATAAAAAAATCAAACTTTTTTTTGTATTTTATGTTTTTGGTTGGGGCCCCCACAGCTAGAAGAACCTGGGCCTGGGACAAGGAGTTATGATGATGTCATGTCAGGTGAAAGTGGCTTCTAGTCATTCTGGTACATCAAGAGGACTTTAGGGTTCATGTAGACACAGTTCTCTTCCTCCTCCATCCTGTTAGGATCTGAACAAACTGTGGATTTATGTTTATTTATCTTTAGTTCCAACCAGTTCTTGAGTGCTGGATTAATTTCAGTCTAGACCCTTAAAGATGGACAGACTCTGGAGCAGGAGAAATAAGGACGGTCAGGATGTTCTGGAGAGGTCATGTGAAACTTTATAAACAATTTTCTATGGCATTGCTGGAGCGGATGGTGGTAAAGTAGGATGTCTATCAGACACCATTACAATGTAGAGCAGCTCAGTTTATAATCTACAGGAGCTGTTTTTAGGCCTTGTCCCTATTGTTACTGATGTACAGTGTTAGTGTTGGTGTTTAGGTAAATAAATAAAACCCGATCTAACACACACACACACACACACACACACACACACACACACACACACACACAAACTGTCACTTCTTACCTCTCTTATAAAAATGGCCACAAGTGACCATGCTAACATCCATGTCCGTGATGACCATGTCCGTGGTGACCGTGTCCATGGTGACCGTGTCCGTGGTGACCGTGTCCATGGTGACCATGTCCGTGGTGACCGTGTCCGTGGTGACCGTGTCCATGGTGACCGTGTCCAGGCCCATGACCATGGCCTCCAAAAGGTGGATTACAAGGCGGGGGAGGACAGATCGGGGGTTGGGCACAGCCTGGTGGATACTGAGGGTGTCCACCAGGCCCACAAGGATACATGTTTCCTAGACAAGCACAGGAAGTGATTTGATGATTAACATCACAATATAAAGAGTCTGACATAAAGAGGAGGAGGCAGGTTTTAATAAAAGAGAACATTTACAGGTGAGTTACTTACCTCTGTTATTCCCGTACATTTCAAAACTTTCAATGCAAACCCTGAAACTGAAAGAGGACACTTACAGTAAATGCACACAAATCTACATACAACATACAAGAAAATGCATTTTCCTATGTTCTCATACCTTTTTGAGAACACTAATAAAATACACCCTGGGCTAAAATGCCTGGTGACACACCTTACCCTAAACCTGATTCCAACTTTTACTCTAAAACCACGACTCAACCCTTGTGCAGCTCAACTAAATGATCCTTAAAACAAAAGCATATAACTAAAATTATTGTACATTAAATATAAGTTATTTAAAAACTTACTTACTGTGTGCTGATAGATAGTGGAGATACACGGATACAACAGTCACCTGATGCTTTTATATCAAGCCCCACCTCCAACAGTGTTGGCAGGGTGTGGACACCCACTCAGTTTTGAAAAATACTTTTGTTATTTTGTGAGGCAAACAACAGAGCGCTGTCTGTTGATGTTTTATTGAGATTTTTTGTGTTGCTATATCACATCCAAAGTTTTGTCCACACTCTAGTTATACGGATACTTATACTAACACAGTACATACACTGTGAACTGTGGTTCATGTTGTAAAAGGAGTGCGTAAAGCGGAAAAAGTTGGGAGTGTTTGATGATCAGGAAAAATGTCACACCACAGGTTTCACACAGCTGAGCCAATTCCAGTGAAGTATGACAGCACAACAGGTTATCACCTCATTTTTACAGCTAGGCCCATTTGGTTTTAAACAATGACACAGTGTTCATCATGAAACAATCAGGAAGTTTTGTCTTTTGTTTGTCTTTGTGTTTGCATGAACGACTACTACTATTCTAGCAACTGTTGTGCTCCTACATTTGGAATCTCCAGTTTGTGTCTGGTTGTTTCTTAAGGTGGAACATTAAAACAGAGAGAGAGAGTAAAACGTTTGATGTGGACTAGTCCACTATTTCGTTCAATCTTAACAGAGAATACACTAGTGGGTTCAGGACATTAAAATGAGAAGGCAAAAGCTCCTGCACAACCGTTGTCCAGATCAAGAACACCTCCCAGTAGGTACTGACCTCTTGGAGGTGTTCAAACCCTTCTGCTTTGTAGAAGCCTTTTTGAGAGTATTTACATCTGCCAGGCTGTTTATTTAACTCTCTACAAGCTTCTCACAGCTAGATTCAAGCAGTTCATCCAATTCTTAAGTAGCTCCCCACACACGAACCGCTGGTACGTCTCAGTAATAGGAAACGTCATTAGAGCTATGACAGGAGCATGTATGGCTGCCAAGTTGGTTTTCTGATATTCACTAATGATGCGACTGCTGACAAAAACAGCAGATGAAGCCACGCCTCATTATTATCTTTATATAACAGTTGACAGCACAACAGTTTCTATGTTTTGCCATTACAAGGCAGCAAGTAAACAACAATAACAAGAGTTGCAGCCATTAATGCATGGTTTTATTGCCAAATCACAACACAAACAAAAACACCAATAGAAGGATTTTAAAGATGCCACATTCATTATTAACAAATGTTAATAAAAAAACTTATATATCTTACAATATAAACAAAGTCACATTGACACAGAAGCATGATTTTATGCATAATGTTTAATTGAAATATTCAAAGTAAGATTGATTGAAGCAGCTTACAGTTGAAATCCCTCAACTAGCGTGTCGTGTCATCAAATCAAACTCATTGACAAACAAAGTATAATCCTTTTCACTTTCCATTTAAAATATATCTGACAGCTAAACATGTCGGATTCCAAAAGGTTACGTTAAAAATCCGAATAGTGGTATAGCTTGTATAATGAACACACTGATTATGTTAGCAGGAGGATGACTCTGGACATGAGTTGAGATGTTAACGTGTCTCTTTTCTGTTCACATCTAGGAATCCTCGTCTGGTCAGAGTCACTGCTGTTGGAGTTGCTGGAGAACTGCAAAAAAAACAACAAAAAAACATGGTCATGTAGTGAGGATGTGTCAGTGAATTCACACATTAAATGGAAGCTGTTGTTTAAATACATAACTGGTTATAATTGGACATAGGTACACTGGAAATGAGTTTTGTCAATTAATAAGGCTGTTTCTTTGTTCCTTGAATGATTCATTTATTTGTGGATGTAGGAAAACTGAAAATTCAATTTTGACTTCTTTTCTATTTTGTGTTTTTTTTTTAATTAATGCTGCTTACATGGTTTCTCCACTTGGGGGCAGCAGACACCTTTTCTCTTGGGTTTATTTACATGATCAGCAGACACAAAGCAACATTAGAATTTATTTGGTGTATTCCTGACCACCTGATCAAGATAGGTCCAGTATTTATCCTCCTTCTTTAACAGCTAAAATATTTCAATACACTCTGTAGAACTAAGGGGATCTTACTTGAAAATATTTATTATAGTAACTATAGTAGTAGCATCCACAGAGCAACACAACAAAGTGTGGCCTAAGCAGAAAATATGACAGCCATAAATTTCAAGTGCAGCTGGTTACTCAGATCTGTGTTACTTTAACTGTTCCTGTTATTACGTCTGCTTATTAACTTTATATTGTTACATTAGATATCATACCTCTCTTGTGACAATGACCAAGCATGTGATCATGCTACCATCCATGGTGATGGTGGTGATGGTGACCATGGTGACCATGATGACCATGGTGACCATGGTGATGGTGACCATGGGGCCAACGCCCATAATCAAATTCCTGCACTGATACAACACCCTGCATTGGGACTACTGGGACCATAGGGGCTACAGGATTGTACATAGGTGCAACGTAGGGCTGGACAGGCTGGACAGGCTGGTAGACCGGAGGTGTTACTTGGTAACCTGGCGTTATCTGGATATCAAGCCCATGGCGGTGGTGGTGGTGATGATGATGGCCTATTCAAATAGAAAAGGTAAGGTCTCACTTAATGGCAATTTTTGATCATTAAAATTAAATTGAGGAAAAGTTTGGCAGAAAGGAAAGGGAGCAGCTTGTAGTCAGAAGAATAAAAGACACAGAATGAACAACAACACAAAAGGGAGAGAATTATTTACTTACCGAACATTTTGAATGTTGTGATTCAAACCCTGAAAGAGAAAGAAGCAACTTTAATGCGCACGTTAAATCCTTTGTGGATAACAACAGCTGTGATACTGCGTAGAAACAGGAAGTTAGATATTGTGTTCACAGGTAGAGCAGGTTTCAAGGGACGCATCATATGACCTGCGACATGTTTCACATGACTGAGCTACTCATCAGAAAGCTATGTTTTAGTGATGAACACATGATCACATACTAATAACGCTGTTAACAAAAGCAACACACACGTATGATTGTTCTTTTGACTTGACTAGCCTGAACCTTCCCAGATAAACACCTCACCACCAACACCTTCCCCAACTGTGACCTAAACATAAGTCTAGGCTCAATCCTAAAACCAAGACTTGACTCTCAAACAGGTCAACAGTGGTAGAAAGCTGTAAGTAAACTCAGTGTGTGCTGAGGTGAACGAAAGAAACGTATATAAATGAAGACAAAGAAAATATATAAAACATTAAATATCAAAGTAAACACACATCTACAACCAAAAGAGATTAAAAACATAATAAAAATAAAATAAAATAAATGCCTGGGCTGATGGTGAACTTTCCAAAACAATCAATTTGGGAGGAGAGACTGTGTTAATTGTGTTCAAATGTGAAATGTAGAACGTCAAAAATATTTTACAAAGTTCCTTATTTAGTTAGACGATAAAGACAGAGAGCAGAGGAGGGAACTTACTCAGTGTTGAAGAGAAGATCCAAAGATGCAGCTGTCAACTGATGCGGGTTTATATGGGCGGCCACACCCACCCTGAAGCAGGTCATCAGGGGTGGCGCCTTCGTTAGGTGTGGTTTTAATTATTGAAAGAGGAATTTCCACAGTAAGACATGCTGTACTTAAAAATACTTTTGTGACGTTTGCCCTGAACTGTCATGTGAAATCTTCTGCCGTAGTCCAAACACGCACAAACTCAGCAACCCTTATTTGACCTTGGTTATTTTCAGTTGTGCTGTCTTCTGCACGACATGCCTATCAAACCTGTTTGACACCTTTTCCTCAAAAGCCTCTAGTGTGGTGTTTTCAGGAACCCAAACTCAAGAGAGTAAATAAAACCTTTTAGATTAAGATGTCTCCCCTTTGGGCATCTGCACACGTCTAGTTTCACACTGATTTGACATCTTATCATACACAAACACACTGGACAACATATCAAGAATAAGCCATAGGTAACAAATACTGTGAGTAGGCCTTAAAGAGTCTAAATCATTTATGACATTACAATATTTACAATAGAGACAAGATGAGAGTTGGAGTCACAAATTGTTGTGTCAAGTCTCTAGAAAGTCAGATCACACATCAGGCTTCAGGTGAAATTCTAAGATGGAGCTGTTAGGGCCCATCTGTTTGCATTTAAATGCATCCGCAGCTAAACAAATGTTAATGTCATCAGTACACACAGACAGTTATCCAAGTGGTGAAACTAATGCAACTGGTGAAAAAGGTGAAACTAAAACACCCGCCCACGCCTCTGCATTCAAATGTTCCTGTACGTCAGCCACAACACATGCACAACACAAACACGTGTGCTTGTTTCTGTGATGCATTCATGTGATAGTTAAAGTCCTGTAGTGAGAACATTCACACACATTTTTATCATTAAAACATTCCACTGACACTGAGTGCATCCTTAACTCCAAGCACTTGTGGTCAAAGGGCCAAAAAGCTTTAACTTAATGTAAAGTCGCAGTTTGTAGAACTCTTTTTGGTACAGAGGTGACAATAATCTGCACCTAGAAGTCAGTATTGGGATATTGACGGAAAGGTTGCAGATTATAATTCTCTTTGAATCTTTTCTTCCATCAGCTGCTGAACTGAAGCCCAAATGCAGCTTACAAGTAGAAATGACATATTTGTTTCTATGGTTGTTCAGGGTGTGGCTGCTGTCTGTCAACATTCTCTCACTGACTAAAGATGAACTGTTGTGGAACTTCCCTGCCCAGAGACTGTTTACGTTGCAGTGTAGCATGTGACATTATCAGCTTCGTCATCGCTTGGCTCAACCTTAATGAATGATTATTAATTAATGGATGAGAAATGCTTTGCTCTTTATCTTTATCTACCCGTTGCCAATGGCAACTTGTAGTATCATAGCAAATCATCAGTACTGTTGTCACAGTTGTCAGGGGAGTAGGAACTACGAACTACGTATTTTAACTACATATATATTTGAAAAGATTCAAGTAGCTAAATTACTTTTTGTGTAGTTAACCACTTAAACCACAATCATAGGTTGTTTTGTTTAGGACAGGTTTAGCTCTTGGGGTACTCCAAGAATTTAGTTGTCCTAGTTGTTAGCTCACCTGTCTATTGCCAATTTGGGATAAGTTGTATTTTGTGACACTGTAAAACATTAGACAGGAAAAAAGTGGAATCAACCAAGCTTTTCTAGTTAGGGTTAAGGTAAGAGGTAGATTTATTCAACTTAAAGTGAGTAGTTGTCATTTTTAACCTACTGTATTAAAAACACGGGTTATTCTGATTTGACTTCCCACTTGAGCTGAATCAGCCCATTGTATCTGGACCGATGGATCAACTGACAGAGATACATGTAAACGCAGCTTGACTGTTGGTAGAGACAAACAACTGCAAGGTGCTAATTCTTAGTTTCAAAAAATCCTCATTTCAAACACGGCTGCCTCCACCGTGTTTACACCTGTTGTCAATCAACAAAATCTCAATTTTCAAAACTCAAAAATGCCGTAGATATGTCCATGGCAGTCTGATCTGTGCAGGTGTGTGAGCCGTTTGTGTGCAAATCTGAAGTCATTTACAGGTGATTTAGCAAAAGAAAATCCAGGGACCAGCCATGTGTAGCGACACTGCACTGTGGCGTGGAACATCAAATCAGACATCTCTTTATCGGCCAAGTATGTTTGAACATGCAAGGAATTCGACTCCAGTTTCTAGTAGCTCTCAGTGCACATAAAAAACAACCAGGAAGATTTGACAAGTATGAGCAAAGCTGGGCAATACAATAGGTGCAATTATGTCCAAGCAGGTAGGTGACAAAGACTTCTACATGTAAAGAGTGAACTTCTGTAAACTGTGGTATCCTACACAGTTCATTTCACCATCCCTCACATTAAAAGGTGACGCTGTAGAAACAACTGATGCGCTCATTCGAACCCACTATTGTATTAATGTATTAATACACTGAGCTAAAATTATCCAAACTATCATTGTGTAAGTCATTATGGTCCTGTGAAAAATAAAACAACCAACAAATGTTAATTATTAGAGGCAAAGCCAGAGGTTTTTATTTTATCTTACATTTCTTTCATGCACCGTGACATTTTTCATTCCTCATAACCATTTACAGTACTGCATGGTGAACAGATCTTTGATTTTGCATAGATGTAGATGATTTTAAAATAAAGGCAGTACCAACCTTTTCCTCACAGAACCAACCCAGAATTATTTCACTTTTCTATAAGTAAACGCCATCAGAATATTTTAAAAGAGGCCACAATCATATGTTCATTCCTATCAAAAGTTATGAAAAGCCCATTTATCATAAACAAGTTCAGGACCAGGACCTGGAGTCCGGATTTCTTGTTCGAGTCTTGTTTCTGCTCACATCTCGAAATCTTCATCTAGTCAGAGTCACTGCTGCAGGAGGAGGAGGAGTTCTGCAAAAAGAACAAAAAGTAGATTACACACCTACATCATCATGTAGTGAGGTTGTGTCAGTGAATTCTCTTTTAATCAGTTATTTAAAATACTGCAAATGGTGTGGAAATATTAAACAATATATTGTGTCAATTAATAATCCACTTCTGTTAATGTTTATTTGAATTATTCATCATATTTCTGGATCTAGTAAACAGAATTTTTATTCTGACTGCATTTCTTTTCCATTTTGGCTTGGGAGACACTGAACCTGCAATAACCATTGTTGGCCTCTTGGAGGCAGCAACAACCTCGGTTTTTTTTTTTACATGATCAACAGACAGAGCAACATTTACATTTATTTTGGGCATTTCTGACCATCTGATGAATGTCAGTCCAATATTTATCCTCTTTTAGCTCGGTTTTTGGTCATGACTGCTCAAGACTCCACTGTGTACACCAAGTTATCTAACTTTGCCTCTGTGTTGTATGCTGCTAGGCAGGACCCATACCTTCAAAAATCTGTCACCATTGGGAATTCCCTGTAAAATCTGTGTGACTGTGAGTGTCATCTTTCATATTACATTATTTCAATAATTGTTCATGTAAAAATATCCAATAGAGTTTTGTTGTTTTGGACATTGAGCCTGTTAGAATCAATCCTCAGGGTTCTTCTGCTGAGCAGCATCATTATTATCAGTATGGATAAGATGAGACGGAAATAAGCTACTCAGCATCTTGCAAACAACAAAACTGCTGGACAATGTATCAAAATAACTAGAATCATCTATGTCTGTTCAGTAGTTACTTTGGGTGGACAGAGACTTTACAGTGTTCAGTAAAATGACTGGATCTTACCCCATGACACTGCCTTCCTTTCTTGTGACAACGGACGTGTGCGTGTCCATGCTTGTGTTTGTGGCGATGACCAAATCCATGAAATCCGTGGTGACCATGGTGTCCACGGGGACCGTGGTGTCCATGGTGTCCATGGGGACCGTGGTGTCCATGGTGACCGTGGTGTCCATGGTGACCATGGTGACCATGGTGTCCATGGTGTCCAGGCCCCTGTCCGCATCCAGGGCCCGGTCCATACCCAGGGCCCGGTCCATACCCAGGTCCCGGCCCGTACCCAGGTCCCGGTCCATACCCAGGTCCCGGTCCATACCCAGGCCCGGGTCCGTACCCCGGACCTCCAATGTTTCCACCAGGTGGGGCTATAGGATTATAACCAGGTTGACCAGGTTGGTAGGGTTGGGGTGGGACAGAGCCTGGTGGATATTGAGGGCCTCCTCCTGGAGCTGGTAGTTGACCATAGCCAGGAGGATACTGGTTTCCTAGTCAAACAAAGGAGATGGGGTTCACTTAATAACTGCTGATCATTTAAATCCAAATAAAGAAAGTCTGACAATGATGTGGTATCTAATAGTTTACCTGGATTATTCCCATACATTTCAAACGTTCCAACACAAACCCTGAAATCAAAAGAGGCCAGTTAAATGCACACAAATCTACTGTTAACATAAGAAATTCATTTTCAGTACCCTGCAGGAATAAATAACGGTTAAAACTGTACGGTGCACTGTGTAGAGAGGGAAGAGAAGCTCTGCAGATAAACAGGACGTTAGCTGGATGTAGTCAAACAGGTAGTGCAGGTCACAAGCGAGTGGAAAAGGACAATTCGTGACAAATATATCACAGAGGCCTATCTCACACGACTGTAACGACAAAACCTCCACCCATCAGGTTCTAAACACATGATCACTAAACATGGCAACACTCTTAACAAGGGAAACACACAAAGCCTGATGAGTCTGTCAGTACACACACACACACACACACACAGTAATCTGGTGTTTGATTGCACATGCTGTCTCTTCTCCTAAACCCCTGAGCTGAACCTCTAACCCTAAACACAGCTCGATGAAGAGAGGACACACTCTCAGGTATCAGTGCGCACTTACCGTGTGGCGCTCAGACGACGCAGCAGTCAGCTGACTGTGCTTTTATAAGAGGCCACACCTGAGCCAGGGCTCATCATCATCAGAGGGAGGGCCTCACCTCCACATCCCACCAACTGTTTCTTTCTTCTTTCTTGAGGTGCACAGACGTACGCTTGTATTTTGACGTTTTAGCGCCACCTTTAAAAAAAAGAAGCTAAATAACATCCTGACATTAAAGTGGGGATTATTTAAGAATAACAGCCGAATATTCGGAGGATGGAGAGTTGAGTCGGAATAAAGAAAATAAACCTGCATCAATTTTAATAGAGTTTTGTAACCTTCTCTCCTTCTCTTTCTCATTCAGCAGACTGAGACTGTTCACTTTTTTTATTTTACCACACATTGTGTGAAGATCTCTGTGCGCAGACCATCTGTCAGCTGTCATTTCAGTGTCGGGTCCATCAGTCCTGCTCAGTTCTAGTTTTCCTGAGGTCCTTTGTTCTGCTCCATCCACGTCACTGCTTCGCCTCCACCACCTCTACTCATTTCTAAACTTCACCTCGGGATATTCCTCTATTCTAACCCTAACCCATCGTGTTGTGTAGCAGTGTCAGGACCGGACGGATCCAATGCTTCTTTCCTCTCAATCCAACTCACCGTTGTCCTGTCATATCCCAAACTGTCGTGCAACAGCGTTTCCCCTGAGAACTATTTCAAGAAGTTAGTACTAGGTCTGAGTCTAAGTCTGATCCTGTAGGACTGTGCACGCTTACCGTGTCACAGCCTGGAGTCACGAACACGTCATTTAGTGAGTAGCCGTGCGTAAAGGTGTCAGCAGTTACTGTTACTTTTACTCCACTGCATTTCAAAGGGAAATATATTTGCATTTTACAGATGTACATTCAACTAAAAATATAATGAACTAACCAATTATGCTGTTTAATGATGGATAAAGTGGTTAAAATCAGATCCATGTTTCCATGTAGCAACTTACACCTGTTTCCTTTGTAATAAAATGTGTTTATTACCTTTTTCTCTTCCCATTTTCACCTTTAAACGTTTGTGGAAACGAATCTGGTCCAAACTTGTACGTGTATTTTGTCAACAGCATCACATTCAACACTATTTATATTTTATTTCTTCTTAGTGGACTACTTGTAATTATACAAATATAAATTAATTATGTAATTATTACTTGTATTAGAAGTAAATTGTAGAGCATGTAGTTGTGAGTATTTTTTTTAGGTTAATACTTGCAGTTTTACCAGCATACTGAGTTTGTGTACTTGTACCAGCTCTGGTAGAAGATAATATATACATTTAAAATTAGAAACTGACTGTGTCATCTGACTAAAGCCTCCATCAGTTTGTTCCTCTCCTCCCACCTGTACACCATGTGCACTGCGTTTGGCACCAACACATGAAGAATTTCAATGTGTGGACACATCAGGCTGCTGCATGCACTCATCGTCATGCAGGCTTCTGTTTCTTTCACCAGGATGACTTTTCCAAGTTATTTAGTCAAATAACAACAGCGAAGCTGATTCAGAGGAGGTTTTAACATAATATTTAATATTTACATAGCTCTATTGTAAGATTAGCCTCGCCTGGCCTCTCAATGGCACCGCCTTTAAAATCTAACCAAGCAAGTTGAGTTTGCTGCAGTGTCGGACTTTAGAGATAACAACCTGAAATGTTCCACCAGGGAGATGATAGTATGTGTCTGTGTAGAGAGAATTCACCCAATTTGTTTTCACCTGGACATTTATTACATTAGAATTGAATAATCATTAAAATGCATTTGAGTTGCAAAGCATGTTTTAATATCACACATGAGCATAACCAAATTAAGCAAAGGAAAATAAATAGATTGTTGTATGAGACAATCACAGCTTCCAGTTGACACTTTGTTTTTATCCAAAATCTATATCTAGTCAGAGCCACTGCTGCAGGAGCTGCTGGAAGACTGCAGGAGGGATGGACACAAGAGACACAGGTTATTTAGTTACTTATAGTAAATCCTCCAGAGACAACCAACACGCTGATTTGGATTATTAGTTTCTGCATAAAATAAGGTCATCGGTTGAGTCTTACCTTGCTTTTCCTTTTTGTGTCACTAGTGCTTGTGCTTGTCCTTCTCCCCGTGTCCATGTTTATGGCCATGTCCATGTTCATGCCCATGCTCATGCCCATGGTGTTCTGGGCCATGCCCGTGACCATGGTGTTCATGTCCATGTCCATGTTCATGCCCATGTCCATGTTCTTTCCCATGTCCATGTTCTTTCCCATGTCCATGCTCATGCTCATGGCCATGGCATTCGCCTTCATGAGAGCAGTGTTCTCCTGCAATGAATTAATGTTTTGCAAAAGCGAATGAAAAATATGTAGTACACATTCAATACATTTGGAAGTAAGAGTTGAAGAGGAACCCAAAGCAACAGCACTTACCTTTTTTGTGCTTAAACATTTTGAAACTCAAACCCTAAAATTGAAGAAAATGCAAATTTCAATAACAGAAATATGAAAATATGACATGAATCCACATAGATCTGTGTCCTACACTGTCTTTTCAAATGCGATATAAACTGAGAGAATGTATTAAAATGTGAAAGGCTGATCAGTAGAGCAGAACGTAAGTTATTCAGATTATAAATAGAGTTTTAAAGGTGAACTTACTGTGTGCTGGAGAGCAGATCCACAGATGCAGCCGTCTCCTGCAGCTCCCTTTTATGGGCAGCCACACCTCAACGTGTAGCAGGTGATCAGGGGGAAGTGCCTGAACACCAAGATGAAAATTGTTGCTGTGAGGGTTTAACTCGTATAATAGAGTGCATGTATGTGTAGCCAGAATACTGCATTCAAATTTAATATCATCTGCTGCATGTTAGTCCACCACAGACAGACAGGGATCATGCAGACCTAGGTTGAATGTCAAATAAAAAAAAAATTTCTATATGCAGCATATTCAACGAACCTGTCTGACATGTTTTTTAATCAAAACAAACAAGTATGGTGTTGTCAGAAAACCAAATCTGTATTTTCTTTTCTGGCCCTGCACTGATCAGAGTAGGAAATAACTTCTAGTCTCTGAGTGTCACATGTTTGGTCTTACTTATAAGAATAGAAGTAAGAGCTACTTATCAACATACTGTATCCCCACAAACATGTTGAGAGGTTCAAAGGTGTGATGACTGGACAGGATCTACCAGGAAATGTTGTTCAGGCAGTGACATGCACAGATTGTGTGGAAGGAGAGATGCTTTGTTCACACTTGACAAGACCTGAATAGTTTGTGTGAAGGAATTTGTACAAGATACTACTGCTTCATCAACAAGGAGAAGACATACAGAGACACCACGGTCACAGTTGAGTTATCAACCGCACACTTGAACACTTTAGTTTCGGATGTAAACTGTGAGACTCTAGTCCAGTAGCCCACATGCACACACAACTCTAGGACCCTAAGTAAGAGTGGTAAAAAAAAAAAAAAAAAAAAAAACCCTATGTACCCTGGACATACAGCTCTTTTACACCAAGCAGCCAGAACATTAACACCACCTGGTGGTTTTTATGTTGTGGGGAAGAGGGGTCAGTATAGCACTCATACACATTAATACACAGCAAGCTGCAGTGTGCTGTTCTGTACCTGAACACAGGTAAATTTACAAATCAAGAACACCAGACTATTCATACTGTAACAGCTTACAGTGCCCACAGACACTGCACATTGTAAATATTCAAGGGATAAGGCTTCCTTAAAGTTTGAGACTTGATTTGTTCTTTCAGCCATCGTGTCAAGTATTTATGTTTAGTGTCTCAGGCAAAGGTTTTATTTGTCTTTTTTGTAATTTAATTTAAACTTCCCTTTGCCTTTTTTAAATCAGTTGGTTAAAAGCACAATAAGAAGTTGCTGTATATATTTTCAAGTAGGAAGAAAATATTAACTTCGGTTGTAGGGAGAATTCTCCATACACTCCATGTCCTTCAACCTGCAAATATGAACCATAAAATGGCTGAAGAGAATTTGAAACTACTTGTTCGACACTATACTTCATCCAGGGCAGATACGGTGACAATTTCAGGGAGGGGAATAAAACCAGTTTTCTTATCAGCATCTGGTCACGCTTAAGACTCTGAACAAATACAAGTTGAACCAGTTACACTTTCTTGTGTGCGATCTAGAAGACTCAGCCATGCTTCTTCAGGTTAACTGTTCCTGCAACTAATTAAATGTTAATCTAACGAATGATCCCCAGTCTTTTGTGTGATGAACAGTGTGTGTGCATGTCTGTGTGTGTGTGTGTGTGTTCGTGCAGTTCTTTTATTTTACGAAGTAGTATATATGCTTTATTTTAGAAAGTGATATAAAGCAAACTAAAAGGAGCCTTTTGTAGTATTACCACAGAGAAAAACATCTTTATTCTAAATGAAATGGTTGGAGAACGCACATCATTGTTTTATACATTCACAGAGTACATTATAAGAGTAATTATAACCTGTGTGTAAGGAGTAGCTCTGGATGATGAGTGATGCTGGAATGTGGATAGAAAGACATTCCAGGAAAGAAATGTGTTTTCTTTTATATATATGATTCACGCTGCTGGTATATATATGGTGTAAAACCCAACACACAGAAGTTATAGACTCATTACTCCACCAACACAGTTCCCACTGACTAAAAGAGCGAGGCTGGTTTTTCTGCTGAACACATTTTGTGTTGTCACTCTGATACGTAGGCTGATGACCATTCAAAACGTCTTCATAGCTTAACCTTCCCAGCTAGTGGGCTGCTGGGGTAAAGTCTTGAGAAGCGACCAAGGGTCCAGACTGGGAAGACGTTTCTGTAGGAGGTGTAGCTGATAGCACAGCTCTTGTTGAACACGCCTGCAATATTCTCCTGGTGTGGAGGAAGCACAGCAAGTCAGACATCAAAGCTCACATAATAGCTCATATTTTATAAGTTGCATTAGGGCACAGAAAGTTACACTGGAACACTAACACTCAACACTTGAATGCTTCTTGGATTGACTTTTGCTTTGATTACAGCATGTATTCACTGTGGCAGAATTTTAATAAGCTTATTCAATGTCATCCCATTAATTTCAGCTGACCTCATCGTGTTGCCAGCTGAAACATATTAATCACTGCTGTTATTGCTCTCACCTACAGTATTTGCTTAGTGAAATACAGGTGGTGACTTGTTTGGCCTGGCAGTGTATAACAACATGTAAATCATAAAACAGGTGCAAAGGCAAAATCAGAGTCACCTGTGGCCAGTCTCCATTGGGCATCTGCTTGTCAATTAGAAGTTGAACTCCTCTCTCGATGGCCTGTGTGTCAGGATGCCTGGTCATGCACAAAACATTTGACTAAGTTTGAATAAATCATTCATTTCCATTCAGTTCAGTTCCATCTACTTTGATTAAATAGTCAGGTGAATAAAACGTACACATACATGGTTGCAGCTCGACAGAATATAAATACATAATACAAATGCATGGAACGTGACTTAAGTGAGCTGGAGTCAGTCAATACAAACTTTACTGCAGCAGTTCAAAACCAAAACCTGAAGCTGTCACATCAGGTCTGATCCCACTGTGATCCAGCAGAAACACCATGTCTCTGAGTTGAGGGCTATCTTACCTGACGGCCATGAGGCCTAACAGAGCCCAGCAGGTGTTGTGGATCTGAGCGCTGCTGCTCTGGATGTAGCACCGCTGCTCGCACGACTCAAAGTCCTCCCCCCAGCCTCCGTCTGGCATCTGTCGACCCAGCAGAAACTGACAGGCTTTCTGCACCTCTGCACACACTTCCCTGGTAACAGAGGACCCAATGTTACACTTTATTACATACTGTGGTTTAGGAGTTAATGGGCTACAACTGTGTTGCTCGGAAAACCACTTCAGAGATCATTAGTTTGGGATCATTGCTTGGAGATCTTACTCATCCTTGTAGACGTGACCCATACAAGCAAAGGCTTCAAGGCCAAACCATGTTCCATATGTGAAGCACACTCCCCAGGACCTGAGCAAAAGCACAACAGGTTGAGTATGACCTGAGATTATGTAGAGTATCAGAAACAAACAAACAAACAAACAAAAAAATCACGTGTAGGCTCACCCTTCCCAGGATCCATCAGGCCTCTGCACCTTCTTGCAGTACTCCAGTCCTTCTCTCAGAGTGGACCTGAAGAAGAAACACTGAACGGTTTTACAGCCTTTACCACTGTCCTCCAGTCGCCTCTTTAACTTCAACAAGAGCTGAGCAATTATTTAGCAAGGAATTGTTTAGTTGTCGATTGTTTATCATTTTCAGTCAAGAGTCTTCATTCAACAACAATATAGTAGCAAATGTAAATGTTTTTCATAGATCCAGAAATAGGTTTAAGTCACACATTTCATCATTCATTCTATCAGGCATTTCTGTGTAATTCAGGAACTGAGATGAGGGCACTGTATATTTAGTGTAGCGTACCTTATCTCCTTAGCACGGTGTTCAGGGTAGACCTTCTGAAAGTGCCTCAGAGCCTGCATTGCTGCTGAGGTACACTCCACATATGTATAGTCTATCATGATGTCACCTGTTTGTATGTGTGTGTGTGTGTGTGTGTGTGAGAGAAAGAACAAACATCACATACTGCATCATCTCTGACTCTTTTTCCTCCAATATTAAAGAGGTCATAATATTGCAACACATCCAGAGTCCAATGAAAAAGGTTTTCCAGTAACTGAGTGCTGAAAGTATATGAACAAATATCACGTTTATATTTTGGCACCTTGTGTCCCTTTTTATCTTTGAATTTACTGCAACAGTACCGATGAATTCAATGCCGTTACATCAGCCTGTTACCATCTGAGTGAATATATGTATATATTGAATTTGTTCTGAACAGTAACAGCAATAAATCAATGACGTGATGTTTTATTAAGGTTGTAACTAATACTGATGAGAACAAAGCCAAGATGTGCACGGTCTCATGCCATGGTTCCATCTTCCAGAACCCCCAGATGCCTGGCAACATACTGCCATCCCACCTCCTCCTGGATATTCTGAGTGACTAAATTAAATATGATATCCAACATGCCAGAAATCGGATATTTCCTGTTCTTGTCATAAAGAAGACCTATCACCTGTCTTTGTGTGAAGGTTTTATGCCAAGAAGAAAGCTACATGGTGTCTTTAGAAGGCATGGTGTGACCTTTTTGTTAGCATCAGCTCTGTGTGCTGTGTGTGAGACCTTCAGGAACAGTACAGAGTGTAGAACTTCTGTGTTCCAGTAGTGTTCAAAGTCCAGTAGTATACACTTGTCTGATGCCACCCTGCTAACTGACTCAACACCTCCCTGAAATGCCTTTCTCCAGGTTGGGATCTCCACTGTTGAAATCTTATTACATTACTAATGTAACAAAACTCATTTTTACATTTCTCAGTTAGCACATGTGGAATCTTGATTTTATTAAAAGTTAGCAAGTTGTATATTTTACAAACAATAAAACTAAATCTTTTAGTGAACATAACTGAATGGCTCTTTACTCAACAGACTCACCAAACACCTCAGAGGGGTTCAGTAGCTCCAGGAGTCGCCCACCTCTCTTAGTTTCATACGTTGCAAATCCACCGTCTGAATTTTTCATGCTCAGAAGCTACGAGGAGACAACACACACACGGTGAAAAAGCTAAACTGCTGCAAACAGGACTAAACATTAACAGTAACATTAGTGTAGATGAGGGGATATGTGGTTTCACTTTGTGTATGGATTACACTAAAGAAATCTAAGATATTAATGAGCTTCAGAGGCACTGATGGATGGATTTTGGTTGTTTCTCCCTGTTTCCATCTTTAGGCTAACTTACATATCAGACTTACTTAATGACAGTGACTGTGGTGAAAAGGAAGTGGACAATTCAGATGTGTATGAAATGCAAATCAATAAACTGTTTATTTTTTGTCTACAGACTCACCACGTTGACAGCATTGTATAGTTGCTCAGTGGTGACAGGCTGGCTGATATAAGGACACTGCTCCTGCAGCAGCATCACTGATTTCAGGCCCTCTGCTGTACAGTCAGCTACAATCCAACCACAGTCACGGGTGCTGAAGGGGAAGCCTCCCTAAAAAACGAACCAAACAGGATAGTGATTGTGTATTTGTGTGTGTGTGTGTATATATATATATATATATATATATATATATATATATATATATATATATATATATATATATATATATATATATATATATATATATATATATATATATATATATATATATATATATATATATATATATATTTATATATAAAAATCCATGGGGCACTTCTTCCTCTCTATAATTAAAGCATAAAGTCTTTTGTTTCAGAATAATTGAAGGGGTCATATGAGTTTTACCTTGTTCATTTGTCTGTAGTACTTCTGGTAGTCAGGAGGATTCTCAGGTATCTTTGACAGAGGTCACACAAGAATCACTTACATAAAAACAGTGAATATCCCTGAAATGACTCAATGTATATAAAAAGTGAAAAGTGGAAGCATAAATTACTTTCTGTGTGTAGATTATAAAGAGACATTGTATTATTTTATGAGGTGGGATGGTTTTCATCAGTGGGAGAAATGCATGCTTGTCGTACCTGAGTGATTCTGAGGAAGTGATGGGCATCTTGGAGGCACTTGGTCAGTGTGAGGTTATTGTGGGCGCCTGCCTGAAATAATCCAACAAACATCTTACTGTAACCAGCTACAAGATGCTTTTCACAGAGGGTTCAGTGCCAATAACAATTCTGAAAAAGCACTTTTTAAAGCATTTAGTATCATTTGGATAATGGATTTGAAGGTAGAGTTTGACACAGTTGATAAGAACACAATATAAAGAATTAAAAAAAAAAATTGTTGTCTGATCTTCTACATTTGGGCTAAATGTCACACTAAAAGTACAGCAGTTTCCCCGGAGTTTCCAGGGTCATATTACCTCAAGGTAAGCCTGCACAGCAAAGCAAGTGTCCCACAGCTGAGATCCATTGGTCCCCTGTTGGGAACAAAAAGTGTTCAAGCATGAAAATGAATAAAAAAAGTAGAGTAAGTTAAATTCAAATACACTGAGAGCTCACATACAGTATAATACACTGCTCAAAAAAGAGTAGAAAACACTTAACACTTCCTTGATCTCGATAAATGAAATATTTCAGTTGAAAATCTTTATTCATTACATAGTGGAATGTGTTGAGAACAAAATAACATAAGAATAATCAATAGAAATCCAAATCATTATCCCAGGGAGGTCTGGATTACAAATCACACTCAAAATAAAAGTGGAAAAGTCAGATCACAGGCTGATCCAACTTCTGTGGAAACTCTTCAAGACCATTTAAATTGACACTCAGTATTGCGTGTGGCCTCCACGTGCCAGTATTCACCCCCTACAATGTCTGGGCATGCTCCTGATGAGAAACGGGCAGGCCAGTCCATAGCATTAATGCCTTCATCATGCAGGAACTGCTGACACACTCACACAGCATTGTCATGCATCAGATGGAACCCAGGGCCCACTGCACCAGCATATGGTCTTACAATGGGTCTGAGGATCTCATCCTGGTACCTAACACCTAATGTGGATGAGCTGCACTACATGAGCAACTTCTGTGGGTTGCAGACATTGCCTCATGCTACCTCTAGTGGTGGAAAGGTTAAAAGTGACTAAAAACCAGCTAGAAAGGATGAGGACATTCCTTTATAGGGGTTGTCTTGCTAATTGCCTCTAATTTCCAAATGTTGTTTGTTCCATTTGTACAACAGCAGGTTAAATTAAATTACTGACAGGTTGATAATACACAAGTGGGATGGACTTGGACTTACATTGGAATGATTATGTCTTTTTTTGAGCAGTGTATATTCGGTGTGTATCAAGTACACACCGAATAGCAAAGAACAGCAGTTAAGATTGTTCATCAGTGGGAGAGATGTATCCTTCTCTGCACTTTGACCTGCTCCTTTCTGAAAAAACCTTTAAAACTTTGGAATCATAAGCTTCACAACTACTGCTACATACAATATGAACACGTGGACACACTTTCACTTAAAGTACAGTTTACAGTAAAAAGGACAAAACAGCTGATTCTCACCTGCATTTTCATGCCATCCAGTCCCAGCCTGGAACACAAGGAGCTTATTGTTAGTCTATCTGTTGTGTGCTTGCTGCATCTCTGTTTAGAGATGTATCACTGCTAAATATTGCAATATCGAAGACAAGTGCATGTGCAGCTAATGAAGCAGTGAAGGTTTTGAACTGTGTTTTGTCATAAGTTGGAGGAGACTAGTAGACAGACCAGAGGTAGTCTGGGATCCTGGACACATGCTCCTGAAAGGCTGGTGAAGAAGGGCCATCTACATACCAGCGAACAAGCATATTGATAGTCTTGGAGATCTAAAGAGAAAGACCAACATTTCATGTGTTTCTATTGGTTCATTTGGAGACAATGCAATTTGAAATAGGTTCATTTAAAAATCTATTGAAATAGGTTGAGTAAGAACACTTTCTGTGTTATTCTGTGTTACTTTTGTGTTATTACCGGTCCAATGCTGATACATTTGGTGAAGCGGTCATCAGCCTGGATGTGCTCATAGAGCTCTTTGACTGCCCTGTTTCTCAGTGCAGTGCTGTGATGGGCTTCGTACACATTTAACATCACTGTAGAGCAACAGAAGGACAGTCACATGGTTAGGGGAGTAAATTACAGGCAGGGAAATTCTAATCAAAAACACTTCCTCTTATTGTTACAGTACAAAGTCATATTTTGTATGCAAACTTACTCCTAAGTTCACTTTTTACTTTTAAAATGTGAAACTATGACTTGAACACAGCCAACTTCAAATGTAAAAAATATCTGTGTAACTTTCTTTGTGAGTCAGATGGTTTTGCTTCCAATTAACATTTCTTGTATATCCTTGTTACATGCTGCTGCATTCACAGTGTAGGAGATGATGCATAATCATGGTGTTGAGATCTTACTGTAAGCGACAGTCAGCAGCGTGCTGTGTGGTGTGTACATGTCACATGCTGCCACATTGTTCCTCTGAGCAGGCCAGTTAATGGTGGCATAGTCCTGAACATAAAGCTCCTAGAAAACAAGGAGTAGGAGAGACGTTGATATTAAAATGCATATAGAAGAAGTGACTGAGAATGTAAAAAAGAAAAAAACTCCCTATGCTTATTTAAGAGGTGGACCACAGAAAAGGCAAATTCCAATCCTGGAAACCCCAACACTGTGACACACCACTATAACTGGTGGTGGTAATAGACAGGGCTCAGAATGCTGTTAATGGTCCACAGTTCACTGAGGAGCCGCAGGTCAGAATCACCCGTGCTAACCTCTGTCCACCACAACATCACAACTATCAGGTGCATTTAATATTACGGCTCATCAGTGTATACAGATGAGAAAGTGAAGGTAAAACAGCAAGAATGTAGGTCAAGGGCTGTTGGAGTGGGTGCTGTTGTGCCTCATGCTGGTGCCAGCATGAAAACTAAATGTTGTAGCTTTAAATATAGTTAACCTGTAACTCAACCACATCTGAAATGGTCCCTGTACTGTAGTACTAACCCTTTTCTGGAAAAGAAAGAGACAAATTCTTCTCAATTAAAATAGGCTTCCCTGCATCAATGGCTGTGAGCTTGTGTCTGTTTTCATACATAATTTGTGACACTGGGCTATGAAATACTGACAAATAACTGACATCTAGCTATGTACTATGGTGCCCCCTTGTGTGACAGTGTGGGTTTAGCACCTGTCTGAGGCTGAGGATCAGGGAGTCTTCCTCAGCTGCCAGTCTCACAGCGTAGCAGTAGCTCATGGGCAGGTAGACCTGGCGGCAGTGGCACCACAGGGTAGAGGGGTGAGCTGGCATCCAAGCTGGGAACAGCCTGGAGCAAAAATACAACAAACACCAGCATTCTTAGTTCATGGCAGCTTTGAAATGTACTGCTGAGGACGTGATATCTGGTCTTTGTCATCACAACGCAGTGATAACATTTCCACGTCTGGTTGCAGCAACACAGTAGAAACACAGTAGCTTTTTATTGTCAGAATCCCCTAATGTTTGTTATGGTGCAACATGGTCATGTTTTCTCTAATCTCAGGTGATACCCTGAAGCTTGACTGACAGGTACAAAGGAATATAATGAGGTGTCTAAACATCCAACTTACCACATCTCTGGCAGAAGCGTGTTCATTCCCTCCCAACTGTAGACATTTAAAATGGCCAACCAGAATTTACCCCATGAAGGAATCCCCACTGCACCACCTGAGTATAACATAATATTAATAATATAAAGCACAGATAGCTCTGATATACAGAAAAGTACAAGGAAGCCTGACACAGTTATTACTATGAGCACAGACTCACATTAGAAACATTCTTACTACACACAGAAAGTACCATTCTCCATTTTAATAATCAGTTTTTCCTATTTGGTGGTTTTGGGATGGATGCAGGTTACTATATTATCTCTATGTGGCTGCCTGCAGCTTTGATAATAACTTGTGGAGTGTTCAACTTGATCCTTCCAACCTTTGCTGTGCAGGTTATTTCTGGCTCGAACCATGTCTGGATCATCAGGCTCTACTCCCAGGATCCTTAATGAGGTGTAACTCAGTGCTGTGCCGAACACAGTGGACTTATCTTCAACATGTCTGCAAAAAAACCAAAAGACACATATTTCAGATGCTTTGACAATGTGTTAGTTTCCTCTTGTTTAATTAATTTGTAATACTGAGGAACAATGGAGCACTCTAGCAGCTCAGTGAAAGCTATATCATCATTGCAACGTATAACGTTTAAGTATAAACACTGGTCGTGTAATAGTTTAATTTGTGGAATAAGAAGACAAAATTATGCTTCTACAGCTATAAAAAGTATGGAAATGTCAACTTTCATGTACCTTACTCTGAAATACTACAAACCTGAAATCAGTACAGTAGACACACACTGTATTATTGATGCACATGTGAAAATCAAAAGTCTGTTGACTTACAGACCCCAGCCTCCATCTGGCAGTTGAACAGAGCGCAGGTATCTCACCATCTCCTTCTTCCAGGGGTCGGGCAGAGGGATCTTGGCCACGTGACATGTGATCAGGAGACCTGGAGTAAAGGCACACACACACACACACACACACACACACAACACAACACAACACACACACACACACACACACACACACACACACACACACACACACACAAACACAAACACACGCACAACTTTTTGTCAGCGTTTAGTAACTAATTTACCAAACAGATGTAAACTACAGTTGAAGATACTAGAGACTAAAGGTGACTGTAAAAATCCTGTCACCTTTAGCATAGTGCCAAATACTAATGACTTTAAACTAAACTTAGCATTTATGTGGAAAGTTAAAACACATAAACCTTTCAGGTAGAACAGAAAGAGCATGGGGAGGAGGATTTGTCTTACCTGGTAGCAGGAACAAAGGTCCCCCATAATCCCCTGCCCAGTGACCATCCTCGGCCTGAAGGTGGCTGTAGAAGTGCATCCCTTTCAGAGCAGCATCCACAGCTGTGAGGGCAGCTGGGGAACCAGACACAAACTTGCTCTATGGGTTGAATAAACCATACAAATGTACATTTACGTCTGTCCACATTAGTTTCCAATAATACAAACAACTAAGAGTTACATTCGAATCCATTTCACTCTAATTTATTATTTTATTCTAATGTGTATATTTTACTATATGTTACTGTAACTAGATCACAGTAAATTAAACAGTTTATCTTCTTTAGGCCTGCATTGGAAATATTTCACAATATATTTTAGTTAGTTTAGGATCTACTGTGTTAGTTGTGTCTGTTTTCTCCAGTTGTTCAAAATGAATGATTAAAAAGAAGTTATCCCATAGCACACAGAATAACTAAAAGACATATAATATGTACAAACAACAAATAACATACTGTGCATTTGGTTACCTTTGTAGCAGATAATAAAAGCTGATCCTAACTAGTGATTGAGTTACAATACAATCTGTCTTTTTAACCACAACCTTTGTTTAAAATTTGACACAAAAGAACACATGAGAACCTACTTTTGATATTGCAAATATAAAACAGAGAGAGAAATAAGCAGGAATACTCACCGTATCCAAGCCCAGTGAGTGGGCTTCCAGCATGGTCTGCTCTCTGTCTGGGGTTTCCCGATCGTCCACATAGTGCCAGGTCTGCCTGCCCTCAACATTAGTGAGCCTCCAGCGGCTCAGGTCTGTGGCTGGTTCTGTCTTGTATGGACCCCCTCGCCTTCGCAAGTGCCTGACAAGCATTTTCATAATGTAATGTTTCTTTTTTTTTCCACTAAATAAATAAATAAAACGTAATGTTCTTTCCCAATTGAGGTCCTGCCTGCAAAATTAACACATTCTATACTAAACACAGGATACTATAAAGTCTTCCATAATGGGTGTATTTCCTCAGCTAGTCAACAGTGAAGCAATAATTCTGCAGGTAATACTGCTATTGCTTACGGGTCTATGTGCAAAGGTTTGACACACTTTTCTGTGTGTGAGTATAAAGTACTGAAGGCGTAATCCCTGTAAAGGCAGTGTTTTTTACCTGTCAAATTATAGAGCTGCACCATTTTCTTGGTAAAGAAAAATTTTGAACAAATGTTATGAACAAAATTCATCAACATTTCTCACAATTTACAGAGCAGTAGCAAAATAACTGGTTCTAGCAAATGTGCATTATCTTGCAAGCTAAATAAAAATTCAGTGCAAGTCCTTCAATAAGCCTATAAATCAGTTTATGGACTTTGTTAGTGGAGCTAATTAATTTTATTTTTTTATTATGAATTGCACAATATGCCTGGTCAGAGAGGAGACCTTGTAATATTTAACTCCCCCTTTCCACAAACATCTGCTGGATGTTTATTTGTTGACTAATGAAGCGGCTCTAAGTTACTGGTGGAACAAAATACTTTAAAATGCACTTTTCTATCAGGGGGGAAATTATTCATTATGGTTGCCCGATTGTTAAGCCCATGAAAAGGTGCTCCCTCTAAAAGTACTTATTATGGGGCCGTCTATGTTCTATTTCTCAGTTTAATTTGAACATTATTACTGTATGTAATTCAGTTCATGCTGCCTCACTGTCTGACTCAAACATCGTTCAACACCAACTCTAAGTTACAACTTTACTAACGTTGGTCTGTTTCCATCGATGCAAACTTTTACTGAAACTTAACATACGTCTCTAGTCCCATCATTATTTCGGATGAGAAGTGGTGTAGGAAGCAGTTTTGAACGACATTAAATGATCTGTTAAATAAATGAATAATACTCACGTTCCCTCCGTCATCGCGGTGTTTGACAGGTAAGAAGTTGAACCGTGCGCTGGAACCTGTGAATTCATTTCTTTGCTGTGGCTCAGGATCCTCTGATCCATCTGCTGTTTTCATGGGAATTGTAGTGCTTTGAAAAAACTAAAGTGCATCGGTGAATACAATTCAGACTACATTTCCCAGAGGACCTGGCGGCGCCGGCAGATGTGTTTTCGACATGGAGAGACATGAGCAGAGACCGACCTGTCCAATCACAAACCAACTGGGCGGAGAAATGGGCGGGTTTGTAAAGAGCTTCTCCAATCAGATCACTCCTACGATACACACTACACATGTGCTCATTTTGACTACGAGGACCTGCCGCCTATCAATCGATCAATAACAACTAGACAGGGATGTAACATGAAAAATAAAACCTTTATTCAATATCTGGCGTTTAAGACAATTTCATCACTCAACAGTACAAAAACTGGTTCAAACCACAACAGAAGCCATTTAATTATACAAATACAATCTGAGTGATTCTATATTTAAAAGAAACAGGAAAAGGAGCTTTTCTAGAGGTCATAACACTTTGAAAATCAGCATCTCATAACGTTTCAGGAAAAAAAATATTTTTATTGACAAACACACATTGTGAACTAAAAACAAATATATAGGACACATGGTTCTAATCGGTAAATTTGACCTCAAAAGACTTAAAAATGAGAAATTCACCACAGAGAAAATCCCACTTTGCCACATTCTCAGCTTGATCTCAGCATTTCCCCTTAATGCAAAATGCTTGTTTGTCCTTGGTTTTTAAAGTTTTGCACACAACTATTTGTTACAATATTTTTGTAGGAAATGTTTTTCAGTCATCTACAATGCTCAGCAGACCACTCAGCTTCAGACTGCAGGCAAGTTCTTCCTCTTGGCTTGCTAAAATCTGTTGCTTGAGTTCTTTTAGTCGCCATTCCATAGATACAGGGGTGGTTTTAGGCCAGGTGTCCTTCTCTGACTGATGATCAGGCTGCAAATTTAAAACAAGTGTTCAAAATGTGTAATTTCTGTGATTTCTGTGCAACATTTAAAGGATCCTTAGAGACACAGAATACTCGATTTGACTAGTCCCTCATGTATAGATCCAAAACAAACTAGTTTTATGTTCGCCTTAAGCCTGCTTGAAAAAGGACCTAGACTTATGGAAGGAGTACAGATACCATACCTGTGCAGGGGAGGCATCTCTAGTCTTGGCTGTCGTGCTATGCCTTACAGCTGTGGGCATGCACAGCAGGGTGGAGGATGGAATGAAGAGAGGTGTGGATGAATGGTCCCAAGGGTCATCATCCAGCCAACGCTGGAGCTGCTCTGTGCTCCTGTAGAGAAGTAAAGTACTGTGTGTTAATCATGAAACACACGTGAAGGTAAATAAGAAGTGCACTGGAAATGAAACCATGCAAGCTGCAAACTAATTTTACCAATGCAGCACCCAATAATCTTACAGCAAATTCTGTTTTTTTTCCTTTTTAAACTTCCACTTTGCATGCTTTTCCACAAACTAGCACTGGCACTGATCTTTATATCATAAAGTATCAAAGCTTTTCCCTTTTGATATACATATAACTAACTGAAATGTCAAATCTCTATATTACCGCAGTGTGATTCCTATACCTTTTACTTTCGGCCTTCTCCTCCTCTAAGCTCTGGAGGAATTTGTGCGCAAGGAGTTCTTGTGCTGTGGGGGTGTGTGTGATATCCAGTAGAGCTGCAGAGGGCTCACGGGGCTCCACCAGACTGGGAAACAGCCTCTGTCTCAGAGAGAGACTAGTGGGCGTGGCACAAGTAGCTGCACTTGCCCTGAAGATGGAAGACAGAGAGAAGCGTTAGGAAAAGTTAAAAGGAACCAACATGAACCAGTAACTGCAAAGTTTTCGTAATGTGACTACTTGCGTTGAAAGCTACAGTATGTCAGTAGGGTCTCAAGCAAAGTTAAATGACAGGAAAGTAAAATACAAATGTAGCAGTAACTTTGCAGCAGGATTCAAGAGGAGTTCAATATACTGACTTTCTTCAAGGTGCCAATTTGCAGCCAGCTGGAACGGCAACGACACTTACCGTTCCTTCTCCTGCTGCTTCTCCCTGTGTGTTTGTCTGATGGCTTGGGCCCATTCCTCAGGTGGCTGGAAACCCTTCAGTGCCTCTGTGGGGAAGTACACCAGGATCTCTCCATCCTCTGTTACAGCATCTTTAACATCAACACCAACAAATAATTCCATATTGTTAAAGAAGTCATACACCATCAGGAGGCACATTAAAAATAATTTGATCTCTACATTAAGCTCGAAAAAGGTCTAACCTTCACACACAGGTGGCCCGGGTATCTGCCAGTCTTTCAGCTTGTGGTCTATGCAAATCACCAGCACATCGTCCCAAGGGATGTGACTATAGGCCGGATAAACACTCTCATCATTGCCCCAATTTCCTCTGGCTGACTTGGATCGGGGGCCACAGTTGCGGTGAGCCTTTAGCCTGACCCGTTCCAGAAGGTTCTCCAGCCGTGACATTAGGAGGGGCTGACTGCGACGTGAGACTGGAATCTGAGTAGCGTAGCGAAAGATGGAAGAGCAGAGCTCAGTCCATGTGTCTAGAGAGACACAATAAAAAAAAGGACAAAGAAGAAGGATGAATAATAAATGGATGATTGGCTTCTTTTTCACAAAGGAGGATATCACACAGGCACAGAACCATACATATGTAACTGTAAAAGCCTTCCTGCAAACAAATTAAATACTCAAGTTGTCTAAGTCACTGACCAGCAGGAGATAGTTGTTCCCATTGTGGCAGCTGCAGGCTGAGGATGGTTTTGTGTAGCCAGTCCAGGTGCTGAGCAGAATTCCAGCCCAGATGAGGAACAAAGTCACGGGTATCAGGCAGGTAGAACTCGCCCGGAGGCCATGAGAGTCTGCAGAGGTCCTGCGATGAGACTCTGTCAGCAATGTGAGCCAGGACAGAGTTGTACAGCTGGATGACGGGTTCAGGGTCTTGAGAAGGAAGATTTGCACTTGCCCGTTCTTGACGGAGGGAGTAAACTCTGGGGCTGAACTCACGACTCAAACTGGTCTCTACGAGTTGCACTAAAGTCTGGCAGGAGAGCGGGAAGGGTGGAGGAGCGCGGGCCAGCAGCCAACGCATGCCCTGGTTTAACTAGAGAGGCACAACATGATAAAAAGGACACTTAAACCATCACTCTGTAGCCAGAGATAACGTGAAAATCATGTTACAGACTAAAACCCACACGTTTCAGACAAAAAAAAAAGTTTCTGTGGAGTCAAGTCTGTGTGCATGTGTGTGAGTTGTACCTGTTTGGAACCCTGAAGGTCATTAGTGGTCTCTGGTATGAAGAAGAATGTATACTCAGATACCAGGCCTTCCTTCACCAGTGTGTGTAGCATCAGGGCTGAGGACACAGGACCATAAGATGAATAGTTCAGCTAGTATATTGTGCCCAGATAAATTTAACTACAACTCCCTGAATATATAACATGACTTCCATACCCTGCTTTTGATTTTTACTAGTCAGCAGAGTACACCAACCAGAAACCTGTTAATCTTATTTACCAAGTTTACAGTAATAAGTTACCTTCTTCAAGTTTCTGCGTATCAACAGCACCGCTGTCAGTTCCTGGCACCAGTATGACTAGAGGCAGGGGGCAGTGCCAGGCGCTGGCTTGTTGAAGCTGTTTGAGCTGGAGCAGGGCTGACAGCAGAGGTACATCCTGCTCGCCCTGCCCAGGTTCGATGATGGGCAGAGCGGGGAGCAACATAATCAGAGCTCCTGTTCCTTGAAGCTCACAGCTCTCCTCAATTTTGGACAGGCGGTCTTCAGTCAGCGGGCCTCGTGACGCCTGGGAGACGAGACTAACTTGTCAGAAAACCTCATATTATACAGTATCAAGACAAATTAAATACTTACATCTACCTACATAACAGAGGAAATATACCAATGTACATCATTAATGAGTTATTAATGTCGAGCAGATAAAGTGTTGGATAATCTTGGTGAGGAATACTAAAGGCTCAAGAAATTCACAGAAGAATTTTGGTCTCATTTCACACTTAAGTAACATTATTACAGGTAAACACAAGACTTCCTGTTGTCACCATTCACAACTGTAAATACTACATACCTTGATGGTTATGTGGACTTTGTGAGTGCGTTGTTCGTTCTCCTGCAGTGTGTTGATGACACAGAGTGTGTGCAGTGCTCCTTCAGGTTGTTCCTCACTGATCTCTGAAGCCTTGTCACCCCCGAGCTTCACCTCCAGCCAGTCTGAAAGGATCCTAATACAAAAGACAGGTGAGGAGATGTTTGCTCGTTGGCACTTCATGAACGGATCTAACTAAATGTCAAAGGTAAACAAACATCCCCCTGTCACAACTGCAGGCTCTTACCTGTCTGCCAGGCTGGCTACACTGTCATGGTTGCTGGGTAAGAGCAGAGCAGCTTTCCAGAAGATTCTGTCAGATGGGTTAGGAATGTTTTGCGTCACCAGTACCGGCAGGTCGAGCGGTGCCCACACAGTCTCACTGAGAGCAACATAAAAATGTGTTATAGTACTGCTTCATGGCATGGACACAGGCTAAATAAATATAGTGATCCACTCAAGGCTTACTCAAGCAGCTGCTGGAAGTAGTAGTGGACTCTCATCTGGTGGATTGCTTCTTGTCTCATTGTCAATAACCTAACGGATACCAGTCACGTGTTATTAGAAAAGCAAGATTAGTAACACTTAGTGCAAGGTTGATAAAGTTGTTGGACCAACCAATCATATGCTGTAATTTATATACGTTGACGTCTTCTAAATCAAACCTCACTGAAAACAAAACAACATACCTTGTGCTAGACAAGGCCAGAGTGCCAGCGTTGCCCAGGTTGACTACACCACGGGCCAGATCTGCTATAGAGGGCTGTGCAGGGGCGCTGGGAGCCAGAGCCTTGAGTTTGAAGCGTGGGTCAACACAACAAGGAGCTGCAGGGAAACCTCTCATCTGTCTCTTAAGCTGCCGACGAACTGCAACCACATCACGCCACCTGTTGGTACGGAGGATCAGACCCAAGAAGGAACAGATTATAAAACAGGTTATAAAAGGTCAAAATGATTAAGTGGGGTGTTGTGTTTTACATACTTTCACTGGCTTTGCACATTCTATTGGTCTCTCACCTTTTAATGTATTTGTGGATACGTTGCAACTCAGCATCAAGAATTCCTTCAACCAACGCAGCAATGTCGGCATTTAAAGTGTCCTCAACCAGACTGGAACAGACCTCCTCAGTGCATTTAGCCACACACTCTGCTTTCTCATTCACTGCCTGCCTGAAATGTGTATAATAAAAGAATATTAAAAAAATCTCATTTTTTAGAGCTGCAACTACAGATATGGCAACAGACCAAAAACTGTACATTGTAATCCAATTTACTTTGCTTATTAAAAACACATATAAAGACGTTGCTAGAGATCTTTTAAAAACAGACTCCAGACAAGATCAAGAGTTTTTTAAAGTCTTACTGGATTTCAGCTGTGGCGGTCTCCTTGATGGTCTCGTCTAAAACTGTGTGGACGATCTCAGTGAAGAGAGAGAAGCTGAACTGAGCCAGGAACGCCTCGTGCTCCTGCCTCCTCCTGGTACACACAGAAATTGAAATATGGGTCAGTTGTAACAAATCAGGTCACTTCAATAATGATGTTAATATTGCAGGACCCTGTGATGATTTGATGCTTTGGAAAATGCACATATTGATGCACATGCCGTGTGGTTATTACAAGCTGATTATTATTCTTTGGTAACTTCAATAAACAGATGAACAAAATATAGCTTAAAAATATTTAAAACTAAGTAACAAAGGTTACTTTAGTGTCATGTTAGTTTGGATTATGGTAGAAGATGAATGAAACTGAGTGTAATGAGAAAACACACTGCATTACAGTCAGTAGGCTGGTAATATCAGGCTGCTCCTAACTGTGAGTGGACCAACCTGGCTTCTTCAAGCTTGCGCCTCTCTTCAGCGACACGTTCCTTTTCCAGCTTGATCTCAGCAGAGGACACCTCCTGCATCATCTGTCCCAGCACCTCACTCACCAGTGACTCTACCTGCATGCTGCTCTCACTGCAGAAGCACAGATAATCTTAATAAAAAACTGTCTAGTGGTAGAGGCCTACACACTGCCATCTAATAATCTGATGATAACTGTAAAGATACTAAGATTTAATGTAAATGTGCACAAGAAAAACCAATAACAGAAAAGGCAGGATGGATCATTTGAACTTACGCGAGAGCTGTTGTGACATAGCTGCTACCAGAGTTGGCTACCTCTCTCACTGCTGCTTCAACCACCTCTTCGATCACAAAGTCTAGCTCGGCCATAATGTCCTACAGAGAGAGAGAAAGAGAATTTAAAAACAACAACCCGCAAGGTTACTGCCAGAAAAGCACAGTTAGTCCAGTGTTGAGTCAGTGAGCTGTGGTTAATTTGGTGTTGTATTTTTGGTTCGGATCTTATTTTCTCATTTCTCTTAATCGTTTGGTCTATATAAAGCCAGACTCTCTATATCACCTTATCTTGTAAATAAATTACTGCAGAAATGATGAGAAAATAATTCAACAATACGCTTAGTAAAATTATGAATTAATTTCCTAAGTGCAGATTTGAGACAGGTTCCCCACCTCATCACTGTACACCGGCTGCGGTTTGGGTGGAGGTGATGGCGGCTTCACAGGTTGAGGTTGAGATATCGGCTGGAAGAGCCGCTGGATGTCTGCTGGATGGGCCAAGCTTTGATGTACATCACTCAGCTCTCCTGTCTCGTCAATGACAATTGAGCCATATCGGGCTGGCATGGGACGTGGCAGCACCTCAACACTGGTAGGGGCCTTAAACTCCACCTTGGCAGCAACAGCTTAGAGATAAAAAAAAAAAAAAACAACCTTCAGCTGCTATTAATGAGACGGATTTGGTACATTCTTACATATATATGATGAGATGTATTTGTATCTAATAATTCATTTTAAGAGGGTTTCTACAGAACCCCTGTGTTTTATTCCTCATTAAAAAGTACCAGTGAATCAACCATCCAATAAACTGGGGTCAGACTGGTATTCAAGTTAGTTTAAAGGAGCAGCTGTGTTTAGAGATTTTAGTACTGTAAATGAAGAAGAATGTATTTTCCCGGGTTAGGTGGTGTATAATGGATCATACCTTGGCTTGAAGGAGGTTGAGTGTGAAGGCTTTCTCCGCAGTACTTGTTCTGGGAGTCAAAGCTGCAGATGGGGGTGTGCTGTGGAGGGGTAGGGAGGAGGCCTCCATTCACCACCTCTCCAATCAACACTGTTTTCTTTGCCAGGATGACCTCAGACTTCTTTTGCGACACTGGCAGCTCTGGCTCCTGATAGGCTATCCGACTCAACTCAACCATACTGTGAACATATGAATATATCATTTCTACTGAGAGTTTGTACAAAAAAGGCACAATGTCCCTTACTGAAGTGGGTTTATTTGAGTAGGTATATTTGATATCAGTTAGCTGTTTAGGCCGGTGTCTTAATAAGATATATACAGTGAGGGAAAAAATTATTTGAACCCCAGCTGATTTTGTAAGTTTGCCCACTAACAAAGAAATGATCAGGCTATAATTTCAATGGTAGGTGTATTTGAACAGTGAGACACAACAATGACAAAAAAAATCCAGAAAAATGCGTTTCAAAAAGAGTTATAAATTAATTTGCATTTCCACAAAGGAAAGAAGTATTTGATCCCTTCGAAAAACGTGCTTTAGTACTTGGTGGCAAAACCTTTGTTGGCAATCACAGAGGTCAGCCGTTTCTTGTAGTTGGCCACAAGGTTTGCACACATCTCAGGGGGGATTTTGGCCCACTCCTCTTTGCAGATCCTCTCCAAAGTTTGGCAACTCGAACCTTCAGCTCCCTCCACAGATTTTCTATGGGATTAAGGTCTGGAGACTGACTAGGCCACTCCATGACCTTAATATGCTTCTTCTTGAGCCAGTGATTTGTTGCCTTAGCCGTGTGTTTTGGATCATTGTCATGCTGGAGTACCCAACCACGCCCCTTTTCAATGCCCTGACTGAGGGAAGGAGGTTCTCACCCAACATTTGACGGTACATGGCCCCATCCATCCTCCCTTTGATGCGGTGCAATTGTCCTGTCCCCTTGGCAGAAAAACACCCCCAAAGCATAATGTTTCCACCTTCATATTTGACAGTGGGGATGGTGTTTTTGGAGTCATAGGCAGCCTTCCTCCTCCTCTAAACACAGCGAGTTGAGTTGATGCCAAAGAGCTCGATTTTGGTCTTATCTGACCACAACACTTTCACCCAGTCTTCCTCTGAATCAGTCAGATGTTCAGTGGCAAACTTCAAACGGGCCTGTAGATGGGCTTTCTTGAGCAGGGGGACCTTGCGGGCACAGCAGGATTTCAGTCCTTCACGGCGTAGTGTGTTACCAACTGTTTTTTTGGTGACTATGGTCCCAGCTGCCTTGAGATCATTGACAAGTTCCTCCCGAGTGGTTCTTGGCTGATTCCTCACCGTTCTCATTATCATTGAAACTCCACGAGGTGAGATCTTGCATGGAGCTCCAGACCAAGGGAGATTGGCAGTTAATTTATGTTTCTTCCATTTGCGAATAATTGCACCAACTGTTGTCACCTTCTCACCCAGCTGCTTGGCGATGGTCTTGTAGCCCATTCCAGCCTTGTGTAGGTCCACAATCTTGTCCCTGACATCCTTGGAAAGCTCTTTGGTCTTGGCCATGGTGAAGAGTTTGGAATCTGGATTGATTGATTGCTTCTGTGGACAGGTCTCTTTTATACAGGTAACGAGCTGAGAGGGCTGCCAATGTCAGCTCGTTACCTGTATAAGATCCACCTGGGAGCTAGAGATCTTGCTGACGGATAGGGGATCAAATACTTATTTCCTTCATGGAAATGCAAATTAATTTATAACTCTTTTTGAAACGCATTTTTCTGGATTTTTTTTGTCATTGTTGTGTCTCAATGTTCAAATAAACCTACCATTGAAATTATAGCCTGATCATTTCTTTGTTAGTGGGCAAACTTACAAAATCAGCTGGGGTTCAAATAATTTTTTCCCTCACTGTATATATATAACTCAATCAGACCAGTAGCAGAGACTTACCCATCGCTCACATTAAGACCGTACTGCTGGATGAAGTCAGTTGCTTCTGCAGCATCGCGGAACATTAACATCCGAACTATGTCTTCAACTGGAAACGCAGTCGATCGTGGACCCACAGTGTGAGCCATGTTCAGGGTCTTCAAGGCCTTGGCTCTGACCTGCATGAGCACATATCAAAAACAGAACAGAATAATGAAAAACACAAAGTTACGTTGTGTCACCGTGTAACAATATCAAACATCACTAGCATCTGAATATTATTCAGGAGCACATTAAAATCAGGGAAAAACTTTCCTACATTTTGGATTTTCTGTCTCATTTATTAATGAATGAACCTGTGCTCACCTGGTTGAAGTATCTGTGTAGGAGGCAGCTGGCCAGGTATGAAGCTCCTTTTACCAGCTTGAAGAACCGCACAAAGTTGTTGCTGTTGACCGCAGCAAACGCATGCACTGCAAACTTTACTTCAGGGGAGTTTCGTACCTCGTCACGGAACTGCTGCACCTCACTGTGTGGATATGAATGTTGATAAAGTATGGCCTGAGTTACAAATGCAGTAGATGCAACAAATGTGGTATTCTAAAATAACGTGTATAATAATTTCTAATATTTATCTAATATTTTTATATTTCTATTTCCTTGACTAAATCCTTATGAGCATGTTCAAATATGTGTGTTTCTACATACTGACCGTAGGATGTCACCGTCGTTGAGCTTCAGCAGTACACTGTACTGGCGGAACTCTGCCTCTCGGGGGCAGTAGATTTGGCGCATGGTGAGGTCCTGGTACATTTCCTTAAGACTCTGCAGGCACTTTGTCATGTTCTCATTGTTGATCTTCGCATCAAAAGATGACATAGGTTCTTCGCAGAGGTGATGTGCGCAGTGCACATGGAAGCGTGTGCATTTCTCTATCAGTGTCACAGTGTAAGGGCAGCAAAGGTGCTGTTGGATGATGTCCTATGGACATGATAATGGTAAAGATCAGTCCGCATGTGTCCTCAAAAATCACAACAAGAACCAGAAACTGATGGATAGGATTAAGAACACTTGTTTTCATTTCATGATGTTGATGTGAATTTGGAGACGAAACGTAAAAGCCTGTTTAAGTTCTATAGTGAACTCACTTAGATCAGATCATGTTCCTTCTTACCTTACGAATGCCACGGGTCCTGTTCCAGACAAAGTCGTACCAGTCGCTGTAGTTGTCTTTGCCCTGGTCCATAATCTGAGTTACCAGGTAGTCCATCGTCATGCTGAGAACAGGCAAGGGGCGCAGTTCATGAGGAAGAGGCTCTTCCTGGTCGGCTGATGAGCGACTGTACTCTTTAATGGCTGCTGTGTGATCCACCTAGTCAGAAACAGGAGGTGACAGCTTTTTTTATCAATGCACTATACATCTATATACTATACTATATATCTACAAGCTCATACTTGCATGCACTAATTGTCATTACTGTTAAACTACACTATACTACTACATTATTTATATGATTAATAATAATCAAGATACTACTCTCTTATCATAAACAGAAGTTGTAATATGCAGATGTCCCCAAATAAACATCTAGGTACAATACAGCTAGGTACACCTCTCACAGAAAAAAAAGGTCAAAAGGATTTCTAAGAATCTATGATGTCCCATTTGAAAAAAGCCTTTACAGTCTGAAATAAGCATTAAGGACATTACCATCTCGGTATCTGGGATGACCTCAAATGTGCTGAGCTGTTTCCGTGTCTCCCTCATATATCTCTCCTTCTCTGGACACATGTCAGGACACGTCCCCACAAACACCTTAGATAAGTTTAGGTCCGTCCGCTTGGGCCGACCTGTGCAGAGGTGTTATGAGCACAGTCAGAGTGTCTAATGTTTTTAAGTTATGTTAGAGATTGTAACAGACTCGTGTGAGGCAGCTCTACCTTGACGCAGAATTTTGTCTCTCTGCTCCAGGAGGCGGTACTTATCCTCTGCAGTTTCAGCCACCTGGCCAATGAGGTGGAGGAGAGAGGAGGGGACAGGGCGCTCTGAGCTCTGGGTTTCTGTGCTGCTCTCTTTCTGGGGTTCAGTGTCAAACTGCAAAGACTTGGCCAAAGATGTCTTCACAGGAGAGCTGAAAGATTAAATTACCTGTGAGAAAAATCACAGCACTACAGCAACACTTTCAACTATTTTTGGTCCCATTGGTCTGAATACAGGACATGAATGGATTCAAGCTAAACTTAAATCACACTAGTCTAATAAAAATCAGCTTCATACAGGTCCAGCATTACCTGTGACTCAGGGTCAATATGCTGCTGACTGCAGGACCTCTGAATTGAGGTCTTCTGAGAGGGGAGGAGTCAGCCTGGGACTGTGTGTTCTCCTGACTTTCTTCCTTTGCCTCCTCATTTTCTGCTGGAGGCCTGCTCCCTTTTTCTGCTGGACCTTGGGCACAAAAATAACTCAGAATCAATGCAGTAAATCAAATTAAAGGTAATATGAACTAAACTGTGCAGGACACTTTACAAAGTCCGGATCTCTAGTCTTCTATTTCTCAACCTGCCAAAATTTGTGCCTGATGAGTGCTAACAATTATATCTATATGCATTCTTTTAAAAAAAAAAAAGAATGTTGTATTTACTCTGCTTCTTTCTTTGCCAGAGGAGAAGGAGTTCATGTTTGTGCAGGAGTTTGCCTTTCTTCTTAGCCTTTGCTGCTGATGCCTGAAAGAAATGAAGAGTACAGTTGAGATTTTATTGAAAAACACAAATCATTGTCTTTGGCCTGCCACACAACAGGATTGGCGGGTTAGCCAGCTAATATTTGGTGCTATCCTTGGTGTTTCAGTCTCACAAAGCCTGAAATTTAAACAGAGCTCCAGGGACGCAGTGAGTGGTATTACAAACCAAACATGCAAGAAGGAGGTCTTCAAGCTTTAAAGATTTGTACCAGTAAACTAGTGGTAAAACCTCTAATTTTAAGTAAGTAAATAGGGAAATTTACTGTTTGAAATTAGGTGTGCTAATAAAACAAAGCTAGTTGAGGACCAGAATGGGAGGCTACTATTTAACTGCAAGTTTTGAGGAACACATGTAACTCAACATAGCCAGAGTATAGTGAGCTTGCTTTAAATGAGTGTATGCAGGAAGAATTAAACTCACATGATCACTGAAGTGTATTATGGCCATGTTCTTGGCAGGCCGACAGAAGACCTTACATACTTTGCCGAAACGAGCAAAGTGCTTCTCGATGGTGTCCTTTTTGTTGAGGGCTGGAGGCACATTCCTGCACTGGATGACAGTGGAGTCGGTGGGAGACATGCCACTGAGACTCTCTGAGCTCTCCCGGCGTACCCCTCGTTTAACAGGGGTTGTGGTTTGGAGTTGGAGGTTTGTCTCTGGAGCTTTAGCTGGATCTAGATAAATTTAATGAAATAGTGAGTGAACCTTTTAGAATTATGTGCACTCATGTATGACTATGCCTTAAAATCCATTTCACTTACAACAGAGAAATCAATGTACTGTTGCCTGTCATTCACTCAACACCATTCACAGTACATGTTGGAAAAAGTATCTGAAACCCTATGCTAATGACATTCAGCCAAGGAACCATTAAATCACTTTTCACTTACTCTTTCTGGTAGCACTTTGAATTTTTAATAGGTGTGCTCAATACAGATGTGAAATTTTTGATTGATAAATATTACAAATGTGTACCAATTATAATTTTGATTTTACAAATGTGCTAATCAAGCATGGAGAAATTGAAACCACCACTTCAAACAACATAGAACATGCGAAAATAATTTGTCATTAAAATATTTATGATTCAGTCAAGAGATAAACTAAGATGGTAAACTAACTCCCTCTCATTGAAGCGTTTTTTTTTTTCATTATGCAGCAATTGCTACTTGCTTTGCTATAATGCTTTAAAAATGTATAATCATTTGTTGAAACACACAAAAAACTAACTGTGTCTATCTCACATATCTCACCTGGCTCCTCTGCCTTTTCCAACACATTCCTGATGGGTGCCATGAATGGGTTAGAAGTCAGGTTGTCACCCTGAGCTTGGACATCATCCTCCTCCGTCTCCTCCCACTTCAAGGTCTGATGCTGAGGCTCCTTTGAGGCCTCTCGGTTAACTGGCTTGGGGCCTTCCTTCCGAAGTCCACTTAGTGCCTTACTGAATAAGCCTGCTGTTGGGCCACGAGACCTCATTAGTGGCCTCTTTGGAGGGTGTCTTGGTGATTCTGTTTCTGCTGGTACTTCCTCCTCAGTGGCAGGCTTTTCTGGGCAACTGCTGGGGATTGCTGTATCTTCCTTACGCTTGGTGCCTTTGCTTAATTGTGCAAATATATTCATTTCCCCTGAAGCCTCAAAGTCACTCCCTTTCTCATCTGTGCTAGTCTCTGCTTTACCTCTGATGTCACCAAAGCTGGATCCTCCAAAAAGCGGCGCTGCTTGGGACTGGGAGGTTTTTGCTGAAAAGCTGAAAGACGATGGGGTGGTCGGCTGGGTGGTAGAAGCCTTAGTGCTGGAGCTTGACGGGGCAGCTGGCTGGGAAAAGGTGAACCGCAGAGTGTTTGTAGCACCACTGCTGTTGCCTGTTGTTAGTGGATTATTCTGTGCAGAGATTGAGGGTGCTGCAGCCGGCTGTGAGAAGCTAAAGCCCAGAGGCCCAGACTTAGCACTTGTCAACAGAGAGAAGCCAGTAGTGGTGCTGCTGCTGCTACTCATGGTGCTGGAGCTGGTCTGGCTGCCAAACAGTGAACTGGACATTGTTGTCGTTTGTGGATTAGCAGGCTCAGGGCTGGCACTGAAGATAGGTTTGAAAAGTGCCTCATTGGCTGGCTTGAAACTGAACCCAGATGATCCAATGGTTCTGCCCTGGGTCACACTTTGAGCTGTGCCAAATACAGTGTTGGTAGCACTGGTAGATGACGGCTGTCCAAAGGCAGGCTGTCCAAAACCCAGTGGCTGAGGTTGCCCTAAGGCAGTGGTGGAGCCAGAAGTCATCTGAGCATTTCCAAACCCAGAGGGCTGTTGTCCATACCCTGGTGGCTGTTTGCCAAATCCAGATGTTTGCTGGCCAAATCCAGGAGCCTGCCCAAATGCAGAAGTCTGCCCAAATGCCGGCGTCTGCCCAAAGACTGAACTCTGGCTCGGGGCACTAGTTTGTCCAAAAGCTGGTGCTGTACTACTACTAAAGCCTGAATTACTCATTCCTAGTGATGGTTGTCCAAAAGCTGGAGCCTGATTAATTGTAGGTAGGGAGGGAGGCTGTGCAGACGACTGTCCGAAAGCAGGGGCTTGTCCAAAGATGGTATTTCCATGAGACGAGGGCTGATTTAAGACTGATGACTGCCCAAACGCTGATGGTTGAAAAAAACCCATAGTTTGGGACTGATTGCTGGAACTTTGCTGTCCAAATGACTGGAACAGACCAGTCTTCATGGTGTTGTTCGGAGCTTGGAAAGCTCCACCTTGTGGACTTCCAAACGGATTAGATGGGTTCATGGCGCAAATATTAACGTTAGCAGATTGTAGGTATCCTTTCTGAAGAGTTTCTCATCCAGACATTCAGCAGCAGGAAGCTGTAACACTTTCCAGTCTCAGTGGTTCCTCGTTGTAGAAACCTGTCACGTTAGAAGTCAATAAAACATTGTGAAGACAGAAATGAATAAACTAAACAAATGTATACGCGCGGTCGTTAGCATAAGCTAACACCACAAATATTGTTAGCTTTAGCTCAGCATAGTTTGTTTGGATACCATTAAAGTAGTTTTACTGAGAACGCAAACATCATCAGCAAATACGGCACATGTACTGAACTTTAGAACGAAAAAACTCACCTTTCTCAATTTATGTTTGCTATGTTGACTTTTTCGCAGTTCTAACACATTTCTCACATCCGTTTCCGGTCCGACAAATCTTGTCGTCCCCCTCGATGCCACACTTCGTTCCGTGACTAGTACTGATGCAACTGTGACATCGCTGAACTGATCATTGAACAGACAAGCGACCACTTAGCACTAACAACTTCTAGCCCAACATAACTATAATAACATATATACACAACACAGAGAAGGCGGACACAGTCGCGTTTGGGGAACTATATGCTGTCAATCGTGGGACGTGTCACCTTGATTTCTGCCTGGCCGGAATGGATGGACACCGGTGGCAGCTAACGTGAAGCTAACCAACGACCCTCAGAAACCTCCCTCCAAAGAATTATTGTAGTTATCTGGTCGTCGTCCGGGGTGGGTTACTCTGGACGTTTACCTATGCGTCGAGATTTTTTAAATACGTGTTTTCTGTTTTTACGCGTATTTTTAAAATGGGAGTAGTACTGCGGAACCTCCAAAAGGTGGTGCCTCTTCGCCGCGCCAGACTGCGCAGAGACGTTGACACGCTGAGGCACATTCTGGGCATTCAGAAATTTGATCTGGGCGTCATATGTGTGGATAATCAGAGGATCCAGCAAATAAATAACACGTACAGAAAGAAAAACGTGCCCACGGACGTTCTCTCGTTTCCATTCCACGAGGTAGGTATGACTGCATACCAGAGGATGACAACAAACGTATTCATTCATTCACTCATTACCGGAAGTCTGTAAAATTCTTCTTTACATGAAATCTCTCAGGACATAAGACCCGGTAAGCTGCCTTGCCCCCTTCATAGAGATGAGCTGAACCTTGGGGACATTTTCCTGGGGGTAGAGTTTGTGATGAAGCAGTGTCGGGAGGAATCCCTGGATCTGCACGGTGCTCTTACAGTGAGTAGCAGCGGGCTGCACAGAGCATTTCATTTCACTCGCCATTAACTTTCGTGCACTTTTTAAGTCTCATTCAGGAGTCTGTGCTCCTGTATCATTAGCTGGAACTAACTTCCCCACTCGTTTAAGGTCGTCACTGCACATGGCATCTGTCACCTGTTGGGCTACAGACACGAGACCGAGGAAGAGTGGACAGAGGTTTGTATGGAGAACACACAATGATAGAAGTTTAATTCAAGTTTCATGGGCCAGAACCTTCAAATTGCAGTGCATTATTTACTTACTGTTAATATCTTCTACTGCTGTGTATCTGTAGTCGAGGTGAAAGGAATTTAGTGTCTACAGCCACTTTCTTCAGTGCATATATAAGGTTTCAGTGGATCTGTTTACTGTAAGAGATGTTGTTATATCACTTAACAGTTTTTTAAACTGAGAAACCCAAAAACAAAATTCCAGTTTTTTCATTGTATTGAGCTGGCAGAGGCTAACTTTTCAAAAATAGATGTAGGTTTGATACTGCTAGAATTAATTAAGAAAATGTGGGAGAACTGGCCCCTGAAACAGACAGTTTCTGAAATGCACTTAAATCAGGATTCATCATTAATGCTCTGCAGGAATATTAAAGTCAGACAACATAAAGTTGTAAACATAAAAGAAATCATGCTAATCTTTCAGATGCTGCAGAGAGAAAGCTACATTCTAAGTGAGTACAACAGACTCACAGGGCGACACCTTGAGCCACTGATGAAGAGATGCAGTCAGGATAGGTGACACTGTCCGAGATCAGACAACACAACAGGTGTTCAACACTGCACTAAGTGTACCATGGTGCTTGGTATTTGTTTGTACACTGTACTGTAGCCCAACAGATTTTTAATTACTGTTCTATGATTCATAACCAAATGCAAGGACAAAGTTTGCCGTCTTCTAAAATATATATTTTTTTGCTGCAAGTTTTCTTAAGAACTCTGATCCAATGCTGCTGTTTTTTTTTTGTTTTGTTTTTTTAAAATGCTGGATTAGAGTTGAGGTTTAAATGTTAAATTAAAAAGTCTGTTCACTTTCACTGAAATATTTTATTAAAATCTGCTTTAGGAAGAATCAGTTGTTTATGAAGGGTAAAAAAAAAAAAAAAAAAAAAAAGCAGTTCATTCCTACTTTGCAAATACATTTTACCCTCTTCACGCTGGATTTAGGACAGGATGTTCAGGACACACAGGAAGGTGCCATGTTTTAGAGACAAAAACATAACAAAAATCCAATTTATAAATAAACGAGAGAAGTGCGACAGAATACTGTACTTCTGAAACCTAGCCACATAATGTTGGGTATCATTTCAGTCATGCTGAATTTGAATTACTTACCTTTCATTATGGGAGGTTGAGAAAATAAGTGTTTTCTAAATATATACAGCAGACACCATGTTTCACTGTCGCACCTTTGCTGTGTTGTAGTATGATTTTGCTTTTATGCGGTTTTTCAAGTTGTAACAAACTAAGAGGTGTACAACCAGTGTGCAGTACTAGAACCAGTACAAGAATATCAAAATATTCCCATTTCATTCTATATTCAAGCACAGCTGACAGGAGCTAGTTAAACAGGCTTAGAAGACATCTAAAATGGAGATGACAGTATACTGGCCTTAAAGAAGGTGACATTACACTATAGCTAGTTTCCCTGTTGGTGTAGTATTAATGAATGGTGTATCTTTATGGATTAATTAAGACACATCAACCCTATGCTGCAATAAATAGAAAACTGCTGCTTGTAGAGAAAAATCTGACTTGCACATTGTCAGGTTTTGACAAACATATTCACAAACAAGGTTGTGCAACTTTCAAAGTAAAGCTTGTATACATATTTATAAAAGTTTTCTTGGGAGGCACAAGATTAAAACCCCAAAAGAATAAAATGGGCTTTAAAAAGAAAAAGAAACAAAAAGCTCAGTAAAAACAGGCTCAGGCTTAGTTCTTTAGACCTATAAAATATGGAGATAGACACACACACAAATTAGCTATAAGTCAAGCACAAAAAGCAACTGGTAAACATCCACACACTCTGTTACAGTAAGCTTGAATTGGCCAGTTTGTGCCAAAACATAAATATTGCACCAAACATACCTGCTAAATGCAACAACCCTCTAACTCTATAATAGCTTATACTCCAACATAGAATAGATCTTTATTTAGTTTATATGGGAAATAAAGGGTTTGCAAAACATATATACTCCATGAAGCACCAGTAACATCTGGTGTTTGATAGTTGCTTTTAAGTCTAAGTCTGAATGAACGGCATTAAAGTTTAAAGAGGTGTATGAAGAACAAAGAAAACCATTACAAAACAGTTGTTTGATAAAATCATAGCAAAGAAAAACTCCAGCCCCAAAAATGGAGGCAACGTTTGATTCACTGAACGCATTTATCTGTATTTCTGGTACCATAAGCATTTACAGGTGCTAACTGAGACTGGTATTTACTGATTTGTAGAATAAAGAAGTTCATGAAGATGACAGGAAGTGGACAGCGATCAGTAGTACTCAGAGGGGCTGCAGGACGTTCCTTCCTGCCTCTGAAGTGCTGCTGGCTCCGGCTCTCTCCATCTCAGACAGCTGTTCAAACACATCCCTGAGGACACACGAGATAATGTGTGAAAGAGCATCTTAACTGCCAATTCACAATTCCCTCTGCTCTAAACCCACACAATAACATGAAAAATAAAAGCAGGAAAGTCGGATTCGTCTATTTTGCCAGCTCACTTGTGCATGTAGAAGAAGATGTATCCGCTGCGGTCACGATCTCGCCGGACAGCTGCTTCCTGTGTCCGTGACACGTCCAGGTCGTTGTAGGTCAGCCATGACTGCTTCTTCATGTCGTACACGTCACTGATATAGTGCCCTAGGGTGGAAGCACTCATGTGAGACAAGCAGTGATGTGCCATGATTATGCCTTAAGTGGGTATGGTGTCATTCCAACTAAAGATTATGTGGGCAAGACAGCAGAGACAATGTGAAATCTATCAGCTGATCAAATTACTTGTGTGGTGCTCACCAGAAGAGGAGCTGCTCCCAATGTGACTGACAACACTGATGAGTCTGAAAGAGTTTGCCAACTCTCCACTCTGTGGGTTAGGAGTTAAAAGCAGGTTACTAAGAGTGAAAGCAATACAGTGGATATTATTAGGATATCGACAAAACTTTTAATTCAAAACGTTAATTGAGTTAAATAAGCCCAAAAGTTGTTTACTGTAGGAACAGTACAAACAGACAAGCACTTTACTCTTGATATATAGACCCTTGTGCAGATGTTGTGAGGCAGCAGGATGTCGTACCTCCGCATTTCTCTTCAGGATTTCTGCCTCTGCTTCAGTGTACTCCATGTCCAGCACATCTTCGTTACCAGAATCGTCATCTGAGCCCAGCAGCTCAGGCAGAGAGTTGTTGAACTCTTTTGGATGAGAAGGGTGGACTGACATTGGTATAAGTTTCACAACACTGAGAGCCTGATTAATCTGGTTTATTATATGCCCTTATTTGATTGAGAACATGTCTGACTGAAATAGCCACTGCTCTTTTTACTTGTCAAGTTATTTCTCACTGGCACTATCAGTACAAAAACAGTGGTACTTTATAACTTGAAGGCGCTCCTTCACAGACTAGTTAGAGTTTTAGAGTGATCAAATAGGAGAAATTATGGCCCATACCTTGCAGGCTGAGCTCAGTGGCCCTCTTCAGATCATCATCCTCTCTCATCTCTTGGGCTTCCTGTGTTAAGAGTGGTGGGACTTGAGGTTACATCACAGAGACCGGATATAAGAACTTTCAACCCGTTTGGCATGTTCAGTCAGACCCAGTCTCCAGGTCTGCTTACCCAACAGATACAGGCTTGATATAAACACCAGCTCGGACTGGATTATCAACATTATCCATTACCATTACAAATCTTTACACTACAACATCAAAATGCTGCTTCATGGTTAAGTTTGGACTTCAGCTATCCGATGGCTTATGATCTTACATGCTCCTGAAGGCTCTGGGCCAGAGCTTGCTGCAGCTCCTGTTCCTCCCTCTCCTGATCCAGGCTATATTGCTGAACCCAGTCCAGCTCACCCTGCTGTTGCACACCCTCAGGAGTCTGGTTCTCCTTGTTCTCATCCATGGTCAAGTCCAAGGAATCCAGCATGTCTGTAATAGTTCAGCACATACATAAATCTGTTAATTAAATTACTAAAACTTGAGAAAGTAATCTCCACTTAAACACTGACATGCATTTAATAATGATAATGATAATGTATTCACTTTACAACTGAGATTTTGTGTAAATGATTTTAAGCAGTATGTGACTGATGTAGAACAAGTCTGTTGACTTTTCTATTTTATGTAGGATCTTGATGTCTTTTAATATTAGAGACAGATATTGGGACAGTGAGGACTAACTGCCCCCTGCAGAAACACCATCTATTCACTGTCTTAATCCCATGATGCTGAATTACCTGCAGGCTGTTTGGCATGTGTTTCCAGCAGATCTGTGTGATAAGACAGATCATGTGCATCTGTGTCCCCAAACCCTGTGTCTGGGCTGCTGGTTGGCTCATCTTCCAGAGGAGGTGGAGCAGAGAGTCCGGCCTCTTGGCGACTCATCTCCAGCACTGCTGCCAACATTTCATCATCATTTATGCCACTGAAATCTTCAGAGTCCATTGCTGCACCCCGCTGAAAACACATCAAACTGTGTCAAAACAGTAGCTGAGAAAAAAGGAGACTGAATCACACATTTTGAGGTCTAATCACCTCTTCCAGTCGGTCATCATTGTCAGGAAGGCAGCTGCTGAGGCGTCGCTTGCGGCTTGCATTCACTCTTCTGTTAGGCTCCTCCTCACAGTCAGAGTCCACAAGAACGGAGGTGGAGCTGGAGTTTGCCACTTTCCCTCCAATTCGTCTACACACAAACGCAGCCGGAAGTTCAGTGTTAATATTCACAACTCAAGAGTAAAATTGTGCCTGGGAAACTAAGTCCTTTTTGCATTAAACACTGATCTAGACTACATAATAATTTGTACAGAACAAGTTCAGAGCTTTGGCCAGTTTGAAATGAAACACTGGCTTCTTTTTTCTGTTTGACATCATTATCTAAAGTGATTTACCGGAGAGGTGCTGTGGAAGAGTTGACTGACTGTGACGTTTTCAGTGTTCTGGACCTTTGAGAAAAAAACAAAGCAAAAAACAAAACCAAAAAAACCTTTTAAATACCTAATTTTTTTGTTACAAGTTAATTAACCACCATCTCTGTGACTATGAAACTAAATGCAATGCATCAAGGTCAAACATTTTTTGCTTAAAACCCATATTCAATTATTCAGCAGCTCAGCATATAATTAAAATCAGACCAGTCACAACTCCTATTGCCACAGCTGTTACTTCAGAATATACAGAGCGTGATTTAAAGATTTTGAGTTTTGTTGGTGTAGACAATACATTTAACAAAATAACTATTATTCATATATTTTATTTGAGGGTATTTAAGATGTCTTACATTGCTTGGGAACTCCAGCCAAGACAAACTGGGGGTCGAGTGGATTCAGTGCAGTGGGAGAGCAGGGTCAGGTATCGAGGAATCACCACCTGTTGGCCCAGCTTGCTGTTCAGAGACAGCTGAGCATTAAAGCTGTACCGTTTCAAGTGTAGGATCAGCACTCTGTAGACACAAAAAAAGTTAAGAGCTTATTTTTACTCTAGTTATTGAGAGATGCTTACAGGAAATGACAATTGTGATATCAACTATAGCTGAACAACATTATAGCTACTAACATTAAACTTAGAAATTCTGCTCAACTCTCAAATGTGTTTACCTACTAAAGTTTTGTTTTCAATATATTAACGTACATTTAGTAATTTTGTAAATACTTTTATCCATAGTGATTTACTAGTGAGGTATAATTCAAGCAAAAAAATTAAGTCAAGGAGAAAACATTAAAGCAAAGTGCTTGTGCATGTACACTTCCCTCTAAAAGTATTAAAACAGTGAGGTTGGTTCCTTTATTTTTGCTGTAGACTGAAAACAGTTGGGTATGACATCAAAAGATAAATATGAGACAAAAAATGAACATTTCAGCTTTTATTTCTAGGTGTTTCGGTCTGGACATGTTACACAACTTAAAAGATAGCACCTTTTGTTTGAACCCACCCATTTTTCATGCGTGTAGCATGCGTTTTAAGTAGAAATCAGTCACTCTGATTGGTTTGCCAGGTGGGAAGGCACCCTGTTTTCAAACCTTTTATTTGAACCCACCCATTTTACATGTGAGCCCAAGTATTGGAACATGTGACTGAAAGGTGTGTTTTGTGTTCTATTATGTTGATTATTCAAACAATAAATAGAAATTAATGTCTACATTCAGTTTCAGATTAGTTTTTTTTTGTTCAGACCGCATTTATTGTTATTGTTATAGTGTAACCAACATAAAAAACCAGGGTGCTCTATATAGGTGACAAACAAGCAATAATAAGCTGAGAGAGAATGGAAAATCAATTAGAGCCATTGCACATACATTGGCCATAACAAGTACAACCACTTGGAATGTCCTGAAGAAAAAAACACCACCGGTGTACTAAGTCACAGATGTGTGTAATGGGTAGACTAAAGAAAACAACAGCAGTTAACGACAGAAACACAGAGCTGTAAAGAAACAAATGTTAGTGACATCATCAGCAACATTTCACCCTGTATAGATACCTGGGAAGTTTGCTGAACTTGTGTGTCACAGTTGCTGCTTTCCCATTGCACTTTTCACAAGAGTACTCAATTTCCTCCATCTGCAAAAGAAAAAGTAGCTAGCTTAACCATATTATACATTGTTTGGTTTCAGAACAGTTTTTTGCAAAGGGGGGACAGCAAGCTTGGAACGTGGCCCAAGATGAATATTTCATTGATTAAAAATGCAAAAGACAAACCCTAAAAAAGAGATCCAGAGAATCCTGAATCGATCGAAGTGGAAGAGTTTTCTTCCTGCGTGGTAGGTCGATGGACAAGTCATTGAACTGCTCTCTCTTGGTCACCACCTCCCCACAGCTGCAAAACAACATACATTTATTACTTCAGAGCCACTAACACTTTTGACAAATACTTTAAAGATTCTTCTGATCAAGGAGGAGATGGGCCTCACCCTTTGCAGGTGATTGTGTGCTGCACCTCAAATTCCATGTTAACTGCCACAGGGCAGGTGTAGATGCGGGAGGTATCCACCTCTTCACCAGGCTCTGCCTTGACTGTCGATGTTGTTGCCTCCTGGCCATTCTCAGATGCAACAGAGAATGACGCAGCTTCATTTGTCCAGCTCTTGTTCATTTTCTCCACATCATCCTTCAGCTGGTCCAAACACTGGCTCAGGAACTCATGAGCATCCTGACAAACATAACATTTGCCATAAAATTTTTACATGTTTCCACAGAAACTGACACAATTGTCACAATATGTCTATTATGATAAAGTTTGTGTGGAGTGTCATGACATAGATTTAATTCTAGAGGGAGATCTTACATTCTGCATGTTTCCAGAGAAACGCTCTGCTGTGGTGGAGATGGCACTTTTCACTTTCCTCAAAAGGTCCTTTTTGGTCTCTGGACAGCCCACATCTTTTTTGACCATAAGGTGAGCAAAACGCCTGCAGGGTGTGGAGATACCATGTAGAAATAAGCAAAAGCTGTAAATTGTAAAAGCCTTTTTAGGCGAGTTCTGAAATAATTTACTTTACCGTATTTTCCACACTATAAGGCGCACCGCATTATAAGGCGCACCCTCAATGAATGGCCTATTTTAAAACGTTTTTCATATATAAGGCACACCACATTATAAGGCGCATAGAATAGACGCTACAGTAGAGGCTGGGGTTACGTTATGCAACCATTAGATGGAGCTGCGCTAAAGGGAATGTCAACAAAACAGTCAGATAGGTCGGTCAAACTTTATAAATAGATTACAAACCAGCGTTCTGACAACTACCTTCACTCCCAAAATTATGTTGATGATGTGCTCTGGCCGTGTCACGCCTTTCAGTTCAAGTGATAAATTAATAACAATAAGTTGTGACAAAGGCAGCTAAAAAGTATTATAGTATTGTTCTTAATATTTGTCAGGGTGAGAGTTGTGTACATTAGTTGATCTTTGTTATGATAATTAGTTGCAGAGTGAGTGCTCTTTCCACTCTCTGTTCAATAGTACAGCTTTGACGTATTTTCTCCGTCGGTAAATTAAGTTAGTTTCCACAGTAAAACGAACTGGTTCATGTATATGCTGGGTGTGCTTTATACGTTTGTGCCTTGGAAAACATTTGTCTTTGTAAGTATTAACATGTTTATTGTCATTAGAAGTATGTTAGTTGTTACCTGTTACATGTGATAAATTACGTGTGCGTGTTATTGTAATTAGCTTCATTCAAGTCAAGCTAGCATGTGCGAGTGTAACATACAAAATGAGTAACGACGTGTATTATTTGATAATTTTGTTTCTTTCTGTTTCTTTCAGTTACATAAAGAAAAGATAAAATGTAGTAATGTAATGTTAAATTCTGTCGCTGCTGGTCTATTCCCGTGTTCTACTGCGTGACTGATCACTGCGTCGTAAGCGTGTCTCTTAATAGGAGCTATTTTGGGGTCTTTGGACAAACACACAAATGGAAATGAAACGGCACGCTTCGGGCAGTCATATATCCCAGCATGCACAGCGTGCTACTTCTTCTACGAGGGAAAATGGAGTCGGCGGCTGCTTACCGTAGTTGCGAGATCTGTTGCGGCTTAATATTGATCCATACATAAGGCGCACTGGATTATAAGGCGCACTGTTGGCTTTTGAGAAAATTGAAGGCTCTTAGGTGCGCCTTATAGTGCGGAAAATATGGTACATATGTTTTTGATCTTTTTTGGGGGGAATTTAGTTTGCCACTGACTGCTTCTAACCAAAAAATGAAAGACATCAAAGCAAGACTTTTCTGAATCACACTGAAGGCAACAGAGGCTACACAAGCTTAATGTAGTACCTGAGCAATGCATTAATAGGCACCTTCCTCCATGGGATGCTCTGTTTCAGCATGTCATTGGAGAAAGAGGGGAGGCTGAAGAGGGACTGCAGGATGGCATTCATGTAGCAAGTGTTACCCAAGTTGGAAAACCTGCAGTATAGAAGTATAAATGAATATTGCATTTTCTACACACTGCAACTAAATGTCTAATAACTAACCAAAAGTCTACAGTTAAATTCATGCTAGGTCCACGCAACACATTAGACACGTTTGTCTAATACGGAATTTGAGAACTTGCATCGACATATTTTTATAATGTAAGAAAATGTTTTACTGTCATTATTCATCTATGTAATAGTAAATCTAATTATTGTCAAATGAAAGACAGATGGTATCTTTGCAAGAGAGTCAAAAGCTTCTTTTCTGAGTTTTCCTTGTGTGTCTTTTGAATTTACAGCATTCACAATCAATGCAATCAATCTCTCCCCATTTTCAACCCATTAAAATTATTCTTACCCTTGCAGTGGGGGCTGAGTCGGTGCAAGAGTAGAAGGCCTCTGCTTATTCCAGCCGCCATAGTCCAGAGAGGTGCGAACCTTTTTGAATGGAGTGGAATGGTTGGGCAGCATTAGGCTTCTCTTGGTTGTGGAGGTCTGTGCTGTACTAGATGGTCTGACAGGATTTTAGAGCAGAAGATTGGTCTTAGTGACTGGCTTAACAGCAATTTGCTGATAATTTCATTTTCCATTTTAAGTCAAAAAGCTTAAGCAATGAAGTTGATTACTAAAGAAAGTCACCTGTCCAGGAAAGAGTGGCTCTGGCTGTAATCTTTAGTCACAGATCGGCTGCCATAGAAAGATGTGGGCTGGAGGGGAGTTGGACCCAGTGGAGCTGATGGCAGGGGGGAAAGTGCAGTCACATGACTCAGCACAGCAACTCTAAAATACAAGAAGGTCCTGAAGTATATGTAGTTCTGCTGGGAAAAAGTTTACCTGAGGTCCTGTTCTCCTCTGCCTGCTTTAGCTTTTCTTTGCAGCTAAGTAGAAACTTCCTGGATGGGTCAGAAGTGGCCTTGTTGTTGCTAAGAAAATAAGCAAAGTACCTAATTTTTTTAAAGAAAATCCATGCACCTTCACATATAAACTTGCATTTTCCAGCAGTTACACATTAATATAATGTCATTTTCACTACTGTAATAACTTAGGTTCTGGTATTTATCATAATATTACTTTGATAGACAAAAGCATTCAAAACAATAATGTAAAACACAAATAGCGTAGCCAAGAGTTCTGACAACAAGTTGCACAAGTCAGGCTCTATACTTCAGTGGGAGAAGTCAAAGGTGTTGCTTTTACCTTGAGGAGTCATTTTCCTTGGGGTAGTCCTCAGTTAGATCACTTTCAGAATTAAGGAGCCGCTTTCTTTTTTCACTCCTGAAAAACAGTAAAGATTTATGTCACAAGCCTAGATTCCTGAAAAGGAAAGAACATCTGCTGTGGTGAGAATTGGTTATGTGTGTCACACACATTGCAACAACTAGAACTGAAAACAACAACATTTAAGTCTCATGTAGGAAGATTATCAACAGGTCCCGAACTTGTACCACCGAACAAGTTCAAATTAGCCTGCTTGTTCTTGGGGTGATTTGACTTTACCTAGGTTTTGCAGGAGTACAAACAAGAACAACCAAGTTGTTAAGGAAAAGAAAAACTGAGAAATTAGACAATACTGACCATGCTGGATCTTGGATCTGGTAATAAAGAATGCTTGGATACTAAATAACCTGATATCTTGGATAAAAATGACTAACTTCAAATAGAGTTTAGAGTTTTTAGCATTTTAATCCAAAGCTACATTTTAAAATAATGAAAGGGCTCACAAGACATAATTTGCATATCAAATGGAGCATCTTACCTATTCTCAGAGAGTCCAGTGCGAGTGGGTGTGGATACTGCTCTGCTCGGGCTGCCAAGAGGCTTCCGTTGTGTTGTGTCCTCGCGGCCTTCTGCACTCTGCCGCCTTGGTGTTGTCTGGAAAATGTTTGGATATTTAACACATATGTAACCTCATCTAAATATTTTGATTTCAAAACATAGTGTTGTTTTGCTACTCACCTGTCTCTCGGCAGAAGGACTTGTCTCATTTTTCACAGAGCGGTTCCCAAGCACACTGAAGTTGGCACTTCCGTGGGATGATTTTAAAACTGCAAAATTAAGAAAGGGTAAGAACACACATAATCTCACAGCAAGTCTATAATAAAACTAAAACTATTTAAAGACAGTTCAAAAATGCTGCTAACAACTGAATTGTAATGTATGTATTTTAGAGCAATGTTGAACCTGAAATGTCATCCAACAATGTTTGACATCTGATGTATGATATTGTGATGTACATTTTTTTTAAAGAAACAAAATATTTTCACTGTCTACAGTACTGTTTAGAGGTGGCTGTCCCTTAACATACCATGCGTCCTGTGGGATACTGGTGAAACAACAGTATTATTAAATACGCCATCACAACTGGGATGGGAAGCCCTTCTTAGCAGACAGCAAGAGTTAAAGAAATTACTATCATTATATTAATATTATATGTGCTTTAACAAGTTGATGTCAAATCAGCAGACTGAGGATCAACACACTGTTCATCAACAAGCTGGTGTCTTTAGACCTACTCATGTTCTTTAAGAAGAAACAGTCGAAATACAAGGTGACTACACAGTATGATGAGAAGGAACAAGACAAACTTGTACAATCAGAAAAGAGGACAGAGTGGAATTGAATCTGAATGACATGCAACAGAATTAGTGTACATTTTCTGCTTCCTTCAAATTAGGCCAATTTTTATCTAAGGTTCATTTAAAATTCAAAATATTTTCATGTTAAATAAACTAAAAATAAAGGCAATAAAGCTTAACATAAACACACACAAAATATGCGGCAGTGGCTGAAGAGTTGAATGTCAATTGTAAGTGCCAATTCTAACCCCATCCACCCACCTGCCCTTTTTACCACAATTGTGCTGCAAACTGTTATCAAATCTTGGTTTTGAAAATAAGTGGTGTAGTTACCTGACTTTCCCTGCTTCAGCTTTTCCAGGTATTCTTTAGTCTTCTGTGACAAAGTCAGCGGCATCTTGTCTAGGATGATGACACTGTTGTCCTTCAAGGTCAGTATGATTCGATTTTGATTCTGGTTAACGTTCTTCACATTCTGGTTCAGCTAAGACCAAAAAAAAAAAAATTCAAGTAAGTGTGTGTTCATTTGCTCATGTGAGGACGACTGCCCACCTGCCAACCCACTTGATGGCAAACCAATCTGAGTGACTGAATTTCTACTTGAAACACATGCTATACACATGAAAAATGGGTGGGTGCAAACAAAAGGTGCTATTGTCCAATTGTATTGGATATATTGTATTAGATCCAGACGTAAACACCTGGAAATAAAAGCTGAAATGTTCATCTTTTGTATCATATTTATCTTTTGATGTCAAACCCAAATGTTTTCCGTCTACAGCAAAAAAAAAGGAACTGGTCTGACTTTTCAAATACTTTTGGAGGGGAGTGAAACTGCGGTCTAGTTAAAATTACATAATCTACCTTATGAGGAGATGTGCACAAAGATACCGCTTCAGTTGCACCCATTACTGTGTAAGTACAAATTAAGCACACATCAAACAATACCTGGAAATTTCTGGAAGCACCACTACAGTTGAACCTTAGACATAGGTTGACTTTGTTGTCCTTTTCCAGAATCTCAAAAGTTCCTTCTTTCCACCTGGTGGTACCCAAGTCTATGCTTGTAAAGCGAATCTTAACAGCGCCACCACTGGAGAGTTTGGGCACTGTGGTTGCCATGGCTTACTATCCAGTTGTTACACCGTCAAGGCTGGGACTTGTGATCAAACAAATCCTAAATAAAGGAGATTCAATAAAAAAAATGGTGTCAGTACAGTTATACCAATGTCCGGCATTCGTAGATTAAAATATAATCAATATGCTTTGACCACAACAGTAAGAATACCACTGCGCACGACTTCCACTCAAACAGTATGTTATTAAGTCAATGATGAACTATCATTACTGTCATTGCTCCAGACAGCTGACATTAAAACAGTCAACGAGCTCAAAGAAAAAGTTTACCGATTATAAAGCGAAGATTTGTATTACTCGGCTTATTACAACACAAAACAGTTGCAATTTGCTAAAATTAAAGGCAACAGGTGATGTACTCCGTTTCAAAGCTGACGTTACAAAGCTAATATAACCAAGTAACAAACTGTACTTGGCAGTCCGCGTTGGTCATAGCTTTACTTCTGAGCGCTTGTTGAGAGTCATAACAAAGTCCAAGTCAGCCAAAAGCACCGTAATACAACAGCTAACAGCACACGGCTCATTATCATAAAGACGATAACGTTACACTCTTAGCATAATTTTAGCAACAGCGATGGTTGAAGTCGAGGTACCCACAGTGCCCATGCTAATAATGTTAGCTGGCTAGAGGTTGCATTTACAGCCCATGTAGCCTATGTCAGTTTTAACGTTAGCCATCAAAGTAGTGTTAGCTTAATAGCCAATCTGTATCTCGGCAGCAAAGACGAGTGAAGGTGCACAGCATATTGCGACAACCGTTTTTTTACCTCTAGCTGGGTTAGGAATATTCTTACAAGAACAACAGTCGTACCCATGTGCAAAACCATTAAAGTTAAAAAAGCGCGTCAGAGTGACACAACAGCCGAGTTAAATATCTGATATGCAGGCAATGTCCTCCCCTCTTCTACAGACGCTGAATGGATGGAGGAGGCCGACATTAGCACATCTGCTAGCAGGCTAGCGGGAGCTAGCCAACTGGCTAATTTGCCTGATAGTAATATGATGATGAGAACAGTGTCACCGTTTAATTACATCGCCACCGTTCGTTACCTGACGATGATATACACTTGTCTTGAAACGTCTAAATCACACTATCGCTTTCGTAGGTCCTCCGAGGGCAACAAGTCTGTTTTGCCGGCATTCACCTGCTCCCCAGTCTGTGTTGTTGACAGTGGACCCGCACACTACGCTTCGCAACGCTGCTCGATGATGGCGGGAATGTGAAAATTTACAACGGAAATGATAACCGAGAGCGCGTCGGATCCTCTTCTCGCGATACTTCAGGCGCTTGTATTTCGGTTGCCTCCATTGCTAAAGAAAACTCGCTAGCTAAATTGTGTTAAACGATCGGTACCTCTCAGTTTTGACCCTTTTAGAGTGTTATCGATGTACATAAATGAGGACATTCACGTTTTTTCACCCCGTTAGCTCAATGGAGTTATGCCACATGTAACGTTAATGTTGATCTACTCGGATATTGGATTGCGTTTAACAGTAACAGCTAACGTTAGCCTCGTTTAGCTGTGCGCTATTTACGCTAAATTGAATTGGTTGCAGCTATTTATTTTTCTATTTCACCACACTTCAGCTGAAACAGCCGTGTCTAACTGCACTCTGGGACCTTTCAGAGAATGCTGGCGACAGGAGCAGTGAGTATCTGATAGCAGCGTAACCTACTGTACGCCTGTGCCACCTGTCTTAACGCAACGTACCATGGCTTTCTTTGTGTAGTGTTTAGTTAACATTATTTATAAGGGTGTTTAAACCATCTTATTCCATTTATTCCATAAAAACATTTTAGTTAGAAGACTGACAAAAAGGAACTTATATCCGCGTTTTGTGACAATGAACAATGTTTGGCTGCACTGTTTTAATGGATATGCCACTGACAAAGTCACGTTTTGACTGTGACATAACTTTCAGTAGCTGAAGGTAACAAATCATGAGCCTGTTCATTCCAAGTTAAAGCTGTTTTTGCCAGAAAGTCAGATAAAATGTTTATTTTTGAATACCTCTATCAGATATGCCATTCCATATTGCTGGTATGACTGTTGGGTGTTTATTTAAATATGTAAATTTTGGTATAACAAAATCAAAAGAAATGCCTCACCCCATATAATCACATTCAGCATTTGGCCAAGCTTAGATGGTGACTGACAGGTATGATGACGATGAATGAATTAATGTGTTGATGACTTTTTTTCTTCCTATTATAGGCGGTGACTAATGTCACAGCGTTGGCCCAGGTGGACCGGGAGAAGATCTACCAGTGGATCAATGAGTTGTCCAGCCCGGAGACCAGAGAAAATGCTTTACTGGAGCTCAGCAAGAAACGTGAGTCTGTTCCAGATCTGGCACCGATGCTCTGGCATTCCTGTGGAACCATTGCTGCCCTGTTACAGGTATGTCCCACCACTGGTTATAGCAGGTAGGATCTCGTTGTTTGTTGGTGTTCATCAACTGTTCAGTGGCCTTAATCTATTTTTTGTTGTTTGTTTTTCAGGAGATAGTGAACATCTATCCATCTATAAATCCACCAACACTTACAGCTCACCAGTCTAACAGAGTTTGCAATGCCTTGGCACTACTGCAGTGTGTTGCCTCACACCCAGAGACACGGTAATGGGACATTTCATTAACTAACTTGCTTGTTTTACAGCTAGTCAAGGCAGACTGTGTTTAGAAGCTTTGACAGTGTAATGCTCCAAAAAGCCATATCTACTTAATGTAAAAGTATGGGGTATTTTATCAACAGGGACTGTGTCTTATATCTGAGAGCTGAGTTAATCCCTGGTCTTGGTGAAGTCAGTTTCTATAGCTATGAAAGTGATCTTAGGGTTGATGTTTAACAAATAATTATTGATATTATTTATTTAACATGTGGTCTCTGTCAAGTTATATTGATTAAAGTGCTTTTAATTCTTTGTTCCACACCAGGTCAGCTTTTCTTGCTGCTCACATCCCTCTTTTCCTTTACCCTTTTCTGCACACTGTGAGCAAAACACGGCCATTTGAGTACCTGCGACTCACCAGCCTTGGAGTGATTGGTAAACCCTCTTCCCTCCTTTTCACTTTTTGAATAAGTGTTATCTCCACAAATTGGCATCTTTGTCATTCTCATCATGACCTATTTGCTGCAGGTGCCCTGGTCAAAACAGATGAACAAGAAGTGATTAATTTCCTCCTCACCACCGAAATTATCCCGCTTTGTCTCCGCATTATGGAATCAGGCAGTGAACTCTCCAAGACGGTACTTTTAGTTGAACTAGCTTATTTTATTTTGCTCTTAAGCTAAAGAAAAATGTATATTTATATCAGTACATCAGTGCCTGACTTGGTCCTACAGCTTACCATTCTTGACTTTGGCAGGTTGCAACTTTCATACTGCAGAAGATTCTGCTGGACGACACCGGGCTGGCCTACATATGTCAGACATATGAACGTTTCTCCCATGTGGCCATGATCCTTGTGAGTCTCCCTTGAGAAACATCCAAATTTGACTAAATATACAGTGGCAAGGCAAAGTATATGAACCTTTTTGCAATTTCATGGTTTTCTGCATTTTTTTGTCTCATAAAAACTCCAGTTAAGAGTGTTTACATTAATTGAATTAATGACCTTAAAAGATTGGAGTCATGTGTTAGCATACTTAGCGTCTTTTTTAGAAAATTCGTTTGGAGGTGTGGACTAGACACTACTACTTTGACTGACAAAAAAACACTCAAACCTTTTGAATTTGCTCCGCACAAGAAGAAGATGCTTAAGTGAGCCATGCCTTGCCAAAAGAAACTTTCAGAGTAATTACTATGAAGAATTGTTGATTTACATGAAGCTGGAAATGGTTACAAAGTGATTTCAGAGATTTTAGAAAATTCACCTCCTACAGTTATGCAAACAGTCTACAAATGAAGACACTTTGAGACTGTGGCTACTCTACCAAGAAGTGGGCACCCAGTCAAAATGACCCCAAGAGCACAACACACATCTGTCAGAAGATTTTAAATAATGCAGCTCCGGACGGAAATAAATGTTGTGACATTGCAGAAGATAATTGAAACGATGCCACTGTGAATATGTGCCGTAATCAAAGCTAAAAGCGGTCCAACAAAATATTAGAGTGTGTTACTTTAGTTTTTTTGTGGGGACAGGCAGTGTATTTTTTAATACTCTTGACTTAGATGAAGATCAGATCACATTTTATGAGAAATTAATGCAAAAAACCATACAATTTTAAGGGTTCACATATTTTGTCTTGTCACTGTATCTTCCTAGTCTCTCTGCACTGTGTGATGCTTACAAGTAACACATTCTGTCAACATGTTGTTTTCATGTTTTTTCCTCTTTGCAGGGCAAAATGGTGCTGCAGCTTTCTAAAGAACCGTCAGCGCGTCTACTGAAGCACGTTGTTCGCTGCTACCTCCGCCTCTCAGATAACCTCAGGTAAATCTGGTACAGTCGTGTATGGAGTAAGCCAGGAATCAATCACTCACAACTTTGATTTTTTGAACCAGATAGAAAATACACCTTTAGGATAATCAGTAGTTGCCACTAGAAGGAGCTATGACCCTAAAAACAGTGTGTGGTGACTGGTTAGTTAAATGAATTGTCAGTCTAAAGGTCAGAAATGTCATAGTGTGAGGCTCTACATATTAAAGGTGAGTAAATCTACACCAGTCAGTAATGAAGCAAAAACTATTAATATAAAATAATTATTAATATAAAGTCTTATTTCCCTGCTCGTTGTTGAGGAAACTCTGGAGTGTCTTATTTTGGAGTGTCTCTTTGCTATTTTTAAAGACACTGGCATCAAATATTGGTCAAAGCAAGCCTTGTGTGTGTGTTTTTTTTTTTTTTTTTTTTTTAAGTTTACAAATGTAATTTGTAGTTTATATAGTATTTATAAGATGTTGTCTATTATAGCTTGTGTCCTTTTAGGTAAAATTAATAATGCATATCAATTAAGCATATTGCAGTGGGGAGATGGTGCTTGAAATACAGTGTAGCTTACAATAGAAAGTCCATAAATACATTTACATTTATCTAAAGACAAATGCCTATGTACACTCCCCTCCAAACGTTTTGGAAAAGTGAGACCAGTTCCTTTACTTTTGCTGTGGACTGAAAACATTTGGGTTTGACATCAAAAGATGAACATGAGACAAAAGATCAACATTTCAGCTTTTATTTACAGGTGTTTACATCTGGATCCAATTCACAACTTAGAAGATAGCAGCTTTTGTTTGAACCCATCAATTATTCAAGTTTATATTTTCCAATACTTCTGCTCACATGAAAAATGGATGGGTCCAAACAAAAGGTGCTATCTTCTATTCTCTAAGTTCTATTCACAGATGCTGATGCAGCTGTGAATACCTGGGGAAAAAGAATCTTTCCTTTTATATTCATCCTTTGATGTCTCAAATGTCTATCTACAGCAAAGCATAAAGGAACTGGCTTCACTGTTCCAATACTTTTGGAGAGGAGTGTATGGCATCTTGAATATGGCAGTACTATAGACTTAGCACAGATGTTTACCTCTTGGTGCCAATTGGAGACACCACTGTGAGAGATGCTGACAATATGTCATCCCTTCCTCCAGGGCCAGAGAAGCACTGCGTCAGTGTCTGCCAGACCAGCTGAAAGACAGCACCTTCGCCCAGGTGCTGAAGGATGACACCACCACCAAGCGCTGGCTGGCACAGCTGGTGAAGAACCTGCAGGAGGGCCAAGTCACTGATGCTAGAGGCATCCCACTGGCTCCACAGTGACGGGGACAAACTGTCCATTGACAGTGGACACAGAAAAACTCTTTCAGCACTGTCTAGATTTTGTATTTTGCCAAATATGGTGCTAGGACTGCCTGTGAAGTAAAGGGACTTAATGATATGATATGTTTGCTTTTGGAGGGATTCATATCTGCAGATGTGTCTGTCAGTACATCATCTCCACACATGAGACCTGAGAGATAGCAGATTTTTTTATTTTTGTTAAGCCAATGCTGATATCAGTATTTGATGATAACAGTATATTGGCTTGTTTTTGAGTAAAAAAGGTTTTGGCTATATCCTTCAAAGTTGGTGATGGATATGTCAGAGTAGGCTGTTTTACAGTTTAAAAAAAAAAAAAAAAGACTGTAAAAACAAAGTCATTTTTGGACAGTAAAAGTCGCTGAGTAACAACAAAACATTAATTGCACTTGGCAAAAAGAAATAAATGAACAAATGTAAATTACAATGCAGCCTCTAAAACATGGATCGCTGCAGTTAACGGAATGTCTGTAAACATAAAGGTCAACGCTGCAGGTTATGTCGATGATAAGTCAGTATCATTGGTAATGACAGGCCGCTCAAAATATCACTCGACTGCTCTTATCCCATCTATCACTGTAACTCGCTGTGACATTCCATTTCAAAATAGGAACTGTTATTTTTTTGCTTCTTGCATTTCAAATAAGACGTTTTTTAATCTTCTGTATGTCTGGTTGTGTCTTTTCATTTAATGCTCTGATGATGCCGCAGTAGCAGTGCAGTAACACAGTGGGTGTGCTCATGTTTAGTTTCACTGGCGCTGTTTTGAGGTCCAGTAATATATACATGATTTCTGGTTTTGTTTAAGATAATTCATGAAACCAAGGTATTCTTCCCAGTGTAGGATATTATCACATGCCAAGGGCATACTTAAGAGGAAGTATCTTCAGTCTTATTCAGTGAAAAGGCAGAGACACATACTACAATTTGAAAGAGACATTATCAAACATTTATCAAACAGAGTATGTAAACCAACAGTGGCAGTGGTGACTGTAGTTCACTTAGCAGAACAGTTAGTCCGTAGTGGTTTGATCCCAGGCTCCTCTTGGTAGTAGCTATTGTCTTATTTGTTAAATATTAACTATTTGTGGTTCGGAGCCCCCCCCCCCCCCGAAACCTTGGCGCCTCAAGGTGGCAGCCTGTCCACAAATAATTTCCCCAAGGGGATTAATAGAGTTTTAGTTATTATTGTTATTGATAAATGAGTGAAATTCTGAATCTAAATATTTGCTCTTTAATCATCAATTCACAGTTTCAACACTACATTTAAGCCTTGGCTCCAAAAATGTGTTTAATTACAGGGTGTTTCAGCCAAAGTTCCGTTGTTATTTTTGACGATAGGGCTATTGTTTGTTTGTCTGATGAGAAAGTGACTCACCTGTGCTCACTGAGTGCTCTACCAGGCTCATAAACTTCACTGATATCTCTTTGCTTCCCTTTATTGGTACATTAGCGGATTGTTGTGTTGCCCCATAGGCTCCATTATCCTCACAACTTGAATCGACATCATGGATCATGGAAGAAACACCTACTCTCAAGCCTTCCATTTGAGAGCAAATCTGAGCCCTTTGGGACATGGTCCTAAGTATGCATTATGTATTTTTTTTTTTTTTCAGTTTACCTTTTAGGCCTCATCCAGGAGCACTTGTAAACAGAGAAGCACATTAGCTGGACTGGGCTGACAGTGGGGAAAGTGATGTTTTCTGTCCGTTGCGTGTTCTCACGTACGTCAAATACACACAGCTGATGGACACTGGGTGGAAAATGTGATAAAAACTGCATCTAAATGCAGCAATATGTGGCTTTCAGCCAAGGTTTGCAGCATGGTGGAGTCTTTACTCAGTCTCGTGCAATCTTCAGATATCAAATATCAGATTTGGTCTGAGTTGCAGTTTGATCCAGTCCATTGTTGACCTGTGGTTTATTCTTCACAGGGGGATTGTGTTCATGCACAACATGTAATTCTCATTGTTTTATTCCTTGGCTTCTTTGTTTTGTAACTCAGCAGGCATTTTCCCAGAATTGTCTTTGCTCCTATCAGGGCTGATGCAGAAACATTAGAGCCGTTCCAGGTCCTGCACAGCATCCACAATCACCCTGAGGACGCGAGAGGAAGACAGACGGAAGAAGGCGAAGCAGGCAGAGGGGAGTGACCTTTAACTTACGCAGTGATGGGTCTGCAGATGGTGGAGTGAGGGAGTGGCAGGGAAGGAAGGAAAGCTGTTGGGGAGGGGTTGTAGAGGAGGAGAAGGAGGAGGATGAGAATGAAGTGTGGTTGGAGCGGAGCATACCAGCTCACAGCAGCAGCAGCAAGGGAATCCGATTTCTAACACCCAGCAGTAAAGACTGGAGACGGGAGGAGGGAGGCTGAGTCAGATTCCTTTAGGACACTCCCAGTGTTTTAAGGGCCTGAGCTAAGTCTGTGGGCTCCGTGAACTGCGCAAGTGTGGCATACACACCTCCCTGGACCCTCTATCAAGCTGACCACAGGCTTACCTCACAGTATCTGAAGCCCTTAGTGTGAGAGCTGCCTACATCTGAGACTCTGATCCCTGGTAAGATCAGAACTGCTGGTAAATATCTGTCTTTTTATTTTTCTAAGTCAAAATTGTAGTTTTCCTGACTTATTTCTTCTTTCTTTAGAATATATGCATCTATATATATTCTAGATTTAGCCCTGGTTCTAATTTACTCTGCACAAACCTCCGTTTCTTGGCTGGTTTGGAGTTTTATTTGAATTTAACTGAATGAACTGAATGGACACTTATTCGTTGAATTGTTCATATAGTTGTGTGTAGGCAGTCGTGTAAATATGTTGATACAAATCTGGAAAAATTGAACATTCCCATGAGGTATAACTATACATTTAAACTAAAAATGAGATTTACATGTGCTTGAAGAACTGCGGTCTGTGTGATTGAGTTGTTTATTACTAATTTCCATCCTGTCAGATCCCCTCGTGAGTCATGTCTTTATGTATCTGCATGTGTGTTTGTGTGTGTGTGTGTGTGTGAGTGCGGTCAGTGAACTCCCTGAAAAAGTGGCTCTATGTGACTCATCTTGCCTGAAGAGAGCACCAGTCCAAAACACTTACGCATGACCCCCAAAAATAAAACAACATAATGTGACTAAATGCGGCTTAAAATTCTTGACCTGGATTATAAAGAAGTGGGTGCTGAACTTCCAACAGTAGAATCTGAAAAGATTTGGATGGAAAGTAAAAACATTAAGGTGCAAGCACACAGAAAGTGCATGTTATGGAAGAAATACCTGTGGAAAATAAGCCTCAGTTCAATGATTCCTCAGGAGGAATGTGATATTAATTGTGGTCTGAGCAACATTAAGAATCTAAGATTAGATCCTGTTCTTTCAGGAGACAATGAAAGGAAATGATAGCTGTCAGATGGGATTACAGATATGCAGACTTTAAAACCCATGCCTGTTTGAGGGGCTTGATCAACATGTATCAGCAGAGATCACAGAGTTTATCAGCTTCCACTAAGAAACTGCAGCAGGTCTGCAATGCATTAGTCTTACTCTGTGTCTATTCCTCTGCTAATGTCGTTTAGCTTGTAAACATGCTAATTACCACAGAATGCAGCTGACACTAGAAACGTCAGTAGTGTTTTAGGTATTTGGTCATAAATCAAAACACTGAACACAATGATATATTAGAAAAAGATGAATAGTTAAGAAAGCTATTAACATATATTCAGATTGATCCTAATTGATTTCAGAGCTTTTTGTCCAATAGCTATTGTTATGTCTATAACAAATTAAAATTTAATAGCAATCCAGTTTAATGATCGTTAAGATATAGCTGGTGCATCTCTGCAGACGTGCTGCTAGTGTTACTAACCGTGTATATACTTTTTTAAGATAAAAGCACTAGAGCATTTCTATGCCTCCGTGCCGGTGACTGCCTGAGGCAATATGCTTTCAGGTTGTCTGTGTGTTGTTATGATCTTGCTCATGTATTTCTTCAAAATGACACAGATGACTCCTTGGACTAAATGACAAACTGATTCGGTTCTGGTCAAAATGCAAGGTCACTGTTAACACAACATCTGAGAAATGGCCTGAGTCATGGATGAACTGATTAGAACATGAGACTGGACAGACGTGCTGGCAAACTGCAACCTGAGCAGAGGCACCAAACCACGATGAAGTTATTCTAGTTGACAGCATGTTCCTGTTGTTGTTTTTGTAGTGATCAAAATATGTGTTAATTATTTTCTCAGTGCGCCTGGAAACCAATTACATCTAGATTTAAAACAGAATAAGCATGAATGAAGGAGTAAAAACTGAATTTGACATTAGGGACAGCAAGTGAGCCGTATTTTACTCCAGGACACTTCAGCAGTACCAACTTCACCGTGGACACATTTCGCATTCTTGGATCAGCAGAGTGAAGTAGTCCTGTCTTTCCATACCAACATCTATCAAGATTCCTTCCAGTAATATACTTACTAAGTATCCAAGAAGAAAGTATTAAGGTCTTAGGGTGTTGATGAAAGCATGCACAGTCTGTGGAAATGTGAAGATGCAGCTGGATTAATATAGAGCTTTTGCAAAGTGTATTGTGTTTGGATACAGGGAAAAGCAACTGGAACGATTCACTGACATCTGCTTCGTTTTAGCAGCAACTTTCCGCTGGCATGATTCAAGAATAACAATGGATCCTGAAGGCTCTTGTGAGTAAACGTTATTCACTCTAGAAGATGCAGTGTGATGACTTTACAGTTTGTCTGAAGGTTTAATGTCACATAAATGTTGAGTTGAGCATTGATTTCATATAACCTAACGTAAGCAGTAGTAGAAAAATCCACCTAACCTTGCTCTCCCTGCCTGCCTCTTTGCAGGTGTCCAAGATGACCCAGACATCAAGGTGATGATGGCAGGGTCAACTCTCAGGAAAGTCAAGTCCCGCTCATGGAAGAAGCAGCGGCATTTCCGCCTCCTGGAGGACGGCATGACGATCTGGTACAAGTCCAGATGGGCAGGAAAAGGCCACTCAACCTGTGAGTACAGACACGTGTACATACAGTAGAAACAGACTTCATTAAACTGTACATCATGGTCAGGTACCTTGAAATTTTGGGCTCAATTGAAGTCATAATATGAAAAATGTGAATTTGGGGCTGTGTAACTCTCAGATTTATGTGGTTAATATGAAGCTATAACTAGAAGCAGGTTATCAGAAACAGATAACCTACTGTTACCTGTGGCTCAGACCAAAGCTAACAATACTGTAATTCCAGGAAATTGTTTCAAATTGTTTCATTTAGTTCTTACCAAACCTTATGACGTGTTCATTTGCAAGTTTAAAATGCGCAGTAGGCATTTTTTTTCTACATTTGACAGAGCCAGAGCTACTTTTCTACTCTATTTATTGCCTTAGTATGCAGAAAACCCCATGTTAAAATCATTTCCTGAAACATTAACCAGTTTAGTTGATGTTGTGCTCACATGGTACATGTGGATAAAAGAGCTTGTTTCTAAGCTGATTCACTGTTTTGCTGAGAGTTGGATGTGAAGATGACTGTCCTGTCTGGGGGACCAATGGAACTACCATGTTTAGCAAGGTCAGTACAAGTAACAACAAATGTGTGCTCCATGTTTCTAAGGCCAACTTTACAGAAAGTGGACACAGCCTCCCTTAGGTATTTTGTGTGTACTTGTAAAAGCCGCTTTTAAAATGAACATCCTGCAAACAGGTACAAAGTGGGGGAAGCACTCATCAATTAAGAATATGCCTTGTGCTCAGCATACTTTCAATCTGTAAGGAGCACAATTTAAAATTCATCAAAAGTAAAGTGGTTGAATCCTCCAAACACTGCACCATCTCTTTAGTCACTCTCTGCTCATCTTTCAGTCTCTGTGACCGAGGTGGAGGCGGTTCGTGAGGGCCACCAGTCCGAGGTCCTTCTGAGCATCGCAGAGGAGTTTCCTGCTGACCTCTGCTTCACCTTGGTGTTTCACGGTCGCCAAGGCAACCTGGACCTCGTGGCTGACTCTCCAGAGGAGGCCCAGGCCTGGATTCAAGGAGTGCGCAAACTTATTCACAAGGTTCAAACGATGGATGAGAAAGAGCGGCTAGACCAGTATCCTTTTACTGTGGTAGATCACTGAGTTAAAACAAAACAACAAAACAATGGTTATTCTGATGTTTGCTGGTGTCAAATATTAGTTTATGCTTTGTTTTCTTTGAACAAAGCTTCAGTTACTCTTACTATCAGTGCAAATCATTCTTTAAGAAAGAATAAGTGACAATATGAGTGTTTTATTCGACAACTATTAAGAGCAGAAGTTTCCCTCAGCATCTCCTCAGGTGGGTCTGGGACTGGTTTCAGAAAGCTGATAAGAACAAAGATGGAAAGATGAATTTCAAAGAAGTTCGGAAGCTGCTGAAGATGATGAATGTAGACATGAATGAAGACCATGCTCTCCATCTATTTACTGTGAGATTTTAACATCTGAGGATGCTGTTGTTCTTTGATAACCTTTTTGTTTCCAAAACCCAGGCAGTATTTTGCAAAACCAACATATACAGACATTTATCCTTCAATATACATATAGACCTCTTCCTTTTTCACCACAGATGGCTGATAAGTCAGAGAGTGGCTCTTTGGAAATAGAGCAGTTTGTGCACTTCTACAAGATACTGACTCAGAGGGATGAAGTATGGAAGGTGTTCCAGGACTACTCTGGAGATGGAGAGAAGTTAATGTTGGAGGAGCTGGAGAACTTCCTTATGATGGGGCAACAGGAAGGAGAGCGAAGTGCCCAGCTTGCCCAGGAGCTCATTGACTCCTATGAACCATCTGAGTCAGGTAAAGATGGACAAGACTGAAAAATATTACTTCAGTTGCACATATTTTGAAGATATGAGGACAGGTGGGATGTTGGGAGCAGTTGCCTTTAGGCACAACTACCCTTAGTTGGTAGAGTGGTTTCCCATCAACTCCGGAGAAGAATTAGAAATTTATCAACTTTTTATGGCCAAATAAACCAAAGTGCTTTTGTGTCAATTCAGTTTGTATCGTATCCTCTGTGCAGCCCAGGAGCAAGGCGCCATGTCTTTAGATGGCTTCCAGAAGTACCTGTGCTCGCAGGAGGGCTCCATATTCAAACCCGAGCAACGTGATCTACACCAGGACATGAGCCAACCACTCAGCCACTACTTCATCTCCTCGTCACACAACACTTACCTCCTGGAGGACCAGTTGCGAGGACAGAGCAGCCTAGAAGCATACATACAGTGAGACATGCATTCTGTGTGTGCTGCACATTAACCATACTTTAGACAATGATTTGAATCCCAATGAATTATACACAGCAGGATGATAGGTCAGTCAAATGGTCTATTAGACTTGAGATTAGAAAATGCTCACTATCACGTTGGAGAGATGGACCAAGTTTTTAAGGTTGTAGTAAAAGCTGAAAAAAACCTGTAAACCATTTTTCAATAATATTTTCCCCAAGTTTCTCTTTATGTGAAGCCTTGTTGTAGACACAGATACAGTATTGGTTGAGTATTGGTTGTAAATTCAGAGATAAAGTTTAACATTAAAGTGTTATTTTGGGAAACAAAACTAAACAGGCAATGCTTCTTACTTACATTTGTGTGCATACAGGGCTCTGAAGAGAGGCTGCCGTTGTGTAGAAGTGGACTGCTGGGATGGCAGTGATGGGGAGCCCATCGTGTATCATGGTCACACACTGACATCAAAGATTCTCTTTAAAGACGTCATTTCTACAGTCAAAGAGTACGCCTTCAAGGTGGGTAACGTTTCCTGTCTAAGTGTTGGTTCACTCAAATTGAAAATTCTTTACTACATAGTATCCTGTGTGCTTTTGGAAGCCCATTCAGGTTTTGATGTAAAATGCAAAATGAATGTATTTTGGAGTTGTCTCTGGAAAGAGATGTTTCAGTACCACTAATGAGATTCTGTTCACCACCGTGGTATGTGGGGCATGCTAGAACTCTTGCAGTTGTATCTCAAAACCTGGACTAAAGAAATTGTCTGCGTGGCAAAGTACAGCTAGAGTTAACTGAAAAAAAATGTTTGGATGATCCCACCCTTTAAGTATCAAGGTATGAATTACACATGAAACACAGTCCCTGCGCTCTAGACAAGTCTTGGTAACTTTTCCTGCCCCTGTAATTAAATCTTATCCTTACCCCTGCTGCCTGACCTACATGGAAAACAACCAGAATTTCTGATGTATCCAGTTCCCCATTTTATCCTATTCAGATGTAGGACAATTAAGATGATAAAAAAATGTGAGTACTGTGTAAAATTATATGTGATGGAAATGAAATGCAGTGCTACCACAATACTGTAATGTTATTTTCCACTTGATAGAGCAGACAGACAAAATAACCACTTTGCTGTTTGGCAGGCATCAGACTTCCCCGTCATCCTGTCCCTTGAGAATCACTGTGGTGTAGAGCAGCAGACAATCATGGCCGAGCACCTTAGTCAAATCTTGGGAGATATGCTACTGACCACCGTGCTGGATGGACAGGTCCCTCAACAGCTTCCTTCTCCACAGGTTAGAATCTGTGTGTGTGTGTGTGTTTTTGTGTGTGTGCACCTTTTAAAGTGAGGCAAACTGGAATTCATCTTTCCACACTAAACTTGTCAATGTGTTACTTTTTTTTTTTCTTATTTTTTTATTCTTGATTCCAAGTCTGAAAACATCTGTAGAAAAAATACAAAACTGTCCAGCTCATGGTGCTAATGGAAATGCCACGTGATCACCATATGGCCCTCATCCTCCCTGCTCCACTGTGCTCTGCCCAGCCCTTCAGGTATTAGTTCTATTAAATTATAGATAAAGAGGACGCCAAGCAACTTACCCTTCAAGTAATTCACCTACTGTGATTGATTCAAAGGCATCTCTGTGCTGCAGTATTGTTCAATCAGAAGCCTTTAAAAGCACTTCTTCATATTCAGATGTTATATGCACATTTGATGGTTCATGCTATACTTAGACATGTAAATGGTCCGTACTTATATAGCGCTTTTCTACCTTGCTGGTATTCAAAGCGCTTTACACTGCGTCTCATTCACCCATTCACATGCACAAGCACACACACATTCACACACCGATGGCAGAACTGCTATGCAGCTGGCCTGACTCACCGGGGGCAACGAGGGGTTCAGTATCTTGCCCAAGGACACTTTGGCATGTGACGTAGCAGCCAGGAATCGAACCACCTGTGATTGGCATTCAACTGCTCTAGCTATTGAGCCACAGCCACCCCTCATGTATTTATATATTATATGTATTTCATGTATTTATATATTATATACTATATTTGGGCCTGCTTTGATGCATCAGGACCTGACCAGCTTGTAGTGATTGAAGGGAAGTTGATTTGAAAAGTGAATGAAAAACTTATTTAGGATAAAGTGAGAATGTCGGTACATCAGCTGAAACTCTGTGTGTGGGTGACACTACAGGACAATGACCCAAATCACACAACAGAATGACTTCAGAAAAACAAAATGCACCTTTTATAGTGGCCAAGTTAGAGTCCAGACCTCAACCAAATAGAGATGCTACGACTTGAAGAGAGATAAACACATGAGACATCCAAAGAATATGACAGAGTTGAAGCAGTTCTGCTTTAGAATGGGCTAAAATTTCTCCTGAAAGATGTTCAGGTCTGATCCACAGCTACAGGAAGCGCCTGGTTGAAGTTATTGCTGCCAAGGGGGTGTCAACTAGTTATTAATTACAAGGGTTCACTGTAATTCCACTGGCACTATGAGGCTTTTATGGTTGTTCTCAATAAAGGCATGAAAGATGAAGATGAAGATCAGATCACATTTTATGAATTAATGCAGAAAACCATGAAATTCCAACTTTTTTCTTGCCACTGTACATTGATCTTTCAATTATCATTTCAGTTATCCATCTTCCACTGATCATAAATGCAATAGTATAATTCTTTCCCATCAGAGCACTTAGAAGAATCAATGCTAACTTAAAGTAATGGCAGATAAATGCTATGCAGAAGTCTACTGAGGATTTGCCAAACAAATAGCTGCATTTAGTTAGGAGACAGCAAAATGCAAGAAGATGGACGACCTTCATGAGCAGCCTGGCTGCTGCTGAATGTGATGGCATCTGGGTTTTCTGTCTCTTCCTGCTGGTCCAGCCCTCATTCCAACATGGATTTAATGTCCTTTGCTGACACAGACAAATTTAAATTCCTTTTTGAATCTTTACACAATTTTTAAATGTCGTCATTTTCAAATTAAAAGCATCATATGTGTGTAGTTTGTTTTTTAAAATGCTTCTGTAACCAAACCAAAAACGAATAACTGAGCCTTGCTGTTCCAATAAATTTGGACTGGACTATATTTATTAATGTTCATTGCAGGAATTAAAGGGGAAAATCTTGCTAAAAGCCAAGAAGATTGGTGGTTTAGAAGACTGCATCGATGAAACCCTGACAGATGAAGTTAGTGATGAGGAAGAGGCCAATGGAGATGCTGAGAGCCCATCTGCAGAAGACCCACCTGCTGAGAGTCTGACTGAGAATGACAAGGTAAAACCTAGAGTCGTCATATTGATCTTTTAACCCACATTTAATTTCCTCTAGCAATGCTGAGCCATGCTTCTTCAGTTGTCCGTCAAGCAGAAGTGAGGCTGTGAGGGGTAGTAAAGCAAAGCAGGGGTGAAAAACTGATTTGGGTTTGTGAAGCGACAACGGAGTGAAGGAAGAGAGACAGTGAAAAGAAACAGGAAGTGTGGAAATATGCAATGTGCTTCTTGTTAGCTGCTGGAAAACTATCTAATTCTGTATTTCATATTTAGCCCTGACAGTAGCTCTGTAACACATAAACATTCAGATAATTATTTCTACCTACTAACTTTTTTTTTTTTAAACACAAATTAGTCTCAGTTTTATTTCATCATTTCAATCTCCCCTTGAATCAAGGGAGATTTAAAATGAGTGCTTTGAATAATAAATTCATCTCATATGGTTTTTATACTAAAAGCTCCATTTTACTTGTTTTTTTCAAGGCACTTGAAGGCACAGCTTCTTCTCTTCTCTTTGAAATATTCAAGATGCTGACATGTGAAAATATTGTTAATTTTTTAACCGCTTAGAACAAGATGTGTCCCACTTCCTCTGGAGCTCATTCTTGTTGCAGGGATGCGAGAAGTTGTAAACCTACACATTGCACTTCCTTAAAGATACAGTATGTGATGAGGACAAACGACACTGAAGTCAAATAGAAGGAAAACACATTTTTCATAGGACGCTGGAGAGACTTTGATTCCATTTTTAACCAATAGTACTAACCAATAGGACTTCTTTGTTGACTAATTTCATGTTATTCTCCGCTTCTGCAGAAATCCAAGTCCAAACTGTCAAAGGAGCTGTCTGACTTGGTGCTTTACTGTAAGAGCGTGCACTTCCATGGCTTCGAACAAGCTCGTTTACACGGCAAATGCTACGAGATGTCCTCATTCTCTGAATCCAAGGCTAAGAGGCTAGCTAAGGAAGCAGGTACTGTGAACATGGTGGGACACTGTACTTCAGAAAAGAATGGAGAATTATTACACCTTAAGTTGAAAGAGCTGTTTATAACTGCATTATGCATGAATAATATCATTTTTACTTAACAAATACTTGTATCTAAGTTCTAAATAAAGAAAAAGGCTGATTTGTCTGTGTCTGTGCTGTAGAAACAGCTCATCTTTATTCTCTTCAAACGTCTCTCCAGGGACGGACTTTGTGCAGTACAACACAAGGCAGCTGAGCAGGATCTACCCCAGTGGCCTCAGGACAGACTCCTCCAACTACAACCCTCAGGACATGTGGAATGTGGGCTGCCAGATAGGTGAGGGGCAGATCGCCCTCTGCTGGCTGAACTCAATCTTTTCTATGAAGTAAGGGATGTGTCAGAGCGGCCTGATTTGCACAGCCATGGTAACAGTGCAACTCGATTTGTGTTTTACACAGATACGGTTACGTTTCGTGTTTCAGACACATTTGTTTCAGCTGTTTCAGCATTAAAAAGATAAAACATGATTGTATTTTTTTTTCTGAAGAGTTTCAGCTGCTGTAACTGTTGCAGCTGAATGAAAAATTAACATTTTAAACCGCCAAGGAAGAGAGGACAAGAAAAGACTGAACCCCGGAGAGAAGTGGAACATTGTCAGGATGGTGCTTCCTGTCATTTTGTCTTCACTCTTTCCCTATGTTTCCTGTCAGCCTCAATTCGAGTAGAATGCAGAGGTGACATGCAACACAGATCCATTATCTAGCTGTAATCCAGAATCAGTACGTGACACGTGCCAACGACCACTATACAATTTACACATGGAAATAACTCTAATTTGCTCTCACAGGAAGATACACATTTACATAGTGTCTTTTGTGTAGTTAAGGATAAATTCTCCCTCTGCAACAAGGTTAGAGGTCACATCCAGAACATCTCCTCCACAGCAGACACAGGAGGGCGACAGGACAGATGCTTCCTGTCATCACATTTCAAACGGGTGCTGCTCTGGTTAAAAGAATTCTCTCATGAACTTTGAAAGCCAGTTCGATGTCTGTGGTTCTGGGAAATCACATGCTACAGCCAACCACAATAAGAAAGAAAATCACTGTGAATTCAATTATTTTCCCTTTTTTCCACAGTGGCCCTAAACTTCCAGACAGCTGGCCTAGAAATGGATCTGAGTGATGGGCTGTTCAGGCAAAATGGCGGCTGCGGCTACGTCCTCAAGCCTGACTTCATGAGAGATGGCAACACTCAGTTCAGTCCAGAGAAACCTGAGGAGCGGCCAGACTACAAACCTCTCCGGTTATCCATACAGGTTGAAACTGCATGAAATCCTTGTGGCTGCTGTGAGGTGTGGAGTGGCTGTACTGTGGTTTCTGAAGCTAATATAGACAAATGTCTGTGTGGTCAGGTGATAAGTGGACAGCAGCTACCTAAGGTGAATCAGAAAGAGGGTTCTATTGTAGACCCCCTGGTCAGAGTGGAGATCTATGGAGTCCCACAAGACCAGGCTAAGGAAGAGACCAGTCACATTAACAACAATGGTGAGTGAGTGTTTTACAGTTGGATGTACACTACAGCTCCCAAGTTTGGGATCACCAGGAAACACACATGACAACACATTCTCCCAGTCTTCCAGTGTCTGATGTCTGTGGTCTTTTGCTCATCTCATTCTGATGAAGGGAGTAGTTAACAGCATGATAGGAAAAAACTTTCCTCACAGTTTCTAGCATTGAGTAGCCTTCCTTTCTAAAGACAACAATAGACTGATGGGTCTCTGATGAAAGTTGCTTTCTTTCTGGCCATTTTGAACCTGTAAACAAACAAACAAACTGCTGATGTTCAGATAGTAAACTAACCTAATAGATGCCATGCTCCCCTGTTAACTCCATTAATACAACTTCAAGTTCTTAGTTGAGCAAAATAAAATGATTAACCTGAATTAGCAGCTATACCAGTAGAATGATACAGAGGACTGACTATTGCTAATGACAGGCCTCTATGCAAAAATGTAGATCATTCTTTAAAAATCATCAGATTTGTTTTAATTGTTTGTGAAATAGATAAAATTCTTTGTGAATTGCCTGAAATGTTTTTCTTTGGAAAGCTATTTGATAGCGATCCCAAACTTCTGAGTAGTAGTTTAATCAATGTGAAATAAAGCAGAATAAAAGAAAATTAAATAATGGAAATAAAATTTAAAAATAAATAGCCTCTTCCTAATTGGTCATGTTCAATCCTCTACTGGCCTCTACCTGCAGGTTTTAACCCAGTGTGGAATGAAACTCTAAATTTCATCCTCCACACACCTGAGCTGACCCTGGTTCGCTTTGTGGTCGAGGACTACGACAAGGCGTCGAGGAATGACTTCATCGGACAGTTCACTCTTCCTTTTACGTGCATCCAAGCAGGTGAGAAGACGGTGTACGGTGAAGGCAACAGAGCATGTCAGTGAAACCACCAGGTTGACTCAGCTGCACTGTGTTTAAAAAACATACTTGGACATAAATTCTCTTTTTTTCTCTTCAGGATATCGTCACATACATCTGCTCTCTAAAGATGGAACACCTATCCCTCCCTCCTCCATCTTTGTCAACATTAGCATTTCAGAGCTCACATGAAGAAGTCAGATCTTATGATATAAAGTCGCAGATGGAGTCCAGCGCACCCTAATCGGGTCGTGCTCTCCTGGAATGACTGTGTTTGTCATACTGTCACATTTAAAGTCATAATTGTAATCCTAACTTTAAACATGTCAATAAATTAGACCACGATGAGGAATTCTAGACTGTCAAGAGAATCCATGTAGTGTATGATGACAAATTCTAAACTTTAAACATGCATTAATATCTGTTCTTATCCTTAACATGCAATTCCACAAGTGTACTTCTCATCAAAATATTTGCTGCTTGATGATTTTTAATGCTGCATGTGTCTAAATATACACATTTGCCTTCAATGTCCGGAAGTAACAGCAGTCAATAATCAACTCAAGTGTATAGTCCTCAGTCTTAAAGAAAAAAATACACACTCAAAATATATATATATACAGTATATATACCCATTCTACCTATTACTATGAAGTACCCATAGCTTTGCATCATGCTGTTTAATCTACAATTACCTGCTTGACTTTCTATTTAGTCACTGTAACTGCCACAAAGTTGGTAAGTTGTGTAAATATGTCTGTAAATATAAGCTCTACATTTTTGATTGGTTCAAAACCACTTAATAAAATGAATTCAGAAGAATGTTTGACACATCTATTGTTCCTATTTATTTTGTCTATTGTTGAGGAAAGGTACAGGAAGTCATTCCCACCAGCAGCCAACAACTATATTCTGACAGTGGAGAGCTAACTCATGCTGGTGGGAAACACCCGACAAACTTCATTATGTTGTATTATAGGCATTTCCTGGAATCTTAACATACAACTAAACAGCACGCTGAAAAATGTTCCTGGGTTTTTTACTGTAGATTTGACAACTGTGTGCAACTTAAAGGTAGCAACTTTGTTTGCGCTTACATGTTTATTTTTATTATCTTCCACGTGTGTATCTATCCATCTAGAAACCTGACACACACACACTTCATAACAGGGACTGGTGTGTTTTATTAGCTTTTCACAGTACAGGCACAGTCACATGAACAGCTATAAATATGATTTATGTGCCAGACTTCTATAATTTCAGTTCATCGTGTTTCTCTTCATTGTTTTGTCTCACAGTTTGTACCACCTCTTCAACTAATTCTTCTACCTCATCGGTTTGTTTTTCCTCCTGCACCCCTCCCGCTCGCTCCTCCAGTCTCCCTTCCAGGGCCTCCTTCAGGGTGAGGCTGCCAGCATCAAAGTCTCTCACCACCCCCTGCTCTACTGGCATGTCTGGGTGGTGTCTGTGCAAATGCTTGACTACCTGGAACTTCTGTTTGGCTCTGTAGGAGCAGTGGCGGCAGCGGAAAGGCTGCTGCTTGGTGTGAGACAGGTAGTGATGTCTGAGGCCTGCCGGCCATCTGAAGGTTTTGTGGCACAACCCGCACACATAAGGCCGATCGTCACTGTGCTGCCGCTGGTGGGTCTTCAGTATGAAAGTGGTCTTGAAGGCTTTGCCGCATGTTTCACAAACGTAAGGGCGCGTGTCGCAGTGCTGCGTGTCCCGGTGAGCTCGTAGGGCATCTGCTCTGTTGGTGCGGTAGTCACACTCATCACAGGCATATGGCTTCTCCCCTGCAGAGAATAAATGAGTTCTAATACATCAAATATGTTGTTTGTGCTAAACTTACAAAACTGCATTCCTAACTCCAGTAGTATCAACAACTTATGTGTAGATGGTACCTGTGTGTTTGGTCTTGTGATACTTCAGCTGAGTCGCCCACTTGCATTTGTAGCCGCACTCTGGACAAAGGTACTTCTTCTCTTCTTGATGAACCCTCATATGAAGCTGTGTGAAATGGGTACAGAGAACACGGAAAAGTCAAGTATTTACCATTTTTGCTGTGATTTAGTTTTTGTTTGAGTCGTACAGTGTTGTACCGCCCCACAAAAACAGCCAGAAAAAAAGAAATAAAGATTTTAATGGAATGCAATGGAATGTGATTTACGTTTAATAACGTCATCAAAAGCTATTTCATTTCCACTGGACACATGAATTCCATGAAGTCACAGACTAGCTAACAGTACTTCACATTCATCAGCACTCTGAGGTTCAAGCTCACAAATAACTATGAACTTCGAGCTTACCTTCAACCTAGATGGATCAGTGCAGGTGTAGCTGCACAGCTCACAGCCGTAAGGTTTCTCCCCAGTGTGTATGCGAATGTGCCACGTGATCTTCTGCTTGTTCGGGGTCGAGTACTCGCAGTCTGTGCATTTGTACACACGCTTGCCCCCGTGTGAGCGGAGGTGCTGCTCCAACACCAGCTGATGGCGACAAGCGAACTGACAGGTGCTGCACCTGAGGGGCTTGTCGTCCAGAGATCCCTCCTCGTGTTCATTCAGAAGGTGCTGAGCTAAACGCTGCCTTGTTTTGGCAGCAAAGGGGCACAGCTGACACTGGTGTGCCAGGTGGGTCCTCTGATGTATTTCCAAGCTTTCCTTTGTCTCAAAAGACTCTTGGCAGGTGGAGCACTTCAACTGAGGGTGCTTGCTTTGTTGGTGCGTCTTCAGCGTGGCCTCACTGCTACACGTGTAGTCGCAATGCTTGCATGAGAAACACACCTGGAGCTGGTGCACACGTTTACAGTGGTTCCTCAGAGCAATTTCTGAACTAAAGCGCGCGTCACAATGAGTGCAAGCATGCTCCAGCTCCCCTGTGTGGCACCTGAGGTTGTGTCGTCTCACATCATCAGGTGTGTAGCCGCTGAAGTCGCACAATGAGCAGAAGTGCGTGGGATGCTTGTCGTGGATGCGCGTCTTGTGCTGACGCAATTTGGCCACAGCCCCGAAGGTCTTGTCGCACACGTCACACTTGTGACGGCCGATTCCCGTGTGAAGAGACTCGTGCTCTTCCACGCGATAGTGCCTTGTGGTACTAAAAGGACAGTATCTGCAGCAGTAAGGCCTGGTGCCTTTGTGTTTGAGCGCGACATGTTGAGTCATGCATCTTTGCTGCCTACAGGTGAAAGTACAGTGCTGGCAGTGCAAGCGTTTCGCTTTAGCAGCATCCAACTTCTTTTTGTTATGAAAGGACATGATGTGCCGAGTCAAAGTCCTTCTAGATTTGGCTAGAAATGAACACATGTTGCATTGGATGGTGTCCTCTTTTTCTCTGACTGCCTCATCAACCACCTCTGAGAGCTTCTGATTCTCTGCTTTCATCTGTTTTCGTCGGCAGGTCGACAGGTGACATTCAATTGCTGCACGCTTGACTGATGAAAAACTGCACAGTTTGCATTGAAATTTCCCACCTTGTTTAGTGGAACTGGACTTTTTCGGCACTGATTTCACATGCTTGACGTTCAAAAGCTTTTTTTTCTGTGTTGTGCTTTGCTGACGTCCCGATTCACGGCGCGTAGGAGCATTATCGTCAGAGCCCTCACAGACTGGTAAATCAGACGTAGATACAGACAGAAGCTCTGTCTGAAGAGAATTTGCGGTCTCAGCCAGTTGTTTGGATCCCTCCTTATACTGAGTGGAGCTCCCCTCTGTAGCGACACTTGTATTTGAAACGCCTACAAATGTCCTTTGTTTTCGTGGAAGTGCCGGGCACTTCTTTGCAATGTGACTATCAAGAGCACGTCTCTGTTTGAACTCTGCACCACAGGCTTGGCATTTGTGTCCCTTTATTCTTCCCTGGCACAAACTCTGGCAGTGGTACTTCAAAGCAGTCTCCTTACAGGTTACATAGGAGCACTTGTTGCAATGATAAACGTCCCTAGTCGGCACCACAAGCATCTGCACCTGTCCCCCCAAAACCATAGCTATAGCTTGGTCCTTGTCATGCTTCTTCATGGCTGTCAGGCGGACTTCAGACTCTAATGCCAGATTTTGCTCAGCGGCTGTTTTGTCTTTGCTCTTCACCTCTGGCCTTTGACGCGTCCCAGCCTCAATTGTTTGACTGGCTGAGGTATTTAGAGGATCGTAGCTGTCACCTGCATTATTCTGTTCACATTCTTCATGGGCTTCTGCTACATTATCCTCCTCTGACGAACCTGTAGATGTGGAGAATTCTGCCTTTTCTTGTGATGCATTAGAAGAAGCTGTCCTTGGAGTTTGATTTGGACTCTGTCCCTCAGTATTTTGAAATGAGGAAGTTTGATAGTCTGTGGTAGACAGTGTAGTTAAAACAAGAGTACAATATTCCTCTGGACTGTTCACACATGGAGGACTGTCTGAAGTACTTTCATTGACGATCTCCTGAGAAACAACATCAAAAGCATTTACTGTCTCCACAGTTTGTGATCCGGTTGCAGTTTCTTTGCTTGCACTGTCATCTGCTGCACCAGGAAGCTCAGATTGCCCTCCATGAGATGGTGATGATTTCTCTATGGATTGTGCATCTGTCGATGGCTTTTTATAAAAATCCTGCATGAACTCAGCCGAGTTCCTCTCCCTCTCTTTTGCAGCATAGTTCTCCAGCCATGCTTTGTCCCCTGGTATGTACCCGTGAGATTTCTTCTTGTGCAGGAAGAGGCTGACGCTACTGAATGAGGAATAGAAGCACAGTGCGCAGCGAAACTCCTTTAGCTTGGTGTGTTTGCAGTTCTCATGATTTTGAAGTGCTTGTCTGTAACAGGTAGTGTACATGCAGTATTTGCACTTATAGACGCAAGGCTGCTTCTCCTCTCCAGAATGTTTGGCCAACATGTGATTGCGAAGCTCATTTTTGCGTTTGCAAGAGTAAGCACAGATCTCGCACATGAGCGATTTGGCTTGATGTCGTAGTTTGTGGCTATTCAGCTGATCCATGCGGTGACAACGATATGGGCACTGATCACAGCGATACCTGGGAGAGGAGACAATACGTTAGTCATAACAACAATAGAATATGTAGAAAGTCCCTGTATACAGTCAAATTATAGGGCCGAATGAATCCTGGCAATTCTGCACTATCTTCTAGTATCCAGTTTTGTACAGCATTGCCTGATGATTTAAAAAGTTTTTGCAGCAGATGACTGAAAACACATCCTAATTTGTGACAGATCTGATGAACACATCAGTGTCCCAAAAACAACACGTTAAATACTTTACCTGAGGTCTCCAGCATGTTTCCTCATGTGAACATTTAGATAGTGTTTCCATTTGGTGACATATCCACATTCAGCACACATAAAGTTCTTGTCGTCGGAGTGAGTGAGCATATGTTTAGACAGGTACGACTCGTCTCTGCACCTGAAGTCACACAGGCTACACTTGTGGGGCTTGTCACCTTTTAGAGAAAAAAATTCATACATGATAATACAGTGTCCAAAAGTAGCAGCACAGTAGTAGCTATCCAAACAAATGTACGAGCAATTAAAACTACTCCATCCTCACCACTGTGCATCAGCATGTGTCTCTTCAAGCCACGTTTATGTGAGGTTACGTAGCTGCACTGAGGACAGCGATGGATCTTTTCGTTAGCGTGCAAATGTCCAACATGCTGCTCAAACTCCACGGGGTTAAAGGTGACGAAGGAGCAAAAGTCACAGCAAAGCTTGTCGCTCCCTGGGTGACCGAGCCGCTGGTGCTGGAGTAAAACCGTTTTGTTGGAGCAAGAAAAATCACACTGGGAGCAGTGATAGGCAAGGTGTGTCCGATAATGAGCCTCCATGTCTACCGGTTTTTGGAAAACGGCTCCACAGGCATGGTGACGACACTGCACCGCCTTGACCCCATGTGCTTCAATAGTGTGTCTGAGAAGTTCTTTGCGCAAAGAACTCTGGAAAGTGCAACCATCTTGAAAGCAGGCCACTGGCTTGCTGTCTGGTTCAGTGTTGTGTGTCTTCATGTGGGCTTTAAGTGACCTGCTCTGGCGAAAGCTTTGACCACAGGTGGGGCACGGGTAGCTGTGACTGTTCGCGTCATCTTCTGCCTCGTCAGCGTGCACGCTCACAAGGTGGCGGTGGATGGCGTTACGCTCCACGGCAGAATAGTCACACAAGTGGCAGCGGTGAACCTTTTCACCCGCCTCACGGAGCATGTGTACACGTAGCTTGCTCTTGCTGGTGAAGTAACGCTTGCAGGTGGGACACTGGAGGCTGGGGTCGGGGAAGTGTAAATGGAGGTGCTCCTGCAGGTGGGAGCGCATCTTGAAGCAGCGACGGCACATGGGGCAAGTGTGGGTGCGGTAAATGTGCTCTGCACCCTCTGCAAGGTACTCTAAGGGATAAAAACAAGAACAATCCTTTCAAAACACAGATGACCCACACTCCTTAAACACCTCACACCACAAATGGCCTGTCCCTGAACGAAAGATAAGTGATATGTCTTCCTGCAACAAGAAAAGTCTGATATCTGGACTCTATCTAGACTCCGTTAGAGACACTGGATTCTGCAACAGGGTCACCGAGTGAACTTCACTTGTCCCAGAAGTGAAAGTTGGGACAAGTGAATAGAACACAGCCATTTTTGACTGTGTTTTCCTACTAAGACAGATCAAAATGTGTGATATCCAAAAGGCTTAAAATGCTGCCCCCAGTAACCCTCCACACTACTGTGGTGCATTAAAAGATAACCGTATTACTTTGGTTTCACTGCTACAGATGGAATGATAGAATTTTAAGATTCCAAACAGGTTGCCGACATACCTTTGGATGGCAGTGTTCCAGTATCCACTATTGGAGGACTGTCTTTCTTCACTGGCTTTCTCACCCTTTTAATATTGTGCCCTTCCTCTGCCTGTTCCTTCTCCTTCCTCTCTTCTGGTAACGATGATGCATAAACTGGGTTTGGTTTTCGTTTTCTTTTTGGCCGGTTGGACACATGAGGCTGATCACTTCCATTAGTCAACACAGCTGAGGATGCAGACTCGACCTCTATGAACAGATGTGTAAAGATGTTAATGTAAAGTCTACTAGTGATCAGTGGCAGAGCTCACTACTAAGGACAACATTGTTCTTGTCCTGTCTGTTTACCTTGAGAGTGTGCCGGAAGATGGTTTTGCTCTAAAAGGTGGTCGCTCAGTTCTTGCATATTTTCAGCGACAAATGGACACTGAAAGCAGCCAAAGGGCATGTGGCACTGCAAATGTCTCTCCAGATCTTCCTGTGTGGGGAACAACGCTTTGCAGGACTGGTGGGTGCAGGGAATAAGTGTGAAACTGTGTGCAGATGTCAAGTGTGTTTCATATTCCTGACGGTCTGCACTGCTGAACTGGCAGCTTTGCTCAGAGCAGGCAAATGGGTCTTTAGGGTCATTTCCACTGTGAGTGGTTTCAAAGTGGTGTTGCAGAGCACTTGGCTGGGAAAAGACACCACTACACTGAGAGCATTTGTAGTTGTCCAACTGTCCTTTACTGGATGGAGCAGCTGGCCCTTTTGAACTGGAGTGAGAGACAAACATGTCACTGTCTGAGAACCTCTGTCCACATTGTTCAGAGAGACGATGGTCTCCACTGTGTCTGAAAACAGAGCAGAGTTGAGTAAAAATTTAAAGATTTAAAGATTTAAACATGACATGACACACATTTGACACTCATGTTCTCTTACATATGTTACCACGATTTCACAATTTGGTGCATTTTAATTTCTTTCTCGTCATTTTTCATCCTTTACCTTCATCCTTACTTCTGTGACTTTCTAATAAACAATATTATCACTAACTTCATTTAGGCTCTGGTCCTGGGGCCCCTGACCCAGTCCAGCCATGACTGATCTAACACTGTGTAACATATTTCATTTTAACCCTACCTTTTGTCCTGTGTAACTGAAGTATTATGAGATACACTACTGACTTGAGATCAGATACACACTCACACACACACACACTCTCCTGCGTTACTTACCATAACAGAACCTCGACCTACTGCCTGTGTTTGCTCAGTGCTTTGTATCTGAAAAACAGAACATCAACATCCGTTCAGCAGTACATACCCACCGCTTCAAATCCACCGTTACTGGCTGGCTACTTGTTATTTGCCTAGTTTATTCTACCGTTTAGTGTCGCTATTCTATGTTTTACGTACTTTATATGTTAATATAAACTGTGATCAACTGGCGTTGATGCTAACCGATCTATCGTTAGCTTCCTGTGATTTTAGCTGCAAGCTGTTCTCAGTTCCTGTTTGCACTTAACGTGAACTAATTTCGCTGTCTTGGTTCTTGCAGTCTGCAAAGAAATTCACTAACTACATTACCAACTATACAGTTTTTCTAACTTAGCTTGTTTGCTATCTTAGCTGTTGGAGAAAATGTGTTACTGTAACTATAATAGGGAGACGGAACTAATGTTTGTGGAAACGCGAACAGTCAGGAATGATATTTGTCGAACACAGGAAACGCAGCAGAGGTCGCGCCCACTGCTGCACTGCAGACTACACATGAGGACTGAACCTGGCTAAAGTGCTACAATACACACAGACTATGGACACTGGATTCGGCGAATCTATCCACGTTGTACGCTGTATGAGAAGGGAACTATGAGGATTATTAATTATTTAACAATAACGGATGTATCGGGGTGTCATTATTTAGTACCCACCATCATTAAAGTGTGAGATTTTCATCTATGCTCTAAGGTTTCAGCAAACACAGTGACATATATTCTGTACGTTGATCTGCAAATCTTTAAGGCTGTCCTCATGCAGAGTCTCACAGTATCTGTATAGAATCTGAATCAACTGGAGGAGTGCAGAAGTCACCGCCATGCCCCTGTCAGACTTTCTGGACAGCCTGAAGGACAACCCATACTTTGGGGCTGGCTTTGGACTGGTTGGTATTGGGACAGCCTTGGCAGTAGCCAGGAAGGGTGCCCAGGTGGGGATGGTGTTTTTCCGGAGGCACTACATGATCACTCTGGAGGTCCCCAGCAGAGACAAGAGCTACCACTGGCTGCTGAGCTGGATCACCAAGCATGCCAGGCACACTCAGCACCTGAGCGTGGAGACCTCCTACCTGGCACATGAGAGTGGACGGGTTCACACGCAGTTTGATTTCCACCCGAGCCCTGGCAACCACATCATCTGGTCAGAAAACAAGGCATTAATATACTTAGTTAGGCATGGTACCAATGTTCCATTGAATTTTAAAATTGAAATATTTTAAATGTATTGCGTATAATAAAGAGATAACATCTACAGATATTAATCTGCTTGACAGAAATGGTCAACAGTACATCTTCTGACATTGTCGTCTCTTGTGATCTGCAGGTATGGGAGGAAGTGGATCAGGGTGGAGAGGACCAGAGAGAAGCAGATGGTGGATCTCCACACTGGAACTCCATGGGAGTCAGTCACATTCACTGCTTTAGGCAGGGACAGACAGATCTTCTTTAATATCTTACAAGAAGGTACACACCAGTAAATACCTAATTGGTAAAAGTTTAATATTTTCCTTTCATAAGTAACAAACATAAAGTTTGCTGTGCCCCTGAACCATATATTGGTCATTTAGTGCAGCTATCCATTATGTTTTGTAGCAAGAGAACTGGCACTGAAGCAGGAGGAGGGGCGGACAGTAATGTACACAGCTATGGGTGCTGAGTGGAGGCCCTTTGGGTTTCCACGGCGACGCAGACCCCTCAGCTCTGTTGTCCTGGAAGGCGGAGTGGCTGAACGAATAGTAGATGACGTGAAGGAGTTCATTGGAAACCCCAAGTGGTACACAGACAGAGGTAAATTTGTTAAAGCTCAATAATCATATTTTGGTGTTACACTGGTTACTTTTGTGGGCGTTGTGATTTCCATTCTGTTTTGAACACTTCCTCGTTGGTGCATTCAAAGAGACTTTGACATATTAGAGTCTCTTTATGTACTTGAAAGCACCAATCCAGTAGCTAATGGTATTGTGGGTAGTAACCTACTGACTAACAATATAAAGTAAGGAAATAAAACTACGGACACACTAGATGATTTTCATGTTGTGTTGGCATGAGCTGAAATTGAATGGCTGCCAGTAAAGTTGTGTATTGTGATATTCTTGGAAAACGATGGCAGTGATGTAATGTACAATTTGCAGTTCATCAGCTAAAATAAAAAAAAGTGTGGAATTGTCCATAAACAAGTCTATTTCTTTATTTCTTTAGTTTGTGGTCCATTTTGAAAAGCCTGATGTTTTAGCATTTTCATTCTTTCTGTGATGTAATGTTTTGTGTGCATTTCAGGTATCCCCTACAGAAGAGGATATCTGCTCTATGGACCCCCAGGATGTGGAAAAAGTAGCTTTATGTGAGAATGCTGTTTATTTTCTGCTCCTGTTTAGTATCTGTGTAATTATAAGGTGGACAAGCTCAAGTAAAGTTCTTTTACATCACATGTCAAACTCTGCATGAGCTGTATGTTGTTATCTGCTGTTTCTGGCTCTCTATTCCAGCACGGCTCTGGCTGGTGAGCTGGGCTACAGCATCTGTCTCATGAGTCTGAGTGACCGAACCCTTTCAGATGACCGTCTGAACCACCTCCTGAGTGTGGCGCCACAGCAAAGCATCATACTATTGGAGGACGTAGACGCAGCCTTTGTCAGCCGAGAGCTGCTTCCCACAGAGAGTAAGTAGCAGGGAAGGACCTTGAGCTAACTGCCTAATAAAGCTTTAGTTGTTGTTGTTATTATTGTCCATATTTTAAGTAATCACACAACTTACATTCTTGTGTTGGGTTAAGACTTTATCTTGTGAAGTGTCTTTTAAAGCTGTGGCTCAGTTCAGGGGCTATATCCTGTGAAGGATACAGTCTAAGGAGGCTTGGCCTTTGTAGACAGCAGAGACTGTGAAGGGTGAATTCAATTGAGATGATCTGGTCTCCGATCACCAGCTATTCCTGTTTGGATATAGGCAGCAGAGTGGCTAAATTAGATGCTTGCTTTCTTCTTTTGATTCGTATTGTGCTCTTTGGGCCCTGCATTCAACACATTTGATGTTCAACACTGGGTCACAAAAAATCTTAAAGGGATAGGTCAGGCCGTAAGGAATCTGCACATTCGAGCCTTCGTTACCTGGAAAAAGAACCCGGCATTTGTTGGTTACATTTGAAGGAGCCTTCATCATACTGTGACATATATAATTTTGAAGCTAGCCGTACTGAATTGAGATACAGCTGCTGTTTTTGTGTTTCATTCTTATATGACCATTATTTTTAACATATTTGTGTCTTTACCTCACAGACCCCCTGGCCTACCAGGGAATGGGAAGACTGACCTTCAGTGGTTTGCTCAACTCTCTGGATGGAGTGGCTTCATCTGAGGCCAGAATAGTTTTTATGACCACCAACTTCATTGACAGGTACTGTAAACAAAGCCACTATTATAAATATTATAGTACAAACATGAAATTATAAATGGATAACAATCTATGTTTTAGTCTTTTAAATGTGTAATAAAAAAATGTTCTGATGCAGACATGCATAAGTTTTTCATTTTATGGTGCTAATCTCAGTGTCCAAGTCCAGACATTCTTAGACGCCCTAAATGATATCAAATTAATATATAAATATTAATATATAAATTAATAAAAAGCTGCTTCTTCATAAATAATATAAACACTGGCACCTAACAAACATTCACCTCTGCATGTAAATTACAGAAAAATATAAACTCCGGAACAATCAAAACATTACAATTAAGTAACTTAACCTATAAAGAAGTGAAATGTAATAACGCACAATAGAATAAAAATAAAAACTTTTTAAAAGTAGTGTTTTTTTTATAGCAGCAATCGTTCAAATTATGTGTAATGCAAAAGCACAGAAGTATTATCAGAAGAAGTATCTATTCTGATACCTTGATTTTCCAGCCCAGAACCAGGTCCCATGAGACTTGAGTTAACAAGCAGTATACACATAATGTGCATTATGTGACCAAGAGTTAACCAGCTCATGGGAGAGCATTTATCAACCAGAGCTCCAGATATTTTCTTCACAAACTGATGGAGAACATAATAAAGCTGGATGTTTAGACATTTGTCATAACAAGTTTAAGAGAAGGTTTTTGTTTTCTTTTTATGCTGTCCCTAGTGGTCAAAATAAATAAATGCAGCTTTAAAAAAACTATTAACAACTTAAACATTGGCTTTCGTACATTACGTATTTTCAGGAACATTAACTTCCAGCTCTGTGCTCATAGGTTGGACGCAGCACTGATCCGACCCGGTCGTGTGGATCTGAAGCAGTACATCGGCCACTGCACGCATTGGCAGCTCACTCAGATGTTCCGCCGGTTCTACCCAGACCAGCCCACCTCTGAAGGAGAGCGCTTTGCAGAGTGTGCCTTAGCCGCCCACTCTGAGATTAGTGCTGCCCAGGTGCAAGGACACTTTCTGCTACACAAAATGGACCCTGTAGGGTCTATAGACAATGTTGCCCAAATAAAAGGATAACAGGACCAGAAGGAGTTTGCAGACCGATTACTGAATAAAGACAACTTTGAAAAACGTGTAAATTGTTTTGACATTCTCAGTTATTACAGAGAGATGTGCTTTGGCTGCCTTTTCAGTCCTGGAAAAATGTTGGACATTTAAAAAGTTTACATTTGAGCTGTTCAGTGATGAGCAGTAAACATAGAAAATTTTTTAAGTTGACAGCATATTTTGATGTAAATGTCTTCCCATCTGTTACCATACCATTAACATAACAGTGGAGGACTGTGGGGAATGTATGTAACATATACGTATTGTCAAATATTTAATTTTTACATTTAAAGTGCAACGTGGTTTAATAAAAAAGAAAACATGATAGCAAATGAGGTACAGACAAAGTAACTGCAGGCAGGTTGAGAATGGTCTTTGAATGGTTTTAGTGGTTAATGGTTAAAAGTACAATGGTGCAATGTGCTTTACAAGAACAAGTAGCTTAAAACTTGCATAATCTAGCAACATAATATGCTTTTCAATAATGTACACTAAAGTAACTTTTCTGAGACTTTGAGAGAAACTGTTTCAGAGTCCAGAAGCATCAACAACCTTAAAGGTAACGTCACAAATTAACCCCATTTGGTTTTACACTTTGTACAGCATATCCATACCCCATCCCTAGACCCTTGGAATAGATAGAAGAAATTGTTCCTATGGTTTTAAATTAAGAAATTTAATGTGTAGCTGAATCTAGTTGTTTCAGCCTCACTTCAAAATTATACAGCCACAACATTAACGAACATAAATTAGTTATGTTAATTAACATAAACAATTTTGAAAAAAATGTCATGTCAGTCATGCTGGTCGTGACTGACATGTGCCATGTTCACCACACCTTGCATTTTTGATGTTCAGCACACTAACTACGGCTTTTCAGCAATTAGATTTTGCACTGCAGATGTAGAGTGGAACAGCTCTTACTCCTTAGTGATCCTTGAGGGCTGGGTTGGAAGGGTTAAACCTAAGTCTGTGAGACATGGCCCCTCCCTGCTCAGCCAGTCTCTTGGATGTAACAGGAGCCCCGTGCATTTGCTGTTCTGCCCTCGTCATGGCTGCATGGCTGTGTCGGAGTGTTATGCAAAGAAATGGCATCTGGCTACTGCCGTGCCCTGTGTCCACACCCCGTCTCTGCTCCAGGGGGGTGGGAAGCGCATCTTCTGCCCCAAGGACCCTCTCTGCCTTTCAGGACAATCCTCGGACCGTGGATGACCTCCCACATGTCAGCTTCTTGGAGCTGCTTTACAGATTGGTGTTTCAGGGTTTCTACAACCGTATGCATGAGCTACAGGTGCGCCAGGCTGCACACACTTCTCTGTTTGATTTATGGATGTGTTAGATTTAAACATTCCTCAGGTCTCTGCCATAGTAATGTACTGATATTTGAATCTGCAACGAAAAATGTTGCATGTTTTGATGCATTCCAGTAATACCTAAAATAACTTGGCGGAGATGATTTGACAGATCTGATCATTTATTAGAGGGACTGGGATGTGTTTTGGTTCTGCATTTGCCTCCAGTGACAATGCATAATGAAGAATGTCAGGCTGGCTGCCTTACCTTTGTTCCCATAGAAACCTCCAGATGACGACTTGCCTCAGCTCACTTTTCACAGAGGAGCGGATTGTTAACACTCTACAGAGCCACTTGTTGGGAGGTGAACTGTACTGAGTAGCGCTCACACGTGTTCACACCTGTGATATCTGCTCATTGGTTTCAAAAGTGTACAGAATTTTTTTGTTTATGCAACAAAATGTGTTTGATTGGTGGGGCAGATCTGTTATCTGTTAGTGCTGTGATTAACAGCATTTTACTTTGTTAAAGTTCCTTTTCATGCATTTTTAAGAATCCTTACACACATGTTTAAATTTTAAGATCCTGAATTCACTTTGTCTTCTCTCAGATCTATGAGAAGCAGCGATACGGGCCCATATACAGAAATGGACTAAAGTCAGTGGCTGTGAACACTCCAAAGCTCCTGGAGGAACTCTTGAGGAACGATGAGAAGTTCCCTTGCCGGGGAGACATGTCCCTGTGGAAAGATTATCGTGACATGAGAGGATTCGGCTACGGGCCTTTCACAGTGTAAGACTGATACATACGTGTACTATTACGTGCACAGAATCACTGTACCACCTCAAAACAAAAGCTTGTAAAACAAGTTGTACTCATTCCAAAGAATGTGTAGTGCTGTCATGTGGGTGGGATGGAGTCAGTGTGACCTGTTGGCATTAAATAGATAAAGAAGAAAGAAACTAAACCATCATAACTGCTTAACTGCTTAGGTTTATGTGTCAGAGAGGAGTTCATAAACCAGCTTTTCTACTTGAGTTTGTCATTGGTGGTTATGGATTGCACAATTGTTTTATTGTGCTGTATTTTCATATCACATGCAGCATTCCCACCCTCCACAGCTGTTGTTATGTAAGAGACAATGCGATTTCCAAGAGAACTCTGAAGTTCGTCACACTCACCCTGATGGTGCCCCTACATTACTGTTGAGCTTAACACAGCTGGAGCTTATTTCTTTCCTATCAGCAAAACGGTCTGGCTTGAGCTGTGAACTGCATACTCCAAACAACAGCCAGGTTGGATACTAGTTATTTTCAGAGGCTCAGCAGTTTTATATTTTTCAATCAGCTCCTTCTTTTCTTTCTCCAAATTCTAACATTAACCTATTGTTTAAACCTGTAAAAGCTGACTTTGTGGCCACTTGGGAGCAGTAGAAACACCCTATACATAAAAACAGTTGCAAAACATGGAGCAGTTTCATGGCAATATAAGTATTTTAGAAGTTTCTTTGACAGAATTTACAGCTTTAGTTGCGACTGTGTCTTCAAATGTCTCATACTTTTCAGATGATCCCATTCTTCCTGACATCTCCTCTGAAGCTCCATCGAGTGGATGGGAGGTGTCTGAAAACTGTGAACTGATATCTTCAGGTCTCTGCAAAGATACTCCTTAGGGTAATAAGTTTGGGCTTTGGTTGCTTTACTCAAGAACAGCCAGAGAATCATTCCAGCATTTTCTTGTCAGAATGCTTCAAATGATTGTTGTGTTAAAAATTCTCAGGTCTCTGGAAAAGGTCTTAAAGACCATTTCTGCATTTGGATCAAATCATACTTCCTATTACTTATGACCAGTCTTCCAATGACCACCACTGAGAAGCACCTCCGTGCTGTGATAATATCAACCAGATTATAAGCAGTGCCTGGAATACTAAACCTCAACCATCAAGGCCTGTTTGATGGAGTGTTATTGAGATGATCATTCTTCTGCTAATCCTTTTTCATCTCTGGAAGTTAGTGAAAATTTGGTTTCAAGCTCATTGTTGTTAAGTCATTTAGAGACTGGTGTTTTTAAACTTCTACCATTTCACAATTATCGAGGCCACTATGCTCATGAGAACAGTCTTGAACTTCATGGCTTGGTCTTTGTCCTCACACGACGTATGTATTGTGGGACTCTGTGTGATTATTTTAACTACTGTATGTCCAGTCAATTCTATTTACCACATTTGATCTTCAGTCAAGTTTTAGACTTGCATCAAAAAGAATTAAAGAATGCACCTGACCCAAAAACACAAAAAGAAAACGGATCCAATTTTTTACTACATCATGACTCTGTCTGCTCCCAGGGAGGGGGAACAGTGGTACAACTTGAGGGCTGTGCTGAACAAGCGCATGCTGCATCCGAAGGACTCTGCCCAGTATGGTGGGATAATCAACGATGTGGTTACAGACTTCACCAAGAGGATCTGCTACCTGCGCCAGTGCAGCCCAACAGGAGATTTAGTGACCAATGTGGCCAATGAGCTGTATAGACTGTCACTAGAGGGTAAGAGGGTACAGTACATAGAACATTTAGAAGATAGTTGAAGCTCCACAGTGAGATAGTGCTGAGTGCTCTTTATCTTTACCTTCTGCACTGGGATTGTTAGTGTCTAAATTCACTATATCTAATCCTTCCACTCTCAGGTATTGCCTCCATCCTGTTTGAGACAAGGCTTTGCTGTCTGGAAAAGGAAATCCCTGCTGGGACTCAAGACTTCATCAACTCTATAGCACAGATGTTCTCCAACAGCATGGCTGTGGTGGTGACGCCCAAGTGGAGCCGGAGCGTGTTGCCCTACTGGAAACGCTACATCGCCGGCTGGGAGGGCATCTTCATCTTTGGTGAGTTGTAAAGTAGATTCTAACAGTATAATAATTATATACATTAGTTTGTTGTGGTTTAGTTACTACGATGTATTATAATGCAGCAAATGTTCTAGTAAGTAAAATATGAACTGTACAGTAACTATGAGATATGAAAGTATGAATATATAATGAGTCTAGGCTTTCAGAATTAAGCACGTTCCTGCCTTCATTTTAGCGAAACATTTGATTGACAAAAAGATGGAGGTCATTCAGCAGCGTGTGGACAACAACCAGGAAGTGGAGGGCGAATACCTAACATACCTCCTCTCAAACACTCAGATGAGCACTAAGGATGTTTATGGCAGCATCACTGAGCTTCTGTTAGCTGGAGTGGACACGGTAAATGTGAAGCTCTTATAAGTCATCAGTTTTTTAATTTCCTTTTAATATAAACCACAGTCGGTTCATTGTACTGAATATTATTTTAAAGATATTCGTACTTTAATTCAAGTTTAGTCTTTTTCCTATAAAGTGATGCAGAGGTGCTGTGGAATAAAACTACAAGTCACAAAAATGTATTGAGGTTCCTTTGTTTGTCTAGACTTCCAATACCCTCACTTGGACTTTTCACCTGCTGTCCAAGAACCCTGAAACTCAGGACACACTGTATAAAGAAGTGTCAACGTTTGTACCGGCAGACCGGATCCCTTCTGCTGAGGAGATCACTCGGATGCCTTATTTAAGAGCTGTTCTCAAGGAAGCACTGAGGTGAGTTAGGGAGTTATGAGGGTTGAGTTCAGATGACACTGAGACGAAAGGAAATAATTTATCCCTGTTTTGCAGGATGTACCCTGTGGTTCCTATGAACGCAAGGATCATTTCAGACAAGGATGTTTCCATTGGTGGATACCAATTTTCAAAGAAAGTGGGTCTACTTTTTGTTTTTGTGTACATGAATTATAACATCAAGAGAAAAGATATGAGTTACCGTATTTTAACTCTTGACTATCGTTTCTCCAGACTGCCTTCACACTGTGTCACTATGCCATCAGTCACGATGAGGACACTTTCCCAGAACCATTCACATTTAAGCCTGAGAGATGGCTCCGTGATGGTCGCGAGAGACCAAACCCATTTGGCTCTATCCCATTTGGCTTCGGAGTGAGAGGCTGTGTCGGCCGCCGGATTGCTGAGCTTGAGATGTATATGGTTCTGTTCCGAGTAAGTGTCAAGCAGAAAAAACCATCAACTGAACCAACAGGACCTGATGTGTAGAGCACGTAGTGACACAAAGATACGTCTTTGAAACCAGGCATTGTGGTTGGAGAAAGTGTAAGTGGTGGAGTGTAAACTACAAGAGAATCTATTCACTTCCATTGAATAGACACTGAGCCTATAACCTGGCAACAATGGTGGGATAGTGATCGAAATCCTGATTGGTACATGTAACTAACTGGCATCTTCCAAAAGAGACCTGTCCACTTAAAAAAGGACAACACGGAAAAAGAGAAATTAAGAAATACAAAATTTAAGAAGTAAAAAAAAAAAAAAAAAAAAAACTAAACTTTTTTTTTATTTTTGAAGGATTTTGGCAACGAGTATCTTTATGTCTGATTTTCAAAATCCAAGACCATCATAAAAGTGTTTATGGCAATATTTTCTGCCTGATTTGACATGAGAAGTTTTAAAGCTGCATTAGTGGATTTTTTTTTACCCACTTGGTGTTGGAACAAATATTAAATAAAACAAGAATGTGCATAAAATCTTTTCTTAAAATCCATAAGATTGTTATGGTGAATGTATTAGCAAACAAAATTGTTATTATATTAGCTTTTATAGAGTTGTGTTCGAGCCACCTGATAAATTTAGTTGCCATGACTCATCTCGTCTAGGTATTTTCCACACCCTTTTAAGATGTTAACCAGTTATTGCTGCCTTTGGTGCTCTTTGGTGCTGGGTAGTTAGTTTACAGTGGGTTCATCAAAGCTTTTTATTAGAAAATTTCTGCTTTCAGTAACTGCAACTGAAGGTGATGAGAGCAGATTTGTGGGCAGAATTGCATTATTGCATAATAATTATTTGTGTCTGTGTTGGATAATTTAAATGACACAATAGTATTGATCACTGCTAGCATAAAAATATAGATTAGTGCAGCTTTAAAGTAAAACAAAGTGAGCAAAAATTTAATAAAATGAGATATTATTTATGTTAATATATATTTCTCTTCTTTTCACAGTTAATCAGGCTGTTTGAAATCAAACCAGACCCAACAGTGGGAGAGTTAAAGAGCATCAACCGCACCGTCCTGATACCAGACAAACCACTAAATCTACACTTTGTGGACAGAGGACATGTAAATGCAGCTTGATTCACATTTGCACAATTCTATGAATATACTTTCACATATGACATTAAGTGTTTCATTTTAAACAATATATCGGATGCATTAGTTAAATGAGAGTAGCATCAGGTTTGAGACCATTCCTAAAAATGCAAATGCAAAAATAAAATCCATGTGTTTGCCTGTACATACTTTGTATGAGTGCAAAAATGATCTGCACAAAGTTACTTTACATTCAATATTTTAAAGCATATTAGCATTCTGGAATACTTTAGCTTTAGGTTTTGTACTTGTAATAAAGTGTAAAAGAAAATTTTGTAAGCAGTATTCATCTGTTTTCTATTTGCTCTCATCATTTAAGCTCAAGGTTGAACCAGCATAAGCTTAAATAATAGATTCCTAGCATTTGAATAGTGTTTTCATTATGTATGTGTGAACTGAAGTGAATCAACCTTTGCCTCACTGCCTTGACTTTTATAGCTAATTTAGTATGTCAGTTACACTCCCCGCCTAAACTATTAGAATAGTGAAGCCAAACCTTTTATTTTTGCTGTAGACTGAAAACAATTGAGACAAAATACTAACATTTCAGCTTTTATTTCCAGGTGTTTATGTCTGGATCCGATACACAACTTAGAAAATAGCTTCTTTTTCCCATCCCATTTTTCATGTGAGCAAAAGGATTGAAACATGTGACTGTTGTGTTGCACAGGTGTGTCCTATTACAGTGAATATAGACTGATGAAAGAAAGATGAACCTTTACTAAAGTGATGGAAATGCTAAAGGTTGGAGAAAGACAGGATCTGCTCATGATCCCAAACATACTCACAAGCTCATCTGTGAAATACAGTGGAGGTAATGTCATGGCTTGTGCTGCATGGCTTCATCTAGGACAGGCTCAATAGTCTTCATTTAAGATGTAACACATGATGGTCAGAAGGATTCATTTTGTCTGCTGACTGACTGATTGGGAGATCCTTCATCATGCAGCAAGACAATGACCGAAAACACACTGCCAAAACAACAAAGGAGTTTATTAGGGGCAAGAAGTGAAAGACTGCAGACTAGTCAAGTCAGTCTCCAGACTTAAACCCTACAGAGTGTTTTACCTGCTAAAGAAGAGACTGAAGGGAGTAACCACCCAAATCAAACAACAACTGAAAGAGGCTTCAGTGAAAGCCTGAAAAGCATCACAAAGGAAGAAAGTTTGGTGATGTCAGTGGGTCACAGGCTTTATGCAGTTATTGCAAACAAAGGATTTGAAACTAAATACTTATATACCTATTTACTTCTATTTTAAGTCTATTTTTTTCCAATACTTTTGATCACATGAAAAATGGGTGGGTTCAAACAAAAGATGCTATTTTCTAAGTTGTGTATTGGATTGGAGATGAAAGCTGAAGTGTTGATCTTTTGTCTTGTATTTATCTTTTGATGTCAAATCGTCTACTATATAATAATAAATAAATAAAATGGCCTCACTGTTCCAATACTTTGGCGGGGAGTGTATATATATATCGTATCACTTGTAGCACAATAAAGCCTAGTGTCTTTTGTGTTCACTCCAAAACCTTCATGGTTTTACTTTAACGCACTAGATGAAATAAATAATAAAAGTGGAATAATAGATGTGTCTGAGGACCAATCCTTACTTTGTAGTGTAGATTTTTTTTCTTAATTTGTAAAACTCTCCAGTGACATGACTGGGAGACAGGAGAGCCTTGTTCAGCTGCAGACAGAACAGAAGGGGAATGTTGTTCACAAGAAACTGAATCCTTCCACTGCACTGTCTGGCCCCTCATTTCATATGTGTTCACATATTCTCGGAGTCACTGGTGGAGGTCTCCATGTGTGCCGTAATCAAGTGCAATGCAAGCAGAAATGCCAGCACCGTGTGCTAAACTACCCACTCTGTAGGCAGCACCTGTTCCTGACGTAGATCAGCAGCATCCACAATTATTGTTATTAGATGCACCACTGTCTGATACAAGAAATGTCCACTATCCAAAAACGTTTGTTACAAATAATTAATCCCGAAGCCGTCCAGTTTGGATTCAACATCAGTTTAGTGAATTAAGAATAATGTAATTTTAATATTAGCTGTTTCAACCTGTGGATATAGCAAGATGTATTTATTACTTACCATTCTCAATATTTGAATTGGATGATATCAAATCATCATAGTTCAATAAAATACTTACATAGGTACAGCTATGTTGGATACAAAGCATGAAAGTAATAATAGACGGCTCCCTGGGACACTTGTTTTAATTATGTTATGGAACTTATTTTGCATGTGTGTCTAGACCAGGAGTTGAACCACCAGCCCTGTGGTTTGTTGATGACTGCACTTCCAACAGATCCACAGTCACCTCCAAAATGTGCTGTACATGTACATGTAGCACACAGCCCTCACAACATAATTCATTCCACATGCTTTCACTTCTGTAAAGCACTGATTATATGGGAGTCTGTATATGGAATTCAACTAACCTACAAACATGATTTCATATGAGGATTCACGCCACAAGTCACCCAGCAGGGGGAGGCATCATTGCATGTAAAGAACAACTCTTGAACTTGACCAGTGCCACCCTGGCAACACAACTGGTCAAATAACTTACTGATCCCAGTCAGTGTGACTGGTGTGGAGGTCAGTAATCACATATTTAAAACCATTACACACCCGCTGATGATGAAAATACGTGACAACGGTGTATTTTTTTTATTTTGCAATGTAATGTAAAAAAATAAAACTGAACACAGTGGTAGATGTTGCTGTAGCTGGGATTGGGGTGGGTGGGGGGTTAAAGGTTTGCGCATGTGAAGGCTGGTTCAGATTGACAGCCTGTACCACCAATCACAAAATCACGAGGACCCAAAAGTTAAGGGTGATTGAGCGAGAGACAGACAGAGAGACAGACAGAGAGAGAGAGAGAGAGAGAGAGAGAGAGAGAGAGAGAGAGAGAGAGAGAGAGATTTACGCATGGCTGAGGCGCTGCAGGCTACCTGTTTGTCCTCCAGTCTGTCTGCGCTGGGAAGTCACTTCACCTCAGGGTGGCAGTCCGTCTGCGCGTGGTGACTAAAAACAACAAGAGGAAACGCATCCACGGTGCGTAAAACGCCTCACATCACCCTGCTTTAAAGGCCGACTGACAGGAGCCCAGTGATGCCAGATCGAGTGCGCGTAAGTCGTGCGCTCGAGCGGAATCATGAAATCCTCATAGCTCTTATCTAAGTGCAGCGGCGTGAAACAGAGGGACCGAGTGGTGCTCGGACGTTTTGAATGGGTTTGGACGCGTGCGTGCTGGCTTCGCTCGGATGGGATGCACGGTGAGCTTCATCTGCTGTGAAGAGGACTTTCTGCAAATGCCCGTTTACCAGCATGTGGAGGAGAAGAAGAAAGAGAGCGTGACCAAGGTAAGAAGTTGTGCAGAAGAAACGCGCGGGTGGCAAAGTTAACGAGTGGGCGCCTAAACGTGAGTTGCCTAAAGAGCTGGATGCACGCAGCCTGTTTGATCTGCTAGTTTTCACTGACTGTACATTGGACACGTGTGTATGTTTATGAGCCTATTTACTATGTTTACGTTTCTTAAAGATTCAGATAAGAATTGTCGACCTTTGGTTTCACTTGACAAGTGCGCAGAGCCAAGGACAACTCCCTCTTAACCACATTCAGAGTATCAACAGCAATAATAAGTGTGCATGAGTCAGTTTCACACAACAGACTGGAAGACAGGCAGTGGTCATTGAATGAAGTTTAATCCAGGTAGATTGTTGTGTTTAATACGTGCTCTGAGATCAGGCATTCAGACACTGCTGCTGTGAGTGAATGAGGTAAACCAGCCACCATAATGACTGCCAAGGGCAACTCTGAAAAGTCCAAGTTCAGTCATGCTTGCGCTCCATGACAAAAACACAGGGATCAAAAGCAGTGATTCTACCTGTAGTGATGTAATGGAAGTAATTCACTGTTCCGCTTCATGTGTTTAGATTTTTATATGCTGTACAGGTTAAATATAATAGTGTTTTGCAGCCTGAGGCAATAATTTCTGCCTCTAAGAATGTGGTGACTTGTTTTCCACTCTGTTTAATCAACTATTTATCTTATCTGACCTATTCCACAAACTTATCATGCTATACTCCATGCCAAATGCAGAAACACCCTCTAGGGTATAAGTAGCCATGATCAGCATGTATAGTAGCTCTATGGACCAAAACCTTAATTGTATTCCTTTTGAGCCCTTCAGAGGTCAGCCAGTTGTGCTTGAGCTTCAACAATTACCACAGGGTTTCGCTTACAGGATAGAGAGCGAAATTCATGTCTCCCTCAATTATGACATGTTGCCCTGACCCTGAAGCAGCAAAGCATCCCCACAACATTACACTGCCACCCCCATGCCACCCCATTTATAGATATGATGTTCTTTTGCTTTGCACCAGGGGTAACGGGACAACCAGTTTAATTTATGACTAATCAGTCCACAGAACATTCTCTCAAAAGGTTTGAGGGTCAAGGTGTGTTGTCGTACAATTCAGACAAGCCTTAATGTTCTTATGGATGAGCAGTGCTTTTTTTTATCTAATCACTCTCCAATAGATGTGTAGCAAGTATCAGATTTTGGTTGTGATTGAGTTGGGAGATGTCTGCATGTCGGCATTACATCATGTTTTTGATTCTCATCGATCCTCATTTAAGACTTGTATTATATTGTAGAGATGGAAATCATGAGGGGGTACATATAGAATTCTTCATATTAGACAGTCTAATTCTTGTGCTGCTGGGAAGTAACCCTGAAGAGACACTTGTCTAGCGCTGTGGGAAATGAATGCCCTGACTGTGCAAGCAGGGCTGTGGTTGAAGTAATGAAGTGGTGTTAAAGAGCTGAAAAATAGTCACTTACGTGAAGTCGTCAGTTATACCGGGTTTTAACAATCAGCCTTCATGTAACATTTTAGAAGAGGCTTGAAAATGATGGAGCTGGTTCTTGCTGAGTTTGAGACTTTATTTCTGCATAATTTGTTCATACGCAAACAATACTGAATACAGTAATTGCCATCAGTTTGACATACATAGGAATGTGTAAGCTTTAAACAGAACTAATCTGTACAATCTTGACCTCTGTGGAGTTTATTGATCTTACCAAATGTTGTGCGCTGCATTTTTTTGCATGCCATTTGCTCTTTTTTTCCATGTTTGTGTTGGAGGAGCGCTCAGGTGCTGAGAAATCGCTTCCTGTGGTAATTGCTCCTTGTGTATGTGTTAAGTTTGTGGGTTGGGTCCCTGGATGAAGAAGACAGTTTGGCTGTTCCCGTCAGCAGCGCTCAGGGAGGCCCTTGGTACAGAACTTTGAAGTGTGATAACAATCGACTAGAAAGTAAAACCCTCATGTACAGTAAAACTGCGCAACCTGGACTTTGAACCAGATGAGGGGGGTCTTGAATAGACTTCAGGAAGAATGTGAGTCGTGTGTTTGCCATCTAGGGGTTGTTGTATAACGGCCATACATGGACTGACAGCTGACAGATAAACAGAACAGAGAAACAGGTCCTTCATTTAATTCTCCATTCATGGTTTATTTGCACATCTAATGAAACAAAGCAATGTGAATATGTTGCTAGCTGACATATTCCCGCAGAGAATCAACACTGACTAAGCATTTCAGTTCTTAGCCAATTCATTGTTTTGGTTCCCTATTTCAGTATAACTAAAACCTTTCTAAATTCTAAATGCTGATTGGGTTCCCAATGTCACACGGTGAGTGGATAATGTAACAAAAGTGTATGAGAGTAAAAGAGAGTGAATCAAAACACATGTTTAGTACTAAATGTTTCCTATTGCTTGGTTTCTTCATCAGCATCAGATTTATATCTTTTAAGTTACTAGAAATGTTAAAGTTTTAAATGAAAAAGTTTCACATGCTTGGGGTCTGTTTTTGGTCAGGATGTTTCTCAGTCTTCTGTTTCTGATTGGCATGTTTCTGTCAAACCAGTTGTCTGTGCCATTTTTAAATTGTTATTGCAAAATCTGATCATTCAGATTCAGACTCAGTCTCCTGAGGTACTATTAAATTGGGAAGCAAGGTTTTGTGTAGTGTTCTTAGATTACATAAAAGGTAACTATGCTGTATTCTTCAGTGTTATACATTAGTAATGTAGTGGTTCTGAAACAGAGACTGCAACTCTGACACATGCAGACACGGTCTCATATGGGTCTTGACACAACCCAACCCATGAGAGCCTGTTGGAGACATCCTACCACTCTCCTGGAGGGGTCAGTTGCAGTTCCGGTGCGCTGCATTCAGGGCCAAGGCAGAGTGTAGGTTGTCTGTGTTTGGAAAGAGACTCCCAAACAAAAGCAAAACCAGAGGTATGAATCAAACTGACTGATTCAAATATTGAGGACTGAACTGAACTACAGATTTAGAGAATTGTTAAACCTCTATCATACACGATGGTAGCTATAACAACTATTCTGAGGAAGTATTGCATCCAATCCAGGACATATCCCAGCCCTTAGTATGTTTCAGGTAGTGAGTAGATGAATCTCTCTACATTAGTAGTAAACAGCAGAAGAAAATAACCCTCATGACAGTTTGATGCCTGTCAAGTCCAGCTCTCTATCTCCCCTGTTCCTGAATTCCCACCAAAGTGTGAGACGACAGACGGGGGTTTTCCTGGGATTGGAAGATTTTCGATAAAGGTATGCGGCGAACTGAAAGTTACCTGCCGCCCCATATCGCATTCCAGTGGATGCCTTAGCTGTGGGGAAACAGTGTGTCCTCTGTGCTGCGTCTCTGGGGAGGCCTATCATTTCTCTCCTACCTGCTGGCACTGACCTGCACATGGGCTGCAGAACAAGACCCTCTCTGTGTGTTCCCCTGTGGAAAGGTGCCCAGTGTGTGCTTGACCCGGGAGAGGGCTGTGATGCCTCAGCAAAGTTAACCTCTGTCATTTTACCTTTAATGTCTGTGCACATAGGAATTAAACCTTTGGCAGAGCATTTTATTTCAATGTAGGAAATAGACCTGTTCTTTGACAGGTATATTATATTATATTATATTATATTATATTATATTATATTATATTATATTATATTATATTATATTATATTATGAAAATACACAACACATACAAATACTGAGAGATAGTGAACATGACAACGTTGTCTAGTCTTTCTTTCCAATGATCAGAACTGCTTTATGCTTTCAAAGTGTTCATTGAGCTGAATCGAATATTATTAAAATTTAATGCAAGAGATATGTTCTGAGCACATTTATTGTAGCCTCTGTTTTTAGTTCAGAATCCATCAGATGTTTGTTGACAAGAGCTCATACACCAGTTTATTTGTATGAAAGTCTTCATGTTGTTTGCATTTTCTTCCATACTAATATTCAGGATGCAGTTCAGGAATCCAGATACGGGTCTTAAATTGCAACCTTTGGTAAGACAGTAATCAGACAGAGGCTGTGACTTGCTTGGGATTGTCTCCATTTGGCTTTTTCATAATTTTGGAAGTCAACATCTTCACTTTGAATGCCTCACAAACAAAGGATGTGGATATTTCTTTTCCAAACAGCTTTTCAAGACATTACAGATTCAGTGATGTGTAACGTTACCCTACAAAGCCTGTGGAACAAGATGATAATGGCGTACAAAAGGTGTTCACTGACCTTCTTAAAGTGTTTTTAATTCGCTTGGCAATGCACAGGGGATAGAATGACAGTCAGGATGATAGATTAAGGCACAGGACAACTGTATTTCCTCTCCAGAGTCATGGTTGTGTGCCTCTTTTCTTGAAATGTAAAGCAGAGGCCTAACTTCCACCTCTGCTTTAGACCTTGTGGCATCACTGCAACATAATACGCTCAGTTTAGCCCTTTACCATCTGTGCTCTACGGCTTTGTGTAGCTGTGAATGTGGCCTTTATACTGCATTTTGTTGATATTTCTTTATGTGTGAATATGTGTTTGGGGGGGGGTTCTTGTCTTCTCTCTAATACTTGGCACGGAGATGTTGCATTTGCTCTTGGCAACGTCGAAATCCCACAAAGTCTCACTCTGGGAGCCTTTGCAGCCATTCACAGCACTTCCGAGTGATGGACAGGGAGCTTGGCTCTCCCAGGTTGCATCCCTTTCGCCTCAAAATGTGTCTTTTGTTGATATTTGTGCCTCCTCTCTTTTCTCGAGGTCTTTTTTCACAGAGGTCGGATGCCACAGTGCTCCAAGGGTAATTACTGTGACAGTGGAGTAGAAGTTAGGCTGTGCTGCACAGGTCGCCCAATCATGTTTTCATCATCGGGAGAATGTTTTTCTTTGGGGTCCTAATAAATCCCCCCTTTGACATGCTGCATTTACTCTGAATACACACAGGAAGAAAGACCCCAGATTTTTTTCCCTCTCTCTCTATTTTGCACCAATGCTCGTAACAAGCTGAGGCAGATCATTGTTGCTAGTTTGCCCTCACTAGTTTTTAAAAGGATAGGTTTGCACCCTTAGACATTCCACTGTGGAGGAATTTCATAGGTATTTTTGCTGGAATGCAGTTTCTCTGTGGACTGGGAGGAAATACATAAAGATTATGAAATATATGCAAGTATCTGATGAATATATAGATAGGTCAGTGTCACCGGAAAGCTGGATTGTACAAATATGTTATGCATAGTAAACACGGTTATTGTAAGATGTCTGTCTGTATCTCCTCTGCCTCAAACACGACACAGGGCAAACAACAGTTGATTGTTCTGTCGAAAGTCTGTCATGCTGTTATTATTAGCTGAACGGGAGTAGAAATTCAATAGCCCCCCATATAAAAAGGTCGGCACATGTTCCACGTTCCCCTCCTGATCCCTGTTAATGACCGCGGGTGTGTCCCACCAGTCACAGGAATCTTTAATTAAATCACACTCTTGGACCTGATGCTACACATGTGTCCTACAACACATATGCTACATGTTTATATGATCACACAACTGGGGAGTTTATTTATAGTTTTACTACCAATCTGTGTTCTCAATATATGAATTCTATTTTTCGTACTTGGGTTGGGCGATGAAATAATATAGAACATGAGATGAAAGGAATGTATGTACAGATATAGTTAAATCTTTTTATACTTAGGTGGGGATCCCTGTCATATCTCAGGTTGCGTTAGGATATAGCTGACGTTGCTGTTAAGACTGCAGTATAATTGGTAGTATGAGACTGGGAGAATTGTAGCTTCAATGTGTCAATAGCTAGGATAGCTAGGAAGTTTTTGACTTAAAAAAAAAAAAACTTTCCAGAGCATGTACATGAAGACAGTGCAGTGCAGTTTGCTGTGCAGCCTCAGACCAGTCAGACTGCTGCTTACCCCTGTCCACCACCCTCCCTGCAAAAAGGACAGGATGGAGCTGGATGGATTATGACACAATTTAACATATATTTCGAAAGAAGAAGTAGATATAGAAAAGAAGATGGAGTCACAAAGACGTTGGAACCAAGCAGTTATCCATAGTCTCATGTATAGTTAAGTTTAGACTAGAAAAGAACTTTGGCAAAGGTTTTAGAAGAATGTGTTTGAAGTAGTGATATGGAAAAAAATCTTTTACAATTTTGTTTCATATCAGCCGATATCAATGTATATCTCAATATAAGTGAAATCACTATTTCTGTCAAGCTTAATTCTTCAGTTCTACTCCTAAGTGAGATGCGGAGGCATTATTATATACTATATACTATTTTGACTTTGCACAGCACTTCTCGGTCGGACTTTAATTAACAAGAATCTCCACACTATCGAATTTCCCTGACCCTTCTTTTAAACATTATCTTTGTTTTTTGATCTTTGGGCTATGTCCGTCGGGATGTTTTCTATAGTCAACAATAGCTCCTGCTCCTGATGTACTGCTGTGCACGACTGTGGAAGCCAAAACATTAGCACATTTTGCTGCTAACAGCTGATACTACAGTCTGGGCTGTGCTTGTCAACCTAACTTCACTTGGCTCTAACTTTTCCAGCCACATGATTGGTCCGCGCTGCACTATTCTCATTATTATTGGCTTTTCGTGTCAAAACATGGATGGAATAAGTTTTGTCGAACCACAACAAACAAAAATTATTTTGGGATATTATCGTTTTTATCCTGCAGCCATATTCTAAAGGCATTTATTTTTTCTGTGAAGGCAGACCACAATCTTTCCCTAACTTTAACCAAGTTTTATAAGCTGCTAAACAACAACGGAAAAAGTGTAATAACGCTGCAGTCTGGATAACTAACTGGATGTTGTCCTGCAAGATCTGATATTTTGGCAGCTTATACGTTGTCTATGAACCTTTACTGATTATGTCCTTTTCATGTCAACATCGCTCCATTATGTTAACAGAGAACATAATCCAGTTGTAATTACATTCCTTACAATGTGTAGTTATACTTTAATTGCATAAAAAACACACTTTTCAGGAAATAGGGTTGCTGGCTCTTGTTTCATGATTTTACTATGTACACCTGCATATTTGCCTGTTTGTCTATTTGTATGCAACAGAAGCAAATGCATGTAACCTCTTCATCATAAACAGTCATCAAAGATGAGCAGCAATTAAGGTTGAATAACAGCAGCAGCAGGGTATTGAGCAAAAATGCCTTTAGTGTAAACACAGATATAGTTTCTTTGGTTCCACATGGACTTTCCCAGACAGCAAGAATAACATATTGGATTACCTAAATTGAGGGGTTTTACCCTTTAAGCCCACTTCATTTTTACATTACAGTAGTCACAGAAGTTCTGAGAACATAATCTGCTACTTCTTTGCCTTCTGCACGCCTATCTGCCTTGGCAGGCCTTAATGACACGACTCAGAAAATAATCTGAATACCTCCACATGATTGTATTGCAGAGTATTGTGTTGTTAGCTCTGTTTATAACTGTGTACTGACTCAGACTGGACTCAGAATGTTTCTTTGGATTTGTGGTTAACATGAGATAACTAGTTTGACTCAGAATTCCATAACAGTTTTTTTTTTCAGGTTTGCCAGGTTACCAGTTTGGCCTGTAATCCATAATTATCCAAAAACATGTGCCTGCTTTTGTAGGATTTTTATTTATTTGAATGGATATTACTTGAACTGGATAATATCTATTCAACATTGTATTCCACTGGGTAAGTGTGTGGAAAAACATGCTGTTTGGCTGCTATTCTTTATCTGTCCAGATAGGCTGCGACTGAAAGTTTGTCCGAGATAACAGTAATGGATTTAGCAGTGTGTAGTTAGATAAAGTGCCTTTGAACAGAATAACGAATACTGAGCAAGCTGCTTTAATGGTTGCATTATCAGTTCACAGCTCCCTCCAATCCAAAACTGTTACTTTTCCTTATCCCTTTTGTGGATAACAGTCCTTTCTGGGCACTTTCACTTTTGTGGCACATTCTTAAGATCACTTTGTCATTTTGTGCAATTGTCTTCTATTACTGGAAAGCTCTACTGGAGCCGAGCCGTTAACACCTGCCATCTGCATTCTTAAGTTTAAACTCTAAGATTAGTATTAGTAACAGTATCCCTTGTATCCATGTTTGGGTTAGTATAAACGGTATGGGTTACAGAAGGACAATGCCCAGCACACTGCACAAATATTATGTGAACTGACAAAAAATTCTAGCCTTGATTTCTTTTTTGTGTATATGTTATATTATGGTATCATGGTTTTCTGGATTAATTTGTCATTGAATGTGATCTGATCGTCAAGAGTATTAAGGAACATAATGTGCTTAAAATAATAAGCATAAGTATGAAAAAACGTGTATTTTTTTAAAACAACCATAAAAATCTCACAATGCAAGTGGAAAATTATGTGAACACTTGGAATTAATAACTGGTTGACCTCCCTCTTGGCAGCAATATCCTCAAGTTATATTGTAATTTTGACTGATGATTAAATGATTCTGAAGCATAGTGTGACAAGTCGGTGTTGCAGAACTATAAAACACACAGTAATGTGGTAGGCTTGTTGTTTCGTCAGTCCAAGCAACACGCTCTCATCTCATAGCTTGATAATGTGATGATGTGAGTCCTTTGGCGTTACTATTTGATGCCATGGGAATGATAATGTCTGAATGTCAGAATTCTAACTGCTTGGTTGTTGAACCATCATAGAATGATTTGGTTTTTGCACAAAGACAAGCCAACATGGTAAAATTATGCAGGAAACATTCTGGGTAAGGTTAAGTGAAAGATAACATAAGTAATTCTTTACAATATTAAATATAATTTACTTTGTGGAACAGTCATTTTACCACACACTATGCTGAACACTGGACTCGAACTTCTGTCTCCTATAGGAAAGTCCAGTGTATTCTTAACTTGTCTGTGTCCACTTCCCTATACAGACTGATTACATGCTCAATAAACTATGTTATTGCTCTAGGCGTCAAAAAAATTGACACGCCTGGTTTACTATTGCAGCCAGTTAACATCCCTGTGTGTCTCATGCTGTCTGTACTCCAAGGGGTGGGGTACCTTTAGTGTCAGTATGACACGCCAAAGGACTTAAGTGCTTATCTGCTGCCCTGATCTACGTTATGATCTCACTGACTTCTAGGCCCTGTAAAAACCAGAAGCTTTCACTAAAGAGGAGTCAAATATCATTTTCAAATATTCTTTTACAGGTTGTTGAAGCCTTTTCCTTTGCTAGACACTAGAGGTTTTTCATAGATTTAGATCTAAAAGTTAGGACTTTAATTTGTTTTCTAACAAATATCAGAACCCAAAAGAAAATTGTTTGAATGCAACCCTGGACTCTAAACTACAGTGTAGAGCTGAAGTTGTTCTCACAGCCTGAGATGTCTCTGCTGCTTCACTTCAGACAAAATCTAAAGTTAATTTACAGTGTGATTTTAAATCCAACATTTTAATAGGTGTAACTTGGTGTTTTCTACATTTTGTGCACCAAAAACACAAGCCCAAGTTAAACAATGTATTGAAAAGCAGTTGGGGGCATGTTTAGATGAAATCTCAGATCAAATCCTTATTTTATTTTTTGTGCTAGTTTCTGTTCTGTGTTTACTTAGATTTAATAAAGTTATAAAAACAATGTTATTTTTCTATTTGTGAGGGGAAAATTGAGTTTCTAACCAAAACAGTCAATGCCAGGAGTTACTTGCAAATGCTATTTACACATCAGCCTAAAATACCGGTTTAATTCAAGTCTGGTCAAGTCTGTAACACATCAAGATGGTGGAAGCTTGTTTGCTTTACATTATCTCAAAGACTGGCTCGACGTTTGGATTTGCATTTCTCTTTTTATCTGCTCTTGAAAACCACGTGACACTTGCCACCTGGGTGGATCTCTGCCATTTTGACTGGGGACAAGCAAACATGAAAGGGCAAAAAAAAAAGGAAGACAACCAACAAGGGAGTACATTCCTTCTTTCAAAATGCAGCTTGTAGTCAAAACAAAAGCAGAGTGCAATATTTGTTCAGAAAACTTCAAAGTAGAGGTTACTGTAGGGCTATTTAGGACGAATGTGATGATATTGTGCTTTCTTTTAACCAGCAGATGGGGACATTGGCATTAATTTTTTAACCCAAAACTGAGATTTACTCTGTAAATTGCACACAATCCCATTAAGAATAATTAATGTGATATGAATTCATATATAGCATGTCATATTGCACTGTGCACAACATAGTGTCCTTTTGGTAGTGAAATATCACAAGACTCTGCACGTCTCTTTCTGAGATCTCCATTGTTTTACTGTATAATGATCTTGACAGTAACATTTTTCTAATATAAATCCACAATATGTAGATGCTTAAGGCAGAGAAGACATAAGTTACTCTTCACAACTTTTACTACACATGACTAGGTAGGAGCAGCAATGACCGTAATGACCGTTTTTTTAATTAAAAAAACTGATATGATTTACAGAACCATGGCAGTGTACTGTAACAACACCATAAATGAGCAGTCGTCAGCATGCTTTCAGTTGAATGCTGCCGGGTACTGATTTGTGAACTGAAGCAAGCGACATCCCCCTTTGTCAGTGAGACAAGTGTAGAAAAAATGAGCTCCATACAATTAAAAAAGAAAGACTTTGGCAAACAGTTGTGTTTTCATGCAAGACCACATGGCTAGCAATCATTCAAAGTGACTGGTCTGGTATTAAGATGTGACTGATGGAGCACAACATGAAACATGAAGACAGGCAAGATGTCCTCACCAACACCACACACACACACACACACACACACACACACACACACACACACACACACACACATCCAACATTCAGTTCTACATCACTTCTTGCATATTTGGAATGTTTGTAATGTTGAAATTCTCTCAGCGTTTAATCAAACTCTCCCTGCATGCAGATAATTACATTATGTGTATTGAGGAATTTCTGTGGCACCACTGCTGTGTTTACAGCTGCTTCAGTGTCTTACCACTAAGTCCGAAACTGTTCTTCCCTTAAGTGAGTCACAACACTTAGATGATTGGGGTGGGAAGAGACCAGCAGGGGGCAGAGCGTGTTGTGATTTGTGGGTGCAGTAACCTTGGAAGAGTTATCTGTATCAACAAAATGAGGAGCATGAGCTCAAGCAACATGCACTTTCAATTTAAACCCATGCATTTGCTTCATCCTCGACACACATGCCAGGAGGGACTGTTCACACAGCAAGCACAGTTCAGACACTCCTCTTGGGTTCAGCATTCACGGAGGCCTCACTCATGGATTAGCACTTTGAGGAGTGATAACAATTGGCCAGAAAGTAAACCCCCCCCCGTTAAAACCTAAGCACACATCGCAGACTTTGATCCAGGTGAGGGGATTTTGGAAGGGCTTTAGGTTGAACGAACCCTATATGGTTTAAGGAATGTCACAGTGCTTACAATAGAGACACAGTTAGGAGTCCTGTACACACACATGCATGGACAAAACCATTCTCAGCTTGCAGTTCACAGCCAGTGATCAGGTTCTTTTAGTTGTTTACTACCATTCTACAGTTGTTAAGCTTGATAAAAATTTCTAAGAAATGAAGTGTACGGATGCAGTTCTGTACAAAACTACAGTACAAAAAGAAAACAACTTTACAGATTTGGCTCAGCAACATTTGAACTTGAACTTTATTCTTATGTAATCTGCTGGCTATGTATGATTTTATGTGTTTTCACTGTAACAAGACATGAGTCATGGAATTTTAATGATTAGTTAATAACAAACATGTGTCTTTGGATTGAATTATGCCTCTTGGATCAGTGTGGTTTCAATGTGTTTGCCTGTGAGTGTGTGTTTTTTCTGCTACAGTAATTTGCCCTCCTCTGAGACCAGAGGGATGCCGCTGCGTTTCATCTCCTGCAAAGTAAACATCTATTCTTTGTGTAAAAGCTAGTAAAAAGCTGTGTTGAGAGGAGAAAAGTAAACTTGGAGAATGGTAATGTCCCACGCTACTCCTGCTTCTTACCTTCTTCATGCTCTGTTTCCCAAGTGCCCTCTTGCTTTCTTGGGTGAGTGGGAATGAATCTGACATATGAGGTGGTTTCCATAAAGGGTCTGTTTAAAAAAAAGAAAGAAGCTTGTTTAGTTGTGAGTTACTTGGTTAGGGCACCCACTGCAAAGGGTGGACCTCTCCATCTTCATTCATGTGGTCAGGTTCTTGAAATGCCTCTATTATTGCGAACTGTGTCGCATTTGTTGTAGCAGTCCAGCAAACAAAGCTACCCACTGAAGATCTACCAGTAGTTCATTCTGTCAGAGTAGTCCGATGAAGACCCTCGCTCGTAATGACCTACCCTAGCAAAAACATTGTTTAATAGCTATTCAGGAGATATGTGTGAGAAGCAGACACACCTATGAATCTAGAGTAGCTGATTCTTTCAGGTAGGAAATATCTATCAGACTAAAAATGGGATAGCCCATACTGTTTTTAAAGTGACATCACTATGGTTATAGTTGAAGGAATAGTTGTTTTATTAAGCCAGTCGAAGTGTTATGAGATAGTGGCAAAGAAAAAAGTGCATTAACCCTGAGTAACTGGAAAAAGGTTTAGTGGTCAAAATTGGGCTTTTCTCACCATCACATCAGACACTGGTGACGAACCAGGCAACAGTTCCTCCCAGCTCAGCTGCAGCAGCTTTCCAACTCCTCCAGATGAGTCCCATGTGTCTTGATGGGCTCCCTCACTAATTCTACTCTATCATCTGCACTAGGTGGATTTCCTTATGTTCCATATTCCTACCACTTCTTAATGGTGCTTTTGACGGCAGTCCAATGGTTTTTCATTCAGTAGGCTACAGATAAAAGGTGAAAAACTTAAAGGGGGCTTAATTGTTTTCTATACCCACTGTATCCTACCAGTTCTCAATTTATTCTTACATCTCTAAACATAAACGTAAACCCACCTCCACATATTTTCTTTCCCAAAACCTACAGAAGCGCTTTTTTGTGCCAAGCTGGCCAGAGTCAGTATGATAACAGGAGTGGTGGGATAATGTCTGTCTACCAACTTGAAGTGGCAGCTAACAGTTAGGGGAATCAAGCTAATGCTAGGTTAGCTCACATTATATCACCAAATTATGAAACAACTGGATGTTTTAGTGTTAAACTAAATGTTAAGAAAATGTAAATTCAGTATGGAAATATAATAACAATTTATGGGATGTTTGGTAAAACTACTGAGGCTTAATGACTCTAAGCTAACGCTAACATCAAACAAGTACCTCAGGATTACTGTACTTACAAAGAGAGTGACAGAGTTTGCAGCCAGAACAATTTTGACTTTGGCAAAAGTACAAAAAAAAAAAAAAAAAAAAGCTGTGGTATTCTCACTTTCCATGTTATGATCTCCGGACACTGGCTTTCCATAGTGTGTGTGTGTGTGTTTCCTCTCTTTTTGCTAACAATGCAGCTCAGGAAGTATGTCAGGATAAGGGCCAGACTGCTAGGCTGTCTTTAGTCAGTGCTCCAATCCAACCTCGAGAGACGATAACCCAGAAGTTAATCCCAGAAAAGCTAAGAAAGTGTTTGAGAAAGCTCTGGATCTGTGAAGGAATTACTGCCCCAGGTTTCTTCAAAGCGAACTCGGCGATGTCCCTCTGGCAGGTGAGTGTTGTTGTAACTTGTCATTTTTAACTGTGGGTGGTCAGATGTTCGCGCCCGTGTTTAGTGGTTTGGTTCGGTTTTTAGATGACTGAGTAAAATTCCTTTATGCCTCAGGTCAAAGGTCAGTGAATGCGTTCTATCAAGGCAGAAATCATCAGTCAGGTTTTACATGGCCCTTGTTCCTTTATATGTGTGGCTAGCTGTTGCTAATTTTAATTAGCAAGGGTTCGTTAGCCGAGGTAATCTACAGCTGGTGGTTTCCAGTTGAATGAGTAAAAATGACCGTTGGCACTGGCCAAAAATACCTTGCACTGCTAAAGATATTGTGTTGTACATTACTCTTTGTTAATAAAAAGGTTCTATAGGAACTCTATTAGCATCTAAACTTGACAAACGCGGATAATTCTTGGAGAAATTACAGCTTGGCCTACTTGCCTGAGCTATATAATCCATCAAAATAGATTTTTTGTTCCTTTTTTTGTTGTTGAATGCACTCTTTAGAAATTCTGTATTCACAGGTTTGGTGGGAAAATATTTTAATTGATGCTCTTACAAAAAAAAAAAAACATTTTCAGTCACTGGTTGATGTGTTTAAGAGACAGTTTTGTCTCTGTTCTTTGAATCTTTTATTAAAGCTCCTGTTCGTGCCTCCATCTGATAAACTATGTGTTTAGGAGCAATGTTTTACTTTGTGTAGTTGACTGTGCATTGATCTCAGACACAGACGGTCCATTTGCCCGTTTGTCCAGTCCTCTGATGTGGAGGTGTTGCTCCTGGAGGTGTCCGGACATCGAATTACTTTATGGCTTTGCAGAATGCACAAAGTTTCTTACTGATGACTGCTTTACAAGGGCCTGTCTGCCCATCACTGGAGTGGACCCACATCTGTCAGTGACTCTGAGAGCTGCAGTGGTGAGCCTCAGCTGGCTGTTATATAAAACCAGGCGCTTTATTTAACCTGGATTCAACCTGAAGTGATATAATTTCAGTTCTGGCTCACTGTATATCAGGAGAGCGTCACTGACATGGAGATTCAGTTTGGAAACAAACTGTGAAAGACAGAGGTTGTTTAGAATTTCTAAAACCATGTTCTAATCATTGGATATTGTCACTTAATATGTGACATGCTGTATCTTTTTTTAACAAGTAAAGAGTGAGGCAGCACTACACTGCACCTTCATTTTCATCACCTTGGCCTACAGTCCTGTTCATCTCTGCCCCGTTTGGTCTTTTATTAAGCAGCTCATGAGTGCTTAATAAAAGTGTTTGACGCAATTTGGCAATCGCTGCTCTAAATGGTCACTGTGGGTGCTTTGTGAGCAGAGCGTGCTTCTGCAGATGATAAATAAAGGTTACATGGCTCAATCGTGCTCGTTGGAATTCGCAATTCACTCCTCAGGAAGGATGGAATTTACAGGTAATCTTTTCAAACATCTTATTCATCATCATGATTTATTAGTTCCACAGAGGACACATCAATGTGTGGAATTCTTCAGATTTCTTGCTGACATTAATTGTGCATCTGTAATGCAAGACAGTGCAATGCTTTCTCTTCTATTTTCTCACCAGACTTTAGGTTAAGTTGTATGTACAATATAGTATTCTATATCTCTTTCATGCAGTCGCAGAGATTTGAACCTATGCCCATGGTGCTTTGTAGTTCTTTGCGCCTCCTCTCGTCTAAGAGAGGAGGCGCAAAGAACTACACAAAGAGGCTTTTGGTTATCAGTTTGGATTATAGCTTTGAGGTAAATTTGATTTCTCATTGCAAGCTGAATTTTGTCACCAATCCCGACTTAAATTCCTCATTATTGCCAACTTGGCAATAAACCTCCGTCTGCCCAATAAAGATAGAGCAGCAGGGTTGCTTTGCTGTTTCCAAAGGTGAAATAGGCTTTCACTTAATTCACCATGGCTTTGTGCCATGTGCTTACATCCTCCAAGCTATCAATCCAAAAAAATGGGCGCCTTTGATCAATAATGGGAGGGACAGGGGATAATTGCTGCATTAATCACATCCACTTTGTCGGAGGCAGCAACATGGAATGTAATATTTAAACAAATGGGTCTCCCATGCCAATGTAATTATTAGCTATTAGTTAACTTCATTTGAAATTTAGCAGTGACAACCAATAGGCTCCTACAGCAACCATGTGCATACAAGGTGAAACAACTGACTTCATGATGTCACGGCATTCTGTAACTAATGGAGGCGATACATGTGAAAAAATGAATAATGTGAATGCTCAGCACACAGTTTCATTGGACACTGCTGTGAGCTGCAGTGTAGCACTGTGTGTGCACTTAGAAAGTTTAAGGAGGCTGGTTGGTGGCACATTTTTAATGTTTATATTCAGCACTTGTTTTTCTCCACAAGAATGCCAATGTGATGTTCTTGGAGATACTAATAATGTAACTCATCTCATCATTAGAATTAGTTTAAAGTTGCTAGAGTCACACAGTTTTTTTCTTTTCCTGTGCTTTTATAAAAATGCTGCATGTCATGATTGGATAACAGCAAATTAAATAGATGAATAGACGCCACCAGCTGTGACCAAAACACTGCTGTCAGCCACCCATTAAAGCCATGACCGACCACTTCCCCTTTTATTCTCCCAGGGACAATGACCCTTAACTTCTTAACCTCTTGTCTAGTTTCCTAGAACAGACAACAGGCCTAATGCTGCCAGATTGAGACTTGAAATCAGCCCATTGTGTGTACTGGAGAGAGACAGGAAGTGCGCATGATATTGTCCCCTCGCCTTCTATGGAAGTTGTCTGTCCCTGTGCCAGTATTTGGCAATCAATCTAGATTCTAGAATTGAAACCAAGCCCCTCTCCTCAGTTACTGTAGCTTCAACCTGACCAAAATGTCTTTGAATAAGGTATTTGCCAAATACTCTGTTGATCTGATACTGACCATGTGGAAATCAGTACCTGGCCGTCACAGTTGTGAGACGTGAAAAGACAAGAAACGTCCCTTGTTGCGGTTGCAACTTCCAGAACTATGACATGACCCACACCTCAACCTGCTTCCAGTGTGTTGACCCACCTCTGTCACTTCACTGTCTTACACATAGTAATACTTCCTGACACCACCAGATTTGATCCAATATGTGATTTTTTTATTGTTGTAAGAGGACCTATTGCTTATCTTTGTGTGCAGACTTTAGGCTAAGAACATAACACTATGTCCAGTGATTAAAAAAGTGTATTTTCTCCACAGTTCACGCTGTGTATCTATGCATGTAAATGCAGTCATTAAAGGACAGCAGCTCACTGAAAAAGGAGGATGGAAAATTTTATTTCATTTCCATTTTTTTCTTACTTTTTCAACAATTATATCTTCTGTGACTTTTCGTTATTATTATTTTAATTTCATTATTGCAGATTTCCTTGAAATATTGTGATCGAACGGTCCAGAGTAGTGGACAGAGTAGCTGCTTATCAGAGGCTGCTGATGTGCACTTAATCCATCTTTTGAAAGGCTACATAGTGATATGTGGTACAGTATATGATTGTCTTACTCATTTCAGAATTAGACAGTAAGCAATACTCCCAGGTCGGGCATTAGGCCTGCCTTGTAGAGTTTCATCAAAAAGTCAGAGGCTACCTTCTCTCATTTGCCTTAAAGAAAACAAAGAAAGGTGCTTCCTATGACCCTACAATGTTAGTCTTCATAGTTCTGTAAAGGATATTTGGCTAATGTGACATCTGTCAAAAGCAAATGCTTAAAGGCAAATGCTGTGGGTCAGTTATCTAAATGCCTTTAATGGCAAATTGCCTCATGATCCACAGTGAACGTATATTGCAAACTCATAAACAACCTTAAACAAATGCAACTGCTCATGGTTTTGGGAGGTGTGTAATTTATGCCTTTCTTTGCTGAAGTCACAGGGGCAGAACTGTGTGTTAATTGTCAGACAGCTTTTTTTAGACTGTATACATGCTTGATGATACGCTATTTCTGATTGAATTGAGACTAGCAGTCTTCATTGGCCATTGCCTCCCCAGACATCTACAAATACACTGACACACTCCACAGATTACACGGTACAGTTTTTACATAATTTTTTCTTTTCCTTCTTGTCTTAGACTTTAACATTAACTGAGCAGTGTTATCATCAGCAAAGAAGCTGCAACGTTCTGTAATTTGTCTTTAGATCTTCATTTGATCACTTACGTATTGGTTATACTCACTTAACATTCATTGTTCTTTCTGTAACCCAAGACTCCCTCTAAACCACTCCCCCCTCTTTTCTTCATTAAATTGCTGACCCTCCTCCTTTTTCCATCACACTAAGTACCTCCTTCTTTATCAGACGGCACTGCCTGACCCATCCCACCTCCTCCCACTTGTGCCTTCTCGTCTTCTAATCTTTGAATGGAAGAACCTGCAGCATCCAGAGAAAGAGGATACGGGATGGAGAGTGCAGGGATGCTGCAGGAATGCTAGGCAAAAAAGGGAAGGATGCATTTAGGAATTAACTTAGCTGCACTTTAAGGGAACTTCTAGTGAGTAGTAGAAGCAATATGTACAATTTCCTGAATCTCATCAGCAACCATCCAAGGACTAAGTCCCAGTCTAACTATTAGGGTTGAAAGACAGGCTAGAGAGGGAGGGCAGACACTGAGAAAGGACCAGCGGCAGTGAGACAGTAGAGGACGTGAGGAGACTTTCTGGAGAGAATGGGTGGGCTGGGTTGGTGTCTCGCCACAGTCTTCAGTTGGGCAAAATTCTTCTTCTACTGCATCTTCCCATTTTGGAAACAAAGGAAAGGCATTAACAAGGTACAGTTCATATTTTAAAGGCAATAAGAATTATGAGAGGCTTTAGGGATCAGCCTAGGTTTCTGTGTTTTCCTATTTACTTACTTCAAAAGTTATTCTCCTGTTTTGTAATCAATAATTGGCATTGCTGCCTCAACTCTGGCTTGATTGAGACAAATAATATTTTTAGCCACACTGGTCATTTGTCTTTAGTGTTGATTGGTCCCCCACTCTGGTGCAGACTCATAAATAGCCGAACTACTGAATGGTTTTCAAGGAAATTTATAGATGTATTTTGTGCCGGATGGATGGATCCTAAAGATGTCTCTTTGTGTACATCATGACAAAATGTCTCAATGACTAGACTATTAGATGAATTGTAGTGAAATTTGGAAATGTATTTATTTTCCTGTCAGGATAATGTACAGTTTACAGTATGAACAGATACCTTCACCAAATAAGCGGAATAATGGCAGAGAGTTAGGTGGTGAACATGATAAACATACCCACTATATGTTAGCATCATCATGATACTTAGCATTTAGCTCTAAGCACCACTGTACCTAAGCTCTAGCAGGGCTCTAGACTTATAGTTAAGCTTTAATTCAGCCTCATCTTTGACTGTGAAATGCGTACATTCTTTCATTGTTTGTCTCACACCATTTATGGGCAGAATCATTATTTTGTAAAATATGTATGATGACAAATTTAACCTAAGTTGTAAATGCAAATGAAGACAATGCAAATTATTTCCATCACCACCATTGTGCAAATATTTGTAGTGGGTTTGTCGAGATAAGCGGTTGCTATAATTGAACTATTGCAGAAGTGAGTACATTTAGGTACTGAAACGAGCACCAGTCAAGCCTTGGAGGAAAAAAAAGATGATGGAACATGAAACATGATGGAACTGTGTGTATTCATCTGAATGTTACTGTTGCTGATTTCTCCACACGTGCTTGGTTTCATCTGTGTTTGTTCTTTGTATTACCAATGGACATTTAAGTCACATGATTTGCATATGTCGCAATTAGTTTGCTTTTGCACTCCTGCATTTTCCTTTATTGATGCTTCCACCTCATCTTTTTTGTGATATTTACAGATTTTTCAACTTTCTCTCATTCCCACTGTAATTGCAAAAATGCTCATGCAAGCAGCTTGATGCAGCGACAGCTAATGACATTCGGTTTGATAGATGACAATGCAGCGACCACATGAATTAAAGCCCCTTACACAGGATGTATGAAACACTGAGATTATGATGTTTTACGTGATCCCATCTCTAAATATCCCAACATTTCCATGTGCAGATGCCAAGTGGACCCTGGTTTAAATGACAGTGGAAATTTTAATACTTGTATGAGCCCCGGCCAGTGACAGGCCAGACATGAACACAAAGAGTGAAACAGGATGGCGAGATAAGGACATCAGCATGCAGACACACAGACACACAAGCCTAGAGACAGACATCAGGATATTGTCAGTCCGACTTATCCCGATAGAGGGTCTGTGCTGATGAATAGAGCCATTAATCCTACAAATCCAACCACCACACTGTGTCTTTTTCTCCACAATCTCATAAAGCACACACCCCAAAATACTCATAGTATTTGGCTACAGAGCCACACACTGAACTCACCCTTAATTAAAGCATAAAGTGTTTTAGCCACTTTCCTCCTCTCCTGGGGCTTTTCATCTTTCTCCATTGACATTGTGAGGGTTTCTGTGCCGTAAGCAGGAGCCAATAAGCACTTCACCTGCAGTTGCCCTCAGTTCTGGCCGCCTGTGTTGACTTTCAGTGGCTAATTTGTTAGCTGTAGTGGTTTACCAAAAAAGTGAGGTGGTATAGTAAGAAGGATGAATGTGGTACTAAGCAGCCGAATCCCTGCATGGACCAGGGATGCAGTTTCATAGACAACTCTCTGCTGTGCTTTAGAATGAAAACTCACAAATTGCCAGCCACATTTAGTTGTGTAACTTAATTAGTGGCTTTTATTCTAAAACCTGCAATAAATCTGTTTTTGGCTATTGAGGGTGATTGAAACAGGTGGATATTTAATGTAGGCCTTAATGTAATGGAATGATATAGGCAAAAAAGGCAACAACTTATGTTATGATCATCTATTTTGTTGTCCCACTAGCAGTCCAAAACACAGAAATAGTTATTTTACTGATACATTAAGAAAGCAAGAGCAGCTAGTGGTTATTCTGTTTTTAATTATTATTTATTTGACTAGTCTATCTAGCATTAGGGTTAGCTAGTTACTCAGTTCGTCTGTCTGCTGTTTGGTGCCAGGCAGATCGCGTACAATGGTGTTTTATAGCCTCTTCACTGAAAACAGCTCCCTGCTGCGGCCCAAGGTTGCAGGTCATAAAACCAACACAATGAACAGAAAGAAGCTGGTTTGGTGATGCCTCCCAGTTGGTTCATTGGCATTTGCCAAATACTCGTTCTTTCACCCCTATTTGATTCAATATGAAATATGTACCATATAGCTCTTACCCATGGCCAGCTGTCAAGTCTGAGAAGATTTATTGGATGTTATGTTGTTAAGCATGAGCTTCTGTGGCCTTCTCAAAGCTCCCGAGGGCTTGGGTGAAAATGTCAAAGCCACAGGAAGTGGACACCCTGTGCTGTGCAGTTAGGAAGTAATCCAAGTTTGTACCTCACATAAACACACTTATTAGTTTTATTTCATATATGTTCAATAAGCATGGTGTTGTGCAGCTCTTTTTCTGATGCATAACACTACAAAAACAGATATGTATGGAATGGTTTCCACATGCAGAATAGATTGGGTTTACAGAGGATCTCTAAGGAAAATCTGTACATTACCCCAGCTGCTTTGACTGAAACACGGTCCGCAGTGAGATCAAACTTGAAAGAATGTTCAGAACTTTTTAACATATTGAAAATCTTCACTTCTGATGTGTCTAAAGCCGAAAGGCTTCACGCTGTGGAGTGCAGGAACATTGTTTGCATGGATCAGGGTGTTCTGGTGTTATAGGGGCCAGTCCTTCCTATCATCGCTAAACAGCAGAGAAACGGGAAAACGTGCGCACACATGTGAGTGTTCTGCAGAGGGGAGGGAGGGCCTGCGTCTGCATTGTTTTCAACAGATGGGAGTCATGGTGGTGGGAAAAGGGTGTGTGCATACCCGTGTGTGTGTGTGTGTGTTTATGTATGTGTGTGTATTGGGGTCCTGCTGGAGTGTGTTCTTCCTCTGTCTGTCAACAAGTGAACTCCCCCTTCATCTAGCAGGTTCTAGGACGTCAGCCAAGATGACAGAACACACCCCTCTGCTGTTTATTCATTCCCTCTCTGTGTATCCACTATCTCTGTCGATCTATCTGCTTATCTGTGTGCTTTATGTTTGTTCGTAACATGTTTTCTGCATATAACTTTATCTTCTCTATGTAATAACCCCTTACCTTTTATGTGCTGAATTTCTTACTGAATCCATTGTAAGCGACGGTCCAGCTTTGATCCCCCTCAGCTGTTTACCCATCTTTGGTTCAAGGAAAGCGACCCGACACCAGTTAATCTTCTTAATTGTGCCTCACCATTCACGCTCGGCTTTGGTTTACAAAAGAAGACAGAAATGGTCAAGGTTAAAGAGGTACTAAAACAAATCCTACGACTGATCTGATTAGCCTTGGAAATATGCCCACTCTGCTTTTTTACTACGTTACAACCTCACTCACACAAACACACACTCCCTCCATTACCTCTGCAGGCCTTCCTATGTTTAATAACTCTGCTTGGAATAAGTGCTTGCATATGATTATGAATGTAGTGGCAATTTGTTCAGCGACCACCAGTGGGTGCTGCGGCTGTATACGCTCTGCATGATCTGTGCCGTCTTTTGGGAGATAGTGTCAGAGGAGCAGGACGGTACAGTCTGTCACTGATGTTGTGCCAAAATGACTGTAAGCCGTGGATCACATTATGTATGAGTAGCCACGAAATTCAGTTATGGTACCTTATTCACAAAACCAGAAAATGCCAAATGTTACTATAACTGAACATAAGTTTGTTTATGCTGTCTCTGTTGGCTGCACAGTTAATCCTCTTATATATAGGAGATATTCTGTTGATCAAAAATAAATAATAGCACACACATTATTTGTCACACTAGAGTGTACTGATAGGGAACTGCACGGTGACTTGATGCGAGACAGGAACACAGTGTACAATGCTGTTAAGTTTTAATTTCGGTACAACTAAGCTCTGCTGGACTGCATTCAAATGCACAGTCATTCCATGACCCAAGTGACTTTGTATGGGTATCTGTGTGAAGTGAAAGTTAACAGAATTAAATATATTAAAGTTGCAAATTAATTGATTGATTAATTAATTAAATTATAATACCCAACTTTATAGTGTTTCTTAGCTCTGAAATAAGTGTCTTTCAGCTCTTTGTTTTGGTTGCTGATTTGCAGCCTGGTATTTCAACAAAGAGTTGAGTGTTTGAGAACAAATTGGAGCACATAAGTACATAAGCAACAGTTTGCTAGCAAATGTGTCATAAATACCTTCTCCCAAGTTATGAATCATCTCATGGAAGTTAAAATATAAATACCACTAGAATGTAAATTCGTCAGCTCCATATTATTCTCCAAATGTATTATTTGTAAAATCTCTGTGAGAGAGGTAATTATGCTCACAGACAAATACAGTTAATTGAAGACTAAACCACAGATTCACCGTTATTACATTAAGTGAATGTGTTGCATGCATTAAAGTCTAAACCATCTGCAAGTAAAACCCGAGTCAGCAATGTGTCTTACATTCCCATGTAAACTGTTAAGGATTGTGCTGCAATACTAAATCTACTAATTTAATGGATGATTGTGAAAAATACATTTGATGATGCAACAGTAGCTAAATCAAAATGCAATTTTCTTACTTTTGTAACTTAATAGCAAATGAAAAGTGCGCATGTGTGTGTGTTGAAGTAGGATTAGGTCTAAATGTTTTCACTCTGACATTGTCCTCTTCAGTGAATCTGTCTCTATAGGGGTGGCCTGCAGGAAATACCAGGGGATTAGTCCTCTGTGCCACTGTGTGTGTACATGTGTGTGTGTGCATTTACACTGTATGTAGTAGTAATACTACTACTACTACTACTACTACTAATAATAATAATAATAATATACTTTATTGATCCCCTTGGGAAAATTGGGTTTGGACAGCTGCCAGACTGTACATATCAGCACTACTACAGGGTTACAGTGTACAGTATCTTGTCCAAGGACACCTCGTCTTGTCAAAGGACGCCTCAGAAAGAACAAGAAATCGGATTACTAACCCTTAGAGATGACTGATCTATCAATTCATCTACTGCCAAATGCGAAGAAGATGTGAGGGTGTTTGTTTGTGTGTGTCTGGGGGGGGGGGGGGGGGGGTGATTGGTGATGTTTATGTACAGTCTGTATGCAGTGATTTGGTAGTTTAAATTGTGTGTGTTTATGTTTTCAAGAGAGGGCGGGCCTGGGTTTATGAGAAAAGTTTTTTGTGTATGTTACAAAATTCTGTCTCCATGAATGTTTACATGTAACCCATGTGTGAAGAATGAAAATCCCACTCTATGGGATAAAGAGTCTTGCATGGGGCTAACATTGATGAGCAGTGAGAACTTAATGAAGCAGCTAGTACTTCCTGGCCCCCTCTGTGTTCTCTCTCTTCGGTAAGGGGTTAAGTAGCAGTCTGTTTGAGGCCACTACTTCTGTGGTAGATCCTTTTTTTAAAGAAGTAAAATATGTAGGGAAATACACATGCAGTCTATTTCACAAACATCCTTTTCTGCTAGGAATGATCCCTAAAACATGGTAGTCGTGTAGTAATGTGCATTGGAAAATATTTCCCATATGCAGTCCTGTTTGAGTTTGCTGAAAACTACAGTTCCTCTGAGGAACTCATTTTATCTTAAGCCTTGTCCTAAAAGACTTACAGCTTGTATGTTTTAATGGGGGTAGGTTAGAAATTTCTTGAGCAACGTTCAAAAGTCTGCATAAACAGTGTTGAGGACAGTTGATGTCAGAATGTGATCTCCTCAATTCTTTTTGCAAATTTCAGACACTTTGAAGATGATCTAACTAGCTGGTGTCCTCTCTCTCATCCAGAATGATGAAGTGTAATATTTTCCAGTGTCAGGAGAAACACCAGTGGCCAGTCACCTCTAGGGTGATCACAGGGGGAGGCAGACTTAATGAAATATTAAAATGGGCTCAGTACAGAAATACACAGGGATACTGTGCGACATGGATGGAGAAAGGGGGAGGTGGGGTGCGATGGATGCTGAGGGGGCGATCAGTGAGGGGGTGGGATCAAGGAATGAATGAAATTAAAAGTGGAGAGACTTAGAGGGGTAAAGAGGGAGGGCGAGGTGGGATGAGAGAGAGAGGAGGGGCAAAAGAGATGGATAATAAGTGGAATACCCCCTCCCCCTTTGCTCCCGTAGAGAAGTGGGGGCAGACTGACACCCCCCCTTACAAAAAAAAAAGCTGTGTGAAACTTTCCCTGGCAGACGGCAAGAGAGGCGCAGTGTGCACAGCAGAGGAGAGGCAGTCAGGATTCAATTTAAGAGAGAGACAGAAGCGGAAGAACTCAGACAGTGGGAGAACACAGGAGCCAGAGGTGTAGGACAGTGTTTGGGTCCAGGGTGGTCATGGCTTTGCAGCATTGGGTAGCTCTTCTGCTGGCTGGATTAGACTTAAAAAAGCCCACTGGTCTGTAGCAGCAGCAGCATCATCACTCCTGTCCGTCACCATGCCGTCTGTCTCTCTCAGCCTACCATCAGCTCTGGCTGGACCTGCACGCACCTGGGTCTGCCTGTCCTGCATGTTTTGGGTGAGATAAACTTTTTAACTGGAGTTTGTTTCCAGAAGTAATTTGATCTGTGTCAGCACGTCTGTAACATTTATGTCCAATTTTCAGGAGACTGCAGACATTTGTGCATAGTCTGACAATGCAGACTTACCTGCAGACTTCACATGCACGATGTGCTATATATCGTGGTGACATTGTAAGTGTATACAGTAAGTGAGTGAGACAAACGACATGAGCAGGATAGGTTTGATGAAATGCTTTTGTTGTGTGTTTTACTTTTGGTACAGCAAGAAAGTGGGCTGGATCATCACCATTGAAAAGCTGTGATCAAATGAAGCTGGTCAGGGAATCTATTGGGTGGTCTGCTAGTTGGAGTTAGGGTGGAGGGTTGGGACCCTGGCTGTGGGGGGCCTGGGCATAGTGACACATTTGAATGAGGCCGATATTATGAAGGAGAATGGGAGGCTGTGAAAATACAAGATAAAACCATGTGTTGGTTTCTCCCTCTCAACATTTTTTTTCACATTTCTTTCCAGCTCTGTTAACAGACTAAAAACTTTTCTGCTCCAACTGAGTTGAATTAATTGTGTCTATTGCTCACTTCCCCACCGTCTCTCTTTCTCACCCTTTCCCCCCTCCATGTCCCACTCTGTCTCGCTCTAGGTGGTTGGGACACACAGCTATTTTTGCTTTCTCTTGTATAATTCAATCTGCCGCGCATTCCCGCTCTCAGTGAGGGGTTTGTTTGTGCACTTGCGTGCCCTCTGAGATGTAATGTGGTCAGTGAAGAACAGCGTTCGTGTGTGCGTGGCCACGCTAAAAGCGTTACAACCACAGTCTTGACATATGTCTTAAAACACTGTGAGTGCTTTTACTAATTTGTCCTGATATGAAAGAACATTCCTGAATCAGATATACAACCTTGCATGCTGCTCTCCTCTCCTTCAACTGAATAGAGGATGAAAGAGGAGAAGAGTTGAATAGGCCATTGAGATCCACTGCTCCTCATTCTGCAGTCGTCCATTGGGACATGACTGCACACCACTGGTAGAGCTGGAGTTCTTGGCGAGGAGACTGGATAATCTTACAGAGCTCTTCATCAGTTAATTACCATTCTTTCTTTTGAGGAATGGGAGGTGAGGTGAAAGGGAGGGGTCGTAAAAGAATCTCAAAGCCCCCCAGCTAAGCTCTGGGTCATTGATTGACTGCATCAGAGCACTGTATGACAAAGCGTGCTCACTTAAGGGGGGCGGGGTTCAATCTGAGCCCCTCCATTAATAGTAGATCTTTGTTTGGTCCTAAAACAGCCCTAATAGGGGCACGCTTTATTCCAGCAGATAAGGGTTAGGTTCAGGGTTATTTCTAACCCTAAAAGATGTACAGGACCATGACCAGACACCCAAAGATTCCAGCTAAAATTGATTTGGGAATAGACAACTTAAATATCTTCTTTCTGATGATAACTGTGCATTGCTTCCTGTGAAGTGATTAAGAGGAAGGAGAATAAGAGATTATGGTAGAGGGTCGAATGAGCTTGTGAGAGTAAGTACAAATGTAGGAAACAGACTGGACAAGATCTTTTCCATAGGCCATCGTTAAATAGGGAGGGTTTCCTTTTGTCAGAGCAGGATGATCTTGGATAAATAGAGATTTTTTTCCTGCACTTAAAACAGAAGGAAGAGTCTTAGAGAAATATAGACAATAACAGAAACAACTTGAACAACAGACAATGGAAATAAATGGAAGACACTCTGGGCAAGATCAGAGGGCAAGATAAGCTGGGATGGTGCAAGGGCCCTCAAAAGAGGACCTTCAAGGTCTCCTGCTCTTCCACCAAACATTGAATAATTAATGAATACCCAAAAAGGCTATTAGGTAGAGATTTATCAGGTTTCGCTGAAATGACCATGAAACCAGTCATATGTCCTCTACTAGTCTGTTGTCAAGAGAAAGTTTAAAAAGTTGTTGAAGTGTGAGAATCAAAGGCTTTTGCACCGGACAGATGACAGGATGTGTACCAGGCAATTGCAATGGTGTTGGAAGTGGTGGCCAGGATCCTCTGATCTAGCAAGGTGTTGTAGAAAATATTGCCTCATATTGCAGTCTCACGGTTGTGTTAATGCAAATATTGATCCTTGGCTAAACCTTCAGACTTGTCAGGGTTCAAAGAACTGCTTGGGATGATCGATATCCATTAACATACACTCAGTCGTCTGACTTCTCAAAAGGATCGCATTGGGAAATGGTCTCATCTCGGTAATGTTTGGCCTTTGGTCTCTTGTTGTCTTCACTTAAAAACAGATAAGCCCCTGTTTCAAACTCACTTAGAACTTTTACATCTGTTTCTAAAAGTAAGACACCTGATAAAAACTTATTTTCACATTTCTTTCTGTCCTCTTTATTTGGGGTCCTTTTGTTTCACACTCCTTGCACTCATCTCCATCCTCCCTTTCCTCTCACGGACTGTTGCTAGTTCAGTCACACCCCATCCCATTTGAGTTCCTGAGATTACCTTTGATTTGAGAAAAATGTTCCACATGTGGGGCCTCTTTGAAATACGGCAACATCTCTGTAATTGTAACATCTGGGTTGATGTCGCCCAAGTCTTTTTTTTTTTACTATAATGGATTTACCATGCAGTTTCTGCTGGACTTGACACTCACAGAGTTGTTGACTGCATGTGGAATTTTGCAACAAGACTGATGCAGCTTTCATCTTTGTGTTGCTCTTTGCATGAATTCTCTTGATGTTGACTCGGATGAAAAATCTTGAACAACAAAAAGGGAAGTTTAACCCTTGCTCAATTGATTTATGAGAGTTGTAGAGCTTTGTGCAACCCCCCCCCATCCATGTCTTTCGTTCCTAAAGAGACCCCCAGCCTTGTGCATGCTTCACTGGACACATTGGACTTAAACCTCCCATGGCCTTCTGCTTTTTGTCCTTGAGGAAGTTTGAAGATTCAGAAATTTTAGTTGTATTGAACATTGAGAGTATAAAATGGTCAATGTGACATTTTTCTTGGTGGCATAAGTTTAAACATAACCCTATTTTTGAGTCGGTAGTTTTCTTCTCCTACTTTACAGATAATTAATTAAATCTAAACGGTATGTAGTAAATGTCACCATCACATCATACTTGCTGTCATTTCTCTTCTGGTTATTCATTAGACACAGTATAGATAAATGACTAATGTTAAGTTTTCAAAGGCTTTTTAATTAAAAAAAAAAATAAATAAATACCTTGTTTATCTACCCTATGTCTAGTACTCAAAGGCCCCTTTTATGGATATGCTCTGCATCTCATGTGTGCAACACAACCATTATAAGCCAAACATTCCTTACATGTACATGTAGGCTCCCACTTTGTGCTGCCAGAACAGAACACAGCAGCCAAATTAAACCTATGTTATGTTACAAAGAAGCACAAACCATGATCAAACCCAGAAAACATGTCGTATTATTAAATGCAATGCCAGAACTTGAGCATGTGTGCATTCGTGTGAGTGAATATGAGAGCTCTGACATCATGATAAAGCACTCTGCAGAGATCAACATCAAGATCAGGAGCTTGGAGTTTTTTCTCCTTCATTTATTTCTTGAATTTGGATTGTATGAGGATATCAACATCTTTCCTGGCATTTCTCCACCTGGCCAGCCAAGGGTCCTCACGAAAGAGGCCTGTAGAACTTGTAAATGCCATGATAACCTCTAACTCTGGATGTGATCTGAGACCTCCTGAGGGTCCCAGTGCATTCAAGTGTGGGGCCAAACAGTCCTCATTGAAAGTGACACTGACAACATCCTGCTGCGCTGCCTGTGCTTTTATCCAAAGGGATTTGGATCTGCATTTGAGGGATTTTAGTTTCATCATCCATTTAGTTCTTACTTAAATAAGTTCACTCTGTTTGCAGTACTGTGAGTGCCACAAGTAATTTGTTGGATTTATTTGACGTTCCTTATTTATGTATTTCAGGCCAGGATCCAGAATTGATTTGATCTAGTTTGGAAGAACAGAAGAGGAAAGTGATCTAATCATAAGAACAAAATCTCCAGAAAGCGTGTCATCTCGATCCTTCCTAGAGAACATTGTGGAGTTATGGTTTTAATTTCACCAGTCTTGTCCAAGTGTTGAAGCTTCTGCCAACGTAGCATGATATGGAGCATGTTCTATATTTCCATTGGCAGTAACTGTTCCTTAAACCTGATCCGTATGTATCCATGCTTTGGCAAGGACCATTCCTTTTGCTTTTATTTGGGAGTTTTAGCAATCTTTCTTCCACATATAATGCATATTTTCAGACAATACTGTGAGAAAAACTGGATCTTTGTTTTCTTAAAACAGAAATCTTATCTCAGGCGATTTCGAGAAACACTGAAACATAAAACAAAGGAAACTGAACTTTTATGAGTTGCTTATTATAGATTTGTTGTAAGATTTCACAACACATGCCTGAATACAGGCCAGGAAGTGACAGTGTTGGGTACTTGTGTTACAATTATAATACAGAGATTGTTACACACAGAGAGCTTTGCAGAATACCTGCAAATCAGATCACAAGAAGAAGACATAAAACACTATTTCTACTACTAAACTATTATTACAAAACAGAGGCAATTTACATAGAAAAGCATAAAACCAAGAATGTTTCCATATGACTAAATATGACAATATTTCAACTATACATGATTCAATTAAGGAGGGAGGAACACTTATAGTTACCTTCAGACAATGGGTTTGTGTTGTTGTTCATGCTAGGTAACATTAAACTTGCAATTCAATGGTAACAAAAGCCTAAGAGGTCATAATTCATCTCCTTTTCCCTGCTACTTGATGTTCTATACTGGTTTTTTATTTATTTTTACCATTTTAAACACAGAATGCCAGGAAAAAGGGAAGATTATGACCTCGTTGGTTACACCGGAGCAGTCTTTTAAGCCACATAAGGATTGGACTGATTCACATTTTGTTTGTTTTTTTTTGTGCTATCTTAGTGATAGGACTTGATGAAAACTCAGTGGTACACTGACGTTGCTACAACTTAACTGTAGGAACGATGGATGTCTAAGGGAGATTTCATGCTAGCCTATATTATTATATTATTTATACGAAAGAAATATTTCAATATATTGAAAAGAAAACATTGCTTACTATGCAAAATGCCCAAATATTTTGACCAAAGTTGGAAATCTTTGTCAATAAATTGTCAAATAAAAATTGAATGAAACTTATTAAATACTGTATCACTCTTCATCTGTGTGTGGACAATTGTGATCATGAATTTACCCTAAGAAAAAGAATAAAAATACAGCAAACGAGATCCACATAAAAATAACTTCTCTCAAAAGCTTTGGTGTCCCACCACCACAAGAAACCAATTACTGGCAAACAGTTCAAAGTATTCCAAAATACAGGCTTGTCTTTTACAGTATTACTTAGATTCTTTTAGTCTTTACCAAGAAGGAATAAATACGTTTTGACAGATTGACTTTAGTGTTAGTGGGAGAGCTGACCACTTCCAGCGCTCCCGCAAAAACAATACCCTGCCATCGAATCATGACCAAATCCTGACAACTGAGACTAGATGACCACTGTGTGTTACTCTCTCAGTGCTGCTGATGGCCTGAGAAAAATGAGTAATGTTTTTACCCCCTTCACTTGTGGATGACTGAGTAATTTCCTCCCTGGGATCCACCTCACTGAGATGAAATGCATGTAGAGAGTTGGGGTTGGAGGTGGTGGGGGTAAAAGGAGAGACTGAAATGCCTGGGGTGCATTTTCCCCTAAATGAAAAGCAGGTGACTGTTCATTGTAAGGCCATTTGGTTAGTGGGAACTGGAGAGCGGAAGAAAAGGGAGGAAGGATCTTTCTGGTATTTAGCTGTGAATTGCTGCCCATTGCACTTGTTCAGCAGTAGACTGCTTACAATTAGGGGATTCACAGACACTTCCTCCTCCAACTGTTAACTATAACATGTCATTCAACATAGGTTGGTTAAATACTTAATTGGAACCAGGTGCATTCTTAGTTGAGCCATTGTAACTGCTCTCCATTTGTCCTTAAGAGTTGAACAAGGAGTCACTGGAAAACTTTCTTGTTGAGTCATCTTTTCCACAACATCAAGTTACCAGTAAATGTAGAAGCGTATAGAGAATTGAAGATTTCTGTTGTATGATGGTGACACTGAGTCTCAAACACTAAAACGATCAAAATGGTTGTTCGAAGGACGTCTAACTTTACAACAGATTCAAATTAGGAAAATGGTTCCAAATTATTTAAGATTTATTTCACAAATCCTCATAGACAGCAAGATATATCCTGTGACAACGCAATCACTAATGGAGAGCTGTAACAATAATATTTATTTCACTGTACCAGTGTAGTGATAAAAATAAAGCAAAAAAACACCTTAACTATATGGTTTAAGCTATAAAAGGTCACGGCTGGCTGACATTTTACAGACAAAAAACAATTAGTTTAATTAATGATGAAAATTTGTTGCAGTCATAAAAATGCACACAAGACGAAGTAAGAAAGACGAAAAAAATGTAAGATCCAGGTTGTGTTTGTCCTCAGCCTTCAGCTTCGCTCACTCGTCTGTACCTGTTTGTTGAACAGGCCTTTGTTTTTCTTATTTTCTGCTTTTCTTCATAAATCGGCTCCTCTTTTTAATTTAGTGTTTGATGTCTTCTTTTTGTAATCTGATGTTTTGATATTTCAAGTTTCAAGCTGATCTGGCAAGCTCTCTGTGTTAAAAAAATAAGTTCTGTATTGTAATTGTAACACAAGTACCCAACACTGTCACTTCCTGGCCTGGCTTGAGGCATTATATATCATTAGCTGTGCCCCGAAGAAGAATTTTACAGTGCTCAGATTTTATGATAGCATGAATGTAATTTTTTCTTCACTTTTTTCCAGCAGTTCATTAAATCAGTTTTAGCCTGTCTGTATGACTGGTGTACAGGTAGCCTTCTTCTACATCAGTTTGCAGGTAGCACACTCAAATATAGCATCTGTTTTCTCCACTTACACAGACAAACCAATCCAGTGTCAAAGGTCTATCAGGGGTTGCCTCACATCACCTGGGAAAATGAAAGACCCATTTTCACACCAGTCTCGCTCACTTCAGACTGATGTCCATGTCTTTATGAAATTATTATCATACTCATAGGTTCAGATTAAATAAAGATTAAGAATTAGGTGACCCTAACTTATGTGCACTATTGACCCTGTCTGTGCCAACGGTGTGGGACACTCAGCAAAAACTAGTGCAGTTACACCTCCATAACAATACCTCTCATCTTATAGGTTATAATAGTCTGTAGAGAAAGAGAGTAAACCTTGTTATCAGACATATTTCAACCAGTACCAATACTAATCTAAAATGATTGAACCTTGTTTGTTTCAATCTGAGAAGAGGGGGATGAATCTTGACTAGATGAGGGCCCAGCGTGGAGGAAAGAGGTCAGGCACTTGGGAAGACGAAAAGTGAAGAGGGATCAAAGGTCAGTTGGGTTCTGCTAGCTCATGTTTAGCTGAGAAAGTTGAAGAATAGCTGCCTTGTTACAAGGGAAGCTGCCCAGTGAGATGGGGGGTGGGATAAAACAAGAGAAGAGGGGTGGGCTGAGAGGACTTGGGAAGTGCAAAAACGGGAACCAAGAATACCCATTACACTCATCAGCAATTAGCTTTGTTTGCCTACTCACTGAATCAATGTGTGTTTCATAGACTGTACACGCATAAACCCAGTCACAGATGGAGAAATGTGGCGGTTACCCTGGTGCATCTTGTCAAAGTGTCCATCCATGCATATGGCGTCCCATATGAGAGACGGCAGCATCAACGGCTGATTAACTCAGTTGAGTGGAGAGGTCCCGTTTAGTCTTCTGGCTCCACCAGGACCCATAATAGCCTCTGGTTGGACGGGATGAAGTAGTATGTATGTTTGTATATGCTTTCATTGACTGTATTCAGACTGTAGGAAGTCACAGAAAGAGGGGCCAGGCTGCTCATGCTTGTCTCGTTAGTGGCTTCTCTATATGTCTCTCTGCTAGCCTGGATGTTGGGTCTGACTACTCTAATAATGTACAGTGGTCATTTTCTGAGATACATCGTTAGAGCAAAAGCAGGGAATAAATAGTACGTGTTTTGTTCAACACTATGGTGCAAGCTGAACTATTTTTACAGACTTTTTTGGTTCCCAGCGGATGTTGACTCTGACTCTAAAGACCAGTTCATGCAGTTTCTGCATGGGTCCCTTTGGTGTAAGTTTCATCGTCTGCCCTTTAGTCTGCAAGTCTGGATTTGTGAGGACTACTGTATGAATATTCATGCACAGTCCAAAATGTTTCATTATGCAGGCTGTCTGGACTGCAAGAAGGTAGTAGTAGGGCCAACTGCATGACTCTTGCAGAAATTCTACAGAACATTACTCTATCTTGTCCTCATATGTAACAAAACTATTTCCCTATGGGAATCATTAAAAATCTTTGAATGGTATTAAATATACTGTATGAGTATATTCTAAAACCAAACAAAGAATTTAGCATGCGAACCAAATGTCAGAGGTTACCTGGATTCTTTAAACCATGTGCACATGTATCATTAAGCATATGCACTGAACACACATACTGTATATGATTCCATGTGTGTATATGTATGAGGTAACGCATGTGCTAACAAAACAAGTGCCAACAGTGAATGCCCTTGCAGTCAGAGGTGAAATCTGTGTCTACGAAAATCTCTGCATGAGTCACATTCATAAGAGTTGAGGAAATAGTTCTAAACTTAAGGAGAAAAACAGTTTGTTGGTTACCTTATTCAGCTGGAATGTCTGTTGCACAGGAGAGCCTGGAAAGCTTTATCTCCATAGTATAACATTACCTAACATTACCTCAGTGTGAACTGCATGATTCTGAAACACTGTATCTGCAGTATGAGGTAAACACTGCTCTCTGAAATTTAAGACTCTATATTTGGAAATCGTGGGTGACCACCGTTCAATGTGCAATGAATTTTGTTTTTAAGAGCACAAAAACAAAGAGGGTTTTGTTAAAATGATGATCCAATAATGTGTGTAATGTACATTTTGAGTGTAAATGCAAGAAAAGTATGCATGACAGTCAGCCTGATATTTTCTCGGAACGCCTGTGCTCATCGTCCTTTTCCTGTCTGCTTGTCTGGTCTGGTTTTCCTGTCTGATTTTACTTTGGCAGACCGACCTGAAATCCAGGGCCAGTATTATTGTACATATAAAAACAGACAAACGTACATGTTGCCCATATTTGTAGAGTAATTTATGAAGGATACATTCCTCCATGTATAAAGTTAGCAAAGTGCAAGGTAATAGATGTGGTAATGCCACAGCTGCCATGTAGTGTGTAGTGGGTATTCCACTAGGAATTATGTCTCAGCTCTGCAGCGTTGTGGAGGCTTGTAGCTTCTTTTAGCTAATAGTTTTGGTTTTCCAACCCTCACTCATAGTACTAAACCACTGTCTTCAGCACAAACTAGTAACACACTGTACCCAGCTACAAATATGGTTAGGCATAGCAATTAGCTGTTAATTTAGCAGCAACAAGTCAGATATTTTTACATAGAAAAAAACAACGCGAAGGGGAGCAGATAAGGCTTGCGTCTCCTCATTTTGTAAACCGACAAGTGTTTGCCACAACTTTCACTTTGTCAGCTTTATAAGGCCAAAGTGTAAAATGTGTAGTTGAATAAAGCTGAAGTGGGAGAATTGAATGTTCTTAGAATTCTTGTGAAATTAAAAATACCATGGCAAAATGCCCCAGATTATTACTGTCACAAATGATGAGACTTACTGGAAAAATAAATCAGTGGTGGAGCTATGGCCAACGGCGATTCTTTAATGCCTTTTTAGTGGGAAAGTCTCTAAAAGGTAGATTACGGCAGTGGGAAATGCTTAGGCATGTGCATGTTTGTGTATGCAATGATGTTGCATCATGCAGTGTGTACATCTGTGTGTGTGTTTGCACATTTTTATGCACAGGAGTGCCTGTTTTGCCCGTGTGTGCTAATGAGTGTGAGGCAGGAGATTATGTATGCGTCTCTAAGGGAACCGGAGTCTGTTCCCAGGAGCTGCAGCGACTGAGCTGAGGGGGGTATGTGTACAACCTGACCCCAGCTTTCGAGGGTCCTGGGTGCCTGTCTGAAACCATTTCCTTTCTTTGTGGCCCATTTGAGTGTGAGAGTGTGACGTGAATGCGATGGACTGAGGCCATTTGCATGTTCTTACAACACTTTGAAACAGAAAATAATCGGCGATGGCCACGTTTCCTGTGAACGTGCTCGCTGCTCTGGTCTGGTCTTTAACTCTTTTACTCTGTGCTCCTTGTCCCCATGGCTCTCATCATCCATGTCTCCCCAAGCAACTTCTTATATACCCAAGCGATCCCCCTAACAATACACTCTGAGCGCCGGGTGCATTGCTAATGATCGGAAACAATTAAGTGCTCACAAAAGGGGGGAGCCCTGGTATATTGCTCTGTGCCATATTTACATAGCGTTTTGAGGTTAAACGACAGAGGCTGGGTTTCTGGTGAGGGTAAGAGGACTAAAATAGACAGGCCTGCTAAGAAGATCCTCCTTTTGTCTGGCCTTGTGACGAAGGATATACTTGTCACAAGACCACACTACTGCGATTTAAACTCTTAATGTTGGGGGAATTTAAGTTTGACTATTTCCAAGAATGTCCTACCCTTCCAACCTTAGACACCCATTTTCCCCTTAGAAATAAAATAAGGAGAACTGTGTAAACAAGACAAGTGGCATACCCCTGGATAGCTGCACCCCCCGTCCCCCACTCTTGGTCTTACTGCATAAGTCCTGGTGGGTGAATAGGTAGAGGCTGGGAGAGTGTGAGAAGGCTCAGGAGTGGTCAAAGAGGCCGCTGAATAGACTTCTGGATTGAGACATTCTGCCTGTTTGACTCACAAGTGTGTGTGTGTTTGTGTGGTATAAAAGCATAGTATATCAAACTTATTTTACTTTATTTTTGCTTATGTTAACGTTAATGTAGCCAAAACATGTCATGCAATTGTGACTTAACTATATAGTTACAATTTTGAGCAGTTTTGACACCTAATAAACAAACATTCAGTTACCTGAGACTGGGAATTGAAGGCATCTACAGCAGAAAAACATTACTTATTGCTATAGCAACACAGGGTCATTAAAGTGTTACACCCCATGTTGCAGAAGTAATTTGATTTGGAATCTAGAAAATGTGATTCATGCATAAATGATTGGACAAAATCCAGCTGTACAGAAAAGCATAAAGCAGTAGTTTTTCCATGCTTATTTCTACAATGCACCATACATATAAAGCAATAACCTCTATCCTTCATTTTACGTTTATTTTTGTCTACAGCATCATATTATTTTTCACTTATCTGTCCAGGTTTTTTTACACAATGAACATTTCATTAGACATAAAAGACACAACACCAGCTTAGTGCTACAACGCATCCTTTGCCAAATATCTCCGTGGTAATTGCATCCAAAACTTCCATTCCTTTGCCCTTAATGATTGTTTTTATCATGTGGTTTGAGAATAGACACTTTGACAAAAGCAATTAAAGAGGGTGTTCCACTAACACCTGCCTGCGGCTGGGTTCTGATCATACTGACTCCTTTTATGGTGGCAGTTGACTCCTAAACAGCCTGGAAGTGAAACTTTTTTGTTTTTGGTCACAACAAGCCCGCTCAATGTCACATTCCAGAGGTATCAATTTCCACAAAACCAGGTTTCATGTTGACACAATAGAGAACTATGTGAATTACTACACCAGTATACCTGAAAAGAGCAGATTGACAGATACACACACTTACACACAAATACTTCACTCACTCAAAGTACCATAAAATCCACTTATCACCCCATCCCAATCCCCTGAAATCCTTATCCAGATTCCATGCCAGCCAGAGCCTTGGCATGTGGGTACCCTTAAACGAGCCCATGTATGAATGCCAGGCAGAGACCTCCACCCATCACCAGAAAACCTCCCTTGCCAACATGGTGCCTCCTGCACAGCCACGGCCATTCTTTTAGGCTAACTAGATTAAGCTAATCATGTTATGTAGTAGTGAGGCGTAGCCAGGAGATGGAATGAAGCTTTGGCTGTCCTGCTGTTGCCATGTGGCACTGAAATACAAATGCTTAGCTGTGAAATGGAGTGTGATAAACAGCAGTAGTATCAGTCTGAGTTCCTAAACTCTATGAGCTCATGAACCCCTGTTTAATAAAGGGTAATATAAAATCATTAAGTAAATACCTTATGGCAAAATATGAATTCATTTCAAGGCAGATAGAAAGAGGCCATGTTTATCCCCAAAGATGCTGTACAGTGGGAAGTGGAGAAGACGTTTCACCTTCTGTCCAGAAGGCTTCATCAGAGAGGGAGAAAGATGCATTTACACATTTTTCCAGCTTTATGTGGTTGTGTCTAAGATGGTGAACATGTTCAACGTAACACCAGTAAAACAACTTCACTTTAACATTTATCTCAAATTACCACTGTGTCTGGAAGCAGAGCCTGGCATAGCCACCAGCATGACTGTAGACTCTTAGTCCTATGTCCTTAAAGTTTTCTACTAACAAATAATAATCTAAGGGCATTTTGTTGTCCTTTGTTATGGGTCAGTCCTATGGTTTGTCTTTTCTCAGGCACCTGGATACCAGTGTAAGATGATAAAATATCAGTCAGATGATAAAGTGTGGTTCAGAAGGTCCAGTTTCAGTAGAAAACTTGTGGGTATGGAGGCTTATCAGATAACTAAACATTGCACAGTAGTTTATAATATAGGTTTTTATGTTATTAAATTATTTTACTGATCAAGCAGTGTCACCCTTGAATAGTAAATTTAACTACATGTTAACCATATAATTAATCTTAGTATATAATGAGACAAGGCAGTGAGGTGTAGAATGTAATAAAAATGTGCAATGGGATAAATCACTGCATCCATTGGAAAGAAGACATCATGGGAAACACACAGGGGTTTCCTTTCCTTTCTGCTAAGTCAGTTATTTCTGCTAATAACAGGAGAGAAGGGATAAAGACGGGCTAAAAGAAAGCATGAAGAATCTGGTTGGGCAAAGACCCGCAGATAGACAATCTGGTTTATCAATCAACTGTTAGTTGTGAGCTGTGATTGCACATCCAAAGCTGCTTTTCCAACGTGTTGCCTCTTAGGATTGCTGAATTATTTTTTAAAAATGTGTCATTAGTGGTTATAAAGTTATTGTGGCTTGCAGTCTGCACATTCTTACAGACAGGGATCTACTAGATTTTCCTCACCATGCCTGACCAGCCTTTGGTTTGCCCATATGAAAGCTCATGTGCAAAGCCGCTCAATATGCAAACCACATGGCCACTTTCAGCCCTGTCCAGCATGCACACACTCATAATGGAATCCCAATGGCTGAAGGCTAACAGTCACATCTTATATCAAAAACATTTTCTCCCTTTGATCCTGTGTAGAGTATATGTATGTTTCAGAGCATTTGGGTAAATTAAAGACATGTGCACGTGGAGAAGCACACATATACTTTCACATACAGAAATTCATGCAGTGTCATTCTACTTTCTCCTGGTTTATAGAACTGCTCATAGGAAAGGAAATCTGTTGTGGCAATGACTTTTACAAAATAATAACTTTTAATAGGAAAACACTAAATGAGTATTCTGTTTGCTCTCTAACGTTGCTCAATGTCAATGTCAATTTTACAAAGCAGGCAGGAAAAGGAGGGAGTGTACTGTACATTAGTGGAAAAAACAGTAGGCTGCAGATGGACACATGCTTAACAGGGGTGGGGAGCTCTGTCTCTGAGTTGTGTAACACACCTGCAAGGACAAAGGAGATGACAGGACAAGGGTTGGAACGGCGGGGGGTAAAAGAAAGAATGAAAACATCAGAGATTAGTTTATTTTTCACTCGCTTCTTTTCAGTGTAAAACCTTAATTCTTTGGTAAACGTTCAAGGACTTTTTGAGCTTTTAATGCATTTTATCCCTTAGCAGCAAGAACTAAAAGTACTCATGATCTGTCTATAATGCTGTGGATGTGGGCTTGCTTCAGAGAGTGTGAATATGACCACATGTTAAATTTGCAGTATACAATGTGAACAGCATGTTCATATAAAATAAAGACACTGGGGGAAAAAAGCATTGGATATGATACCACCTGCATTGACTGAAATCCCTCCAACATTTCAACACTAACATTCCACCTCTTTGGTCTTTTGTTTTTGTTTTCTTAACTTCAGCCAGAGGAGTTGGAGGCTCTTCATTCCCATACGTTCCGGGTGAAGACTTTCAAGAAGGCCAAGCACTGCAGCGTCTGTAAACAGACCATCATCCAGGACGGACTCATCTGCCGAGGTCAGTAACCTGGACGTAGTGAAGCAACAGTATGTGACAACTGGGCAGGCAATGACCTTTAGCCTGATGCTACTTTATCAGAATCTGTTCATTTAAAGATGACTGAATATTCCCTTGGTGTCACAGCAGATAAACAGTTAAAAATACTAGAATAGAATAAGAATAATGATTTGAAAAATGAAGCTATGCAGGCACACAAATCATTCTATAATTGAATTGAGCTAATTGATATTGCAGTAGCTGGCGTGGATTTGCTGTGGATGCCGTCAGGTCTGCAAAATGTTCTTAGTCATAATCTCAACATGCACAGCAGTTTAAATTCATTAGACTTCTAATCTTAACTCAGTTGTTTGTACTTAAATCTCCCCAGTCGAGAGCTAAGGACCGCTGAGGGAATCCAAAATAACTACTCTGACCTGCTGGGACACTGAAGGCAGGATCTGTTACAGCATCCATTAGAGTTCTGAATAGGGGTCATCCAAGGTTACCTGGGGTCATCTTTGTGTTAGGGTTTAGTCAGTTAAGTGACAGGAGGGCTAAAGAAGCTGCATAAAGGCTAAGGGTTAACAGCTCCTCCATTTCCTTAATGGTGTTTACAGAAGAGGCAATGTTCTTGACTGATTGCTGAGTGATTGCCATGGTTTGATTCTTGCTATAATCTTTTATGCAATTTAGATGAAAACACATTTCTCCATTTAAAATAACAGTTTTCTACAGTATGTGCAAGTGCCGCTTTGATTCGCTGTAACAACATGTCCCAGTGTCGAGCAGCCTTTTGTGCTTTATTGTTTTTCATAGCCTACAGCAGCTGGGTGTGATTGAAGCATAAAGTGAAACCTCAAACAATTGCAGGAAAGTAACTGAGATTCAATAATGGGCTTTAAATGTGGTCACCATGTTCTGGACAGTATCCATGCAGTGAACAATTCCCATGTAGCGCTCCAAAAAACAACAACAGAAATGAAGCATATATGATCCTCGTGTGCTCAACCCTTCATGCTGTAGTGGAAATCTCTGTTTTCAGACAGATAACGTCAAACAAAACCAAGTGGAAATGACTGGATGATTGGTTTGGCACACCAAGGGGGAATATTCTCACACCTGGTAACATAAGCACAACTTTTTGGGTAAAAAAAAACAAACAAACAAAATTGCATCGTTGTACTTGTGGTGTGCTATGTCCAGACACACTCGTGCTATAAAAACAGTGACTTTGGAATTCTGGTAAAAGTCAGCCAATAATAATACATATTATGTTTTAATATGTAATATATTATTAGTCAATAATAAATTCACATTCAAGGACACTGACATTAATTGTGGTGAGGGAGAGGCAGGTGCTGCTCTTTTATTTTCCCAACCAGATTTATCCTGCTGGACTGGTGATCTGACACAGCCCCCCTGTCAGAATCTTTCTTCCTTAACCCTGGACCTGGAGAGCCCTTAATTCCCAACACAATGCGTAGTCACACATGGTTCGTGTTGTTTGAATCCCTGATTGTGGCGAGTTGGCCAGATGTTGTTTAGGCACTTTGATGTCATTAAATCTGACCTTGGCCTCTTTGTTTTGCATGTTGAGTGTTATTGTAATGATGGAGTCTGTCCTTTATATTAGGTGGTGTGAGTCAGACTGTGTATATTATAAGAACCACTGATTCAAGCAAGGATAAAGGGCAACTTCACCAATTTTCAGTTTGCTTCCTATGCCTCTATGTTGTGTTTGTTGTGTATATGTACATTCACAGCACGAGCAACCAGGTAACAACATCTGAACGTCATCTGGAAGTAAAATTGAAAATCAGTGAAGTGGCTCTTAAATGGGAGTAATTGGCTAAGTCCATTGAAAATCCATGACTCTCTCTGCACTTAATAATAAGATCACCAAAAAAGAATCACTGCATTTAGGAACATAGAATATTATCCATGTATTACAGTGCATGGGCTGCTGCCGTCACTTTGTTCTGGATAAATAATATTCAGCTGTGTGTGGACACAGTCAGTTAAATGTTCCCATAAACCGACCCCGGACAGCACCTGGGATCATCATCTGTAAGAGCTGATTCATAGGAGAAATAAACCGTTGTGACAAGACTGCGTTCAGGCCTGTTCTGATTTAATTGACCTCAGAATGCTTCTCTTTCTCCGCTCATATCTGGCTTTGCTCATGTGTAAAAGCAAATGGTTTGTATGTGTGTGTGTGTGTGTGTGTGTGTGTGTGTTTGGTTGAGACAGATTTATGAGGACAACATAAAATGAACAGTGGACTCCTGACAGATGCTAGACACTCTGTTTTTCTCGTTCTCTGTCTGTATCCCTGTTTTATGAGTCATTCAATTCCCATTTTGACAAAAGTAGCAGCAGCTAGCAACATTGGGCTTTAAGGTTAAAATGGGTGAAGAGATGCAGGGTGAGAAGACAGTGGCACTGCCACCAAGTACAGCACTGAAAAGAGTTAGAAGGCTTTTGTAATTTGGAGTCTAAATGTTTAAAGGGGCATTCCAAACATTTTACACATTCAGATCCTTTCACTTTTAATTTTAATTTGATTTTACACCATAAATCTCCATGTAATAATATATATGATGACAAAGTGAAACCACATCCTAAGAATTTGAGCAGTCTCCAAGCACCACCATCTCTACTGTGAAGTTTGGTGCTGGCAGCACTTTGCTATGTGGGGGCATCTCAGCAGCAAGGACAGGGAGTTTGGAGATTAATATTTATTTCATTAAGTGTGTCTTACAAAGTAGGTGCAGGGAGAAGACATAGGCGTGCAGCAGGCAGGTATCGTCTACTAAAAATGCCTCTAAATTGCAATATGGTTGCATTATAGGGCTGAAAGACAGGGTATGTTTCCTTTGTGGAACTTTTTTCTTTCTTCTGCAAGATATTATACAGACATCATAAGCCTATTTTCCAACATGTCAACATACTCTTTTTGGCTGCAAGTGAGAGATTTTCTTTTTCATCCAAAACAATTCATACACATACAGTGTACGGCGTATGAAACACTGATATGCAGGATCCACACACTCCCTCACACACACACACACACACGGTGCTTCCCTGCTGCTGTTTACCAACATTCTCCAGTCACATGGTCTCGTAATGACACCAGCACTTGAACTTCCTCTCCTTTCAGCAGTTGCCAGGATACAAGGTGTTAGTTACTTTCACAATAGCATGTTGACGCAGGTTAGGACTGCAGTTTTCCATGGAAAAAAAAAAAGAAAAATCAGTGGGGCGGTAGGGTATTTTTGGAGAATAGGCCTTGAGGGCAGGAACTGGCTTTTCTATTCAATCACTGTACTTGAGTTCAGATGAAGTGGACAGTTTGTGTTCTGGGGACGTTCAATAAAGGGTTGATTTGCCCTTAAATGGTAAAATACAACTCAGAATTTAGGCAGTGAGACTTTGAGGTGTTTTATGAATTTGTGAATACGTATTTTGATCAGAACTTATCCTGAAACGTGAAGAAAAAGAAAAGCAATAAGATTTGTTGTGCTTCTCATGCATTCTCAAAAGCTTAGCTTTTGTATGGCAGCACACAAAACCTTTCTAGCTTGAAGAAAAGGTTAAAAACAACTGATAAACTAATCTATGAAGATTGTTTGAACTGTTATTAGAAGAAGGGTGAAGCTCTCTGATTTGGGGTGACTAGTTTGTCCTTCTAGAGGAGACCACACCACCATTCTTTAAGGAACCGCTGTAAACATTCATCTTCAAAGACTAGTTGGAGTCACACTACAATAGTAGGTGTGTGTGTGTGTGTGTGTGTGTGTGTGTGTGTGTGTGTGTGTGTGTGTGTGTGTGTCTCTGTGTGTGTGTGTGTGTGTGTAAGAGAGATTGAAGGTTATCACAGTTCTGTTCTTGCTTGCTGAGCTCATACAACTGGTATGTAGCAAATCCCAATGTGGGTTGAAACACACACACACACACACACACACACACACACACACACACACACACACACACACACACACACACACAGACACACACGCAGAATTGGCTGCATATAGCTTTAGTAGCATGAAGTGATTGTAGAGACATTGACAGGTCATGTCACACACACAGGCTGAAAATGTAAGGTTTCCTTTTTTGATTTGTGATCATTTCCTGGTCTGGGTCTGAATACTTTCTGTGTAAAGTAATAAAGTAGACAGACAAAGAGCCACAGCAATTAACATAATCACCTCTGCTGTGTTTCTATTGTTGCCTTTTCCACACTTTGACTGAAGTCATTAGTCTAAAGTGGAACAGATGGCTGTCCTCTGTTTTGATGGATAGTGACTGTCTCTTAGTCTAATATCATTATCCTAATATACTAAACTGACTGGCGGGACACACACACACACACACACACACACACACACACACACACACACACACACACACACACACACACACACACACACACACTTACTTGACTACTGTCGGATTGGCTACATCCTCATATCTGACCAGAATGTGACTAGAGACTGTTTAAGAAGTAGCAGCACATGGAAAGGAACACAGCCCTCACAGTGGCTTCACAGGGCAGTTAGTGCAGTGTGGGAGTCACCTGTTGGATGAGTTGAAACATTACAACTGAAGCTGTGTGTTGATGATAGATTTACGTCTTAATCTTTCTAAACAAATGTTGTAGCTGCCTGTGGATTGGTTTGTACTTATCTGATATCTCTGGCTGATTTCTATATTCTATTAAGGTTGGGTACTCTTTGCATTTGAACTGATACCTGTACTTTACCTGAGATACCAGTCCCCTGTGTCCAATGGTACCTTTTTACTTTGGTACCAAATCTATCTGTACTACCTTCAGCCTGTCAGTCATTTAACCAGGGTATAGGCCTGATGATTACTGGTAATTTGATAATTAATAATTACTCTAGTACAGAGTATGGTACCCAAGCCAGTGCTGCATATTGTGAGTATGACAGTAAATGACTCCTTCTTTGTCTGACAGATGACCTCTCAGTGAAACTGGTTAAAGAAAGTTACAGATAAACCAGGTAATAAAACTGAAGTGAAACATAAATCCAAATCCATCCTCATGTTTTTCAGTGGTTTGTATTAACTGTAACCCAAGGAATGGATATTTAGGAATGGCCAGTGGAATAGAAATGCATGTAAAATGACCACTCTGAAATGCCTTAATTTAATCTCATGCAGAATAATATTATTCTGAACAACACAGAGATTTACAACAAAATGAGATTTCTGGACTTAATTCTTTACTTTGGAGAGTGCAGTTGAGAAGGAGAACCTCCATTTAAAATATTTACTTTACACTACAGACTCCTCATCCATGTTGACTTAAAAGTCTAGATTTAGCATTTAAAAATCTTACCAGAGCGGTAATTTAGTAGCTTTTAAACATCATTATTTAGGACCAGTGGGTCATGAAATAAACAACAATTTGGTCATACCTTAAAAAAGCTCAGATTCAGTGTTATGCAGGAGTGGATGATAGTCCAGGTGCCTTTCTATACTGTGTAATCAAAGCTGCAGCATGTGGAATTCTTATATTCTAACTGTGGCTTCAGTGAAAACCACCAGGTGGCAGCACAGTCCTGTGTTTCTAACACAAAGCTTCTGTATCCATCTGTTCAAACTACATCTGCTGCCGACCTCCTGTGTACATTTCCAGAATTTACAGCCCAAACCCCATTCCTCGACTTGCGCTGATTGTTTAATCCACATTTGTCAGGCTAATATTTACATGTTAATTCTCTGTGGTTTGGGAGCTACAGATTGTATCACAGGAAACAGCTGGTTTAACCAAAGTCTGACTAATACTCACAGAGATATAAAAACAGACAAATGTAACCAAACAGAAGTGGAGTTTTGTCAGTAGGAAGCAAACAAATGACACAGATCTACGTATGCACAATGATTGCATGGGAACTGTTGCTCAGGATTTTTCCTGCTCTCCTGCACTGTTTTCGGGAATCTCCCATGTTAAAGCCTTAGCAGCTGGATGAAGGTGGGGCTTTACCCACAGAAACCCAACACTGGCAGGGATTTTAGCTGGGAAAAATGTGTGGGCTGAATGATGACACCCGTGTATGAGTCAGATGAGGGATAGTGATGACTGAGTGTCAACAATTACTTACATTAATACTTCACTGAAACTTGTAAAAACTGCACAGCACAGGAAGACACAACTGAATGTTGCAGCAAGTGTACAGGCCCGTGAAACATGAAGGTTTTCTTGAGCTGTTTACATGAGAGGTTTACAGGTCATCAGCTGTTTACAGCCACTTTACTGCCAATATCCTATGGTTCCAGAAGGAATGACTTGAAAGCTGGCTTGGCGCTATACTCTGCATACTGTAGGTTCATGTGTTTCAAATATTACCACCCCATTAAATGACAGTTATCAGTTGTCTTTACACTCATAATTATGTTTCAGCAGGGGCAAACAGCACGTACCGAGGGGGTGCATGAATATGTGTTGGTAACGTGTTCTGAAGAAGACATGCGTGGCACATGATACCGGCCAACTAGAAGGTGGAATAGGGCCCTACTAAGTCACACAAATGCACCATGTCTCACCACAACATGTATTGCACTGTGTATGACCTACATTAGGTGTGATTGAAATGGACAAAAATGCATCACAACACGTGTGGCTTTTGAGTCATTGGGAAAAGCTGTTTTAATGTAACTGAGAAAAACAGTTCACACTCAGACAATGACTTGTGGAAGCATGCTCGAGGGTTGTTTACAACCTGTAAATGAGGCTTAAAGGATAAAAGTGAGAATATTGCACATTTTTTATTATAGTCTTTTAATCCTATGAAAAGACCAAGACCAACTACGCAATAGTTTGTTTAACAGTTTCTCAATACTGTTGATGTGCCTGTGCCTTCTCTGACACCCTCCTACTGATTTCTACTGTAGACAAAACTCTTGTCATTTGAAAATGAATAAAAACGCTGACTTAAATGCTTGGCCACTGTTGATTTTAGCAGGCATTGTTGAAACAGTAGGAAAATCTGTGTTTTTGGCTTCAGGTCACTAATGTTAATAATAATAATAATAATGTCATACTTTATTGATCTCCTTGGGGAAATTGTTGTTTGGACAGCTGCAGTAGATGATGGCGCTACTGTGGGGTGTCGGTGTCTTGTCCAAGGACACCTCGACATGTAGCCAGGAGGAACCAGGAGTTGAACAATTGACCCTGGGGTTTAAAGACGACTGCTCTACCAACTGAGTCATAACATACTGTACACGTACATGTATGTTAGTAAACTGTGCGTACATGTGTTGCTGCTCACGTGTTTGTGATTGTGCATGACAGGCAGAGAAGAGGACAGAGGGGTGGAGAAAGTAAGAGTGAGGGGAGGGGTGAAGAGGAAATTCTCCAACCCTGCCCTCTGATTGTGTTCAGTGTTGTAAGGAGGTCCAGCCCAGCCCTGTGGGAGCATACACTCATTCCAAGGGATGAGGGGAAGGAAATCACTTGGCCTCAGTCACACCCTACCACCTCTATCATTTCCCCCCTTCGATGTTGTATAACATACCATAGACCCAGACTCCGATAGCAACTGGTCCACACTCCTCCTCATCTCCTCATTCACTTCCAATCCCTGATGTCCTCTCATTTTCTTATGACTGATGTGAACAGTTGTTGCACCCCCCTCCACTCTATTATTCATCCTTCTAATCTATATTTTTTCCTCCAGTATCTTCTCCCCTCTTCTCATCTCCCATCTTGTCTCATCACTCCCCTCCCGCTCGCCAATCTTCCTTCCCACCACCAGCAACAATTCTGCTCTGTTTATTCTCCAAAGCTCCAACTTCCTAACAAGGTAAAGCCTAATCCAAGCTCTCTGGGCTCGCTGCTTTCACACCCAATATGGAAGTCCTGATTCTTCCCATGTGGCTTAGGGGTGTTGTTTACTGGGCTAACGCACGTGCTAGGAATGGGACTGGACATCGTCCTGATGGACAGACACGTGGCTGGAGTGCTTATCAAGCAAACAGCCACATACTGTGTGTTTGACTTATCTACTTATGTCCACGACGTCATTTCATTTGACTAATAGCACTCGGATAAAAATAGTGTGGTAAAAATACATCTTATCAGAAACCTTTACTTCAAACAGCAAAACTGAACAAATAAGTACTTATTATTTTAGAACTGAAGAAAAAATTGAATAGCTTGTGACACAAGTTGGACACAACCTATGAGTCAATGAAGATAGAAGAGTATTGTGCACTAATGTAACAGTCTGTTGGAAAAGTTGTACAGAAAGGTTCAGTATTGTCCATGGAATAGGCTTTAGACTTCCATACATAAACAGTAACGCATGTTAGAACGTTCAACTAGCATTGTGAAGCTGAAGTTGAGTCATGGACAATAGAACCTGGGGACCAACCCAGTCCTGTGATTAGCAGATGAAACAAACAGTATCACTGCATCACTTTAGTCTCCTGGAGATAGTGATAGCATTGTTTAGACTATTTTGTGACATTTCATTGCCTTAAATGTTTAATCAGTTGTAGTAAAAACAGAAATCAATGACATTCACTGATAATGATGAGATCAGTGTGAGCTGACCACTGATAATGGAAGTGATTAACTTGGGCTTTAATTGAAAGTTACTGTGTGGTCTTGGAAGATGCATTTGTATATTGGTATAATCATCGGTTGATCAGAAATGTGAAACCACACTCAGCACATGTTCCTCCACACTTCCATGACTTATGTCACAATCTGTAGTCAATTTGTGCCTCGCTCCTATGTGGGTCATGATCTACACAGAACACTGCTTAGATTGACCCTGGGAACTGTCTTTTTCTGGGAGACATGTTAATGTGTATCTCAGTAGGATTACATAGTGCCACCCACATTTGCAGGCCTCTAATTAAGAAGTCAAACTAACTTTCAAATGTTGCTCACCGAGTGCAAATATAGTCCTGCGAGTGCTTAAATAGAAACTGGATCCACCATGATGTAATTACACATCTGCCTCAAAAAAGGAAGTTTTTCACTTTCCATAGTTTCAATATACAGTATACACACTTCTTTTACACCAGTTTATTAGAGTAGATATGAATCCACATCTTATCATATCTGCATTTTGTGCATCTGATTCATTGTACGTTTGACGTGTCATTTAAGTAAAGCCTGACTACAAGTGGGTTACTTAAATTTGAGTCTTGTCAAATTGAATTAATGATAGTGTTGCCCAAGTGAAGATGGATAACAGTCGAAGCATTGTCAATGCTAGCTTAAACCCAACCTTCTCTTAACACTTGACCAACAGACTAAGTGCTATTTAAAGCATCAATATGAAACTCAAGCCAGCTGCAGCCAGAGCCCTAAAAACTGTCCACTTAGGTCGTATAAAAGTGATGCTGTATGAAAACCAACAACAGGAATAGTGCAAAACAAATACATATAACCATACCATATATACAGTGCCTATAAAAAGTATTCACTCCCTTGGGTGTTTTATTTTTTTATTGATTTTATAAATCAATCATGGTTAATTAAAGTTGGCGACTTTGACAAAGCAATTTCAGAAAAACGCCTCATTAATCTTATAGTGAAAACAGGTTTCTACAGAGTAAATAAAAATATTCAAGGTGAAATCAGTGTTTGCATTAATATTCACCCCCTTCAGGTCAGTATTAGGTTCACCTGTGGCTCTAATGAACATGCACATCTGGACACTGGAATTTTTTGCCATTCTTCTTAGCAACACTGCTCAAGCTCTGTCTGGTTGCGTGAGGATCGGGTGCAAACAGCCTTTTTCAAGTCCATCTACCATTTCTGTGTAGCTTTCGCTGTATGCTTCGGATCAAATTTTCTCCCAAGCCGTAGTTGTCTTGCCGACTGAATAAGATTGTCCAGGATTGTCGCATTCATCTTACCCTCTACCTTAACAAGCATTCCAGGGCCAGCTGCCAAGAAGCATCCCCACAGCATGATGCTGCCATCACCGTGTTTCACAGTGGGGATTTCAGTTGCTAAAGCTTGTAACTCCCTCAGAATAGTCATTGGTGTGTTAGTGACCTCTCTCACTAGTCTCCTTCTTGCACAGTCACTCAGTTTGTGTGGACGGCATGTACTAGGCAGATTTAGACATGTGCCATATTCCTATCATTTCTTGATGATGGATTACACTGAACTCCGCTTTTATGCTTTTCAATGACCTGTTCTCTGAGTTGCTGGGAGTGTTCTTTTGTCTTCATGGTGTAATGGTAGCCAGGAAAACTGATTGACTGTGACTGGACCTTCCAGACACAAGTTTCTTTTACTACGATCACTTGAGACACATTCACTGCACTCAGGTGATCCCCATTTCAGTAATTGTTGGACTACTAGCACCAAATATCTGGACCTCTGTTGGATTAGCTCAGTCATTTTAAAGGGGGTCAATAATAATGCAAACACTGCTTTCACCTTACATATTTTTTATTTAATTGACATTACTTTGTAAAACCTGAGGTATTTTTCTAAACATTTTTTTTGTCAAAGTCGCCAAGTTTTATTGACCATCGTTGATTTATTATGTCAATAAAAGGATAAAACATCCAAGGGGGTGAATACTTTTTATAGGCACTGTACATCCATGACTAATCCAGGCCTGTGAAGTCTTTGTAAGGGTTAAGCTAATCTTATAAACGCAATCAGTCTAAGACCCTTACACATAACTAATCTCCTATGCCTCTAATATATGATAAGGATAAGGTTGACACACAAAAGTTCAGTTGTTGCTGCTATTTCCCACGAGCCTCTTTTCTTTTATGCTTGCCTCTGTTCACTAGAAAAACAAGAGGTTAAATGACTTTGTTTGAGCAATGCACTGTGTAATGTACATACTGTACATTAGAGAAATAAATGTGTTTGAGAGGTACGCTTTTATCTGAGGAAAGAAAAATTACACAGAGGCTAGGGATCAGAAAACATATGGCTGATGACATAACACAGAATAACATAGACACTCACACAACTTGATATCAGTGACTTAACAGGTAATCACAATAGATATTACACTTTCTTTGAAGAATGTGGCTCGAGACAGGAAGAATAACTCATTACGTAAGGTGTAGTTTGTTCCAGTAAAAGCATCCAGCCTTGTCTTTATTTGGAAAGTGTACACTTCAGCCCACAGAGCAGTGTTTTCATTCTCTGTCCTGACAATTTATGAGCCACCGGTCCAGGTGCACTCACATATTGATTCTTATTTTTTGACCATCGACTTCTTTCATCTTGTTTGATTGAATTTAATTAATTTGTCTCACTTAAATCACACACGAGTTGGGACGGAGTTGCTGTGGTTGTAGACACACTGGCATCAAAGGAATTTCTCATTATCCTATTCTTTTTCCTTTCTTTTTTTTTGACCACGGGTCACACACACACACACACACACACACACACACACACACACACGCACGCACATACACATTCTGCACAAGTTTGCATGCACACACTTGTGCAGAACATTGCGTTTAAAGAAAATCCTTCCTGCAGGGTTGTACAGAGTTGTAGTCATGTTTATTTGAACACATAACCGCTCTGATTTATTCCCCTGTTCTAATGTCGCTCCCTCTCTTCATTCACTGTTTAGCTCGCTCGACAGTGGTGTGTTCACTGACAGCAATGGACCAATCATTATTTGTAACCTCTACCCCTGGTCACTGACCAATCTCAGTGTTAAAATAAGGGGGAGCGTGGGCTCCTGATTAAAGTGGAACTACAGACGTTTTTCACTCAAATCAACAAGTCAGGTGATATTTAGTTTTGGCCGTCACGTTGGATGTGTTGTTCACTGCACTTCAGGCAACATGTGATACTGAGTTTTTCGGCCTGCGGCACAAGTTCTTAACTGTATTTCCTGTGGCATGGAAATTGTTACTCAGTAGAGTGTTGAGTTGACTTGTCATGGCAGCTGTTCTGACAAATGTGGCTTAATAAGACAGGGTTATGTAGCAGAGTTATCATCTGGCTGTACTCCTACACTTCTGCACTTCTAGATGGTGAAAGCTGGCAGCGACATGTAGACAAACACACAATTAGGGATAGATGACTTGTATCTTTTCCCTCCTGGCATGTATATTCAGATGTGCAAGGTTTAAAAATTAGTTTAGAGATAAATATTTGATTGAGGGTTTTATTCAGCACATCTGGATGTAAGATGTGTTGATGACAAAGACTGGGTTTTTCCAAGCCCTAAATGGCAATAGACTCTCAGCAACTGTAGCATGGTCTGCAAATTGGGTTCTAGCATTTTATAGTATTTAACAAGCAGCGAATACATGCGCAAAAATAAATGCTGTGTTTGTTTAATGCACCAAACTCTTCTCTATCTTAGCGATCGCTAATAAGCTGAGCCTGTCTTTTTTAGGAAACTATTGTTGCGCCAGGACCTGAGCTCTGGAAACCATCCTGAACAGCAGACAAATGTTGGGACAAATGGTGACGTGTCCAATATAGCGTGTTTACGTGTCATGTGACCTGATGATGATGTCACATGTAAAAACCTCTGTGGGATGTAATTTCAGTCACAGATTTTTGAAATTGGGGCTCATGTTATTCTGGTTTATTCTGCAAAATTGTTGGATTTTCCAACTTCAGTCCCTGAAGTAATAAAAAAAAATACTTAATGTACGTTATTCCCTGGATTGAACGTTGTTTAGTCTGGAAATCAACATGCTATCCTTGAACTGAAAGGGACGTACTGTAAGGTTAGTTTGTTATGCCTAGTTGAGTTTTGCCTGATAAGCATCTCTCAAATATCTGTGCAGCTGTAAAGCTCTGTCATTCATCACAGCAGTTTCAATCTTCTCAAATGCCATGTTTGACAGTGATCAAAATAACCAATTAAACCAGTGCCCAAAGGTAACAGTGGGCCGTGTGAAGCTGCCAGCAGCACATGATATTTGACTTTGACCACAGAACAGCACTGTGAATTTAATTTTCTCTTTTTTGTTTTCTCTAGTGTGCCGAATATCTTGCCACAAGAAATGTGAAGCCAAGGTAAGTGGTCATTTTTCAAAATAAATAAAATAGAAAAGCCTAATGACTTAAAAGTTTCCTGTGGCCTTTTTTTAAACTTAAGTTGCGTGTGCATGTGAGAAAGGCTCCTACACCATTGAATTTGCCATTTAAAATTCATGGGAGCTTATCGGAAGGAAACATTATGTTTTAGGTGGAGTCGGCTATTATTCAGGATATGTGTGTGAGTGTGTGTGCGTATATACATGCAGATGTTGAGGTAGGTGGAGTTTATGTGCTGCAAAAAATCTAAAGAATGTCTAAACAAGTGCTCTTTGTACCAGAATGTGTTTAGATTGGACGAACTCTTGCATTTTGGAGATTGCCCCTGTGTCTAAAAATAAAAGACCTCTGTCGCTTGATTCATGTTGTTGTGGAAAGACGAGAGCATGGAGTAGAAAGTGGGAGGCGTAACAGAGTAGAGTTGCTGCGGTGATGCTACAGAGGGAACGTTGTGTTTGAATGTGTGTGTAAACGTGCTACAGCAGTTGTGTGGGGTTTAAAGCAGGATTTGCACATAAACATGTGAAAACTCACATAGTGTACATATTCAGGCCAAGGTATATACACCCCCTTCATCTGGTATTCATTATTAAAATGGATGTTAGTTGCCAGTTTTGCCCACTCCCTCTTTTACTCACAGGAAATACCAGGGGTACAGGGCCTAAAGTACACACTAGATACTACCAGATATACAGCTAAATATGAGGTGGGGGCTTTGGCCAGTCATGTAGGCCAAAATAGACAACCTGTGCCAACCTAATTTATTTGTCTATGAATTGAAATATTGTGCCAATAGATTTGAACGATTTAATGAATAACCTCCACGTCAGGACAATAGAGGTAAGTGTCATTGTGCTGTCCATTCACGCAACATTGAAAAATGACATTTCCACAGTCCATCAGTGAAATGCTGTAGCTCGCCAGAAATAAAAAGCCTCACATTGAACAGAACAGTTTGTGAGACTATTTCTCTCAAGGTAGAAAAGCAGTTACAGTGAACGCTGTCTGGATTGTCCAACAACAGTTGTTTCGCCAATTCCAAATGACTAATTGAAATATTCAAATGTTTCTATCTGACACTTACTTGCGCATAGTAATAACCACTCGTATAAACAGATTTGTTGGTGCCATTCATTAGTGACAGTGAACAGTTTTCTTACCTTGACATATTTCTGATATACAAATGAAATTCACAAGTGATCTACACATATTGTACAGTATGACTGATTCTCAAAGTTTGGAATGGGAAAGGAACAGCACTTGCTGTGTTTTGACCAACACAGTAACACATAGAAATGGCTAAAAGGCTGTTTGCACACTTGATCTATGTCTTACTTTTTACATATGGACAGTGTCAGGATGAGATACCATAAAAAGTATTTGACTGCTATTTTATTTCTCTAATATTTTGTTAAGTCCAATCATATATGTTCATTTTTAAAATATTAACAAATTATGTGGCCTTATCAATATTCAGTGACTCACTAAGCTTTTCCCATCGAATATTCTGCATCGTTCGAGTGAATGTGTTTTACTAAATGCAGAAGTTGATTTTACATCTGAGGTCCCCAGTAAGAATCACATTATGTTGCTTTATTGAAGAACAAAGTGTGATGAATGAAAGTGTGCACATGCTCGTTGATAACGTTTGAAGTTCAGGAAGTCAGAGGTCACATGGGTCAGATGTGTGGGAGGAGACGATTAAGGAGCACAGAACATACTCCCTGTGTCTATATATACAAAAGTGAAACTTTCCATCTCCAAAAATCACAGCAGCATTTCCTTTTCTAAACATTTCAACCAAAAATGTCGTAGCTTTGGCAGGAAGCAATTAGCGAACAAGGCTGAGATGAAAAACAAGGGAGTGACTGCGACAGGGTCAAGCATGATCACTATCGGCACACAGTGATCCCTGTAAGACTGGTCTGGTAGTCTGGTACTTGTCTAAAAAAAAAAAAAGCATTATTTATTTTCAAAACTGAATACAGCTTATATTCTCTTTTCTAGACTGTCAGTCACAAACAGTGTAGTCTAAACTCCCCCCGCTCTGGTTTCCCAAGTACACACAGTTATCTTTAATACATGACTCATACTTAACCTGCCATCAGGAAGCAAATGGTCAGACCTGTTCAAGCCTGAGCGAGTCTACTGTGTGTTTACTCACATCTGGGTGCGAAATATCCTTTAAATCTTTGGAGTAAAATTTCACTACTAGGTGATGACAAGAAGGTGTTTTAAATCACATTGAAAGGTAAGACAAGAATAGTTTTAGTTGGAGAGCAGACTCCTCATACATCTGTGTGCCATACACAGCACCTTTTCCATTTTGTTTCTCCTGACTCTGCCACATCTGCCTAAACCACCTCAGTTACTCTCTCACCATAAACCTAGAGCATCTTTGGCCACTGTATCTATAGTAGACCAGCATATTTGAATTATCATCTAAAGTGAATAAGTCAGTGCTTGATGATTACATTGCTGCATTAGTGTTTGTTTTCTCATTAAATTGAATTAAAAAGACCAACCATACAATTTGTAAGTCTGTGTCCCAACACTTTCTAATCCACTATTTCCCCACATGATTGTGGTTCAGTTTTACCAATGATGTAAACAGGTCTAATTAACTTCTCGAAAGGCTTGTTCTAGAGTATCCTAGAGCATCTTTGGCCACTGTATCAGATGTTACTTAAATAGAAGTGAAATAGTCAATTTGCTGGGGACTATTTTAAGCTGTGCATTAATACACATCTGGTTCACCAATGAGTACTGACAGGATAAGGAAGCTGTATTTGGTATTGTCTTAAAATAAATTACAGTGTTCATAATGAAGGAACATGTCACCCAGTGCAACAGTGTGGCTCACAAACATGTAAGTAATGGTTTTTGGAACAGTGGTGTGCTAAGACACAGAGGAACAATACAAATCAGCCTTTGACTACATGGACATGATACTTAGTTAGAAGTATCAATTCATTATTAGTTTTGTTGTTTTCATTGGATTTTATTGACACTTTTGATCACATTTGCTATCTGAATTGCTTATAGAATTCCCTTGTTGCTGTGAACTACACACGTTGTGATGTTTCCCTAACATGGGCAATAGTGGCAGGGTTCACTTAAAGCCATAAAGAAGCTGAGGTGCTCAGTAGAATCTATTGGATTTCACTGATCCGTTGTGGCCTTTCAAGTGTGTTTTGAAAAGGAAACTACCATGTTCCACCATTAATGAGTAAAGACGTCCGAGAAAGCAAAGTGGAGGAGCGTGCACGCACCCTCACTCAGCTAGTTTTTCATTCTCCCCTACAGAATGATGGAGCACTTGTTTTCATTTTTCTTTGCTTCTGGATTCTTAGAATGTGTACTTTTCAAAGTCCGGAGAAAAGGCATGTGCTTCTTTGTGCTGGCTGGTTTCTACTGTGGGTTTTTGTTAGAGCAAATTTGTTTTTTTTTGACCCCTTAAATTCTTTTCACGAAGCACAGGTTTTAATCAGAGATCTGTTATTTTGCAGTTTGCTGATGGATATGTCCTCGTTTAGCTCATTGAAAACAAGCTGTAATTCTTGTAATGGTGTATGTGGTAACAGTCCTAATCACTCTACTTCCTATATTGTCTCTGGATCTTTTCATCCTTGACTGATTAGTGCTGTTGCAACATTTCAGAGCACAGATCATGTCCATCAGTGTAGAGCATCAGCTAGTACAATATTACAATTGTTTGTTGTGTTGAAAATACATGAATACCTTTGCTTCTTTCCAGGAAGGTTTCTGGATGAAATTACATATGTGAGTTTAAACAAGCAGTCATTCTTGGTACTGCGTGCATGTAATGGCTACCATCTCCCAGCATTTTTAACATTTTTGAGCGATCACCCGGAGATATAGTCTGGATATATCCCTGGTGCGGCTGAGAACAAGGCAGACTGTCCATCTCATATTATTTATTGCCTCCAAGTCTCCAACCCATCCAAACACCTGTATCTACACATGTGAGGTGCCTTTTGGAGAAAAACATCGGGCTTGCAGCTGGCTTCCCCGTCATGTGGTAAACACAGCTTGGATTTATAACTGGGGAAGGTTACAGTAGCTTTGTATTCAAAGCCTAGCTGAGCCAGTCATTAGAGATACCATCCCTCAGCTAAAAGACAGCAAAGACCATCCACTGGATGTTGATGAACTAAAAACTGAACCCCTACCAACTTAGAGGGCTCTGATACTGAGACATAGGGTTAATTTGATACTGACCGATACCTGAAGGGCTGTGCAAAGAGTGTCAGGTGGTAGAAAAACTGGGCCGAGCAAAGTGGATTGGCTTTTGATTCCCGTGCTACTGCTAGCATCATTTACATATTCTAGCTTTAAGGCCACTTCTTGGTTACCACTTGACCTCTGACGGACATATACACACTTCTGTTCACATTACAATAGCAGATGCATATGTGGACATGTTCCACTAATGCATCAAACTGCACTTTTAACTTGGAGCTTTGTGACTGTACAAAAATAAAAAACCTGAAACCTCTTCCCATCTCATGTAGCTTTTTGTTCAGCAGAAACTGTGAGGTTTATTTGGCATGATAAACTGCATCCTCCGTTCCAGTGACTTTTTTTTAGATATTGTAAATTGGTGCAGGGCTAATTTTTCATACAGACATTAATTGGAAGGTACGTCATTGCTGCAGGACACCAGCATTTTTTTTTAGAGATCATATACATATTATAGCACAGTTTTGGCACTGGTCAGACCAGACATTAGCGATTTCAGTTTTTGCTGATGAAGGCAGGTTGGCTTACAGTTTTCAGTAATTCCACTTCAGTGCTGCTGCGATCTGCTTTGACGAAGTTCCTTCCCACCACAGAATGAGATCAACTACCTGTACCTAATAATAAAGGGTGCAAAAGATTGTTCTTTCACTGTCACAGGAGGCATTGCATAACCCCAAGTGAAGTTCCAAAGATTTCAGTGTGGTATTGAATCCCAGTAACCACATTAATGACTTCCTTCCTATTCCATGCAGTGGTGGCCCTGCAGAGAGTGAGAAATGGGAGTCATAGTAGAAAGATGATCAGTAGAGGGGGAGGTGGACTACTGTTAGAACAATACACAAAAAAGTTCCATCAAAGACATATCAATGTGAAAATTTTGAATTAATAAGTGAAGGCAAACACGAATTGGATGGAGTGAGGTCATAATCAAAAATTTCCATTGGGCCTTTCCCATGGTATCTATGTACAATGTATTTTCAAGTAAGCACTTCCCAGTCTGATCAACTACAGAGCCAGGGAGCAGCTCTGAAGCTAATTGAATCAGCAGTCACAGGGCAGAACACATGCTTGCTGCTCTGTGCTCCTCCTTATAACAGTAATCTGCTGCTGTAACATGACAACAACTTAAGCACTGGATAAATCATATGGCCTCTAATTTGAGAGTGTTTACTGAGACATTAATGAAGTGTCTGTTTTATTTTCACTAGGATTTTTATTTGGATTCATATCACGAGGATAATTCACTCAGTCTGGTATGGCATATATAAAAGATAGTTAATTTAAACTGTTACTAGTAATGCAGTCCTGACAACTTTAAAGCTGCAGTAATTATCTTTTTGTCCACTTGGGGGCAGAGGCGCAAGCTGTAATGACAAAAAAGATATGACCCCACAAAGTTCTTGAAGCTAACGTGTTATCGAACAGTTGTCTGATTAGCTTTGGAGCCACATTTTATGTTTCTTGCAGCAGAGAGATGAAAGCATAGCATTAAAGTTCTTTGACATTAAAGCAAAAACAATGCTTAAAGATGATATAATGTTTTTTTTGGGGGGGGGGGAACCCTTAGAATTGGATGATCATGTTCTGTGGGTGAGCTGACAGCAACACCCTTCACCTTTTTATTGTTGACAAAAACATCGAAGAGCACACCTTTAACTTTTAGCTTATCAATTTGAGAGGCAGAGTGCCTCTGATCTGTGATGATCTCCTCATTATCTGTTGGCTCTCCTTGTTCTTGTTTGTGTGCGAATGGGTTACACAAGGATCAGTGGCTTATAGCCATGTATTTAGCAACTGCATGGTAGCGCCGTGCATAGATACAGCAGAGAAAACAAACAGGAACGCCCAGCCTTTAACGCGATGGAGTAATCGAGAGTTGCTGGAAAGAATGTCAACAATGGGCCAAGTCCATGCTGAAGACACTGACGGAAGAAATAAGTGAAGGGACAGGGCTTTCTAAAACGTGTAACTGACTTATAAAAATACAATTAGTTTAAAGAGCAATTGGTATGCATGCATCACTAAGCTTTTCTCTCAGGAGAACATCTTCTTATTGCATACTCCAGGCTGTTTGGAGACTTTTTCTTTTTAACTTCCCCACCCCATACATCTCCAGCCTGACTTTTGATTCAAAGTGACAACTTTTCCGACCCATATGTGCCTTCACTGTGTCTGAGCTCCTGCTGCTTAATCATGACCATCTAGCAGAAAGCAAGCAGAGCTCAGGCAAGCCTGAGTCATGAAACCAAACCTCACCCAGAGAACACTCTTTCCCTCTAAAGTCACTCTCTCCTATTTCTGTCTTTCTTCTTCACTGTTTGTGTTTGATTTTGAGAAAAAGGAAATCTTTTCACATCTTTCACCATTCCTTAAAGAAGTCTTGTTGTTACGTCTTCAGTTCACGGTGCTTTCATTCCTGCACATTCACCTCAAACCTCTTAATTTTCTTCTCTGTACTCATCAGTCAGCAAGAGCAACAGTGTTTTCCGAGTTCTAAAAATTCCCACTGTAGAACAGTGACAGTCCACTTATAAAGTTGTGTACAGGAAGGATTGGTTGTGCAAAGAAAGACGTGTTGACGGTTTAGTCATTTGACTTCGCTGAAATGATGTCTTTCTTAAGTAATACCAATAATCCATCTCCTTACTGGAAGATAATGAGCAGTAAAAATAAAAATGACCTGATGGTTGACCCTGGCAATGGTAGTAGTAAATAGACTAGACCTACTGAAACCTAATAGCCACAAATACATACAGATACCTTTTTCATGCTTTAACATAAAGAGATGTGACTGTTGGTATGAACACAGCACTTGCATTTCATTGAGAGTGTCAACATGGAGATCTAAGCACTGTAACTTATACCCTCACGAGCAAACACAGACACCACGGAACAATGGGAATTCCCACTTCCCACACGTAAGTCTGATCCCTACATTAAATGTGTACCTCTCACATAAACAGCCATGTTGTTTTGGTACCTTAAACCACATGTTGCCTCTGTTGCAGCCCTTCCTTCCTTCCTGGCCCTTGTCATTAATAGGGAATTAAACAACCCTTACCAAACCAACATCTGGTGAACACAACATCAGCTGAAGGTGTTGCTTTTCAAGCTTCCCTCCATGTAATTACTTCAGAGCAACATCAAAGAAAGTGGCCTGTCTTTCCATGTTGGAGCATAATATTTAATGTGCTACAAATCTGTACTGAACATTCTTCTGTAATGTCCCTTTGTTTGCTACTGGATAATAGCCGGGTTGTGGAGTCAAATTAAAATGCCACACTTACTGTTAGTCTGTGAGAACAACTGATGTTTACATAATCATCAGGGTTCTCGGTGTGATCTAGGCTGTTCTATTGGTATTATTCATATTAACTCCTGCTCAACACTACTGTTAACTTATTTCAGTTAATTCATTTGGATTCACTGCCTACAGTTTGACTGACGGATTCAGTCTCAGCACTTATAATTTTCAACAGCAGTGTGAAATGTAATAGAATGAAGGCTTTTTCTTTTCTTCACAACTGAAGGAAAGGCCTGACTCAAGCACCTTCTCTAAAACACACTGATAACCAGAAAACTGGTGTATTTATAGAGACCAAAAGAACACCTGAAACACCTTATCTGAATAAATAGATAAGCTGTAAAAGTTTTAACGCTCAACAGCCTGCTTTTTCTTCTACAGCGGGCTTCCTGTAGACTGGTCCACCACACCAGCTACAGTTTTGAAGAGTAAAAACATGGACACAAGCGTCATTGGGGCAACATGAAACTCAGTTGGTAGAGCAGTCATCTATAAACTAGGGTCATTGGTTCAACCTTCAGTACCTCAAGGACACCCCACAGTAGCACCGTCATCTACTGCAGCTTCCAAACAACAACTTCCCCGAGGGGATCAATAAATTATGTCATTTTTATTATGATTGTTGTAAACAGAGCAGTCACATCCACAAGGGAATCCTGTGCGCAAGCCTCGCCTTAGGCGTATTAGCCTTCTGTGCAAGGTACCACTGAGATGATTACGTTTATTGTCACAGATTATATGATGGTTGGGTTATAGTGTTATACATAAGACATTACATTCCAAGTCACAGAGCACCTTTTTGACCCCCAGACATGCTGCAAGATGATTTATTTTTCAACTAATGAGGAAAACACTTTTTTTAATTTATCAAGAGGAGAACCTGGTTGTCAGAATATATGATTGCTGATTTATAAAGTGACTCATGTCCAAGTAAGTTGGCACGATCGTGCCAAATATCCTACAACTTGCCTAACTTATGATACACATGTACTGAGCTGTATGTTTGCAGTTTTTAATTGTCAAGCCATTCAGCGGCACAGGGTGTTAAAAGACATGTGCACAGAGCCTGGTGATTGATAAGTATGGATCTCCGTGCTGCTGTTGGTGCCGTGACTTTGGAGTTGCAGTGAATAAAGGGATTCATTCATGGGACTTTCTCTCTTGTTGCAGCTGTACAGCAGTGTGTGCCTGTGTTTGTGTGTGTACGAGAGGGAGCGAGTCTGAGAAAAATGGGGAGAGGGAACAAGACAGAAAAGGCGGGTGGTGGTGGGGCTCATATTTAACCTGTAACTTGAGAAGCCGATAACAAGGAGAGAATGAAGAATAAGCATGTGAAGAGGGAGCGTGTGTGTGTGTGTGTGTGCAAGTGAGGAAAGGACAGTGAGACAGAGAAAGAAAAGACCCGTGCTTTTGTTTTCTGAGCTCATGTCCCGTTCCCCCTGATCTCCCTGGGAAATTCACCTCAATATTTTTTTTCTCCCCCCCTTCCTCCTCCATTTGGGAGGAGGGTGAAAATGGACTGAACAAGAGGGAGGAGAAAACCAAGACAGCGAAAGAGAGGGAAATAGCTGAAGACTATAGCCAGACTTTGCCTGCTTATTCAGCGCTGAGTGCTGCACTGCGCCGTTTCCAGTTGTGGGATGTTAAGATTTGCCTTTGGCTGCACTTCTCCCCACTCTCGTGCTCACATAAAGACTCTTTAGACATTTTTATGCTGTTTTTTTTTTCTTGGAGGAGGAGGAACAGACTAGCCAGACCTACTACTGTACCTTGCAGATACAAGACACACACACACAGACACACACCCACACACACCAAATCTCTTTCTCTCTTTATCTGATACAAACACTTGTACACTCCTCCGGCTCTACGGCTGCACCAAGGTGACAGTGAGTGGGTTTAGCCGTAGCCATCTGGTTGGAGTGAAGGGAAAACCTCTCTGCTTCAGAGTGGGGAAAAGGAGGAAAAGGACGATGCAGCACTAAGACACAGCTGGACAGAGAAAGCCTAAGAGTGGAAGAGAGAACGACACACACGCGTGCACACAAGATACACAGACAGGATGGCCACCGCAGTGTTTCAGGTAAGGAGTGTGGTTGTGGTGGTGAGAGGGGGAACAGAGCTACTGCCTGTCTGGTATTTGAGCTCCTGGATGTCCCAAGTGTTGGCTGGACTGTTCTCCGTTTTCGCAGCAAACCCTCCGCATTGTGGATTTGCTTGATTGGAGAAGCAGAAAGCTGTAAGTGCTCACAGATGTAGGTGTTTTGTGGTATGCATGTGACCTGGCATAGGTACTATACATTTGTGGTTTATGTTGGCAGGTTTGTGAGCAGTCGTGTTGCTGTATATATACATGCAGTGTACAGTAGGTGCACAGTGTGTGAGTACATTATATATAAAAGAGACAGACAGAGCGTCTGCTTGCAAGCACGGTGCATTGTGCTGTATTTAGAGTATGTTTCCTGTGTAGCTGCTGCGGATGACAGGAATGTTTGTACTGTAAGCGACCATGTAAGATTCCTTGTTTGTTGCATTAGACTTTATATGTGTTTATGTAATGTAAAGCACTGCTTGTTGCTATAGTGCTTGCATCTGTGTGTGGCCTCCTTGGCTTACCATGTTTTGCGGTTGGTGGCCCATGGCCCATAGCTGGAATGACAGTGGTGGCATATGTTCCCTCTTCTCTTCTCTTCTCTTCTCTTCTCTTCTCTTCTCTTCTCTTCTCTTCTCTTCTCTTCTCTTCTCTTCTCTTCTCTTCTCTTCTCTTCTCTTCTCTTCTCTTCTCTTCTCTTCTCTTCCCACCTTTAAGGTTACTTTTAGTGTGCCTATGTTTTCAACACGCTTCATATTTTCGAGAGGACAGTGTAAGAACAACAAGCCAACAAGCATTTGTGTTACAAAGTAATAAGTTGTGTGTATTGTGCTCTGCATGTGAGAGAGAAATGTCTACAGCCATGAGCTGAGCTTCAGTGTTTCGCAGTAAGAGCTCGCAAAAGTTGTTTTACACGAAACATCACCCGGGGCGTGAGAAAACCTGACGGCAGTTTGGGAATTTTTGGCACATGTAGTGAATTACAATTGCTTCCAATTTGCTTCAAATTGGGGAGAACAATGAAAAAAGGAATGTGATGTGAAAACCCAGCGCGTATTCTTAGACATATTTGTAGGGTAGTACAGCACAGTGACAGCTGTTATCTGCCCTGTCTGTCGAGTCTGGGTGCTTATCAGGATTCTGGGTTTGGATCAAAACATTTGTAATAATGCATGACCCTTCCTGGTTGATATAAAATAGTTACTGAGCTGTGAAACATATCGACCCTGTTGTCCATTATGATAAATCCATTTAGTTCAGTTTCTCACACATACTCAGAGTGAACAATAGAATCATGCTGTAGCATACAATTGTATCTTGTTTGCTGTGTGACAAAACCCCTCTCCATGTATTCTGCTTCACCATATGCAATTAATTTATTGGCCAACGTTGAGTAAATGTAACACAGTACTGCCCCGCCAGTACTACCCTGCCTGGACAGCCCTGGTTTTGTGGGAATAGCATACATCCTCTATCTGGAAGCCCGTGCCGGACAGGAGTACTGAGGAGACATTTTTCATCATTACTGTCTGCCAGGGAAGCAGTGCTTCCATTCAACCCCCTGTCAGCCCCCTGTGTGTGGGATTAGGGATGAGGCAGTGGTCCATGGACCATAAAACCACCAGCATGAATTCTCATGCTTCTCTGCTGATGTAATCCTTCCTTGGTGTGTGTGTGTGTGTGAGTTTAAGTCCTTGCAGACACAGTGTAAGCTCTTGTATGTTGAGAATGGTATTGATTTCTCTAGTTGATACAGAACAGACTCACTGTGAAAAGGACTAGATAAACATGTGTCGTAAAAACATAGATGAATACACAACGTAAAACATCCTCTTACGTCTTTCTACACCCACACACTGCTCTGCAGAGCTGTAAGGTGTGCACAGCAGTTTACTGATGCCCTTCTTCCTCTGGACTCAGTGTTGGCACATACTGTAAACCTGCAATACATTAGCAACAGAAATAATCTATAGCTGTTGCTAAAGCATCTTGCCGTACAGTTGGGCTCTTAGTATAATTAATAGCATCCAGTGAGGCACAGTAAAAGCTTCGTGTTTTTCAAGGCTGTCATAAAATGAATAAAAAGAATAAAATGAAAATTTCACTTATTGCTGGTACTTAGTAGGTCGTCTGACACATATGAGAAACTGCTGTCCTGGGCTCAGAGGAAGGCGTTTAAAGTGTGGATGAAGGAACATATCCGGAGAGTGAACTTGCACTTAAAATGAGCAGTGTACCCCATTAGAATTTACTGCTGGTTCATGTCCATTTCCAAATTCAGACCTGATCTAATGCTTAGGTAGAAAAGTTGAGATCAGTGAAGAAATGAATTTACTTGCCAGCAGTTCAGATTTCTCCCCATCTGACCTGCAGTTTTTCCTGATGCCAGCACACTCAGACGAAAGCTTTCTGCAGACCCTCGCAGTTTAATACCCCTTGAATAGAGGAACTACTTAGGGGGATATTATAGTCAAACATTTAATGATGGCTAATCTTTTAAATGACTCAGTGCAATCAAGCTCAGAGCCTGGTATAATGCCCTTTTCTTAAACGGCATTTGCAGTTTTATAGCAAAGGAAACATGTTGAGTATGGAGGGAAAAAATATCTTTTTTGTCAACATGGCCTTTTAGTTTGATGAGCAGCTTCACCCACATTTTAGTCAACATCAAGATAACTGACCTATCATTTGCTGAGCTGTCCCAGTCAAACAGCTGTACATTAAAACAGATAGCATAGCTGCTGAAGATGTACTTTTATGGTAAAGGTACAACTGTTCTATCTACATAGAATTTAATTGTTGATACCAATCCAAGGCACCTTGTGCCTTTACATGAATCTAACAACTTTCAAGAACCAGGTCCTGTTGTGCTCCAAATTCCTCAGCTTGCACTGGACTTTGTTGAAGCGCGGCAGTGCTGCCACAGGGAAGGAGTAGGCTGAATAGAACAGAATTTACATTTCATGGTAAAGTGTCTTACAGCGTGAAATAGGGTTAGGCTTTGATTCCCATTCACTTAAATCAAATTAAAACATCACTGAAACAGCAGCTTGTTTCTATATGCCTGAGCGTCCATGTGAATACTATGTGAAGTATGTTCCCTGTGTGGGTGCCAGAGCTCGACTGGGAAGGTGGAGAGGTTCTTTACCTTCGGCACATTCTCTTATCAAGCCTTCACGTCTCTCTGACAAATGTTTATAGAAAGCAGACCTGTTTCCTTGGGTTTGCCAGAAAGCCCTCGTGTTGTTGTTTGCTTTTCATGGCTGATTGATGAGGAAGGGGGCTCGGCCCTCGAACAGAAATACAGGAAACATTGGTGCCAGGTTCCTGAATGCATCCAAACAACTTAGATTGGTGTGTTAAAAGATGAAGACCTGTTTTTCTGGCCCTAAACCTAAACAGCACAGTGATTTTTTCTTACTTTAAAAATTAAAATATAATAATTCAGGCTCCTTTTAACTGCTGTGTTCAATTGATGCTGGAAATCAGCTTAATGACTGTGATATTGTGCCAACTTGTTCATGACTTGTTAATGGCGGTGTTGATTGCTTTCCTGGATGTATTATTATTTCTTTGCGATGTAAATACAGTGTGTTAATAATTAATACTTTAAGATGGATCAATGATTTTTCTATAGATTTCATATCAATGTCAAAATGTTGCAGAATATCACAATATATTACTGCAGACAGGATCTGTATTCCAACATTTTGACACGTGTTGTATTAGAAAAAAAAAATAGGAGTAATAGGAAAGAGGTGTATTGTGGCAAGTATAAGTTAACCACTCCTGCTTTCATGGTGTGCTCAACACCAGCATTGTTGACTCTTAGCAGAGGCTTTCCTCAGCTTGTTCAGTTTCACTCTGTTAATACCCATCTGCCTTAAGGAATGACACAGCATGTTTGCATAACATTGAGAGGGTTACGTCATTTTTCACGAAGTATGGCTTGAAAGGTCTTGATATTTAAAGCAATGGCAGGCAAAAACAATCTCACCACAAGCTGCTGTTGAGTTTTCAGCCACCTCACAAGATCTTCATCAGGAGACAGAGGTGCCCAGTGGTTGTGGAAATGTAGATGTTCAAATCTCAATTGCTTTAAACACTTTAAATCCGTAATTGCATGACCACTGGGCAGCTCCATGTGTGAGAATGTCTGTCTTCAGATCGGAGTAGTTTCTCATTTGGAAGTCTGTCCTGTGCTTTAATGGTAGAATTAACTTTCAATGCCCTCTCTCTCTATTTAAAGATTTGTTTAAGTTGTTACTTATTTGTTTAGGTGAGGAGTTTGACACTAAGGGGAGAACCTCCTCTATACTTGCTTAAATCAGTGATATCTTGCAGATGGTTTCCTCAAGCTGGAGGTGGCATGAGATTTGAAATCACCCAGGGGGTGAAAAAAAATGTAAACAAATATACAAGACAAGAAAAAATTCATTACAAGTTCAGGAGAAATAGCATCTACTGTATTAGGGAATCCTTCTTCTTTCTCTCTCAGCTATCTCCAATTGTGCAAAAAGAAGCGCTGGTAGCGTAATGGTTCATGTAAATGCTACAAAACCTCAACTTGGTTGAAGTCTTGCTAGGGACCCTAGTTGCATGTCATACTCTCCCTTTTTCCCATGTTTCCTGAATGGCTGTGGAAAAAGTAGGCTTGAAGGGTGTTGATTGACAGCCATAAGCTCCCGTCCCTGATGTCTGCCTTCTGTGATTGGTTAAAAGGGCAGACCTCATTCAGAATCTGTCCTCCTGCCAGACTGTTCAATGAGTCTCAGTAACAGGAACCTATGACAACACCTTTCTACGTTTTGGACAGATTTCTACTTTAACTTTAAAAGTGAGGGTGAGTAAATTTGCCTCTAGTCCATGCTAAAAACTGAAAACATCACCAGTTCTGGGGATCTTTGCTATAGATGCTGAGGGGACAGACTGTACAACTCTCCCCTGAACCCTGATTCTTCTTGGCTCCCTTCTTCTCCTGCCCTCTCCCCCACTTCTTGTTCTCCACCACTTGGCCGCCTGCCAGACAGTAAGAGCCGTGCTAAATGTGTAAATCAGCATGCTGGTAAATACCGTCTCTGAGCTGAAAGAGCCTGGGAAGGGAACGTGACCCCCACTGTAACTGTGGAACAAAAGAAACAAGCCGTAGCTTTTCCCCTCTCCACGCCGTGGTGAGAATGAACAGGCACTCCGGTGGGCCGAAGGCAACTTTGAGTCCTGGCCGTGGAGAAGAAACATGGCAGGGACATGCTGGGGCTGCTGGATTTATCAGAGGTTGAAGTTGTTTATACACAGACTAACATGCAGTATGTTTCTTTTATTATCTTGTTTATCATCTTTCTCATGTTTATTTGATCTTTCACAGTTTTATCTCTGTTTGACTTTTTGCTCCTGCAATGACGCAGATCTTAAACTTTAGATATATATAAGTAAACTGATGCTAATTTGCTCCATGATGCTTTTATTCGGTGTACTGTATACTACACACACAGCATACACACCGTGCTTATGCATATTTGTCCACATTTTAAAGTGGCCTCTCGCAGAAAAAAGTCACATTAAAGCAGCTGCAACCAGGGAATTTTTTTTTTTGTTACTCGGTGAAGATTCTCAGTCGTCCAGGTGAAGTTATCTGGAAGTTGAGTCATGGCAACTGGATTTCCTTCTCTACTCATGGTCTACTCAAGTACCTTCTTCAGTCTGAAGATAGTTGGTTGGAGCCCACAAATTTGTACTTGAGTAAATAATGAAAACAATTAATTGATCATCAGATGTCATATCCAACATTTTGTTGACTTTTTCTTGACTGACTAATTGCATTTATCAGCTCACACAGTACACTCTTAGATATTATGGAGCATGTGTGTACCAAAATAAAGATAAAAACACACACACTGTTCCATTCCTGAAGTGTTTCTTAAGTTATGAAACATAAATCAGTGGTGCAGAGACAAGGAACAGTGTTTAGAGACTGCCATTCAGTCGTGTACATGTCTTGCCGTCCAATCTGCCCAATAAATCAGAGATTTTCCACAACTGGAGAAAGACAGAGGCCATAACTTTCACAAAGACAGACACAATAAAAGACGTAAAGGTTAAAGAGACAAGGTAGAGAACACACACGATTATACCTGTCTAGTAAATAATCATTCTGTATACAGGCATATACAACACAGTTCACACTGCAACACTGTAAGAAATTGATGATGACACTGAAAGAATCAGCTAAACACAAAGCGATAGGACATGAGCTGTCCTGAAGCTCCCCCGTCATTCCTTTGTGCTTTGACAATATCCCAGTCCACATGGACTCACACACACAACCATCACGAGCGCAGAAAGCCTTCTGTTGCTGGTTATACCTCACAAATTGAATTTTCCACACTGAATGGTTTTGCTGGGATGTGCCAGATTCAAAGATCTGGATAAACATAAAAGCACTCAGGGCAACTGTGTGTTTATATGCCAACGCAGAGGGCCGAAGAACGTTCTTTAAAGCAGCTACACACAGGCTTCTTTACAGGGGAATCAAGCAAACCCGCATAGGGATAAAGGTGGAATGTGCTTTTCTCTGCCACGACTTATCACTGTGCCACTTGATTTAGCTACATTAGGATGGAGATTTACTCAAACTGTTCACCCAAACAATGAAGTCATTTTTAACATATTCAGACCTAAAATCAGTTACATAACATGATTTTGTCTGGAGTATGTCAGTAGCTAGTAGGAAGCTGAAGCTGTGAACACTGTCCTACATGAGATGTCTGACAGACTTTTGTCTGCAGCAAATGGGCCCTTGTTTAGCCCGGTAACTCAAGCATGTACGGAATGCAACAACACAATTATCCTTTATTATATTACACTCATTTGAATACTCCCGATAGCATCAACACACACACTCTCGCCAGGCCTCCTCCCCACGCACCACGTAGAATGGACAAAGGCTTTGTGTTGGTTTTCATCAGAATTCAAATATGATTCAGAAGACATTGGTTACACTGTGCCCACTGCATCCTTGAAGTTTATTGGAGGTTTTTTGCTTGATTCAAATTTTATGTATGGGTCCATGTTACTGAGACTAGTGTTTTTTTCTGGTCTTATCCTGTGATTGACTGAAAATATTCTTATACTTAGTGTTGGGAGACAAGGGATCATCAGAAGTCAGTAGGGTTCACCCTCTAGACATATATATGTCTGTACAATCAGCCACAGCTATTGACCTTGGCTCCTGGGATGTTTGAGTCTGGAGCAGACTTTGACATTCCCTAGCTGATAGTATGATTACAGATCATAAGTAACATACAGCGGCTGTAAGGCTGTATTATTGCAGGGGGTGATGCAAAATTGCCCCTTATCCTTCTCTTCACATGGTGGTTTCCCACTTCATGATTTGTGGCCAGCCCGCTGCCACATGCTTACCTGCAGCCTGCCCGTAGTTAAATATTCCCTGTTGTTTCTGGGAGATCCTGGCTGTGACTGCAATATCAGACTGTAATGCTGTAACGGTCCATTCCAGCACCAGCAAATACAAGAAGCAGCTACTTGGCATGATGGAGAGCCATTCAAATGTGGCCAGCCTCTCAATTTGACCTTTATATCAGGGGTTTTATTACACTGGCGACATTGGCAAACTTATTCATTGACATTGTCTCTAACTCAAAGCAAATTAGAAGAATGAATTTTATTAGACTTGACATTCAGCTGAATGCCAGTTGCCATAGCCTTTTGGATGTTTGGAGACATTGTAATAAAGTGGCTCTTTGTTGTTTGTCTTGTCATGTGCTACACGAGTGTCTCCAAAATGAAGCTAAAAAAGAAAACTCTTCTAAACAATCACATCAGAACTAATAAGAGCTTGTCTCAATCATTGAATGTAAGGTTTCCTATAGTCAAAGTTGCGTTCTTTGTTGGATTTATCTACAGATCATCTTGATTATGATGCAGTGTGCTGTGGCAGAAATAGACCAAGGAAATATTTTGACAGACTAGCTTGCTCTAGCTGACAGCACCAATACAGTGTTGATTCTGGAAGCATGCACCTTACAACAAACACGTAAAAACTAACAGCAGAGTGAGAAAGATGTCCATCAGTCATTAATATACACACCCAGCTTGCTCTGACACAAAACAAGGGGAAACAGCTGTGTGGGTCGATCATGGCATGTTAAGGAACTTTAAGTGAATATGTTCAGTAAACGCAAACAGTAGCAGGCTACATACCTGAATAAGATGAAATATAAATAGTATCACTTAACTTATCATATTGTATGTTGATCTTACTAATAACGTCCCTGGTCATGTACGAATGGCCTAACTGCCAAAATAACACATACCACTGCACATAGTGTAAAAGTAAACATACTTACATGAGGCAGTGTCATGTGAAAGCACTGACCAGGCAGGAGGAGTCAGGCTAGCGAGAGGTGCACCCAGAGGAGCAGGGCCCCAGACAGGACGTTTTGTGAAAGCGATAAGGATGGTAGACTAGAATCGGGAGAATGGAGGGGGGTTATAAGAGGGTTAGAATAGCTTGGAATGGATGTGACTGGAGCCAGGCAGAGATACTGTGTCCTGTCAACTCCAGACGCTCCCAGTCGTGCCAGACGTAAATTCTCAAAGGCAAAGACACATTCCACTGGGATTCCATCATTCAAGTTGGCCGTTACATTGATACGTAGAGCAGTGGTGACAGACAGCAGCCACTGAGGAACATTTTGTTCCCATGAAGTATGAAACCAAAGTTCTGCCTTTGACCTCACGTTTTTCATAATGGGACATATTATTTCCAGCCTGCATGAGCAGTTCACCAGTAGAACTCCATCTTTGATGTAAGTGTATTTAGCAACTTGCAAGCATGAGATCTTAATGAGTGCACTAACAACCACTGTATTGCAGTATACCTTTAGTTAAGACACTCCCTGTTTTCATATGAGTGCATCAGTTGCTTCTATTTCAAGGGACTAAAAGTAATCTGATAATGGGTATTTCCTGTTTAGAGTTAACATAATGACCCAAGGTGACTGTCACATCCTCAACTTTGAGAATTTAATCAGCCATCCTCACACCCAATTGGCAGTCATCCAGTAGTGCTTTTAGTTTGGTAAGCATCCAATACAAGTGGATAGTTAACATATACAAGACACTGCTGTGTAGATTTTGTGGCTATGATGAGTCTGGGAATAAACATTTGACCTTTGCACCTATGCACATTGTGTTACACGTATTAAGCTAAATAGATTCACCAGGCTGGCTCCGAACTAATTTCAAATAACAATATCTTTTTGTTCTGTCCAGCGTTTTCGATTACTTTTTGTGGGCAGACACGGAATGTGCTTCCTTCAATAGTAACACAAAGCAGAGAGCTGTGACACAATTAGTCTTGGATAAGGAGAGAAGTAGTGGAGCAGTAGCAAAGATAAAAGGTACTTTAATGGTCAGCAGTTCTGATAACCCCTACGACCAATCGTTTGAAGCTGAAAAGGACACAGGGATACGAAGGATTAAGGATACACATGTTGAATCTCTGAACTTTCCTGTATTATTGTTTGTTGGTAATGAGATGAGAAATAAGTATTGTAGAACACTAACTGCTGAAATTAAGTTTTTTTGTGAACATAATATAGACATGCACAGGAAGGAAACATCCTGTTTGTATTCATCCTCATCAACTGGTCATCTTTCTCTGGGAGCTGTTCGTTTAAATCTTCTGTTAGAGGCCATTATCATTATACTCTTCCTGTTTATCAGCATCATTCTCTTGCGCCGAGTGCACAGAATAATTATGGAAAATGTTGGATGGTAATCAGATCAGCCCGAGCACTTGACAGATCATGAGCTCTGCTGGAGAAGTCCGAGCACTGACTAACCACATCTTATTCTGCACTTGAATTAAACAACACTGTATCTCACAGAATATAGGATGAGAATTCTTCATCATTGTCATTGTCATGTATCATTGTCTTGTTTTTTAAGTTGTTAGCCCTGAGCGGTTTAACAATGGTAAATCAACACCAGTTTTTACCTAAGTACATTTTTGTGATGCACTCTCATCTAAAAGTATTGCAAGAGTGAGGACAATTCCTTTTTTTCCCCTGTAATCTAAAAACATTTGGGTTTGACATCAAGAGATGAATATAAGACAAAAGATCAATAGCTTTTATTTCCAGGTGTCTACATCTGGTGTTTAGAACTTAGAAGATAGCAACTTTTGTTTTCATGTGAGCAGTATAGTATTGGAACATGTGACTGACAGGTGTGTTTTCTTGTTGTCCAGGCGTGTCCTATTAGATTGGTAATTTAAACAATAAATAGTACTGAAACTCAGTTTCAGATTTGAGTTTTGCCTGTTCAGACTGCAGTTATAGGTGGAAATAATAGGTGTAACAAACATGAAAACCAGAGAGCTGTCTATGGGTGAAGAACAAGCAAAGCAACAAGCAAAAGAAGATGGAAAATTTATCAGAGCCAATGCACAAACATTGGCCATAGACATTACAACCATTTGGAATATACTGAAGAAGAAAGAAACCACTGGTGTACTAAATAACATACATCACATGGGTAGAGTAAGGAAAACAACAGCAGTTGAGTTGAGTTGAGTAAGATCCTAAAACAACTGCTAGTGACAGCCACAGCAACCTCCAGAGGGCAGGAGTGAAGGTGTCATAATCTACTGTTCACAGATGACTTTATAGGCTACACCAGAAGATGCAAACCAGTCATTACCAAGAAGAATAGGAAGGCCAGGCTGGAAGGTTTTAGACTGGACAAATCAGTCTCCAGATCATGAACTTTACCTGCTAAATGTAAAATTTGGGGAGTAACCCCCAAATCAAACTACTGAAAGAGTCTACAGTGAAAGCCTGGAAAAGCATCACAAAAGAAGAATGCATAAGTGTGGTGATGTCAGTGGATCACAGGTTTGATGCAGTTATTGCAACTAAATATTAAATCTTATTAACTTTAATTTATTTTAAGTCTATCTTTTCCAATATTTTTGCTCACATCAAAAATGGGTGGGTTAACACTAAAGGTGTTATCGCCTAAGTTGTTTATCGGATCCAGACATAAACACCTGGAAATGACAGCTCAAATGTTGATCTTTTTTCTAATACTCATCTTTTGATGTCAAACCCAAATGTTTACAGCAAAAATAAATAAAATGATTTCTTTGTTAAAATACTATTGGATTGGAAGCGTATAGCTACTTTACTTGAGTCTTTTAATTTTCTGCTACTTAGTACTTTGACTTCACTACATTTCATATTGATGCCAAGTGCAAAATCCACAAGCTACCTAGCAGCATGTTAAGTGATTCAAATTCAATGAACACTGAGAACAAACCATGACAGTACCATTACGAACTGTAAAAACACAAGCTGAATGATGCTGAAGTGCTGGACTGAGGAGAATTGCAGAGTTGGTTGATAATTACCTGAACTTTTCACAATGAGTGACTCCTTTCAGTTTGCACTCACACAGATGCATTGTTTATATAAAAATATTGATCAGTGTAGCTTTAAATAAAATATGGTGTTGTACATTTGCATATTTGTTGATTATAAACCTGGCGAAAGGTTCTGAAAGTTTAATGCATACATACAGTATATAAAACATAACCTACATGCATTTGTAGCAGGTTCTTTAATTAACTCAACTGCATAGAATACTGAACTAATTCTTGTTTTTTATTTCAGGTGTCTTCATCGTGTGTTCCAGCTACTAACTATGAGCTGGTAAGTAATGCTTGACGTTTTTGTTTTCATAATTGCTTGCTTCCATGCTGTACATGCTCAGCAGACCTTATTGGTCTTGTTAATGAAGAATTATTGCAACAGGATTGGAAAGTAACTACTATTAGAGCTGGAGGGCCCATGGTACCAACATGTCATTTGGGTTTCTCTCTCTCTCTCTCTCTCTCTCTCTCTATATATATCTATATATATACATATATATATATAGATAGATATATGGATGTTGGAGTTCTGATCTATAACAAAAATGGTAAATTACATTTTGTGTTCTTGAATCTGCTATAACATGACAATGTGTTTTAGTCTTTAAAATAACACTCAACAAAGTGTGACATAGTCTAAGTATGAAGGGATTTTGCAAGGGCAATAAAAACATGCTTGCTCTGTTGCCTTATTTGGTATTGGCATTAGAAGCTGTGTTAGACTTGGATATGGTTTCCTCGCTCTCCTTCTCGCATGTTGTGCATTTAAATGGTTTTGGATGCTTGACAACCCAAACCAAATATCCCCTGCACTTTTCTATGGTCACAGAGAAAATATTTCATAAAATGTCATGTTTTTCTTTCATAAAGACTGCAGCAATCAAGCAAGAACATGTTATCAGCCTCTACACATGCTTTCACAAGATGTGCAGCAACACTGGCCAAGCTTTCTGGGCATTGCTAAAGGCCTGCTCTTAACCCAAGTTCTTTGATTTCCAAAATGAACACCTTTGGACATATAGTACCAGACTTTACCACAAAGATCTCTCCCACATTACCTGTGGTCTCCATATGACATAAATATTGACTTTATTAACTCAACAAGTTACTACTAGAAAATTCTTTGCACAATTCACTATGCTGGAACCTTGAGAGGCAGGCAGATCTGAAACAATCATGTTTATGATCTAATGTTCAGTCAGACAGAATTCTTGGCTCAGCTAATTTAGCTTCCAGTCAGTGAATAAATTATATTTGTATCAATCTCTCTTCAGATTTTAGTTGAACGATGACTAAAAAACAGAAGGTGCAAGCTATGCCTCTACATTATATGGCAAGCTTTTTCCTCAGCTTGCCAACAGCAGTCTCCCCCAGAGGCTCTTCTGCTTGCTTTAAAGGTGCTGATTGCTCTCATAAACCCTAAAGAGCTGAGGTGTAAAACATTTGTTGACATATCTTTACTGTAACACCAGGGAAAGTGTAGAAAGAAAAAACATTCTTAAGGCTGTTTAGCAGTTGTTAGGCCTTCTTTTTAGAATTTGGAAAGTAGACCAAGATGCAATGTGTCCATCAAGGCAAAATGAGCTGCAGGAAATAGACATGAATTGAACAACTGCTGCAATTCATGCTTTTATAAACCAAAATTATTACGCTAGTTTATCTTAAAGTAGTGAGTGAGTCAATCCTGGTATGTGTTGCCCCTCTGCTGTATGACAGGAAATGGATCATGATGTTTGTGCGTGTTTTTGTGTGGACGTGTGAGCGTGCATGCCATCGTTCGTTCCAGGCTGAGGTGTGTTTCAGCTCTCCTCCTCAGCCCCATGTTTGGTGAATTCCTGTGCTCACAGCCGCAGACCATCATGACTTACTGCCTCGCTCAGGTGCAGGCCGATTTCAACATCAACCATATATTAACCTAGCTGGAGAAAAATGTTGGGGGGAAAAAAAATTCGAACTTCTGTGAGGCCAGACATTCCAATCAGATGGACGAGCTAAAACAAATACAGCTTTAATACCGGACGATAATGTTCATTCTGTATGGAATTATCAGATTTCCATGCATCTGTTTCTCAGAACAGTGCTGCCTTGTGATTTTACTGCTTCAAAGAATGTTTTCTAAGTTAAAAGGACATTTTTAATTTAACTCATAACTAACATTTACTGTAAATGTTCATTTTCAGATGGTGTTGTGGTCATTGGTGATGGTCTTTCACAAACTTTTCTGCAGCAAACGGAGTTGGCCGACTGGTCATGGAATTGTAGATTAAACAGTAGATGTTCAAAGATGCTAATTTTCCTAAACACTTAAGAGACCTCTCACCGTGTTGATTTCAAAATTGAGACAGAAAGTTGACTTCATCACCTTGGAGGGTAGAGGTTAGGTAGTGTAGGCTGTAATTTATTTTTATTCTATTTTTATTCAACTGCTGTCAAACTTGAACATATTCTTGTGGAACTATGGTGTTGGTAACTAAAAAGTACAGCAGTATTATCTAAAACAGCACAAGCCTGTTTATGTTCAAGCAGTGTTACTAGGAAATTGGTGGGCACTTAGTCCAGATTTAAATATAGAAACCCGCTGGTTGCTAACTGTGGCATGTGCAGAGTGAACTTGGAATGAAACAGCCCACTGTGGGAACTGCACTGTTGGCCAACTGGCAGTTAATTTATTGTAATTGATGATGTGTGGTTGGAAGATCCCATCCAACAGTGATGATGGCAGAAGTGACCCCCACACTTGGAGGTGCATAGCGTGCTGTAAAGCATGCTGGGAGCATTCCTCACTTGTGCCCTCGTGTCGAGCCAGCGCTGCCAGGAATAGGTTTTGTTTTGCACAAACTCAAAAGGCAGGATGAGGGAATCGAGGAAGAGATATTAGAGATTTTGGTGAGGTTGACTGCACACTTGGACACATGCCCCCAGAAACACTCATAAAGAATACACACACTCACAAGCAGAGATATGCACACACACTCAGAAAACCATAAACCACTAACACCTACGTCATTTTGTGTAGTGGGGGAACAGGGCCAGGACATTGCTGAGTAATGAGTAACTGCAGGGCAAAGATGGTCTAGATGCGGTCCAATTAACACTGTGTTTAGAACCACACATTTCCTTGTTGTGCTCTCTGCAATGTTGTGTATACAAGCAAAGACCAAGCATCCTGTTATGATATACAGTATGATCCAGGTTCCCTAGGAATGCATGAACTGGCTAGTACATAAAAACTATTTGTTTAATATTGAGCTAAGAGTCAGGCTTTGTTGATCCAGGTGTTTCTTGCGAGAGAATCTATCATCATCAAGTGTGTCTTATGTTACATAAGTTCGTGCAACAGGCATGCATTCATTCCAGGTAAGACAGAATGAGCGTTAAGCACTCGGCTAACTTGATTTTCCATGAATATCAGTCTCAAAGGGATGACGTCCAAAACATTTGCGATATTATCACCCCGTTAAATGTTATGTTCACATTTTCAATTATGCTGCAACAGGTGAAAGCCATTCATTGATATTTATTAAAGTCTGGCAATATGCTAGGTGACTATGACAGGAATAACAGTCAGTTGGATGTTTTATACAGAGCAATTGGATTTTACATAAGAATTGCCAGGTAATTTCAAACCAGTTGTCAGCGTTGTAACTTGAGTTAGCCATTATTAATGCAAACTGCAGTCATCTAACCTAGTCCACAATGATCTAACCTAGTCCTAACCAAGTTATTGTTTTTTGTGATTAAACCTGGTAGACATAACCTCTACATTTATTATAACCAAGATAACCAGCGCATGATAACCACCTTCTGAGTGAAACCTTACTAATCTAATGGTCCTGGTAACATCTGCCAACATCCCAGTTGACTTAGTTGCAGTTGATGATTAAGTGCAAAAACAAGTGTTGCCCTATTTTGGACTTTACACCGCTGAATTACTGGTAAATAGTGGCTCTTTTTACATGTAATTCAACTGCAGCTTTATGAAGTCATCCCACCAAGCTAGGATGCAGTAGTTATACGAGGTAAAACAATTCTAGTCCTATTCACTATGACCTATTATAATAGACTTGTCTGCGTGCTAAGCTGTAATTTCCTCTCTCCTACTTGTGTTAGAAAGTACACTATGAAGAAACATCAGTTCAGACTGTGGTCACACTGAGCCTGTTTCCAAATGTCAGTAACTGCTGGTTATCGTATGCCAGCAGCCATCTCCTCATGTCCATCAACCATGTATTTGGGTTTGTTTTCCTATGACTACTTCAGTAGTTTCACGTGCTAACACAACACTTGGGAGGGGGCCTGACTTTTTATCTAGTGTCATCCATTTAAAGGTTTTAATTTGGTTGATGGTTAGCTTTTCTTTCTTTCTGGACACAATGAAATTAAGTCTTCTTAAATTTGTCTTGGAACATGTATACTTGAAATATAAAGGTATGATAAAGGTATGTGATAAACGATCTAGATGAGACTCGCTCAATTCGTTTAAACCCTTTAAAGATAATTTTCTTAATATTGTCATCCTATTACCATATTTGGGAAATAAACCTCTACAATTTACAGTGAAGGAGAAAAAAAATTAGTAGGTGTGTATGTGAGATCCATTTTCCAAACACACACCTACCCTCAAGGAGTAAAAATACTTCACAGATGCCTTAGAGACTCCGTCCTCTCTCACTTGTTGTAAAAGGCATTGGTTACATAACAGAGTGAGTGGTCCATATCAGAGACGGGTGCGGTGAGAAACACAGAGAAGTCAGAGGTGGTTTAGGGTCACAGACAGCTCAGGGGTTTTTCCCACAGTGGGGACCGTCCAGTCTGGTCTTAAGGGATCTGTGGCATTTTAGAAGCCCCCACTCCCCCCTCCAGGGGGATGGGAGCTGGGATAAACACACACTTCAACCCCAAACTTTAACCCTGCAATACACACAGGCCTGCACAACCCCTCCTTCCTCAAAACTGTGTTTACATTTCTGGAACATGGCTGTGTGAAAGCAGCAGATGGAGGAGCACAGAGCATGAGAGAGTGTGTGTTTGTGTGCGTGCTTTTGCCCGCATGTTAGCGTGTGTGAGTGGTAGGGCTGGGCTGTAAATTGATAATATTGTTTATGAACTTTGAGTGATACCATATTATGAGTGTAGTTTTCTATTGTTTTTCAAGATCCTGTAAAAACAAATTATGCTGAGGAATTTGTAATTAAGAAGTTGCTTATTGAACGTTTAGTTTTACACATTTGAAAGTTTTCTCAAATGTCCATGCACAAGTTTAGATTGTATCTTCTGAATATGGTGACTGATTTTCACTATTGGCTCAGCCCTATGTTCCATCCATCCTGAGAGGCAAATATGTACTTGTAAAAACTGTGCATACATACTTTTGCATGAAAGATTAGACAGCATGAATGTTGGGAAAACTGAAAACCATTGCGCAACTATGGCTCACTGCAGGTGACAGCAAGAATTCCTTTTATTTTTTTAAACCTCTCATATTCAACACTGCATCTGGCACCTTTTCAATCTAGCAGAATTTGCCTCTGTTGGGGCTCCAGCACTAGCGACGCAGGATTGCCTTTTTAGGCAGCTGCTACAGGGGAAAACATTTGTTGAGGCACTTGCCAAACATCTGTGCTTTAACTTTAAAAGCACACAAACACACAAAAAAGAGTTGCCTAGTTGAAGTAGCCAAAATTCGGGGGGTTCTGTCACTCAACGAATGAGCATCGGTTTTGTGTGAAACTCTCCTTTATCTTGTCAGAGTAACACAATAGAAGCTTCTGTTTCCAGCAGCTGAAATGTAGCTTGTGTAAATCGATGCATTGTGTAGGTTTGAGGTTCAGGCGAATCATCAATATTTCAAGTAGTGGTTAGGTATTGCTGCAGTTTGCTTTTATTCCCACTGGAAGGCACTACTGGACATACCAGCTAGGAGCCATTACGGGTGACTTGTGTCATATTTGACAGTCTTGGTCACTCTACTGTGATGGGCACATTCAGGTGATCAGAGGAAAGGGTTTTAAAGCTAGTTTTTGAATTGCAAATGACTTTTCCTGATGTTTTAGCCCCCAAACGGTCACAATATGTTTTTATTTCTATCGTCAGCCAAGCAATCCTGCATAATTTCTCAATTTCTCATCAAAGTGAGGTCAGAGGTGCAGTTGAATTACACTGAGACATGTGTAAGTCAGCAAAGCTCTTAGTGTGGGACTTTGTCCAGACTGCTGCACAGCGCATGACTACAGCTGTTGTGTAGCCACTCTGATGCACAAGCCATTGGTGGGTGACTGGAGAGGAAAGGATGAGCAGCACTTGCCACACACCCTCCGTCTGACGCACATGCACATACAGTACAGACAGTAGGTTATAGTGAAAAAACTAAAACAGAGCTTCCCCATGTGAGGTCAGAGCCACTGCTCACTGCCTGGTGGTGCCACCCGAGCACACACACATCAAATCACGTATGATGAATGTTTGATCAGTTCTTTTTTTAGTTTCACACACAAGCAGAATCAGCTATTGCATTCTCAGCTCACTGACTGAGCGTAAACGCCGAATAAACCAACACACAAAATCAGCACTGTCTGAGTGCAATACCCTCTCTCTGCTCGCCTCCCACCCACACTCACACATCCAAAGGGGTGATTTTAACCACTCTGCTGTCCACACTGAGCTGGCTGGGCTGACTTCAATGGGCTGTGTCTCAAGCTCTAAAGCTGCTACAGACATACAGTATATTTAGCCCTAGGTCATTTCCCAAGACACCCTGCTTCTGACTACGTTTATCCCTGTCGCTTAAGAGGGGAAACTCCCAGCAAGCCAGCTACCTCTGCTTTTCTAAAGGAACGGGCTATAATTGCTCATGTGAAAGAAAACACATGGTACAGTGGTGGCAGAGATGAGGGTGGAAGCTATACTCTGATGTGCTGTACTTCTAGGAGACAAACACATGCTCTTCTCCAGGCACGTGTAGAAGAGGGGGCTCAAGAGACTCAAGGCCCCGCCCTCTTCTCAAATCCCCCTCTTAGCCACTTTTTCCAGATTTCTGAGATTCTTTCGAGACTTGTAACAAGCTTGAAACAAATTTGCCTACTACTGTATGTACAGGACGATACAATTGAAATTTACAAAACTTTAAATCCAGGATATTTACTGTCACACTAAGCTAATAAGCTGTAATGTAGCTTCCTACATTCAGGATTGTCTGTTCCCTTAAAGAAGGTCTGCTGTTGGTCAGTAATGCAAATTCTTCTGTCAAAATTGAGCAAACCTGACCTCGGCATTGAGTTTTTGCAACTACACCCACCACTTGCAGTGACTTCATTGAAATGATCACATCCTGCTGGAAACATTTGGTGAAATAATGTCATTGGTTCTGTAGTGTAGTCGGATTTTTGTGAATCCTCTCATGTCCAGTTACTAATGTAAATGCACCACAACCACAATGAGACTCTGAACACAGCTCTGGGCTTTGGGGCTTGACCTCGTTTTCTTTACTCTGAACCTCGCTTTGACAGCAAATTCAGGGTTAGAGGGGATGGTGGTCTACTCTTTAATCATTTTCAGTTTTTCTAAATATGACTTTAAATGTGTGATTGAATGTAGATTTATTGTGCATGGCTTGAATTGATTTAAAAAAAAGAGGCTTTGATACAGTGTCTACCCTCAGTGATACATTTCTGTCTCAGATGTTCTCTTTGAAGAGGGCTGAGAGCAACTGCAAAACTTCCTATGTGGACTATTTTGCTGATACACAACTTCCCAGGCTTTCTCATGCTTTCTGAATTAGTTGGAAATCTTCACACAAATACGCACACAGACACACAGCAGGCATCTGGCTGCAATTGTACAAAGCGGAAACACACATGTTAGACTATCATTGAGAGAATTGTTTGTGTCTGTGTGTGTTTTTCTGGGTATACACACACAATAGACCCTGTTTGTGTGAAAATGCCTGCGGCTGTGGGCTCGGAGCAAATCCGCAATCTGCATTTAGATCGTCAAACACCAGTCTGCTGTTTCTGTTTCCTTCATTCCTAGAGGCAGCTCTGCTGTCCCTCATGTGATGGAAAACAAGAACAGTAAACAGTTACACACCTACCTGGTGGAGAACGAATAAAGAGATATATGTGTCAGTGACATTAAACGGCAGGTGTTGGTTTTAATCCCTGTTCTCTTTTCATTTATCTTTTAGTTAAGATGATTCAATGGTCTTGTCTGGGCGACTCCAGACTCCAAGTCTGCATTCTAGTGCCTGCACAGCCAGACTGTAATTCACCCTTTGCATTCACTGTTTATATTTCAGAGCTTTCTCCAGAAGCAGAGCATCCACTGTGTCACTGTCCAGCTCTCTGTGTGGCACTCTCCAGTGATTACAGCCACTTTAAAGAGCTGTGTATCAAATCTCGGTTGTTCTGTTGTTCTACCATTTCAAGGATGTGGTGGGGATAATAATGTTTTTTTCATTAGACAACTCTCCAACCAACCAGAGAATTTTAGTTCATTGTTATTGATAAGTACATTTTGGAGCTCATTTATTGCGTTTTTATAACAATGACTACCTAAAGTGCTGGGTAGAGCATTGTGGAGCATAGCAGAGCGCAGCAGAGCAGTGGGAGGGAGGTACTGGAGCAGAGTGAATTAATTTCTCTTCTCTTTAAGGAGATACTTCCAGTGCTTTACTTTTTTAACAGTAGTTCCTTGAATACTTTCATCATCTTCACTGCTTATCCTGTTAAGCGTAGCTGGAGCTGATCCCAACTGTCATTGGGAAAAAGTCAGTCTGTAGGGCAGACTGTTACTCAAGTGTCAACAGTCAGCAACCAGTGATCTACCCTATACCATTATATAGTATATAAGACCTACAGAGGCATGATAAGCGATCAAACACCAACAAACTCTGGCCAGTCAGTCATGAAATGATTTTGTTGTAATAAAAAGTGCTATCAGTCATGTATGTTCCTTTCTGCTCCATATAGATTCTGTATGCCTGGTATTTAGCCTCAATTTTTCATGCTTCATTTAGTAACATCTGTGTGTGTGTGTGTGTGTGTGTGTGTGTGTGTGTGTGTGTTAGTCTTACACAGCCCACACAGGCTCATGACATCATGGATTGCTCTGATGTTTTTTTCTTTTGCTCTCTACCGTGCAGCTCCTTCATCTCTCAAAGTCTGCACATCACTTATTTTATCTTCGTGTCCCTCTCTCTGTCCCTTTTCTCTCTCTCTCTCTCTCTCTCTCTCTCCCTCTCTCTCTCTCTCTCTCGCCCTCTCTCTCTGTCCATAGCTGTATATGGTGTTGAGAAAGAGAGTTCCACTGATGGCCTCTCTGGTCTTGGCTAATGGAAGCAGACTTGTCTCTTTGTGTAAATATTTACATGGAGGGATTATAGATGGTCCCTTGCATTTAAGGTGGAGTCCCACTCCACTCCAGGCCACATTAGGGCAAAGAATGATGCTGAATGCAGCTTTAACATAACATGAGAGGGGATGAGATACAGTGACATAAGAATATGTGGTATGACATAACAAAGACGCGGTGGTGTGTTTTGGAGTCTTACAGGTGCTGATCCCATTTTCTGTCTCTTTGTGTCTTTGTCTTGAACAGGCGCCGAGCAGCGACCTTCCTCTCAAACATGTAGACACCATGGTGAGTTTGAGTGTTTAATTGCTTTTTAAAACAGTTTTATTGATTTACTGACCTTTTGCTCACTGAATACAAGCCCCCATGTTTTGTACTGCCTAATAGCTGACGTCTCACTGGAGCTCAAATTGCTGAAGCAGCTGATGATTGTTCCCGAGTGACGGGTTTACTTGACTACTTCTGAAGGCAAATCAGGCACCGTGGACATCATTCTTCATAATTAGCTGCTGCTCTGTCACCGTAAAGATCTGTCAGTGACACATAACTTGATGCAAAGTTTCAAAGTGTGCGATCTACTGTGCACACTCACATGCAGAGAGGTTCCTGTAAAGGCCGGGGCTGACAACAGAGTGCAGCACCTACATCCTTACATAGGACACACTACTACCTCCCCTCAGCCTAAAGGACCTTGACCTAGTGCTGTGAGTGTGAAAAAAAGAAACATGTTAAATAAGGTTATTGGTGGACTGTTCATTGTCAAGGTACCTTTGACTTGTTCTTTATGCTTTATTCACACCATTTTGTTAAGAGAAAACATAATCCAGTTGTAATTATGTTCATTCCCTACAAAAACAAGCTGACCTCTGCAGAAACTTAATTTTCTCAGAAGGCAGGATTGGACAGTGTGATCAAACATACAGTTAGCCTTAAAATTGCCTTCTGTCACTCTGAGCCTGTTACAAAGTAAAATATATGGAAGATAGTTACAGATAGTTTAAAATATACATAATTGGAAATAAATGGTTTTAATGAGCTGGTTTAGGATCAAGATGAAATTGTAGGAATGGCAGGTCAGTAGTCCTGGGACATGGCTCAAATTGGACCTGAAAATGGCAGCAAAGACACTGTGTGGACAAGTACTTACAAAGATATTGGAGTTCAAGTAATGTTACAATATTAGCAAACACAGCTGCTGTTATGTAGCTTTATCTAGTTATTAGTTTATACAGAAGGCAAGATGATCCTGCATAAGTTGCACAGTGAGCCGGTCTCCAGGTACCCCATGTTTGCTTTGGACTCACTCTGCACTAGTTGTGTGTGACACAACTTCCTGTGAGTTTTATTTTGTCTGGGAAAGGAAGGCTCAAGTAACCAATTTAGAGTTACCACCCAAAGCCAAGTGCCCACTCTCTCCACAAAGACCAAAATAGACACATGTGCACCAGCGTGCCTCTGTGTATGTGTGTGACCTTTTTTTTTTTTTTTTTGCAATATACTGTAGCACAGAAGAGCACCAGACTGACAGGAGCTTCACATGTCTCAGTGTTGAATTTGTTTTAGTGCGAAACACACTGTTGTTGTTGTTTTTTATGTTTACTGTATGATGAGTGTGTGTGTGTGTGTATGTGTGTGTGCGTGTGTGTGTGCAGATGATACTGCCTGCTCATGGGCATTAGCTGTTTGGTTATGCTGTGATGTGTGGAAGATGTTTGACCACGCCTCATCGCCTTGGAGCATCGAAAAGACTTGTCTTATGACTTGAGCCTTTATGCTTCACTGGATCATTTTCTGCTTCAGTTAGTTTGATGCTATTCTGTTTCTTGTCTTTGTCGACTCTTGCGATGAAGAATATGCGTCCTGTTGATATAACAGATGCAGAAATAGAAATGAAAATGTAGGTTTAATCATTGCGCTCAATACTTGCATTCACTTCTTTTGTGAAATGGTCTGTGCAAAACACACAGCTGTCTTAATGGTGCTGTGGTGAGGAGCTACAGTCAGCTGTGGACGTGCTTGTGTTTGTGCATGAAAACACGTGCCACAAAGAGACACAACAGGTCAGAGGATGCAATTTAGATTCGTACACAGATGAGAAAAAGGGAGGGAAAAGTTGAAAATAGGGGGGGAGATAACGTGATGGGATGCAGAGTGGGGAGGAAGGGGGGGGAGGGTGGCCAGCACATAGAGAGAGAGAGGGAAGAGAGAACACAGAGCGGACAGAAGACCAGCAGCGTCGTGGAGGAGTCTGCTCTGTGCTGGAGCATGCAGCGGCCCAGCGAAGGCTACTGCCCAAAATAGAGCTCTCGTTTTGTTTTTTTTTCTCCTTTTTCTTCCCCTTCTCCGCGTCTGCTGTCACAGAAAAGGATTTTACAGAGAAATCCTCACTGCCAGGCACAAAGCAGTGAGAGACAGCTCTCCGGAGATGAACCGAGAAGGGTCTTTGAGGAGGCGGCTCTCCTCTCTGAGGGGGGCCTGGCGATGGAGTACGGGCCACCTTTTTAGGAAGGTAGGATGAAATAGAGGGGCTGGACCGATTGCTGTTTAGATGGATTTAGAAGGGGGTCCCGGAAAGTAGTGAACGCAGGTTTTGCAGGTCTTCCATTTCTCTCATCCGCTCCCTGCTGCTTGTTTTATTTTTCTTTGACATAGAATAGTTTCTCTCGTCCCCGGCTGAGTTTTACCAGCCCCCAACGTCTCTCCCGTTCCTCCTTCCCTCATTCGATCTTTTTTGCTCTTTGTCAGATGGTTAATTTGTATGGCCTGCTTGTAAAGTCAACCACCCCAGATGGTTTTCATCTGGAAACATGCCTGCAGGACCCCCCACTCCAGTTCCTACCTCCTACTCCTCCTCCTCCTCACCCGCTACCTTGCCTCCCCCCTCCTTCCAAATGCAAGTTCTCAAAGGGGGGATACAGCTCTTAGGAGTTAGTGGTGTTCAAGGGACGATGTCTTTTAATACTGATCTGCTTCAGTGATTCAATTTACGATACATAAATAGACATAAGTTCAACTGCTGTTTGTTTATATACTAAAAGTCTTGCATCTGTGTCTAGATTAACACTGTGGCCATGATAGTGTCTGTCAGATTTTCGATGACAAAAACATCAGTGTGACCGCAGGGAGAGTTTTACTATTACTGACCGTAGCTTCATTGCACGACTTTCATTTGGCCATGTAGTTGCACTTTCACTTAAATATTGTGGCTCATAAAATCCTCTGCACACTAATTTGGACTAATTTGAAGCGAAAACTTTGAAATATTTGCAGCACCATACAAAGGGCATCTCCTCAGACCTTTCTCTCTCTCTCCACTCTCCCAGTCTCTAATTAAGAACCTTTTGTTTCTTTTTTGTTTGCATGCTGACTCAACTGGTGGCACCATGTCATCTGTTCAGGCGTCCATTTACCAGGATTTCTCAGATGTGTTTACCTTGCTGCACAAAAGTCCGCTCCATTTAGAAGCACTTTGGGTTTTTTTTTTTTGTCATGCTCTGTGTCTGTGTCTGGACTTTTCTTTTAGGCTTTTTCTCGCTCGTTCGTCTCTGTCGTACTCTGGCGACTCACTGCACTTTACAGGCCTCTGCACCACACTGAAACGTTTAGGCCAAAAAAGTGGGGATTTGCTTTGTCTCGCTTCACTTGTGATCATGTGAATGCTTCAGTGTGAGATGGAGCAAAGAAACCCCAACTCTGGTGCATGAAAGTTGTTAAAATGAGTGGATATGCTGGTAAACAACAACAGCCAGTCACAAACACTGTATCATCTGATTTGTTTCTGGGTGTGCTTGTGTGTGAATGCATTTGGTTCTTCTGGGAATTTGCACATTTCAACAAAATGTGTGCAACATTTTGAGATCCTCGTGAGATTGTTTTTCTTTTTCAGGACAATAACAGGAATACCTTCGCTTTTTACCAACCAAACAAGCAGCAGTCAACTGTAGTGACACTGGCTTTTTATTTCTTAACATGTGCTGTGCAAGAGTGGGACTATAGAGTGGGACTTTAACCACACTTAGCAGCTTAGTCTCCCTGCAGCCACATTAAGATATTACTCAGTATTTTCTTTTATTTGACTTTTATTCCATATCTATTCCACATGCACTAAATTTAGTGCATGTGCAAACTTTTGCTTTAGTTATAGTACTGTGGTAGTGTGATTGAAATTCACTGTCTCATGCTACAATTTCATCAAGATGAGCCACAATGCGGTGTGAACAATACCAGGCTGGATTGTTCTGGCACTGAAGATATGTCTGTGGATATTTAGTATGTGCCACTGTCACACTTCTGTCAGATCTATTCTTATCAAACTTTTGAACAGAGTGTTTATATTGCTGTTACTATTGTTAGTTGCATCAATAAGCCACAATATTACCTCCACCTTGTGGTTTTAAAGTAGTATATTGTCCTGAGTAGCTGCTGATTGGTCAGGATGCCTGTGCCTGCCAACACAACAACCAGGGTGCATTAATATTTTGGCCGATCCTTCTATAGCAATGTGTGTATCATTTTCAGTCAACCCTGAAGGGTTTGTCAAACCCAACTGAATTCAGGAATTTACAACAACTTCTGTAGCCTGACCAATAAACAGTTAATAATCTAGCGATCATTTCCCAATTATCTAGGAACTGATAATTTACCAATGTTTTCAAAGCTGAAGAAACCTAAAACTCACCATTTAGCACTTTTTTTGGTTTAAAAGCTGCTCCAAATGTTATCAGATTGGACTGGATTCACAAGCCTACTTACATAATTAACACAAATATTGTTCACTGACAGACAGTCAGCTGTTGGCAGAGCAGAGCAGGCTGAAACTCATCCAGGGACAGCGAGTGATATTCTTGACACTAGTGCTTAGGCAGCTGATCTGAGCTAATAGATGATGATGGATAACAGCCCCCTTCTGTGTACATGTGACCCAAACACCACAGGAGAGCGAACAAGTCCACATGCTCTTTGACCTCCTCCGTGGGTCAGTCTGAGGCGGCAGAGGGGGGGAGAACATGTTTCTTTATGGGTTGTATAGAGGGATGAAGACAGCTTTAAACTACATGCATCTGCCTGTTATTTTGCATTACATCACAGCACTAGGAAAGTTGGTTCATACATGGGTTTGCCATATTGAGTACTGCTTTGTTGCCCATTTCAAAGTCAAGAGGAACTTCTCCACATCTGCAAAGTCTTCAGCCATTGACTTTCCACAAGGTTAACAAGATTGAACTTGAGAACCACTTTGTTCTTGGACTGCCTTTCTTTACTAACAATAAATCACATGTCAATAGCAGGTAAATCCACAGTCAATGCGATCATTGTTGACAGGATGGACTTGATGCTATATCAAAGTCTTAATGAAACATAGAAACCAACAAAGACCTGTTAGAACTAGTAGTGAATGAAAATATTAGTGTTCAGGTGGGTTTAATAGTGCTGTTGTTGGACAAATAGCAATAAATAGCTTGTCATTTTCACAGTTTTACAAAGGTTGGTAAAGGGCAAAGATACAAACCCTTCTTTGTGTTTTACAGGGCTCAACAAAATCCTCAAAGAGCATGGAGTCACGGCGCAGACCATCGAGGTAGGAGCTCTTCTTTTCTCTTCCATTCTCCTTCCATTCGTGAAACAAATACAAAGCAAACTTCATCTATCATTTATCACATTCAGTTTCATACAGCATATAAAACATTTGAGATGAAACATTTGGCTGTAACATGATATTTGCTGATTTTCTGCTAGTGGAATTAGTCAAACACTATGTCCTGCCATTGAACTGGACGTCACACTGTGGTGTTGGGACAAAAAAGCTATTTGGTGTCAACCCCTCTCACCTCGGTCCTCGGGGGGTCACAGATGTTGTCAGTTGTGCAACTAATGTGTAAAACCTGACCTGACAGTTTACGTTCAAGTTGCTATTGCTAAGAGTTAATAAATAGTTTTAAAAACACATCATTAGTTTTAAGAGCCTACAGATTACCTGCGAGTTAATTACCTTTATATGAAGTGTCTGTCCATACAAAGCTGCGTCTTTTCAAAAACACAAAAGCACATTCTTAAAAGAGGTGCTACTTTGTCAAACTGTCAAACTCACAAATTTCTGTCCACCTGACAACATCCCAAATATTCACTGTTCTTTTAGCTCAGTTTTCGGTCTCCACTTACTCTCGCTGCAGAACGCCTGTTGTTAAATGTGTGTCTCTCTGCTGTTTAGTCTCTGAAAGTTGGCTTACAGTGGGTTTGTCTGAGTTTTGTTGCTGCCTACTGCACGTTGAAATGTGTGTGATGGCGAGAGCAGAGTGTCTGAAAACGAACATGAGTTTAAAAAGGCTGAAAGCTCAGAGGGTTTTTTGTTCTCTCAGAGGTAGGGGATAATTCTTTGTGGGTTTGTCATGAAAAGTGCCTTTCACATTACACATAATCATTAAATCAGTTGTTAATAAAAATATTTATTAGCTCAGTTTATACCATATATGGAGTTGACAAAATAACGTGGTGCTTGAACTTTATCAAATCAATCTGTGTACTGAGTTTAGTCTACATTGGTCATCCTAGGATCAAGGTCTCCCTATATTTTAAATACTAGAGACAGGGAGTCCTGGTTGCTTTTTTTTTTTACCAACAAGTATGTAGCAAGATGTATTACCGCCTTATGCCTCAGGTTTCCTGATTAAAATATTCCTGCTTCACAGTTGGTGTTTATCCAGATATACAAATGAGATCACCACAGTGCTGTAATTGAGCATGTAGAGATAACTCGTCATTCGTCAAACGCAATATGCAGAGAAAAGAGCAATCGCTTCATCTCTTCAGCTGATGAGAAGCAGGTTGGCTCCCGGTCAGTGCATGGTGGTGAATCTGGAGTAGGACCAAACCGCAGGTCTATATTGGCCCTGACTGCACCCAGCGGCAAGGGGATGTACATAAGCAGAGACAGAGAGAGGCATGGAAAAAAAAAGCAAAGCTCAGAGAGAAGCAGTGGAGAAAAAGAAATAGTGAGATGGAAAACTGAGAGAACAGATGAAAGAGAGGCCCAGATAAAACATCAGTTGTATAAAAAATCAAATTTTTTTTCCAAATCACTAATAGAAAAACAGTCAGAAAACCTGAAAAGGTAGATGTTAGTTGCAGCACAAGACAGAGAGGACATGTGTGACATATCAGTTTCTCCCCTATCTCTAGTGATGAATAATTTCCAGTAAGCGCCTTTTGAGTGGGTCCAGATGTACAGAGTACAAGTGTTTGTAAAGTAAGACTGGAGCAATCCTCTCTCCCAGACATATGAGCAACTTCCCTAGGGGCTACTCACAGCTGACAAATGTGGGAAATATGCTGCAGTCCACAGTGCTTAGGATCCAGACACCTCCCCATGAACCTTTTATTATTTCACTGACTTCACCTCTATATAGTCTCTACAGACGTATTGAAATGAATCAGGTCAGAAAAAGATAAGAGCAGTGTGTGCACTTAAAGGAATAGTCAACTGAAAAATTAAAACTCAGTCAAAGGAAAAGCTCACCGTTTGGTTACGTGCATTACTGTTTTTTTAATTTTCATGAACTTTATCAGTTTCTCCTCGCTCTGTTTTTCCACTCGGTGCTGACATTTTAGCAGCATTTAATGGCATCATTGCGGTGTGGTGTTTATGCTATGCGTTGCCTTTTAAATGCAACAACATTTGCTCTTTGCAGTCATAGGAAAGGAGGTTTATGTTGTGTGTTCACCTCAATTCATGGCTTTGAGCCTAACAGAATAAGCAGAAGCATATGTTTATGGCTTGACTCCAAATGAGTGACTCTTCAGATGTGGAATGACAGATGTTAAAGCACAGACTGACTTTTGTCCTATTGTGATGCGTCTTGTGACATCTCTGTAAAAGAAACGAGTGTTTCTTTTAAATCATGGGAGCAAGTCATGCGGTAATGTTGTCATTTGTAATAAAACTTTTGGAAAAGAAATTACTTACTTGCTCATTTAAAATGTGCATACATGTTAACATACGGTACAGTCTATATCGATTAGCTTCACGTATAAGTGAGACATCGTGAGTTGACGTTCAGGCTTTTTGATACACTTCTGTTGGCCTGGTAAACACCAGCACATGTTTACCAGTAATGTGCAGCATTTATTTGTGTTGTGTGTTTCATTCCATTTTTTTTTTTTTACTTTTGCTCAGCAGGGTTGCTGATGCCAAACACATTTTTGCAAATGAATTTTCATAATGAACCAAGAGTAACAGTAAATGTTTCTTTACCCCCTTGATAGGAGTGCCAGTCTGCTGCAGGCCCTGGAGGAGAACTACGAGCTGGACCTGATCTACATCACAGAGAGAATCATCTCTGTCTCCTTCCCCAGTAATGTGGAGGAGCAGAGCTACGCTGCCAACCTGCGGGAGGTCGCCTCCATGCTGCGCTCCAAACATGGCCACAACTACCTGGTATAGCTTCCTGTGTACAGTACATGTGGATGAATCTGACAGGAATAGAGCAATTAACTTTCAAAATGAATGAAGCAAACAGTGGTAACTCAGACAGGAACATGAAGTCTTTAGAGCTTTCCAGATCAGTTGATTTCCCTCAGTCCAGCCGCACAGCAGAGGGATTATGTAACATCTATATCTGCATATATCTACAGAAAATACTGCACATCTGATAATATTGCTATTGGTCACTGTCCACTTGCAAACTGAAAACCCACCAACTAAAATCCCAGCCTTCACTCAAGCTGCTGCTGCTTCTGTTTTTATTGCATCTGTCACATTTTTAGATTTCTCAAGATTTATTTATAAAGGAATGAAACATTCCTGTAGTGACAAAGTAAGTTTGAGAGTTCAAATCTTTTCATTACCTTTACAAAATCAAGAAGACAACAGCAACAATGTAAGGAATGAATTTGTGTCTTTTACTGTTTTACTGTTAATATAAATCACCTATGTTAGCATGGCCAGGTGAATTGTTGCATACACTATAAAATATAACTTGTTGATTCAACCAAAAAAATATATAGTTCTGCCGTTAACATGATGTTCTGGCTTCTGTTGGAGTCACATTGTACCAGAGTTGGTACTAAACCATCACTCTAAGTGAACCAGTGACTGATAAAGTGTACAGGGGTATGGACTGAATTCTACACCATGGTTGACATTTTTTCATTATTGGAAAAAATAATTGACCTAATCTAACATGTATTAAAGACACACAGCAAGTTTTATTTACCTATAAAATAGAACAATATTGAAACAGCTTTACATTTTAAACAGTGCAGGCTGGTAAGTGTACTAACACTGCTTAGACATGGCTGTGTCTTTTTGTCAACTTAATTTATTGAATTAAATAGGCTCCTGGAAATTAATCATCAAGTTAAAAGACTTAAAGTCAGAATAACAACTCTTGCTGAGTACTTATTAGGGCAGTAGTTAACTTAGCAATAGCTACTTCAGTATTAATTAGGGTTAATGGATGGATGGATGGATGGTTAAGAAGGCCTAGGGTTAATATATAGAAATGGGCAAAATTAACTACTGCTAATAGTTAAGACTGTAGTAGACCTGACTAACTGACTGACCCTGTAATACAAGAACAATGATGGTTCTTTATTTTCATGTCTTATACACAGATCATCAATTAGGTTACAACCACAAGATGTACAGTTACAGTGTAACTTCAAACTTAAGTTTTTGTTGCATCACTACATGTCACATGGTTTGAAAAATGTAAAAGTCAGCTGGAGATGAAGTTTTCAGTGAACTTAGGTTAACTAGCGAGCTGCTACACAGACCTAAATCATAACGTTATGTTGTCTTGGCTGTGAATATGTAATGTAATGCTATAATACATGAAACAAGTTTTGTTTGTGTTTTGTTTTTTTTAACTTAGCTCTTCAATCTCAGTGAGAAGCGTTATGACATCAGCGAACTCAACCCAAAGGTAAACCTGGTGGCTTGAAATCTCTACTTCTCTCTGTCATTTCCATGTATTGCATGACCATCAAACTGAATAACCACCTCTCTCCTCTCCTCTCAGGTGTTGGACTTCGGCTGGCCTGACCACCATGCCCCAGCCTTGGACAAAATCTGCAGCATCTGCAAAGCCATGGACACTTGGCTGAGTGCGGACAGCCACAACGTGGTGGTCATACACAACAAGGTGAAACAGAAGGTTGACAGGCTGCTGTGAATGAAATGACTGAAACAAGTATGTGTAGACAGTAGAGGGTGCTCTCAGGCTCTCCTCAGGACCCCCACTTACGCTGAGGCTGCAGCCCTTTTCTGTGTTGGTGTCAGTAATGACAGCCTTCCCTTGTAAAACTCTGACATTCAGGGTGGAGTGTTTGTGTGTAGAGTGTGTCTCTTTTGTGCTTGTTTGGGTTGGGTTGTGCTGGACGGAGCTTAGGAAAACACAGATTAGGGAAGTAAGGCATGCCACTCATCATGGCTACTTAGGTTTATTTACCCCTTTTAACCCAACAATGCCATTAAAACTGAGTCGACCAATACTTTCCTGTTGTTGCCTACAATTTACTTGCATGACATTATACCCTTGTGGCAAACTGCACTCATCTGGCTCCAAAGTATGTCGATACAAACCATAAAAAGTATATCCAAATACAACTACTAGGCTGATGTCCCAGATCTTAGACCTGATTATTTTCACGTTAACCCTCATTGTGTTTTCCAACATAAGAATTAACTGTGGGATCCTGAAACCTTCATGCCTCATTCCAAGATGTTCCCACAGGGAGGTTCCAAACAAGTCGGCTGCTATAACAACCAGTGTTATTTTTTCTGCAAGTTGGGTAACGCTGATGATGAGTGTAGGCTTGGAAGTTTTGGTGGTCACTAAGGAAGCTGGCTGTGTTGGGTTTCCACATATCAACAAGTAATTTCCACTGGGCTCCACGCTGTTTAAGTGGTTGCAATTTTTATAATGCGGAACACACTTATCCTTCACAGTCATTCTTGTTTTAAAATAAAAGCTACTAAAGACTGGTTTGTTGGCATAGTAACACATAGTTGTACTTAAGCTTAGTAAATGCCTAGCCAGTCAATGTCTAGTCAATATTTGTATGTAAGTGAATATTTTAGGGTACCAAGTATTTAAAGGTAATAAAGTTCTGCTGGCAGGTCTTGAAGTATTTTTATTTGCCTTAAAAATGTATAAAATCTATTAAAATGTTGCTAGTCCCTTAAGAAAATACATAAAATGATGATGTCTTCAGGGTTGTCACAGCCTGAAGATGGGTCGTTTAAATGCAAATAACTGAGAGACTCCAGGTGAATGAAGTCTGAAAGATATATAAAAGACATGCTAGTATACTGGGCAGGAGGGGTTTAACAAAAAAGACGAGTTGCATAATGGGAAGTGTTGGATCTAGCGTTAAAACTACTCCACTAACCAAATAAACCCATTCATTATTATAGAAACAAGGAATTTTTGGTCTTGGCCGACAAATATAACCTAAAAAGACAAACCTTGTGCTTGAGTTTTGCTTAATTTTTGTCTTTTCAGGGCAACCGGGGCAGAACTGGAGTTGTGGTTGCAGCCTACATGCATTACAGCAACATATCTGCCAGGTGGGTCGTAATCTCAAATTTTATAACCAAGCAGATGATTGAGTTGCAGAACAGAAAACAAATGGTCAAAATGGAAAGAAAGGAGCATAATAAAAAAAATAAAATAATGTAACATATAATATAGTATTTTTTTGGAAAAAGAAAAAGAAAAGTTGAAAATAAGGGCAAGGAGGCCTTCTGAGGAGACATGAGAGGAAAAACAGGAAAAGCACATTGTTGTTTATCACAAGACTTAAGCCCACATCTGAAGAACAGACAGAAATGTGATGAACAGAATGAGGAGTCGGGGAGCACAAGGCTGGGAAACAACACTTTTATTTGGAGAGTTTGATATAATAATTATGTTCAGAGTGCAATGATTTTGAATTGAATTGAATTCAGGTTTATTTATATGGTGCCAAAGCACAACAAAAGTTATCTCAGGGCACTTTACAGTGTAAGGTTTAAGACCTTATAAAATACAACTAGCTGCTGTAGATATGCCAAAATAGAATGGCACAGTTTCACCAACAACTAGGTGATGTAAAGTATTATATAGTGAGTAGAGTACTGTTAGGCCAGAAAGAAATGTAGGACACGCTCTTCATCTCTTCAAGTTATTTTAAAGCTGATGTGAAGTGACTTTAAAAACACAAGTAACAGCAAAAATGACTCATGTACGGAAATATACTATACTTCTTTTTTATTTCACATTCTTTGCACAAATGCAGAATGTTTTGCTATAGACATCTGACATAAGACACTTCAAGATCTTGAGCTATTGTGTATGCTGGACATATTGCCAAATTGGGACATGACATTTTTAAAAACACTTTTATTAACATTTCATCTAACTTGACATGTCCGAGCTAACTGTGGTTGTTTCTCCTTTTGTCTCTGATCATTATCAGGCTACATAGCACTGAATGAAAATAAAAATGCCTTCATACTAAATTAACCACTGTTCTTTCTGTTACATTATAGTGCTGACCAGGCTCTGGACAGGTTTGCCATGAAGCGATTCTATGAAGACAAAGTGCTTCCTGTGGGCCAGCCATCACAGAAGAGGTCAGTGCTTCCTCACTTCATATTCGTAGTGTGACCCCAGGGTGAACTGATAAATTAAGCTGCATTAATCAGTTTTGGCCTGAAAACATGGTTCATGTGTCACCATTAAGTTACGAAACATCCTCACTGGACACCTCAACATATAGGAGTAACCAGGTATCCAACCGCTCACCGAGGGGTTAATAGACGGCTACTCTACAAGCTGTGATACTACAGGCTGCAGTTTGCATTCTCAGACAGTGGTGACAGTAATATTTTAGTCAGGTTAACACAATATCTTATGACATAAATATCCTCAAACAGTAAACTATTCCTGCAGCTTAAACCACTCACCACAACTGGGAAGCAGAGGAAAGCCATCTTGTGCCCTACAGGTGGGCGGTCCTATGAGGTGTGACGACACATGAAAACTATAAATAATTAGTACAGAGCTGGGTGGTAATTGTATGTGAGTCTGTTACTAATTTTTAATTGATTCATTATTCATACCAAAAAAAATGTTTAAGAAAGATTTTAAATATTTCACTGATTTATTTAATAATAATAAAAAATACGACTTCAAAACTGACACACTGAAAAGTGTGAGTGTTATTATCAGAGGACAAAGATTGTGACTCTGTGTTGTAATGAACACAGGATTATACCTTCATCCCTTTGTTGTGATACATCAGAGATCAAGATATACAGTAATCTGCCGGCATGTGCATGGGTTTATTTTTCTTCCCTGTGCCTTTGCTCAGGTATGTGGAGTACTTCAGCGGCTTGCTCTCCGGACACATCAAGATCAACAACAAACCCCTGTTCCTTCATCATGTGATCATGCACGGCATCCCCAACTTCGAGTCAAAAGGAGGTGATTGTCATGCAAGGATACTGTATGAACTGGCACACATTTATTATTTTTTATCAACCTCTTATAAATTCTGTTCCAGGTTGTCGCCCTTTTCTCAAAATCTACCAGGCCATGCAGCCCGTCTACACATCTGGGATCTAGTAAGTCTTAAAACACGCTCATGCCTAAATGCTTTTACTAGATTTCAGGGATAGCGTGCTTGTAATGGCTCAATAATAAGAACCCTCCTTTATAGGCTGTCCCCCAGCTCCCCTGCCCCTTATTCTAAACACACATCATCCTTCTTGCCAGTTTACTCTCCGTGCTTGACTCACATTATTATATTTAGCTAGCCTCCCAAGCTGCAAGCTCTTGTTTCTCTACATTAGATCCCTCAACCACATTTAGTGTTATTTGTGACAGGAGAGCCAATGAAACAGGAATCTGTGTGGACGCCTGCAGGCTTTTCCTGCCAGAGGACCCTGCTGGTTCCCACGGCCAGACAGGAAACAATGGATTCTGTGGCTTTTGGTTGTTGTTTTGAGAGGACAAGAGGTTAGAAGAGAGGCTAGGAGGGGAGAGCTGCACTACTCGCAGTACAGAACACTTTTATCCAATATTTGGATAATTTGGAAGTATTTAAATATTACACAGAACTCGGTAAATCCATAAACAGTTTTGTATTTTGTCATGCTGGCTGATGCATCATGATGACAATGTGATTTGACAGTGGAATCACATGACTTTTGAACTATAACTTAGAGGATTGGATAAAGGCACAAGTTATTAATTATTTTCCTTTATTTTCAACAAAAATCTTCATTCATGAACAGACATGAACGTCCCTCTTGTGAACATGATCATGGAGTGGTGCTTAAAGCTGCAGGATACATATTTTGCCAACCTTTGACACCTTGTAAAGGTGCTAATGTTTTAGCAAATAAATTCTAATTTACACAACCAAAACATTTGTCATATTTTTGTCCATTTGCCAAATCTGACTCCAACACTCCTTTAGGCTCTATTTGGTCTCCTCCAACTCCTGAGAGAAGTATCCGCCTCTTTAACTGCTACTGTAGGTAACAGTTAGTAGGCAGGTTGGTAGTGCAGCTCTGAGGCTGGTATTTGTGGTTTTGGTAAAATTATTTCTTAGTGTAGCTACACTTTCTTTTCTGAAGTCTTTCTAAGGTTCTGCTGTAAATAGAAAAGCCAGCTTCTGCTGAACCACTCTGTGTTCAACTCTAAACACTCTACACAATAACTGTGAAACTGTCAGAGCATGTTCACTTCCAAACTGTCCACTCCTTAAAGCTCGAAATCACATTCCTCCCCACCTTCTCTCACATGCTCCTTATTAGCACTCTCCACCCTTTGATCCTACTCCCAGTCAAACAATCATGTAGACACTAATACCCAAAATAACCCCAGAACTGCACCGCAGCTACACTCTGTGTTGGCCACTGTTACAGCAAATGAGGGAGAGTTAAGGGATGATGTACATCATGTGCTCATGGTTATATCCACACAAGAAACATCAAAAAGAAAACATAAACTGATGCAATGAAGGGATGCTGGACTGTACAGAAGGTTTGTTATCTAATGTATTTTAACAAACTTTGCAGCAATGTTCAGGGAGACAGCCAGACGAGCATCTGCATCACCATTGAACCTGGTCTTCTTCTGAAGGGGGACATCCTGGTAAGAAGTGCACACAATAGAGAATGGATGAGACTGCATATGCCTGTCAGAACCCAAACCCGACCCAGGACAGATACGTTTGAGTTTGTGCAGTGTTTTTTTTTAGAATGACCCTCCTGTGTCAGTTGTGCTTGATTCTGATAAAGACCTACATGCTGGAGGGTGAATCTCCTGAACCCTACCCTAGTTTCAACGTGATTTCTAAATTTCTGTCTGAACTTGACCGTAACCCTCGGGGACCAACGGGTCCTGTCAGGTACGACTCAGGGATCCACCCTTTAGTGTCTAATAATAAATACAAGCTAAGAAAAGCTGAAGTAAAAGGAAACTATGAACCTTTTTTTTTATCACTGCAGTGTAAAGTCAATAACAAGGTTTATTGTCTTACTTTTACCGCAGCCAGAAAGAAAGAAAAAAAAAAACAATGATTAGAATTAAATGCCAAGGTGAGCACTATTAGTAATTGCCTGTTAGTAATGAGGCAATCCTGTTGGTTTTTCCAATGTGAGCTGGCTTTAAGTACTCTATGCATTTGCTGCGACAGTTTATAGTATCCATTCAGTGAAAAAATAGAGCCATAAAAACCTGGGGAAAGACTGTTGGTCATGGTCCTGTACCTCAGTTTATAGACCATCATTAGCACACAATATTCTGGAAACTATGACGTCGAGATGGCAGTGTACTCCCTTTCCATACGCAAGATATTATTTTAGTATGATATGACACCAATTAAAGGCACGTTTAAGTCAAATATTTTTTTTTATACTTTTAGAAAGGTCTTTGAGGAATTTAAAAAAAAACATTCTCATGCATTTGTACTGACTGAATGCTAAAGAGCCACAATAAAAGTTTAATTACACGTACAGTATTTCAGAACAACTGCACACATCAGCAAAGTCCCTGCTTCTGCTCTCATTCAGGCCATAATCTTATCTAGGAGATGTCCTCGGGGCTCATAATTTCAATGAGTACTCACCAAGTGCTTGTGGCTGCTCTGTTAGAGCTGAACTTATAGCTCATCATTTATTTAAGATGAACTAATGGTCTCGGCTAAATGCATCATTTGACAGAGCCACTGCCTGCTGATGGTTGTTATTATTTAGATAACATGAGAAATGTGAACTGTGGCCTCATGGTCATATGGGCTAGACATTAGTCAGCAGTGGAGTGTGCAAGAAATGACTTATTGCTGAATAGTTAGATGAAAAAAGAAGACTATTACACAGGAAGAGCTTTCTAAACAATTCTTCAGGGTTTGGTTGCTGTGTTCCCTCATTAGCAAGGTTGACATTTTGGTTTTAGAGCTGTAGCCAGTAAACTTTACACAGCTCAGGGCAAAAACATTACAGCTAAATATGCTCAGCAAACAAGCGAGGAACTTTAAAGGAGTAGTTCCACTTTGTGTTTCTGTTCTGTAGATGTCAAGCTACTGCTTCCATTTAGTTTAGCTCTTTGTCATTCATTATATCCATTACAACTAAAATGTTTATCCGTTTAAGGGTTACTGGGGTGCTGGAGCTGATCTCAGCTGTCATTGGACAAAAGGGAGGGGTACACCCTGGACAGATCCTAGGACCTATAGAGACACAACCACTCAAATGTACAAATAAAGGCAATTTAGAGTCACAAAACATTTCTGCTGCACTAAAGATTCCCAAACAAAGTGGCCTCCATAATTCTCAAATGGAGATGTGGAGACGGGACCAGAAAGACAACATCACTGTAGCTTTCCATAGACCTTGGCTTTATGGCAGAGTGGCGCAACAGAAGCCATCAGACTCAGTCATGAGACTGACGCCTGTATGGAAGATCTTTCCCAGAAAGCCATGCTAAGGTGCAGGATGTTTAGTTTCCTTTTGGCTTCAAGATTTGGGAATCTTAAATGTTTTGGTTTTATTTGGCTCAAAATAGGTTTGTGGGAAGTAGTTTGTCCCTTGTTATAGCTTTGAGTTTAATTTAACCCTGCTCCTAGCAGCAGATATAGGCAGTATATTCCAGACATGTGATACTTAATTAAGTCCGAAGGAAAAAGTAAAAGAAAGTTTGGAAATGCTCAGTGTTGTTGTAACAGCGGGATGGTGTCAGTTGGTCACTTGTTTTCTTATTATTTACAACTGCAGCATGTGAGCTGCAAGTTATTTGGGTTAAAGTAAATATTCCTCCACTACCTGTAAATGTGAGGTCCTTGTAAAAGTCCCAGAAGTCCAGGCTGCTCGTCAGGAAACAGCAGTAGGGAGAGGGAAGATTTTCCTGAGCATGGTTTTAGTGTTGCTCTTAAATCTGTTGTGCTGGGAGAAACTACACATATAAAAATCCTAAATGCTTTTTCTAGCTCTGAGCCATTGTGGTGGGAGAACTAGCAATGAATCAAGTTGACGTGTCTCTGGCTTGTTATTTACAAAGATCATTTAATGGGTAGTCCATGTTGAGCTTAGATACAGGAGTGTTGGTATAAATATGCTACATCCTGACATTATTATCTATGTGATATTCATGGTACTGTGCTGTAGCTGTGGAGCTCAAACACCATTTTAACTCATGCTTTTCACATTCCAGCTAAAGTGCTACCACAAGCGCTACCGCAGCCCCTGTCGAGATGTGATATTCAGGGTGCAGTTTCATACCTGTGCCATTCACGACCTGGGAATTGTCTTTGGGAAAGATGAGCTTGATGAAACATTCAAAGGTAAAAGATCTGGGATAAAGCTGATTCATCTGAGGGTCTGCTCTGTTTGATCAATACTGGATTCTGAGATGTAACTTTAATGACCCAGAAAACTTCTGCTCTTTGTTTGTTCTCTGTGTTCAGATGACAGGTTTCCAGAATATGGAAAAGTGGAGTTTATTTTCTCCTTTGGACCAGAAAAGATCCATGGTAAGAATCTGGCTTACCAGCTTTTATGAGTATATTGGAGCGTTCTATACATATTACATTTACTCTATATATCACTCCAGTGATAGCAGCATATAGAGTTGGAATGGAATAATACAATATATAATTTTAAGGTGAATTAATTGCAGTTAGGTTTATGTTAACAAAATAAACAAGTCTGAATGTGATCAACATTTATGTTATGTAAAGAGATTCACATTTTCCGCTCTGCCTTTTCGAACTTCTGGTCAAGGTGTGGATCATCTGGAGAACGGGCCGAGCGTCTCGGTTGACTACAACACACAGGATCCCCTCATCCGCTGGGACTCCTACGAAAACTTCAATCAGAACTGTGAGGACACCACAGACGGTGAGTACAATATGCTACCAGGTTGGGCTTTGCTCGCACTGCTGGAATTATACTACAGAGTCCACGCATAATGTGAAGCATGGACAGAGCGCGTCATTTTGGAAGATTTATTGGGTGTTCAAAATAAACGTACAAATAAAACACACATCCCACACACACACTGCATGTTGTAAAGTTAACAAGGTGTTAAGTATAGAGGATGTTTCAGGTTAACTTTAACTTATGGCTACTTAGGATAATATGCAGGAATTTTCCCTCATCCACATGAACAAGCCACATATCACATTCATGTGAGTGCATGCAACTGAAGTCAGCTTCCAACAGTGGATGACAACACACAGGCTTCTCCTTACAGGAGCAGTCAGTATCAGTGAAACTGTCTCTATAGGGTCATAATCCCCTTGTGAACTCTTTACGTGACCAATGTGCAAATTGTACATGTGACTGTGGAAATGCATTTCAATGTGGCTAAGAGGATGTTGGGATGCTATTCTAGTCTGTGCCATTTCTCCCTCTCATACACATGTATGCTTGTACCACACTGACCTTTAAAATAAGGGCGTTTTTGTCTTTCTGTGTGACACAGAGGAGAAATTCATCCTAACCGAGTTACAAGAGTAATTTTCAATCTCACAACGCTTTAAAACCCCCACATGAGGTCACTTTTAAATTCAAACCAGTGAATGTTTTAGGAGACAGAACACTGGGCAAAAGTTCCACAAAGGTAAGTACTGATGTTCGGGAGTCTGTGTGATCATGAAAAGTTTCAAAAACCACAGCATTAAAACCTTTCAGTTGTAGATGTCAATAGTAAATTGTGTTTTGAAAGGGAGGAGAGACAGTGGTACAACTGAATTCATTTGTGGTCACATTATGACCGCAGAGAAGCCAAAGGCCTTGTGGGACAAGACTCTATTGCTTTCCAGAGCGCAGTGAGAGACATTCTTGGGTTCAGCATTGAGCCACAGGCATGGACAGAGCCGTCCTGTTGAGGGAGCGGTGGTCATTCTGTGGCCAAAGTACTACTTTCTCTGCCACCCAAAAAAGGAAGCAAAGCTAGCTTTCCTTAGAGACAGCAGTGAGCCTGTTGTTTTGCCTTGGAGTGTGCTGCACTTGTTTGGATGGTCAGCTTGTTTAGAATGATTTTTGTACAGTTTGTGGCAGTTAAAAAGCTGAAAGGTATTATAATTTGATAAATGCACACAGGTGCACAAAGGCCCAGCACCTTTAAACCTGCAGTGGCAATTTAGCTTCTGCTTGTTTGCAGTAAACACAGTTAGAGCAGCAATACTACAATTCACGAGTTTAGTGGTTATAAAATAATTCAAGTAAAAGTACTGGAATATTACTATTACTATTATCTATTTCTATTCTAATACAATGAATACTTGGGTGCAAACGAGGAATGTGTAAATCCTACAGTGTCTGTATTCTCACCATGCTGCACTGTGAAAGATTTCCACTATTCAGAAAACAACAAATCAGAAAAGTTAATCGTGCAATTTAAGAGAATTTTAACACTATTGCAAATTGACTCTTATGAAGACAGAAGCTTGCTGTATATTTAAAATCCCTAATTACCTCAGTGTGTTTTTATTGCTCTCCCAGATAGTCAAAGGTCAGAGGTTACTTGGCTACCTTCTTTCACTGCCCACAAAGTGTTTACTGTGGGCTAAGTGGCAGCTTGAAATAGGCCTTGCTAAAATAGAATAGGTGTAAGTCTCCTCTCATTCTGTTTCTGCAGAGGTGTATGTGTGTGTGTGTGTGTATGCACGCCCCTGGTCCAACTTGCCTGCCTCGTCTTGCCTTCTGTCATCTGATGATGATACTGTGGTCAAATCTGAATTAGACTTTAATGAGCTCACCCCCTTGAGCATAAGCACAGATAAACATGAAAAATGGCACAAACCCCACAATTCAGACCAACACGCACACACACACATTCACAAGCCCTGATTTATCTACTTGAGACCTGGAGTAGTGGATAAGAGTTGATGTGTCCCATAATAGCCTTTTTGTGCTTTGACTGATAATGCAGTGTATTTTAAATGAGCTCTACTGGCATTTGAAGAAACAGTTCAAAATGGTTTGCTGCCTGAAAACGTTTCCAGGAAACTGGAATGTTTCCACTGTCATTGGCTTCACACTTGTTAGTGCTGAAAAGGCAATTAGGTCCTTTGATGGAGTGAGTGAGAGGGAAAACAGGAGAGGATGTACTGTATATCTTCTAAAGTGTTACTCAGAAACAAAAAGTATTGTTTGTTGTTGGGTTCACACTTTGTCAGGACTGCACTTTCTTTTCTGAGGAAGACTGCATGCTTCTAAGCCTTTGCTTATCCAGGCATTGCATAAAGCTTAAAATTATGGGCCAATGTTTTTTAGGATCAACACTGGTTAAGAGCTGTCTATGTGGTTGCTGGTTTCCGAAGATTGATGTTGACTTTCATTGTGTGTATTTCGTAAAAACAGCTGCAGCGGCTGTAGGTCTATTTCAGCACAAGGATTTTTGTCATGCCTGCACCTTGTATAAACAAAAACAAGCACTTCACTAACAGATTCACTTATGGGGATGCAATCATAATAGTGTTGGTTATCAAAGAAGGCAGACAACAAATAAGTCATTGTGTGCACCTTTGTGCACTCGCCATGCTCATCAGATGCAGCATTACCATTGTTATGCCTGTAAGCTGTTGTTGCTAGATGCATTATGTTTGGGTTGTGCTTCTGTCCGTCGTTCTCATCTAGTAGGTCAGTCGCCTACATGACTATAACTATGGGCTGTGGGCATAATAACAACCGATAACAACCATTCAGTGGCTTGATAACATTTGAATCGACTGCCCACATTAACATTTGGACAGCATCAGATATGAATGTCAAGTCTAGCCTGTATTATTCATGTTGCACTTTTCATACACAATGGCAATTCAAAGTGCTTCACATCCACATAGAAACAAATTAACCAATATTGTAAGACCAAATAAACTAAATTTCAATAAACATAATGTCAAATGTGAACTTTGCCTCAGTGAGCTGTGTAAACCACTCCACAATGACACCACATGTCCTTAGATCCATGACTTGGATAAGGGAAGCTTCCCAGAGTAAATAGACAGAGCATCAAATTCATGTTGATTGGCATCAAGTACTAAACTTCACAATCACGGAGTGGCTCATTTGTCAGCCTTTTGGCTAGCAGCTGATTAGTGATATTCAGTCATATTCTTACAGGCTTACAACAAACCCAGTGTTGGAGAATTCCCTCAAAGATCAGAGCCTATCTCACAGTGTCTAACCGAATAATCATTCAACTATGCACACCAGTTACATTGATTTGAAAATAGAATTTTTGAAGAAGCACAAGACGTTCTCCCTTGGTACATGCACCAGTCTAATGAAACCACCCTGCTGCACATCAAGCTATTGCCTGATACTATCACCGGTTTTGCTAACTGCTGGGTGAACAGCAGATCTGAGAAGAGAATCTGTATAAACAGAGGAGGAGGGATGGTATTTTTGCCAGTGGATATTGATAGTCACTCTCAGAGTGACAGACCTCTGTGTTTTTGTTTACTATTGCCAGTGATTGACTCAGTTTGGCCCAGCCACTGCATTTCTGGAATAACTAGGATGATGGGGGAAGACAAGCAATGAGAAAGAAAACAAATAGTAATATATAAAGTAAATGAATGAGACACCGGGGAAGCAGATTTCCCAAGAGTGAATGAGAAAATGATAAAAAGTGTTTTTTAATATTTTTCAGTTCAGTTCTGTCTAAACAACGTCAAGTAATTTTGTGAACTATGTGAAACATCTACACGTCTTGTATTAACCTGATGTCATCATAACCATGAAGACTGCCTGTGGGAAAATATCCAACGGAAGACTTTTTCCACATGCTCTAATAAGTGACATGTAAACATGTTTTGGTCATTTTGTGCACTTTGTGCTACTTCAGTGCCTCCTCTAGCAGTTACTAAATCTGTTTTTCCCTCTTCCTCCAATTCTCCCTCATCTGAGGAGTTGGAGGAGTTATAGGCAGACTCCTCCACTCGACTGTGCAGCTCTTTTGTGCGCACACATTCACGGGAGGAGGAGGGACAGAGAATGCCTGTGTGGGTTTTGTGCATGCTGCAGCTCAGCTCAGACAGACTGTCTCTAAGAGTTGCATGGTGAATCTGTGTCCAGCATTTCTTCAGTTTCTTAACGATGTGAAGCAGCTGATGCCTTTTTTGAACCTTTGATATTAATTGAAGAGCCCTTTGCGGTTCACAGTGCTGGAGAGAAAAAAACTTCAGATTCAGCAGCTGACATCTTTTTCAACACGTGAGTAGCATGATCAGTTCTGGAAATGTAGAGATTTGCAGCAAGACAATTGACTTTCACTGCTCAATAACTAATTGAAACCAGGTTGTGTTATCCTAATACCTGGCCACATTGTGTCCAAGCTCATAAGGCAAATAAGATGTTAAAGTTTAATCTTTTACAAATCCTGTTATGCACTAGTGGTTAGGTTAAATATCATATTTGATATTGTAATATCAAAAATATTGCTAAATATTATGATGTAATTAATAGAATCAGGCCAAACCTTAGTTCAGGCACATCACATGCATGGAATCGAGGGGTGGAACCGTAAAAGACGGTTCTAGTTTAATATACAAATTGAGACTTAACTGAAAAGGATTGTTAAGAAGAAAGAAACTCAAGCAGCCTGATGGTCATGTTAAACCCCCAGGTTAACTGATGAATAAACAAAGAATAATCAGGTGATAATCTGGCAAACTGCTAAATTATTACCAAAACATCTATTCAGAGTTTGCACACGAACTTCCTGGTTCAACTGTGGTCAACTTCACTGTAGCAGTGTTTAAAGCAATAGTGAGGACAACAATGTCCAAATCTACAAAACAACATCAGAATTACACTGTGTCTAAAATGTTATTAAGCCATTTGAAATTTAGTTTTCAGGCAATGTAGCAATCTCTAGCAAATCAAGTGTCCTTGATTTGTCTGTGTAGGCTTATTTTCTGAAGCAAAAAGGTTACTGTTTATCCAGGGTCCAATAAGCATTTCCCTGTTTGGCGTGTGTCTTTGTGTTGTTTTGCACTTTCTTTCCAGGAGGCTAATACTTCTACTCTTTGATCCCACACACTAGTCACCTGGAGATGTCCACCTTCATGTCCCCACAGTGTTGGCTGCACAGACTAATCATTACTACAGTACATTCTTGTAGCAAGAGAGTGTGGTTTAAATGAGTGGAGTCAATTTTAAGTCTGTATACGCGTAGCCTGCAGAGCCCACAGGCAAGGGTGGGGTTTAAGGGAGAGTTATATAATTCTAGTGGATAGAAGTTGATGCAACAGAATGATATCACTGCTGAGACTATATTTGGACCCAGCGGGTGATTTGGATTCAAATGGTCTATTCGCCCAAGTGTAGTTCAAGAACCAGGTGAGCAGTAAATTAGAGAGTCAACAGTGAAATGTAAGCATAATTAATTCTCATGCATTCACCGTTTTCATTCTATTTCCATTCAGCAATTGATAGTTGCTGAATTGGCTCTTACAAATTTCATCTTGCAAATAGGAAACATGCAAATAGTAATATGATACTTAGAATTCCCATAGTAAGGAATCTCCGCCTGATTGTACCCAACAAGAGGGTCAGCTGCACAATAGCACCTTGATCTGACTTAGCATCTTGTTCATAGGCCCTTTGGTGACATTATGGCTTCAACTTCCTTTCGGTTGGGTTATCAGTCTATCCATTCTGTGCAACTGTCATTGTACACTTAAATGAAAATGAGTTTAACTAAATATAAATGTAAATATCTATGTGACTTGGTTTACATATGGACGTCAGGCTCACCACACTTGATTGTAACTAGACTGACCATTGTTGCACTTCACACTTCTCTCCATCTCTAACAGCCTGAGTGATCTCGCTGAGACACAGATATTGTCAAAATTGTGGCATTTCACCAAGAAGATGCAGAGGCGACTTGTCTGACATTTTGTGTTGGCAACAGGATTCCCGTCTGGTTCAAGGCTTTGGGTGGATTAAACTGCTTTGATTCCAAACTTTGCCCGGTTCAGATTGCGTAACAGCCAAGACTGAAGAATAAAGGCCTTCTAGTGAAGACTGCAGTGGACACAAAGGGAACAAATGTCTTGTTTTCTGTCCATGTGTGGACTCTCGGAGTACAGGGGCGAGGATTTCTACTAGGTGACAGTTCCCAATGCACTAATAGAACTTTAAGGGTGTGAGTGCTACACCCTATTAAGTACAAACTTCAGTTCAGTTTTTGTACTATTGCACGTGTATTCTAGATACCTTTGCAGGGCCTGGCTAATCCAATGAGAGAGTACAGGCTACTTATCTGCTGCCCATAATGTGTGGGAATGAATGAGTGTTCTGTTACTTCCTTATGGATACAGCTTTACTCCAGCTGTTGGCCAGACACACACTCTCCATTTTCCTCTTCTCCAGCCATCTTTACACAGCTGATCTTGCCAAAAGTGCCATACCAGAGCCAGACAGAATTAATCAAGTTCACTTTCCACAAGTTCTTCACACAAGATCTTGTCTTTAACCATCTTTAATCCAGTTGTGGATAGGATGGTAGTATGTATTTTCAGTATAGTTCAGTTTGTAGGCTTGAATTTGTCAGGTGTTTTGTAGTCAGTTAATGTCATTCATACTCAATGAAAATGATAAAGTGCTTGTTGTGTTTACTTGTGATGCATAATGACATTGCACATACACATGTATAGCGTTTATTTGTACTATCCCTTGTAAACTCAAGCGATTCAAGTGAAGTTTAGATAGAAAAACAGTAGAGACATATGTGTCGCACTTTTTTTTCATGTTTATGGTGTGGTGTGTTTCTAGCGCAGGAAAACCTTTTGCATGGGTCACTTACCCCAGTGAATAGACCTCTCCTGTGCTAAGGAGTGGAACGACAAGGTCAACTTTACAAGCACAAAGGAGAAACTTTTATTTTGGGTCTGTTGGGGGTGCTGTCCATTCCTTCAGTGTTATTTTAAAAAGTCCAATATTGGCACCAGCTCTCTTTGTAATGACAGCTTCAAAAATACAGCATTGTACAAACTATTAGAGAATAAAGAAAACTGGCCAAGCCTTTTTTTTATATTGCACCTTCACCCTCCACATTCAGGATTCCTTCAGGGCATGTGGTGGTACAATTTCGAACCACTGTGCACATTTAGCCCCTAATAAATGTACCATTTACTTGGTCATGTGTTCCTACCAGACAAACCTGGGAAGGGAGGAGGCGGGTGAAGGATCATGCCCTTGTCAATGAACTAGTTCAGGACCTCTCCATGGATGGGCTTTGGTTATAAAGAGAGCAATGATCTCTAGGAGTGTTAGGTCATTCAAGTCATCTTTAGGTTCTTGTTGGCAGGTGCATAGAAGGGACTGGCGATACCATACATAGACATATAAAACAACTGGTTAATCCAACTTGGGGAAAAATGGAAGAAATATACTTTCAATACAAAAACGTTAGAAAAAGTTGGACCACTACTGTCTGATATGCCGAATTATTATTATTATTATCTCAAAAATCTCCAAAAATGTCATTTAGACTCAGGGCTAATATCAGGAAGTATGAGGTTAGAAACAAGACCAGTTTCTGTCTGAAGCATTTACTAGTGTGGTAATCAGAACAGGACCTGACAAGAGTTGGTTTGAGAAAGATCTGTATACATAACTATTAAGACTTCAGGCAAAATGATGTGGTTGTGTCTTCGTAGTCTCACTAGACCAGACCTGGCAACCATAAAAGCTTCTCTTCACCACTAGAACTACATAGCTACAGTACAGTCAGCTCATCAGACAATATCCTAATTTAGCTCTCAAGATTTTCCCTTTACATCCCTGCTCTATCAATGGTTGACGACTTTCCTGAGATACAGCCTCATCCAGAGTGAAACATGATGCTCTGCATGAATTGGCGTTATACAAAATAAATTGAATTGAATTGAATATATCAGTAATATAGTTAGTATATCTGACCAATAGTGGCTACAGGTGGCTGTGGCAGATTATGATTTACGATGCTATGAAAGTTTATATCTCTATATATCTATATCTGAGAGTGAACAGAGCATCTCATTTCGATGTTGATCAATACTTGTCTTCTGCCTGTTCCAAAACAGCCTCCATTACCTTGTACTTTGTTTTGCCAATCCCAGCAAGTTTGCACTCACACACATTGATCCACAGTAAGCTTAAATGTATTTTTAATGAGTTGCAGAGCTATTGTTCATCAATCTATTATGAGTTTCTGTACTTACCTTTGACTAAGCATTTTGGGGCTATGGATGTTAACTATAGCTAAACTGTATTTAAGTGTGCTGTGCTGTTTCTCCACTTAGGTGTCAAGAAAACCCACCAGACTTCACAGTTAGATGTGTTAGATGATCATTTAACTGATTATTACAGTTATATTGTAGTAAGTTTGAAATACATATTATGTAGAAAGTCAGGTTTTGTCAGGTTGGCTTCATGAGTTTTCTGTTGGTTCTTCATTCATCAGCCTCTACTGATCCTCACAGGCCAGCTCAGAAGATGTAATCGGTTCTTGAGTAGATCATTTACAAGGCTGAAGTATTGCTGTAATAGCTGTTCTTAATCTCTCACGTACAGTAAAACCATGCTTTGTTTGCAAATCAATAGCTCAGCCATTAACTTTTACCAAATATGGCAACAGGCTATAATTACATATTGTTACACTATTACATACAGATTCTGAAGCTCTGTATTCTCCTGAGCTTCTAAAATGTAAATACACTTAGAGCTTTATTTTTGTCTGGCTATTAGTGGTTGTAGCAGTTAATGCCTGAGGGAATGTTCTCAGAAGGTTTTATCATTGGTTTTTATTAATGTCACACTTGTGGCCAGTAGACATGCGGACACACACCCACAAGAACAGAGCAGCACATGGTGTTACATGTTTGTCCATGTAAGCTACAGGGGAAACATGCTATTTCCGCAGGGGAATCTATTGCTACAGAGGTCAAGGCTCAAAGTTCAGAGATTAAGAGGTCACATAGTTGCACCATCTGGCCCACAGAACCTCAAAATATCTGGCAACATCTTTGATCCACAACACTTAGACTGATGTTGTAGAGGTTTGTCTTTGCAATATTTCTTTTTTACCTGACTGTCTTTGGGCTGCACCACAGTGCAGTTCACAGTCTTGTCTGTTGCTGCTTTCTTAAGCATTTAGTGTTAGCATTATTCACACCTCTCTAATAAAAATAATAATAATTGTAAGGTACCATTTGGTTATTCCACTATGATGAGATCCACACTGCACCTGTGGTTGTACATTTAGGGCTGTGCGGTCAGAACTACAAACATTGTCCTCTGACTAATGTGCTTAGCATCAGAGTGTAAGTATTTACCTCCTGGAGAGCATATAAAATGCATCAACAAGAACACACACACTGCAACATACCACTGTGTGTGTTACAAATACACATGCCCTTTCTTATCACATGAAGGAATGCCATCAAAGGTTATTTGTGGAGGCTTACATATCTCCATTTCAACCAAATGAAAACAGCAGCAGTCATACCACCACACACAGAAGCAGCCTCAACATAAATAGTCTGCTTTCTGTAATAAAGTCTCACAAGTGTAAAGTGACAGATTAGATTTCCTGTAGTACAAATGGAGATTCTGTGGATCATCAGTCACGTTGTCTCTAAAGTGAAGACATGAGCTAGTTAAAGAGGGCAGACTAAACTGGTCTATCATCTGATGTGAGAGTGGGACAGTTCACAGCTGGGATCATCGCAGCCATCATCATCACCCGCTCCCTGAAAGAGTAGAGCGAGAGGCCAGGGAAATGATGTGAGGGTAGAAAGGGAGAAGATAAGAAAGAGCTGAGACAGGGAAAAGCAGAGAGTTGGTTTGATTCTGTGAGTCAAATGAGGGAAAACACTATCACATTGTGATGCATTATCATTCAACATCCAATGAGCTGATTTCAATGTCGTTGGCCAAAGTCACACTTTATTGTTACTGGCCAGAATGGTGAATGTGCTTGTTGTCAATTGTTCTGGATTGCTGGTGTGCAATGGTAAAGTGACTGTGCTGCATGCAAACTTACACAAATCAATAGGTGATATGACCTGAAGCACATGCTGAAAAACTCAAATACTGTGGTAAAAAGCTTGTGTTCTGTGTGTGTGTGTGCCTTTAAGTTAAGTAAACCATCCTTCCATTGCAGTGGATCACTTCTGTAAATTATGTACATTTGTCTAACATGTTAAGTCCTTACAAGTGCATGTCAGACAGTAAGTATTATACTCTATTTTTTTACCCAGTAAACTTCTCTGTTTTCTCCATCTGCCTGCAGCAGGGTGGAGCTTTCGTTGCGTCCCAGCTTGAACAGAGCTAGTTAAAAGGACTGTTGTTGGACAAAGTAGCTCTTTCCATTACGAGTGTTTTCGACACTAGTCGGTCTAAAGGAGGGGCATCTTTGTGTTTATGTGAGCATGGAGAGGGATTACATCCGTGAAGCTCAGTGTATGTAGTAATATGTGCTTTTCAGTATTATTTTTCGTCAGTACTTTTAAACAGACTTATTGGAAAACAGGGTCTGTCGATTTAAGCTTTTTTCAGTGCAATAATGGCTGTCTACTGCAGAAGTGGGTGTGTGCAGGAGTCTAATGTAATGGGACTGATGTCATTCTATCGAACTCTGGATTCCAGTGGCCCCTTACCCCCCGCCCCCCTACCTCCTACATACACTGCCAAACAGGCTGTTGTGATAGACTTCCCACACATGCACACACAGCGGGGGCAGCCTTTATACTAGTGTGCGCCACTGAGCAGGGGCAGTGGCAGCAGCAGCTCTCCTCATCTGGTCAGAAGGCAAGCTGTTGATGAGGAGGAGGAGAAGGAAGGATAGCCAAAAGCAACTCCCCCAACTCCTGCCGAATCCCTTATTGTCCCACCCCGGGGGCTCGGATGCAGGGCTTTTCCCAGCTTACTTTGGGACCATACTGTCGTCCACTGCTCACACAGGTAGGAGAGCCTCCTCCTGTGGAGGTGTTTCTGCCATTTCCTTAAACAACGCTTTGACTTAATTTGAGACTTGACTTGTTGAAGTGTTTTAACTGAAACACTTGACTTGAAATCAGCTGAGCCGTTTGACATCTTGATTGTGTGAGTCACATTTGGCTACAGTGCAGGTGATTATAAAGGTACTGAAATAGAGAAAGTGAGGGGAGCTTCTCTTTCACGACTTATGTCTATGTTTATCAGTGTGACTGTGATTCATTAAAAGTGTGTGTGCTTGGTTATGTAAACGGGAACATGTGCAAAAGCAGTTTATGAAGCCATGTAAGTGTGTAATGATGACTTTATTTGGAGCCTCCTGTTTTGGTAGCTCACTTTCACTCACCTTAAGGTTGTATTGGGATAGACCTCAGGTATTGACACTAAATACAGTGTGCAAATGACAGATAACTAGACTAGTTTCACTGTGCTTGACCAGACGTGACCAGATTTGTTTCTACCAGCACACTGACAGTGCAGCAGCTACAGTGCGCCATTCCTCTGCGAAGGAGACTTTGCAGTACCCAGCTTGTGCACCGCCCACCAAGCTCAATTACAGAGGACCATATTCAGTAAAGCTGAGATGGAGACATCAGTAAGTTACAGACGGACAGACTCCTTCTTTGTGCTCCGTTCTTTTCTGAACAATCTGATTTGGTTACCAGGACACACTTCAGTGGGTTACAAGGTTTCTTGGGAACAAGGGAAGACAATTAGTTGATAAAGTATAGTTTTTCTCTTCTCCCTCCTGAACGAAATTAATAGGTATCAAGTAAATTATATATATATGTTTAAGTACACATCTACTACATCTTAGTTAGTTGTAAAGGGCATAGGAGCTTGTGTGTGTTTGTGTGTGTATCTTTCAACCTTGTCACTCTCAGTATGTTGAACTTTTGTTTTGACTTGGGTTTGAGAGGCCTGAAAAGCCTTCAGGCCCTCCTTACACAGTGAGGCTGATTTTCCAGTGATGACTAAATCCTTCTGATTAGGGGACCCTACTTCCTCTTTACTAGACGTGAGTGTGGCTGTGTGTGAATGTACAGTGTGTGTGTGTGTGTATATGCATGTGGAGTTGTGTTCAGTGAATATAGCAGCTTCCATCCGAGTTTATGAGCTAACAAATCAGAAGATTAAGTCTGTGATGTCCATTCATCCATCCATCCATTTTCCGCATCAGCGTATCCTGTTCACAGTTGTGGGGACCTCAAGCAATTGAAAATCAACAGCTGATTCATCTTCTATTATGCTGGATTTGCTCAGGTGGCACGATTATTCTTAATGGTCTGAGAAAAGTGCAAGGCAGGCTCCTGTGATTTCATCGTTTTTTCCACAGTGCATGCCACAGACGCTGCTCATTTCCTGAAGCTGGCAAAATAGATGGACATGAGCCAGTGTTTAATTTAACTGCAGCTATTTTAACCTTGCACACAATCTCCCAATACCCTTTACTCCTTACGTTTTGATCCTAAATTACTTAATATTTAGTGCTTATATTCAGAACAATTATTTCTTGAATAACCAAACAACTGTGCCTCAATGACTACTTGGGTAAATGAAAATGAATGGTTGTTGATTGTGGTATTTGGCTAAATCTGAGACTAATTAACCTCTTTCATATGTTTTTGCTTATTGTTTAGAAGTCATCCATACCCAAGGACCCCTGGATGGCAGCCTCTATGCCAAAGTCCGCAAAAAGGAGTCTGTTGACGGAACACTGACTGCAAACGGCCTTCCACCCACTGCTGTTGAACATGCACTACCTGCAGTGGATCATGCCTTATCAGTGAGTAGCGACTCAGGAAACTCTACTGCCTCTATCAAAACTGACCGAACTGATGAAGCAGCAGCAGTCCCTCAGACTTCCGCAGTGAGCCAGACACACATTCCTGTGGGTGACGAGCCAACCTCAGTTCATCACTGCGCCCCACCTGCACAACAACAAATCAGTCCCCAAGAGAAACAGGAGCTGGAGCAGCTGCTGAGTGGCTTGGAGGGGCCACTGCACCAACAGGGCTACCTGTCTACCCCGACATCTGCTGCTGGGAGGATGCTCCACCTGGTGCCTGCACAGGTCCATGTCAATGGACACAACAGCATTGACCGTGAAACTGATATTTTAGATGATGAGCTGCCTACCAGTCAAGAGGGCAACAGTGTGGACAGCCTAGGAACATTCTCCTCCACAGATGGCCGGGCTACACCAGCTGATCTCTACTACCAGTCTGAGTCACTTACCAATGGCCAGGACCATGTACCGTATCTGGAGCGCAATGTCCCAGAAAAACCTCTGGAAACCATCCAGCCACACGTTGCCACATCCAACAAACCTGTCTCTTTGACACAAAGTGATTCCATCCCATCTTCGGGGAGTTACATAGCTACACAGAACGGCAATCTGTACCGCTCTCAGTCATTTGGTTCAGAGCCAAAGTCTATGCCCCAAGCTCCCACTCGCACTACCAGTAGCAGAGATGCCGTCCAGCGTGGACTCAACGTTTGGCAGCAGTTTGGTGTACCTGAGGAGCCTGTAACCGAAGGCCTCACTTTTAGTCCACCTCCTTCTGTAGCAGTGATTCCCAGTCACCACAGCCTCCCGCAGTTCCCTCATCGCCACAGCGCCTCCCAACAAGAGATTGAGAAATCTATTGAAACCCTTAATCTCCTCATGTTGGACCTGGAACCAGGTCATTCATTGGTGTCAAAATCCCAAAGTGCTCCACTGCAGGAAAAGAGCCTTGTAGTGACCACACAGCCCTCCTTCTCTCAGAGCCAAACCCGGCCTTCCTATCAGGACGATGCTGCAATTCATGCCCACTTTTCTGGACCCATGTCCAACCTGGCCAGCCACTCATCACCAGCTCAGATATCACCTGGGAAGTCTAGTACACCAGAACCTGGGCCTGTGCAGGGATCTCTGAGTTACACCTCTGACTTAGCTGAAAATAGTCGTCCCTCAGAAGCCTCTCCTACTGTAGCTGGACAGATACAGCTCAAGTCCATCAACAACTACCCTCCAAGCACACTGTCTAAGTCTGTAGAGATCTCTGAGCCCCAGAGAAGCCCTAGTGCTGCATCAGCATCGCCCCAGCAAAGAGACAGTGAACCCGATGAAGTCTTCAATGTTGAAGGTCTGGTGGCCCAAAGAGTGGCTGGTAAGAACTATTCACATTCTATTTCATCCTGATTCCTAGCTCCATTTGTGACCTCAATACATTCAAACAACCTGTTATTCAGTGTTGGGTTGTATCTTCAAAAGGCATTTATATGACAATTTTGATCGCTTGTGATAAATTATATTGTTAAAATCCACAGACTAGACTTCATAATTCTCAGGAAACTATACAAATCTATTATGAATTCACAAAAATTGGTTTTCAGCTCATTCATTCAACAATTGTGTTAGAAACACACAGTAGCAGACTGCTGAGGTCACAGCTATGGTTACCGCTAAGTTAAGTATTGTCTATGTATTGCTGAAGTAGTATTCATTGTTTCAGTTGTGTGTAATCTTTGTTTTTGCAGTAGTAATAAGCAAATGCAGGACTCACGAGGAAGAATAATAGTGATGTCATCATCCATGCACTCACACACAGTTTTGCCCCTTCCTAATCTTATTTTCTGAATGTCACCTCATTAATGCCCATCACTCAGGGTCAAACAGGAAGTGTTTTGACCAGTCCAATATGTTGACTGTCCTTGGATAAGCACATCAACCTGCATAAAGCAAGGAATGGAAGAAAGTCAATGGTGTGAGAGTTAATACCTTGCTTAACAAACAGCAGAAAATGTTTTTCTAGAATCAACAATACAGTTCACTTCACTTTACTGCCATTTTTATATAGAGTTAGTGTTCATTGTACGCAATAGGAAATGCTAGTTAAACACCATCAGGAGCTGAAAATATACAATATTGTATGTGTGAAGTAAGCAGGACCCATGTGTGATTGATTTCTACTTCCTGTTTGCAGACAGTAAAAACGAAATTGTGTTACTTACGGTCTTTAATTTGGCATTCGAAGGTCAGTGTACTCATCAGCGCTGAAAGTCAGTTAGCTAAAATGTCAGTTGCCTCCTTACCTTCTTGTCTTCACTTTTTCTTGTCATAGGCAAAACCTTGTCTCCTGTCTTGTTTTCTTTTGAGTTTTATCATCATCATTCATCTCTCTCTCATCGTTCATCTTTTTACCCAGAGTACTCGGCTCGTGTCCAAAGTGTCATCCCCAGCATGACCTCTTCTCAGTCTGAGCACCGTCGTTCTCACTCCCTTTCGGGTTGGTCCTCCCATCCTGTCTGAGGGAACACTTATTTCTGCTCCTTCTTTTGTGTTCCTTCAACCCAAGTTCAAGTCTGTATCTGTTTTGCTTTTTTGGGTGTGGTGGTTTGTGGTTTGCATTTATTTCTTATTTCTTACTTTTAATAATCGACTGCCCTGTCTACAGCTGCTCACTGTGTCGCTTTGTTTCACTTCCTCTTTCTTCATTTCGTACATGACATATTCTTTTCTGTCATCTCTGGGTTTGCATAGCAGCATCAAACTAACCACCTAATAATGCAGTTTTCTAACTCAAGGTAAGGAAATTACCCCAACGTTGGCATAGGGAAAAGAACCTAAATTGGGTAATGTTAAAGTTTCACAAGAACAAGACTGGGGAAGCACAAAGGAGGCTCTGTCCTCTGCCAGGAGAGTGCATGTCACAAGATCCGTTTTGCCAAACTTGGAGAACAATACAGAGGCCAGGATACACTGGCCTCATTCAAGGCTGCTTTTTTCACTTGCACTATTTTAAAGATTTACAAAGCCAGACATAAGACACCAAATCTAGGAGAGACCACAGTCCTAGTTGGAAACACCACTAAAGCCGTACATGTCCACTGAGAGACAGCCACTACAATGCAGACAGGATTGTTCTGTGTGGTGCCCTAGACTGTCAGGAGCGCGTCTGACCTCTTTACCACAGACAGCAAGATCACTTTTAGTGATGCAACAGAGTGTCAGTGGTAAATGTTACAGAGTAGAACTTGGATTGAGAAGATAATACTGTATAAAGCTCTAATGACATCAGCAGACAACCACGCTCTTTTATTCAAGGTCCAACAGGCGTTTCAATAAGCAATGTAAGTTTTTAAAACACATTAGAAATTGACTCTGAAATCTTGACCTTTCCAGCATCATAATCCCCTAACTCTTACCTTAGATAAACTCAGATGCAGATGTGCACATATGGAGAATGTGTTTTTTCTCCATTAAAAAGAAAAAACAAAAGAAACCCATAGGATCACTTATCAAGTTAATGTTTTTGGAATTAACCCCATGCTTATTCCATGATAACACTTTTTTTGAAATAGCCGAGAAATGGGAGAAGAGAGAAAGAGGGAAAAAACCCAGTCCTGGGGATCTCCAGCTATCCCAGCTGGAATCCATTAGTTGTCACCAGGGCAACAGTGTAGTGTTTGACAGTGCTCTGCTGTACAGTGCTGCACCGCGGGTACATCTGGTTCTCCATTTCCAGGCTTGGTGCGATAGTGGGTGTGTTTCTCTTTGGGGGGTGTTGACTGCATGCTTTTCAAAGCTGTCAGTTCTAAGATTTTTTAACCAACACCCTGCCAACAACTATTTGAAGCTGGAGATAAATAAAGCGTCCAAAACAGATGGCACTTGTTTGTCACTGATTTCTTTATATTGTTAAAAAGGGATTTGAAGGAGGAAATATTTTAGAACACCTCAGATTTTTTCTTTTTGTTGCAATGACAGCTAACTGCATTCCTAACTGTTTAAATGTTCTAATTCTCACAGCTGTTATCACTAACGTCTCACTGCTGATCTTTCCCCATGATTTGCTCCCCTGCTTCAAAGTGAAGTTGACTGAAGGGGATTGAATATATGAATATTTTTCACTTTTTCCATAGCAGTCGTAGAGTGTGTATAAGTGTATTTTTCCCATTTATGGAAATTTGGCAGCTTCAAACTGTCAAAAGCCTTTATTCATATTTTTTATGTCACTATCCACGTGTAAAAATGCAGATAGTGGGAAAAGAGACATGAGAAAAGAGAAAGAAAAGAAAACAATTTGAAACAAAAAGAAAGCAGCAATGCGGAAAGTCACAAGGTAAAGTGCTGCAGCTCAAACAACAGCACTTTTTCCCCACTTGTTTGTTAAAACTATTGTTTCCCCTTCTTTCTCCCGTAAACCTTCATCTTGTTCCAAATCACAGGGTAGCCGCTGACAAGTCCCTGACAGTCTTTGCTGTTTTGGCCAGCGCTTCATGCTTTGTTACTTCGATTTGCCAGTTAGTGGCATCACATACAGTATTAGCTTAAAACTCTTTACTCAAATCCAGTTTTTTTTATACTGCCAGCTTTCTCTCTCTCTCTCTCTCTGGCTCCCCCAGTTCACAGCAGATTATCTAAAATGAGCTTACTGGCTGCTTTGAGGTTTATCCAGAACTGGCCATATTGACACAATGGATAACTAACGTTCAGTTTACACCAGTGGATCAGAAAGTCTTGATGATTTGCTACAAGGTAGTTGGATATAAATGTTTCAACTAATGCTAGGGGGGATGAGTATTATTGTATGTAACGTACTGTATTTCCAAGGACCTGTTTTTATGAAATGTAACAGTGTGTTTCAAGGTTTGAAGAGCCACAGCCTGCAGCAGATGCTTTGCAGTATTTTAATATATGAAATGCACATCACAGCTCATGCAGCAAACCTTCACAATGGCTGGCAACTATTAACATCTGATGACCATGATGGAATAACTGGAGGACAGCAGTGTAATAGAGCAGCAGTGACCATCCCTTGCTGAATTTTCACACTGATTTATGCATCATCGTAGGTGTACAAGCCCGTGCAGTGTCGTTAGATGAGCCTGCAACGGTGCCGCGACGTCGTATCACCAGTGAGGGGCAATATCAGAACAGTCCCGATGACGTTTCCTCTCCTGATGTACCACTTCGTTCCCCCATTCGCTGTGTTTCTCCAGAGTTTGTCAACGCCATAGCGATGAACCCCGGAGGGCGGCCTAAGGAGGTAGCAAGGATATACCTTTGGAACAATGTTTTCATACTTTTTCTTTCCCTTACTGACATATGTTTGTGTTTTCATCCCAATCTTTTCCACTCCAGAGAAACATGCACAGCTACCGGGAGGCCTTTGAGGAGATGGAGGGAGGCCCAATCAGCCCTACACCCACAGTTGGTGGTGAGGTGTTTCCCCAAACCCCTGCCTTCCCCATCTCGCCGCAAACCCCTTACTTCAACCTGTGTAAGTTCCCCCTCCGGCTGACAGAGGGCACTGTGGACCTCAGGCCTAGCTAGCTATTCTAGAAGAATCAGTGCTTTTCATCCTTACTGAAGGTTGTGTTTGACTACAGAGACTTATTCTTATCCTTGATGTTACATTTGTGTCCTACCTCAAGTTCATTTATTTATTCATAGACACAAATGTCAAAGATTGACAAATTATTCCAGACGCAAAGACATTTTCTTCTCTCTTTTTTTTAGTTAACTGTCAAAAATGTTAGCCTGGGCTTTTGAAATGCAGTCCAGACATTTCTGGTAGTAGGGGGCATATATAAAAATGTAAAAATTTGGTAATACACAGACAAAACTTGTTGCAAGTATTAATATCACATATATTATGTATATATACATACATATATACTTCTAGAATTTGTCAATACATTAAATGAACTGTCAAGATAATACCTTTACTTAGAACTCAGAACTGTGTATAAATTTATGACATGTTAAAAACTCAAGGTACTTTATCTCAACTTGCAGTAATTTCCATTTCAGGTAGCGAAAAAAAATGCCCCAACAATGACCTCATCCATTTTTCATTCAGATTATAAATGCGCTGCATTTGCAATATCCAGTGTATGAGGAGGAGGAGGTTTTAGCATTCTGTCCTTGTTGTTGGCTCATTAAAATGCCTGCGTGGCCACGTCTCGTGAAAGACTGAATCCCTCTTTTCACACAAGAATGTCTGGAGTCATCATTCAGGAGATACAGAATCAGAAAAAAAGGGAAAGAGAGGCCAAGTCGCTCTGGGATAATCCAGCCAGCTGCTTGATCATGTCTGAGTGACTGTTCCAATATGTCCAACCAACACAAGAAATACAGACAAACCAACAGCCTTTAACACAGTTTAGGACAAGTATAAGAACACATATCTCCTCTCCTTACCTCCATAACCTCTCTCTCAGTTTCATGTCAAGCATTGGGCAACGTGTCTTTTGCCAACTCTACCAATTACCTCACCCAGTCTTCTTGCCTATCTCCCACAGGGCACACCCATAAAAGTTAGTCATAAAAACACAAAACCCATATTTTTAACACTTACTCTGTGGCATAACTTCCCTCCTTCCCCGTCATGTGGGAACATTACATACACAGTGACATGAAAAAGAAACATTTTCTTAGATAAACAAAGTAAATGTTTTTGAGAGATAAAGAGAAATGCTTTTGAATCCCTACACCAGGCTTTTTTTTAAGGTCCTAATGAACAACAAACTCAGATTATCTGTTTCTCAGCTGAGCACACAAAATGTAGTTATTAGGTGTCAGTTAACCGAGTACAGTTGTGCAGTTACTGGCAAAACCTGTTGAACATGCATGTTAGCTGAGTGATTCGTGCACATGATATTATGAGAGTGTTCTCACATCACATTACCTAAAGTGTCCACTTATCCTGCCTCATGTACATAAACCACTCGTGATTATAAGACACGTCTAGGATGCAAGTACAAAGAATTGATTTGGATTCTTTGGTAAGTGGAGGATGCACGTCTCTCTACCGGAGTTCCACTGTCCCACAGTGTCAGCCATATTGATCCCCATCCCCAAATCCCAGTTTCTTGTCCCAAGTGAGCTTTAACTCACTTATCACAACCCTGCACCGCTTTGGCATGAGAGTCACATGAGAGCAGCACCAGCAAAACAAAGTATAAACAACCTGGAGGTCTTTTGCTGATTAAATAAATAGAGCATGTGGAGCCAAATCAAGGAATAACATGCACGTGCATTAAATTAACTGCAACACGTGCAGAAACAAAAAAGACATACAGTACAAATCCATATGCAAAAAGCACACAAACACACATTAATTGAGAACTCCTGCACTTTCAGCAGCTGCTGCTCCCTTTGTTCCTGTTGTCATCTGTGTTTGGGTTCTTGTTGCTGCCTTGTTTGACCGCAACCAGCATCCTGCCTGCCCTCCCCCGGCAGTCCTAATTACCCAACCATTTATGTTGTTTTGTTTGTTTGTTTTTTTACATCCATATGATTATTTGTGTTTACGCTGGAGGGGGATAAAAGGAGTGGTAGGAACTGTAATGGCAGACAGGTTGGAAGACAGAAAAGTCATCTAGAATAAGATTACAAGTAAGATGTTACTGCTCTTGTGGTGATATACCCTACTCCTTGTCTTTCCCTCCAGTGTGACATTAGCAGAGACTGTGTCAAAGATTTCATGGATGGTTCGAGTTTGGTGGCACCATATTCTTTACATTACATTACAGCATTACTACACCACTGAAGAATGTAAAACTAAAATTATCTGTGGTGTCTGTACAATATGGTTCACATATAAAAGCACAAATGAGAAATACAAACATTATTCTCAAATTCTTGGGAACACAAGTACCTGTATATTATCTTCCCCTATGTGTTCTTAATGAGTTCAGTTTGACCCAGTTCTGCTTTGATATCAACATCTGCTTTGACACACCTTACTCTGCTAAAAGGGAGAGCGAGGTGGGGTCAAGGCCAAAAGATTTGTCGCATTTGCATGTTTTTTCCCTCCATCAGAGCATGAGGCTTGGGCACACCCCTCTGAACAGGATGTTCACGTGTTGTTCCATAATAATGTCTAGCTTTGACAGCCGTTTACCTGTGATTATAGAGGCCGAAGGCCAAATTTAAACTGCATATATTGTCCCTAAAAAATAGCAGCCCATGTGGCTAATAAATCACCTCTGGTGAGCTTTTCTAATTATGTATTTAATTTTACTCCAGAAGATGATAAATGACTGTTAGAGCCTGACAACAGGTAGCAGCTGTCAAGGAGGCTGTGATAATGCCGTGTGGTAATAACTGTCCCTTTGGCTTTAGGTCGGTCCCCTCCTGGTCTGGCCAAGACTCCATTGTCAGCCCTGGGTCTGAAGCCCCACAACCCAGCAGAAATCCTCCTGAATCAAACTGGCTCAGGTTGGTTGATACACTAACTTAAAAATATGGACATGGTGCACTAACTAAATCCATGATATTATTTTCTGTGGTAAAATGTGTGTTTACATCAGCAATGTTTGTAATATCCACATATTTTTTAAAGTATGAAAAGTGGAGAAACCTAAAACATGTACTGTACATGGTCAACAACCACAGATTTGAATTGCCCCATTCTCTCTCTAACATTCCCAATGAATTGAAGTCCTTTGACATGCAACACCTAAATCTATATATATATATAAAAAGAAGTGTAGCACAGAGATACCTTTCTAGCTGCATTCCTGTCCCTTCACATTCTTCTCTCTGGATTATTTCCAATGATGCTCCACAGATGATGAGAGCAGTGAGGGTGAAGAAGGTAAGAATGCTACTGATATGTCATAGGTCATTAGCAATCATCAAGTCTGTAATCTTCTCCACCCCATTTGTCCACATACTCTATACAGTGCCTTGCAAAAGTGCTCATACCTCTTGAACCTTTCCACATTTTGTCACATCAAAACAACAAATTGAAATGTATTTTATTAGATTTTCATGTGATAGACCAACACAAAGTGGCACATATTTGTGCAGTGGATGGAAAATTATAAATGTTATTCAGCCCCCTTTTCTCTGGAACCTAAAATCCAATACAACCAATTGCCTCCAGAGGTCACCTAATTAGTAAACAGTCTACCAGTGGGTAATTTGATCTTAATTTAAATACAGCTGTTCTGTGAAGCCCTCAGGTTTGTTAGAGAACATTAGTGAACAAACAGCATCGTTAAGTCCAAGGAACATCCAAGAAAGGTCTGGGATAAAGTTGTTAAGTTCAAAGCAGGGTTAGGATTTAAACAAATATCCCAAGCCTTGAACATCTCTTGGAGCGCTGTTCAATCTATCATCAGAAAAGGGAAACAGTATGGCACAACTGAAAACCTAACAAGACATGGCCGTCCATCTAAACTGACTTGCCGGGCAAGGAGAACATTAATCAGAAGAGCAGCCAGAAAGCCCATGACTCTGGAGGAGCTGCAGAAATCCACAGCTCAGCATGCAGAATCTGTCCACAGGACAACCAGTAGTTGTGCACTCCACACACCTGGCTTTTGTAGAAGAGTGGAAATTACTGAAAGAAAAACATAAGAAGTCCTGTTTGCAGTTTACAACAAATTGTATAGGGGACACAGTAAACATGTAGAAGAAGGTGCTCTGGTCAGATTAGTCCAAAATTGAACTTTTTTGGCCTAAATGCAAATAATTTCAAACGAACTCTCACTATAGTAAACCCTGAATACACCATATCCACCATGAAACATGGTAGTGGCAGCGTCATGTTTTGGTGAAGCTGGTCATAGTTGGTGGGAGGTTTCATGGAGCCAAATACAATCTTAACCTGTTAGGATCTGCAAAAGACTAGAGACTGGGGCAGAGGTTCACCCTCCAGCAGGACAACGAACACAAATTTACTGCCAGTTACAATGGAATGGTTTAGATCAAAGCATATTTGTGTATCAGATCTAAATCCAATTGAGAATCTGGCAAGACTTGAGATTTTCTGATCACAGACGCTCTCCATCTTTTTTCGTAGTGTAGAATGAGCAAATCTTTCACTCTATAGATTTGCAAACCTGGTAGATACACATCCTAAACAACACCTGTAATTGCAGCAAAAGGTGGTTTTACAAAGTATTGTCTTAGGGGGGCTGAATAGAAATACACACACAAAGTCACAACCACTCTCATGGTAATATGTAGGATTACTGTTTACAATAAATTCCACAATTGTGACACCTATATTTCATTTTTCTTTTCTGCATTGTATGACCATTATTGGCTACGATTACTCACCCCATGGTGTAATAAACATCACAAATAAGTGTTACATACACACATACTTAACAAACTTTCCTCTCATATGCAGCACCAAGAAGTTATGTTGAGTCAGTGGCGAGGTCAGCAGTAGCAGGTGGAGAGCCACCTACGTCACCTAGGAGTCTTAGCCCACCAGGAGAGACTGCAACCCAGCAGAGAAGTCAGAGTCCCTCCTCCCACACGCTGAACCCACCTTTATCCAGTAGCAGTCCCATTCAGAGCTCACAGGGGTGAGTCAAATACATAGTTTTTCTTTATATGCACAGATAAACTTGTGTTTTAGTTTATTATTTAGGTAACTCTCTGTTTATTAAACTTCTCAATTCTCTTTCAGTGACAACGCCTTAGCAGACAGCAGTGTTAGCACTCCGTCCCAACCCACTACTGATTCAGGCTTCCGTTCCCAGGCTACAGAGAGTGCCTACCCCACTCCCACCCTGTCATATCAAACCGCGAATACTCCCACCTCATCCTACCTGGACTCCAGCTCTCCAGCCCCTTCCTACCTTGGCACTACTACTCCTACACTGTCATACCTGGACCCCAACGCCCTCCTGGGGAGCCACACGTCCTTAGATCCCAGCTTGCCCACCTCACAACCCTCTCAAACAACACTGAGCCATGGAAGTCCTCATGCACGGCACCGAACCAACATCCTCGGTTCCACTCACAGTCCTGTCCTCCAGCATCGCTCGACTACTAATCAGGATGGTTCCACTATGGTCCAGCAAACATCAATAGTTAATGGCTTTGATGTGGGCATGCCAGGTGTCAGCAGCAGTCCCATTCTCAGTCATCGTCTGTCTCAGGGAGCTCAGAGCAGCCCAGTCCTCAGCAGACAGGCCTCTTTGGGACAGCAGTCTGAGCGGAGCCCGGTCCTCAGCAGACAAACATCCCTGGGTCAACCCATTCAGAGCAGCCCCGTACTCAGCCGGCAATCATCGATCACACATCCGCAAGGAAGTCCGGTTTTTGCCCATCACCCATCTGTTTCGCAGGTGTCTCAGAGAAGCCCCAGTCTTGACCGTCACCCAATGCACAGTGGTTACAATACCCCAGATGAGAGACATGGGAACCTGTCAAGACAGAGCAGCTCGTCTGGCTATCAAGGGCCACCGACTCCCTCATTTCCCATCTCGCCAGCAGGTTACCCAGATGGGGGGTCAATGGGAATGGGTGGAGGATTCAGACAGGGTAGCCCAGCCCCTGGTTTCCAGCCCCAGCTTCCAGAGAAGAGGCGCATGTCAAGTGGTGACAGACCAAATGGAGCCCTTTCCTATGGCTCGCTGAACGGAAAGATAATGTCTCCCATGAGTGGAGGAAGCACGCCCAGCTACTTCCACACCCTCTCTGACTTCTCAAAGTTCAATATCCCTGGTAAGGACAACCAGTATCCACTCTTAGATCTAGAAGCTGAGGGCGTAGAATGGCAACAACACATGTTTCAGCCCAATGTGTTATTGCAACTCTAAGATAAAAAGGGGCTCAGCTGCTCTATTTATTTGAACCATAGGAAGCTTTAGGTAAATACACTGTCATATTTGTCTGGGATAAAAGGTCTCCTCACCTGGAATTATTAATTACTTAAAGAAATTGTATAGATGCAGGGCAACCTGTACCTAATTTTAAACTTCCCAGCCCACTCATTTCCTGATTTCGTCCTCATGTTTCTGTCTTTTGACGCCTTCTTAAGGTTTACATTGAACATCTCTGAATATCCTGTCAGATTCACTTTGGCCATATAAATTCTTACATATTTAAGATCCAGCGCTTTTGTGAATCACATGCAGTGGCATGGTCTTTGTCTTTATTCATAACCACTGTGATGTTGTTTTTTTTTGTCATTCAGATGGAAGTCCTGACAGCAGACTGAATGTCAAGTTTGTCCAAGACACAACCAAGTTCTGGTACAAACCAGATATTTCCAGGGATCAAGGTAAGAGCATGACTCAGCAGGCTAAGGGTTGCTAAGCCGATATTTTCGGCAAACCTTATGGTGTTCAATCAGATCGATGTGAGTAACATTTTTGGAAGGTTAGTGGGTACTGGTCTGTTCAGTGTGTTATGTAAAGACCTTTTTGTGTCAAACTCTTTTGTACTATGGAACTGGGTCACCATTGTTAACAGCTGAGTATTCCTATGCAGGATTTAGAATGTGGTTGTCATTGTTATTACACTTTGAAGCTTTTTAAATCTAGGTATTGAATTTCACAAGCCTGGGGACACTCTGACCTAATCCATTTTGATAAATGGTACAATGATACAGTACCCCCATGCAAAACTGAAAATGCATGTAAATACAAATACACACATGTACATAATTGTATACACACAGCCTCTCTGTTCTCGTGCCTTTTGGTTGTGAGGTCACTGGCTATTGGCGCCCCCATCTGCTTTTGCTCATGGTCCATATTGAATTATATCACGTTAAACACAAGCACATGGTCAACTGCAATGACATCAGGCACAAACTCACACACATAGAGTTTATACATAGTGCCATGCACTCCCAGAAGGAAAGCCACACCATATGTAGAGAATTAGGCAACATCTGCATGTGTTGCTCATCTCATCCATCTTTCTTGCTAAAACTGTCACATGTGGCCCATCTGAGGTATTGAACTAAACAGCGAAGTAATGGAACTAAAGCTCTTCTCCTTGAAAAATGAAGTGTCTGGAGCAAAGTGCCGTGTTAGAAGATGTGTTCTTACTGAAATGAAGACTGACAGTAGTCTTTAAACAAACAGGCAGCACTCAGGTCACCTTATTTGAGGTTGTTCTTTACTTTTCAAATCATATCACCCAAATTTAGCTAAGCATGGTATGAAAAAGCAATATTTCACTTATCGTCTTGTCTAGATTTCCAGGACTAAGACATCTGCATGATGTTTCATAAGTAATGTCTGTAATTTAGAATTTAAAAACTTATAGTAAGTGAATACAAATTGTGTTACAGCTATTAGCCTGCTGAGAGAGAGGGAGCCTGGAGCCTTTGTTATTCGGGACAGTCACTCATTCAGAGGGGCTTATGGCTTGGCTATGAAGGTGGCCTCTCCCCCGCCCTCTGTGCATCAGAACAAGAAAGGTAACGGGCAAGGTGGTGGGTTAGATGATTCAATGTTTTGAAGCAATTACAAATGGAAAAAGTATTTAGTTTGGCTACTCCAGTGTTTATTGTCGCTTCTGTGTTTCCTTGTTTCGGTCTTAGGTCAGGGTGGAGACAGAATTAAAGTTAATATCTTAATGCCAAAGATATGAGGTGATGTCTCCAGGTTAATCTGTTATGCATTACCTAAACTCACCCACCCCCTCTCCCTCTCTTTTGCTACAGGTGACATCACCAATGAGCTGGTGAGGCACTTCCTGATTGAGAGCAGCCCTAAAGGAGTCAAACTGAAGGGTTGTCCCAATGAGCCTTATTTTGGTTAGTCAAAGTTAGAGTCTTCTGCCCTGTCACACGTTTGAAAACACACACAGACACTCATGTAAACTCACAGCTTAGTAGTGTCATAGTGAGTTTGGAGGAAAACTCAATTGTTAGTTCTCCTCTCAGTGTGTCTGCCAGTGCATCTGTGCAAGGTCTGCACCTCTTTCCAAGTTCTGTAACATCTGTAATTATCGTACTGAGTGAAGTGATCTAACTCATGTTCTCCTTACTAATTACACTGCAAAGCTGTATGATGTGATGTGTGTGTTTGTGTGTGTGTGTGTTTGTATGCACACTTGGTACTTCTCCTCTGCCAAATCCAAAATCCAAATCCAAGAGCTGACATTTGCACCCTCATGTTTGTCTTACCTCACCACGTTTCTTCTTCTTGTCCTGTTATCTGCTCATAACTCATTGTTCTTTACCACGTGTGTTCTTTCTGCTTATATTAGTTGTAATGTACAAAAGGTACTAAATTACTACATTACTAACACTTTTTCCTGGCCTTTAAATTCCAGGTTCCTATATGATACATTGTATAATCAGGTACTGGTACAACCAAATCAGTTTTCTGTTCTTATTCCAAAGAAACTGTAGTAGAAGAAGTATAGAAGTTTAGAAATATTCGTACAGTAGTGATATAATGTGTTACAGGCACCACAGTCACACAATTTCCTTAAATGCACTCATGGGGAAAGTAGGTGTGATCTGAAGCAACAGTGGAAATGCAGCAGAACTTCAACAAAGGTGAAAGATAGATGGAGAATTTCTGACGGGGTGTCTCTGTCTGTTTGGCAGGTTGCCTGTCAGCCTTGGTCTACCAACATGCCATTACGCCGCTGGCCCTGCCCTGCAAACTACTCATCCCTGCCACAGGTCTGTGCATCAGTACAACATTTATGTATTTTGTTACTATGCATTATTGCTGATAATGTTTTTGCCAGGCAGTGTTAACATATGCATAGATAAAAGCTCTATTTACACATATTATACAAGATTAGCACGTGCATGCTGTTATCAGTGTCAAAATGTAACTCAGGAGGACCTTGATCGACAAAGTGAGAGTGCAAGCAGTAAAAAGTGAAAACGCTCTCCAGATATATAGAGTTGTATCCACAATTAACGCAATTACAACAATTATTAATTAAAAGTGGCATGAGTTAAGGGTCAGTGAATGAAAATGTGATAACATAATGAAGTGTGAAGTGCAGGTAAATTAAAGCCACAATTCAAGCTGTGACAAAACTGCAACTTCCCCTCTGTCTCTCTCTCTGTTATGCAGATCTCACAGAGGAAGTGCCAGAGGTTGCAACAACAAATCCACTGGCTGAGCGCCTGAAACAAGGAGCAGGTAAAACATCAACTCACTCTCACTCTTACAAGCCCTGTCCTGTTATTCTATCCCACCCTCAGTGTCTGAGATTCACATACAGCCTCTTTAAGACCCTACGGCATAAGTGACAGCATTATTAAAGTGTACTGAATCATCCTGTTCACGTATTCTGACAACATGACGTCCTTGTTATCCCAGTGCAGAGAACCCCTGCTGATTCCCATGGTAAACCTGTGGTCTTTACTTGGAAACTTACATCTGGAATGTGCATCCTATGTTTGTTGTCTGTCTGAATGTGCTCTTACGTGCGCTAATGAAGACAAATTAGGAATGGCCCCGTTTAACAGAATCTCATTACATGTGTCTTTTAACATGTGTAACAGGCAGAATGTTTGATGTGGAATGATTTGGATGGGTTTGTTTCTAAAACTGTACAGCCCCAGCTGTGTTCCAGAAAGCATGCTCTCTAATGAGAAAACAGTCTTGCATGCAACAGGGCGTTTGTGTTTTAATACAATTTCAAGCTTTTTCAATTTTGACAAAATCTTTTATCTGACTGCTCTTTTCCCAGCATGCAATGTGCTCTATATCAACTCGGTAGAGATGGAGTCCCTGACAGGTCCTCAGGCTGTTGCTAAAGCCATATCTGAGACACTGGCTGCTGCTTCCCCGCCTACTGCCACCATTGTGCACTTCAAGGTGTCTTCACAAGGCATCACACTGACTGACAACCAGAGGAAGTAAGTCTGGATGCTGCAAGTCACACTTGACACACTTGACGCCATGAGATGTTTGAAGTATGTCTCCCATGTGGAGATTCAGCTGCAGACGTACAGTATTTGAAGAGAGCTTTGGATGTCTGAACATGTCTTAAGACATAAATCTGATTGTAGATGGCAAGTATCAACATGAGTCACTGCACACAATTGGAGGCAGTAAATAGTGCTAACAAAGGATCAGGGCCTTGTTATTTACTGCAGCATTTCAATCAAGAACTTGTGTTTGTTTTGGGTGGGATGCCAGGATAGATAAAACCTCACAACCCTGCCCCCCGTGTTACAAGTAAAGCCTTATGATACGTAGGCAATTTATCTGTTGCAATAAGTTAGCAACGTTTGAATGAAGGACACAAAGGCACAAAGAAAACAGCAGTGACCAAGCTTCCTGTTAGATGAAAAGCAGAGGAGAACGAGATGCTAGTTGATGCCTATGTCAATTTCCTCTGTTCCAGGCTTTTCTTCCGGCGCCACTACCCTAGTAACACTGTCACGTTCTGCGATATTGACCCTCAGGACAGGAAGTGAGTGCACACACGTCACATACAATAAGTCATTAGTTTGAACCAGCTCAAATGTGAGACCGATGACCAAACCACATTACCACTAAGACTCCTGTCAAATCTTTTCAGGTGGAACAAGCCTGAGGGAGGCACAGCCAAGTGAGTGAACCTTGGGGTTTTTTGGGGCCTTAAGTAACCAGAAAATAGAGGAGATGCATCACTGTAGAGGTTAATTTACACTCTTACTCTGACTAAATGTCTGACTCTGTCTCTTCAGGCTGTTTGGGTTTGTGGCTCGTAAGCAGGGAAGCACAACCGACAACGTCAGCCACCTCTTCGCTGAGATGGACCCCGACCAGCCCGCCAGCGCCATCGTCAACTTCGTCTCCAAGATGATCGTCTCCCAGAAACGATGAACTGTTGACTAAAAAAAAAAAAAAGCCCTTTGGTTCTTCTCTTCTCTGTTTAACCACAGACACTTTCTGTTTTGGACTATTTTGTTTTTGTTTTGTTTTTTTGCGTCACCTTATTTTTTCTGCTCTTTTACATCGAAGCAAATGTGTGTGTGTTCGTGTGTGCGACTGAGCGTGAACAAGTGTGTGTGATGGGTGTGTGTGTGTGTGTGTGTGTGTGCGCACACGGCTCGCATGCATGTGTTTTTCTCCTTGGACGGACTCCAGAATGGACCAGAGGAAGTGCAGGATGGGGCGTGGCTGTGTGTGACTGTTGGACGGGAGGTGATGTGAACCCCCCCGGGCAGGGTACCTCGAGAACAGGAAGAGGGATTGACGTTGTGTGTGCGAATGTTGTTGTTGTTTTTTTAAGCAGCTGTTTCATTTTTGTTTTATTATTCTTAAAGAAGAAGTCAAGTTGTGAAGGTGGACTGTAAATCTATCAGGCTTTTGACTGGTCAACCAAAGATTTTTAAAAACAGTAGTCGGGGTGTGTCTGGTGTGCCACAGTTGGATGGTGGGAAGTATTCCTCTGTAAAAGAAATATGGCTGCTTAATCAAAAATACTGAACTGTTTCTTTTTGTACTGATACTGTAGGTCAATTCTGCACCGTTACCAAGTTGCAAACAGTGTTCCTGGACATTTTTGCAGCTGGTGAGGTCTATGTAAATATTCTAGATTACTTTATGAGTAGGACTGTTCTAGTTGACATCGGTTTTTGTTTTGTTTTGTAATGCAGAGCTTTTAAGAAAAACAACTTAAATATGCAAATAGCCAAACTTTGAAATGAGGTTGTTCTGCAAAACTCCGCCAGCCTGTAAGGAGTGTGGCTTTGACGAGCAGCTAGAGTCCGACTCTGTGGATTCGCTGTGTCGTCACCAGCCGAGTCTCTCGATTGTTTTGTTGAGACGAGGTCCCCCTGTGTGCGACCATCTCTCACGAGCGAAGGGCTGAGAGTTGTTTTGAGAGGGATCTTTATGGAAGAGTGTTGTCCTACTATTCTGCTCCTCAGTTATCTGTGTAGCAAACTTTCTGTCAATAGGAAGCAGCTCTCTGTGTCAGCCGGCCAAAACTGTTAACACCCTACCCAAAAGTAAGCTATACCTATAAATACATATATAGATATATATAAAAACTTCCAAACTGACTTAAGATATTTATTTTTTTTGCTTTGTTGCTATATGTTATCGTGTATACATGTACTATAAAGTGTACATCAAGATTTGTGAGAGTGAGAAGAGAAGATTGCTTTTTATTTTGGCTAAAGTCCAGAGCGTCGACATATATAAGGTGTAAAGTGTGTGCTTTTCAAAGTGTATCACTGTTGTTTTTGAATGTTCTTTTTTTGTCCCACAGCATTTTTTTTTAACATTCTTGCTTCTTTTAGGGGGGAGAGGGAAATGTTTTGTATGAAAGATCGTTGTTACTAAATGTCCAAATTGGAATGATCCTAAAATGACACCAATTAACTTAAACTTGGCTACGAAATAACTTGTTGAATTTCAGCACTTAAATGTTTAAAAAGTATTACCAGTGTGTTCGTGCACAGTCAGAAGATCTGGGTGTAGACGGCACCGTCCCGTGTCATTGTTGCATGTGTGGAGGGAGGTTTGATCCACAGCAGGGTCCTGAGCCCTGGACAGGGGAAATGAGTGGGTAGCTGGCGCCCTCGTGTGGTGCAGGAAGATCATTACAAAGGAACCACTTGGATCCCAACAGTGTTTTAGCTGTTTTAGTTCCATTTGATCACGGAGAATATAAACTAAAAGAACATAAACGTTAATGCTAAAGTTTCTCCAGCAAATGATTATGTCCCAGTCTAAGGTGTATTTAATGCCTGATGCATTAGGATCAGTTGGCAGCATGATGTAAACTAATTAGATGGGGGTTCGTTAGGGGACTTACTCCAAATGAAAAATAAAAATACAGCACTTACTGGGCTTTTATATCTGACTAAAATGTTCCATTATTTATTAGCAGGAGCCTGCATGCTCAAGTCCAGTTGTTGCCTTAACGCTGCAGACTGTACACAGTATATTCAAGTCTTGCTCGAGCAGGCCTTTCAGAAAGCTTTTCCATTTTCATGTGACGACTGTGTCTTGACTCGGCGTGCCAGACAGATGAATCCGTAATTTTGATCATGAAATGTTTGAGGAGAAGAGAGGAGCTGCTCGTCTTTAGCCGTCTATTTGCCAACATGGAAACTCGGTGGCATCTGCTCACTGTGACAGATACGTCTGGACTGTAGAATGTGAGTGAATGAGCTACTATGTGTGTATAGAGCTTTTTCTTTTGGTTTGCTACATTGTATGGCATTTACTAAAAAAAAGACATTAAAAAGCAGTTTAAGTTAACGTGTGTGTGGGCTTGTTTCCTTCAGTACACATGCAGTCTGGCTTTACTCTTACTTGGCAAAGAAAGTGTTTGCTTGGTCTATTAGAATAATTTAGTCAGCTTTAATTAACTGTTCAAAAGCATAAATATGGATTTTGATGGTAAATATTTGATGTACAGTATATTGCTAAATTAATTAGTATAATGTGTGGTAATGATGTAAATACCTTCATTTCATATACATAGCTTAGTTATATTTAATAGCTTCAAATTAACCATTTGGTCACAAATACTACTCGAGCTCTGTAGGAATTAAAGCTATTTTTATTCCACATTTACTGAATGTGAGCTTATAATATCAGGCTGTTATCAGTTCTTAATGCTTCAGAGCTCATGCTGCTGTTTTGGAAAACAGTCATATGATGATGATAACGTCATATGATCTGATAAGACAAGGGAACCAGTTCTTATAAGAACGATTAGAACTGATAAAGTAAGTTAACTCTTCAGACTTCATATTGACAGGCAGGAAGGTTCAACTAAAGAGCTGCACTGACAGCAGGACGTGTTACAGAGCAACACAACTGAACAACAAGAACACAGTCATCTGCATGATCGATGTTCAGTCTAACATCTGAGCCATTTGGAAAAAACAACTAGAAGTGTATGCGGTCAACGCAAACAGAATCATGCAAAATAGTTTCTGGTATGTAATAAAGATCTCAGTGCTTTCAGAAGAGTGTGACAGACTGACGACCTGTCCAGGTTGGACCCCGCCTAATGTCCAGTGATGGCTGGGATAGGCTCCGGCACTCCTGTGACAAGTGGTGAGGATAATGGTTGGACGGAATTTTCTCTTCTCCTGGAGGAAACCCAGTGTGCAGCCATTAAGAGCATCCAATCTTAATCCCTGTAACGAGCGATTTCCTCATTTAGAAGCTGAAAATGTGGCTGAAACGTAGAAAAATAGATTTTACTTACTTGAGAAATCAGAATGTAGAGAAACATACATGGCCCCAGCTATTAGCGGCTGCAGTGTTCCTGTTGGAGCACTTACCCTGACGTTCGGTTCATTAATCCTTTGTGATTCCTTGAGATACTTTGTGATTTACATAGCCCACCCCAGCTTCACCTACCTCGATGATTAGTAGTGCGATCTCATGACATCATGACTTTATTCCATAACAGTTCTAAATTGATATAATAAAATTTTATGAACAGCAATTTTCTGGAGCCTCACCAGCTCAATAAAGTTTCACACGAGCAGCCAGCAGGAATGTGACACTAGAACACTGTTGTTTTATTTCATCTCAGTGATGTAATGAGGTTGGTTTGGTTTTAAATAGCTCTAAAGTCATAAAACTAAAAATTCGAGCTTGGGAATGTTACGAAGTAGAGACACTTGTCCCACTTGATGAGTGAGTGGAACCAGGGAGCAGTAAACTGGACTGGACTGGACTGTTTACGGATCGTCCCTCCAGGATTCATAAAGTGTTTGGAATCTTGAACCTTGAATGAGAAGCTCCGACATGCTGACGTTGTTGTAGATGAGGACTGAGTCCTGTGTGTCTGCACAAATAAAGACTACTGAAGACTTCAACACTGACAACCTCATCTTGTCTCTGTGGCGTCATTCTACAACTGAACAGACACAGGAGCTCCAACAAGCCTTTTTAGAGGCATGTACATCTTTCTATTCTATTATTATTTCTGCCTGTATGCAAATATCCTGCTCTGCGCTCTCAGGAATTAACCATATACAGAGAATAGCACATTCTTGAATCCCTGAGTGGAGCAAATCTTGGCATCATGAGCGTTGTTTTTTTATTTCATCACCTACAGTCGTCCAGGGGCTGTCATCCTCTGTCTGATTAGTCAGCTGTGTGGAGGGGGTGGCTCCATGAGTGACGGTCAAGCTCCCGTTTTGCTTGTCATCCAGGAGTGACTGTCACCGTTCTGCCCCCACACCAGAACGGCCAGTGGATGTGTAATAATATATCTGACCACTTGATGCCAGTGTTTCCTTTTCATACAGAACTAACCCAACAGGGCATCCTGCCACACTGTAAATCCACTGACACTGACCCTCTATCTTCAGATCTCATCTCTGTACTTACTATAAAGCGACTGTCCAATATCTATATGTATTATCATACGATGTGTTATATTTCACCTATGCTGCTGTGTAGATCAAACATGGAGAAGTAATCCTACATATAAACCCCAAATGTTTCTGCTATAATTCCAAGTCTAAGGCTGAATGAGTCTTTCAAGTCCACATCAAACATTCAGAGAGTGTGACTTCTCTTTCTTCAGCGTCCTCCAAATGCACATTTACAACCACGAAAAAGGCCGACCTTTAGTTCATGGGAAAATGGAACACCACCACTGGAAGTCCTGCGTAATGCTTCCTCAGAGGACGGTTCTAATCTTTTCATCTCCCTTACACCATGAAATAGAATTGCGACTCTGGAACATGGTCATTTGTTCTCCACGGGGAGTCCACATGATAAGATGGGGGGAATTAGATTGTCTATTTGGGGGCAGAGAGGCTGGATGAAAGGGGGATAATCCTTTTAATCTGTATTTGCTTCTGGTCCCCTTTTGCCCGTTAGTTTCTCCTCTTTTTCATATTCACACTCCTGACCTTGGCTCTGTGGACAGACAACTGCTTTCAGACTGATCTCTGCGAATCCAAACCCGTCTCGGCTCGATGCTTCTTTGGATCGCCACATTCTGGCCCACTGATCACTGCCGGAATCTGGCTGATCACTTAGCCTCTGCCTTGACTGTTCTTCATGCCGCGTCAAAATAAAGTCAGCGTGTCCCATAATGAGAAACGTACACTTTTGTTGTGCAGTAATGTGACTTGTTGGTGGAAACACAGCTTTCTCTGGGACAAAGGATATAATGGTTGCCTACTTTATGAGGTACACATGTACAATCCAATACCAGCACTGTCATCAATTCTACTTTTACAAAGTGATCATTTCTCAGTTTTTGTTGAAAACTCTGAGAAACATGTTAATTCTCCCATGTTTATTATTGAGGTCACAGTGGGGGGGTGGAGTCACGCTGTTATTCTACCCTAATTCAATAAACAGGGTGGCCAACACTTTAAGTGTCACTCAAAAATCTGTTTTGCATGGCGCAACAGCCGTGAGGTTTTCCAGCTTCCTCACTGGGAGAGAAAATCAGAAAATCAATATTAGGTCTGGTTGGGCAGAGCGTGGTAATCGGACCAGAGCAACAGGTGTCTCGTTCCTTGCTCGAGCCTGTTGCCTATTGTCACACATGGAAACATGTCACCACTTGGAGCGAGAAAGAGTCTCAGGCCTCCTGCCTCCAAATGGATACACAGAAGTGAGTTTACGCGGCCAGATGGAGTGTGCAACTGTCTGTCCTGTGGTGTTGTGCTGAGTGTTGGTTCATCCTACTCTGACGTGTTAGAGCACATTCAGAGCAAGCGCACTAAAATGATGGTGTGCAGCATGTGTTTACTTTTTAGTTTCGTTTGTTGTTTGTTGTTTACTGGAGTATGTCAGGAAGTGTGAATGCGGGGTACGGTATCCTGTGTGTGAGTGTTTTCTGGAGTCCTACGAGACTGTCCATCCTGTGACCGGTACGTGTGACTCACTCCTATTCCAAATGTTTCCATTTTGGCGCCTCAAAGGCAAAACCGTCAGAGCGCTGTCACCGTCCTCATGAGCTGGCCCTACCTCACATCCCTAACTCCAAAGACTTCGACTAAAAATACGACGCTGCAGGATGTTATTGCAAAAGCACCAATACATGACCGGCCTGGATTAGTCTGAATCTGACACTTAATGTTTCTGTCGCCTTTCCATAAATAACAAAGGTGAAATTGCTCTCTCTCTCACACACACACACACACACACACACACACACACACACACACACACACACACACATTTTACAGTAGTAGCAATGTTGTCACGCAGTCTAATAGGCATGAAATGTTTTTGATGAAAGCCAGTTCCTGGAGAATCAAGTGACTTTTACAGGTTATGACGCTGTTTGCTTTTTCAGCTCCATAATAAATAATTATGTAAACCAATGACTAATATTGAAAGGGTTTATTCAAAGTGATAAACCTAGATGTAATGGACCTTGGAATTATGATGCGCTTCTCTTATTTCAACTTCTGAGTTCTGTGCCCCCTTTTCAGAAGCCTTGTCTCAGGCTGCATTGGGTATCTAGCAGTTGTAATACAAGAAGTTTCCCTCAGGAGTTGGTGGAGACCACAACAAAGCAAAAAGAAGATGCACTGTAACTTACATTTAACGAGTTACAGTAGGTGACACCACCCTAAATTTATGAATATGCTGCAGAACACTGCCGTAGAGTTGTCTGACTCTTAGACTGCCAACTGAATATGATGACTTTATCTCTGCACCCTCTGTAATCTGAGTAATGTGTCATGTTACCGGGTAAAGACTTATCTCTGACACTGCAGATGAGGTGAATTATGCCCCTCCCTTCTCTGGTCACTTGGTACAAGTCAAACACGTGCCACTTAAAATAGCCCAGGATAGACAGGGCAAAGGTCAACCCCAGGCTGGATCCAAATGCCCGGACTTTATCCCCACTGCCTAACTCCTAGACTTAATTGACACTTCCGGGACGTCTGCCTGCACTGAGTGTTGTCTTGATCCACAATTCATCCACAGTACTCTCAAGGGAACTCAAACAAACTTTCTGCAGGCTTCCAGAGAGTCCTCTGAGGGTGCTCACTAGACCTCACAAGGTATGAATCAATAATCCATAACATAGATGTGATCACAATAAACGAGTTCATTTATATAAATAATATTAATATATGTTTCTGCTGAATGTTTATGGATGTACTAAAGTTTCCAATTGCACAGATACAATTAGAATTTCAGACTATTTAAATTAGATTAGTTATAATCTGCGGGTTGGTTTTTCAAGCTGCTATGGTGTGGGGATGTTGAGTTGAGGTTTTAATGTTGATATAATATTGTGTTTGGCAGCGGGGGCGGACATTTGGATTCAGCCGTAGTAGAACTTCACAGTGTTGGACTGGGACATACTGGTCGGGCCCTCTGCTGTCCAACTGAGGACAGAATCGGGCAGAAGGACGGGAGCCCCCTGAGGTCTCCAGTAGAGGGAAAGTCTCTCTCGCACAATGGAGCAGACACACCTGTGTGATGGCCGTCTCATATTCACGCACTCCTTCTCTAAATCTCAACAGTGCAAATCCAAAACCTGCAGCTTTTCAGTAGCAAGGACGGACGACGCTAGCTGGATGGATGCTTGCTTGCTTTGGTTTAAACTACTTAGCTCATGTTTAGTTTCAGGGGGAGCATACGGCTGTTTTATTATCTTTAGAACTCCAGTTTCACATGTTTGGAAAGTAGCTTTATTGGCCTCATGTCCTTCTTTTATTTTCCAGAGGCCTTCTTCTCCACTGCAGCTAATATCACTCAATTATTAAGAGAAAATAAAGGTATTGATTTTAAGAAATTACAGTAATAGTACAAGTTATTGGACACTTCCACCCATGAAACAGGGAGCCCCATCATTCTTTATGTACACATTTCCAAATGTACAAAGCTCCCTATTTCCCATCACCACTCCAGGAGCCCCAGGTCTTACCCCAGCCCCACCAATCACCCCACTACCCCCATCCAATCAACACATCCCAGAGCCCAGTAACAGATGGCTGCAGAGGTCACCAGAGGTGAGCTGGGGCAGGGAGGGGGTTGGCTGAGGTTAGGCAGGGGCACAGGGGTGTTTGAGATTGTTGTGACATGGCCTGTCTGCCTGTCAGTATGCAGGTGGATGAGTAGCATGTGGCCATGTGGCCCCCTTTCTCCTCCTCTCCCTTGTACTCTGCTAAAGTCAGGGCTTTGATTGCAGGTCCATTAACCAGGATGGTCATCTCTGACCAACCCCCCAGGCTTACTCAGCACCTCTTTGCACCTGCTCTGGAAAAGTACAGCATTAAGCCACAGAGGGGGGGGGGGGGGGGGGGGGGGGGCGGCCAGAGTAAACACAGGACACAAGGAAGGATTGATGAACCCAGTCAGTGGGGTCCTATGATTCAACTGGACCCTTTAACCCCCAAGACCTTTGACCTTTTTAATTTATTGAAGCTGTTTTAACTTGTTTATTAGATGTTTTTTTCAAAACCTGAATAAATCTATTGTTTAGCATGTGTGATGGAATCCAGCTGAAATGTCTCTGACTTCACTACAACAAAACATATGATTTTCTCACACAACTTCAGCATCTATTGATTTTACAACTTTGCAACAAGACTTTATTCATCTATTGTAGGCCCTGCTAGTGGCACAGCTCTAGAGGTGATCAATGATTTGGATTGGCTCACGTTCAGTACACTGACTAATAATTAATAAATTATCCAGTACATTCACCCTGACATTATTATTTATACAGTAAATAATAATACAACATTTAACAATATGTTATGTTAGCATAAATTAACATGTTACCAACCAAAGTATTTTCAATGTGGCAAACATTATACTGTGCTGGACTCACTGCGTTGGCATTGTGAGCATTCTAACATTAGTAGTAGCTTCAAAGAGAAGTCAGGCCAATAATATTGATGGCCAAATTCTTGTCAGTAATATGTAGTGTGAGAAACAGCAGCATACAATACAGTCACGAATATCTCACGTTTACCTTGTGCACGGAACAGTGGCTTTGAAGTTTGGCCTATTACTCTTTCATTCTGGCAAATCAGCCATGGTGGCTGGCCAGATCAGATGTCTGTGTAAAGCTTTGAGATGAGGAGGCAACGACCTTCATTCAATTGAAGGAAAGGAACACAGAGCTGACAGGGAGGGGCTGGACGACACACATTCAAACAGCAGTGATCCTACTATAACTTAAATAGTCTATTTCTGACTGTGTTCATTCCTGTGTAGCTACTTGAAGTCTGGTGCATGTGTGACATATAGTCTCAGTAGTCTGTTCCTGTACTCTATCTTTTTGTTCTCATCCCACATCATGGTTACTCCTTCAAATGGTTTCTCCTTAAATGTATAATCTCTTCTTTAAAGTTTTCTTACACTTATGCAGGTTTTTTGTTACACATTATGTACAGTATGTTGTACTTGTACAAATTAGTATAGAAGTTTCAAAAGGCACGTGATTAGCACATGATTAGCAGTTTTTAAGAAGGTCTGTCCAGGCCTGTAACTGTAGCGTTTCTAATAAAACAAGATTAGAAGTTTGTAGTGTTGACGCCAAAAAACCCGAACCTTTCTAGACGGATCTTACCGGCTACAATCCAAATCCCTCGATTGCAGGTGGGGAAAGGAAAATGCAGAAAGAGGTGAAAAGCGAAGGAACCAGAGACTGGCATATTGGTTTCCTAGCTGGAAAGCAAACACTGAGCCTCTCATCTTGCCTACAAAGCGTCTAGACTCTGATCACCACCCGGTCCAAAACCCAAGTATAAACTTGTGTCTGACCCTACCCGCCCGGGCATCCTCGCTCCTGCTTGTCCATCATGCCTTCTAACAAACCTACTGCCCCTCCCTATGCTCCAAATCCCAGGATTCCTGTCACACTTCTACACAGGTTTTCATTGTCACATTCTTTCCAGTGCCGGGTCATGCCACAGACTACTGATGATACTGGAGAACTTCCTTACTTGAAAAAGGTGAGGTCTGGGTCTGGAGCTTCCTAACTCATGCACCAAAAGACAGGATCCAAACATATATCATTATGCTTATAGTTTAGAGATACACACACAGATATCGATGTTATGTGTAGTTATTTATGTCTGGGACACCCTGAACTCCTGATGATCTGAAGGACTGGCAGCACAGCGAGTCCCTGGGATTCCAGGGCTCACTGGACGACCATAGGCTCCCTGAGGATAGACTGCTAAAATAAACAGGCAATGCAGCAAGAAATGAAAACAATGAACACCAACGATGACTGACACAACATCAGTTTGTGTGTGTGTGTGTGTGGGCGCGTGCTTGTGAGCGTGTCGACTCACATATGTACGTCACTGATATCTCTGGGAAAGTGTTCTCACACTCAGGCCGGATCTTCGCTGGCAGATGCATTAGCCTGGTGGGAGCGTGTGGATGTGTGTCTGTGTGCAAAGGGGGTAGGGGAAGGAGGGAGGGGGAATCTGTAATCGTGGCAACTGTAAACAGTCGCTGGTATTGAGTTCTTCCTTCTTGCCTCTTTCGCTGTCTACTTCCCTTGTTTGTTGCGTGCCAATACATGTGTCTGCCTATGTCTGTCACCGCCTGTGAGTAATGTCCAGATCGCTCCTCTAACAACATCACATGCACAGGGGCGCCCGTGACGTGAGATGTGACTACAGTCCGGCTGCATCAGTTTGGATCACATCTGGGCGAGGATCCGCTAAAAAAGACTCCACATAAATAAGTGATCTAATAACTTCCCCCTAAAGACAAACCAAAAGGCAGCGTAAAGCAAAAAGTGGTTCAGTATCTCAGAGTCTGAGCTCATTGCTCTGAAGCTTGTTGCTTCGTGTCATGAACATGAAGCGACTCCTGGAAAAAAGGGACCAGTGAACAATTTTCATTCAAAAAAAGATTTTCTTCTTACATAATGTGTTGTGTCACATGTTGCAGTATAAAGCCGTGGCTGTTTGCAACACCTGTTTTTATGACAATTCCTGTTATAATCCAGATGAGGAAGGAGTCTGACACTCGCGGTGGAAGCTGGCGTCATTGTCACGTTTGCACTTACGCTGCGAGAGAGGAGACCCTGACGTGAACCCAAACCACTTGCTGGCTCGGCTTCTGGCTCCCACCGCCGTGAAACAACAACTGATCCTGTGAGTGTTTCATTAAGTTAACAAGCTCTGGGTCCCTCTCTCCTCTCTCCTGTTTCTCTTCACTTAGAAATCCAGTCCAGAGATGCTGCCCAAAAATTCTCATACGGAGCAAAGTACCAAGGTGTCGGTGCAGTGTCTTCTGCTGGAGCGGTTTAAGAAAAATATTTGAAAAGAAGAATCCGAATATGGTTCAGGCTGTGTGACTCTAAGAGGCCAGTAAGTATGTCAGCAAACAGGAAAATTGTTTGTGCAGTTTATGTTTTGTCTACATGGAAAACACTAGGATTGGAATATGGACTGCTGAAAGCCTGCAGGTGGCTGTAACTGGTTAAAGTCCAGTCCCCTGTTAGAGGAGCTGGAGCCAACAGAGGGATAATCAAGCTCCTGTTGTCCACACGAGGTCATGACAGAAAGCCCCATCTGCTCCGTGACCTTGACCCTCACGTCAAAATCACCCTCAGCTGCGTGTATGTGAGTGTGGGGATTTGCAATCATGTGACACTGGTACCGCTACGCTAGCACAAGGGTTTAGGCTGCCGAGGAGATGAGGAGGAGAAGGAGGAAAGGTTACAACCTTTGACCTTTCTTCATTTATGCGGACTCAGTGGCACAGCCACAGCTGCAACATCCAGCAGGTGTGAGGACTCATTTTCAGCTCTGAGCTGCAACTCTGAAAGCTGCAGAGGCGCTGAATGCTCACAGTTGGTACAAAGACTAAACTTACAAATAATAAACTGGGAATATATTTAGATGGCTGTCCTGTATTTGAAGACAAGTAAAAACGTGTGTGTTGTTGGATTTCATATTAGCTATAGTTAATATTAGTGTGGAGATGATAGCGCACTGTGGGCTTAACCTGACATATCTAAGAGCAACATGTACAACTAAATACCTGTCTCTACTGCTAAACAACACACAAATGCACATACAGTACTCTGCTCCATATACCAAACATTTCTGCAGGAATTTAAATTGTAAACAGACTGGGTTTGAGCCTGTGAGAATGACCCAATAACTGGAACAGTGTCCAGGAAATACAGCGGCATCAGCCTCACAACACCCATAATTAAAAGAATTGCTCATATTGATGCATGCACTGAAGCATCCATTCTGAGTGCTCTACTGGCAGCTGGTGGGGGCAGTCCGCCCTCACAGCAGTCTTGTGGGGGCTTGAAGGAAATCTCTCCAAACAGTGAACAGTGTTTGTGTGCGTGCGTGCACTTTCAAGATTTCCAGTGTGTTCCAAAATTCATCCTCTTTTTACGCAGACAAGTGGGCCACACGAACATCTGTGCAGCTCCGCTTGTTTGCCAGGCTGCCTGTGGTCATGTGTGGCAGATAGGCACACTGTGTCCCAGGCCGTGCCAAGGGGCCGTGCCGTGACCAGAGTTACAGTCGGGCCCTGGGCTACAGCCTCACAGCACAGCAGCCTGGCAGGCAGCTCTGGCTCTTGGCTGACCTCTGCCTCCACCAGGCCGCCCTCACTCACTCACCTCATTAGCTTGACAGGAGCGACCAAACAAATTGAGGGCATCATGGAGCTCACAGCACTTCCATGGGAAACCTTTTTTTTTATTACGCCCGTATTTATTTTAGTCATTCTGTTGTGTGCGGCGTACACAAACAAACTCTTGAGGAGGTGTCAAATTTAGTGTTTGAACATACAGAAGGACAAGAAGACGCATGCGTACTATGCATTTCACTGCATACAGGTTTGTAAAGTGAGGCCAGGTACAGAATGAGCTCATGTGAGCCCCACCTTGAAACTCTCCTATAAACAAAATCAACCTTTCACGCAAAGTTCCCCTTTTATTTATGTTAGGTGCAAACCATTGCAACTGCACGCATGACTTCCACCTCTGATTGATTTATAAACCAGTCAAACCATCCTTAAAGGAATGATGTTGCTGTTAGTTTCTTTCCTCCTTGTTTAGGTTTGCATTTTTGTCTTGTCAGCAATGTCAAATAAAAAGAAAAAATACTGCTTTAGTGAAGAAGAAATATAGCCAGGAGGTGAAGTTGAAGACATACTTCACTGAACATATGAAACGATGGCAGAAAGGGCACAAACCAAAGAAATATAGTGTTGCTTCTCATGTAACTGGGGGATACCAAACAATGGTGTGATTTATTACACGTAACACCCTTTTGAACCTTTTTTTTTTTCTGGAATTGTGATCCTATTGTGCAATTGTGTGGACTGCACACAGTCAGCTTCGGCTGTCTAACTGAGCATGCCCTCATATACGTGGTATGCTGTGTCAGTGGCTGTTTTCATGTTGTTCTGTGGCGACTAAAGAAACATTTTGGCTCATTTTATTTCATAAGACACACAGGTCACGCACAGAGCACACAATGAATGGCAAAAACAAAGATGGAAAAGCAACCCAGCAACATTTTTACATATTCCACAGGCTTTTACTCCTCTATACAGTTTGTCTGTTTCTAACTACAGTATGCTATCTGCTTAACATCACCCTTCTATAAGCCAGCAGTTTTAAGACAGCATCCTGGCTGGATTGTTTGAATTAAAACACCCTGCCCCTGGAGCATGGAGCATGCCATCAGTGAAGAATTTCACTATGCAGAAATAGTTTCCATAAATGGTTTAATTTTAGTCCTATATGAAATCTGGTCACTACTGGAATTCATTGTAACTTCCTTGAATCCACATGGACCTTGACTACTGTTAAGCCTACAGCGCATAGGATAGGCAGAGCGACCCCACCCTCTCCTAGATGCACAGTGTTACTGGACGTTCCTGTACTTTAGCCTCTTCACCAATGTCTTTCCACCATTGTTGTACAGCAAATATGGCTAAAGTTTGGACTTGAAACAGCAGGCCATGAAGCAACAAGCCTGACTGCAAGGCAGAGCTGGGGGGTGGGGGTTGGTCAAGTAAGTCAACGGGTGGTGTTAAAGAGGTGTTAAAAGCCCTTTTCACACTGCCTCTTCAAGGCAGCTTTACAGCTCCAAAACACCCTCTTCTAATCCACCTGGGGAGGTAGAGACCCGAGGCGAGTTTGCCCCACAGTGAAGGGGTGGAGGCAGCATCGGGTGGGACGTTTTATTGTGAGACCAGATACTGCGGTTGTTTCACTGCTGGAGAAACTGTGCTTATGACATCATTTGAACTCAAGCAGAGTTGTCATACACTGTGTTCAGTGTGTTAATGATCACTGATGACCGATGATTAACCAGACCCCGGTCTTACTCCAACTCGAACTTTATCCATTATTCCTTTCTGCTGCACATCGTAGCACTCAGAGTAGCATTTCTCCTCCAGCTCCTCATCACCCACACGTTGCTGCAGGAAATTGAATCTGTGACCATAATCAGGGTTACCTGTGTAAAATGCACATCAGAGCACCTTTACAGCGACGTTTTAAAGTGCAGTGTAAATAAGCAGAGGCCCCTTGAAGAAAGGACATCTCACCAATACAGCAGCGTTTCTAAAAGAAGCAAAAGAGATGGCAGCAAGGAGGGGGGCAGAAAGAAAGAAGGATGTGTTGCAGCACTTCACAGACGGGAGCAGAGCTAGAGGGGATTTTTTTACTAGTGGAAAATGTAAACCCTGTCACTTTAAATAAATAATGCGTGCAGCCTCCATCAATAGAGCCCCACCTGATTTCTTGTGAATGCGCATATGAGCTGTGAAATGTTTTTTTAGCTTGTTGTTTCAGCCCATCAACTTGACTTTCTTTACTACATCCTCATTACAGTGCTTTAATGCAAGTCCAGTATGTGGGTGTGGATCATAGAGCAGTTTTTTTGTCTTGTTAAAAGCTGAGACAGGTTAATAAATTAGTAATTTGACAGAGTATTAAGTAATGATTTGTTCTTTATTTTCTAATGGAAAAAAGAGCAAATGTTCAGTGATTCCAAATGCTGCTTGTCTGTGTTTTATATCACTGCAAATTGAATCTCTTTGGGGTTTCCAGGATATTCAGTGTGCCAGCCCATGTTTCAAACTACCCAGAGGAAAAGAAAATTAGAAAAGAGTGCTGTAAAAGCTCAAAACAAGGTTTCCGCTACTTCTCCCTAAGACAGTAATGAAGTCACCATGAAACTGAAATGAGAATAAAGTTTGTTTGTCCTGTCCATCATGTTTTTCTCCAGGACACAACATTTCAAATCAGCCTCTTTTCAAGTTTAGTCACATAATGACACTCCCCACATGGCGTCAGGGGTACCTGTAGTGTCAGTACAGAGTCAAAGTGAAAAGAGTCATAATAAAACTGTGTGAGATACTGTGTGGTCTAACAACACAGTCACAGGAATTGCTTATTTGAACCCTGAAGTTTTTTTTTAGCCTTACCCAGTTGCTTCTGTGCATAAAGTCATTCAAACTGTGATGTGTGCCCCTGTAACTGATTGTTTAAACGAGAGGTTCAACAGGCAGCTTTAAGGAGAAACACACCCGGCGCGTTGACTACAGAATACCTGTTGAGACAGCAAGTGGGAAAGGTCATCATGCTAAGCTGTGGAACGAGAACGCGCTGGACTTTCTCAGCTTTTTCGCCTCTTGATCTTTGGGGAAATCAAAGAGCTCTCTTCATGAATGAAATCTATTCTCATCTCAGCACGGTTCATGCTGAGCTCAGGCAGAGCAAATAAAGAGCTCTCCACGAGCACTCGCTCCATTCTCACCCAGCCTCACACCCAGAGTACACTGCTACTGCTCAAAGCTTGCTCTTCCACTGGTCGGGAGCAAACTTGTGATTCTCCTTCTTTTATGTTTTGTCTGATCTATTTCTTCACTAGGGGAAATGGATGACACAGAGTCATTGTGAGACTTCTAAGGGCTCCTTTTTTTGTGCCTATCCTGCCGCCTGTGGCTCAGGAATGGTCGTCTACCATAACACATAACTCCTAGTTACTAAGTGCCAATGATACTAAGTGTATCTAATGAATCAGGAAGTCTTATACTGTGACATATTGATAGCACTCAGATTTAATCTTTGTTGTGTGTTAATATGTAGTAGATTTAGCCAGCAGCTAGAACACGCAGGAGGCTGTGTGAGACTCTAGGTCAAGTTCAAGAGTCAAATAAAAACTATGAACATACATCATCACAGTTTGGTTCTGCGGAAAAAGAGAGGCAGTGTCAGTGGAGGGACACGGCAAGAACGCACATGGGCGGATGGAAAGGGAAAAGGGATGGGTTATGTTTCAATAGGAAGAGAATGGATCGTGCATGATTATTTATCTTTCTGCCATCTGTGGAGGTTGTCTTGGATTTAAAAGGCTTCGGAAATGGAGCTAAATCATGACTAAGTAAGAGAGGAGGAAAGGTTGAGTTTTAACATGTCAGCTGGGGAGCCATGTTGTGCCTCTCACATTGTACTGTATGTTACATACATTTGATTCACAGCATTAACTATGGAAAACAGCACATGGCTATTTCTGAATCATCAACTTTGTTTGACCACGTTCAGCTTTGTTTGAAACAGTCCGGTCTGTTACTCTGTGAAGACAATTTCTTCTTCACAAAAACAAAAATGGCGCAGTCGGACATGATGATATCGACTTTTTAGTCAGTCAGCGTGAGGATTAATGAGGTGTCTGGAGAGTGGTATTGGTTGGTCATGTACACTTTCCCCTTCTTTCGTGCAGGCTGCGTGGTGGTTAGTGAGTTCATGTGTACCACCTTGTGGTTCATGCCTCGTCTGTCCTGATCGATCTTTTCTGGTAGCTTGATAAAGCATTATTGTCCCCAGAATGGGAGGGTCTAAAAGTTGTGCTGGTGACGGTCTTTTCACTGACATTTTCACATTTATACATTGAATTAATCAATCTTTTTAATTAATTGGGCTTTTATCAAGGCATTTGTTGGTCTGGAACACATCAACATCCATGCTTGCCTCTGCTCAACCTGCCTCTGTCTGCCTATCAGTTCACGCCACTGTCACACCCTTCCTTATTTCAGGTCTGCCACTTGCAGTCTGCATTGACAGGGACCCATCGGGCTTATATAGCACAGGGCCAAGTAAACATACTGTGTGTTTTCAGGTCTGCTGATGCTGCTGACGTCGATCCACACTAAATCATTTCAATGCATGCAATGGGCGTACTGCTGCAGCCTCAATGGTGGCACATAAATGTATTTTTAGTTTGCGGTCTCACCAGCTCCACGCAGACTGTACTCCTAACCATCTTCTTGATAAAAAGACATGAAATATGATGTGTCCCTAATGCAAAACATACTCTCCAGGCGTGCAGAGAGTATGTTCTCTCCCGGCCCTCGAGCCTCCTGCACGCTCTGTTCTTCAAGAGTAAAAACATCTTCAATCTCAGAATGAGCGGACTTATCTGTTGCTGCAGTGAACTTCTCTGAGTGAAGCTAGAGTTCAGTCGTCAGGCCACAGAGAATTTATTAAACCACATCTGGGATTGTCATTAAGGAGCTCAAGTACTGGCGAAAGGCAATGGGAAAGGAAATGTGATTGAGTAGTGTAGAAAGTACATGAGGGAATAGAGAGGAGCAAAGAGACAAAATGGAAGGAAAGATAAATTCAGAAGATCCTGTTTTTGTGTCAGAGCACCATGTTAGTATAACTTACCATAACTTAGACTTTATTTTCATTCCTGCCATCATTTCTGCCTTTTGCTTAACAGTTTTTTGTCTTTCAACAAAACTGAAACTGGCTGCGTGGCCACTGCGTGAATACATGGCATGGACAAAAATGATCTAGATTGTAGACATCTGGTCACAGCATACAATGCGTATGACAGTGCTTAAACCCATAGCCTGGACCAACAGAGCACCAAAACAGTCAAGAGGCAGCAGTGTTCACAGCTGCAAAAGTCAGATATTGAAGCCACCACCACACACAGTCAGAGAAATCTATCCCTGGAAACTGTTTTCGCTGTGTCTCTCTTTTTTCTCTCTCCCTCATTTGTCCTTTTGTGTGTGTGTGTGTGTGTGTGTGTGTGTGTATGTGTGTGTCCTTTTCTTTCCCTGTTGCCTGGACTGACATGAAAGGTGGACACAAGAAGTTCAGCTTCCTGTGCTGGGAGAGGTCCAAGGACCCTCTGAGCATATGAAAGGAACTGCACAGCAAAAGCCCAAATGAACTACAGAGGTTGAGAGACTTTAATTCCCAGACAAAGCAAGAGGTTTGGGATGATGCTTCAGACCTAAAAGATTGACACAGAGGTCCGGGTGGGACGCACAGGCATCAGACAATACAGTGAAATTAATGGGACAACAAAGAGAAAAAGATTCAGATCTACTGTGATTGAAAAATATTACTCACATGTGAACACTTTTTCAAGTGGCTGGTGTTTGCACCACAGGGATTTTGAAGGCTCTTTCATCTTTGCATGTGTCCAGAAGCAATGTCTTTGGTTGCCCTCTGATTACGTTGATGTAGTCGGGTGCAGCGGAGTGTTGGTGCCAGCCTCTTACGAGAGGTTAACCAGTGTATGTTAGAACAGTGTTGGAAGTCTGTAATGGCGGCCCACTCACATGTGACAGGACACATTCTTTATGTTGTGTTAAGCTCATGGCGGGGGGGTGGTGGCACTGACCCACTTTGCCTCAGTAAACCTATAGAAACTGGTGAAAGCTGTATGGAAAAAGACAAATACAAGAATTCTAACCCTTCATGTAAGAGCAGGGAGGAAACCCTCTAACCTAACCTGCTGCTCCACGTTATAAATGTTGAGTTGGGACATGCATGACTTTACAGTGGGAAAACATTTTGGCTAATTCTAGCAGAAAATTCTGCCTCTGCAGGGTGGAGCGGTAAAGCCTTAGTATCTAACAGTGAGGTCCAATTAATTATGATCAATCAGCTACTTAAAGGTGCAGCACAGGATGTACTGTGCTACAGTAACTGATTTACTTACTGTACCTTTAAGTAAGTGATTTGTACTGAACTTTTAGTTGGTTGAACGAACATGTCTAGTGCCATCTTATGACCTAATAATAGCACATAAAGTTTTCACAAATAGATCATTTATAAACTTTTCAAAAATAATAAAGCAACACTTTTAATGAGAGTTTAGGATCAAGTCTGTTAAACTTCTGGGATATTATATTAATCTGGTTAGTTAGGTAGCAGAGGGGATTGGTAATCCCCATGTGCATAAAAACACATGGGGGCCATACAGAGTACCATTTTGAGTTGCTGGAATGAAATTTCAGTAAAATAGACTAATCTGCTGCATCATTTTTCCACTTTGATTTTCAGGGTGTCTTTGAATTCAGCCCTCTGTGGGTTAATCATTTTAATTTCCATCACATGATGTGGCATCCTTTCATTCCTAACACATCACCCAGTCCATATCAGTATAAATTCCTATATATATATTTGAGCAGTGTAGCTTTTAATCTAGTAAGATATTCAAGTTATCAAGCTCACATGACTGTACAGATACTGTATTCTCCTATTTTGATCAATCTACACTGCCTCTGCAACTGCAACAGTTCAAGTCGAGTTTCCTGCCTTTAAGCGCGTTTATCGGGCTGTGCTGCTCAGAATATGCAAGCTTTTAAAAACAAGGCACAAATAAAAATGCTGCCTTCTTTAAAATTGAAAATTAGAAGTACTATCTCCACATTTAATTGGCTGATTTACATATATTCTATAAATCTTAGTAGGTTAGATGGTTTCTGCACAGAGATGTTTGGGGAATGGCCTGCAACCATATTCTGTATAAGGCAGGTTCAGTATCTTCCATCAAAAGATAAAGTGGTGCAAAAATTCAAGTTACAAAGGTTGTGAAATGTTAACCTCTCATGTAAACATTGAGCTAGCTTCACTGCAAATCACCACATAATTGAATACAGTTGATTTTGCTTTTCTTGAAGATTTAGGTAACAGTCTCTACTCTGGTCACTCATTATATATATTATATATTTGTTGAGTGAAGGCAGCTGCTGTACTACCATCCATATCTAGCAGTAGTTCGCTGTCTAACTAGTTTGTGAACATAAAAAACGCAACGAACAAACCGTCAATGATAAAAATGTGAAATATTTATTTTTCATGTATTTCAAGTAATGTTTTACAGCGTCAGACTTGTGTAATGGAAACACAAATCCAAACAGGAAGTTTTGTTTTTGAATCAGTAATGCACCAATTGAATGATGTTTTTATTGCACAACAGCTTGTCCACAGACATTTGAGATATTGAGATAAGAGATAAGATCTGCACAGCAGTCAAGATGCAAATGACCATAATTACATTTGAGTGTATGGCAGGTCTGGTCAGAGTGGATTTTGTTTCAGTGTGGTCATGCAGTGATCAGACAAACGCAACAATGAAGCCAGTGCAAACAAATGTAATAAGACTTCTAGGAGACGAAAGTCCTGACTGTCCCAAAGGAAAATAATCTTAAAACTATTTTTCTGCACTCAAGCAGAAATGCACTGTTCAAACTGCTGACTGTGACCGGCTCTATTGCAAAGCTGCAACACAGCAAACCTGGATGTTATCAGCATGTAAAATGTGAACTGACTGTATGTGAGAAAGATTTTTTCTGGAAACACATTTCCATTCCAGGAGTTGTGATAATGGAAAATAAAACTTGCTTGGATAAAGAAAACACCCCCAGCTGCCCAATGATTGTTTCATTGTTTGTCTTCATGCGGCTCTTGGGTTTGACAGCCTCACGGATCTGAATAATATTTCTTGTTTCTAGCACTGAAAAAAATTTTTTGATTTGACTTATCCAGTGAATAATTCCTCTTCAGAAAACATAACCTGATGTCATGTCTGGACTTCAACTGTTCTGACATTTCATTAGTTTGGAAAAAGTGACGCCTCATTTGTAAACTGGCCATAGGGGCCGTCCCTAACACACACCCACCTCATCCTCATCCAGCCAGAGCCAGAGCCAGCATTTGATTGAGAATGACTGATAATGGTCATTCTTTTGCACAATTGGAAACACAAACTATATTTGATTCCTATGATGTGATGGGGAAAAGCATTTAGCTTGTCGTGGCAGGTCAAGATGGACAAAACTGCAGCCAAATATGATTGGGATTGTCTTATGAGATAATAAGTTTAATGCATGTGTCATTAGGACATGACGTGTTGTTCTGAGTCTGCTATGATCCCCTCCCACAGTAATAACACAAGAATCAGAATTAAGCTAATAAAGAGCTGATCCAATTAGTTAATTAAGTTATTACTCACTCAACAGGAAAATAATACTATGTGGATTGTGAATTTACTGTTCAAGTCATTTAAATGCAAAAATTCCAAAAAACTGCCATCTTCTAAAATGTGAATATTTGGGAATAATATAATAAATATGTTTGGATCTTGGACTATTGAACAGATCATAAACAGACACTTTGGAGCCTACTGATGGACACAAAGCAACAAAAAACATTAACACCACATCTTACTCTTCAGTACAACACTATCACGTGTTTCACCCCTGTTCTTCACTCATAATCTTTTTGACCTTAAACTTAGTTTCAAGTTTAGTCAAAACATGTGCAACTATGTCTGTTGAACAGTAATGAATAGTTATTTTCCCATCACTGAGATCTTTACATGTCTGATCACACACCGAGTTCTAAGACAAAGCAACTGCACTTTGGTTCTTCATCTTCATAGACTCTGACTGGTGCATATTCATCCCATTCAATAACTGCACGAGATGCAGATGTACAGTCTTGGTTGCAGCTGGTAGCATATACTGTATTCTGTATCACATGTAGGTTAAGCTAGTGTTGGCTGTTTCTTACATTTTCATTAAATAATAGGCTTAGACTAAAGCAGTAGTCTGTTGTACTTTATCTCACATTTTGATCTGCTGTCCAATCAACAGCCTTACATACCAAGGTTATAGTAACATAACTTGCAGTCAGATATCTCTGCATGGTTAGATTAGTACTATGTTTATAGGTTTAAAGCCATCACAGTCCCTCAGAGTCTACAAGTGAACATTGCTAACAACGAGTGTAAACGACCACCTAGACAGACGGCGTCCTCATCACTCAAGCCACTTGCCGAGGTGATCTGGGACACATTGGACTACAAATCTTTGTGTTGTAAATGCTAATGTGTCCTGATGTGTCCCAACCAATACTTTACAGGAAAATAAATGTCAATGCTGGGTGTGGTTGTTGTAGTGAGAGCATGCTGGACTGCACAACTCCCCAGCTGGCTTGATGATGGTGATATTAACATTTCTTAATATCTGTTCATCACACTTGAATACATGCATAGTCGTTCAAACAGCGTGGAGCTTTCCTTTCCCCGTTGGAGGAGTCAGTGCCCTGACATTAGTGTCATTACTCATTAAGTCTCAGCTTGAGACTCCTGTGTCTCCTTTGTACTTTGATCACTAGTCTTGACTTTTGGCACGGGGGATCTGAATCTCTTCCCATGAAAATCATCATGGACCCAGATCTAGCCCAAGTGGGCTGTTTTTGTCATAACCAACCCAAATCCCTTTTTTACATCTTGAATCCAGCTTCTTCTTGTCCCGTTTGTATCCATCACACACTATTCAAACACTTTCATCCTAGAATCAGGCTTTCCTCCTGTCAACATGTGGTATAGAGTCTGTCCTACATGTCTATTGTAACACCTGTTGCGGATTACTGCAGCAGTCATAACAGAATATGTCCACAATGCTTTAGGTAGGCTGTGCTCAGATAAGCATGCACCTTGTCATTTCAAACAGTGTCCTTTCAGCAGCCCTATTCTGATGGGGCAGGAAAGGTGCTGATGTATCATGGCTTATGGCACAGAAGTGTTTTGCTATGAACTCCATTATATTATACGCCATTGGCTGACCTAAAACACTTAATTCTCCCCTGAGGGGTTGGGTCAATATTGAACTGTGTGTCTCTGACAGAATCACTTTTAGCTTTCAGGAAACACAAACACAATGGTTAGGAATGGTTTTCTATTCACAGATTGCTGTGTGAACAATTAGTTTGTGACTTTTCTTTCTTTTAGTACAATACAGAATCAATAGCCCCATTATTGATAACAAATACACATGCATACTACAAATACTGTACAACTTCATATTATGGCAAGAAACAGCTCTGATATTAAGATTACTAGTAAAGAAAAATAACAGTCCATCTTACTCTAGGAAATGAAGATCAGTTAATCAGTTAAAACTGTCTTTGTTAACAAATGGTTCCTGAATGTGTGAGTCCCACTGTGAAGCTTGGAGGAGGGGTGATGGTGTTGGAGGTGCTTTGATGATGACACTGTTGGTGACTTAGTTAAAACTGAGGGCAAACTTAATCAGCATGGCCACCACAGCATTTTGCAGCAACATGCCATCCCATCTGGTTTGCACTTAGTGGGACCATCATTTGTTCTAACACAGCAATGACCCCAGAGTCACCTCTTGGTTATGTAAGAGCTATTTGTCTAAGAAAGAGAGGTGATGGAAAGCTGCGTCAGATGACCTGCCCTCAACAGGCACCCTATCTGAATCCAACTGACATGATTTGGGATGAATTGGACCAGAGAGTCAATGTAAAGCACTTGAACTTGGACCTTTTTAAACTTGGAAATGGACAGCTTGGTCTTCTTGCAGTAGTTCATGGTGATTCATGTAGAAGCAGCCAGAGATCTTTCCGATTTATAGTGAATGTGAAGCATGTCTGAAATGTGCCTACATAAAACTGTATGGGGTATACACCACTGTCTAAGGCCATACAGTATTCCGTGTATTTGGTACAGTATATCATTATATCGGTTTGAGTTCCTTATGAATTCATTGCTCAGCTCTACTGTAGACTGCACACTTCCTCTCCAGACTACTAAATACTTTTCTGAGGCCTTGCAAAACTTGGTCAGGCATTTTCCTTAATCATGCACTTGTGAGAGCACGTGTAATGTTACAAGGAGAGAAAAGTGTTTCATGTGTTCATTTCAGTTAGTGTTATACATGTTTTGGCAAGCAGAGCGACTTTGAACAATCATGTCACTGACACAAAAGAAAGCCTTTAAACCATGAAGGCTCTGTGAAGGGCTTTCATGCTTGCCTTCTATCAGACTTACACTAATACTGAAGCTTGCTAGTATGCAGGTACCTTCATTCAACACGACAACCTAAATATACTCTGACAATATTTACACAAGCCTTATCTACTGGAACGTCTTCTAACACTGATTACCGTGCAGTCTGGGGTTTTGAGTCTTATGCACTCACATTTCTCTTAAGTATACAAAAATGTCCCTATAGAAGTGACACTGAACATTCTTCATGTGTGCTGTAGCTTTAGTCTATAGCTGTATTCTCCAGGGATATGTGGAAAGGCACGTACACCATAGGGTATAGACAAGTATTTGTAGTACACTGTTTAAGTTTGTTTACATAATGATGTTAACAGTATTTGGCATGCATGAAAATTACAGTGCATTGTTTATTTTGTGTATTATACATTGTGTATTAAAATATAGACTGTATAAATAAATAAATAGTGTCAACAACACAAAAATATTGTGTTAATTTGACTAAAATATTTCTTGATTGTCACTTCTGCTTCCTCTATATATGTCTACTTGATATTCTAGCAAGTAGCCCCAGCTATGTAATCAAAGGAACTGTGAGTACTGGCAAGATGATTTAAACAAGTTCCACCATGCCATGCTTTCCAACTGTATTGTTGGAAAGCATGGCATGGTGGCATTGGTTTCTAAAATCCTAGGTATTCAAAACTTTATTTGATATAAAAGGGTGAAATTTAAAGGTGTGGGCCACCTGTTTATCCATGAACACATTTTGTGTTCATGCATTGTCTAATAGACCCCAAATGGTAAAAGGTTTGGTAATAGATGGCTTAGATTTGTAATGAAACTGAGACTGAAACTGCAACACAAATGTCCATAGTCTTTTATCATGATTTCGGAAGCTGGAGCTATGACACTGCTGCTGCACACTGGTTCCAGGAGTCTCTTCCCTATTAATTGTGGCTCCCTAATGCCAGCAAATACTGGAATTACTACAATATACTGTAGCAACAAAAGAAAGGTTTGAAGATGGCCTACAAACCTTTCTATAAAATCTAATAACCAAAACCAGATGGGAACATTTATATTGTATTGTTCCTCTCATTGAGCTGGGAGGCCTGTACAAGCCCCCGACACCTCCATAACTTTTTAAGGTGAAGCCAAAAGAAAAAAACCAAAGACAGGCAGTGTAACTTCACAGCTGCTGACAGGAAGTTGGCCTGACAAGATGGTCTGCACATAGTGCAGATCTGAGGACAGTCCAGTTCTTGTTAGCAAGCTGTTGCTGTAAGTAGACCGTGTCTGGGTTTGAGGAAGAGATGGTCTCAGAGAGCCTATCTCACGGTCGAAATAAATGGGATAATCACTCAGCTTGTATCCATCACTGAGTCCAATAATGTCAGTCCTGAAGGCCAATAAATTTGTCCTTGGAAAAACTATAAGTAAAAAAATGTTATTGTTTACTATAAACACAATCTAACTCTGAGGTTATTATAAGCCACTTTGCCATACTGCATGTGTACAATGTCAACATAAAACTAAATGCCTTAACTTTCATCCATCTCTATAACGTATAATCTCTGAGATCTATTAAAGTAGTAAAAAACAGTCTTGAATAAATTTACCATATTTTAGGTAGATATGAGTAAACTAAAGTAAATTTAATACGTTTTGGGACAGAAAGTTGACTGCAATGTAAGGCCATAAAGTGGGGCCTGCTTAAGCCCCCTTTGGTGCCATTTGGCAGAAAAAGAGACATAATTTTAGTTCTTAGTGGAAACTGTTAGGAGGGTGTTAAGCTTTTGGCACAGAAATCAAAAACTGTAGACCCACATCATAATGAGAAATTGATTAGATTATAAAATTGTTGGTCTGAGTAAAATGCTTAGACACACCAACAGCCCTCTGCTAAGCTTATATTAACTTTTATTACCTACTGTTTTGCAGGTTTCACACAGATGTCCTGCATGGTTACAAAAGCAGCAACTGTTGTCTAAATGTTAATTCCTAACACATTTCACTGAATTGCCCATGTGAAATGAAAAGAATAATTAAAAACTGAAAGCATACACAGAGTTTGAAGAAGATTTATTGATTTCACTTAGTGTGCTTTGTTTTTTTTCATATGAGGTGATCTCAGCATTAGTAATATGGGAACATCTTGTTGCCAGTGGCAGTAAACACTGCAATGTCATAACCTGTCTGTGCTAGTTTCCTGCCTGGAAACCTCAATATCTCAAAAACCTACCAGGTATGTCATCTCACATTTCACATAAATACACAATATGTTCATTAACATATGATTGGAAATGGGCAGATCTACAGGTAGTTTATATTGTGATGTGTAAAAATGGAACGCAGTAAATGGTCAGAGGTGTTGCTTCACTTTAGAAAATGAGCATGAACAACAGGAGACAGGAGAGGAATTGATTAACAAAATAATAATGGGGCCAATAAAATTCGAACAATACCCGCCCCTAGTTATGTCACATGACTAGTGCAGACAGGGTGAAGATTGATACCAACAAGCAAAACAACACTAAACTGTTGGGAAAAACAAAAAACTCATCCTCTGTTATATAGCATTACTTTGCATTCAAGCTGAGACAAATCAAAAGTTGCTGCATCGTGCAGAAACACATCTGCACTTTAAGCAGCACAGAGGCTCCTATGAGCAGAACAAGAGTGAAGTAATACTTTACATTACTAATAGGCTGCTTAAATAAATCTTCTCATATATTTTTTTTTATTTGCCAGAGAAGACAGTACATAACAGGAAGGCAGGACTTAAAGAGAACTATGATAACATTTGTAATAGCAGATAGTGAAGAAAAAATAGAGGTTAGAAGTAAAATAATATATTTTACCAAATAAATTTAAGAAAAAGTTCCATGTTTTATCAAAAGGGGATATAAAGTGGCAAGAAAAAGTATATGACCTTTTAGAATTTCCTGATTTGCTGCATAAAGTTTTCATAAAATGTGATCTGATCTTCATTTAAGTGAAGAGTATTAACAAATATAATAATTCTGGTCTTTCATGTGTTTATTGAGAAGAACCATAAAAAACTCATAGTGTGGGTGGAAAATGTATTAAACCACAGTTTGCTCCACACAAGAAGAATGTACTTATGGGAGCCATGCCTCACCAAAAGGAGCTTTCAGAGGATCTACAATCAATAATTGTTCATTTACATAAAGCTTTAAAGGGTTACAAAGTTATGTCAAAGACTTTAGAAATTCACCAGTCTTCAGTTAGGCAAATAATCTTCAGATGGAGACACTTTGGGACTGTGGCTTCTCCATCAAGAAGTGGGCAGCCAAGAGCAAGCCCTAGAGCACAACAAACCCTCGTCATTGAGGTAAAGAAGCAACCCAGAGTGACAGCCAAAGAGTCTACAGTATGTAAAACATTGAACAGGCAGGGTGTCTATGGCAGGACACTATGAAGGAAGCTGCTGCTTACTAAAAAGAACATTGCTGCACGCCTGAAGTTTGCCAAAGAGCACATTGACACTCCACAGCAGTATTGGCAAAATGTTTAGTGGACTGATGAAACTAAGATTGAAATATTTGGAAAGAACACAGAGCACTACATCTGGTGTAAAACGGGCACAGCATATCATCATGAAAACATCATCCTAATCGTAAAGTATGGTGGAGGAAACATCATGATTTGGGCCTGCTGTGATGCATCAGGGCCTGGCTCGTTTGTAGTGATTGAGGGGAAGTTGAATGTGATGCTACAGGACAATGACCCAAAACACAGGTGCAAGTCCACAACCGACTGGTTTCACAAAAACAACATCCGCCTTTCGAGTGGCCAAGTCAGAGCCCAGACCTCAACCCATTAGAGATGCTATGGAAAGATTTGAAGAGAGCCACACAAAGAATATCCAAAGAATATTTCAGAGTTAAAGCAGTTCTGCAGGAAGAATGGGCTAACATCCCTCCTGAACGATGGGCAAATCTGATTCACAGCTACAGAAAGCTACTGGTTGAGTTTATTGCTGCCAAAGGGGGGGTTAACTAGTTATTCATGTCAAGGGTTCACACATTTTTTCCTCTAGCACTATGATATTTTTACAGTTGTTCTCAATAAAGACATGAAAGATCTGAATTTATTTTTGTGGTAATCTTTTTGTTATATTTATATAGAGAGAGACCAGATCACACAAATTAATGTAGAAAACCATGAAATTCCAAAAGGTTTTTCTTGCCACTATATCAAGTTTATATGTAGCTGTTATTATAAGTTTATGTGTTCTATGAGAAGATTTGTCCAGTGACTGATATTAAATACGTTTGTGGAATTCCAGTTTAAAAGAACTATTTGTTGTTGATGGTTAAAGAAATTAGCAGTAGGAAGATGCGTAACTTTGGTGATGTTTACAAGAAAACAGAGAGATGGAGATGTAGGCATTCTGCAGATACCAGAGTGGATTGTGAGTATGGTTCTGGGTTGGTTAATCCCATTTTAAACATTTTACTTGTGTAAGATGGGTTCCGTGTATGGTCTTGTATTGTATTAGTTGTAAGTGCTACAATATCCCAAGTGTCTTGAGATAGTGGGATTATGGTCAGTTTGTTCAAATTTATATTGTAGTTATAGATTATGGAAAATTAATTTTTAAAGTTAACTGGTTTCTGTAGTGAACTGTGGGGTTGTAATATTATGTCATCTGCATAAAGAATAATTTTATAGTGTAAATTTGTGTCCTGGATTCCTTTAATTTTGATGTTTTGTCTGATAGCTGCTGCTAGTGGTTCTATGAAATAATGTGCGTAATACCCATTTGTCTTCCCTTTTACTGTTTAATCAATCACCCTACTCCCAGACACTTTGACCTCATTTGAATCCAGAGGGATACAGCAGTCAGAAGAGATTTTCACAAAACTGAATGTGCCATATCATTGTGCTTGTGGTAGACCCCACTGATGTCATCCAGTTGTCTTTGGCTTCTTGCATCAGAGCAATATGACTCTCCCATCAACCTCCTCTGCTGCATGTGCATCTGGTTGTGGCCTGTGTATATACACCAGTGATTTGTGGTCAGGAGGATACTTTTGTAAACATTCCAGCTTTGGTGCAACTGCTGCTTTCCATTTTAAGGCATCTGTGTGTTTGGGTATGCCTACTGGAAATGCAAGTCTCATAAGGGACTGATTGTGCAGCTTCTTCATAAGCTTTATCGTTCATTCTATGCCATACGTTGCTTGTTTTTTGTTTTGTTAATTCGTGTTTTTTTTTTATCTCCATGCATTGCGTTTTTTTATTTTTTTATGCCTTAAGCTGTCTGATCTACCTGATGATATGTGCTCGCTAAATATGAGAAACTGCTACTCGAATGTTTTTGTTCAGTGCTCTTGTTAACAAACGGTGTTGGAGCTTAGCAAATCTTTATATTTTGCAAACTTCACCATAATTAGTGTCTCAGACTGGTGTAAGAAAATAGTTTTCAGATTTAAGTGGGATTTGCAGTGAGGGGTGATGTTGCAAAGTACTCAAAATCATTATATTGTTCATTATATTGTCATCAAAATATTGTCCACAATAAATGCAATATGACTTTTCACCATATTGTGCAGCACTAACTGTCACATTAATTTACACTGATGCATATCCTTGTCACTATACCTACGTTTTAAGCTTCCTTCAGCTTCATGGAAGAATGAGTAGGTGCTGTACATTGCTTACGGCACCTGCATCACAAAAGATTTAATACAAAAGCTTAGCTGCAGACAAACATGTTCGTGACACATTTAACAGTAAAATCATATATAACCACACCACACACTAGCTGTGAAATTAAAACCAATGGCTTGTTAACAAAGTACTAAAAGGTATGCTTTCTCCATCTCTCATGCAAAGTAGCCATGTGAATTAAAATGGAGTTGGCAAGGCTGTTGCCTTCTTATGAGAAAGTCAACAAACTCAAGAGCTCTGGTTTAAATCTCAGCACTGGCAGGGCACTCAGTCGCCTCCTCTCCTCCTCCTCCTCCCAGACTGCATGTTCACTGCTCGCCTCATGAAGTTTGGTCATGGTGCTTGTTTTCTTAGTGCTCCAAACCTCCAATGGTACTGGCACAGTGCACTCGCTGTACCCTTGTTTTGACGCTGCCCCCTCCCATCCCTGTCCTCCTCTTACTTGATCTGTTTTGCCAGAGGTGTCTTTCTTGATTAAGAGCAAATGCACTCAGAAACAGTAACACACACAGCTGGCCTCTACAGCCTTCTGTGAACCCCTCACTGCACGTTAGGCTTCAAGGTTTGTGTCTGACTACTATTGTCCCTTTGCCAATGCGGCTGGCTGTGCAGTGGTGAACTGTGCGACGGACCACGCCTGTGTAGCCTGATTTACACTCCTTTCTTCCTGGGCAGCCACTAGACAGCAGCCAGCTCCTGGAGGGACCAGCAGTGGCTTCAGCTGAGGGGCCAAGCCTGAAGCCCATTTGGTTTTGGTTTCCTTTCGCCTGCCACTGTGCCACACCTAGCATGACTTGGGCTAAATGAGACCAGTGTGTAGATTCAAAGATTGGACTTTAACTGTAACCAATATAAGGCGAGGCTGTACAAACGGCACTACAGACGCTTGCAGGTCATATGTCTGTCTATCTGTCAACTTATTCATGTTCTGCCCGACCCGCCCTGTCTCTAACTCATTTATGCATAAATTCTTTGTGTGCACTATCGCATTGAACCATTGAGAGTCAGGGGCCATGGTTCATGGGCAGACTCTAAATGGCTTTTATTCCATTCACCCACTTACTACCTCTACACTATAGGCAGAGACATGCACAAATGAACATTCTTTCTAGTCTGCCGCCATTCTTCATTCCTCCGTTCCCTGAGAGGGGAGAGGTCTTTTAGTAGACTCTGTTCAAGAGCGGTCTGAGTTCTCTTCAGAGTACCAATAATCCTGCTTGCGTGTATTTGACAAATAAAACTATGGCATAATGACATTCTTGGTATGGAGACGTTAAAGTTGAAAGTAATTAAGCCACTTGCCATTAGGAAGTGGAGTCTACTTTAACTTCTCTGAAGTTGATTTAGTTTGCACATGCTGACCAAACCCAACTAATATTATTGTTGTATTGTCTGACCAAAAGAACACACAATCCATGTGTGAAAATCCATGTAACCATATAATGTAGGAGTTATTTCCAGCCAAATTCAGAGAAAACAAAACAACATTGGTTGAAATCTCTTCAATGATTATGTTAATCATAGAAATTCTATGGAAGGATTTTGAACATACAGCCTTCCATTCAATTGCAACAGCTGGAGATTGGATTAGAAGTGCTTGTTAGTTCTGCCTCTTGCATCATAGAAAGTTTCAAGACGGGTGAGATCCATTAAGTGTTCCAATAACTGCTGGATGTTTTTGAAGGCCTGCAGCTGAAAATCCCACATTCAATTATAATCCCTCTCATCTCTCATATATTACACTAAATCTTTTTGTTGTGTTGATATCACACACATCACAGCTGAAGTACTGATACTTTTATGAAAATGTTAATTAATACTTTTATGAATGAGTACTTTTATGAATAGGAGCCCCCATTATTTCTCTCAGGAAAGACATATTAGTATTATAGTTTGAAGGGTTTTTCAACTCTTCAACTTAAATTGAAAACATCACTTTAATCAGATCAAAACGTTTTATAATGTATTTTCATTTTCTATTACATTACCTTTATAAAGTTTAACTTGACTGAAGGTTGTTGGGGCTTCTAATGCTTTCTATAAACACTGACATAATGGATAACATTTGATAAACTATGCATTAATATTTAAAGCTACAATATGCAACTTAAGCTAGTGCTCACTTGAGACTTATACTTAATCACCTGTGCTCTGTCTCTCTCTCACTAATCTGATACAGCTTTGCTTCACTCTTTACACTCCGCCACACAGCACTTTAGGTAGTTGTCCTTATGAAATTAAAAACAAATGAGAATGCTCAAAGGAGGGTGCCTTGTTCAACACTTTTTGAATTAAATATCTTGGCTCTGCTGGCCGGTGTTCTTCAAAGAATGTGTGTCATGGGAGACGTTGACTGCATCTCTCCACATTAATATACAACCCAAATTCCAAACAAATTACAGTGCTGTGTAGAATCTATATAAAAATAGGATGATTTGCAAACCTATGAACCCAAATGTTATTCACAATAGAACACTGAAAGATATTTGATGTTATTTTTTCATAGTAAGAGAAAAAGGTAACTTTAAAATTGATAGCATGGCTCATAAAAGTTGGATCAGGATCATGGTGTAGCATCCCCCTTTTAAAAACTACAATCTGTAAACATCTGGGAACTGCGGAGACTGGTTGCTGTAGTTTTGGGGGAAGAATGTTATGTGGGATTCTAACAGTTCCGGGTCTTCTTTGATGTAGTTGGATTTTAAGATGAGCAAAATATTTTCAGTTAGTATTGCAGGTAGGCCAGTTTAGCTCTTGTACTATGAAGCCATGCTGTGGAATAGATGCAGTTTGTGGTTTAGCATTGTCCTGCTGAAATATGCAAGGCTGTCTCTGAAAAAGAAACAGTCTGAATGGGCGCTTATGCTGCTCTAAAACCAGGATATATCTTTTAGGTGGTTTCTTTCCAGATGTGCAAGCACCTCATTCTGTAGGTAATAATGCAGACCATCAGACATACAAGAATTTCAACTGAGTGCTAATATGACCTCTCTCTGGCCATTAATAAGCCTGTTTTCTTCTCTCTGTGAGCATCTCTATACTGTGGCCAGTGTCTATGAACCTGCTATTCTCATGGTCAGGCCTCCTGTGGCAATTGATCACCTGGCCAGGCTGCCATTTCTTCATGCACTTGGATACACCTCTGTGGTGTTGCTATAGAGGCGTATCTAGGGGTGATGTGTCAGGTTCTTGGGGATTGCAAAATGGAGTCCCACAACCTGACAAGGATGCTCCTTGAGGAGACATACAGCTGCAAATATTGCAGAGTTGCCTAAGGATGTTATTGCCAAATTTGCCAGGGAAAATCAAAGCTGTTGCACAGTGAGCAGTGCTAACGTTATAGCAGTTGTGAGATTATGGAAGAGAAGCCTGGATGGGTGTCAGCGTGATGTACAGGTAACACACAAGCTTGGTTGAACTTGGTCTTGTAAAGCACTCTGAAGTGCTCTTCAAGTGTGTGTCTGCTGCAGGATGCCTTGAAAAACAGAAGAAGAGTGACATGACATGCACCAAACAAAATTATAAGCAGCAGCAATTGAGCACCTACAACTTATGCTGGTTCAAGAACTTAAGTACTCGCTGGAAAAGCACTTATCATGTTATCCAGACTACTGGAACAAGACACGGCAGTGACTCAGAGAAGAAAACAACACTACCTGGATCTAAATCTTGAACAGTGGAACAGCTGAGCCAAGGCCTTGACCTGTTTGAAGGAGCTACCGTGTTTCTGAGTGGACAACATGTTACCCTTTCGACTAATGCAGTGCACCAACAAGTCCATACAGAGTTCAGCTTCTGAGGCTGCAACACTTACTCTAGGTCAAACCAAAGCTCATGTGGCAGAACAGAAAACCACAAGATAGCAAGGATTATTTGTGCTTCATGTGTTTATGTATACTTTTTAAAGTAATTTTTTTTTTTTTTTTTAATTTGTTTTAGCATTGAGAAAATTATATTTTTTAAAGCTGGATGTAAATTGACACTAATATAAACTAAGTTGGTTTAGTTTTAACACACAAATAGTTGTCTGCAGTTTATGCTATAAAATATAGATTAGTTAGTCATTTTTAAAGATTTATCCTATTCTGCCTTTTACATTTGCTATTTCTCATAAAGTTAAATGATGTCTTATTCGATTAGTCACAATCTCTGCCTGGCCCTATCCCATGTTCCTGTTTTTCTGTTTTTCCTCACACTCATACTCACCTGGCCAAACTCCTGTCACTCTCTTTCCAAGCCACTTCCTGCCATGCCCTTATTTAATTTATTTCCTGTGCTCTCTGTCTGTGTCTCTCACTCACTTCACCTGTGCATCCTTCACTACTTAAGCAGTTCTGCAGCCCTTTCTTCCTTTGCCACATTGTGCCGTTTCGTCCCCACAGAAACCACTCTCCAGCATTTATTCCTGATCTGCCTGCATCAACAACCAGTTCATGGACCTGAATGTGACCTTTGCCTTTGCCTTTTCCTCTGGATATGTAAGTCTGCTTGGACCTCTGATTTTGACCTTGTTTTGTCTCTGCCCGGCCTTTTGGACTGTGGATTGTGGCTCTGATTACTGTGTACCCCGGCCTTTGCTTTTTTTCTCCAACTCTGATTTTTGGATTCTGCATGCTGTTTGCCTCCTTGGTCTGTCCTTTCGGGTATTGACCTGTTTTTGTAACTGACCCTGTTCTGGATTTGTGTTTGTATTACATTGCCCCTGGTTTGCCTCAGTTCTGCTTTATTTTTTACATACTTCCCTGCCCCTGGGTTCTCTGCCCTCCAGTCCCCTAGCCACTCTAGCCTGCTTCACCTGCCCCCAGACTTCATTACCCAGTACCCCCCTGCTCTATCAATGTCATCCCCTGGCCCTGTTTGTTGTTCTCACTGATCCTGACTACTTTTCCCAGAACCTGCTGCTCACCAGTCCGTGTTCTGTTTCATGTTCTGTTTTCTGTTCTTCCTGCTTCTCTCCTGAGTCTCTTAAAATAAACTTGTTTTAACCAGTCGTAGTGTTGTTGTGTTTTCCTTGTCAGCTGGTTGAGGTAACGAATCCTCACGCGATTATTGAATCGATCAGTGGAATCATCAGCAGAATACTCAATTACTATAATAATTGATTGCAACCCTAAACTTAAGTTGACACTAGAGACTCAAAATCAATTCACTCTGCTCCAACTGGCAGTCTCTCTCTCTCTCTCTCTCTCTCTCTGTCTCTCAGTGCTCTGTTATGCTCTTCTGCCACATTCTGCACAGCTCTTCAGGTAATAGTGATCATCAAATAACTAACTGCAAAATTTAAAAACTGAACAGTAATAAATACAATTCTGTGATTGAGAGTGAGCCTTGCCTAAAAACCTTTAGAAGTGAATGTATTTGCACTGCTGGCACTGCTGTCCTGACTTCATGGGAGATATTGATTGTGACTATCCACAATGTTATGGAACATATTCCTACAAAAGTATTTGAGAGAAGTTGCATATATTAAATTTAGAAATTCCTGGCTAGGTTTTGTTTTTCAGCTTTGTCAGTAGATATTTGTTTGAACCAAACAGACTGCAACTCAGCTGTAACACAAAGTATGACAGCCAACCACATGTAGACAGACACACGCATGCTCACATATACAAGTGGCACACAGGGATCTGTCAGGGCATGCTTCCATGGATCTGCCTGACAGATGGATGAAGTTGCCCCAAACTTTTCCAAGAAGTGTAATCATTTTGGCTGAAGAGCAGGTTGAGGGGGTGCATTAATCACTGTGTGATTAGCGAGCCACAGGGATAATCATCTGACAAGGGTGCTTAAAGTGACATAGGGAATGTATAAGTCTGTGTAAAGGCTGTCTACTCTTGGTGACTGACTCGCTCTGTCAGTCAAAAAATAGGGGAAAAAAGCAAATATTATATTTATGATACTGTAGAATGCAGACTAGTTTTCAGTAACCGGGAGGTTGTGCCAAAAAAACAGGCTTGGAACAGGCAGCTGCAGTCTACAGCAAACTGAAATAGCTAACAATGGATAGATGCCTGGGTATTGATATTTACATCTGTGCTCAATACAGAAACCATAACCAGTTTTGAATAAAGTCACATTTTCACTCACTTATATGGCATTATTGTTGTTGTTATAGATGATCCCAAAAGCTGCTTGTAGCAACTAGTCTGTCAGGAACCTTGGAAGAACTGCAGTGTGCGTGTATCTACAATATGTTTTTTCTTTTTTCAGTTTTGCAAAGTCCTCTATCTATATAGTTCTTAGAATGTGTGATGCATTTTTATTGTCTGGTGAATGCAATTATGAAAGGGTCGTGTTCAAACTAAAATGGGTTTTCAAGTGACTCTACGAGTCAGCATCAAGCTCTTTATTTACACTGGTCAGAGTGAATTTCAATTTCTGTGCAAGTATCTTGAGCCTTGTTTTAAGTCTTCATTTTTGATAGGGTTGTCGGACTAACGTCACTAACTTGAAAAAAGGACCCTTTACCTTGTCACACGTTCAAAATAACTTATTTCTAAATTAATATTAATAGTCATTTTGTATTTGCTTGATAATCTCATTTTGGATTGAGGAATTAAAGTGCCACTAGACATCATAGATGGTGGACTTTTTTTTTTGAGTCAGCAAAAGGCAGTTCTATTAAAAGCTCCTTCTCAGTGACCCTCTGTGAAGCCAAAGCCTTGGCAGCCTGCCCAACACACACAACATAGACGGGTGAGTACTTGTCTTAAGGAGGAAAGCACAACACAGAAGGTATGTTGTGCTTGAGTGCCATGCCACTGGAACAGAGGAGTTTGATACTAAAAATACCTACCTCCCCCTGCACTCACACTCCCAACACGCAAGAGCCTTTGCACTGGAAGACCTAACAGCTTGATGGCAATTACTGCAAAATTGTTCTTATTTTCTCTAAGTCTTCATAGTTTCCAGTCAACTTGTAATTCATCAATTCATGTGTTGCATCAATAGAGTCGGCAAAGGAAATGGGTAACGCCTCGCGGCTATTTAAAGCCTGAACTATTCCAGGTAGGCCCTGAAACCCTGCTTACTAACCTGTGCCAAACATTTACCAAAAGTCTGCATAACACCTGTGACCAAGTCATGTGAAAGCAATTAGCAAAAAACCAAACACAGACATTTCATGTATAAGTGAGGCCACCCAAACCCATCAGTTTTACAGGACTAAGCAGTAAAACCATTACAAGATGATTAAAATTCACTCGTGTAAATGCAGTTATGTTTGTTTTTTTTTCAAATGTACTTCAGTGAGTAATGGGGGAGTTGGGTGTCGACATCAAAAAGCCTGTATGTGTACTCGCTGTTTCACAGACCACATGGCTCAGTCATCATGTGTGGTTGAGATGTGAGACTCTGGTGGATACATGTCAAATGAACTTCATACTTGTCATATGTCAAATTATCCTTTCTAACAAGAACTGAAATAAATGTATGTGATAGTGGTTTGACCCTATCTTGGCAGTTTGCATTTGGTGGCGAACCTATTAATAGGGCAGTTAAATGCAAGCCAGGTGTTTTTAAAGAGCCCAGGCAATGCTCGCTGACTGGTGCAGTGAGCAGCAGAGAAGACACAAACACAAGGGCTTTTAGGTAGGCTAACCAAGTTGAACTATAAACCAAGTAGTTACAGTCAGAATAAAAAAAAAAAAACATGTACGATTTAAAAAGGAGTGTGACTGCCCAGTCCACAGGAAACCAGATGTCAACATAAATTACTGACTTAAATGTAAGTCATTTTAAAATCACAGGATTTTGCACGTTTTAAACTGTTATCAACTGCTTTGTTCACCTTTTGTGGAAGTGTTGAATGAGAAGATCAACATAACTCTGTTCTCTAGCAGAGAGTTAATTTTATTCTGACTCTGTGTTAAATATATAAGATAAAGCCAAACCAAGACAGCTTAACTTAGTACTAGGCCTGAAACCACACAAAGCTTGGCTTCATCTAAGGGTATCAAACTCTGCCTATCAGCATCTGTAGAACTAAATAATATACACGTTATATGTTTTATCTATAGAAAAATCTACTGTGAGCAGTTTCTTTCTTCGCGTGACATAAGGCAACCTGCAGAGACAACAGGAAATCACTGCTGCTGGCCAACAAATGGCACACTACACAACCCCCTGTGCCTTTTTTTACACTTTTTTGTAGAGATTAAACCAATAAGAAAAAATCTAAAAACAGCCATTTTCAGACTGTGTCAGGCATCAAGTGTTTTATTATTTGTGCTAAGCTATGTTTGTTGCAGCCTACCATGTACCACACAGTGATTCCAATCATCTCATTCAGTGGCATGAAAAAGTATGTGGCAACACTACTAAGAAGTGGGCGGCCACTGCTTCTTCAAAGTGAAAAAAGCAAGTGGAAATAGTTTGGACATCTCAAAAGGATGCGTTGTAGGTGGCTTTTATTGGAAGTTTCCCAGGTATGTGCAACTGGTAGGAGACGAACAGAACAGACAGGAAAAGAAAATGGACAAATTCACATTACGACGATGATAGACTACATATTTTTAAACAAAGGTTTTCTAGTTTCATCCATTCAAAATCAAATATTGTAAATTGTTTCCCACAAGGGTACAAATAATAAAGGATGTATGCTTAGAATACCCCTATTCTAAAAATAAGACATAGAAGCTAAAAAGGTACACTGCAAATCAAATGTAGTATTATTCTGGGTTACATTTGAATAGGCTGCCAAGTTCAAACCTTAGAAGTCATACTCTAAACAGACTTAGAGAACTGGCTAACTTTGATCCAAGGAAATCAAGGCAATGCCTTTCTGACCACAGATGCCATCCAGTTGGATGTCCTCTGGCTACAATCTTTCACAACTCTTCATGACTGCCAGCCCACAAGGCTCTGCCTACTTCCATTCTTCACTCCATCACTTTAAATCTGATCCTTTGAGTCTTGATTCAAAACACGTATTGGTCAGTAGTCTGGGTTTTGGTCCACCACAATCAAATGCAATCCCTTTCCTGCTAGTGTTGTGCCCCAGTGGTAGAAAGGACACAGGAAAAGAGAGACACAATGTCAAAAATGAGATGTGAAAGATGCATGCATGCACTCTAAGCCACTATTGAAGACTTTTTTTTCTTGTAGCTAAATGTTTCTGCACATGCTTTGTTGTTTCTTTCGTAAATCGTATGCCTGATCCCCGTCCACAATGGCAGAAAATCTGTTCTGTGTTTTCATAGTGCTGCTATTCTTGTTTTTGTAGGTTTGATATCTATTTAAAATTCTTGGGAATGTCCCGTACTGACAAACCATATTAAGATGAAGGACTGTGATTTGGAAAGCTGCAGAATTTGGGATTTTTGTCAGTGTTCTGTGATAGACCGTTTTAAACAAGAAACACCATAATTGGCAATCATGAAATATAGACTGAAGCAAAATAAAGGGTACAGAAGTTATAAATATCCAAACTCTCCCACTGATATACATTGCTTGAGCGTGTGTTGTGTTTCAAAATGCTATAGTACATCTTGTGATTCTTAAGTATTCTGAATTACCGACCTAAAAAACCTTACATGTAAAAAAAGTGCAAATACATGTTTTAGCTTTGTTTTTGCAACAGCTCCACTGGCTTAAATAACTTTTTTGAGCTCCTTTGTCTTAAATGTCCCTGTTCCCCCCATCCTACTCAGTTCTGATTGGCCAGCTTGTGGAAGTCTTCCCTGGCTTTGTATCCTTTTAACTTTTTACTAATCTATTCTGAATTTCTTCAGACTGTGACATGATGTGTTGCTTTTTGAGATCTTTTACAGCACTTCACTTTGTCAGACAGCTTCTATGTAAATGATTTTTTAATGATCAACTGGCAGTTTAGCAATGGTGGAGTAACTACTTTTTCACATAGGACCTGACAGTTTTTAGGCAATTTACTTAACAAATGAAATCATCATTTAAAATCTGCATTATGCATTTACTCAGGTTATATTTGTTTAATATTAAAAATGTTGATTTAAGTTTTTTTTTTAAGTGTAAAAAAAAAAAAAATATATATATATATATATATATATATATATATATATATATATATATATATATATATATATATATAAACACTATGGGGCAAATACTTTTTGCAAGACTTTAATAGTATCCCTTTACTGTGACTACATTCCATACAGCAATGTGTAGTGTGGAATCATTTATAATTGTATGTTGATATGCATGCTGTTGCATCTATCAACACAGATATTCATCAGTTCTGTTTATACATTTTGGGTGGTGCAGAGTGGCAGACAAGGAAATGGCAAGCATTCTTTTCATTTAGGAGTATTTTTCAACCCCAGTGCATTCTCTGTCAGTGCCCCAGACAGCTCCAATTTCCTTGGTTTTGGCTGCACCAGGTTTAGCTCCACTGCATTTAAGGCGTGTTGGTCTAACATCTGTGGCATTTGTTGTGGAATGTGATGAATTCAGAAGCATTTTAGTGACTAAATAATTAAAAATTAAAGAGTTAATAAGAAGTCTATAATCTATTTACCTAGGAAAAAAATGTATTGGACCTCCCGCAGTATATGTCTTTAGATGAGGTTTCCGCTTCTTGGAGGACGCGCGTGTTTTTTCGTCTGAGAGCAACAGCGGGATTTTTAAACTCTACACAACATTTCTTCTACAGTTCTACAACTCAGGTACGTTTAAGATGACTAATATTCAGCCTGTTCAGTGTGTGGAGTGCAGGATGTTTAGACCGTCTTCCTCCGTCGTTAGCGACAATTTTACCTGTGACAGGTGTGTGCTAGTTAGCACTCTGACGGAGAAGATATCAGCGTTAGAGGAGCGCATCCAGTCTTTAGAGAGGGTTAGAGAGAGTGAGAGTAGTGTTATTTCTTTAGAAGACAGTCTGGGTGCCACGGGCGGAGATAGCCAGTCCCCGACTCTGGCATTAGAGCCCTCACAGCGGGGCGAGTGGGTGACGACTCGGCGGCATACTCGCGCAGCCAAAGCTAAGGCTAAGGCTAAAGCTAGCCCACCGGAGCACACCACCCCGCGCTTCACGTGTCTAACAGGTTTGCCCCCCTCAGTGATTCACCCGCTGAGAAACCTGGAAGAACTCTGGTTATAGGAGACTCGATCATGAGACACGTGAAACTAGCCAGACCTTTAGGGGCTCCAGCGGCTGTGGTCAGGTGTATCCCGGGGGCCAGGGTACCGGACATTGAAGGCAATCTCAGGGCCTTAGGACAGCATAGCTTTTCTAAGATAGTGGTACATGCTGGAGCTAACGATATACGCCTTCGTCAGTCTGAGGTTACTACGAATAACTTTAAAGAGGTGTTTAAATTAGCGAAGGCGATGTCCGAAGTGGTAATCTTCTCTGGCCCCCTCCCAATGAGACGAGGTGACATAACCTACAGCAGGTTATGGTCGCTGAACCGCTGGATGTCCAGGTGGTGCTCCGAAAACAACGTGGGCTTCATAGATAATTGGAGTACCTTTGAGGGCAAACCTGGCCTGTTAGGGCGGGACGGTGTCCATCCCACTCGGGAAGGTGCTGCTCTCATTTCTTGCAGTATAGCTCATAGTCTAAGATCAGGCCTAGCTAGTCGCTGACTACCCAGAGTCCAGGCCAGGGAGCAGACAAACAGGCTAAACCAACCGTCTGCTAGCTGCACAGAGTCGTCACTCAGGGTTCAACATATTGAGACTGTGTCTGTTCCTCGAGCTAAACAAAAAGCTAGAAAAACCCAGAAAGTATGTTTTAATATTTTAATTAACATACAGACCTCAAATTCAGAGCACACTGATTGTGCAGCCAGCACCTCTGATCTGAAGTTAGGATTGTTAAATATTAGATCTCTTACATCTAAAGCTCTTACTGTTAATGAAACTATCACGGATCAGGAGTTTGATATACTCTGTTTAACAGAAACCTGGATTAAACAGGACGAGTATGTAGCTTTAAATGAAGCAACTCCTCCTGGATACAGCTACATTCACCAGCCTCGTCTGACTGGTAGAGGAGGAGGTGTCGCAGTTATTTATAATGATAAACTGACTATCGTAAAAAGCATGTACACAAATTTAAAGCTTTTGAATGTCTTTATAGTAACATAACAAGTATAGATACAAATATAAAGTCTGCTCAGCCGATCCCGCTAATTATCATTTACAGACCCCCAGGGCCCTACTCTGAATTTCTTTGTGAATTTGCAGATTTCCTTTCTAACCTAGTTGTTTCTGTAGACAAAGCATTAATTGCTGGAGATTTTAATATTCACTTTGAGAATCCAGAAGACCCTCTGAGAACAGCATTTATGTCCATATTGGACTCGCTAGGAGTAGATCAGTGTGTAGTAGGACCCACTCATAAAGCGGGTCACACCTTAGATTTAATAATATCATTCGGTTTAAGTATAAGAAATTTACTTACGCTCCCACTGTCTGAAGTTATCTCAGACCACTATCTTGTTTCAACTACAGTGTGTCATATTAATAATGTATACTCAGCGCCGCGCTATCGCATTAAACGTACATTTACATCAACTACCGCACAGAGCTTTATTAGTAATCTTCCAGAGTTATCAACTTTGATTGGAGCACCGTCTGACACCACAGAACTAGACCAGGCGACTGAATATCTCGAGTCGTCATTACGTTATACCTTAGATAATGTAGCTCCAGTTAAAAGAAAAGTCATCAGAGATAAGAAACTTGCTCCTTGGTATAACGATGACACGCGCGTCTTAAAACAGACTACTCGAAAGTTAGAACGTAAATGGCGCCAAACTAAATTGTTAGTATTCCAGATAGCGTGGAAGGAGAGCATCCTGAACTATAAAAAAGCTCTTAGTGCAGCTAGATCAACGTATCTCTCCACTCTCATAGAAAACAACAAAAACAACCCTAGATTTTTATTTAATACAGTAGCCAAATTAACTAGAAAGAAAACTACTGCAGATATCTCCATAACAACGTTGTGCAGTAGTGAGGACTTCATGAACTTTTTCAATAACAAAATTGTAAATATAAGGCAGAAAATTCAAGCTTTAAAACCAGACAATTTAGTTGACGCAGGTGACGAGCTAACCTCAGCAGATCAGTACCTAGATTACTTTACTCCTCTTGAAGAGAATGAACTAATTTCACTCATCTCTTCTGCAAAATCTTCAACCTGCACATTAGACCCTATACCGACACACTTTCTAAAACAGATAGTGCCAGAAATAATAGAACCCCTGCTGACAATCATAAATTCCTCACTCAGCTGTGGGTATGTCCCAAAGTGTTTTAAATTAGCAGTTATTAAACCGCTAATCAAGAAACCTGATCTCGACCCCTGTCAGCTGTCAAATTACAGGCCGATATCAAACCTCTCCTTTATCTCTAAGATTCTCGAAAAGATAGTAGCTGGGCAGCTATCCTCGTATCTTCATAGAAATAACATACATGAACTCTATCAGTCAGGATTTAGGCCTCATCACAGCACAGAGACGGCACTTGTTAAAGTAGTAAATGACCTCCTATTGGCCGCTGATCAGGGTAGTGTCTCTATGCTTGTGCTACTCGATCTCAGTGCAGCTTTCGACACCATTGACCATAGTATTCTCCTTCACAGACTAGAAAATGTTGTTGGAATTAGGGGAACGGCCCTCTCCTGGCTTAGGTCCTATTTGACCGATCGTTATCAGTATGTAGATCTAAATGGCGATTACTCCACATGCTCTCCAGTGGAGTTTGGTGTTCCACAGGGTTCAGTTTTAGGCCCCCTGCTTTTTTCCCTCTACATGCTTCCTCTGGGCAACATTATCCGTAAACATGGTATTAACTTTCATTGTTATGCTGACGACACACAGTTATATGTTTCATCAAAACCAGATGAGATCAAACTGCTTAATAAAGTTGAGCAATGTGTAAAGGATATACGAGACTGGATGCTAATTAACTTCCTTCTGCTAAATCCTGATAAGACAGAAGTACTAGTTATAGGATCATCTGCAGCTAGAAGCAAGATGTTAGACCACACCGTAACTCTAGATGGCCTGTCCGTTACATCTAGTGCAACAGTCAAAGACCTTGGTGTGATTCTAGATTCCAGTCTTTCATTTGAAGCTCATGTAGATAATGTCACCAGGACAGCTTTCTTTCACCTCAGAAATATTGCCAAGATAAGGAATATTTTGTCACTAAATGATGCAGAAAAATTAGTCCATGCTTTCATCACCTCTAGGTTGGACTACTGTAATGCCTTACTGTCTGGCTGTTCAACCGGGTGCATAAACAAGCTTCAGTTAGTTCAGAATGCAGCAGGGAGAGTCCTCACTAGAACCAGAAGATATGAGCACATCACGCCTATCTTATCTACACTTCATTGGCTCCCCGTGAAATTTCGCATTGATTTTAAAATACTACTTTTGACATTTAAAGCATTAAATGGTCTTGCGCCGCATTATCTAAGTGAACTGCTAGTGTCTTATGATCCACCACGCCTACTTCGCTCAAAGGATGCTGGCTGCCTGTCAGTACCTCGTATCCTAAAAACTACAGCTGGGGGCAGAGCTTTTTCTTACAAAGCCCCAAAGTTATGGAATAGCCTTCCAAATAGCGTTCGGGACTCAGACACAGTCTCAGTGTTTAAGTCTAGGCTGAAAACCTACCTATTTAGTCAAGCATTTGAGTAAATAGATCTGGGAAGGACTCATGGACGTAGAGCATTATGGTGAACTGGTATGTTTAGATGCTGTCTTCCCAACTCTCACTGATCACTCGGGTTTGTTGATGGTGAAGTGTTTGGTTGCTCTACATCCCAGTGCGCCCTCATGTCTGTGTTTCCTTCTGAACCCACCCTTTTAGTTAGGCTGTCATAATTAGTCCTGCCGGAGTCCCTGCTGCACTACACTAAATATGCATTCACCTCAAACTTTATCTGACTGTGAATACAACTAACTGCAATCTCTCCTCTTCTCTCTCTTTCCCTCTCCCTCTCTCTTTTCCCTCTTCCTGTCTCTCTGTCGAGCTACACGTCATTCCACCCTTTGCCCTCTGGACCTGTCTGACTCGTCCTGATGCCCAACTTCTGGCTGGAGATCTCGTCGCCTGGATCCACCGTTTGCCCTTTGGGATGCGTTTGGAGACTGGATTGGTCACAAGCTACTATGATGTCGGCCCCGGCCTCGGCGGACGTCGGATGCTGTTTCTTGGAGGTCTCGACTCAACGCTCGATAGTCAAGGAATGGAACAAGTCTGCCTGCAATAACTAACTGGACTCCACATTAACTTAAAGACATTAACTGTTATACTGGACTGCTGCCTACACAGCATGTAATCACCCATATGAGGATGGGTTCCCTGTTGAGTCTGGTTCCTCTCAAGGTTTCTTCCTGTTGCCCTCTCAGGGAGTTTTTCCTTGCCACTGTCGCCCTCGGCTTGCTCATCAGGGACAATCACATTATTAAGACTCATACACATACACTGTTCATGTACTGTTCTTTGGTTGTGTAAAGCTGCTTTGTGACAATGTCAATTGTAAAAAGCGCTCTACAAATAAAATTGAATTGAATTGAATTGAATGAGGCAGCTTTGCAGCATGCATTACATAATATTTATGATGCATTTGCAGATGTTTCCAAGCCAAAATAAATGTACACTTGACAAGAACACACATGATATAAATTTGTCCAGGTGTGAATTTATAGAAAGAGGTTAGCTTAAAAGAAGTGGGACACTGACAGGACTGAAGAGAGTAGACGAGAGTACATGGAGATGCAGTATAAGGTAAAGAGATGGCTGTGGTAAAGAATGGTCACTAAAATGAAATGAAATAAAAATCTTCTACAAATTAACTCAAGAAAATCAGACGTTGCTTTTGAGATGTGGTTCAACAGAAGTTTAAAAAAAAAAAAACTAACTAATGAAAGTAGTCTGGACAAAATTGAGGGTACCCATAGAAAAGGCCTCTAAAAAATGTTGAGCTAAAGTCCTGCGTCCTGTAATTAGCATCACAGGTTTCTTCACACTCTATTTAAACGGGGAAAAGTGGTCTCTGTGCTGTTTGGTATAATGGTGTGTACCACACTGAACTGAAGTTGTCTCGGGAGATTAGAAAAAATAGATATGCAAATATGTTGTAAGTGAAGATTCTAAGACAATCTCTGACTGCAGTTGCACATAATATTCTGATGTTTAGGGTCCACAGGACTGTAGCCAACCTCCCTGGATGTGGCCGCAAGTGGAAAATTACTGAAAAATTGAAGAGACAAATAACTAAAGAGCCCAGAACAACTTCCAAGGAGATTAGAGGTGAAATCCAAGGTTAAGGTACATCAGGATCAGATCACACCATCAGTCACTGAGCCAAAGTAGAGTTGAAAGAAAAAGAAAGAGAAGGAGTCCACTGTTAAAGGAAATTATAAAAAAACAAGTTCTATGTTAACAGATGCAAAAATGAAACATACAAATAAAACAACACTGTACTTACCTAACATGGAGAATCTGGCACAGGGTGTCTTAAATCTGTACAGGGTACAATGAAACCTCAAGACCATCAAGGTATTGATAGTCTATTCTGAAGTGGACTTCTATGAGTCCTGATCTAAATCACATTGCGCATCTGTGGAAAGAGCTGAAACATGCAGTCTGGTGAAGACACCCTTCAAAGCTGAGACAGCTGGCCCAGTTTGCTCGTGAGGAGCCAAAATACCTGTAGACAGGTGCCGAAGTCTCATTGAGAGTTACAGAAATCGCTTTCCTGCAGTGGGGTTGTGCAACAAAATATACCATCATCAAGGGTACCATCATTTTTGTCCAGGCCAGTTTCATTAGTCTGTTTTAAAGTTCTATTGAACCACAAACTTAAAAGCAATGTCTGATTTTCATGCGTTAATTTTTAGTACATTTTTATTTATTATTACTTTTCTTAAGTTATTTCAGTGACTGACTTGGTTTTTATTTTGTCACTGGAAGGGTACCAACAATTTTGTCCACGTCTGTACAGGTGCCTATTACCAGTTTTGCTTTTATGTAATATGTAATAATGTAAAAAATATAAAAAATCACCAGATTCTGGTCAAGGTTGTCCGATGCTTACAGTATACATGACTAAAACAGCTTGGCATATGATGTTACATACTCTACCCACTTCATCATTATGCAGTTATGTTGATGAGGCTGACATAGAAAACAGGCACGAATCATTGTGTAGCCCCAAATATATATTTGGATTATGGGAGAATTAAAAGCATGTGGTGCAAAAATACCTAAAATGTTCACATCCATGTGGGAAAGTGGGAAATACAAAAAAACTGTTGTAAGTACAGGGATTTTTCCATTAATTGAAATAGTTTCTGCTTCCTACACACACACAAACACATACACACATGTGTTCTGACCACAGCATTGACCAATGTATTTGATTTTGCAGTCCAATATCTAGACACACTACTAGGAGGTTTACAAAAGGCAGGAAATTACATGAGACTGTGTGTTTTCCCACGCTGACTGGGTGGCAGAGACAACAGGAAATAATGCCAATGACAGCTCAGGAGAACGAGTACGGCCTATATAATTAAAGTGCCTTTATCCATTTTAAGTTACTGCAGGTAAATTACTATTAAAGTATACGAAAACTTTCTGCTATGTGAAAATAGTTTGCTCTAATTTTAGCTTTTGTAAAAAAAAAACAAACAAAACAACTGGAGTAAAGGGTTTCGTCAGACTTATGTGATTCACTTTGTTCTGTAATGACTGGAAATCGTCAGTGTATTTCATCATTATTGTTGCACTGCACGTTGTGTTTTTTCTTTATTTGGAAAATCCACTACAATCTATTTTGTGATGGATCTCTTAAAACAACCCCCTGATTTAGAGTAAAATGAAGGTTTCCCCTGGACAACGTGACAAATTAATGATGTGTCTGCTGTTACTTTCATCTCCAGTGGCCATGCTGTGAATATTTCATCCATCTGGGCAAGTCCTTGGAATACACTGGCAAGGCCAACTGAAAGGACAAACTTTGCCTCTTTTTTAGTTAGTTCTGGTTGGCGTCCACTACAGACAACTTGGCCAAGGGTTTGAGAAGCCTGTCCAAAAGGCCCCTGCCATGTTTACTGTACTTCACAAGCCTTAGCACGGCACATGGGTGGCCCCGCTATGCAGTTGCTTTCAGTCTCAGTGAAAATGCAGCAGTATTATTGAAACACTGCACCCGTCAGGCTTAGGTTTTAGCTGGCACGTAGCAAGACTATACAATACAATAACTTCTTATCCTTCACATGAACTATACAGTGTGTGAGAGAGGGGTTTCTGAAAAATGATATAGCAAAAATGTTACATGTTTTCCCCCCCAAATATATCATGTTGAAATGCAATGAATCTGCAGGTCAAGACTTGCATTAGGATGTGTGACATATTGAATGGCAGTTGTCTTGTGGTGATATCAGGCAGAGCACAGAATTGTTATCTGAGACTTCAGCTCATCAACCCCTTATGCAAAGGTCAGATACCCAAGACGTAACAACTATTGTGTAACTGTTCCTCAATTAAAGATGCTTGCTCTTAAGTGACCTTAACAGCACCACAATGTGTCCTATAGTCTCTGCTTGGTGTTCCTATCACCATGCATTTTGCATGTGTGCCCAAGGAGGTTTTTGCATTATAAATGTGACATGCTAGCCTATAATGACTCATAGAATAATGGTATATCTCCGGCCTGAACAGTGCTACTGCTTTCCATGTGAACTTAAGTCAGTGCAGTTCAGCTAATAACTGGTAGTCTTTGTTGATTTTAGTACATCGCATAATTTGAGCCCTTTTACACGAGGTCATCTGGGGTAATTGACTACATGCCAGTGAAATGCCCAATACCCTTGTTTTTTTTGAGCTCCACTTGTTGCACCATGCAAGTGGTTTCAAGGCTAGGGTTCAGACACTGAGTGGAATGCCTCAGCAGGGTCCCAGGCAAAATCCTTTATTTTCACTGGTATTTCATTTTAGTATTACAGCACTTGGCTTAAAATCACAGACAAACACACACTCCAATAACAATTTCAAATGACCAGAGTTTCCTTGCACCATCAGTATCCGAGGGCTAGGATGATTCACAGCCATTTCATTTGTTTGAAGCGTCCTCTACAGAGAAATGGTTTAAAGGTCTTGCAAAATTTGACCAACTGCTAGCTTGCTCATTCATCTGCTCTGCCCAGCTTTTTTTCAGATCACAAATGTTTCACTTACTTTGCACCCATCCTATGGTAGTTTTCATTTTATGTCTGCCTTTCATTAGGTTTTTTTTATGTGTGGCACTTCCCATTACTGCCATTTTCCAAGATAACAACTGTCAAACAAGAATAATTATAATGGGAGTGGAGGGGAGAAAGAGCAACTGATGTGATTAAAGGGTACAGTAATGGAAAATGTAAGTTTCTAAAGCAAAATATTTAACAAATTGGAACCAGACAATAAAGGAAAAGTGAGGTGGGAGCGCTTAGAGGAAAAAATGTGAAAACAAATAGAGGAGGATAAAAGATGGGTTTTCAGAACATGAAACAAAGTGAGAATTGTAGTGAGAGAAACTTGTAAAAATAGAAAGCTGCTGCCATGAAAGGGCAAAAAGGGGTTATGATAACTGTGCATTGATGAGGGGATTTCTTTTAAAGCAGTACCTCACAGTTTTGGGAAATAGGCTTTTTTGTTTTCTTGCCAAGGGGCTGCACGACTTAGTGAAAAAAGTTATATTGCACTTGTGGAAAATATTGTGCTAATGTGTAATAAACAGTAATTGATGGTATATCAGGACTTATTAGTTATTGAGTTTAGCCACATTAAAATTGTGTTGATATGACATAAGAAGAATTTGAAAACAGTGAATCCAAAAAACTGGAATTGGAATGTCAATGCTTCTGTGCTCAAACAGAGACTGACTGGCCATGTCATCTAGGGGAGTAGATAATGAGCAAACTGCACACAAACACAGCAGATATGTCATTATTTATTGAATTACACTGAAGCCTTTTGCGGTTATATAATGGCACAGGCTGACATCATAACTGCAGTTGCGATTAGGTCAATTGTGCAGCTGTACTGTCACCACAGAGTCCTGAACCAGCTGAGAAACAGCCAACAGGGGTCAAACTAGTGCCTACGGTGTAGAAAACACTTAAGCTATAAGCTGGGAGACACTCACTGACAGTCAAAAAAGGTTACAGTTATAGAAATTAACAAACTAAGTGCAGTCTTAAATGCTGTGGGGAAAATACCCAAGTGCTTACGCATAATTGTTAGGGTCTCATCAGACATTGTAACAGAAATGTTTTTTTTTTTAAGTACAGTAGTGATTGGACCATAGTGCAATTTGAAGAGTTGAGTTTTTAGTTCAGAATCATCCAGATCAGAACTAGTGTGACCTCACACACCAAGAAAGAATCAAGACTGTCCCAGAAGCGTGTTATCATTACACCGAAGTTAAAGTCATTATAAAGAAAATGGTATGAGAGTGTGTCTCTATCATGTGGTCAAGTTCAAAACTAAACAGTTGTGAGCAGGGAGCTTGAAAAATTTGCAAAATAGCTCTGCTTACATCAGCAACACTTGGGAGTGATATTAGCTAACAAGCTACTCCCATGCACAGTTTGTTTATAGAGACGACACCCAGATCAGAGTGTCTCCTTCTCATTACATGAAATATGCAGTGGGGGAAATGCCATGAGTTGTATTCAGTTTGCTGAGTGTGACAGATCAGTGTGACAGAGGATAATGATGATGAACTATAGTGTGTGGAGATGTGGGCTTCACTAACACTCATTAGAATAAAGAAATCGTCAAGATATTGTCACTGCATACCAGTGCTGTTTCTGGAAAGCTGGTGCCATAAGCAAGACATTCTTTAGCACCCCCTCTGGTCCTGCATGATTTTTCACAAGATGTATAATTAACATGATCAAGTAACTGTGTCTTTGATGCCTGTTCAAGACAGTCTCTGCCAGAGCAGTGTTATTAATATGAGCTCAGCTATGGCTGTTTGGACCAGGCTTTATAATACAACATTTTAATTTTAATTGATTAATTAAATTTCCAACTTTCAGTGCACACAGAGCGAGATGCAATTGGTGTGTGTCAGTAGCAGGAAGGTCTCAGCAGGATTTAGACAGATACTCATTTACCTCAGCATGAACAAAAAAACCAGACAGCCCTGTAGAGCTGCGTTCACCAGCAAAGTACCACTGGAACAGCTGCGAAACAAAGTACTGCTGTTACAGAAAGAAACTAGAGGTGTTTAACAGAGCACAGCTGTCATTCCAGGAGGAACATCTGGATTTATACAGGCTTTTTTCCAAAAAGTTGCGCTGCTGTGTAAAATGTAAATAAAAACAATACAATGATTTGAAAAACAATTAAAACCTATATTACTATTTGAATTAGTGCAAAGACAAATCTCGTTGTTTTTAAAAAATGTATGCTTATGTTAAATTGGATTTCAGCAACATATTTTTTAAAAATCACAACAGGTAACAAAAGACTGGAAAAGGTTGTGTAATGCTAAAAAACAAACATCTAGAGAAACATTTTACTACATTTAACTAATTAGGTTAACTTGCAACAGGTCACTATCATGATTGGGCAAAAAGATTCTCCACCATTTGGCTTGTGATCTGTGAACAGTGAACAGTTCAAAAGTGGCATGTGGGTTCATTAGGGTTCACTATTGAAGGTGAAGACACACCAGCAATATTGCGAAACAATATATAAAGATTTTGGAGCCACATTCTATGCCATCCAGATCATGTTGTTTTCAGGGAAAGCCTCGCTAATTTCAGCAAGACAATGCCAAACCACATTTGGCATTAAAACAGCATGGCTCTGTAGTAGAGAGTCTGGGTGCTAAAAATGGCCCTGCTGCATATGGACGTACACAATCAATTGGCTTTTGTTTTGTTTTTTGTTTTTGGCATTAATAAAGTTGACTAGATCCCTCAGTGGTGAAATCACTTTGGATATACTCAGGGCACATGCATTCCAAGAGATGGCCCCAGATAATAAAATACTAAGGCTTGTCGAAGCTGAAGAGAAAGCCTTTGATAGAAACCTCTACAAAAACCTTTTGGTTGACAGTTAGTTGTTTCTGTCAAGTAAAATGAGTTAAATTTTGCAGCCGCTGGTTCAAAGTAGGTACTGTGCACTGTATGCACTCACAGGATGTGCCTTGCTCGACTAAACAATGCCTGTAGGTGGTCTAGAATGCATTGCATATCATATTAGTCATATTCTAGCTTGGTGTAATTTATGCACTTTAATAATAATAATAAAAAAAATTGCTTAACACATTGCTTATACTTATTGCTAGCTACAGTTCCAGACAACCCCTTACACAATGAATACTAGCAGCTTGGTAAGCCTACTGCAAAGTATCCTACAGATGCCTTTAACTATTTTATCAGGTAAGTCTCCATGTGCATTTGTTTAGTATCCTAATGTGGTTGCTGCGAACCACATTTGTTGACAACATATCCAAATATACAGTAAATTGTGTGATACTGGCCTTTTAATGTGGCATAAGATTATGAATTTCCTACATTAAAAGGCATGCACATATTTTAGCACAAGCAGATCCTCATAGAAAGGAAACAGTTCTGATGGTGACCTTTTATCTTTCTGAACTCTTACTTCACTAAGTTTATTCACTCCTACAGACCTGATTGCTGCAGCTAGATATTGAGCAATACTTTTAAAGATGTCCAGGATTACTGCACATACAGTACTTCATCCAACTGCAATGAAAAAGCATTCAAAACCAGATAGTTATCATAACGTAGACAAGGTGGCCAGGTACACTGTATATCTACCGCTTACACCATTCAATTCAAAGCCAGTTAATGATAAAGATATCATCAAATACACGACCAGAGAATCAACTGTAACAGGATGGGGGTTGACTAAGTAGGAATGTGTTTTTATAAGGAGACCATCTATCATTTTTATAGTATCATGAATAAAGTGTCTGGAAAGAGCTTTTAAGAGAGAGGATCTAGGCAAGGATTTCCCCTGGAGATGGTTAGACATAAAGGCTGTGTGGAGGGATTCCAGTTAAATCTTTCAGATGAGCATAGTTCGTGTTCATAATATCCCATTTGTCATTTATAGCGAACATGATGTAAAACACAATCACACATATCAGAGAACGCTGTGTACATGTTGATTTCTGAATGAAACCAGACTATCAATTTATCATGTCCTTAGGTTTAGTTTTGTGATCTCAGGTTGGACAATATATGCAGCTCATTATTTTTCATCATCTCTGTTTAGTCAGTATTTAATGCAGACTTAATGCCGACTTAAAGGAGTTTTGGCAGGAAACAGTGCACAGAGTGTAGCGCAGGAGTAAGGCAGGAGTTAGTAATTGGGCCAGTAGAGAGAACTTTCTTTAAAACATTTTATCTTCTTTGTTTAATGCGTATACACAGAAATGTGAAAAAATGTGCTTTTAGATTGAGTTACATACTATTTATTTATGGAAATTAACCATCATAGAAATGTTGCTATGTATTGTACTATCCAAACACAAATCACCTGTTAAGCAAACAACACACGGCATATTATTTAGTGAACTTTGAAGAGAGTCATGTCAGCTGTTTCCCAGCAGTCTTTATGCTAAGCTACACTAACTGCCTTCTGAGCCGGCTCTGTACTTCATGTCAAGCATGATAGTTATAACAGTACTCTCTGTAAGCTAGCAAATAACTTCATCACCCACAATGTTTAACAATGTTTTCAATCAATGTGCTTGTTTAATCACTTTGTGCACTACTGTTACTGAATAACACTAGTATTAGTTTGTATTTGCACTAAGCAATGGGATACTGGGAAGTAGAATAGTAGTCACCTCTCTCACAATCTATGCAACAGGTTTTTCTGTTGCAGTATGCTGAGCATATTAGCACAGCGTATGCAGCTCTGCAGCAATAATTTAAATGTGCTAGAGTTTGACACGAGACTTTGATATCTCAACCTTACATTTCATGCAGCATTTCTGAAGCATTGTCAGCTATACAATATTAATCCAATGGCAAGATTTAGGGCAGAACCTTTGCAAATAATTGTGTTTATCACATGTGTAAAAATTATTGAGTGATAAATTCACATAAGCCTGTGTAATAATCACCTTTAACAGTCAACACTAAAAACCTAAGTTCTGTTTTACTTAATTATTATTCTTTATGGTTAAAATGACTTTACACTGACAATCTTTCTTTTGCAATACTCTTTAACATGTTTGACCACCATGACTTGATTGTATTTCTTTAAAATCTCAGAGGACATCACTTCTATATTTAAGTGGTGCTTTCCGTCTTCAGTGAGCTATCCATTGCTCATGCTATATGGCAGAATACAACATGTACAAAATACAAAGCCTCACTGATTTTCTCCTTTCTCTTTCCCCTTTCTCTATATTCACAGAGTGATGTTTTGACTGGCAAACTCCCTAGAATTTCTCAAGACGTTGTGCACAGTCAATCTTACTGTCTGACATTTTTTAAAGAATGTCCAGATTATTTTACCTCCACCCAGCAGGCAGATTCATTGATCTGATAGCACTCTATGTGGTGGAAGTCTGTAGCGTTTATGTAGACTTCACTTTCCATAACCTCCTTCCATCTCATACTACACACAAGATCAAAGTACCTTTACATTTTAGGGGTGTGAGAAGGTGAGGAGTCAAATACTGTTGCATAAGAGAAAGCAAGATCTGGCTGCCAAGGCACAACAAAAAGCAATCACATGTCAAATTAGGTTCCCAATAGCAAGATAGTTTAGGGAAAGAGGTAGATGCACTAGTGCTTTACTCTATGCTGGAAACATGAAATAATTTAAAAGAGGATAAGGTTGAAGTAAGGACATTACTGGAGCCACACCTTATCAAAACATAGTACCTAATTGAGACACTGCTGCCTAAACAAACTTTCCTGAGTTGAATAGAAAATGGCCTGTAAAAACAATTTCTCAATGCAGCACACTTGGACAGGACATCTTTAAAATAGGACTTGGTATTAGCCTTTCAGGGAGTTGTATCATACACCCATGGATGTTCGGTACAACAACATTACTCTACATTTCCAACAATGTTAACTATGAGGCTTACATTTTCCCCTTAACTTCAGACAGTTCCACAATGGGAAAATAATTTTATTACATTTCCCTCAGCTCATACTCAGATTCCATCAACATTGAGATTATATGGTTACTCACACTTTACCTTTTGTTGAACCTGGCAAAGCAAACTAATAATAATTTTCTACTGGACAGAGTTTACATGTAGTCTACACAATTTCCAACTAATTTTGGTATCATTCTCCACATGGGGGAATAGAAGGGAAATGCATCCAGTGGATCTGGTGATTCAGATTCAGTGGCCAGTTCATATCCAGTGTCACCCCTAACCCAAACATAACATTTACAAGAAGGACAGAAGAAAAAGACCCACACACCAAAGCATGACTGATGTAAATATTATTGGGAAAATGTTTGCCACGGGCAAGGAGTAGATAAGCAATAAAACCACAATGTACTGGAATAGAAATCAGCATGGAGCCACTTCATCATCACATGGATGGTAATTTATGACTTCTACTTGGCGAGATTGGAACTTGGCATTCGTTACCACTCTCAAAGCCTGCCTCTGAGAAACCCACAGAGCATCAAGCACGCAAGGGCACAAAAAATCACTCCCTAATACTCAAGTTAAAACAAATGTGGATAGGGTATGTGCAGAGCCAAGAGATTCTTGGATACAGCATGAGGAGCAGGAAGATGCTGGAAAAAGGGATGAACAAAATACAACTGTATATCTTCTGAAATTTCATTATTAAACATTTTATTAAATTATGAAAATCCCTAGCTAGACCTTAAAAAATTACATTTTTACATATTTATTTGTGTCTGGCATATATGGCTGCACCTAACAATTATCTTCAGTTTTGATTAGTCAATTAACCTAACAGCTGATTTTTCTTTTGAAGCAATTGGTTATCTTTTGATTAGCTGTTTACATTTGGTTACTTACTTACTGCTTTTTCGGGGCCAGGTGACAGGGGCAGCAGTTTACTATTACTACTACTACTACTACTACTACTACTACTACTACTACTAATAATAATGACATACTTTATTGATCTCCTTAGGGAAATTGTTGTTTGGACAGCTGGAGTAAATGACGGAGCTACTGTGGGATGTCAGTGTCTTGTCCAAGGACACCTCTAGACGACTGCTCTACAAACTGAGATAACTGCTGCTCCAAAAGCAGAGATGCCTGGACTTCCCTCTCCCTAGACGCCTCCTCCAGCACTTCCAAGGAAGGCCATGATGCTACCAACAACATACTTTATTACAGGGATGACATTAGCCCGAGAATCATTAGTGAATGTAGTTTTCCAAACAGTGGCATGATCCTTGCTTGTTACATCCTGTTTTGCGCTTTTATTTTCTCCTCTTCCAGTTTCCTTTGGTTTTTCTTGCCACCAGCTTCACAAATCAACCTTAATCAGTTTCACCTGTGCCTTGCCAGCTCCTATTTCACCACCACCTAGTTCTTTGTTTCCCTGCCACATTGTCAGTTCTCATACTGCGTTCCAGCCAGCTTTGTTTCCTAGAATCTAGTCATATATCTAGCTGTATGTTTAGGTTCCAGTCTCATGATATCCCTTGGGCTTAGACTTAGTTTTGTCCTGGACCTTGCCTTTGCCTTGCTCTCAACCTTTGTTGTTTTACCTACCCTGTGTATCCTGTGTATCTGGACCTTTGCCCTCTTCCTGGAGTCAAAGACTCAAAGAAAAACTGGACTGGAGTGTGACAAGAAAGTTCACATACATTATCGAACTAGCATTGAACCATTGAAATCTGCAGCAAATCAATCCCTTTCCACTGTATGTTTCTTGTATGTATACCATATAGTTTATTTTGCAGTGAGTCTTCTCTAACTTTAATCATCTGTATTTTATTTTGTTTTTTCCAGTGAGGGACAGTGACCTAATTGGTAGGGCAGTTGTCTACGAATCATGGGTTGGTGGTTCAATTCCCTAAGGTTCTTTAACCCTCCCCAAGGGGAAATTATTATTTATGTTATTATATTAAACGCTCTAAAACTATAACACATGACATAAAATGGAGACAAAGAAGAAGTCCAGAACTGATGAGCTTTTTCTGAGCGCCATTTAGGGTTATATATTTTTATGCTAGAACTCCTAAAAAAGATGAATGTTAGAGCTTTGTTTTATTATTATTTAATGTCCTAAAATTGTACTGAACGCACTTAGAGTTTTTATATTATTTGTAAGACCTGATTAGGATTAGGGTTAGAGGCCTCAATGTTCAGCCTGTCTTTTCACTGTTATTAATCATGACAGTCTCACTGCCAGAAATGGGATATTCCAGTACTCCCTCTAAGCCTAGACAAAGATCTGCAGATCAAAAATAATTCCTGATATTTAATTTGCCCACATCTTTGATGTCCCAAGGCTTTATCCTCAATTAATAATCCATATATGGCTGATTCAAGATGCCAAGGCTTTAAAGCTATTTTAACAAAGCTGTGACTTTTCTCTGATAGACTCTGTGAGATGAGATCAGGACAGGTCAGCTTCACCACATCCATCTAAGAAGAGAAGAAACTGGGCTTGTGCTTACAACTGGTAGCCGGTGTTGTGGCATCAACCAACAGAACACAGCAAGAGGTGGATGTCTGTTTTCTTCAGCCTGCTTAGTGCAGACAATGCCACTGCAAACTGATGCTGTCTCATTGTTTGTCACATCATGGCAGCACCTGCCCAAGACTGCCAACAGCCAGGCTTGGTCACAGATTTCAGAAAAGAAAAGAGCAAGTGAGTGTGTGGTGTAGTAGTTCTTCTCTGGCTAGTTAGTTAAGCCATAAAAAAAGCCTTTAAAAAGATAATGCATTACTCATTCACAAATTAATGTTTTTTTATTCATTAGTTTTAAAATGTAGCTTTAATGACTAGAACACAATTGCTAGGTTTAGTTATTTGAACCAACTGGAAAAATATTATCCTGTACACCCAACCTAGCATAGATTTGCCAACAGAGGAGGTAGATGTTGCAGCTGCTCCCAATTTTTCTATGAGTGAAGTCTGGGAAAACACAACTGATCAATAGGCTGTACAGTAATAGGAAAGACACACCCATTCTGTAGACATTCCATATATCCTACTTTACCAACATCTGCCAAGGGTGTGGTGGCCAGTCTTTACATCGTTTTCTCTTTATATTCATTTACTCTCTGTCAATTACATTTATAGGATGTTTTATGACATTTTATTAAAGACATTCAACATGTCACATTACATTAATCAAGTCTTTTCTTGGTGTTCAGTACACCTTAAGGATTTGGCCGGGCTATGAGAGTCCTGCCAACCAGGTCCACCCACAGAAATCATTTTTGACTTAAATATTTCAAATGCTTTCTTTAGACATACTAAATAAATGAATAATGATTGGTGTAACTCACAGGGATATGGTATACATGCATTTCAAATGGCAACTTTTCATTTTTAACTGAAACTTGCTTACTCTTTCACTCTCAAAATGCTGCAGCCATAGGGTTAGGGTTAGGGTTAGGGTTAGCCCTTGTCTGGGTTAGGGTTAACCCCCTAACCCAGACAAAGCTCACTTCATGTGACAGCTACAGTGATGAAAAGGCACGCAGAGGTCTTAGAATGCCATTCTTGACTTCCAGACAAGGTTTATGACTAGAGAAAGTAATTACTGTACAAACAGCAATTTGGGGCTTGGATGGTTTGTGATTACTTTTTTACTTTCTATCATACGATATCTGCACTGTTTCACCTGTCCAACTCATTCCTGCTGTAGGGTAAAAAGAGATGCTCTTTTTTGAGGAAAATTACAGCACTTTTCCTCCTCTTTGGCTCTTTTTGAGGCACCTTTAATGATACACTCTACTGGTTATGATACAGCATCACCACATTACTAATGCTGTGACTGAAATTGCAAATGACAGATAACCAAAGAATTAAATGCTTGTTAGAAAATAAAATTATTCATGCAGACGCCCACCAGAACTTTGTTAAATGGTGGAAGAAAACTTGTTCTCGATTCTTCTGGTGTGATGACTTGATTACAAATTATGCATTCATACATAGCTAAGTTAAAAAAAAAAAAAGATAGAGTTTCTCAGTACGTCAATATCTGCCTTAGTTGATTGAATGCTGATCATACCCTAATATTAGTCTTTCAGCATACTAAAGCACTGCAAATCAATAACTGAATCATTAAAAGTAGTTTAACACCTTACAAATTACAAGTTTCCCACAGTTATAACTGTATTTGGAGATCGAGGATAGCATTAGGTATGACACGGAAACTATTACTTGGACATGATTTGGATCAAATACCTTTGACCAGAAATAGCTGTCATGTTTATATTTGCACAATTGAGGTGTATACTGTGCATTTAGGTTATGATTATCTACATAAAACTGTATAAGTAGGCCATGTGACAACTATGCACATTATAAGATTAACGTTAATTCACTCTGAAAAGAACAAGGATCAAAGGGTTTTTAAGTATTTCCCTCTGTACTTTCAACATATTTCCAAGCTGTAAATTTCTCATTTGAAATCTGTGCAGTGACTTCCTGACAGAGACAGGCTGTAGCTAGTAGTTTACGTAAAAAGAAAATGCTACACTTAGTTTAGACCTTTCACAAAAGGTTGCAATGTAAGTGAAGCTGTCATTTACTGAACCAGATACCAAAGGTTAATTCTGCCCAAAATAGTATATATTTTTTAGATTTATAGATTAAATTACTATTTGGAATGGTAATGTAACTCGTATATGAAGAAATAATCAAACACTTGACTCCACAGTTATCTTTATCTCTACATGGCACTTCAGTGTCTCTCAGCTCATTATTTTGGTTTTAGTTTAGCCTCAGCATGCAGCTGTTGTAAGCTCAAACAGCAACTAGCAACACCAGCAACTAGTTAGTAAAGAGGGTGGATCATTAAGTAAACTGAGAGATCAATATCTGGACTTTGACTTGTACCTTTGTTGGGTGTACAGAAATATGCTGTGTTTGCTGGAATTAATGCAACATGAAGCTAGTTGGATTTTCACAGTAAATGCCAACTTCTTTTCACAGAGACCACTATAATGATGTGATGATAGATGTTTTATGTGGATGTGGGTGTACAAAATTCTTTCTTTAGCTGGATTGCTAAGATTTTAGCATGTTATTATATATTGTTAAGGCTATAATTTTGCCAGACTTTGAGAAAGATTAGCAGTCACTTGACAAAGTGTCCAATTTCTTTTAAAGCCTATTTTGATCTCTACCTAACTCCTAAAATCAATGTCCCTCTCTGTATCCTCCTTTTTTCATTTGCAGTTTACACCGAAAATTCCAGGTACAGGTGTAACTAAACATAAATTAACTTAGAATAAAATCTGTGTGTCCAAATCACTGAGTTGTTACATTGTCCAATTTATTATACCATCATGTAGTCATGGTGGGGAGTAGATGTCATATTATTCTTGTCTCTACTATGCAATCTGCAACTTTTATGAGTCAAAGCTATCTTAAGGAACCATGTGTGTTTCCTTTAATGAAATTTACAGGGTAAGATAACCACAAGGGGCCCTCCTACAAACTTGACTGTTTGTTCTGGGTTTATAGAGATTTAGAAAAAGAAGTTGGAAAAATTGTAGGGCAAACATATTGATTGACAGTGGGAAACCAATCAGGCTTTGTGCAAAGGATACAAACAAAGACACCAACATGGACTACACATCAGCAATGCTTTGCCTAGAACATGATGTCACATGTTTAATAGTAGCTGAGCTAAACCCCATCCTCTCACTACTCCAGTCTTTGACAAGCCTGTTGTGTCCCGCAAGAATTTTCACAAAATAATATTGATGATTTTGATACTGATGATGATTAACAGGAGGTAGGGTGGAGGGAGGCATGGGGAAGTTTTGTCATTTTAATCCCTTGCTTCCAACTGAAGTCTTGGCTGTGAGTATTGGGGGTGCGTGGGAGGTGGGTGTGATTGTCACCTTTTCCTTTTGACTGCAGTCCATCTTTCATCCCACAGCTGGATGTGCATAAGCCTTCCCATCAGCCAGCAGCTGGATTTGTCGGCCAATCAGGCACCTGCATGATTACCAACAGCTGGAAAAGTAAAATGAACAGGGTGGAGGGGCTTGGAGGAGAGGCTGCTGGAGCTCGGGGGTAATGGAGAGAGAATGGGGCTATAGGCAGTTAAAGTACAAAGAAAGAGAACAAGGGAAAGACTGAAGATCCTCAAGGGAGGGCAGATGACAAATGAGGAAATTAGTGGCATAAAAACAGAGTAAAATAGGGAAATTTTGTTTCTTAAAGCTGCCATTTTTCAATCTTATTTTGAATCCTGACAATACATAGTATCCCTTTAGAAAAGTCATTTTGTGGTATTGCAGATGTCCTTTATTGCCTTGTTGTGGGATAATTATGTGAGCTCACACATTTGAAGGGTGAGGATCCTTAAAAATGAAACATGAATTGGCCTTTTGGGCATAATAAGTATTTGCTTGAGTTAATAAATTGGTGACAACGACTCTGGCTCTGTTCATGGACATTTAAACATCCTGTTCCACTTTTCAGCCTTCGGTTTTTTTTTCTAATTGTATATGAGTCATGCACGGCTTTCATGAATGTCAGTGGCAGTAGGGGTGAACTTCATTTGAAAGAGAGTAATGGTGTTCTTCAGTCATTGCCTGGTTGAACTGGAAACATAAAACGCCTGAACTTGGAGTAGCCTGAGGAAATTAATTGCTTTTGCCATCCTCAAATGTTTTTCCTCTCCGGTTCTCGCTTGTTTGAGACCAATCTCAGGCTCTGTGTTTTCCCCTGTAACCTTTCACAAACTGTGTAGTGCAGAATAAGCATAACACACTTAAAATGCTTTTCAAGTTCTTAACCATAACGTGTTGAGCGTTTTTAATGGCCCTTCATTTAGATTGTTAGACTAAAAAAGCTACTCTGCTCAGTTCTGAAATCCACTGTGGTTATAAGAACATTCTTCACTCTTGCCTCAATGGATTTAAACTTGTCCAAGGACAAAGAACTTAGATGCAAGTCAAAGAACATTATAGGGCTGTTTTTTAAATCAATTATTATCATTCAAGATTTCACAGAATCCTTTTAACAAATATCCATTACAATGCAGATTTCAATATGCCCACATAATACTTATAATTAAGGGGTGTGAAACTAGGGTAATATTGTGGTGCAGTGGTTAGTATTGTTTAATTACAGTAAAAAAGTGTGTTTTGCTTTGAAGCCACTGGCCAGCTTTGGCCAGTTTGCATGTTGTGCCTGCGTGGCTTTCTTCCAGGGGCTCCAGTTTCTTCACTCTACCTAAAGACGTGCATGTAAATGTGAGCATGAATGGTTGTTTGTTTCTACCTGTCCTATGATAAACTGGCAACCTGGTTAGGGTGTATTCTGCCTCTCACCCAATGACAGCTGCAATTGGTGCTGGTCCATGGCAAACATGGAGGACCACCTAACAGATGGTAGCATCTAAAATGACATATTGAATGTTAAAGTGCCCTTATTGTGCCCCTTTTGGTGTTCAAAGAGTCCTTAAAGTCCCTTAAGTGTATCTGCACACTGTCATGATGAAAAGTCATTGATTAACATTTAGCAAATGCTTTTATCCAAAGGTTGGTTATTATATAGGCTTTACCAAACCTCAACACAGCATGCTTTAAAAAGCATAATAAACACAGTAAAACAGTACAATAAACTGAGCCAAAATATGCGCATGATAAATAAGGTAAATACACTGCTATAGACTTAGACTGACCTCCCTTGATAGACTGACCTCCTCTACTGTCCTCTCATCTCCTCTGTACCTTTCTGCAGGTATCTGATCTGACTGGTCGAGGCAGATGGTCGCCCACCCTGAGCCTAGTTCTGCTTGAGGTTTCGTCTGTTAAAGGGAGCTTTACCTCTGCGCTGTCACTGTATACAGTTATATTTTGCATAGTCTTAAACCTTAAACAATGTAAAGTACCGTGAGATGACATCTGTTTTGATTTTGTGCTATATAACTAAAACTAAAAAAGAGGGGGTTCCCACATTTGCATTTTACCAACAGAACATTCTCTGCATTCTTATTATACTATACTTACTATAAACTCTTTGCCAACCTGTGCAGTAAAAATATTTTCAGTAGATAAAGTTCAACATGCTGTTAAAATACATACATGATAGGACAGCATGTATTGTAGCTGGGTGTGTATTTGTATGAAAACTTTTCATAAACCTTGAGGTGTGTGTTTTGATAACCCTGTAGCATTTTCCAGATGGCAACAGGTGAGAAGCAGGGTGAAATGAGTCCTTCAGAATGTTATATGTTTTCTGCAGGCAATGGGATGTGAAGATGTCATTCAAGGCAGGTAGCTGTTAGTTTACAGTCTTGATGAGTCTCTGCAGAGCCTTCTTATCAGTGGCAGGGCAGCTGTCATACCACACCAACATGACATGTGTAAGGATATTTGTTGACCATGGCAGGTTCTCTGAGATATGTGTGCCCAGAAATATAAAGCTGGGCACTCTCTCCACCATCTCCCTGTTGATGTGCAGTGGTGCATGAACATCCTGTTTCTTTCGGAAGTCAACAATAGCATCCTTTGTTTTCTTGATCTTAAGAGTGAGGTTGTTCTATTTGCACCACACTCTCAACCTCTGTATCCCCTCTCTGAGGGCAGACTCATTGCTTCTGTCAGGTGTCATGAGATAGTATGCAGTTTTGAATATACAGACAGTAGAGGAACTGCCCCAGTGCATAGCCATGTGGGGCTCCTATGCTGAGCGTCAGAGTAGAGGAATTATGTGAGACCATCCTTTACTGACTTTGTGAGAAAGTCTTTCATTCATAGACAGATGTTGTGCTGTATGCCCATGTTGAACATCTTGGAGATTCTTCTGGGTAGAATGGTAATAAAGACGGACCTCAATCAATCCTGGGACGCCTTCTGGACCAGCTGCTTTCCATATGTTGACTTTATGGACAGTGTGTATTACCTTATCAAGCTGGATGACAAGTGCCGGACTGTCCGCGCCAGAAACTGTATTGATGAATGTTCTGTGACTGAAGAACTGGTTGCGTTGCTCTGCCGTTGAAGTGCTGCTGTTTGTCAGGCTGCTAGTGTTCTTCCTGATGAAGTGACGTATCCCCTGCTATATCAGGCGGGGGTCCAAATTGCAGAAATGGTCCTCAATTCAATGCAAGTTTTTGCATTCCTGATTCCCTTCCTCAAGTTTGCTCTCTATCACCAGACCAGAAGACCTTTGATAGGGGTTTTATATCCTTGGTCATCCACAGCTTGCTGTTAGGAAACATCCAGCTCTATCCCATGATGGTAATATTCTCCTAGAAGCATTTTATGTTGAATAGAACAGATGATGTTTAAAGGTCAATATTGTGATCCACAAATACTGTCCAGTCAATGCAGCTAAAGCAGTCCTGCAGTTTCTCTGAAGCTCCCTCTGGCCACACTTGTATTGTTCTAGGCCTTGGTTTGACCGCGTTAATAAGTGGCCTGTATGCAGGAGTCAGGCATAATTTAATGTGGTTGGAAAGCCCTAGATGGGGGAGAGGTGAGGCCTTGTACCAATGCTTTGTGTAGCAATAAATATGGTTAAGTGAGTTTTTTCCTCTGGGACATGTTAGTAAATTTGGGGAGGACAGTCTTTAAGCTGGCTTTGTTAAAATCTCCTCGAATTACAAAAACTCTTAATGGATAGACATGCTGTTGTTTGATAATGGCAGTTAGCAAGTAGCTAGTTGGCTATTGTGGTGTACTGACTAATATCTCTTTGTTTTTGTTTTATTTAGTTATGTCTTCAGTTATCTGACATCTGAAATTGTGTCAATATGTTTATGAAATAAATAGTAATGTGAAAAACCCTTCTGTAATTCTCTCTTTGTTGGTGAAATAAACAGTTGCATCTCTAATTTGTGTACTTTGATGCTGCAGACTTTTTAAAACACTGACAAAAGCAACAAAAACAAATAAATAAAACAGTGGAACTTCCTGCCGTCATTTTGAGGATGGATTCAATGCGTTTTAAGGGTTAAACCTTTCAAACCAAGGTGTTATTGTGCAGCATGATGCATAGGGGTGAGATGAAAGCCAGAGAGGGGAGGAAGAAACAGTGGCAGGACTGCAGCCTGTTTTCCTGTATCAATCTAATCTGGATGTAAACACAGCTGCTGTTAAGGAACTCATGCATGGCCCATATACCGGCTAGCTGGGTGGAATTAACTCTGACCCACCAGTGTGCGTACTCCTGGTGAAAATGAATTCCCATAGTTGGGTCATACCAAAGGGACAGGTTTTGTCTCTGAAGCAATCAGTTATGCCTTCTGTTGCTCTTTCTTAACCCACACATTCATGCTGGCGCAAAAACATGCCTGTATATACATAGTCTCTCGCACATGTAGTGTGACGGAGTAAAATTCTTCCTGTCCCCTCAGAATGCCACCTAAATCAGACCATTTGACTTTGAAACACACAGCTGCTGCTGCTGAGTGAACAAACCAAGGCCATTACTCTGTGGAGAGAAAAACGGACTAAGACGTTGGGTATAGAAGAGGATTAGAGTAGGGTTTTGCAATTTTTAAGGCAGTTCTATCATGGAGTTGTCATGGGTGAATGCCTCGAATTAGGTAACTTCTCAGCATTTTGGGATGACATCATCCCTTAGTGAAAAGAATGAGTCATAGGAAAAGCACTCAATACCATACCCCCCAGTAGAAGCATAGTACAACATGCATTTTTCTTCTTACATTAGGTAGTGTGTGAAGGGGACATGTAAGTAAAAAAGATAAAAAAAAAAAGAATGACTCAGAAAAAGGCACAAAAGATTGAGCAGGAAACAATAATAAAAGATGAGTTAGATAAGGATGAGGTAGTTAGAGGAAGGAAGGGTGGGAAATGTTTCTACAAGATGTAATAATAAAAAGGATGAGAGGAAATGCTGAGAGGAAAGACGATAGGATGGTCAGTGAGTTTTCCCATGACGCTTCAACTTATACTAACTCAACTTATAAAACCCAAGAAAGACAACAGTGTGAAGAAGAAACACGAGAGCAGCTCACAGCAAGATCCGGTATATCAAAACACAGCAAGGACAGCGTAACATCCAAAACAAATTCAACACGCAGCGCTCCTGCAACATTTGAAGAAATAGACAGCAGGAGTGAGAGAACGGATAGTTACCACCAATTGATAATCTCTCAGAAGTTGCATAAATGTTTTCTTTTTAGGATTATTGTGTCTTTTTGGCTACTGCTTCACTTTGTTTCTTATTGTTTGTGAAGAATGATGTTGAGCAAACACCACGTCTAAGCTAAAAACACAGATGTTTTACAGGAAATTAAATAATGTGGCCACTTCATGCCTACCTTCCCAGAAATCTGGGTTTATCTTGTGTTGAATTCACAAGAACATAATCACACTGGTACAGTACAAAGCCTTTGCTTGATGTGAATAAATAAATAGTTAATTAGTTTAACTCAGCCAGGAATGGAAAATCCCCAATCCTCAAAAGGCTACAGTGCGTAAACGGAGTATAACTTTGCCTTTGATTGATTGTGGAAAATAATAGCATGCAATTTCTATGGTTACTGATGGAAAAGCAGAGCTTATTGCGAGCGAATAGAATAGAATAGTAAAGGCCTACACACCCACATAAGTGCATAAGAGATGCGTGCAAGCCTAGTGCTACAGGGTGAGAGACCTGGATGAAAGCACTGTCTTCCGAATGAACTTGATGCTGCTTTAACATGAAGGTTGTTTATAGCCAGGAAAAGGAGCCAAATATCCAGATTGATACTTTTATTTTCTCTCACCCACAACCCTCAAAATGTCCATTTTTAGTCTTTACCCACCCACCCAAGGGAGGCCAGACATGTGTCAGTGTATAGGTGCTGGGTTGGTGCTAAAGGGAAACAAATGAATAGAAGAAACTTGGCAAATAAATGTTGAATTGGAGTTACTACTTTCCAAGTACTAGCATACCATTTGAAATCAGTCCACACTCCACCCAGCAATTACATACTGTAGCTTTAAGAAGGACCAAACACATTGGAGAATATTAAATAACGGCAAGACATAAAATTAAAGTGTTGGATTTACTGAAAGGTTGACATTTTTTTAACAGGTCCTGTATTTTCTAGGCATTTCCTTCTTAACAACTGTTCCAGTTACAAGGTCTGCAGTTTAGAGGTTATCCTAAAGCCCTCCATGCTCTGTCACATAAACATAGTGGTATCACCAGATTTTACGGATAAAATCAATCTGAGAGTTTTATTTGTTACCTTCCTTTTTACCTCTTTATCTCATATTTACATTCTGCAGAGAGGAAAAAGCTTAAAGAGAAATGAAGAACAACCATTCCAGTCCAAACACGCTAGAGGCCGAAGCACTGAAACTAACTATGGAGTTCCACGATTTTATGATTTATGCAGCTTCAGTTGTGCTTTGCTGAAGAAATATGCCACAAGAAGACGGGATCAGTTTACCGAGATAGGCCGGGATGGGTGACAAGAAGGTCAAGGCCCACAGTAAAATTAACGAGGCAGAAATTCATACAAGGCCACAGTGTGACCCAAGGTTGACCTTTCAATTCCTTAGACCCCCTCCAGATGAACACTAATTTAGAGCTAAGATTACTCATGGTTAAGAAAGATACCAATCCACATTAGACTGTGGTGAAAGACAATATGAATAGATCGTTTTATTTAGCAGCTGACAGAAAATAAGGCAACGAGGGCTTGAATGACTAAGCCTCACTTGAGCTGAGATTAGCTCTCCAACTCCTAATTCACGTCATGGTTGTAAATTTCTTTTCTCCCACATTAAAAGAGTTTGTTTAATTGCTCATCTTGTTTACCCGAGGTGATGCAGAGGTGGGAATAGAGGTCCAGTTGGCTAACAGTAAAGGAAAGGAGCATGTGGTTTGCGGTAACTCTGAGGAGGAAGATTATCTGCTTGTGCCAGCTCCGCATTTCTCAATGTAAAGCTTGGGTTTTGGGTTACCAGACAAGGTGAGAAGAGGTTCTGTAATTCAATTCTCATGGACACGCTGCACTTATTTGAAGTAACCTAAACCACTTGCTTTTAATCCTTCTCGGTTAAGATTGTAATAAACAGGCTCGGCTTGCACCACTTTAGTCAATCAAGTTTATTGCTGTAAAGGTTCATGATGAGGCTAATGTTGTGGTTTGCAGTCAGAGCTTCAGAAACGTAACTCAAGTTCTCTTCTCATCGTGCACTGAAGGGTTTTACATTTTACACAGGACATTTCTGAACACACATTTTAGACCAAAGAAACATTAGAAAAGAAAAAAAAAACATTAATTTCACAGCTTTGAATGAAGATGTAATTTTGAGCAGAGCTGAGTTTCAGTGTACTTGAGAGGTTCAGATGATTAAAAGACTTCAGTCCAAAATTCTGTTTCCTTCAATAACCTCTTACCCTAGACCTCAGTGGAAATGATTTAAGGTCCAGCAGCAATTTACAGGATCATATTAAGGGGTTAGGAAACTTAGCAAAACCACTCTACTGCCATGTAGTACCACTGAACTTCATGGTGTTTTGTACAGCTACTATACTACGTAGTATATTATAATGGAAGAAAATATTCTATCTATCTATCTTAAAGTATGTCTCTGCTTCAGTTCTAAAGATAATATCTGGTTGCTCATACTATGGAGGTACTAGTCTACTATAGGTACTTGCTCTTCTCGAACTCCCTCAGCTATGCCTTAAATTTACCCTCTGTGTTTGAGGACAATTATTTTTTCGACGTTTTCTGGTAAAACCGAACTTCTCGTTTGGTTCATTATGTAGCAGCCTTAAAAAAAAAAAAAATCACTCCAGTGTGAATTAAGTGGCTGAATTACAGTGGTATGCAAAGGCAGTGTTAATGGTGGCAGTCACTGTTTTGCTTTCACAACAGAAATGGGCTCTCAATTACTGCTCCATTTGCCTTCCTGCTAGTTGTGCCACCATGGTAGACCAATTTCAAATGGCATATTTGGCACTCAGATTTTGTCGTTTTTGTGTTTTGATATTATCAGTCTCCAAAGCTGAGACAAATTTTCAGATTTTAAAAGTGCAATTACAGATAAATTATTACAGATATCTTACATTTAATAAAAAAAAAAAAAGCTGAATACCTAAGAACAAATAGAGAATTCTATGTTTCAAAACGTGTTTATGATTAACGTGTTATTTACTTGATAAAGACTACTAACTAAGGAAAATGATTAATTTTAGATCTCTAGTAAATGTGGGTCTAGATGAAACATATGAGAGCGGTAATGTCCAAAACCACTAAACACTTAAAATATTACTGAAGTGTGGGCTGTGGCGTTAATGTAGTTAAACTGTGATTTATTCAGCTTGGGAACATCATCCTTCTCCTTTGTGAACACTGTGTTGCAGGAATAAAAAAGTATAATAATAATAATAAGGATTTTCTTCCCGGGTAGAAAATACTTGTGTGTCTTGCAGCTGAAAAAACAGTTGAAATGTAGTTTGTTTTGTTAAAAGATAATGGTGCCAAGCTACAGCTGAATGGTTGAACATGGCAGTCCTCTTGTTGTTTTTGTGTTATTCTTGTATTTTGATGTGTGTGTGGCACCAAAAAATGGACTGACAGCCAGTGGTTGATATAGCAGAACAATTTTCAATATTTGAATGCACCCTGAAGTGCACTGTGGATTAACACATGAATGAAAGGTTAAGTGGAAACAAGGCAGCACAACTTTTATTAAACACACCAAAAAATCACTTATTTGTGATTGCAGTTTAGCTGTAGCCCACAGAAGCAGAATTGTTAGAAGACCTGCAGCAGCTGTAATACACTGTGGGGTTTTTGTTCTGGCACCTGTTGATCAGCGCAGACAGTAAAATTAAACCACTAATCAAACCACTACTTCATGTTACTGCTTTGACTGATCGGTTTAACTTTAAAACTCCCCCAGACTGAAGCTGTTGATTCTGCATGACTCTGCAGAATGACCTGTTTTATGATATCATCCCAGTCAGATGTGCAAAACACTTGCACAGTCAACTCCATTTAGAAATGCTAAATTACACAAAGAGAACCAGTTTTGCGCTGACAGTGCATTCTCCGTTAGGATACAGAGCGATAATTAGATGTGATTTCACTACGCCCACACTAACCCTAACCACAGTAGTTGTTAGTAGCTGTACATTGAACATGAATAATTAGAGCTCATAATATCTGTCTGCCTTATTTCCCCAAGGGGATCAATAAAGTATGTCATTATCATATGCAGCAAGCTGTGATCTACTGTGGCAGCATTAAACTTTTTTTTATCAATATCTATATGGTGTTTGAGTAGTAGCTAGTCAGTACGGCAAGTCATGATTTCAGTACAGGGTCCATCTAACGTTGGTACAGTGTTATGTTAATGTTATGATCTAATGATGCCCGACATTGTATGTACTTGTGGCAACATTAGCAACTTACATTTTTCTGGTCTTAACCAACAGACATGCTATCATTACAACTTTGTGCTGCTGTAAAAGGGGTACTGTGTCACAATGCGCACAATTCAAACAGCACACACCCGTGACTCACTGACTTGCTTCTGACCTCACGGTGGGAGAGGATGTAAATGAGCAAAGGAAGAAGAGGAAACACAGCCACCGCCCACTCTCATCCTTCCACAAAGCTCCTAGGGATATTGTCCAGCTCTGCCATTCAACCTCATTCAAACTCTGTCCACTTGTTTTGTTTTCTGGGTCAAAGGTAAAGCTAAGTTCTAAGTCATTGCTGTGAGTCCATGCGTACAAGTGATGTCATGAGTCACGTAGACAGATGGAGGTCTCAGGATGATTAAAAGAAAATAAATGCATATTCTTGGAGGCCATGCGAGTTGAACTGTTCCCACTGGTTGTAATAATTTTATCATCAGGAAGTGCAGCAAAACCACCACTACTACACAGATCTACAGCAGATGACCGTCCAACTGTCTAAACCATACATTTAAAAAAGCAGAAGGTAAACATAAGTTGAAACCAGCATAAATTACAGAAAAATTGCAAAAACTATTATTACTCTAAAGTACTATTGCTAAACGCAATTTATGAAGCAGTGGCTTGTTTACTAAAATGTATTTTTAATTTGTTTTTCTTATACATTTTCTGTTGTCCGTCTTGGAGAGAGCGAAGGTACACAATGCCAGGATAGTAGCCAAGGTTTTGTAATGTTACAAGATTAAAACAAAGAGACGGTCGCTCTGTGTTCCACTCAGGGTGGAAAGATGTTGAAACCTTTTCTGTAATAATGACACAAGGGCTGTGTGATGCGCACTGTTGTGGATGAAACATTTGCTACTTTGTGGTTTTCCCCTCCAAAATAAACTCATCTCCAGGAGATGGTGGGATAGTATCCACAGTGAGTCTTTGATGGAAATTGATCTTGGCTCAGGTTAGAAAGACTTGCTGAAGAGGTGTGTCATTTACACACTTGTTTTTCACCATCTATGTGAACAACGTAAATGGGGCCTGGGAACAAATGAGGCATCTGCATGAACTGTGGTTGCTCCTAAACAAACGTATCAAAGTACTGAAACACGCTGGTAGTGTATGTATCAGCCCAGACGTATTTCTATTCGAACCCAACCCAAGCCTGAGAATGGGATGGCTAAACCCAGCAATTATACTGTATTTTATGTGCGAACCCAACTCGAGCCTGATGCAGTTGACGTTTACTGCACTTATGCCTCTCCTCAGTGCAAAGAACAAGACTCTTTGGTCTGCTGACTTCTGTCTAACCACTCTGCCATAAAGCCCAGAACAGTGGATGCTGCAGTGAAGGTTCTCCTTCTTGAACCAACCCAACCCAGAATCTCTGGTTCTCTGTCCAGTGCCCGTTGGGTTATAGGTCACCTGTTATTGTTAGTTTTGGACTCCAGTCAATGTGCAGAAACATCTTAGCGACGATCAAGAGAAATGGGAGGGCACCTGAGCTAAATTTCAAGTGTTGTTGATTATTTATTGTAAAAGGATTGGTCAGTATTTCCTTTTTCATTCATTTGCAAACATTTCTAAAAGTCTCTTTTCACTTTGTCATTATGCAATACTGAATATAGATGAATAAGGGAAAAAACAATAATTTTAGTATGAGGCTGCATCAACAAAATCAAAAAAGGAGGAGGTCTGCATACTTTGCGAATGCACTGTATGTCTAAACTTGCAAAAAGCTACTTCTATAGAGTCTGTCTCTCTGCGGGAGCTCTGCATCACACCTCATAATCCAGGTTAATGGTTAGAAAGAACCTTGAGATGACTTCTTTTGGCATTTGGTACCATTTGGTGGTATAAATAAAATTGAATAAAATTGAAAATAGAACCAGCGTAACAGGTGTAACTGTTCATAGTGTTGGGGCAGGAAATGGAAAAAAGGTGTGAAAGGTGCAGCACATTTGATTCTTTCATGTTCCCTTTCAGGGAGAGAACATTACTCATTCTCTCTTCCCACCCAAGATTTTCCATGCTTATTTGGTCCAATACAGGTTTTGGGAAAGAATTTCATGTCAGTGGGAGTTCCTCTGTTTTGCTAAAGGCTTAATGGTTTCACAGTTTTAGATTAGACCTATTTGTGCTGTCAGCTTTGACAAATTAGTTTCAAGATTTTTTAAATGTAAAGAAATCACCCCACTACTAACCAGCATGTCCAGAATCCCCGACTGGGCGCGCCTCTCACTTTGTTCCCCACCCTGCCACCATATCATGTTAAATAATTCGGCACTCACTCAAAGAAATCCATGGATCAAGTTTAGAGGGAGAGGCTACGTACGTATGGTGGTGTTGATGGTTGGTATTACTTCTGCAGCTCACTGGGTAGGTAGCTGTCTCACAGGATCCAGTCAGAAAGTTGAAAGCAGAGGCACTCACAGTTCTCCTCTTTCCTTGCAGAAACTGTGGTCTCCTCCAGCTGTGCTGCTGTGTTAGTGGGCCGGGTGCACTGCAAGTCCATCCAACAGCGTTACAGACAAAAGAGCACTCCCTTCAACCTTCTCTGGGCCCTGGGGGGAACGGTGAATGATTTGGCTAGGTGTGTAACCCATCACACACCCTGCTGACAGGCAAGCCAGCTCCAGCTCCACGGCTGCACGTCAGACAGATGTTCTATGTGTGTGTCTGTGAGTAGACCTTGGTGCTTCTGCTTATCAGCACAGCACCATGTTCGGATTTCTGTCCAGGATGAGTTTAAAGTATAGAACAGGGAGGATGTTGTTGTCTGTATACTCCAGCTGGCTCGATGCTTTTGTTTGACATAAACCTTAACAATGTCTCAGAGATTATCAATTCAGACTAATGCATTACACATATTTTATGCTGCCATATTGCGTCATACACACAGGACATCAGGACCACATGAGCTTAAATGTTGCAGTATTTATTACCCATCCATCACTTTAACTACATATTACATCGTACATGTCCCAAATGCTCTGCTCTAGGTTACAAATTTACAGTAAGGTCTATGAGGTTGCTGGCCTCAGTGAATTACACATGTCCTCCCCTCCCTCCCTCGGGCCACTGTGTGCTTTATGTTTTGCAAAGTAAGTCGACTCAAAGCTTTGCACATTCATATGTAGAATATTACAGACAATTACAGCATTAAGAGACACAGTGTTGACTGTGTATTAATCATATATTAATTGATTCAATGCAAGGCATGTCTCACTCTGTCAATCTTTTACTGTGTGGATCTACAGTATCTTATGTATCTCAAAAATAAATAGGTGTAAGCCTGATATCATGATGAGACAATCAGGAGATCTCAATAGAAACTAGAGGCTAGTGCACACACAGCATCCTGCCACACATACACACAGCTGATTGTCTATCAATGTTACAAGCAGCCTTTGGTTTGTGTTATGTTTATATTATTAGCTGTCACTTTGTTCACCTGAAGAATCTAACGTAAGCCTTTGTGGACGTTATGTGTACTGTATAACTTCAACAGATGCATCGCAGTTCACACAAAATAAAGGTAAATGATACTTTGGCATGTGACACGGGGACCTGGGTATCATTCTACCTCCTGACCCACAGCCCCCCAGTAGTAACATTATAAGTATATATATATATATATTGCAATCATAACTACATGCATGTCTATAACACACTGCAACGACATTGTGGACGTAAGCCTGCACAGGTGTGCAGGAAAGGTGACCTGTGCCTAGAATGCAGCAATTCTTTTTGCAAATGTAAGCGAACACACATGGTGGGGTGTACCTTTTCACCTTGCATTTGACTTTCATTATATGTGAGGCCAGCTGGGTCATTGGTTTCACTGGTCTGCAGAGATAGAATGAGCTGACTCAGCACAGCAGCAGCAGCGAGAGAAAACCTCATACAGATGAAAGAAGAGATGTCTTCACTGGGTTGAACGTGGTCCATTTTCTTGGTTTGATAAATTCCCCTACACCGACCATGCCAAACCACTGCAGCCACAGAAGCTGCTCCAATCAAAACTATGTCATAGCTTCCCCACTAACTGTGCTGGGATATTAAAATTTTCATGTGACATTATTTTTTTAAATGTAATGTTTCAATACGTAGAAAATGGCACAGATTCTGCTACAATTTGGTCTGGTCATGAGGTTCTTCTCTTGGACAGCAGCTTTGTTACTATAGACATCCTTGGTAATTATGTGTTTAAACTGAATTTTTAGATGCGGCGTACAGAAATTCGCTCTAGGTAGAGCTGGGTGATATGGCAAAAACATAATGAATGGTTAAGACTGGAGGAAACAATGTGGTTGAAAGCTTGGTGATGCATTCCTTTTTTTTAAATGATTTATTTTTTCCACTGAACGCTGGCAGACGAAAACACAACTAAGCACACAACACAGCACACTTTTTTTCTATTCATAGTTGTTACCTACATCTCTACATGTCAGGGATGTACATGTACTAACACAAGTAATATTAACTACTACTGTGAAGTTAGACTCATTCTGTAGCCTCTACATTTGAATTACTAAGAAAATCAAATTTTAAGATGCAGAACTACTGAACACTCGATACAGCTATTGCAGAAAAGGCAGTAACTGCTACAATAATCTTGACAACCTCATTGTTGGGTAAGGTTATGTAACACAAACTGCTGTTCCTGTGGGACCAGTTATTGAGCCAGTTCTTACAGGTGGGGTCAGGCTCAGACGAGCAGTTATTTTTGGGCTAACATAGAAATCTGTGAGTTTTTCTGAATAGTAATTATTTTGGTACTGACACACATTCAGGCAGCAGTGACTACCACCTGAAGGCCAAGACACGGTACACAAATACAGGATATACTGAAATATGTTCATATTATTTAGTACATAGCTGTATAAATTCTATGCAACAATGTGCGTCAGTGGTCATTTAACCCAAATCAAGACCTCTAACCTTAAATGGAATATACACTGGAGATCAAAATCAGAGAACAACATAATAACATATTTCAGTAGTTACATATATTCTAAAGCACAGTATAAAAAACTTCAATTAGATATTTGAAAAATAACTTTTAGAGTTATAGGTGTTAACTTACAATTTGCTGCTAATTGCCTTAATTTTCTGACAAACCCTATTTAACTGGCAGCCAGAGCTTTTAAAGTGACTGAAGGCCAAAGGGATGACCCTATCAACCATAGCAAGAGAAGTTGGTCGTTCCAAATGATTTGAGAGTCATTTCCTGTCTCGCCATACAGTGTCTCGACATTTAAGAGCATTTGGACTGAAAGCAGTGACCAAACCTCTCATTAGCAGAAAGAATCAAAAGGCTGGACTAACCTCTGCTGAGGAGCATGTTGTGTGGACAGAGGAGAATTGGTCCAAAGTTCACGTTAGTGATGAAAGCAAGTTTAATTTGTTTGGGTCCAATAGGAAACTTTTATTATGTTCATTGTTGAACTGGGGAAAGACTGAAACAGTGAAAGGTTGAGGAAGTAGTGTCATGGTTTGGAGAATGTTTTCTGCACCAGGAGTCGGGCCTCTTATGCAGCTACATGGCAGAGTGAACATGCTTTCACCACAGAATCACCCAACAGAGACTAGTGATGTCCTGTGACCACAGGTGTGCTGAAGTCATTCAAAGCCAGTACACTTCCTACTTACTGTTGTAACCTTCAGAAATTCTTGTGTCATTTTGTGTTTACAGACGAGGCAAACAGAAAATCTTTTCCATATTTTGCAACCACAGTTGTTGTAATCGTTCTTCGTGCTACAGTCATTGCTTTTTTTTAAGTTCTTTGGTTATCTTAAATACCCCTGTTCTAGTAGCATAGGATGTAACAAAACTCCTCCACATGTTGATCAATAATGACATTATTAATGAAAAATCTAGCGTTGATAAATTGTTGGCAAATTTTGGTCTCCAGTGTAAATCTATATAAAATAATACTAGGAAGTCAAACTAACATAATGATGTATGATCAAAAATGAAACAAAAAAAGCTCATCAATTTTCTGCTGCAGTACACTCGATGTTTCCGCAGTTATGAAACTGAAAACAAGACCGGACTTTGTAACGCTGTTAAGCCATCCCACTGTGCACACTCTATTGTCCAAATACTCGAAATGGAAACCTGCGCTCGCCTTATTAATCACCAGGAATGCACTCTTCGAGCACCTCTCCAAACCCTGACTGCTGAAAAGTATGCCATCAAGAAGCCACAAGGCATGTGAGCTGTTTGTTGTACTGGTCCAACCAGAGGACCCACGCTCCAGTTTCAGTGGAAGAGTTTAACTATCAGTGCTGGCTTGTTTGAGTTGGAGAGCATATGTGGACGCAGAGTAATTTCAAAAGGAAGGGGATGTGTAAAAACTGAGAGAAAGGGTGGAGGAAAAACTGTCTTTTTTGAGAAATAGTCTTTGAAGCTCAGAGCACCGTTACAGTGCTACATTCATACTGTAGTTCATGGCTTTAGTGGAACTGAGGGATGAAAAAGAACACATACAGTACATGTCAGGGTTTCCGTTAGGATGTTTTCTTACCAATGCAGTAATTAGAAAGAATTTACTTTCCCGGAAAAATTTGAAACTTGACAGTCGTAATAACTCATTGACGTTATTAATATTTTCACTGATTTTAAATAAATAAGCTGTTGGAAACCCATCAAATAACTGGTTTGGGATGAATCTGCATGCAACATGCCCTTGCATTGAATTAGCCTTCACGCCACCTTTAAAAGAGAGACCCCTGGCAGCTAATCCTAGTGAGACCCAGTGAGACAACTAGCAGCAGTGATGATGTTTATTATTAAAAATGTCGATGCACAAAGGCAGCTCCAACAGAACAGAGGAATGTAAAGTGTAAAGTGTGTTGAGTTCACGAAAGCCACCTCACACTGTTAATGTTCCAGTAAAAAACGTTCAAGCTGCTTACTACTGCACAAGTTAAAGAGCACTGGTGCCTCTTTCTGGTTTTTATATTTGTAACATTAGCATGTATGAAAATCCTGCTCTTTTCTCTGAGCCAATTAAAGTTTTTTTCTGTGGACTGATGTAAACCTAACAACAATATACATTTTCCATCCAAATTAATCTACTTCTCTTGGCTGTCACCCATTTCCAACATAACACTCAGCATCCTGGAGCTTTTTCCTGCACTTTCGGTGTACAGTGTAAAATGGGCCATAGCCGTCATAAATTCCACAGTTATGACATGAACAGATTGCTCCAGCTAAGAAAGAATGATGTACTCTTGAGACAATTAATATCCGTATCCAATTAATATATTGCTATTGTGCAGTTTCAGCCACCAAACCAACTTCTCACCATGTTCATTCACAAGCAGCAATTTACAAAATATTGGGCTGTAGATGCCCACACATCTTGCTGGTGCTCAGAAGCGCAATTCATCTATGTGACTTGCTTATGTTTCCTATAAATATGCAATAGTTGTTCCAGTGTTGTTGCGTAGGGATGTAGTTTTTAGGAGACAGAACTGTGTAGTTGAGAGACACCTGGAGTGCAGACTCTGTGCCTTTCTACCTGTTTGTCCCAACAGCAACTCACCAAACAAAAATTCCCTATTACCCCAAATGTGTCTTCCCATGGATCATCAGTCTAAAAGAGACATCTGTAAAACTGTTGACAAGAGACCTGCAATGGTCAATAATTACTCTTTGTGTGATCTCAGCCTCTGCGTAATTTTTATAGAGCAATTAGGAATGCATTAATGAGGCCAACACTAATGGTCTGCACAACATGGTGTCCTTTTCTTTCAGTGGATCAATTCTAGATCATCACGATCCAATGTTACTTTTAACTTGAGTCACTATGGACAAAGTTTACACAAAAATGTTAATTCACTGAAAGTATCTATAACCGAGGCCAAATTTCCAGGTGGTACAGTTAATATTGTGCAGATAACATGATGCATCTTCTCTGAACCCACCATAATGGCTGACAATCCACTTAGAACAGACAGATACTGGAAATGTAAGCTGAGATGAAGGCTTTTGAAATCCAAAGAGCACATCTTGCTATCACATCTTCATGCACGAGTGCATGAAGATGAGCAGCATAAAGCGCAATGTAGAGGCCAAGAAATGATGTTAGTTTGTGTAAGTTTTAGGTTAGTCTAGTGAATTTGGCAGCCGTCTATCAGACCACAGCAGGGGTGGGACAGGTCTCAGTGGATGTTTAGCTGAGTCAGAATTTAGGGCCATGCTCGACTTGTGTTTGGGGTCTGGGCCAAGGCCCAGGTGTGGGCTATTATTCCCCATCTGGACAACATAACCCTGGTCCCTTGGGCTCAGCAGGGGGTGGGGCACACCAAACCAGAACATGCAGTACTCAAATTAGCTTTACGACGTAACATTTTGCTTTCCCCCCCCCCTCCACCTAGTGTTGCCATGAAACCACTCATGCATCTAAGAGTTCCTCCCTTATCCTCTCTGGTTAACTTTTGTTTGCTCTTATTCCCTCAAGGTGTTGATGTTAAGCTAATAGGAGCCATTTCAGCTACTTCTAAGGGGGAATTTTATATTTGCGTCATTTCTGAAGTCATCTTATTTACAAATGTCTTCTACTCAATATTTATGACTACTGGCTGCCTGACCTGTTGTGTTAGAAACAGATTGTCCATATTATGCATTAAATGCATTATGCATTCACTGCTCGCTGACTCACAGTATAAAGCATAGCAGCAGCTAATCTTGCCAACCTGGTTTCTCTTACGACATTATTTGACAGCAGTGTGAAGTATGTAGCTAAGTTACACCTCAAGATTGTAAAGATGACATTTCGTGGAAACTTATCCTAAATATAGACCCAGACAAATTCAAGAACCAGGCGGAACTACATAAACATACTGCAATGACAATGCTCCCTTTTGTTCCCGGGGTTTTTTACAAGGTATGTATGCATTTTCACAGCCCTGCCATTTTGTTAATACACACTTACACACGCACCTTTTTTTAGGTGATTACCTGTGGGTTATTACAGCAGTCTAGACAGAGAGAAGACAGGGACTCTTGGGAATGCTTATTGTAGCAGAGACTCAGGTGTCAACAGCAGCTTAGCCAGAAGCTTAGAGGGTAATTAGGAGTTATGTTTGCGAATGCCCTAATAATGCTGTGTCCTTTTAACACACACACACACACACACACACACACACACACACACACACACACACACACACACACATATCCACATACATAACCTAAAGAAATTAAACCATAACATGAAAGTTATTCCAAAAAACAAAAAGACGGACAAAGAGGAGCCAGTGGTACATATGACTCCAGAAACTGGCATTTGAGCAAAGTGCAACGATTTATTGGAATACTTAAATAACTACTTGCTGGGTATTTCCTACACTGTTATATAACTTTTCTGAAAACTATTCCTTCTACATAAGCATGCAATTGTTGAAAAAACATGTATCCCACATTTTGTGACATGTCGCAAGACAAATGAAAATAAATAAATAAAACATTAGATCTATGTTCTGTGTTAAACAGACTCTACAAACAGTACGACAGCTCAGAAAAACTTTGCATTCTGTGTTTTCTGTACACTGAATTTCTGAAATACTTAAATTTGCAATTGAATGAAGTCCAGATGGTCCAGGCATTGTCTGATATTGCTCTTTTGCACATAGCATACAGCAGGAGATTGTCTGCAAAAGATGCATTCTCACTTGATTGAGGTGAGGAGTGGTGTCTGGGTAGACTGACCGAATTCATGCTATGACACAAGAGGTACGCTGCAGAAACAGTTTACAGCTCATCCATCTATGAATATTAGTTTCAGAACTGATGCAAAGTACTAAAATGCAAATATAACTGTTGATTCAGGGCTGCATCTCTTTATTAAAAGTGACACATTTGTCAGAATATCATTTTTTTTAGGATTTTGTATTTATCTAAAGCATGCCCTTGCATTTTTGCATTACTTTGAGTGCTCAGCGACTTCCGGTGATTCTCTCTCTGAATAAAGACCAATAAAAACCAACAAGATAAAAAACAAGAATATTACTCATTGCACTAAAAAGCTGTCTTGTGATACGAGAGCAGTTGCTAGCTGAAGAAGGAAATTGGCATAGAAGATGCATTTTGGTTACCTAGTGGAACCAATGAATGTCGACGGAGTGACAGACAAGAAATAACAACTAAATGCACACATTGTAAGAAAATAGTGAAGCAATTCGCAAGGAAACCACTTGGACAGGCCCTCTTAGCCTAAAACTATTCCTTAACAGTGTAATTACCGTAAATTTCTTATCAAATGCACACTTTAAATAAAGTGGCAGCTGGTGTGACCATGCAAACTTCAACAGCAGCTCACTGGACTGGACTGCAATGTGATGACCAAAACGAACTGTTTTACATATTTGCTACTTTATAAAATTTGGATATTTTAGGATTCTGAATAGTGTCATGTAGTTGTCAGCTTATAAAAACTTTTACTGTAAACACAAATTGCTGCAGCTGAATTCCACTTTCTACTTTCTGACGAGAGACAGGCAGACCTTGAGCTGCTGTAAGCTGACCCACACGTTTTTCTTTTCAACACATGTATTTTTCTAATTAAATCTGTCGTTGTGCTGAGTTTTAATTGAAATCCAGAGACATGAAAAGTACTTGTTATGCAACACAGTGACACTGTCATTGCTTATAAAAACGCTCTGACTGACGCTTATGAAAAAGTCATTTCTCATTAAAAGCGTGCCCGTAACACACAGTGCTTTCTGGAAGCACTGTTGTTTTCTCAAGCTCTTTTCAAAATCAAACAAAAAGGCTTTTATGTATGCAACACCTTGTTAAATTCCTCCAGAATCTGTATCCTTTGAAAACAGACGGATTACTCAGAGTCTCATTAATCAGAGCAGAACATTTTGACTTTTAATTACAAGCTCAGTTAGGATGTGGCCACGGGTTTAATTGACAAGCTCGAAGCCAGAAAACTGACTGATTGTTGAGCTCAAATTTATAGGTTCTGACATAGTAAACCCTGAAGGAAGAGGCGCACAGCAGTAGTAGTACACACACACACACACACAGCCATTGTCAAAACAAAGTTATGCTGTCACCTACAGTGTGTTACATACTTGTGCTTGTGTCCTTGGCAGGAATGTATCACAGAATATAGTTTTAGTTCCTGTGCACCTGAGCCCTTACATCATTACACAGAGTGACGCTGCCTCCTTTTAAAATGGAGTCCGACCAGAAGCAGACTAAAACTGAATCCAACTCAAACTCAAAGTGCACCGCAGATGTCAAAATAAGCCACTTCTTACCACGGCAGGTTATACACTCACGATTTGGTTTTCAAGACGCATTCTGCTTTAATCACAGGAAATTTAATTTATTATTGTATCTATTTACCCTATTTCTACAGCACATAAACAGCTGATATATTTACATGTTGGAAGGTATTCCTGTGCAGGCTGAAACTCCTGTTGCTTTTTGTAATGTAGTGTTGTAGTAATTTAAGCTCATCACTTCTACTCTTATTTAATTTGAACTGCTGTTGTTGACAATGTAAGCTACAGATTCGACATTTACAATTCAAACAAACACAACACTTCAACTTGTCATATGAGAAATGTTTTTCTTTGATGATACATGCCTTTTTTTTTTAGAAACCATCACACTTCTTCAGTAAGCCACACACTATGCCACACAAGTTTTCTCTGGCAGGTTTTTAATACAGAAAGTTATATTTAGCCCCTGTTGTTGAAATAAAACACATCTACTACGAGCAAGTTCCCCTCAAATCCATTAAACTCAATATTCTGGTTTCTCTTGTTGATTTTATCGGAACATTTTTGAACTCTTGGTGTCAAGTATGGTACAATATTCCACTACGGAAGGAGGCAAAGTGTAAACACAAATGCGGGTGCCATGGAATGATTCAGAGGTTATTTCAGTCTATGAATGGAGGAGATAGGAAATGAGAAGTAGTGAGAGGAATGTGATTGGTTCCGCTGGCACTTCAAAGGCTTCAAGGCAGCGTGGAACACTAGAGCATGATGGAATATGTTCTGTTGGTACTGTAGAAACAACCTATTATTGCAGTTTACTATAAACACAGCACTCACAGTGTTTTTGGCAGACTGATAGGAAACAAACCATTAAAAATACTACCCAGGCTGACCTCTCTTACATGAGTCTTAAGAGTGTTTGTATTAATATTTCCTTAAACGGAAAGAGTGAAGGAAGATTTGCATTCAGTTCTTTATTTGTCCTAAACTGAATTCAAGAGGAGTGTTGTCTTGAAAAGGAACTACTTACTTGCCCTTTAGACCCATTTCAACTCAGTGCCAAGGTGTAAATAAAGCAAGGGATATTCTGTTTGCACACTTATTTAAATAGTCAGCATTATGCACTGCTGCATTTCATTGCTATTTCATGCCAAATATTGCTTGTCAGTTGACTGTGACTGTGTTTATCTCTTTGTTTCAGTTAGTACCGTCAAGAACATATTTTATTCAATGAATGGAGTAACATATAGGAAAACGGCATGATGGAGGTAATATGCAAGGTGTGGATGACACATTGACTTCATCTAATCAGCAGACTACAGTAACAAAATAGAGTGCTAATCGCCCCAGAAGGTCCAAGAAGACTGTACTGCTTCTGAATTGGTTGCATTATTGAATAAACAAGAGATAAATAAGTGTGCACAGACACTGTAAATACATTAGGGGAGTTAGATCAGCTGGTCTCGTGAGCAGGGTTGTCAAGAAAAAATCATACAAAGGTTGGTAAATCAGAAAAAAGGTTGAAGTGGGTCAAGATGTACAAAAAGTTGACAAGGCGACTGAAACCAAATCTTGTGGATTGATGAGTCCAAGTTTGAGGTGTTTGGTCCAAACAAAGAACTCACTGTGGAGTATCTCAGACACAGAACTCATGAAAGATGAAAGATGGCTGCTTAACACCAACAGTGAAGCATAGTGGTAGAAGTGTGATGATCTGGGGATGCTTTGACAGAGGGACATCATGTGTACGGCATTCTTACTTAGATACCACTTCATACTGAAGGGATACGTCATTTCCTCTGGGCAGTGACTGATTGAGGAACACTTCATTTTACAAATACTGATTAGTAGGCCTCAGATTTGTCAGGCAGGTATTGCTACAAATGTTTGTTTTGTTTGAATGAATGAAAATAAAGTTTAACATGAAAATTGATTGATTTGACCACTATTTTTGGTAATTGTTTATTTTTTGTGGCTTGTGATCCATTTACAACATTTTGATGAACATTTTGGATAAAACCAACAAAACAATATAGAAGTGTGCAGGTGTTTTCTCTTTTTGCAGCTGTACGTTTATGAGGCATTTTCAGAATCCCAGCAAAGTGGCCCCCAACACATATGACATTGCAAAGAGGAGTCCCTATATATTTGCACCTGGTTGAGAACCAGACTTGACCAGTCCCAGTTTAGGCTGGGATCCACTGGATCCACTGGACTGTTCCATTCTGTTTAATATTTTTGTGAGCTCTAAACTATATACATATGATAAAACAGCAATAGTCAAATTTGAATATTTCTTTTAAAGATTTAAAGAAGTAAAACGTGTGTTGTTGACTTATGCCCTAGTGTTTAAAAGTGTACAATTGCATTTTGTTTTTCTGAAGCCATTCTGTTGTGGACTTGCTTCTGTGTTTCACTGTTGCGTCACCCAGCTTCTAAGTTTCAGCTGACGTACAGACATTCTCACATTATCCTGAAGAATATTTTGATACACTTGGAAATTCATGATGTTTACATGATGATGTGCAGTGGCCTTTTTATGCCAAATGCGGTGCTGTGTGTTCTTTCTAAGTAGTTCAATATCATTCCATCAGTCCACAAAACATTTTGCCAATACTGCTGTGGAGTGTCAATGTGCTCTTTGGCAAACTTCAGGTGTGCAGGTAAGCAAGAGCTTCCTTTATGGGTTGTTTCTTTAACTCATTAAAGAGTGCTTGTTGTGCTCTTGAGGTCATTTTAACCGGCTGCCACAGTCCCAAAGTGTCTCCATTTGTAGATTTTTATGTAAATTCAACCTCTTTGCTCTTTTAATGTTCTTGATTGTAGATCCTAAACAGACATAGGCACAAAGACATAAAAGATTTCAATTTGTTTGTGTTATTATTTTAGGCACATTATATTTGTTAATACTCTTGACTTAGATGAAGATCAGATCATATTTTATGACAAATTAATGAAGAAAACTGTATTTACTGGACTGTAAAACATTACAGCCTTAGAATTTTCAGTTTTGCAAAATAACCCCCATGAAACTGCCAAAAATAAAACTGTATTACTGAATCCGAATGACGCAAATGATTAAGTTACTGACTCCACTTTTCCAAGACAGCCGATTAACATGTTACAGTTTGAGCTCAGCTGAGACATCACATCCTGATCTAGACATCCCTTATGTGCGCTGAAGTCAAGGTCGTTCCAAACACTTTAATCGATTCACCCTCTTTGCTCTTTTAATGTTTTTCGAACTTGTTGCAATAAAATGGAAGTCATATCACTATCACATCACTCTCCTTTTTTTTTTAAATGCCTTCATGAGTGATTAATTTGTTTTGAAATCTGTATGGAATAAACTCAGAAGCACACACAAGTAATACTGCTCACACGTGTGCTGTATGTGCTCCAATAGGTCAATGCAAGCTATCGTCATTTGATAATTGAAGTTCCAGCCCAGACCAAGTACTTCCATCTGTGGTGACCAGAGAAAATATTATGATTAATTAATAACAAGATTGATTGTGCCAGATGTTCCCCACGAGATCAGTTCCTATATCCAGAAAAGAGACCCCATGGTACCTTTTCCAAGAAAGTACTGTAAAAGATTGGCTAACAGATGCAAGTTGAAGAAAATGGCCGTGACTCAAGCAGCTGTCATGACACATCAGTGAATATTATTTTTAATGTTTTCTAAACAACTGTCACAGACATGCTAAGTAAGTGCACATGAGTCCACATGGTGAAGATCAGCAGAACCATGCGAACCTTGGCTGCCGGCTGGAACCAAGGTCAAAAAGCTGTCACTTTGAGCACTGCATGTCGAAGGTCTCGCAAATGCCATTTCAGTGAGGCTGTGTTATGAATTTTAATGCCACATTTTTTTTTCATAAACAAATGCAAGAGAATTATACACAAAATCATTTGGGAGCTCTGTGTATTGTGGAAACATTTTTGAGGATATGTCAGAGAGCGACACCCTCTGCCCATGTTGCAGGGAGCAGAAACCATTCCGAGATGGCTCCTTTCCCTGCTTGGCTTGGCTTGATGAAGAATTGGCTGCAACAAGCACTGTGTGTGCATTGGTGTGTGTGTGTCAGTGTGTGCATATGTGCTTTCTTTTCAGAATCAAACCTGAAGTATATCATGGAAAATCTCCTTGTATCGTTGGGGTTTAAGATTATACACCTGAGACTATAGTAAGATAAAGAACTGTGCAGGAAGTGATGGGCTAGAACTATAATAAACTCATTTACAGATAAGCAGGACTAAAACACTAAATAAATAGAGCGACACATTGCATGTCTCTTTTCATGGGCTAATGATTTTACACAGGAACTTTACTAATATTTTAATCAGGTAAAATTATATTTAACTTTTTTTTAATAAGATGTTTATCAAGTATGTCTAGGAGAAATAAAAACAAACAGGATCTACTGCGAATAGAAATAAAAGAAATAAAGTAAATAAAATTTGGCATTTGGTTGTTCACCAGGTTAAAGGCATATCATTTCACATATCATTAGGTGTAAATACAGGTTTACTTTTCATACATCAATACAGGCTAAAAAAAAGGTTTTACCTGGATCAAGAAATGACCCCCAGGATCTGAAGGGTTTTGCGTGTATATGTTTTCATGGCCTTTCTTAAGCTGAAAGCTAAAGCCATCTTTTTTACACGGTCATGGTTTGTGGCTATCTGGCCAATAAGCGGGGTTGTATTTATATATTAGACTTTTAAAGCAAACATTTGATACTCAAATTCCTTTTAGGGATTTGGTTAAACATACAAGGCTCATAGAGGAATTGGCCAAAGATATTGAAAACAAGCTTATTTTGACTAAAGAGAAGCAGAGACATTTTGACAGAGCTAAACGTTAAACATTAAGTGTTTCCTGGAGAGCAGAAATGACTCATGATTTTGTCTGATGTAGAAATGACCAGTCATACAGGTCTGTTTTACACTCCTTAAATCAGCTCTACTCAGGCCAACTACACACATTTCATGAGATGTTTTTCCCTCCGTGCAACACAGACTGATTGTGCTAAACACATAAATAATTAGATTTAAGGTGGCTTTAGGAGACATAGCTCACTCCAGTGCTAATGACATCAGAGAGTACACATTTCATGTACCTTATACACTGGCCAAGAAACTCACATGACATACTGCTTGAATACAACCTGTTGTAACATGAATTTCCCGAAACTTCTATTAGTATATTGTAGAGACAAATGCTTTTGGTCTGTCAAACTCAGACAGTATTACCAATGGCGGGCTAGTGTTATGTGGTCTGTTTTCTTGTGTCCACTGAATCAGTTTGGAGTTATATTTTTCCACTAATGTTAAGGTGGCATAATGTTCCGCATTGTTATCTTTCCTGTGTTCATATAATATAAAGCGCATGCTCTGTAGTGGCCTAAATATAGAGCAAAGTTGTATATCCATGTCCTGCCTAAGTCAGTTTTCACAGCTTTTCATCCTAGATTTATTAAGCTGTAAACAGAGGTCAAGTAGACTTTCATCACATCAAAGTCTTGGCCTTCTGCTGACAAGTTGGATGAGATGGATCTTCCAGGGCTACAAAGGCACCGACTCCTATCCTGAGAGAGGAAGTGGAGCTGAATCTGACTCTATAAATGTAATAGTGTCCATTGGCTTTCTCTGTGGGATAGTTTGGCATTGCAGGTGGGTTGTACTGCTGCGGGATGAGATTTCCATGCATCAATTTCAGCACAACAGATCTTTTGGGACCTTCCAAACTCCTGTTTCTCATTCAAGAGTGCATTTGATACAATGATGTTCTATCAACTCTGTAAGTTCTGTTTTTATTGTGGAGGGCTGTTGCAGTTGTGTGTAGTGTATGTTGTTGGCCTTAGAGAAAGTTCAAGAACCATTCACATTGTATTTATAGATGTGCCTTTCTTTGAGATCGAACCTTTGGCTATAGTTAGTTCAACCAATTATGGGTAAAAGAGGAATTGGTAAAAAATTCAAACCAGCTGGGGCCAGCACACGTGCAGAATGGCAGCTTTGCAGCAGCTGATTGCCACCTCTCTACTCTTTGGTCCTTTTTCCACTACGTACGTCTTAGAAGCATTCCCATCGTGGCTGTCAGCTCTGCACTGGTAAACTCTATTTTTAATTGAAGTTCCTTCAGGTACACTTCTGAAAAAGGTAAATTAGCCAACCCGTTACTGCTTTCCCCATTCTGGTCCCCAAAACAAAGACAAAGTAAAAGTCAGAATCACAAAAAAACACTTGAGACACAAAATGTGTCTCAGATGGAAGCAAAGCAGTCAGTCCTGATGGAAAATCACTTCGAATGTAATATTATAATGTAATTATAAATATAAATATAATTTATAAATATGTAGAGGTGTCCTTGGACAAGGTACTGAAACCCTTTGTCATCTACAGTATGTACAGCTATCTAGCAACAGTCAGCTCAGGGAGATCAATAAAATAGTTAAAAATTTTATTTAAAAGAAGTTATATTGACTTAAAAGATGAAGAGACACTACAGGGCCAACACAAAGGCTCAGTTTGATTCCCAGCAACAGCCAAATACGAAAGTGTTACAACAAAGTAACCACAGTCAGGCTTTTCTGTTTTTCCATCATGTATCGCCACCCCTTTGAGGTGGGGGTACACCAAATCCCAGTTAGACAACCACTCTGCATGGCCCTGACAGCTATTCTGCTGTGGCTTTCTATAGCCTTTTAAGAATGTCTCTGTGAAATGAGATTTACCAAAACAAAGAATGAAAAACATTCTAAATCAAAGGACCTGAAGGTTAAAATCAATCTGAGTAGTCAGTAGATCATTTATCAATGGTAAAGAATGCAGTGTGGTGTGTTTTGCATTTTAGCTTGATTCATTTGATTTCATAATAAAAGACCCTGTTACTATGAGGTTTTTCTATTCAGTCTGGTTATTACATTTGATGATATCTGAAATAACTGTTTATGACTCACCGCCAAAGACCTGTGGGTGTATTATGGCTTGACATTTTTTAATGTGTGGAACTGAAACTGAAAGTGTTTGCATGCAATTACACATGGGTCACAAAGGTCAAGGCAGATTTCAAAAATTGTTTTTCTATGCTGAGACATTTTATCAGCAAGTAAAATACAGAAGGCAAGAAAAAGACACGATAATCTAGAAATAATGCACTGCAGAAATCCTATTTTCATCTTCACGATGGAACATTGAACCGGAGCGTGGCTTGCAGTTCTCATCCTTAATGGATTGAGATAATGGCTGGACAAATTGTTCCCAGGCACTGTCTTCACTCTGCCCTACTGGGTTCAGGGATCCGGAGTAAAATAATCCGATTTTTCCTTCCTTTATCTTCCAGACTCCAGAGAAGAAGCGAGCAGGCTTTGAAATGCCATGTCTACTTGTCACGACCCCTTTTGTGTACCCTCCGCCCATCTGTAGACCCAGCTTTACACGCCATCCCTTTTCCAAGGGCTCACTGTCACGGCCTCAAATAAACCTGGTGGAAGTGCCAGCCATGTTTTCCATTTTCCTGTCGTTCTTTCTTTCCTCTTTCTTTCTTCCCCTGTGTTTATCAGACTCAGGCCTCTCCCAAAATGAGGAGTCTCTCATGGTTGAGTGGTAGAGTTCATGCCAAGGTTCGTGGAAATTCACCAGGTCTCTTACAAACTGTTGCGGTGAGAAAAAGCTTGAGTTTGATCACCGGGATGTGAGCCACGCCAAGCTCCCCTGTGTCAGGATTGAGTATACAATGCATAATAAGCACTTCGGCTGCGTGCTAAGTTGGTCCGGTCATGACATCTTTAAGCCGAGGGTCGTGCCAGCTCTCCTGTTACAAAGACAAATTGTGCATGCAGAATTTCCTGGAGTGGTTCCGAAAATGCTCCCCCAGTCTTACAGCCAGGATCTCTGTGGGGACTTGCACTTGAAAGATTTAGTGGCATAATTTGGTCCTTGCCCTCAGCTCAGCCCCTGCGAAAAGCCTCCTTAACACTGACTAAGCCACCTGATTAACTCAGCTGCAGGAATCCACGAGAAATATTCAGCACTGATGTTGGGACAGTTTAAGGGAGTGACTGTCATTGCAGGAACGATAAGACTGGGGCCCACCCTGGCAACCAGGAGTCAAAACAGAGTGAGACAACTTTAAAAGAATTCTGGTTTCGACTGCACTTACTGTTTTAACCAGCAACAGGTGACTTCCCAGTAATCAGTTCACGATGTGCACGCTACCACGCTGTTTGTCAGCTGATGTGCCATTATAGAAGCAAGATGGCAATACAGTATGTATAATAAGGATCATCATCATCATTATCATCATATTGGGATATATTAATTTAATATTTTATGTGATACACATATACTAATCTAACGTAAATGCATACAGCATGAAAGCAAGACAATCACTAAATATGATACAAAAAAGTTTGTCTATACAGTATTCCCTCTTCTTCTTGTAAAAGGCAACTTTGGATACTTATGGACTTGTCTAACTTGGCTTTGAAGTCTTTCTAAACTTACTCTAAAACATCCTGTGATATTTTATGATTCTAATAAAACAGTGAACCCCAGAGGACTTAAGGGAAGTTATGTGGAATATGCTGAAAAGTTGTTTTTACCCTAGATTATGTGGTATTGGAAAACCTCCCCTGGTACCCATTAGTTCCAAAATAAAGTGTATTTATTTGAAGTGTTCTACAGAGTTATCCAAAAAAAAGTATAATTCAGTGGCAGTAGCCTGTAGGATTGATGTATTTGGAAGTGCGAATCTGAGGATCAAGTATTTGCTTAAGAACATGTTCAGGCAAAGTTGAAGCAACCACAGGTTAAGTGCCTTCCTCAAAGGCACTTTATTGCAATTCACTTTCCCCTGGACGGATTTGACTCATTACAAGCACAAATCAATCTATTAGCTATTTGGCTTTCAAATATGATGCATAGGACTTCTCAGGTAGACAGGAGAAACACATCCATTTGACAGTCTAAATCCTGGCAAAGAATCTGGGAAGGCTTTTCTATGTGACATTCAATGCAACATGACACATCATGCATAATGCCTCAGTGTTTGAACTGCAATGCATCCCTCTGGTCCTCAAAATGTGCTTACTCATTCTGTAGACTCACTGAGTCAGGGGGGAGTCAAAGTAAATGACCCGTGAATAAAGTACATCACGTCATCTCTCCAGGTTCAGCCCACTAATCTTACATTCCAGAGACAGAAACAGTTTCTTTTTATTCTCAGAACTCAACAGATCTGGTTAAAACAATAGCTTGTGATGGAGATTCTCATTTGATTTAGTTTTTGGCACTAAGTACATATTAAGTGCATGAGTAACCTGACAAACACATATTCCCTATAGTATGATCTTTTGCTATATAATGTGTTTGGCCAGTGTATGTGTTTTGAAGTCTTTACACAAGGCTTGTACTGTTCACTGAGATGAATGTACATGTTAATTCTCCATCCAGTTCTGCATCATTCATTGCGATTGCCTACAGTCCCCTGATCAAACAGTGTAGCTCATATGTTTCAGGGCGTGATGGGCCGGCTGCCTCTTGCAGACGAGCTATTCATCTCCCATCTGATGCTGTGGGTGGTCCAAAATGCTTTGTGATTTCAAAAATGGTGAGAGATGCCTTTTGTTGCCCTCCACCGTCTTTGGCTTCCTTTAACCTTTGCTCCTTACCTTTGGATCTGCAGCTCATAGAAGTGATTGCAAGTGTCAGTTGTCACCAAGACTCCACTAACTGTAGTTTTTAATTTGGACTGTGCTGTTTGGCATTTGGAAATATCCAAGTACTCATCAAATTATGTACTACACATTTTGGCTTACCCAAAATGATAAAAATCAAGGACACCCTACAGTAAAACCACAGCCAGTCAAAAAAAAAGTTCATTGCAAAATGATAAAGTTTAATGTCAAGACATTCTAGTACAGCCACGGAGTGTAACAGAAAAAAGTACTAGTGAGGTTTTCAGCTTTCAGGCACCTCCTTCTGTTCTAACTGTTGTCTCACTGACATGTGACACCCATACTGGGATAAATCCTTTGGACTTACTGACAGGACATGTTGTACTGTGCAACACATTATTCTGATCCCTCAGCTGGCAGGGACAAGTAGAATTGATACATCTGATCAGATTGTTACATCTAACATTTTTAAGGGTATTTTTAGGCAACTCACAGCACTCACTGCAAGGGGAATGTGAAGTGGGGTTGAAATGTGCCTGCACCACCCAAGAAACATTTTATGGCAACACCTTAATAATAATTTTATAGAGCTCCTGAAAGGCATTACAGTGCCTATAAAAAGTATTCACCCCGTTGGATGTTTTATCCTTTTATTGACATTATAAATTAATCATGGTCAATAAAAGTTGGCGACTTTGACAAAAAATGTTTAGAAAAATACTTCATTAATGTCAAAGTAACAACAGGTTTCTGCAAAGTAATGTCAATTGAATAAAAATATGTAAGGTGAAAGCAGTGTTTGCCTTGTCCAGATATTTGGTGCTAGTAGTCCCACAATTCCCTGAAATGGGGATCACCTGAGTGCAGTGAATGCATCTCAAGGGATTGCAGTATTATTAAACTGGCAAGGAGAAAGCCACTGTTGACGAAAACACGACCTGAGTTCGCCAATAGGCATGTGAAAGCCTCCATGGTCCAGTGGAAGAGGCGTCTTTGGTCTAATGAGACCAAAATGGTTCTTTTTGTCCATCAGACAAGATGCTATGTTTGGCACACATCAAAAAGTCGCCAACTTTTATTGACCATGATTGATTTATAATGTCAATGAAATGATGAAAGATCCAAGGGAGTGAATGCTTTTTATAGGCACTGTATATGTGCTTTATCCATTGCTTTTGGTATTGTTGTTGTTAGCCGGGAGCATCAAGAGAACTGTAAACACCTATAAACTCGGGAATGCTATAAAGAAAATTGCTTGAGTCATGAAGGACATGTGGGACTTCATGAATGTGCATTTACCATGTGTGTGTTTGTTTTCACTTGCTCTGAAAACTCTCCTTGACTTAGAAAACTAGCTATTCTGCTCAAGCTTAACATAGAAAAATGGGTTTGAGCAGCAGTTGGAGACTCTGGTCAATGTAGTGTTGTCAAATGGGCTACATTTCTACTTATTTCTAGTCTACATCTGGTCTAGCCAAACCTCCCTGTACCCCTGTGCAAGTGAAACAAACTTTATTCAACCGTCACATTTTATGTGCCAGCACCTTGTTGTGTTTACCTGTAAACTACCTTGTGGTGTTCTTGTCCCGCATTCATTCTTGCTCTTCTGACCCCTTTAGCCATAGCATGCTCCTTTTCTTTTCCTTGTCTGCTACTGACTGATTGTGGCCCTTACTTTTAATCCATTCTAATTTTCTTTCCAGTTTCCATTTACTTGACACTTACCAGATTTACTTGTGTTAGCTCTCCGCTTTCTCTGGTTACTTAATAGTTACAGATACTGTGCAGACCACTGTCACTGCTTTGCTCACTTCATAATTTTTTCCTATCTTCCTTTATTCCCCTTCCTACTTTTTTTTGCCTTTATGGATGTGTACTACAGCAAACCCATCATCTCAGGTTTCCCTCAGCAATCATAACCTGAGATTGGAAATGGATATTCAAACAAAGTACAACCTATCATCTTTACATTGTGGCTTGCAAGAGTATTGGAGGGGTGTTTCCAATAACACAAGTACAGCTCTGAGTAGCCACAGTAGTTCACATGGAGGTTGGAGAGACCGCATAAGGTAGGGAGGGGGTGAGCAGGAGAGAAAAGCCTGAGTGAAAAAGAGAAATTTAGAGAGTGGGTAGACAGAGGCGCAATCTTAGCCTTAGGGTGCTTCTTCAGAACTAGTAGATAATTCTGAAACCTTATAACACTAGAGTTCGTGGACCCTTGTGTCAGTGACCACAGTTCTGTAATTGAGAGCCTCCAGAGCACCAGCACCAAGCAGGAAAACATGGCAACAAACCCTGCAGGAACATACACGGTTTATAACTAAAGGTCCTCTATTATGCAAAATCTTCTTTTTGGACATTTCAGTACATTTATATGACTATAGGCTGCATGTAGACACACACGTTAGAAAGGCACTTCCTCCTTTCTTCACATTTTACTGTTCCGATCCTTTCCTTGAATGCTCGTCAGAATTCTCCCCCTTGTCAACGTAGACAAGGGCTTGACATCCCACCTCGGGCGCAATGCAAGTGTGTGTCCGGTGTTGTTCAGTTCACTCTGCAAAGAGCAGATGGTAGCATGCAAGGGGTACTGGAGTTCCAACCGTTGCAGCTGGATTCACTAACATGGCTCTTGTTAGCTTCTCTCAGACTCTGAAGCAGGAGAAATGTTCAGGCTAATTACACAGTAGGACAATCAGGATGTCATAGAGAAGTTGTGTGGAACATTTAAAGGTTCATTAGAATGGATTAGTAGGTTAGATGGTGTTAAAGCAGCATGTTTAAATAACATTGTTATAATGTGGTGCAGATCAGCTGTTTCTGGTGTTACCACAGAATCTTTATGATCCACACAGACATCAACAGGCCCTGATGGTACTTCTGGGACAGCACAGCAACCCTGTGTTACTAATAAAAGTAAAGATACTCCCAAAGGACATAATCACTGTCTCAGTTTTATCTCAAAGTTTTGTTTGTACTTCAGCACTAAGTTAGTTTCACTCCGTGACAGTGACATTAAAATGAAATACAGTGTGTGTCTGTCTTGTCATTGTCCTGCAGCTTTTTCTAGTGTTGCTTTCCAAACAGCACTAATGTCTCAGCTGCTGATTGTTACACTGGGAACTTTACAGAATGTAGAGGATTGAAATTTGTCACAACACAAGTTCAATCAATTAATCACTTTGTTATCCCCAGAGGGCAATTATTTCTGTAGCAGCGCAGCAGCATGACAGAGAAAACAGACAGAATGCAGTGCATAGAACTCAGAGTGTAGGAGATGGGAGCTGTCAGACAGGATGGCCTGTACCTTGTTCAGCAGCTGCTTACTATGGAGGTCAGACAGGCTGCTTAATGGAGTTTTTCTGTTTAACACTGAGTGAGCCAAACCAAATACAAAAGTAAGATGTTCGTAAAAAGTTCAGACTCACCTACAACACGTCCCTTAGGTGGAATAAACAACAGTCACAGATGTGTGCTCCTACAGGTAGGCTTCACATAAAGTCTAACATGGCACACGTTCCACACTCCACGTGTTAACCTCTGTTATTACTAATACTACCGCAGTACGTGACCTGCGTTGTCGGATCTCGTTTTGTGTGCTAAGGCACACCAAAGCCGTTGATTGATTGAGTCCATGTTCTTCTCTTCGAGCCAGGTCTCTGTCACGGCCAAGAAGGATACCAAGATATATGCATCCGTGAAATCATGCTGGTAGTTGACATGAGCCTGGAGGTCGTCAGTTTAGTTCAGAAGGGATTGGGCATTCATTAAGGTGACAGGAGGCAGGGGAATGCGCGACAGCGGCAGTCGTCTGTTACAAACGGACAACTAACGGGACCAACGAGTACCAACAAAAAAGGTTTATAAACGAAAGGAGGGCAGGGGACATAGGGAACTAACAAAAATGAACAAAGTATGAACATAAAACACTGTGGAAACACAGGCAAAAACTCTCACGACAACATACAAAGTACCAACAAAAACCACGCACTAAAGCGGACATGAAACTAACAGACAAACTAAAAGTACAAAGTGACAAACCAATATTACTGCGGAAGGCAGGTTAAAACGGGAACAAACATACGGAGCTAACAAGACAAAGTAACAACGGAAAATACAGGCAACGACAAACTCACAAAAACATAAACTGACAGACGAAACCAAAGTCCGACAAACAGAAGTGAAGTCTGGGGTGATCCAAAATGGCTAAGTGGCAAACTGACAAACTAACAAACGAGCAGGTCCATGAATAGTGTGCAGAGTAGTGTGAATGATGTCAATGAGCATGAACGAAGCAAGAGTGACAAACCAGCACTGAACTGAGGACTGAGGGGAGCTTATAAAATGGAGGGAGTAACAGGTGAAATGAATGAGTCAATTAGTCCGGCAGTGGGTGGAGAATGGGGGAAGAGGAAGTCCATATATGGTGTATGGCAGGAGCGTGAGACACAAAACAAAAACCAAACCCACAGACAGGGGCCAAGGGAGGAAGTGTAACAGTCTCACTCGCTGGAGCACACCCCCTCTCCTGCCCTGTTTCCTTGGTTTAGTTTGTTGTGTGTAGACATATCCCCCATTTCGGAAGAAACTCCTCAAAATTAGGGAGACAAAATCAGTCGGTGATGTTCTGTGGATGATCCTGCTGAAGTAGAAAGTTTTTGCCGTAAATTGTCCTTGGTAGTTCTGCTCAACATCAAATATTCTGTTAACTGTATTCCTGTGTTCAATCTGAAAATTAATGATTTCCCTTGAACTTATTGTTTCTGCATGTTGAAGTAAACAACTGTTTACAACTCACATTTACCTAAAACAGTGGAGGTTACCTGACCTTACCAGACTCACTCAGCACTGCTACACTACCTACCTTTAACAGCCAGCTGTCTCTGAGGAGTCTTCAGCCTCACATGGATGCAGGTCTGTAGCCTAATATATTACAGCTACTCTAGATAAAGTTTTCAGTAATTAGCTGTTGCCTCGACTAGTTACTTCCAGTGTTGCTGCGAATCATTCCAATGTCATATTCTATAAAATATATGCATTTTGGATACAGTTCTCCCAGCAACTGTGTTCTAAAAAGACGTCATCGACCATTCAAGAAACTATCAGAGATTTCACCTGGACCTTGAGGAGGGAGATCCAGAGTCAACAGATGTCTGGTTTACTCAAATTTCTCCCAAATCATCAGCTAAGAGAAACTCTGCATTTCTGCTTCTTATGTTGTTATTTAGAGGATTTAGCTCATGCTGTTGTTGCACTGCGTTGCTGAATGCTGACAGGTGTTTGGTATTTTATAAGGGTAGACTGAACAGCAGCAGTGCAGCAATGTATATGGGACAGTTATAGCTATTAATCCAGTTAATGCTGTTTTCCAGAGTTAGCACAAACACTGTCAATACTAATACACATTTTCGTCTCATTCTTAGTTTATCATGTTGAACAAAACAACTAACAGACAAAATGATCCTTAAGGGTGTTGTGTACAACAAATGTGCAGATACTTTAACTGCTGTTACTTTTATTATAGGGAAATAAAGTTTTTGGTTTGCTGTTTATAACAATTTGGATTTCTTTTATTTTTACTGTACTTAAAGACTCTCCGGTCCACCCTGTTTTACAATGACAATGTTCACTGATCAGCAGCAAAACCATCAGCTGGAGACCTTCCATCACAGAACAGGAAGGAAGACTGCTGAGCCAAACCAATGAGGACTGAGCTGCAATTCTGTAAGTTTTATATTCCTTTATTTTTCATTAAAAGCTTTGTAATATACATGTGGTGTTTACTGTAGCTACAGAAAAGTTTAAATAAAATAAATATAAACATAAATAAGTGTGAGAAAATATAAACATGTTCACTAAATGTTCTGTCTAAAATTTTTTTTAGTTTGTGCAAACAATATTTACAGACCTTAGGTCTAAGTTGGTTATATGTAACCATAGTTGGTTATATAACCAACTTGAACTGGAGCTAACATTACGCTCCACTACTTTGTTTCTACTGTATAGTGTTACCAACCAAAATAGTTCACGCTTACCCTGTCCAGCATGATCATTTTGGCAATGATTCTCTGTGTGACCACTGGGTCTCTCTGCAACATCTATAACATAAAAACATCTATAACACAAAAACATCTATAACACACCAGAGCTGCTCTTTGTCGACTTTAGTATAGTTTGGTTTTCAGTACAATCCTGCCAAAAAAACTTTGTTCCAAACTATACAATCTTGGACTGAACACCTCACTATGTAATTAGACTTGCGTGACAGTTGGCAGGTACATGTCTTTCACCCTTTTTATCAACACTAGGGCTCCTCAAGGATGGTGTGCTTAGTTCACTGCTCTACACCCTCTTCATACATGACTGCGCTACGTCCTTTCCATCAAATCACATTGTCAAATTTGCTGATGAAATGACAGCACTTCAACATGAACAATGATGATGAGACAGCTCACAGAAATTAGGTACAGCATCTGGCATAATAGTGTGACTACCACAACTTGGTCCATAACTTAATAAAGACCAAGCTAATGATTGTGGACATCCACAAAACTAGACCATCCAACCATTTACCACACTTAAAACTGAAATGAGGTGGTAGAGAGAGTTACAAACCTTAAGTTTTTGGGTCCTGTTCTGGGGCATTAACACTGCTTCAGCTGTAGGAAAGGCCTTACATGTCTTTTTAATTTGAGGAAGCTAATAGTGCCAAAATCAGTCAGTGGCTCAGGGTGAACTTCTACCATTGTGCCATTGGCAGTGTATTGACTTATGGGACTAGTCTTCCAGAGATGGGCACCATCTACACCACCCACTTTAACGAGTGCACAACACCCTGCACAATCGGCACCACACTGCAAATCACCCATTCCATCTGCTGCTCTCAAGTAGAAGGTACAGGTCCATACATGCCAGAACCACCAGGCTCTACCCTCAGGCAGCTCACCCCTCTGTGCCCCTACCCATCACCACACAACATATTTAACCACTGCAATAAACAGGACTTTGCACGTTGTATGAGCTACGGGGATGTATGATGCTCAAATGATATCTGATATCTGTATAAGCTGTGTTATTATGACAACGGGAATAAACTATTGAATTGAATTGAATAAACCTGAACAGGTACCTGTGGATAACTTTCCAGTTCTACTGTTCTCAGCGAAGAAATGCAATACCACCATTGCATTACCAGTAAATTTTAGCAAAAGAGACACAGGTTGAGTATAAAAAGACATGCCTCTTTTAAGGAACATGTGCTGTTGTATGTTTGTTGGGTTGTGCAGCATTAAGTTCCTTGGTGTTGGGACTGTTTCATAGATAGCCAGCGAGATTTTTAGACCCTTACAATCTGGAAGGAGCACATATCTAACAGACTACACAACTGGTTGGTGACGATGACATTTAACTGATTACAAGTTCATGAATAATTTTATTACATGGAACTAGTCACATGTAACTTGTTACTCCCCGGCACTGTACCTACACTTAACTAATCCCACATCATGTTGTTGTCTGATCTTATTTTAAAACTAATTTATCAACAGTGTTGAGTGATTCGACTGAATAGAGGGCTTCTCGATGATGTGGACCATCGTGCAGGTGCAATACTAGATTTCACTGAGCAATATCTCTTTGTACAGTATATAATGTCAGTATTATTATAGATCAATCAGAATATTTCAAGTTAGCAAGCTAACAGATACCATTTCAAAGGTTTAATGTTGGATTCACACGCACACTAAGTGCAAAACATATGTGAGTTATATGAATTGATTTACTTTGATATTGTCGCATCCCACATAAAATATTTGGCACTCCATCTGTAAGCAAACCGCTGTGTCATATTCCAATTCTACAACTGGACTTCACATATCATATTTCACTGCTTAACAGATACATGAAACTAAATATGCCCTCCAACACCCCTGTTGTTTTAACATTCTGTAAATGCGTCTGTGTGAATCCCCATTAAATGTTACAAAGAGATTTATGTTTGTGCATGAGTGAAAAAGACAAAAAATGGTGACATTGTGACGGGGTTTAACCATCTGCTGATGGTTCCTAAATCACACGAGAGTCATGGCATATTACATCAGGGACTATTAAGTTACCTGTATCTTTTCACTGAAAGAACCATTATCTGTCTGGTGCTGTGGTGGAGGGTGACTGTTTGTTTTTTAGAATGCGTTGCCCGTATGGCTGTCTTTCTACTAATGCAGGTAGCCCTGAGGGAGAGAGAATGGAGCTCTTTGACAGGACCGAGGAGGGGGTAGTGGGTGGTTACATTGCAACCACCATTGACTCCTTGTGCCTGAGCTTATTCTGTAATGAAATGGCCTGTGTCATGGAGGTCCACACAATGGGCCTATTCAACCTGTGAAATCTCTGTCAAGAGTAGACTGAATATAATGCCTCTGATTCAGAGCTGCAGTCCCTCTTTCTTTGCATTTCGCTATTTTTTAGTCTTTGTACCATCCTTTTCTTTCTTTCTTTCTTTCCTTCTTTCTTTCTTTCTTTTACTTTTCTTTGCTTTTAAATCTTTTTTTTTCTCCCTGTGTTCTTGTACGTGTTTGTACAAGATATCACATATCACTGTTTACAGTTGAAGTGAACATCATCCCCTTTTCCACTCAGACCATTTTGGTTTTATGTATTAATGTATTATATTTCATTTTATTAAGGGTTTTTTGCATCTCATTTGTTTTGAGTTCTTCTGGTCTGAATTATTTACAATTGGCTTAAACTTTTCATTTGAAATTATATTATTCAGTTTCACTCTTGTTAGTTTTAAAACTTGTTCTGAAAGATTGTTCCCAGGGATCCAGGCTGCGACCATTTAGTAGCATTCTGCAGCTATTTTTGGAAATTGTGTGACAAAATTTTACAACTAGGCGCACCAGTGTGACTTGCAAATATGCCTCGCATTTGTTTTTGTTTTAAATCATCATCATCATATATCAAGTGAAACACTGGGAGGGTGCTACTAAGCATTACACAGTGGAAATTGAGCTAGAGAGTGCAAGTGCAAATCTGAAAAATTATTTTGGTACTGAGCTTCTGGGATATTTGAAAACAAAAAACAGATTAGTGGATCTGAAAATGTTTCTGGAGCAGCATCTTCACTGTTAGAATGAGGGGCTGGACTTAGATCCTCCACACACAACCTTAAAATTGAGACCTAATGAGAGTAAAGAAAAACTGCTGAATTCCTATTTAAATACATTATTAAGCTGTCATGATGTTTTAACTTCAGTAAATTGTACCGTTTGCAGTTTACCTATCATTGTATGTCAGTTAAAAGGGTGAATGTACAGTACAGATTTGTAGCCATTAGACATAAAAGCTTTGCTTTGTTGTACTTATTCAGAGAGTAAGCATAACTTTCATAGTCATACAGAAGTCACGGTAGTATTCGGGACAGCTGATGGACAATAACAGAAGTCAGAAAGTTAACGTTGAGCCCTGCTTAACACGATAAATGGTTTAGACGATTAATGAAATGACCCTAAAATTCAGTCTAGCCCATAACATTGTGATAGAAGAGCTGTTATTGTCTTTACATTCCTAAATTTATGAATTAATGAATATGTTTAAAATGCACCACCCAGTTTAAAAATGTTGGAATAGAATAATTATTAACAGTCAATAGTCAATATGAATAAATTATCAGTAGTAGAATTAGGATGGGGAAAGTCAGTCAGTCTGGACCCGCGGTTCCATAGTAAAGAGCAAACACAGGGCACTCTCACTATTTCTCTTTTACGATAAAAGAGCAGAACCCCCCTCCACTTTCGGTATATCCTTCTTATGCAGAAGCTCATTACCACCAGTTAAATAAACTGAGCAGAGCAGAGGTGAAGGTTTCTCCATTCACCATTTCATGAAATTAAACATGAGCAGAAACACAGAGGCCACACCACAAGATGCAAACCCCTGATCAGCAGTAAGAATCAGAAGCCTGCAATGAGCCACAAACGTCCTGGAACAAAACTTTGTGGGCCGATGAGCCCAAGATTAATCTCTACCAAAGTAAGGGAAAGACCAAAGTGTGGAGGAAGAGGGGATCTGTTTAAACCACACAAGCTCATGTAGTGTCATGGTTTGGGCTTTCATGCTGCTTCTGGAACAAGCTAACCAATCCTTATTGATGAAGAATGAATGAAGCAGAATGAATTCAGACGCATGATTAGGTGATATGAGCTTTATACTGCAGAACGACAGAAGCATTTCGTCTATATAAAAACTACTATGCAAAACACTTTTTGACTGGCCAAGTCAACCAGACCTTATCCCAACTGAACATGAATTTTACCCGCTGAAGAGGAGATGCAAGGGTGAAAAATCCTGAGCCACCGAGACATTTTTTGTGCACAGGCCCAGACACTGATACTCAATGAAAAACCAGGTTAATGTTCTCCGACCCCTGTGATTGCAGTTACTTCAGCAGTTTGCTAAAATAATTTATGTTTTTGGACTTTTTTTGCATAACACAATGTTTATTGGACTGAAACGTGGGTGCACTCTGGTCACTGGACTTTTATGGTAAAAAATAGAATGGGTTTTTTTTTTTTACTGTTGCTTACCTCTAAACAACTAAAAAGCTGAGCAATGAATTCTGTTTTCTGTGCTAATCAGCTGTAAAACAAAAACATCTGTCGCATTGTGCTTCCTAAAATGTTTCAAACAGATGGAAACAGGAACAATGTAGAATGGTAAACTTGTAGAATTTGAGGGACGGTTGAGTCCAGTAAACATTTAAGCCTAAAGTAGTGTGTATTTTAACTTTGATAGCATGTGTATTTTTACTTCTTAAGGAAAACCCTGGCAAATACAAAGCCCACGTCAGAGGACATTTGAGACTGAGTTTCTTCCACTGGCACGGTGGAAGAATCTGTGATGAGAAAATCAGAAGCTGACACACATAGAATCAGCTGAAACCTTGGTTCCCCATTTGATCCAGTATATGAAACATATATGACTATGTGTGTTGACATGTTGAAGATATATAGGATAGTCTCACTGTCTCTACTCCCATGTATGTCTGTGTTTCTGTGTGTGTGTATGTATGTGAGAGAGAGAGAGGGCTACAGAGAGAGTAAGCCTGAGATGGGTGCCTTTGCCAAGTGGGGCTGAATTCAAGAAACCTCAATTACACAGTCAGCCTCCTAGAGACACTCTGGCTATTTATTTGGAGAGTTTTTATCAGCATGTCAGACGGCCATGAAACAGACTCCTAATTAAATGGCAATGCTTGGCTGTTTCTGCACACTTTTGTAAACAGTTAAGAATAAACAGCCATAAAGCCCTGGAGAGACGGGCCGTGGAAGCTATTAATACACGGCGGAAGGACGTTTTTAGTGAGCTCATAATGGCAGAGTTTAGTTGTGATTTTTGCTTCTAATTTTAGGAAATACTGTGTTTTTAGGTAAATATTTTGAAGAAAGGGAAACATCCCATTAGCATTAAAAATACAGAGCTTGTGCTGTAAGTTCACAATTTGTCTGCAGTATAAAGATCGTGTCACCTAATCATGGTGAACCACATTCATTCGTTCCTATGTTGCACAGAAAAGACTGCCTTGTGCTGTATGAATAAAAAGAGTTTGAGGTAAATTGCTAAAACAGCTTGCTAATCTCTGAGTAAAGGACACCATTGTATATCTGCTGCAGTTGGTGTAATGCAAAACCTGGATTGCCATTACCATGATAGAACTGTTTAACAGGGTTAAACACATAGTGCAAATATACGGAAAGCTGGAACAGCGCAATCCGATCCTAAATTGTACAGAGAAAGGTCAACTGTGCACCTGTCATTATGGAGAAGGGTGGTGGTGGTGGTGGTGATAGGATGACCAATGTACCTTCATTCCACCCCCCTAAAAGCATATCTCTCAACAGATATTATCTCAGATGACAAATTTAGGTAAATGGGCTCGACAAAAAAATAATGGATTATCTGACATCTGACAAGTACACAGCGCCATGTGTGTTCCCAAGGGGGCAGTGGTAGCTTGAAATACATTTACAGTGAGACAGGCCCTATGGGAGTGCTTAAAGGAAAATTATACTCCCTGTCACATATAATAAGTTTCAGATTTCTGCGCCTGGAAATATTTTGAGCTGCACGTGCAATAATGCGCCCATTAGTATTCACCTTTTTCCAGAACACCTACTTCATTTATCAAGTAACATTTCCCCAAATCACAGCCCTTAAAAGAAGCAAAGCAGATGCCGTTTCAAGAGAGCTGTAATGATAGCAATAGGGAGTGTTGGCTTTATAATAAAGGTTTAGAGGGAACAGTGATGATGCTGAAGAAACGGTAAATTTGCCAGTCTTAAAAGAAACTTGCACATGATTTAAACTGAAACATGGATCCAGATGTATAAATGATATGAAGAATTGATACACAAGTGAAATGAACATGGAGGTGAATTGCAAGGAAGTGGCTGGATAGTGTAGTGGTAAGATCACTGCTATGTGGAAAAGACCGGGGTTCAAATCCCAGCTGTGGCCTAACTCTAGTAGGGATCCTTAGGCAAGACCCCCTTACACTTACCTTGTAAGTGGCCTTGAATAAAAGCATCTGCCAAAATGCAATTGTAAACATAATCTGAATAGCCATGTGTTAGCATTTCTACTAATAACAATAACTCTACAAACTTCAGACATAGCAGGTAATGTATTGCTGCACACTGCAGTGTCTGTGAAATCAGAACCTGATTTAGCTTATTTTCTAGATGAAGCAAATAGAAATCCATTGCAGAGCTGGTAAAATGCCAGTAAAATTTTGTATTTTATAATAATTGTGAGAAATGGCCATAGTCATGTTCTCTATAATCAAGAAACCTGCCACTCACAGGCCCCCAGGATCAGGGCTGGGCTGGAAAAAATAGAATTCAGATGAACATCAAGACATCTTTTTTCTTTTTGGTAATGTGCACTGAGCAGCTTTCGTGGCATGGACATAATGTTTTGATCCAGAATCCAGTTTTTATAATACATGCATGAGAACCCACTGCACTGGTGTGGCTCACTGATGCGTTAGCAGTTTTCAGATGACAATAGAGCTCTGTTGCACAAACAAATAAGCTAAATTAGGTTCTTGATGCACAGTGGATAGAGACAAGTCATTGTAGTTTCTTTATTTGGTTTCTTTTGTCCTTCGTAGGTCAAAGTATTTTTACATTCAGCTGCTCAGATTTTATAAGGAGACGCTGAAACCTGACTTGCCAGTGGTTTTCAGCCTAATGTTTTCTACCTGTTGGCAAAGAACAAAACTAGCTTTTGTAGAAATACTGTTACTGAAAGTAATCGCTTCTGCATGTTAGGCATTTATGGAACACGTTGGCATTACAAGTGAAAATGTTCTCCCAAAACCCAAAAGAAATGTTACCATTTAGTCGAATTACTTTCCCTGTGCCCTGTTCCTTGATACTAACCCTCAACACTAATTTGCTGCAAATGAATCTTTCCATGTCTGATTTATTAGGTTGATGCTGTTTCTGTTGTGTGTGGGAGGGAAACCGCTCAATCACTCTGCATGATGAGAGCTTACAAATTAATTATGATACATCATGTTAGTGTTAATTTGTCTTCTTTTACCCAGCGACAGTGCCTCACAGGAGGTGGAAGGTTTGCAGCACACAGGCAAACCTGAAGGATGTGAATCCTGTGCTGACATGAAAATGTCGTTTTGGATCCTCATCGCTGTTATTTTCCACCATCCTTGTGGATTTTTGCTCATGTTTCCATATGCCTTCCCCTTTTAGCCTTTATAACACTAGCTATGTAGTCTGTAGATCTGTAGGTTTTGTATTTCATTGCAACATTCTCCACATTGTGCAGAAACGTGTTATAGCAGCATTAACGCCTCGAGAGAGGAAGACAAATTGACAACAGTGCAACAGCTCATTAAGCCTGTCATTTCCACTACAAACATAGAGTAATAGATGAGATGATGAGAGATCAAGTTCATGCAAGTCATCCAATTTAGTCTTCATTTGAATTCTTTTCTTTTTAATATAGAATGGATTAATCTTAATCAGGGTTATCTCCCTTTTTATTTACCTTGGTTCAGATTTCTGTGAATTACTGATTAATATTCAACTTTTTTTGCTTCTGAATGTCACAGTCATTGGATTAATATTGAAAGCTGCACATTGCAGTAAAATTATTTATTATTATTAAAGGAGGATGATATAGACAGAGAGTCATTAATATAGAAATATTAATGACTATTGCTTATGCTCATTAATATGCATTTGTTTTGCAATTCATCAGTGAATAAGGGATCCCTGAAGTCCTACAGTGTGCCATAATGTGGTTCAAAATGTGGATCATCTTTCATAAGCTATGTTAGGCTCTATCCCTATATGATCCAGAAATGGGTGATCTGGGGGCGTATGGCGTCCCCTGCTTACATTTCCACGGTAACCATGTCGAAGTGTTCTGAGGCCTGTGTCCTCCCATGACCTAGAGTCAAACACAGATGTTTAGTGGATCCTAAATAGCAATGTCATATCAAACCTCAACCATTGGTGGGAAGTTTTTATTGCCCTCTAGAGACAGCTATAACATGCTAAGAGGTATTTGGTCATGGGGTTGGAGACAATGGTAACAGCTGTCTGTACGTTATTCCTCATTTTTTATGGAAAGTGAAAAACAAACACCCCAATGTATGTTTGTAAAAAGTGACTGTTGGATCCTATAATTGTCAAAATACCTATGCACATCTGTTTGTAGGCTCTTACTACCAAACCCCAATTTTGTGTTCTACTTTATGTGCCTTTTTACATGCACTGTGATTAAAACAGGCTGCATAGATGGCTCAAGTTTATTTTCTTTTTAGACAGTTGGACTTAAAACTATAGAATAAGTATTTAAGTACTCTGGATATAGTTGGTCTAGTAGCATCAATATATTTTAATGACTTTACTGACAATGACCTTATTCTTATTCTTCTTAACAACAACAGCTCTGTTGGTAGGGCAGTTGGCTATGAACCCCAGGGTTGGTGGTGCGATTCCCACAAGTGTTCCTGGACAAGAAACCACACCCCCAACCCTTGGTGTCTCAAGAGGGCAGCCTGTCCACAAGACTTTTCCAAAGGGCATTCATAAAGTAACAATTATTATTTTTCATTCATTAAAGATGAACACTCTGCACAGTCTTTAGATATTTCTGACCTTCAGAACAGCTGGGCTAATGTTCCACTTTGCACTGTACTCACAGGACATTTTGATTTGTTGTAGCAAGAAACAGATGGAACCAATAAACTCCAAGTTTTACTGATAACATTAATGAGGATACTGTTCCATCTGAGTGTCCCATGAAGTCATTGGGGCAGCATGTGCAACTCCAAGGTCCTTCTGGTGCATAAAGGGAATACAGCATTTAAAATGCTATTAGCTACACCTGTGTTGCATCTTTCAAAACATGTCTGGAAATGTTGTTGCATCCCTACATTTATATATACTGCATACATTAAAATAAATGAGGCAGTGTAGTGCATCATTTTATTTGTATTTATTTGTTTGATAACAGATGTTAGAAGTCTGGAAAGTGCTTGACTAAACTTGTGGTTTTAACAACAATACTGTTGTCCCAGCCAACCGACACCATGAATTCTAATGACTTTGGATGGCAAACAATAGCTCAGTCTTTATTATTTCTAATCACATCTAAGCTGTTAGGCTACTTGGCTTGCTGTTGCTCACTGCTACTGCTATTGACAGATATTTTTTACATGCAGTATATGAAGATTTTGCTCTATGCCAAATACAGTATAATATAGATTTCTCAGGGAAAGAACACCAAAATAATACTTAACTACTGTATGATGATATGTAATAACATATAATATGTTATTACTGGATGATATGTGACATGGGATATTAAGACATAACCCCCACACAACATTTAGAACAACTCTATAAACTCATTCTGAGGGAATATTCATTATCAAATGTGAAATATTTCATAAGAGATGATCAACTGCAAAGTCATTTGAATACAGGTTTGTGTTGTATATGCTTCTCCAAACTCTTTCTGGATTTTTAAAAAAAAACGTAGTTTAAATTAAATATCAAATCTGTGCCCAATGCAGAACCAGACACCTCAATGTCTGTCTATCCCATGAGTGCCTGGTTTCCTTTAGGTCAAAATAGTTGCACCCTGGGGATCCTTGAATTGGTGAATGATTCCAGGTGCATTGAGGTTAAGTTACACTGCAGCTGTCCAGCTGAAACAACACAAGCCAATACAAGAAGAGCTCTTAGTTGACTGTTGTCTCCTGGCTAACCATCTGTCAAGCAAGTGTATGATGCACATACTGTACACCACACAACATTAGTATGAACATTCGTTCAGAGTACATGACACAAAAGGTCAATGGCATGGTGATATACATGTGGTTATATCATATGGATCATTAATATCTATTAGGCTACACATGCAAAGGAAATGAAAAACATTCTGGGATTGTCTGAATGCCATACACCGTTAAATCTTCTAACACAAGGTTTGAAACTCTAAACTTCTATGAAGCTTTCATTTAAAAGTCCACGAGCAATTTTCATTGGGCCACGCATGAATGTGAGTGTGCACATGCACTGTACACACACACACACACACACTCACACACACACACACACACACACACACTAATTTAAAACAAACAAACAAAAACAAAACAAGCGGGCTCAGGAGAGATTTGTGATCTTTGTGAAAACACACTTCATCACTTTGTGATGAATGACTTCGACTAGTTGCACTTGTCAAACAGCACCTGCAGCATGTGCCTTCAGTGTGTTGCATGTAGGTCAGAAATGAAGGGGGGGGGGGGTTGTCAATATCAGACAGGTATTAACAAGTTGAGATGTAGCGCTTTCGTGGCAAAGTGGGGTGAACATTCTGTAAATCCCTTGTGTAGAGCTTATGTATGTCAAAACATTTGTAAGTGAGGGGTCTGAAAATGAAGTGCTTAACCATTTCATCATGACTTTTGTCAAAATAATAATGACTTTGATTCATGAATGCATGTTTTTAGGGGGGAGACCTTTACATATCAACACCACCAACATTGGTAAAGTGATTGTAACTGGTTCATACCAATTTACAACTTGGAACTACAGATTTATAAAACCTCACATAATGCTGAGGTGAACATTGTGTCTGAACAGTGCAGTGGACTACATATGATCAGATTTCTAAATTCCAATGCAGCAGATATCCGCCTCAGCTACATAAAAACACCTCTGATAGATCGGTACCTTGATAGTGCACTATTTTTCAAGCACATCACGTAAAGCCAGTTTGGCACTGTCTTGATCCTGTCTGTCCCCAGGTGATAGAGAATACACCAGCTTCAAGATGCTATTGGGACGGATTCCAAGAAAACATCCATCTTTATTTTCAAGGTCTGGCTTCTGCCTGTTTGCATGCACGTTCCCTTTTTGACTGACAGCTCTAACAATATGGATTCAGCCAAGTAACAGCCTCAGGCACATTGTAACTATAGCTGTGTAGTGATTTGGCCCATGCCCAAAGTATATCAACTCTTCTCTTCTCTTCTCTTTCCTACGTCTCTCTCTTGTGTCTGTCTCACAGACTCACACCCACACATCTACCAGAAACACATGTATTGCATTCCCTCATCTTTCCCCTTCTTGGTGTATCTGCAAGGACTGCTTTTTGAAATCCAGATTTATGGAGTACCTGTTAAAACTCGTCTAATTCTTACATCACACAGAGGTGTCGGTTTAGAATGTATTCACCATGCTATCCTTTGTAATGGTTTGTAAATTGCCAATTAGTTCTGCTTCACAGCTGGTAGAAGCTGGCAAAAGAAGCATTCTAAATGGTTAGCATTATATGTGCTACGTAGACTACTGATTCAGCCATCTCAGAGAGGTAGTTTGGAAGTTAGTCATGGTAACTTGACCTTCATGTTAGGTCACTTATGCAAGGAGCTTTTTCAGTCTGAGGACTGTTTGTTGGAGACCACTGTTTTATTTCAGTAATAACATGCAGTTACTGTATATATTGTAATAAATATTTTTATCAGTTGTGGTTAGGGTTGGGGTTAGTATGCCATGCTTGCCTGTTTGCCTACACTACATGTCACTTTGTGTACATTTAGCTCGCGTTTATGTGGTAGGGGTGAGTCATGGTTTGGTAGCAGAGATATTTGCTTTTTTAAGTCAATGAATATAAAACATTATGTCAAGTTGTGTACCTCGGTCCCAAGGAGTTTGAGTGAAGTTAAAGGTTTTGCAGTTTTTGCAGTTCTGCAATATCACTGGTCCTCCAGCAGTAGAACAGGAAGAGTCTGGCGGGAGCAGTGGCCAGGGCAGGGCAGGGACCCTACCAAAGCATTTGGTATAATAAGGGTCAGGGAATGAAAGGTACACTGAGAACAAGGAGGTCAGCTCAATCTGTTGTGTTATCACCAATTGCTGGAGGGAAGAAAAAAACAGCAAAGCAGATTGGTAAGTTTGCTATAGCAGGAGAGCTGTCAACCAAAATGCCAAAGATAGTGTCATGACGTCTCAACTCAGACTGGCAGCTGATGGTGGATCTGGATTGACAGCTCATGTTTCTGCAGCATATACTGTAGCAAAGACCACCCTTAGGCCTGACATAGTGCTGCTGTCAGAGACAACAAGACACACATGTTATAACTCCCTGTTCCACAGAAAAAGCGCACTGAGAAGAAAGTGTCAAAATGCGACAGTGAATACTAATACTAATACTAACATCAATAATAATACAAAGTTTGTTGAGGCTCATGCAACATCCATCATAAACCCAACAGCTATTAAAAACACCTCTGACAGAGTGATACCTTAATATTGCACTCTTTTCCAAACACGTTACGCAAAACCAGTTTGGCACTATCATCATCCTCCCTGTCCCCAGGTCAGAGAGGATACACCAGCTTCAAGCCGCTGTTGGGACGGATTCCAAGAAAACATCTTTATTTTGAAGGCCCGGCTTCTGCCTGTTAGCGTGCACGTTCCCTTTGTGACTGACAGCTCTAACAATATGGATTCAGCCTCAGGCACATTGTAACTATAGCTGTGTAGCGATTTGCGCCATGCCCAAAGTTTGTTAACTCTTCCCTTCTCTTCCCTGCATGTGTCTGTCACACAGACTCACACCCGCACATCAGCCACAAACGTGTATTGCATCTTATTAATGGTTTACCGAGAAACATAATTTGACTATTTATTCACCATGCCATGTTTCATAATTATATAGACATTTTGCTGTAGTGCTAGCAGAGGGTCAGTCTAACCAGTCAGTGGTGCTATTGTGGCACAAACACACCAAACTTTTGCCTTGTCTGGGAGTATATTTTTAAAGACAGAATTTTTGTAGGACCTAATTGCCTAATTCAGAGTTATTCCCAACAGTATTTTGAATGACTCATACAGGATTATTATTAATTCATGTCCATCATTGGCTTAGTTTTTTTTTCTCGAAAGGTTTTACTTCAGCAAAAAATGAGAACAATAACTAAAGATGCCAAATTAACATCACTATGTCTGCACAGCCAATATGACAGACAAATCCAATGAAAGAAAAAAAGAAAAGAGTTGGCTTTGTGGAATACCAACCTTAAAGCTGGTAGCCTCTGGGTTTGTTTGACTGACAACTGAGCTCAAGGCACAACCTGAGTAAATGTGATCAGAATTTTCTTGGGTTTACATTGTTGATAATATGTCAATCACACAAGGCCATAATGTGATTTGCTACTTGAAGTTCTGTGGCACGAAACAGAGGTTTCAGAGGAATGTATAACAGATGGTTTGTCAGAAGATTTGAACCGTATACTGATAAGTGACCAAATATGACACAACGACCACACATACTGTAATGAATTCAATATTTGATTTAGAAATATTTTATATCGTGGAAATACTGCGTGCTTATCATCTAGCATGATCATGCTAGAGTCGCCTCTGTAGCTTAGTCTGGTCTGGTGCACAGGAATATGCTGGGCTTGTACACATTTAACATCAAAATGAACAGTTCCAGGTATAGCTATAAAGAAGAAACATTGAAGTAATGCAGGTAGAGTTGCACAGTTCCTACACACTAATCGAAGGCACTGTAATGCTATAACTCTTAGGGACGTTTCATACTCTATGCACGTAGATGCAGCTGTGAACTTCATGAATACACAAGCATTTTATGTGCACAGAGAATGAAGCTACTAACTTATACATATCCAATATAATGTTCACCCAACAGGGGTCAGTCAAAGACAGTGCCCTATGGTCCCAATCAGGTCAGGTGACTTGTTCAGTAGAAACGAAAATGGCTACATAGCAGAAGTGCGTTATTTTACTTCTGCTAAATCGCTAATGGCGAAAGAAGAGATCAAAGATGGGGCCAAAAATACTATTTCCGTGTCACCCTCCGTGCTTCACCAACAGTGGCACGAGCTGAATAAACAGTATTTGCCGTATAGTAAAGATGCCCATTAATTTGACAGTCATCATTCCCTGCAATTGCCATTTAGTATTTTGTTTACACCAGAACAAGTTCTTCTTCTGTATAGGATACTTTCAGAGTAGAGTCACTGTATCTGCATTAGTGTCTCAATCGGCATTGCTTTACAAAATTTTACCATGCAATCAAACCTTTGTTGCAGCTCTGGATGTTTTCATGTCTGCATAGTTTGTATAGAGCGTGAAAGGACCCTCAGACATTTATGGACAAACAGTTAATAATGACAAGACTTGAATTTCTTATTAAATTATTAGTTGCTTTGCACTGTTGCAGCAATACTAAACAAACTGGAGGAGCCAAAGAATGCTAATTAGCAGAGGTTGTTGATACTTAGCTCATGAAACATCCATCATCCATCCAACAACGTTCCAACTGTTTCAGCGATCAGCCTATGCAACTCACAGGCCCGAGGCAGTAGCTGTCATACCACTGTACAGTCTGTCATTACCTAACATTAATTTGACACGGCCATGTGTCTGCAGATGGAATGTGAATCATCGTTTTTTTTTAATCTTCCTTTAGAAGGTGACAAACAGACCGGGGCTTGCAGCTCTGCACAGGCTTGGGGGTTTTATTGTAAATTCAAGCATATTTTAAAATAAATGTCACACAGTAAGCTAAAGTTACTGCGTGTCTCAGTCTCCAAATAAGAATGTGAATAAGAAAAGAGCATAATCTTTTGATTACGCACCCCTAGTAAAACTGGTAAAAACAATATCCTTGCAAAGAGAGCATCAAAATATTTCCCCATACTGTAGGATACTTACTTACTATTTAAACTAGCACAAATAGAGTAATAATACCCAATAATCAATTATATTAATGACATGTACAAATGCTATTAGAAATCACTGTTTCCCAGGAAAAGTGTCAGATATTCCTCAGAAGTTGCAGTTTTAAAACCACAGCAAATGATTTAGCCCTGAAATTCTTGTTTGCACTCGATTTACGAGCCGCTGAACTGCATTCGTCATATGTTTGTCTTTCAGTCTGTGTACCAAACTTTAAATTGTCTATCAGTAGTGGTGTCATTCGCTGCAGTATGTGATGTCTCTTAAGCTTGTTTTTAAAACTAAGGACAAAATAATTGCACAACACGCTTACATAAAAGTCCATAAGCGCCAACTTAGTACTGTTAATCCTCACTACAACAGCCTCTGAAGGTCATGTTTGGTTGAGACTGGTTTGCTTGGTTGAAGTTACGGGAAAGTATTTGTTGCAAGTGCTGTGTAGCCAAGTCAGAACACACACACACACACACACACACACACACACACACGGCTCAGCTTGGATAATTTTACTTGAGCTAAACGTTGTCAGACAAATCCATGTGTTGCCTCCAGGTGCATCTTGTGCACTACATTCCCTAAAACTGGAAGACAGACCAGACAATGACTGACATGTCTCCACCGTTTCACTGCTGTCGGCTGAGAGCGACATCATTGGAAGATATTAATAGAAATACCTGTGGTTGATGAGTGATGCCCAATCCACCCTTGCTTATTCTTCTCTGTCATGCACTACCTCTCCAGTCTGCCACGGGCACATTGCTGCTGAGGAGATACCTACGACACAGTTGTAAACACAGAGGTTGCTCGCTCCTTCTCTCTCGCTCTTAATAGTCGATACTCAAGAAAATGAGGTATGGTTTATCAGGTGTGTTGCCAAAGCAGCTTTATAATAACACATACTCAACCCCTGGTTGTTGGGAAAGCTGTAACCATGAAACTGCTTTTTCATGTCTTTAATGCAGCCAGGAAGGTGTCTAACCACAAAAACAATTACATGGGGAGCTTTGAGTAAGGGTTTCAGGACAGAATGAGAAATGTTCAAATTCTACACTGACTTAAAAAAATGAGAGTGGCTTTATTATGAGACCATAGCAGAGTAAAAACCCAGTGCTTTCATTCACACTGCAGCTTTATTGCAGTTTGGTTGAAGGTTTGGGTATGTTGTAGTATGCTAGTGGCTGCTTAATGTAGTCTCAAACCACTAACTTCAGGCCAAGGAGGAGCACATTACAGATGTCTGTTATGAGCATTTCTCCATACACCCACGCTGACTAAAGTGACTCGAGAGGTAGATTATCAGACTTATGCGGCTCCCCTTAAAGCCACAAATGGCTTTACACATCTTTTTTTATATAGGCAGTAGTACTGTACTCCCCAACACTTGTAAATGCACTTTGATGTGAAAAATCTGTGGAGTATCCCTTTAAGTCATTTCCTGCACACAGCTGGGCCTCAAGTCGCGTGATTCGTGTTTTTGCTGGGGACTATTTTCATCTGAGAAATAATACACAACAGTAAGACACATGTAGAACTGAGTCAAAATAAACTACAGTATACAGTATGTTCGTCCAACATAACCAACATACATGTCATCCGACAGAGTGACTCACTGATGTGTTTTTAATTGTTTTTGGACAATGGAGCTCTGTGGCACAGAGGAGAAAGATGTATTAGGCTATACCTGCACATAACTTATTACCAGCCTTATCCTTTAACATCATTTTGAATCCTGACTGCTGAAACAGAATATGCTGTTCCCCAGATTGCCAAATTATTATCCTGCAGGCAGGTCGGTGAATATATATCACACAATAAGTGTGGTCCCATCGGCACACTTTTGTTTTTTTTTTTTACTTCCTGATCATGGTACCTCTAAAGTTAATGACTTGACTAGGCCTTTTTTTCCCAGCACACTTCTTAACTGGTCACAGTTAACAGTAAGATCTCTGCTTTTGTCACTGCACACCCAGATCATCTGTTTCTGCACAATGTGACATCCAGGAGACCTCTTGTGGGAACTGTGCAATACTTTATGGCACCAAGTCACATATGACACCTTGCTTAGCTCAACGTGACAAAGGCAATACACTTTGATACATATTTGGAATTTTTTGTGATGCTCATATCTCGAGGGCGGGAACCCTAGAGATATTATTTGCTAATCCAGCCTTTATGCCTACATATCTGGTTGTCAGTCACAGAGTAACCACACTATTCTTTGCATGCCTTTTTCGGGTGAATAGTTGTAGTGATTGGAATCTGATACTTTTGCTTTCTAGACACGAATATGGAGACACTGTGTTCCTGAGAAGTCTAGGAATACAAGCTAAGATTTAAACACCAGATAGCGCGATGCAGACAATTAGGGAGAAACTACTGTACCTTGAGAAGCAGTGAATTTGATAGTGACAGTGTAATTGTAAATGTCAGGACGTTTCTGTGAGTTTGTGTATTTTGCCACGTGACAGAACAAGTTTATGGCAGTCTGCACCTGTCACTTAGCTTCGTCTCTCATTATACTTTCATTAATATTGCAGGGATCCAGAATGTTTGTGATTTATCTCTTAGTCCAGTAGAACCTCATTTAAATTAACATTGTGTATGTATACAGCATACTTATTCTCAATCAAAAAAGAAAAAAGGAATGAAAGTACAATTTTCCCTGAAAAAAATGAATTTACTTTTGACATTTCAATTAATAGAATATTTGAAGTAACACACCCAGAGCCATCCCTGACCAGGCTGTTGCTCTAGGCAAGAATTTAGCTGGTCTCCCCTGCATCCCAACCAGTTCCACTGTCGAGACTCTAATAAAACAATCCTGCTGACGCTTTGTCTTTTTGTTTGGGAAACATGAAACTGCTTTGATTTGATATGGTCCACTCCACAGTCTATATGTAGATTACTGATGCTGAGTCACTTGGATTTAGACTGCTGTAGACAGACAGTGTTCATACTGTAGGTGGCCCAGGGGTGGCAGATTAAATTTAAATAATTTAAAAGTGCATTTAACCAATAATCCATACAAAAATCATTTTTGGTCATTTTGGTACATTTACACTCTCTTCCAAAAGTATTGGAACAGTGAGGCCAATTCATTTAATATTGCTATCACTGTCTGCAAACCCCACAGTTGGTGATTTAGCTCCATGTGAGCTCCATGTGTCCCTGAAGATGCTGGACCTGAAACTTTGGCACCTCAAGAGGGCAGCCCGTCCACAAAGAATTTCATTAAGGGAATTAATAAAGTATCCATCCATATTTATTATTAATTATTAAGTTCAAACAAAGGCACTGTCTTCTAAGTTGTGTATTGAATCCAGATGTAAACACCTGGAAATAAAAGTTGAAATGTTGATCTTTTGTCTCATATTCATCTTTTGATGTCAAACCCAAATGTTTTCAGTCCACAGCAAAAATAAAGCAACTGGCCTCACTGTTCCAATACTTTTGGAGGGGAGTGTTTTTGACAATGCTGCATGTAGACACACACAAAGTTTGTGCACTCACAGTCTGACATTGGTTTTCCTGGCTGCAGCAGACTCAGTCTAAAAAACAGCAAAACAGCGGCAGCAGATCACAGACACACACATCACAGCAGACACACACATCACAGCAGACACACACATCACAGCAGACACACACATCACAGCACAGACACTGCTCAACTTTTGGATATATGGACAAACTCAGAAGTCTCTCTTCTACCTCCGTCCTCTTAGGATCTAAACAAACTTTGGAGAGGGTTAGAGCACTTTTCAAGCCCCAAAAAGAGCCTAATATGGGCACGTCAAATTCACTAGATTTATGATAATAAATGTGACAAACATCTCATGTCACTGCATTTACACTGAATTAGGTCTATTTAAAATCAGCCAGTCTGATACTGTCAACATCAACATGCATTTCAAATGTATTCATTTAAATACCCACCTTTAAAAAGCTTTTTTGCAGAAGTAATATTATAATATACTAACAAACTAACTGACTATTAAAGCAGCTACCATGAGCTAACTAGACTGAGATGTCAATAAACACCTACCTCTTTTTTTTTGAGACAGTGGATGTTTTATGCATCTTGCTTACAAAGAGTGTATTTCTTGAGGTTGAGAACCTTTGTTACTGATTAGTTAGTAAACAACATTATTATCCACAGTAGCTAAGCTAGTATTATGCTGCTCAAACTGTATACTGTATAATAGATAACTAATTCATTCAGCCTATAGAGAGACCAGACATGGCTATAAAAGGAAAAACAGCCCCAGATTGAACAGGGTAGCATAAATAGTAGACAAAGAGCAATGGATAACTACCAAAGATACAAGCTGTTCAGATTCAAGGGCAAGGCATATCAGTGTCTTATCACACCATTGGTTTCTTTTTGAGTGACAGTATAGGGGGCTACACTGCTGAAAGTAAAAGACAGACAGGAATTTGCTAAAGTGCATATTGACAAGCCACAAAGCTTCTAGGTGAATGTGCTGTGGGCAGATGAGACTGACAAGTGACATCAGCTCTATGTTCACGCACTAAAATATGAAGCTTTCAAAGAAAACAATATAGAGTCTATTGTGAAAAATGGGGGTGGCCTGGTTATGTTTTGATGCTGCTCTGCTGCTACTGGCACTGGGTTTTTTCAATCAGAGCAGAGCAAAATAAAATCTCAAGTATGTCAAAGAAGTGATCTGAATCTTATCACTAATGGAAAGAGGAGAAACATGCTGCCTGTAGAAGTCACCCTTCAAACCAGAGACAGATGGAACCATGCTCAAGAACAGTAGACCAAAGTACTTGTCCGCAGGTGCAGAATCTCATTGAGAACCACAGAAATCACTTGGTTATGTGGTCTGTCTATGCCATATCACAGATGACCAGCCATGAGAACGAGTTATATTACTTACATCATAGCAAATAATTTCATAAATGTGTGGTTGTAGCTTTCCATTGTGTCAGTAATTGATTTTTAGACACTGTTGCAGTAAGTCTCACCTAATTAAGTTAAACTAATTATCAGTTGATGTCCCTGAAATTATCCATTTCATTAATTCATAAAGTAAGGAACAGACCCAGGGAGACGGAGAGGGGTAAACATAACTACGAGAGAGAGAAAAAACAGAAGATACTGATGTACTCAAATAATAAAGTGGCTGTAGTCAACCCTTACTGAACACTTTAGCATCTGATTGGCATCACCTCTTGCGAAGCATAAAAATGTCTTACAAAGCATCACATTTAGCAGTTGTTTCACAAATTTTGTGCCAATAAGCATGCTTTCAAACCAAATCTCCAGTCTAAAAAAACTGTCTAGGAGTCAATATAAATTAGTTGTATGGGTCTGAGAACTTGCAGGCAGTATTTGAGCTGGCCCTTTGCACTGAATCGTTTGCTAGTCTTAAAAAAAAACTAAACCAAATGCCAAGAATCATTCGAGCTAGCCACCTGACCCGAGTCTGGAAAGAACTTACCAGTGTATAACACACATGTCATCACTTTCTCTTACTGAATTAATCTTAGAATGACGTCAGTCACTTAATGATTTTAAGTAGTTATACTCAGCATTAAACCATTACAGCATCAGTCAGTGTTAAGTGCAGTGTCCCACCTGTTCTGGCTACAGAAAAACACAACTTGAAAAACTTTACCTGCTTCCATGTGATGAATTACATCTCACTTACTTGATTATTTTGTGTCTTTTCCTACAAGCCATGCTAGAACACACTAGCCATGGCTATACTTTGCATACTGATTTGGGCTGTGATGGTTTTCAGCTGTTAAAAAGTAATGGCCTGTTTTCACCTGAAGAAGTTTTGGGACAAAACACAAACAACATGAAAACATAATGATCTCTTGTGGAAGATACGGTCTGCAGCGATCGGTGCAATGCCACAAATGTGAAAGCATGTAGTCTCATTCTGAAAACAAAGATGCTGAAGACAAAAATACAGCTAACTTTTGCTGTAAAGAGAAAACAATGCTTCAGTTCCCTAACAAAAAATAATCAGGCCCTAGTCAAGGCTTTTGCCATTCAAAATGTTTCTGGTCTCACTTAACAACATTCCATGGAGAACATTCCACATCATCCACATACCTAATGATAACAAATAGCCCATTATTACAGACATATAAAGACACTAATGATCTGTCAAGAAGTAGACAGACATGCAATTAAATATGCTGCCTAGCATTTTACTGCAGGCACAGCAGACGGTGTAGTCGTAGTTTGGGGCTATCCAGTCTCCACAGGGGTGCTGCTGTGTTTCCTCTCACTGAACCATGTCAGTGGCGAAGCCTTTAAATGCCACAGTGGTAACAAGAGTATCGCAAACCTAATGCTTGTGCTGTTGGTTTAAGGTAAATGAGGGTTTGAACAGAGAGAAGGGAGTCAGAGTTACTAATAACCAAAGGAAGAAGAGTGATACCGAGGTGAGGGGAGTGCCATCTGTGTAGAGATGTATGTAATCTGAGGTATTAAATGAGAGGAGCACTGCAGTTAAAATCAGTTTTACACTGGGTCATGCACTGTAAAAAGGTTCTTCCCACTACCAGCTCCTTTCCAGACTTAATGAAGTGCCACATCTATTAATGGAAAGTCAGTCTTAAAGAGTTGGTTGGGGTGAATGGTGGACATATAACGTACAGGGACTGACAAACTGCAGAACTGAGTTTCACTATGTGGTTGCAATTATTTGTCCTACAAAAATGTGTTTGTGACTGCAGTTTAGTTGCATAGAAACATTCTTTTAATCACTGTCTGCTGATGTTCAACTGGATCATCGTATTGGTTTTCCCGACTGCAGCTCGGATTTATCAACGTACTCTACATGTCCAACAGCAAATGGCAAATTTGGCAAGTAGCGCATGAACATAGTGGTGTTGTGCTAAGCTAAGCTAACTTGTTGCTAGTTGTAGCATCATGAAAGCCTGATTTGTAATAAGGATAAACCCATGAGACCTGGAAATGTCACAATTTAGGGAACTGGGAACCTTTATGTAAGTTCAATGAATTAACAAGAGGAACCAGATACTTACACACCTCATTTAACTACTGTGGTGGAGGTTGTGTGGCATGTCCAAAATCGTGTACTAGTAGTCTATTTGTCTACTCTTATCTGTGATCACAGTTCTTTTCCATAATCGTAATCATGTTATTTTTAAAACATAACATACTGCAATAAGGTACACCCATGCAGAGATTTAGTGGCGTCCAGAGGTCTGACTGCTACTAATATGTGTGTTTTATTACAAAAACATGGTTGATGTAGTTTCAACTACAGTCAAAAAGTCTTATAACTAGTAACAAACTATAAAACTAAACTATAATAATAACAGATGTGACTTTGTCAGTGTTGGTGAATAGCTCCGATCTTCTAGTTTTAGGAATGGCCCACACTTTACCCCACACTGTGTGACAAGTCAAGCTGTATTGTGGCTTCTTCTTAACAGTACTCTTTTAAAAGCCTGTGTCACCCAAAACTAAATGGCCAAAGTATTTTCTGACAACACAAGCCTTTGTTAGAGTGAGAAAAGTTAAAGATCCCAGAGGGTGGAGCCTGTTAGCCACATAGTCTCTTGTTCTGTACATGACAGACACACCAGGCCAAAAGGCCAGTGGAGACAGAGACTGCTGAGAAAGAAGGGCGAGAGCTGGAATGAGGTAGAGTGATGACAGATTGGGAAATAAGGACATAGGAGACACAGACTGGAACTGGATTCTTTAGGTCTGAGCGATAGTATGCACTCTGCATTATAAAAAACAGAACTCACTCTCACATGAACATACACACAAAACACACACACACTTGGCACAGCTACATCTTTTCATCTCTTGGCACTCCCATGCCAGGAGACCCTGTCATGCCCCCAATCTATGAGCACCCACGTCTATAATTAGCTTAATGACACACCTTCTTACCACCCACGTAACAAGACAAAATGATCCAGCATAATTGCACATTGGACATGCTCAAACAAAGAACTTCAGGTTGAAAGTTCTTCTTTTCTCATGAGGTAAAACTTTTCTGTATCCAAGAAAAGTTACACAAGAAAATGCAGCAGACCAGCTGGACGTAATTGCATTGCGTTTTAGAGACACTAGGAGGGGGAATACAGAAGAAACAAAAGTTACTTGTGGCACTGGACATGATTATAATGACAAGAGTAGGAGGCAAGCAAAAGAATAGAGGGTGAACAGAAACAGAAAAAGAAAGAAGCGAAACTGAAAACTGGTGCAGTGTGGAAGAATTACATGTTTAGGAATTATGTGTTTTGGCATTAGATGAGTTACAGGCACTAAAAAAGAAAAGGCTCAGATTGTCACACATTACAGTAGTGAGGTTAACCAAATGAAATATTTAACAGCAAAATTATGTCCACCTATAATCATGACAAAGGTTATTTACCAGCTCCTATACAGGCCACCTGACTTGTGAACATGCAGTAACGATAAACGGATGCTGAGGTTGGAGCTGCCAGGCAGGAGGTCTAGAGGAAGTCCAAAGAAGAGATTTATGGATGTAGTGAGAGAGGACATGAAGTTAGTTGGTGTGAGAGAAGAGGATATATAGGATAGTGTTAAATGAATGCAGATGATTCACTGTGGCGACCTTTGAAAGGGAACAGCTGAAAGGAAAAATAGAAGAAGAAGATACAAGGAACCTGACACAGAAACCCAAACGCTGTCGTCTCTGCAACTTTTGTCAATATGTAAAAATATATATGTATCTGCACGAAAAGAACCATTCCAGTTAGAGGCTTTTGCAAGGAGTTATAGGAATGATCTTTCCATAAAATGTTTCTTCTTGCTATACTGAGAGTTCTTTGCTGTACCACATCTAAGTGATCACTAGCCTCTTTCAGTGATAACTTTAATCCTTCTGGATTGAATTTCCACTTCAACCATATTTGCATCATCACACATTTTTTCCTGGGAAAACCCCCTGCATCAACTTTTCCAGTATTAGTCCCGCTTTTAATTGGGATCGATTACCATGATAACTGATGCTGCATGGCTAACCTGCTCTGGATAAAAATCTGTCAGTCATCCAGATAAGCTGCAGCTCAGCTGGTAAAGCACTGCTCTATAAACGTCCTAAACTACACAGTGATAATTCACACTGTAATTTAAGTACACAAAGATGATTTTATTTCAACATCTCTCATGTTTTTATGAGAGACACTTGACTGAAGCTCAGAATATCCTGACACTCTGTGATAATAATCATAATAATAATAATAACTTCATTCAGGAGTAACCACCTCACTGACAGTCTTTCATGTGCATCATTGCATCTCCACAATAGTTTCTCCATCATTAGACATAGAGTAACAACTACAGCTGTCAAGAGAATACTGAGCTTTTTAAAGATTGATGTCTTCTGTATGAACAGAACGTTGAAAGCTGACAGGTGTGCGTTCGCTTTTTGCTCTAGCAAGTTATTCTCCTTTGCTTTTCGGTAGTAAATATGTACAGTATGACTGCTGAAAGCCTCAGCTTCACATGACGCTAATAAAATCTTGTCACTCTCCCACAGTTAAAGGTCAAAGCAAGGTAAAATGCTTTGCACTTATATTATAAACTGCTGGGATTGAAATGCCACAGAGAGTTAAGATAATGACATTTAAGCTGGGGTTATTATACTCAGGAAGTTGTAACATGCTACATCTGCCTGGGGTCACATCATCAGCCTCTCTGTGTGCTCTGTTAGTGACATCTGTTATTAATGCTGAGCAAGCATATGGGAAACTTTGATGAAACTGGGAGATTTTGGATTCACTGAAAATAAAACTGCCAAAATTGGCTTTTAAGATGGTTAAATCCCCTGACAGAAATCACGCTGACGTATCGGAAAAATCTCCACTGTGCCACAATTGTCTGTAAGCGGATTCCAAGTATGCGTGCTTTACTTGGACCCAGTTTATATCCATTCTGTTACAATCTGATTGTGCAACCGTATTTGTCATCAGGGGTTCTTGTGCCCAGAGCCAATGATAACACAGCTAATGTATTACATACAAAGCTATTGGAAGGAAATTCTGTGAGTGTAAATGGCAAATGTGAAAAAGCCACTTCTGGCAGCCACCCTCTGCCCTTCTGATACTGGCCTCGTTGACCACAGTTGCTGAGCAACAATCGCTCATCTTAAACAGAATTTGTAAAACAAAGTGAACAGATGATGCCTGCTTGTGTGTGACCTGAGTTCAAGGCTCGAGTGGAGCACAATACTGAGTGCTAAACAACACACAAACAGGCTCCAGACAATGAGAGGAGTCGAGTTGTGGCCCCGCAGTGCCCGGCCTGTTGAAATAAAGTCCTCAGACGCCGTAAATATTGACTTTGCTAAGCCAGTGTTTACCTTTGAGGCTTCATGTAGAAACTAGGAGGCAATTCATTTCTGATTTGAGACAGTTCGACTCTTTCTTTAGAAATGAGTGTGACATCGTAAAACTCATGGTGTTTTTGCAGAGGCTGTTGTCCGCGTGCTGATGATGTCGAATGCAGAGAGAGACAGATTCCATTGTGCCTCTCTCAGCGTGTAAACCCAGACTTACTCAGTGGCTGACGCCTACATCCACCCCCCCACCCCATACTCTTTTATATAAACTCAGTCCAAACAGATAGCAGTTGGCTTGCCAAAGCGTCAGCTCAGCAAAATTATCCTAATGTCTCAGTGCTGTTCATACAATAAAAGTTAGCTAGTTTTATTTATTCAACCTTGTAGGTACAGCAAATCCATTATTAGTATCTGTGTGGTGACAGACTGCGAGACATCACTCTGATATGAGACGCCGCTTCAAACAGCAAATATCTCTGCTTTGATAAACATGTGAACTCATGTCTCTACACTGTGCTGATGTTGCATGGTTGTAGAAACAGAGTGTACTGATGTTCTTGCCCTTGCATTCGGCCGTGACACCCTCTGTTTGCCAAGTTGTAGTGATTTTTTTTTGTCAGCTTTTGTAACGCATGTCTTGGAATCCATATTTGCAAAGCTAACACAGAGGGGTAAATGTGAAATAGCAGTTTCACAAGCATTTGCACATAAATATAAAACCTGGGCATTGTTTTATGTAATGAACAGATTTGTGAAAACACAGTAACAGCACAAAAAGGCCATAGTCAACAGCAACGAGGCAAAAGTGGCCTTTGAGTCCTCAAAAATGTGAGAAAACTGAAGCTAACACAACATTTCTGATAATATTTAGATTTTAAAATGTCCACTAGTGGCTAATTTCTTTAGATGACCTTTTTACTGTAAATTATCAGCAGGAGTTTCCTTCATTCCCTAACATCTCCCATCCTGTTCATGTGTCTGGGTGGTTGAGTCTGACTGTTACGTAACCCTGACACTCCCCACACCCACCTTCTGAAGAAATGATTTCAAATATGGTTAAATTGTTAAAAAGGAGCTAATGGATGAAGCCTAATGGATGTCAGCATGTGTGTGTGCCACGTCTCTCTTCCCGCTGGGGTTCCCCAGAGGTGAAGTGTGCAGTTTGACCCGTCTCGTTGTGTAACCTGTGTCCCTTTCACCTTGGTAGTGGAGCAGAGTCCGAGTTGTAGATGAGATAGACATTACTTTTTTATGAACACTATTTTAAGGTGTGATGCCAAGAATGGGGATAACAGGAAGGAAGATGTGCGTTGCCACCCAGTACTTTGCCATCTTTGCGAGGAGTAACTTTGAGGGATTACTTTGTTACCAGGTGCCAAATATCCCACAAGGATGAGCTGTAAAGATTTTGTCAGATCAAGTCAGCAATTCCATGTCTAAAAGCAGCTTGTGAGAAGTGTTTAGATGGAAATTCCTTATTTCTCCCAGTGGAGGACATGGAGTATATTTAGAGATAGAAATGGATGGCTGGAGTATATCATATTGAAATTCCATTAATATAAAGGACTGATTTGCTTTGTCAAGGAGGCTGTGTCATGGTGTGATGAACGAGTACAAAGACTTCATAAATACCCTGGGAGTAAGGAACTGGGGCTGGGACAAACGCCCAGGATCCACTTAGCGAAACAGAAAGATTTATGGTGCAGAAAGAGAAAGGAAAAGAGAAAACCCACGGAGAAAGTTTGAGAGAGAGGACAAGACAGTGACATTTTTTTTAAACATACTGGAGTATCCTTTTTTCCTTTATATGATGTGGTATAACGATTGTTTCTCCTACCTTAAACACATTCAGTGACATGCACAACTGAACATTTTCTAAGATGCTTTTCTACCTATTGTGTAAGTCCCATCAAGGAGAGGATAGCTGTAAGATGCTGTTACTGTAAGACGCTGTAACAATGAGTCATATTAAAGTTGAAGAAGAAAAGTTGCAGCACTTTGAATGACCTCAGTTACATGTCAATCAAGGCCAAAAATGCTAATTGCATTGCACCATCCATGTTTAGTTCAGTGTTATCTATGACCCTGGAGACAGTAGTTCAACCAAACTAAACAATATTTTAAAAACTGTTTTAATTTTTCTCATTCTAAAATGTGAAGTGCATTAAAAGCATTTTCCCACTGCATGCTTCAAGCTATTAATACTGGTACTGGTACTACTTTTTGAAAACACTGCAAACAGCGGGTGAGAGAGAAGCATAACTGCCACGTCTCATCATCTTAACTCTGACGTATTTCCCAAACTCTCCTGATTTTATTCAGCACTTCTACAGACGATATTTTCCGAAACAAAATGTTTCTCAATGCTGTGACAAAAGCAAAATTCACACACTTCACAGTACTGTACATTCCTTTGATATCCTCTGTGCTTCTTTGTGTGACTGCAGTTTCAAGGCAGTTTCATGCAGCATCGCTATGGTAAACAGCTACGCTTGGTGGAAACTATTTGCAGTGGATATTGAAGTACCTGTTACCAAAAGAGAATAGAGTTGAGTTGATACCAAGTAGTGGAAGAAGCCTATAAGAGGGGAGAGGTAGGATGTCCGTCAGGTACAGTCTATACACATTGCCAAACAGGCGTCTTGTTAAAGCGCTGCTCGTAAACAGAATTGGTATGCAGAGTCTTTAATGATCATTTAACATCAGACCCAAAGTGACTGAGCAACAGTCACACATAAAAAACCTGTCTTTTCAACTACTACTGTGTCCAGGAAACCCTGATATGACACACACACACTTCACTCAGTAAGCTGAAATAAATGTACTCAGCAGGCAGCTTATACATACACTCCAGCTTATACAAACAGTTTACAAGCTATGTATACTTTATCTGGACGCTCAATAGTTACAAATACCTGACTTTTATATCCAAAGTAAACCACACTGACTGTGAGAGATGGGAGTGTGGCTTGTATTACTTTCACTCTATCTGGATTGATTAAATCCCAGTTTCAGTATGAGCGTCCTGGTTTCACTATAGGTATTTAGAATAAAAAAAAAAAAAAAGCAGCTACTGTATACGGTGTTGCTTCTTACTTGAGCCTGTGAAAGTGCACCTTGTGTAAGATTAGTGTTTAGGTGCTGGTTATGTTTTACACATAGCTTACTTAGATTTCTGGGTGCAACTAAGTGCTTGTACTAAGTAGAGTTAAGTGTGATACGTGGGATTATGCAGTAAAACATACACGTTGCAGGATCTAAGCATCGTTACCTGTAATACTTTCTTTACTGCATCCCTGCTGTGCTTCCTATTCTAAGTCAACACATAATCCACACACCCAAACTGAGCCACAGCTCATTGGACATTTTTTTTTCCTAGAGATGCAACAGAGAGTAGTAAAGTCACACTGAGGTGTGTCGTGGCGTAATGGATGTACGGGTTGGAAGAATTTTCCAGGAATCAGATGCAGTGATTCAGTGTGGGAATGCTGAATACCTTTTATTGCTCTTCTCGGACGATAATTCAGCTTTTGATGCTTTTGCTTTTTTCCCCCTGTTTTTCTCTCACTTGTCCACAAATCCTCTTGTAACTCTGACTTCACCTTTCATGGAATGTCGCAGCCTCCACCCCTCCAGTTCTCTCGCTCTGTTTGGTTCATACTGGGAGGGATTCCCACACTTGACCTCACATGGCTTCATTTTAGGCGCTTTAATGCACTCTTCCCTTAGCTGCTTGATGGAATTCTTTTAAAGTCTTGTGCACACACAGAGACACATTTCTTGATTGAGCCAAAAAAACACGATACACTTGGTGTGGTGTTATCAGATAAATGTAGACATGTATGGTTAAATGTTATCAATCAAATCATTATATCTGAATTCTCTCAGTTTTATTTACATGCTGGGGATGAAATCCATTAATTTCCCTCAGGCCCGTGGGACATGTTTGCTGTGCTTTTAAGAATTGCGTGGCTTGATGACATTTTTGAGCGACTCCAGCTCTGCCTGAGTCACAGTTCTCACCATGCTATGTGCTGTAAGTGGTTGCAAGCCTCACATTTTGATTGTATTTCATTGTTTTGACAGTTGAAGCTCAACTTGGCCTGTTGTAAAGCTAACAAACATGATTTTGTGTGAAGAGGCCTGTTTGGAGTCTGTGGGCAACAGAGTATTACAAAATGCAAACAGCTGACATAGCGGGGTGTGTTGTAGGACTTGTGACAGGGATCCCCTGCTGTGTTGTATGTAGTTGAGTATACCGCAAAGAGGTCCTATAAAGCATTCACCCAACTTGGGAGTAGTTAATCTTTTATTTTAGACAACATTGAATCATGGTTGATTAAATTTGTGTTTTTTTACACTGATCAACAGAAAAAGAGTCCATTCATCCGTTATCCAAACCGCTTGTCTACTTAAGAGTTGCAGGAGTTCTGAAGAGGCAGGTTGCTAGTCTATCACAGGACTGACATACAGAGACAAACAATCATACACACATTCACATGTATAGACAATGTAGAGTGACCAATTAACCTTACATTGTATGTCTGGACAGTGGGAAGTACCTGAGTACCTGAGAAGTACCTATGCAGACACAGGCAAACTCCACACAGAAAGGCACCTGGACTGCGTGTGGATTTGGCCCATGTCCTGACTCACCTAAATCATCACAGAACAGCTCCTTTAAGTTAGAGTGACAAAAATGCCATTGTTGAAAAGCTACATTTCAGCTTGAATTTGCCGGAAGGCATATGGGAGACTGAGAACATATGGGAATGGTGGTGGCAGCATCATGCTGTGAAGGTGCTTCTTTGTAACAGGTCATGGTAGGCTTGTTAAAGTGTTTACTTCGAAATAAATCTAAATATCTAAATATAGGGAAATCCTGCAGGAAAACAAGCTAAACCAAAGAGAAGATTTGTCTTCCAGCAAGGCAAACATACAATAGAGACACCATAATTCCCAATTTGTTGCTGAACTTCAAAATACCTGTTTACTCACAATTTTATTTAAGTTTCACACAGGTACCTGGCACCCCGGGTTTAGCAGGCAACAGCCCAGATCTGGATGTCTGAGACCTAACATAAGCATCTTTCCTAGCACTTAACACTTTACATCACACCTCTCTCCTAACTTATTTGTATGGGGAAAACCCCCCTCAACTTTGAGCAGCAAGGCCTGCAGCCATCTGCCTATGATTACAGCTTGGGAACAACACTACAACAATGGCCACTTGGGCACGGCAAAAAAACAGGGGAGAGCCCAGAGATGATAGCACAGAACAATTACTGGGTAATCAAATTCCCCAAGTCAGCTGTTTGTAGCAGTGAAACCCAGAGACTTGGCAAGCCAACGCTTGTGAAGCATCCAACATGCAACTGAAGCCAAGCAGCACACTCCCGATCAAATCAGCACCATGTGTGGTGTCACACTGGGCCCTAATCAAAGCCATGCATATGCATACTGTCACAGTTCATTCATTCAGTCATTCATTCTGTTTTTTTCTTATTTCCCCGTTGTCTGTGTTGAACTATTATGACATTGCTTTACTCTCCCATCTGCGCTGCTATATCCCTGCTTTTCCCACCACTGCGGTTGCTTGATTTACCTTTCATCCTTTACTCACCTGTTGCTCATCTACCTACCAGCCCCCTCAGTGTACTGTACATGCAGTCCCCTTCAAAAGTATTAGAAAGTGAAGGTCAATTAATTAATAGGTCACCAGATTATCTACAGAACCTTCTGAGCGTAGTTCCAAGCTTTTCTTGCCAACCTGTAATTGGACTGTTTTCCTGTAACTTTGCCTTCTGCCCGTTGCCGTATTCCAGATTAATAAAGCTTCTCTGGTTTCGGGCTTAGCCTGTTTTCAATCTGTGTGCTTGCTTATGCACACTGTGACTCTCTCTGCTCTGTTGTTAGCAAACTGAACCTGAGTCTGTTGTCTGCCCCTAGCTGAATGCCTGTTTCTAAGACCACTGCCTGAACATGCTGCTGCCTTTCCCCTGTCAGGTCTGTTTGTCAGTTGAGTTAAAAGCTAAATATTTCTGCACACAATTAACATTAGCGTAAAACGTGCCTTGATTTTGGATCCATATTTTGTTGGGACCTTCTACTATTCACCATCACCCTACCTGAATGCAAAATTACTTACTTCTACACTTAATTGACCAAACTGTACAAATAGTAAACAAACAAAACATAAACTATAATTGTAAACCTTTTATTTCAGTAACGATCTTGCTTATATTGAGCTTCTCTCACAACTCACAGTACACTGATATCTCGATTGGATGTGGTGCAAGCCAGTTGAAATTTTGAACCAGAAAGGGAAGTGAAACACTGCTTTACAGTGCTCATAAGTTCTAAAGTAACTGTGAATGAAAACCTACAGTAAGTCAAGCCGTTGGGAATTCCTTTTGGATGGTTTTCATGTTTTATATTATGAACTCAGCATCACACAGCTGATGACAGGCTATTTAAGATAACAGTTTGATTTTCAAAACATTGTTTAATGGGAGTGCTGGAGACAAGTAGAAGCCACCCTGGTAGAAGAGACCTCAAGGCAAAAAAACATAAAAAGGTGTTCACTAGTCTTAAGTTTCAAAATAAAATATAATTCATCTTCATTAATCTATTAAGATGACACATTCACCTTTGCCAAATTCAGTTCAGTTGTGAGGCTGCAGGGCATTTCGAGGACAGTAAAGCATGTCAAAGTGCATGTGTGTTTCACCATCTGTGCGCGCGAAGCAGGGTGTGTGTGGGAATGTTTATGTTTGCATGCGTGTGTGTAATGAGCTGGTGTCCCTTTCAGCGCAGATGAACAGAAGCTGCTCACGCAGTAACAGTCATTGGATACATTCCACTCGACCCATTAAAAATGACTTGTGTAAGAGCGGCTTGGCATACAACAATGCTTATTTGAATGGGTAGACAGGATTAAATGCCCTGATGCTTTGGTATGTCTGCACACCTCAATATAGCCAAAGAGGGACTTCCCCGCAAATCCTGGAAGTGCAGCTTTCTCATACTTTAAATAAATGTGTAAACATCTTCCTGTCATGGGAAAAGACAGAAACTCTGCCAGCCAAGTGTTTAATGTGCTGTAATACATGTAGGCGATTAAATGTCATAGCAAAAATATGGCAGATATCACAGTAAAGGTGACTAGTTTTATGCACAAAAAACATTAAATCAGAGGTAGCAGATAGGAAAACTATAAAGAAAAAATAAATATACTCATTTCTTTTCATGGTTTAATTTAATTTGGTGCAATAGTTAAAATGGTGTAGTTTACACTGAAATATATTCAATAAGCTCTGTAGAAGATAATGTAATGTAAGGTAATGTATTGACACCTGTTTCACAATGTGATTTCACGTTCAGCAGAAAAATTATGTGTCACTGATCATTTTAAGATTATAACTAATCCCGTACATCTATGGCTAATTGTAGTTGACTGTCACTTTCAAACAAAAACAATTATGTCTGACAAGGGCTTTCATTAGTGAAAAAGTAATTACTTTCTGATGTCGTGCCAATTTCTATGGTAGCAAGTTTGTAATAGCTCAAACTGTGCAATGGAATAATGGCATCAGGTTGTCAGCTTGCTAACAGGGAGTTTGCAACACAGTGTGTTGTGTTAATAAGTGAAAAGCCGTTTACCACTCATTAAACCAGTAGTTCCTAGATGGTTGAGCTTCAAGGTCCAGTCACTGGGTTACTGACCAAACCTAACACTCATTCATTATGTTTCCATCCATTTGGTCCATTTCCATCTGTCAGTGGATTCAAACACAGGTCATGATTATATAGAAAGGGCCACCTCACACAAAAACCTTTACAAAGTATAAAATCTGCAAAGCTGTCAGACTTTTTAATGAATCTGGGCCACAGAAGCCTTTCAGAGCACCACATTGAGATACGTTTAGGAGTATAGTGTTCCAGATATAGGGCCTACAAACAGGATATCACTTGAGATTGAGCACTATGGAATATTGGGATGTGACCTTTCTTGCAATCTAAAATGACATTTTCTGCCTTTGCTTCCACATGCTGATGGTTGTCTATAGGGATAGTTTTACATTGTTTGACATTTTCCTAATCCGTGTGAAATGCCCTACGTCAGAAAAGCTGTGGGTACCTACCTGAGCTGGACTCTCACTGACACACACCTTGGCAGTGCAGAACAAGAGTTCATTCTCTTTCACTGCAGACCATGAAGTAAATACACGAGCGGTGTAACAGAAATGCTTCAGATGATGAATTGCTGCAAGTTCATTGGTTAGACTCTGACTTCATGTCTGAGTGAGTGACATTTCCTAAGAGCCGTGCTTTTCAACTTGTCATGGGCTTTGGAATAGCCACGCCACTTGAAACCTAAGCCAACAGTTTCAATCAACCAGGTACACAAAGAACACTCAATCTTCACACTACTTGTATGTCCAGAATTGAGGCATTTTGCTATTAAAGTTTGTCATCATTGCTCCTGAAATTGTGAGTCTACACTGGCCTTCAAACTCTTTTGGTCTTAACGCGTTTGCACTGCCTGTTGTGATCACTATGGATTGTGATTATGTTTGATACATTTTGATTCTTGGTAAAAATAAATACCTGTAGCCAACCAAGATCAACTATATAATATCCATTAAAATACAGTTAAACAAATCTAATGCACTGTTTTTTTTATCTTTTTTTATCATAGTATTTGGTCGTGTTGGTTACCCACCCACAGCCCCTGATGCAAGTGGTTTTTGGTTCTAAAAAAACAAATAAGCTGGTGCCACGTTAGAACTAGTTTTTCCTCCTGAGAACTTGTTGTTTGGCTGTCGAAACTGGGCAGTTGGTTTCAGGGCAGAAAACCAATGACGAAAGCATGTGATTCTCAAGGTGTCTAAACATCTTAAAAAATCATGACCAGTGACCTATGGAAACTGAGAAAGGAGAAGTGCGGACTTTTTAGACTTGATTGATTGATGAAACTGTCTCCAATTCAAAGTCTTTTACACATGACGATCAAACAAGGTCAGTGAAAACAAAACAATAAGAAAACAAAAGGAGACAAACAAATCATATTTAACTGACCTTTGTTATGTTAACAATAACTAGATGGCACATATCTCTCCACCAGAATGAGTCACAGCAGTAATTTCACTCGACAAAAATAGCTTTAAAGTTTGACTTAGCAGGGAAGGTGTAGGGAGTTTCTCTACCATGAAATCAGAAAGTTCATAGTGACATTTGGAGCCTTTATCACTTATTACTCATTCAGTTTAACATGACATAAACTATTGTAGGATAGTGTAATTTAAACAGCAGGTGAGGCATTTGCCTCTAAGTCAGTTTTGATAGACACTTGAACTTTTACTTGAACCAACTTAAGACATTCATATATTTTAGAAACAGGTGTATACCATGCCCCTTTGAAAGCCCAGACTGGCATCACTATGGATTGCATATGGATTTCTGTTTCTATATTGGATGGGATCATTTCTGTTAACAGCATTAATCAGTCCTGTCTTATCAACTGATAATCTTTGAATGGTAAAGTGTACCTCAACACTATGGTTGAACATGTGTATCCCTTCACAGTCATACACCAAACATTGACGGTAACATGTCACAGAACACGTGAGATGATTTTATAGAATCTATACATTTTTTTCAGACATGAACTCTCTCTCAAGACAGGTTATAATGAAGGCACTGGGGATATGGTGAATGGATAAATGCTATAGACTTTTTTTTTGGCTCTGCTAGTTGAATGTTGTGAAGGTCAGAATAAGGAGGCAATTAAACTGTGCTGCTTCATTCGCGGCCTTGACTGCAAATCTCTGCAGACTGTCATATAGAACAGTAGTGAAACTCCACCCCAACTGTAAGCAGCCGTCTGTTTGTGCGTACATGTACATGTTCAGACAACCAAAAATGCAAAGCCATAGTTTCTGTTAGCAGATGAGCTAGATGTTTATGTCTGTTGTGGAACACAGTGGCTCGTATTTGCAAATTGGAGAAAGACTGAAACATGTACGTCTTTTATTAAAACAATGAATGCCCTACATATATTTTGTGTACCTATGCTCTGCTCTGCTTTTTGCCTAGCCACGCTTGTGTTGTGTTCTTCTGTTACTTACTATTTTGTGCTGAGATGCCTTTGTTAGTCTGTGCCCACTACCCCCCCATCATTAGACCTTGTTTTACTTTTACCCTGTGTCTACCATTATAATTGGGTCCTAACAAAACCCGCCACCACAACTACTGCCCCAGCTTCCACCATTTTTTAATTTCGATTCCTTTGACCTCACCTCAGTTATTTCTAGCTTTCCGACTGAGATTCTTTGCTTATCCAGGTACACGAAAGTCCTCTCCCTGAACCCCTCCTGATCTGACTCTTTTTACAGGGTCAGATCAATGAGCTAAGATACCTATGGAATGCTGCCAATAACTGGTGTGTGGCAATGAATCACTACGCAGCAGGTTATTAAAAAGTACCAAAGACACAGGAGGGGTTGAAGAATTTTGAGACTATAGTAGTCTTAAAAGTTGCATTTAGTGTGGGATTTGAAGGAACCACTTGAAACATTAGTGTTCTTGAGCTATTAAATTTGTTCCTGTTTGATTTGTTCATTGCAAACATCTGAGGGTTTGTAAATACGTCAAAACACCCAGTTTGGAGTTGTATATCTGGAGTGGTAAATGCGGTGAGAGATGTGAAGAAGAACTTAATGTGGATTTTCACCTAACCTAACCCAACCTAACCTAACTTAACCTAACCTAACCTAACCTGCCTCTCCTCACCTCTACTGTGCAGTTCAGCCTATTTTATCACACTGTTTTGGTTTCCTTTTTCTCTCTTTGAGCTTCAAAGAAAATCTGTCTGTCAAGTGCAACTGTGTGTGTGTATGTATGTATGTATGTATGTATGTATGTATTTATTTATATACAGTATATACAGTTGCACTTAACATTATTCAACTTTGAATGAGTGTAAACATTACCCAGTAGACAGGAAAATATTTCATAGTACAGTCTAACAGAAACTGACAGACTTTCCCCCTCTTATAGACTATGACCTCATTGCAGAATAAATAATAAATGCAGACAGTAAGAATGAAGAGTGGCTTACGTCAACGTTTTAATTATTTAATCCTACAATTTAATCATAGGTGGCAGTTTAGAGTTTTTTTCGTGCTGGGACTAGATAAAGGTTTTAGTATTAACCAAGGAAATCTAATTAATACAAAGATGCTGTTGACAATTGGATGCAGGACTATTGTAGTACTTCACACTATGCAACAGAAAAACTGCAAATTGAATAAAAGCGAAAGATAAATAATAAACATCAGAGAGACAGGAGTGGTAGAAGTGCAGAGAGATGTGAAGAAGGTACATGGGTTAGGTAAAAATCCACTTTGAGTTCTTCACTAACTCTACTCTACTGTGCACTTCAGCATATTTTATCTTCCCGTTTTTGTTTCGTCTCTCTGATCTCTGAGCTTTAACCAAAATCACTTCGTCAAACAAGTTCCTCAACAGAATGAACAGTTAAGACAGGACCTGGAGTAATGAGGTGTGGAAACCTTGTTATCCATTGTCTGCATAATTGTTAGGTAGGTGTCTAGGACTGCAACCTTCCCTAAATCTGCACAAGGCACAAAAGCCTCAAAGCTGAAAGGTGACAGAGGCTCAATCAAAGTTCCTGATAAATAAGAGGTCAAAAAAAAAGAGTATACTGATTCCTTAAAGATTTTATGGTTCAATGACATGAGAGTGACACTGGATGAAACTGACAGATGGGCCTGTGGCTGGATTGTTCATGGGCATGGGGCACTGGTCAAGTGGCAGATTTAAAAAAATGGACTCCAGAAACTACTGCCAGTTTGTAAAAAGACACTTTCCTCAAGCAATGACAGAAGGTGCAGTCTACAGCAATTCTCAATCACATGCATCCAGGAACTCTGCTGATTTGTTAGCTAGCAAAGACTTTAAAGGTGAATAAATGATTGAATCAGTCATATGCACTGTATCTGTTCAAAGGCAAGACAATCATGAGAAAATGTGATTGTGTGAATGATTCATATTTTATTTATTTATTATTTAATACTTATTATATTTATTTTAACCTTTTGACATGAAGCATGGTGTTAACAAGATAGTTTTTTGTCTGATTATCTCATGCCTAATGTTTAACTGTTGTGCTAACTGCACCTCAGTTTGCAGTTCACTCAGCTTTGTAAAATTATTATTATACAGTATATTTATAGTTATACACCCACTTATGTGTCTAAATGAACCAACAAAAAAACCTGTCACCTTTTAAACAATGCCATTTTCCATAATATTCTAAAGACAGATTTCCCTTTTAGTCAGTGAAAGTGATATTACACGCAAATGCCACGATCGTCTTTCCTCCGCACGTTCCTGCGTTCAAGTCACACAAGCCTTGTTTTGTGCAGCACAATAAGGAGGTTCTGGAAAGGAGAACCGAAGTACATGTAGGTGTGTGCAAAGAGAAGAATGGCACTATTGTCTGCAGTTGGTTGCAGAGTGCAGAATCTTGTTAACCTTTGGAATCTGGCATAGCATCAGACTGGCAGGAACACAAGGGTTGGCACCTGCCTTTGATATGCCTGTACAAGGAGGAACGTGGACAGCCTTGTGTCTCATATGCTTGTCTACAAACACACACACACTCACATCAAATGTATAATAGGTAAGCTTGGAAATGTATTATTATTATTGTACCTAGACAATGTAACATTATTTTCCAGTTTCCTGTAAAAACGGAAGAAATGCTAGCAGAAACTTTTTTTATTTTGGTAATTTCCATGATTAAAAAAAAAATGTGACAAGCATTCCAAACCACATATCAGCTTAGACGTCAAACACCAGGCAGTGTGCGCATCTCATTATTTTAAATATTGAGTACGTACAGAGCCATTAGTGGCACTCCATCAGCAAAGTTTTGTCTGTCCCATGATATATATTTTCTAGTCTGGAGTAGGATTTCATGGTCTACTGAGTTAAAAGCAGTCCTAGAGCCCCAGGGTGACTTGTTTTGTCTGTTAGCCACAAGTGTTAAGGCTCGCTCATTTTATCATTGACTGACCTGAGACAACCTTCCAGTTTTATAATTGGTTACCAACCTAAAAGTGGGGCCGATTCCCCACACCATAGTTGCTCTCTTGTATTCTTACTTTTGTTGCTTTAGCCTTGATATTGTGCCAGTTCCCCTTATAAAACTTCCTTTGGCTTTATGCCAAACTCTTTCTCAAAGTGCCTCAAATGACCCCTGGCAGAGTGCAGCGCTGGCTCATCCCAGGACTGCAGGTGTTCCTACTGGTTGTGGCCATGTCCTCGCCCCCGTCTGCCCGTAAATGGGCAATTGCCAGATGATTCACACGGCCAGGGGGTCTGCATCAGAATGGCTACACCAGGGCCAGGAATTGGACTCGGGGGAGTTTGGGGGGGGGGGGGGCACAGCACTACAGCATTGTGACTATCATTTGAAAACAATGACACAGCAAAACCAATCCACTTGAGAAGGAACTTAAACACAGCTGCAGCTACAAGACCACAATGACACAGCATGGACAGGACATGGTGTTACTCAAATATTGTTCAGAGGCTTTTTCTGCCGTTTCTAAGCTGTTAAAAGTGTATTGTTGTGATAATGAACCTCTGCTAATAAACTGAATTAGAGTAGATGGCCGTTAAACAAGTGGAATTACTCTCTTCAAAAATAACTCAAGGTTTATTTACAAGCCTTTTTCAGAGCTTTCACACTCGTCATAGATTGATCTGTTATTATGCCAAAAGCTTAGATATCTGTTTATGTTACACTTATATTATTCACATTTGGGATGCTGTGGATCAGGTGATGAAGCAGTACTCACTACACAGTCCATGAACTGCAGGACAAGACACTGAAACTCTCTAGTAGCAACATCATATGTGTGCAGCTATCCTAGCAACAGTTTTCTAATGGGGGATCAATACTGTCAACAGTATGTGCGCAAATTACAGAATGTGCGCATATTGTCCTACATGATCACCATTTACTATATCTTCCATCTATTGAGGATGATTATGCACATTTAATGTGCAGTGAGTGTTTAGTGCATCCAATGTTAACAATAGCAATTTAATTACAGATACACATTTATTGCAATGAAGTAGGTGTTGTAATGATGATATACAAAATATATTTTTGTCACACATGCTGTCTGGTTCATCTGGTCATCCAAACAGCCAGTTCCTAAGTTTCTATTAACCATAGTCAAAACACAATCTGTATTATAGTTCTCAGAAGTTATCAAAATATTGTGTGGCCTGACATTTTATTAGGTCAACAAAATCAGTGTAGCATGTAATTGACAATGCCGTCACAGACATGCTTTGTGAAGTCCCATCAGCGCTGATTTGGAACAATAACCATCAATGTGGACGCTGATAGGTGATTTGCACATGATGTCATGCCACTGTGTTGCTATGGTGAGAACTGCAGCCTGTGATCAAGAAGTGATTTTCTAAACTGTCAAAATGTCTGTGGCTAGTGTGGTTTAAGGCTGCTCAGATCTATCTCATGCTAACTTTGAGGGGTTCACGTAGTAAACAACTACAGCGTTAAGGATGAGAGTGGAGAGTGGGATGAGATACATCTCTATCAGCTAATCCTAGTGAAAACACCGGTGCACCGGTGATGAGCCACCTCACAGTTGATGTTAGCATAAAAACATATGTTTTAATTAGGTTTCCTGAACAAGCAGAAACCTTTGTTAGCATGTATGAAAAGCCTGCTTTTAATATACAGGCCCTGGGTATATCCCAGATGTGTTATATTAATGCAAAAACTCCAACTGCAGTGCACTGCATCTTTTGAATGATTATCTAGGGTGCAGTTTGCTTCTAAACGTACTACGTGCCATCTTAACCCTATATCAGCAAAACCTTCCAAAGACTTGTGGTCGGTTTTGGATCCTTCAATGCTGAATAATGTTAATTTATCACTTACAACTGACCCTGTCCTAACTCTCTTTGAAACAGCTGTGGTTAAACCTTCACTGAAGAAACCACACCTCCAGAATCTCTTAATAATTATCAACCAGTCTCTGACCATCCATTTTGTTCTTAAGCACTGTGACTTAACTTTCAGGCCACATATTGTATCTGACACTAATCTTTTTCATCCTTTCAGTCTGATTTCAGGTTCTTTCCCTCCACTGAAACGGTGTTTGGATGTGTGGAGCTCGTATGTTCCAACTGTGCCTGCATGGGATTCCTCCAGTGGCACAGAGACGTGCTCATGTTAATTAAATTGATCTAAAGTGTGTGTGTGTGTGTGTGTGTGTGTGTGTGTGTGTGTGTGTGTGTGTGTGTGTGTGTGTGTGTGTGTGTGTGTGTGTGTGTGTGTGTGTGTGGTGGTCTGTATGTCATCCTTGAGATCTGTCCATGGTGCACCCTGCTCTTAACTCATTTCTGGGATCCTCTGACATGATTATTGTAAAATATTATGTTTGGATATTTTTTTCCCCCCTTAATAAGTGAAATTATCATTTAAAAACGGCATTTTGTATCTACTCAGGTTATCTGTATGTAACATTAAAATTAGTTTGATATTCTGAATCATTTAAGTGTGACACATGCAAAAACATAAGCAAATTAGGAAGAGGGGAAATACAGACCAATTCCAAATGGATGTAAGGCTAAACAAGGTGTTTGTATCTATAAATGTGGCACTGATATGTATGGGAATATGTGAAGAGTATTATGTCGCCAATGAAATAACTTATATCAGAATATAAGATTGTGGTCACATTGAACAACCCTGATGTTTAAAAGCTAAAGTCTCATCAACAGAACTGTAAATCTACATTGCTTTATTCTGTACTCACTGCTCAGGTCCCGACATTGTGTGGAGTTGTATGTAATGCACAGCAGGTGATATGCATTCCCAATTGGGGAAATAGTCTGTTTAATTTCGGGGTTGGGGGGGGGGTGGTTGCTGTTTAGAGCATGCAGAAGGCACAGCATGATACAAAAAGTACACTGCAGAAATCAATTGTGTTTTGTTAACAGTGTGTTAGTAAAGCAGGACACATGATTAGAATCAACGCTTTCGTTTCTAACTTTGGTTTCCTGAAGGACAGAAGCTGGTATATATCCCCTATAGTATGTGCCATTGTTCCAAGTGGATAGGCTGAAAAGAAATGCCCCCTCGCCTGCTGTGAATCCTCCAGACTATTACCTGCTGTATTCACACAGACATCGCACAGAATTAGTACTTACGGGCTCACAGGATTAAGTCTGGATGATCTCCAAGCTGAATTCCTCAAATGTTTGCATTTTCACATCCAGCTCTGTCACAAGCTGGAGGAAGGACTCCATGGCCAGAGATAACACAAGGTACAGGAGAAAGTTTTCAGGGTTTTAACAACAACAACAACAACAACAACAACAACAACAGGTACAGGGAAATGAGTCAGATGAGTTCTTGTAGAAAACTTGTCAGTGCAGGGTGAGTGTGGAGGTCTGGGTGGAAACCGGAAGTGATTGCTGACTGGAAGTGACGTCTCGACCAAGATGGCCGACCAACGGGGAGCACATGGAACAAAATGGAGGACAATGGAGATGGTGAATGGTGGCGACTGACAAACAGTGGAGAGCATCCAGGAGTGTAACCAGAGTATCATAGAAGCACAATGACAAACAGTCAAAGAATGTGACAGAATCCATATGTCCATAACACGGTGTAGTAAAACAGTCTAAAGGTGGTATCCAAGGCAGTCCAAACAGTAAATCCAAAAGGATAAACTCGGAGGTCAAGGGTAATCCAGGTCATACACAGTTAGTCAGTTCAGAGATAAGTCCAGCAGGCAAAATCCACAACAGAACAGACAGCCCAGGCCGAAAACACTAGGAGGTCCACACAGAGTTGAAACAGGGTAGGAACAATGAGGGAGAGAACAGATTAGGGAAAAACACTCACGCAAAGGCAGGTTCAGGACTGGTGAGGGGAATCACACAGACAGGTCCGAAGGGGTGCAGGTCCCGGAAGGGGAATCAGGCAGATACAGGTCCAGGTCTGGTACTGTGAGCGGGGGGAATAAGCAGAACTCACAGCACCAGGGGGGTCAGGCAGGGTCCAGGGAAGGCAGAGTCCAAAAAATCTAAAAGTTAGTCCAAAAGAAACGCTGAATAGTGCCCAGGAGTTAAGAACAGACTATCTGGCAGGTGAGAAAGGTGAGCAGGCCGGTATTTATAGTGTGGGGGAAACCAGGTGTAATCAATTAGGTAAGTGAACAATCAGACTGGGAGGAGGAAACAGGAAGTGGTCAAAATAAGAGCATGGGGGAAATACAGGCAGCAACGAGGCTGGAATCATGACAGGCTCACCACGGTAAAGAGAAGCTCAGGGTTCCAGTGCATGTGTGAAAGCAGCTCTGGAAGCGGTTGCTCTTCATTAGTTTTTTTCATTAGTTCTTTAACTCTGGTGACTGATTGGAGATCTCTGTGTGTATTGGTGTGCAAACTTGCATATAGTACAGTTGTGTGCATATAACAACTTGAATGCAAAATGAATATCTGCTTCCAAGACATGCACACTTGATGCCAAGTGACAAGTTGGCAAAGAGCTTGTTCTGCAACAGTTGATGTGCTGGCAAGAACATGCTGGACCCTAGTGCGCCATTGATCATCATAATTTCTATGGTTTTCATCCAGCTTTCTCTATTTCTCCCACATAAAGAAACACAATACACACACACACACGAGTGCAGTGAAGGACCAGTGTTGTTTCAGTTTGAAAGCATTAAAGCCACACTTGATGCATGCACATGGATTTCAGAGAGGAAAGTTCAGTTGTTATGGGATCACCTTAGCAGACATATGATTAATAGTATATTAAGCACTGTCGCCAGTTTAGATGACATCATTTCAATTACTGTGAGAAGGGACTGATTTGGTCATTGCTTTGACCATCACAGATAATGTATCATATACTGTAAATAATACTATAGATGTTGATGTAATAAACCAATATAAAAACAGCAATATAGTAATTACCTGGTCTTACACAAAGATGCATAAACACAAAAACATTGTTTGGGATGAAACTTAATTCCTTATGTGATTAATTCAATATTCCACCAAATGTGTGGGGTAAAATGGTTGTTACAGAACATCACAAACCTCCTGTCTGTACTGTCTGACCATGCTAAAGAACGAAACATATTTGCAAGACGTTATAACAAATGTAATCATAAAATATCAAAATGTCTCATCTTGAGCACAAATAGAGTTAATACACTGCACAGATAGTCCAGGAGTCAAATTTGTGTGATTGACATTCAAGTAAAAAATGTGTTTTGCATGTTGTCTATACATATCAGCATCTTTGAGTTTTTAATTTCATAATGCTCATCCGAAAATTGAAATCCTTATTTCCTATTTACTGTATACTGTCAATGTAAAGTTTTATAAAGAAAAGTATGCTATCATTGTATTTGTATTTGTAAAAATTAAAAAAGGATTAAATATAATGGTCTGGTTCTGACCTCAGTCACAGAGAGACTTTTTCAAAGTTTCCACTTTAATTCTGAAGGCCAGACGTGCATACCGGTCTTATTGTTACAGGTGAACCTGCACAAGGGGTTTAGTATGACCTATTATTAGTGCTCAGTGTATCTATTGATGACGCACTGACACACATTTGGCTCTGCTGCCATTACTTGATGTGTCATTGGCTCGTCTTACTTGAAATTCTTCATTTTCATCCTATAAATAACTGTTCTGGGCCACAAGTGAGGAGACTAAAATAACAGTCACGTTCTGCTTCGCAGGTAATGACACTTGTGGCTTACAGTGTGCCTCAAATTAGATTTCACAAGGGAAAACTGAAAAAGAAAAACGGTTTATTTAAAATTCTCAGCTTGACCACTACTGTCTTATCCGGCCAGTGGATGAAAGAGAAAATAAAACAAAACTGACGTCCGTTTAATGGTCACTGGCAGACAGAGGTGCAGGAATCAATGGGAGAATAGATTTGTGTGGTTTGTGTGTTTGTCACATCTCGCTGAATGCGTCACATGATCTCGTGTTGATCTGGAAAAATGGTTGACTCACTCCCCTGTATTGTTAATGTACCTTGCTGTGTCGCTACCTAAAATAGAATGATGAGCATGAGGAATTCTGCATTTCAGCTGTTTTCCATTGCATGAGCACATCAACACGTTTCCCTTTTTAGACGAAGTAATAGTTTTTCTTCTATTTCTCACAGATTATCAAAATACATCACAAAGGGCCATGCAACACAGTAACGCACATGGAGACAGCGAATACGCAGATAAAGCACAACACTTGTGTAAGTCGTAGGAATGCAACTTAACCAAACAGCATCTACATTTCTTCGTTAACCAAACAAAATGTTTGGTCTACAAGCTAGCACATGGAGTGTGCTGAAAACCTGACTTAGCAAGCTAGAGACACAGCATGTAAACAGTATGACAAGGTCCTGCACTCCCAAAGAAAGACTGTTGTTCCAGTGCAGACAGGTTCTTGGCTCACTCTCTTTGAATGACTGATTGGGTTCTAGTCAAAACTCCTTTTCTGGCACTGCTCACAGGAAAATAGAACAATTTTGGGTGCTGTCAATTTGTTGGGGTATTTCATTACATTACAATTGTGTGGATCAGATGTAAATATGAGGTTAGTCATTTGAATTGCTGACAGACAAAAAAAAAAAAAAAAACAAGTTGAATTTAAAGTCGAAGTTTAGAAAAAAACAAGTTCATGTAGAAAAACAGTGTAACACCTGTTAAGCTGGAACTTGCTTCAGTATGTAACTTGGTCTAACACAATTGTCTGAGTTAGATGCCCTAACAATTATCTGAACCTTATCCTGTAAACCCCCTAGTATAAAGTCCAGGTATTGTCACAATGTGCCATGTCATGCGTCCCGCATGCTCTAGGAGTTTCTTTCCCATGTGAGAACACGTCTGATTTGGACAAACTCCTACTGTTAACTACACGTTTGAATATGTATATTAATAGTACAGAAACATTGTATTAGTAAATTACTTTTTCCTACAACAGATGACAGAATAAAACATCTGCTGTTTCCCGCACCCCAACCGTTCGAGGCTGATGGCCGACTAACTTGAGCCTGGTTTGGCTGGAGGTTTCTTCCTCTAAGGTGAGTTATTCCTCTTCACTGCCTAGTGTTGCTCAAGTTGGTTTTGTTGGGCTACCTGTGTTTTTTGTTTCTTATGTGAAGCACTTTGTAACATAACTTTAGAAAAGTGCTATATAAATAAATGTATTATCATTATTATGATTATTTCTTATAATAACCTATTGTTTTATAACATGACTGGATCAATGTATAATCTTCTTACTGAAACAAAACACCTGATACATACCATATGTAACAACCGTACTCCAACTCCAAATTAAACACCAATGTTATATTTACTTTTTGTTGCCATGAGATTTTTGTTATGACAGGGAGGTGACATCATAAGCCGTCACTGCTATCAGAGCTATGGTATAGTGCAAAGTTCTGTCAGGCATTGCATTCACAGATCCAGGTTTGTAACCTGGAAAACAAGCTCCAGGGAGTACCAGTATTTACTGTAGCCGGCAACTGAGATGTGACCGATTTATCACTTCAGATTACACTGTTGGCATTACACAATCTTTTACCATGTTTTCTCTCACCCATTCACCCTGCACGCAACATAAACAACAGTGTTATCCTTAGCTTATTTGTCAAATTTAAATTATAGCTCACTAAATTTGTTCACAGCAGCATTATCTCCAAACAGGTTTGCATCCTGGTATTGAGGGTAATGTTATATATTCAATATGTCTTTATGAGCAATAACTTGTAAAAAGAAATGTACACGATCAGGGAGTCAAGACCATCAAAAGTGCACAATGTCAAGTGAAGATGTAGAAATGACAAAACCTTTCTTAAAAATAAAAGAAAGTTTAAATAAAATTATTTTGTTCATCTGTAAAGTCATCACTGTTATCACACATCCATCTCTGTGTGCATGGACAATGACTTTAAGGGATGTTCACGTGTCATCATAAAATATTTCACATAGTGATAAGACAGGAAAGTGGCTAAAGATGGGAAACTACCCCTATGCATCTGTCTTTTTGAAACATTTTAGCAGAAGAAAAGCATCATCATACCTCCATGAACTTCACCTGCCTCCTATTATTTGTCTCCTCGACCTGACGTTTACGGGCGCTTCTTGATGTTTATGGCCCATTCTCATTAACTTTGAAAGTATAGACAGACACTGAAAGCACCCATGTGGCTTTGATTTCTCTGCTTCCTGGAGACCTTTGTCTAACCACTAGACTCTGATCCCCCATGAAACGCGCACATACACACATACAGTGCTGTACATAAACACAAACACACAATAGGGGGGTGGCTGCAACTCTAGAAAAAAAGATTATCTTTGCTGTGAAATGTCCACATTGACATGTCCAATATCCTCACTTCAATATTTCAAAAGCTTTACAAGACAGCAGAAATAAGTAATGTTTGCTCAAACATAGAGATTGAGTGAGAGGTGGAGAGAAGGAAAATACAGTAAAGTAACATCCCACTCTGGCTAAACAGAGCTAACAAGCTATTTTTATTAGTCAACTGAATCTCTATGGAGACTTAGGGTGGGGATGGAACCTCCTTTATCGAAACCTGGCAAGTCCTGATCAGAAACCTGTGGGGATTTCTCAGTCTAAAAGCGAGAGCTCCCATAATGGCGTCAGACATCTCTGAGGCATGAGCTCATCAGAGGGAAAAATGTCCCATTGATTTCATTTCTCACAGAGATGTTACTGGGTGGGAATCGAAGGTCGTGTCTTTTTTATGTTGTGAAGACATTTGAAAGTGACCCCAGCTGTATTAGCCAAATACATGGTACTGTACATGTTTCAGATGTGCATGGTTGAGTTACTTTCCTTTACTGCAAGGTTCTAATGGCAGAGTCTTCCCACTTAGGCCTTAAGCCTTAGAAGAACAAAAGTACAGCTGAGTAAAGCCAGAAATGCCTTCCATCACTAGTGGGTCTGTAACTTCATAACCATGCATGACAAAGTGCCTAAAAGAAGAGTAAAACAAACATGTTTCAGCACAAAGAGATAGCAACAGCAGGCCAGGGCAATTATGAGTCAAAAGTTTACTTAAAGAATATGCGGGAATGATTGATGAGAAATCTGTCACACGTGGGGCCCCGGGATCACGGCCCTTTCTGCATCGAGCTCAAAAGCTGTTTGACGTTCAGCACAAGCTGTCTCTCAGACTTCACCGCACAAGAATTCTGGAGTACGTCCCTTCTTATGCTGTTAGAGTTTATTTCACTGTAGTCCAAATGTTGAAGGAACATTTGATGCCTTTACAGTGCACATAAGGTTAAACACATACTGATGGACTGAGCCAAGAAATGTGAAGATCTATGAAACTTTTCAGCACTGAACATTACAAGCTCTTGTCTCTGTGTGTGTATACGCATGCATGATGTTTTGTCTGTGCCAGAGCACATTTGTTATGGCACAGCTTAAGTATTTTAAAATTAATTTGGAAAAATACGGATATTAATATTGCTCTGCAAGTTTATCCTCGTGAATCTTATGAGACTATAGAAGCTACATAGTCGCCAGTAGAGAGAAACCCTGATGGAAAATAATAATCATCATAATCATAAATCTCACCCATATCTCCAAAAAAATAAAGTGACATAAGAAATTTTATTACTCAACTAAATAAATGTCAAATTATTAAATTTATAGCACACAGTGGCTTTATCTGTGTATTCTGCTGACATAATTAGGCACAAGTTTAGAAGGAACCATTTATCAAAACACACTGTAAACATTACAAGTCATTACGCTGCAAGTCAGTGAGATTAAGGTCCAATGCATTTGGATTATTCACTTTCATATAAAGTGTATTGTAAAATGACAGGCCTTATCCTTTCACTCTTTGGCACTTTAGCAGGTTGTGGCCAGCCAGTCAATTTGTATGTAACTGATATGTGTGTGTTTATATGCTGGGTCGTGACTTCTGTGCTTGTGTTGTCACCATGATTTTGCCAATCAAATGGCACAAAGTTTGTCAGGCGAGAGAGGTAATAAGCACATTTTCCAAAATTAAATTGGGAAATTCAAATACTTTATAATACATTTCTCCACTGTAAACTTCTACGGTACACACAAGAAGTATCAAGGCCTTTCAGTTGTGTGTACCACAACTGCCTCAGTGAGGCTCCACAGAAATACATATCAGGCCTGCTCTGGCAGCAGCATGCCTGGAAATAAATGTTTACCAGCTCTGGTTACAACACCACAGGCATTCCCTCGTGTCCCATTACCTTCCCATGTCAATAGAATGCTAATATGCTCGTACAGCTTCATTGAACATGCGGGGAGTGCTGGGGACGAAACTCTGAGCGTGAGCTGGGTCCCCTTCGTGGAATGTTTTTCTAGGTGTCATTTTCTCATTCCTTCCTATGTCTTTCAGGGGAGCTCAAGTACACTGAAATAGTATTGGGATTAGTAGTACACATTATACATACAGTATAATGTGTTTACAGTAGGGCAGGTCAACTGGCCTGAATACAGTCGACCTAGAGTAAAACTTTTCAATTTGTTAAACATAAACTAAGATGTGTTTGAAACGGTTAGGCTGATAGTCTTTACTATGACTTACAGGGGCACAGGACTGATTTCTTTTGAACTTTGTTTTATTGGAGTAGAAAAAAATATGCTGTGTGACAGCAATGTATTAAAGAAAAGCCTTCACTATACGTTTGAGCACGGTGTGCCAACACCTGGACAGGCTCATGTACCAGTGACCCTTAGAGATCGCGTTGTTTTCCATGATCATGTGTTGTCAAAATACGTGTTCCAAATGTCAGACAATGCTGTGAAAACAGACTGTGTGCAGTGAGCCAGCAGTTTGATAGGACAGTTAAGATTTCAAATGAATGACGGCAGTAATTGACAAAACATCAACTCCATTAGTGGCTGTTCCTCAGCATTCTATAAATTCACTCAGCAGCTATGGCCCAGTTGATGCACAACTAAAGATGGTAGGATTTCCATTTCTCCATGTGCTTAAAGGCTTTTTCTTTTAGCTCGAAAGTTAGGATTTTTCAGTGTGACCTTGGAAATGAGAGTTGACACCACAAGGTCCATTTACTAGCTGAAAGACCACAGTTTGATTGTATTATACAGTAAGGTTTTCCAGACCAAAGTCTGAAAGACTCCCAAAATGGGATCCTGACATAACAGACAGCAGCTGCTTCACTAACAGAGCTGTGCACTTTATAATTCATCTTTTTGTCATATTTCATTTACACAGGTTACAGGATGACATGTGATTTGGTTCACAGAGCATGCTGAGAACTCAGAAAGTCCTGATCTGAACGCCCTGCTTCGAAGAGTTCACTGTGAATAGACAGGATGAAGATACATGTAGAAAATGTTAGAATTATAGAACAGACTGTTATTTCACACAATAATTACAGATTACCTTTCCATATATAATACGTTAGAGAAGGTGCGTTTTTGAGTAACAAAATGAGTTACTTATGCTTAAAGTAATAACTGGCCATGTGGTAATAGTTTTTCCAAGAAAAAGATATACTTCTCATAGTGTTTGGCAACAACACAGCGGTTTTTCTCCTCAAAAACAGAAAACATTGAGTGTGTGTCTTTATCTGGGCTCTTACGTCTATGGTGCAGACAGCGCAGAACACATGCACTAGAATTACTTTATTAGCTACAGCTGATAAAATCTTTCAGGGATGGTTTTAATGTCAGTCGGAGAAACCGAAGATCTCCAACTAAAAATAAAAAGCCCGAAGTTTATTATCCCCTGTATTTTCATTCCTTGTCTTTCCAGTTTTATTCCCATGACCAAGGCCATTCATTTCAGCTTTCTGTCTTCTGAAACCTTTAATGGTCTCAAGTGTCCTGATGGAGGTCTGGAAAATAACAAGTCTTAGTTAGCAAAAGAACATATTAATGTAATAACCCTTAAATGGATTGAACCAAGTTATAATAATACAGCCCCTGAAGCCGCATTCAGGTTATATGGCTTTTTTTTTCACAACACAGCTAAGATACTGGATGCAAATGACTAACCCTTAACATATGGTATCACCACTTAGGATCTCTAAAACAGAAATGTATCATAAAGACATCTGCAGCAGATCCTGTAGGTCAGCAAAGCCTCATGCAAGTGAATTTACCACAACACAAATTGGGGTGAAGGCCACTGTATACATTTTAGTAATTATGTGCATGTACAGTATTCAGTTTTGTGGTGTATATGGTTAAGGATAATGATACTTTTGTCAGTTTAATACAGCACTTATCTTTATCCAGAGTTCATGTGTCCAGTGCAAGACACAGTTTATATCTTGAAGGTCAATGAACTCCACTATTGTCTAAAAAACTTTTGACCGGACCAGTCAACATTACTCAACATGACAGTAAACAGAGACATTGTTCTTTGTCCTAAAACAGCATAATTAAGAAAAATGCTTTCACTGTAATCCTAAAAAAAGTCCGTTCTGGGCAAATTTAGTTAGAAACAAGACAATCCTGGGGATTTCCAGATTCAAACATAGTCATCCACGAATTGTAGGGTCAGTGATTCAACCCCTGGTTCGTCCTGACCACATGTCGATGTCTCCTCGGACTAGAAACTAAAACCCAGTAGTAGCCCTGTCATATGTGCATCATTGATCTTTCCTTGCCCTTTGCAGCAGACGGCAGAATTTGGTCAAATCTGACATAAAAACTGCTGTGAGGTAGCTCAGGGAAGACAGTTTGTCTGGCCTCTGTCCCTTTGTCTTGCTGACAAACAGACACACACTAAACAGCGGTTGGATGCGGAGTGGATCGAATGGAATGTGACTTCAGTTGAGCTGCTCATGTGTCTCTCACAGCCTGAATTCACTGTAAGATTGCAATAAGAAAAGTAATCTGTTTAGTAGGATTGTCATATGAATATCCACAATTCATAAACACCCCAAAACCTCCTCTCCACTGTTGCCTAGTGCTTGCTCAGATGGGATTGTCTATATAATCATAGGTTCATAGGTTCTCTCTTCTTCTGTTTCATTATACAAATGAAATTGAATTGAATTAAATGAATGAATGTCAAGAAATCTGCAGTGTGAAACATTTGAATTGAAGTGTTTTCTCTTTTAAAAATACATCAATGTGGCCAAAACCATCTGGTAAACATGGAATGTCTTTCTTGGCCTGTAAAGAAGAACCTTATTAGCTTCCCTTTAATATCAACAACCCAACTATCTAGTGCAGTGAAGAGAGAGAGAGAAACCACAACATCTGGAGACTGTAATCAAAATAAACACGCGAAACATGTCAGTGAATGCTTACATGCCGACTGCCAAAATAAATGTTTTATGCATGTTATATATCCATTACCACAAATAATTACCAAAGGTTACGAGGCTATATGGCATGTAAAATATTACAAGGTGACATCAAGTTGTATGCCAAAAGGAGAAGGAGCATTAATATTCCCAGAGGGTAAAACTGTTGTGTTCACTTTCATCTCTCCAACCGGAACTATATATAGGTACAGGAAATGACCTCCCGAGGTCACGTGCGAAGATATTCTTTAAGACATGTTGGTTTCCTTGTTAGCAGCGTATAAGTTCGTATAAGAGTGAAAGAGAGTATTCATAGCATGTGTGAAGCCACGCCAGCACTGCTTCGCTGGTCTGCTCTCCTCCCAGCGTGGGTGAGTGATCTCCTCGCCGGAGTGTGTGTGTCTGTGTGTGTGTGCGTGTGTGTGTGTGTGTGTGTGTGTGAGAGAGAGGGGGACAGAAAAGAGAGTGTGCCTATGTCCTCTCCGGACAGGGAGGATAGCCCCAGCTATGTTTCCCCCCGGTTCTCCCAGGCGGGCAGGGCTTTGGGAGAGCCATATCCGGGCTGATCCTCCTCCTGTTGCTGTTCCACCAGTGGCTTGTGTGGGGTTGCGCTGCCTCCCAGGGATGGCCACAACACATGTCTGTTTTGTCTGAGCCTCAGCATCCCCATGCTCAGTAGAGCACCCCCCCAACTCGGAAGCTTCCTAGACACACCGCTCGCGTCCCTGCCCCTATGATGGTGCTGGGTGGGCCCATTCCAGAGGCCTTCCATCTTTCCCACCCTCTAGAGGTGGGTGGGATGCATGCTCGGATGAGGTCTGCTCTGTTCTCTCTCGCTCGCCGTCGAGCGACCTGTCACCAGCAGCCTTTCTGCAGACCCAGTGTTTTCTGGCCTTGTTGCTAAGGCAGTGACGGCCCTAGACCTCACCGCCCAACCTCTGCTGCCCCCTTGCCAGGCTGCACGCAACCCAGAATATGAAGATGCGCCTGGCTAGCACCAGTGCTATCGTGACCCTGTACGTCCGATACCTCTCCCGCTGGCTGGAGGCTGGAGGCTGACAGACGTGCTGTTTGAAAGCTGCCTCTGTAGTAACATAGCTGCAGTATTTTTTTCCCCAAACACTTGAAAAATGGCTACTAACAAGACTCCCTACTACATATAAATAACAACACTGGGGAGAAAGAGACTAAGAGACCCACAGAGACAAAAAGAACACAGAGCAACCTAATGAGCGCCAACTAATCCTCAGATGAAGCTTAACTTGACCCGCTTTCATTTTACCATCTCTTTATGTTGCTATTGCTACCTTCCTTCCACTGTGAATTTCCATCCCACCCACTCACCTCCCTTCCTTCCTTCCTTCCTTCCCTCCCCATATTTACTTCCCAAATCCTAATCTCTAAAACATCGGCAGAGGCTTTAGCCCTGCCTCCCTTGAGGTAGCTCTGCTTCTCGCAGCCCCCCGCCCCCTCTACCCCCCTTTCTTTCTCTCTCCACTGTTCCACTCTGTCTTTTGTTCTGCCTGATGAGGTCATGTTCGAACCATTTCTCTCTGGGACCTCGTGTGATACAAGCCCAAACAGAGGGGAGCCAAACCTCTGTTCACACATAAGATCAAGATAGTCGGGGGCATGTTTCCACAGATTGCCCCTGAGTCTACGCCTATGTAGGTGTGTCTGTGTGTGTGAGAGTCAGAGATACACTCACGAGACATGATCATTAGCTTGTTATTATAATGACGATAATGATAATGGACGTGTAATAACTCTTTCATTAGACAATCTTTTGAAAACTCACTGGTATCATGCAAAAAGAATCCTAAACATACTGCAAAGGCCTTAATTAGAGAAATACAGCACACGGTTATGTGGGATTCCATTGGAGAGATGCAGAACACCACATTCTACATCTCCATAATTGCTTGTTAATTTGACTCTGTTGACTGTTTTATTTTCTCAATAAGATGTTATGAAATGTTGTAAATCATTTAAATCCTATAGTCATTGCCATATGGGTTTATATGAATCTTGTGTGAATCTAATGTTTTTTTTAATGACAACTGATATAATTGTCCCCCAAAATTGCATTTCCTACTCATAGAGTGTTGTTCAGCACCCTCCCCTTATGGTTTTTAACAGAGGAAGGAGTCAAAGAGAAGCGTTACTTAAGTTGGATTTACTTCCACTTCCTTAGTCTACATTGCAAACTACTCTTAGCCCCAGCACTGAGGGAAATCACGGGTGCGGTGTCAATTTACCACAAGGGATAAATCGCGTTGAGGTAAAACTAGTGAAAACAAAAATAGATTTATTTTTTAGATATTATATATTATTATATTATATATACAATTATACATTACTTATACAGAATTACTGTTTTTGTGTTGTTAGCTACCTAGACTACAAAGACAGATGGGAATTCTTTGTGTAGGACGTTGTGTGAAGTTTAGCTGTAATACAGTATGTTTAATGTTGAATTTTTATTTGTAAAATCAAAACTTGGTTCAGCTCTGAATTGGTTTATAGCATCAATAGCAAAATATCAGAGTAATTAAGAATTTCATAAGGTGGTCTCCAAACAACCATCTTCAGACTGAACAAAAACCAAAAGCTACTTAGATGAGTGGTGAAACATTCAGAGCTAACAAGAAGGAAGTCCAGTTGCTATGATTTAACTTCCAGATAACTTAACCTGGATGAATTCAATTCAGACATATTTTACATTTCAAAATTCAAGGAATGGAACAAGTCTGCCTGCAATAACTAACTGGACTCCATATTAACTTAAAATACTTTAACTGTTATACTGGACTGCTGCCTACACAGCATGTAATCACCCATATGAGGATGGGTTCCCTGTTGAGTCTGGTTCCTATCAAGGTTTCTTCCTGTTGCCTTCTCAGGGAGTTTTTCCTTGCCACTGTCGCCCTCGGCTTGCTCATCAGGGACAATCACATTATTATGACTCATACACATACACTGTTCATGTACTGTTCTTTGGTTGTGTAAAGCTGCTTTGTGACAATGTCAATTGTAAAAAGCGCTCTACAAATAAAATTGAATTGAAAATGGGAATTGAAATTGGAGAACATTTGTAAAACCAACAATTTCTTCCATCTATCAAGAGTGGAAATCTCAGTAGTGGAAGTCAGAGAAGCCTTAGCTCTGCAAAACCTTTCTCTGCAAATAATGCAGCAATGCTTTTTTAGGTCAACACATTTTGGATTTAATAATCAGTGGCAATATGACATGTTGGTGTCAGTAGGGGACCCACCAAGGACTTTTTTGGCAGTAAAGTATTCAAATATCCTGCTTTTTGTTTTTTACTGTAATCACAGGTTTTTCCTATTAATGCTGCCAACTCACTTTTCAACACGACAGTTTCAGACTTTGTGTATTCCAGCACACACCTATTACAGCAAACTGCTCCCTTTTGTTGTTCCCATGTCCTATACTTTCTCGTCCCATAAGGCCACTAACTGACACTCATAAACACATGTAGGTCTCAAATGAAGTGTCACTAGCTCTGACTAATCTGTGGCTGGCTAAAACATTTTTTTGTAATCTTTAGTGTGAGTTATTTGCTCTGACTCTTCTATGTCTTTACATATAGCCTGTCTCTGACTGATGGGTTGCTCTCATCGTAGATTGCCACGTGAAAATAATGCAATTGGTTTGCTTTGTTGACATGTCTAGCAGGTTGTAGCATGTTATGATGCAATAGAATAATATGTAGGCGAAGTCATTTTTTTTCCATTGAAGCTTCCATTTCTGAGATTAGCTTGGTAAGGGGTGTGATGGCAACATAGTAACAGGGCAACGGTAAATATTTGTGCATGGTATATGCTATTCAAAGCACATGGTTGGTGAAATAATGTCAGCAGCACCAACTTCTGATATGTAGTTTTTTTTTATTATTATTATAACCATCTGTAACCATAGAATACCATTTTGTGTATTTGCCTTAGCATGTATGGCTGGTCTTGTTTTGGTTTCCACTCTGGGCAAATGAGACACTTCTCAACAGCTGAGAGCCTCTACTGCCGAAAGAATGAAGACATATACTTGTGAGTGAAGTGCTTAACAGCAATGAGACGCTTGAGTTCCTCCAACCTCTACTCACCTTAAAGATGTAGATTTTTGACACATTGAAACAGTCTCTGTGCCGTCTGCAAGCTGATACCATCTTCTATTAAGCTAGAGGCTTTGTCATGTGGCCCCTGCTTGTTCTAGTGTATTTTGTTGGAACTGACATCGGAATATTGGAAGCTGTGAAGATTAAAAATGCATGCCCTTGCCCGCCTCATGTAAGTGCAAACGCATGTTAGCAGCGCAACTTCATTTCACTCTAGGCGATCACCTTTTTTATATCACTGACACTTAACACATTAATAAGATGTTGGAAGCAATTGGCAGATGTGGATGACTGCATGGGTGTTACACCTCTCCTCGACTCCCAGATGTAGTGCTTGGCAGAGGGTTGAGACAGTGCCTGTCATGTCATTGTGAACGTCTCTGTATTGGCGGGTGGTCCGCCTCTGTGTATAGACCAACAGAGGTCTGGACTGTCATCTCTCTACTCACTTATATTCTCTCTCAAAAATTCAACTTGGGCTAAACTGACTTTTGATACAGTATGGCCTGAATGGCCAGACTTAAAATGAGGTCATTATGAAATAATGTCTCTGCCATCACAACTAGTGTTATTCTTTAGATGATTCTCGAGACAGACACAAACTCCTTTTTAATTATCTTATGAATAGAGACTGATAACAGCCACAAATATTTACAGAGCAGAAAAAATAACACAGTTATAAGTGTAAATGCATCCAGGAAACATGCAAGACAACTCGGGAGAGACACTTTGGCCAGATGCTAAAAAGGAACATGTCTCTCCAAGACACAAAATGTAATATTTACTTCTCCCAAGTGTAACTGTGTCAGAAAGCAGTCTGTTGAAATAGCCTCTATGGTATCTGTCGCAAGTGATAATGGCAGCAAAAGCTACACGGAAATTATCCATCACTCTCCCTGTCTCATTAAACCATCAAGAAAATGGGGCTCCAGCGATTTCAGTGCATACAAACATGCATGTCCTGTTGTACTGTTCGATCTGATCTCTAATCAGTGGAACGATTAAATGATCTGAGACAGCAGTGATTTGTATGAGAGAGGAAACAATGTGAATGAGAACGATTTGCTGACATTCATCCAAGTGTTTTTTGATAGCAGGCTAGCGCCAACTAAAATGTTATTGTTGTAACCGATCTACTAAAATTACAGAAGTTGTGTTTCTTCTGGAGTTTTTGGCAGTTTCCAAACAGCTCCAGGTGCAGTACTGAACCCTCTGGGCTGAAAAAAGGTCAACCCTGATGCATTGCATTCACATTTGTCATCTGGCCAGTGGAGAAGCATCCAGTAAGTGTAAATGAAAGTGGATCAGATGTCATTACAGAGCACCCAGTAGATTAATAGTTATAAGCTGCATATCCTTAATGTATTTCTGTTGATTTCTGCTCAGGAGTTGTGTTGCAAATCGTAGCTATCTTGTTTCTTGTTTCCTCTTTTCACTACTGACAAATCTAATAGTGTGCAGTTAAAAATAAAGTACATTTGGACGTAAATGTTGGACTGTGCATATAAAGATCTGAGAAGGAAACTATTGTAGCTATTGTGCGCTTCTATTGTAAGCTTGGTATTAGTATAAAGCAAGGGCGGTGGGGCGGGGTAGGGGCTGAGTATTTGTCAGGTAGGCACTTAAGTGCCGACAGCACATATCTCCATGTCAGCTGCGGCAGTGTTTGTTTTGGATACTGTCCATATTAAACAGACACGTCCAGCAGCCAGCTTTCCTTAACAATTAGTGACATGTTAGAATTTTCTTCTGTGCTACATCAGCTGATTTTAGTTTTGTAGCCTTGAATCAATATGCAGACTTTTTTCCAATGCACTCATTGGCACCCCCCACTTGAAAAAGACCTCATTACATATATGTTACATTAGGGTGCGAGCAGTATAAAGTTTTATCCTTTTATCCTTTGTGTGAGCTAATCCTCTGCTAATGTTTAAAGGCAGTCTGGAGACAATAGTAATATAATGCCAGCAGTAACATGGACACTGTCATTGCTAGCAGCAGTGCCAGCATGGATAAACTGTTTTATAACCACTGGGAAGTGTCGTTCAACTCATGGACCAGCAAAAGGATGTTGCCTCTGACCATAGGGTGGAGGGTGGAAACCATGCAGGAATTTAAGTCAGTAAACTGGCGGAATGGACAGCAGTATACTGTTTAAGGGCAGTGCCCTAAAGGAATCCAAGGGTGATGGTCAAGAAAAGAATGCAGAGGTTGTGCCAAGAAGCCATGGTGGCGGCGAGGTTTCCACACCGCAAGGCTCGCCAGGCATGTATACAGATATGTCTCTTGGGGGTGAGCATGACCTCTTATCCCTTTGCTTGATCATATATTAAATAGCCCTTGTAAAGCTAAAGACTGACAGGGCCCAACGTGAGGTGCTGTAAACATTAATGACTCGGTTTATGGGATTATGATTATGTACAAGTATCACACTGCAAATCTGAGGCTTTTGCATAATCCTCTGTGCAAGTGTTTGAGAGAAATGACTGAGATCACACATTTGCTGTAGCTGAAACTAGTAGTGAAGGTTTTTGCATGAATGAATTTAAAGGTAGTGTCACAATACTGATGGTTTCAGTTTGAAACAAAGGAACATTTAACAAGGACATCTCATGTGAAGCATCACCTATTAAGCCACTGAAGTGGTGCTTATTCTCTATTTCTGCACAAATGTGATCTGATGTAATCAGTCCCAAAACTAGACAAAATGTCATATTTGATTGTTTATTGCGGAAAATGATTCAACCTTAAATATTTGTTTGGCCACCACATCATCAGCAGCATCTTTAACCCATGCTTTCAGTAACTTGTGTGACAGATTTTGCATTCTCTAATATTTTGCCACATAGCTGGATTTTAAACTGCCATTTTATCATGAAACATACAAAAACACTATACTAGTATAGACTACTAAGATAGTATTAAATAGGACCAGAGAGGGGATGTTTGTATTGGAACATACAATAGTAATAATAGAGATCTGATATTGGCAAACATCCCTTTTTCCAGTATTTAACTCAGAGTTTCAACTAGGAGATGACTAAAACAACATTATGCAGCATGTGCGTGTGGTATCTTCTTTTTTATTTCCTGACATCTTGTGAGTTATTATGCAGTAGGTCAGCAGATCTGCTCCTGATCTCAGCTGGACCTGAGTCATAAGGAACAGGAATAATATGGTTTTTCTGTCATCCTGTCTCCACGAGGGACCTATTCGGAAACTACGTCACAGGATGGGCTGAATGAGTGTATCCAAACACACCTCTGCTAACACAGGACATCCCATGGTGACCTTAGAGTTTAATCAAATTATCCTAAACGATGAGTTGTTGTATCAAGCGGACACTGTAACTGCTGTATGATATCATTGTTTCTAAAAGCAACAGTATGAATTTGTAATTTTTAATGTAACATATTCAGATGATATAAGAGATTGGTATCAGTAACCTAAAGTCAAAGACAGAGTGAAAGTCTCCTTACTTTTTTGTGTAATAAAGTTAAACAGTACTGCAACTATTGTGCATGTTTTTCCTTTTTTAAATGTTGAACTGCTTTTGGCCATACCTGCACCCAAACTGCTACTGGTGATTGTTAAAGACAGTGGTTTGTTTGATTTCTTACATGCCATTTTTTCTTTCATTCTGTGAAAGTGTACTTCCTGGAATCATGATTCCCACACCTCCACTGGTGAACACTGGTGTCAGCAGCTGAACCCACTGTTCACTGATGGTTTGCCACCTCCTTAGTCCATCCTCTGTTTAAGGAGCAGTTGCCAATTGGGGATGTCTCCCTACCACCCCCTCCAGGCTAACTTAATTGGGGTATCGAGCAAGTATCTTGCCTTTTCCTCCTCCTTCACTCCTTTTTTGACTCTGTAGTCTCCTTCTTTGAACCCGTGGCACAAAAAAATGAATAGCTGATCTGCTGTCAAAGCTGCTGCATGCATCCAACTATAATTGAGTAGATGGTTGCAGTTCAGCCAGCCTTGTTGCCCTCTGGTGCTAGCTCAGAGTACTTGGGCCCCTTGAACTCATGCTACTAGTATCAACTCCTCCCAAGAAACAGTCAGTTCATTAATGAAGCCCTTCCTGACAGCTGTAGGCCACATCATGCCATGTGGTCTTTGAGTCATGTGTGTGTGTGATGTTGACTGGAAAAACTACAGTAGCTGCCTGCCCAGGTCAACTCACATTTCCCATACAGCAGGGATGTGCCTGCTTTCTTTGACTCTCTCTTGGCTTTACAAAGGTAATTTGCGGTCAGTGGTGACAAAATGAGTTGTTTGCCCCCACCCTGCACTTCTCAAACAGCTCCACTTTTCTCCTCAGTACCACACCTGAAAACGGCCCTTTGCCAGTACTACCCAACATACTAGACTAACTAGCATTTACTCAAAAAGCCTGGTAACCAATCACAACATAAATGCACAAGTGCGTAATCTCATAACATTATTAATAGTCAGATCATTTAGGATAAAAGTTAAGGAAAAGGAGTTCCCAGGACAAACAAGGCAGATGAGTGATTATTCAAATGTCAGGTACACACATACAGAACTCAATCATTTCTGTCTGTCAGATCATTTGGGTGCACATGCTGCTGCTCTCCTCTAATCTCTGTGCACTGCCCATATTTCAGAGCTACACTGAGCACATTTACTGAGAAATACTGATTATTGTTTTCTACTGTCAATGCATTTGTCAACACCACAAATTAATTAGGACTGAAGCTAAAGCATTTGAACAGCTGACTGTAGTGATTTTTTTATTTACTATTTACAGAAAACAGAAGACATGTGGGGGAGTGACAAAAAGTCAAGGGGAGAACTTTGTTCTATTAATGAATCAAGCAAAGCTGATATTATCTGTTGCACCAACAGTTCACCCTCCACGAACAAAAGCAACGTAGGGGCTGTTTGGTACTTTATGACCAAATATGTACAGAACTCAACATGTACAGGGTTCTGAGTAAACTTTATTTTAATTTCATTCTAACCCATTACATTTCCATCCCTACCTTCACTGGATGAAAGCTGGTAGAATTACTTGTAGCAAACCTGCACATTACACCTTGAAGTTATCATTTTGTTTTGGCACTAATCTAGCGGTCTCTAGAACTCTGGCTGTAAAATTACAAAATGGCATATTGCATTACTAAACATTCTCCCAAGGCATAATTACAACTTAATTGTATGCCTTACATCAAGACCAACCTGGTGTGTAATTGAAGTTGAGCCAGAATTCTGTACGAACAGCTAAACAAGCTTCCCAATGCTTATCACGACAGTAATCCCCTAATTCGATTTTCTCTAACCCTAATGCTCTAGGTATTTTCTTTTCATCTGTTACAGAGGTGCGCACACACACACACACACACAGAAACCTATTCTATTCATGTTGGACATCTCAATTTACAAGGTTAGACTAACAAACCTTTAGTAATGTAAACATCCTGCTCCTGCCCTATGACTAAATTAACAGGAGACTTGCGATTTTCTAGTGTGGGTGGCAAAAACACAGTTTCACAGCGCACCCCTATTAACATCATGCATCACTTCCTTTATCAATTCCTTTATCTTCTGAAACACACCAACTAAACAATTGTGTAATGGTTCAACTAGGGCATAAGTTGCACTTGCAATAAACTGACTCACTAGGCTTTTAGATTTCATGTACAGCGGCAGGAATTCCATGCTTTTCTGCATTAATGTTAAACATTAATTAATGATGTTCTCTTTCTTCTCATGAAATATCAGAATGTCTTGTGTTATTATTTAAGGCACATTATATTAGTTAATACTGTTGACTTAGATGAAGACAAATTAATGCAGAAAACCATGAAATTCCAAAAGTTTCACATACTTTTTCTTGCCACTGTATGTAAAGTATCCATATATCCTTGCCTCATCAGACCAGTGCTGGAAGAAGTATCCAGATCTTTTACTTAACACCACAGAGTAGAAAAGTCCTAAAAACTCTGTAGTCTAGTCGTCTGCTTAAGTTACGCTAAGCTTAGAAAATCACTTTCTAATCACTCATAATTTTTTTGAAGGAAATAGTCCAGACACAATTGCACAACTTTATGGCTGCTCCGTTCCACATTCATCCATTTCTTTTAATAGTAAACACCACTAATATCCAGCACATCTCTCTAAATGTCAGCTTTAGGTATTTGGTATATTTGAATAATTTGTCAATTCTAGTATAAAGTTTGACATTCAGATGCTGATTTGTTGACCATTTTTTGCTCGCAATCTGAGTCAAAGTTATTATTGTGCCACAGCTTGCTTGATGAAGATTTGCTTCAGGTGTTTTTTATTGTACTTGATATCACATCTTCATTTTCCTCTGATGCTAGAGAAAGACCATTAGAGATAGAAACAAATCTGTACCGCTGGCAGACAGAAAAAGGCATGTGGGAGAGAGACAAAAAGTCAAGAGTGGAACTTGAAGCTGCAGGAGCAGGAACAACCCAAACAGAGGAAGAAAGCGTCAGGGAGGCTGAGACAGTGAGAGAAATGATGGGTAAATGAGGATTATAGAAGATGAAAGGTTTTGGCCCAAGAACACCAGCTTCCCTGCAGACCCTGACTTTGGCTTCACCAGAGATGACTTCACATGACGCACCTGAGTACACAGATTAATACACACAAGCCTGGCCAGAGCTTCTGAGCCAGAATAATCGGAACACTTTCTACTGACATCACAACAGCTGGTGTGAGTAAAAGTCAGCCTAGGGCTGCCTCTGTGCAACCACTCTTCCCTGCAAATGCATACGCACATACACACACCATCTCCCCCAGTATGGGTTCCACTTCCCTCTCACACACTTTTGTTTTTTGGTCCTGGAAAGCTGAGCTGATTATAACAGCTCCCAGCAGCTTAGTGTAGAGGCTGATCTACTGGGATCTATTTGTCGTGTCAACAATGCTCTTTGCTGCTTAAAGGCAAAAGGTTGCGTATTAAATATTTTAACTTTTTTGTAGCTCATTCATCACACGAGGCAGTTTGAATACAATTTCCTCTTGTACATTGATGAATGCCAGCTCCTTGTCCCTGATACTATTTCATGGTTTACAACATATATTTATCTCAGCTGTGAAAATCACCTATTACAGAAGACATCACCACACTGTCACCACCCCTAAAAGTGTCGATCCATTTCAATTTTCCTCTTGTTTTATGCAGCATCCCGTACCTATCGCTACTTGTATAATGCTGAAATCATTCACTAAAGCTAGTGGGGGTGCACACGAGCTTCGTTTATAAACAAACTTTATTTTCCCTCCCCTTGTCAGACCTTTTCCACTGCAGGGATGGATGGTTATAATGAGAGTTCCAGCGTCCAGCTATTTTTAAGGTTGGAGACAGTCTGTTATTGCACTGGAGGTAGCGAGGCCTTTGGGGTGGTAGATTATTCCACAGACCTGCACTCCAGACTTTATGGGTCTGAAAATAACTGTCCTACCTAGCCCTCCCAATGCTCCCCCTGGTAATCACAAAGCGCAGCCATCCATAAATGAATGTGGTATCTGCTTAAACTGTCATCTTGCCAATATTAGGTAAATGGAAGTTCAAGTATCTACGTCAAAAGTGAGAAAACAGGTTGTATGTTTAAAGGGATCATCCCTGAATAAGAAGGTCTGTAAATAGAAAGAAACCTAATTTCCTGTAAAACTGCAATAATAACCGGCACCCACAATTCTATATTTAGTAGACATGACATGTTGCTTTTGCTAGCATATTTTAAATAATGTGCAGTAAGTTGTAAGTTGTAGTTTGGCCCACTGTTCTTGAGCTAAATGCTCGGGTTCCCTCAGGTTTGAAATGTGCCTTTTCCTGTGAATTCAAGCTCTCTCTGCAGATGTTGAATTGGATTACAATCAGCTCTCTTCCGAAATTCTCCAGTGTGTTCTTCTCATACGTTCTTGGTGCTTCTTGATGTAGGTCTCGGCTTACCATCTTGTCGGAGGAGACCTGGCCTGAGACAGAGACACATGACACATTGTAGAAAACCCAGACAATCTTCAGATTTCATTGTGCGCTGAAAAGAGTCATGATCCTGAGCCAGATGCAGTAAAGCAACACCTTTAACATGACCAAGTGTCTTCCATGTTTAAAAGCAGAGTAGTGTTCTTTCCTGTGAAAGGTTTTTTTTTTTTTTCTTTTCTCATCATTAAGCTGACATGCCTTAATTTGAGCAACCATCAGTCAGTTTTTCTCTTAGTCTTCTGCGGGACTGGATTGGATTGAATGTTGTACTGCTAGATTGGATATTTTTGTATTTTTGCAAAAAAAAAAAAAAAAAGAAAAAAAAGAAAAAGATTGTCCTGAAATATTTTATTTAAAAATTCAGTATTAACATATTTGTGACTTTAGTTGACAGGGGTGTCATTAAAAAGCATTCATGATTGACAGTAAAGGCATAAAATTGGTGGTATTATACAAATAAGAAGAATGTAAGTCCAAAGAAAAACACACACTCAAAAAACTAACAAGCAAAAAAAGCTTAAACCAAGAAACATCCATCTTTAAATATAGTGCTCTGCATTTCAGTGTGGGCTAGAGCAAACATCGCTTTTGTAAGTATTATATATGGTTTGTAATGTTGTAGTATGTTTGTCCAGGTGCATCTGACCAGGTACATCTGAATAATCAGGGAGGCTGCTGGCTGTAGGTAGAGGATTAATCTGTTTATGACGTACTGCACATGCTCTAGATTGAGATGTCTAAACAAAACATAGTTCTGTAAAAGCAGAGATCAGAAACAGCAGTTGAGTAAAAGTAGTTACTATTTGCCTCAACAATCCCTCCAGCAGGCGTGGTCAAAACATTAACAAAGGATGATGGGAGAACCAGCAGGGCTCTGGTACAATGCCTTTGAAATCTTTCTAGCTGCCTTGTCTGATGCCTATGGCCATCAGACATGGCGCAACAAAGGCCTTGCTTTTGTTCTTCCTTGCTGGAAGTAACACCTGCTGTTTCTCATTTTAGATGTCATTCACTTGCTGGACTGAGAACCAAACCAAACCTGTTGAGTTTGGTCTGTTGTTGTTGTGCCCCAAAGGTTTGTGATATAGCCTCATTTTTACTGTTCTTGAGAAAATACAATACTGAATACAGATGAATGTTTGTTGGCTACAGTTATTTTCACACCAGACTTCAGGGGTTGAATTTTGTGTGCAGTTTCAAATAATTGTTAGTGATCGCCAGTCCCCTCATGAACTACTGAGCACAGCTGATTTGGATCACTTGATTGCAGTTGAGGGTTTTGAAATTCTCTCACTGGTCATTAGTGAGTGTAAAAGTTGTTTTGACTGGCGGAATTAGAAAGTACAACTACTTTTTAAATTTATTTTATTTATTTTTTTATTCTGCAGCCACAGCTCTCTGGAATCAGTCTTCCAGTACCACTGATCTATAACCCAGGTTAAGTGAAAATGTTTCCGTTGACTTTTTTGTTCCAGATTTAAAGTGTGTTTCTCATCTCAGTTTCCTTTTAGTTTGATTTTTTTATTTTTTTTTGTTTAACTTCATTTTCCCAGATCAATGTGATCTGAAACAATGTTTTCACTAGAATTATGTGTGATTGTATATTTGTTTGATAAAAGAATCTATGTAAATGTGATTCACTGTGATTATATTGATGTAAATAATCATGGACCAACACTGGAGTATAAAACACAATAAGTAGCTAGCAGATAGCTATTGCTGACTGTTTTACAGTACTGTACTTAAATCCACAAATAGTTAAATCAAGTATTTAACTTGTTATGGATGAACAGCACAGTCCTTCTGTGTAAAATAGAGCATGGCTTATAGTAGGCAGAAATAGGCCACGGACTGCCAATATATTACTGGAAACACAATAACCCCATTTCCAGTAGTGCAGCACTTCAATTTCTAATTCTTCCTCCCGTCTTTTTAACAACATACTGTATGTACAATAAGTGTAACTGAAGCCAACATTGGCCATTAATGGTAACTGTAACAAAGTAATCAACATGTGTGACGGAATTAGAAACTACTTCATCCTGTGGTTAATTACAGTACATCAAGTCAAACCTTGGGTTTGTTTGAATCATCATGTAAACAACATAACAATACAATTACATGTTTGGCTTATTACTCTGAAAACGAATCAGTGAGCTGGATTTTCTGCCATCCACGATAGGAAAAAGATTTTTCTAGTTTGTATTTAAACAAGCAGTGATTGACTGAAGATCCTTAAGATCTGTTTAGCATTTAAAGTTGAGATGTCTTCCACCTGCAGACCAGACAGAGTGTAGCAGCCCAAGACTCTTCTGTTCTTCCCACAGAGTCCAGCAATAAACGGTACTATCCAAAGTGGCTTACAAGCACTGTCAGAGTGATAATATTCATTCATTTACACAGTAATATAATGTGTTACTTCATTAAGCAAATTATATAACTAACGGTATATACATATACAAATTATGTTTAAATTGAAATATGCTCCAAAGCAGAAAAGCAGAAAAAAGAAGAAAAGTTGCCTTTGAAGGAATTAACCCAGTATGTGGTGGAGGATATTTATGTAATACAGTATATTTAGTTTCTATTTAAATTAAATTGAATTTATTTATATAGCACCAAATCAGAACAGAAGTCATACGAGTCTTTCATTTATTTTACCTCCCCTAGATTAAGTGGTCGGGGTGGTGGTGTTGCTGTGGTCTCTAAAAATCAATTCAAATGCTCAATGCTATCACTTAAACAGGTTCACAGCTTTGAAGCTCTGTCATTTCTTATCCACTGCTCTGTTCCTGTATGTTGTATTGTCATCTACCGCCCACCAAAAGCTAATGGTAACTTTTTGTCAGAATTTTCCCAGTTTGTTGCTGACATTGTTGTGAGGTATGATAAGGTCATTATCGCTGGAGACTTTAACCTTCATATTGACAATAATACTAATACTCTAGCAAATGATTTTATCTTATTTGTCTTACTGAATCTTTCAACCTGGTTCAACATGTCAAAGGTCCGACCCATAACCAGGGCCACACCCTTGACTTGATATTCACTTTAGGTTTGACTCTAAATTATATTGAGTTAAAGGACTCCATCTCTGATCATAAATGTGTCCTATTTGATACTTGTCTTCATCCAATCACTGTACCTCAGAAATCCACAGTTAAACGCCATCTATTTAACAGCCAGTCAGCAGCTAAATTCACTAGCACCTTCTCTGTGTTGAAGCAGGGTATTTCTTGCACATCACACGTTGATGATGTCGTCCGCCTTTTCAACAATAATTGTGCCTCTGCGATAGAGGCTGCTGCTCCCTTAAAAACTGCAAATGTGTCTCGTAAAGACACCAACAAACAGCCTTGGATAGATGTCAGCATTCGTAGTTGTAAAGCTGAGTGTAGGAAAGCTGAGTGGAGATGGAAGAAAACCGGACTTCAAGTGCATTATGAAGCTATGAAAGAAGCATTACTCCACTACAATACAAAAGAAAGAAAGAATGCCAGATCTAAATACTTCTCAGACCTGATCACTGCTCACTGCCATAATCCTAAATTTTTATTTCAGACTGTTGACAAGTTAGTAAACCCAACCCCTCCTAGCATCCCAGCTGAAAGTGATGCAGATTGTGAGAAGTTCTTAACCTATTTAATGATATATAGAATCAATCAGAGCTTCTGTCATCCCCAACTCCTCACCAGTCATAGTTTCACACCCTTTTAGAGAATGCACTTTAAGCCAGTTTCCTCCCATGTCCGTATTTGAGCTACTACAAACTGTCTCTAAAATGAAACCATCTTCCAGCCCAGTTGATGTCATCCCAACTAAGTTCTCAATCTCGATCATTGATTCGCTTGCTCCCTCTCTCCTGAATATTTTCAATACTTCTCTGTCCACTGGGATTGTGCCAGATTATTTTAAAATTGCATCTGTGCAACCTCATTTGAAAAAACCTGGTCTAGATCCCTCATCCCCCGAAAACTACAGACCAAACTCCAAACTACCCTTCATATCAAAGATTTTAGAAAAGTACGTGTCTAAACACTTATTTCTAGCTGCAGACAACTATAACATCTTTGACGAATTGCTATCTGGTTTTCGCAAACACCACAGCACAGAGACTGCCCTACTGAAGGTAACCAATGACATTCTGTTGGCTTCTGATGCTGGTTTCTGCTCTATTCTTGTCCTCCTTGATCTTAGTGCTGCTTTTGATACAGTAGACCACCAAATTTTGTTAGACCGGCTAAAGCACTGGGCTGGAATTGAAGGCACTGCACTGGACTGGTTCTCCTCATACCTGTCCAACAGATCGTTTTGTGTTACAGTTAATAACTACAAGTCGTCTTTTTCTCCTGTAAAGTATGGAGTCCCACAAGGTTCAGTGCTGGGGCCAATCTTGTTCTCTTTGTATATGCTCCCTTTGGGACATATTATTCGCAAACATGGTGTTTCTTTTCATTGCTATGCTGATGACACTCAGCTGTACTGTCCCTTTAAGATATCAGACCACGGGGGACTGAGTTCCTTACATGAGTGTATAAATGAGATAAAAAACTGGATGGCTCAAAATTTCCTGCAGCTGAATTCTGACAAAACAGAAATAGTTGTCATCAGTCCACAAGGTGTAGCCAAACACATTCTGCCCTGCACAGATTCTCTCTTAGCTAATTCTAAGCCCACTGCAAAAAGTCTTGGTGTTTGGTTTGATAGTAAACTTAACTTCGAGCATCATGTCACAAAGCTTGTCCAGGCATGTTTTTATCATCTTAGAAATATCTCCAAAATACGTTCAATTCTTTCTTTTCATGACACTGAAGTAATCTTACACGCATTTATTTCCTCACGCCTTGACTATTGCAACAGTCTGTTCACCTGTCTCAGCCAGAAATCTATTAATCGGCTCCAGATTGTTTAGAATTCAGCTGCAAGACTCTTAACTAGAAAAAGAAAATACGATCACATCACTCCTGTATTAGCTTCCTTACACTGGCTGCCAGTATGTTTTAGGATTGATTTTAAGATTTTATTAATAACTTTTAAAGCTCTGCATGGCCTTTCCCCCAGCTATTTATCCCAGCTTTTAAAGCCTTATGAGCCTGCACATAGCCTGAGATCCTCTGGTAGAAATCTTCTGTATGTCCCCGATGTCAGAATGACTACTAGAGGTGACAGAGCCTTTTCAGTTAGAGCCCCTAAACTCTGGAACAGCTTACCCGAGCATATAGGATCAGCTGACTCAGTAACATCTTTTAAAACTCTCCTTAAAACATACCTCTACCGGCGAGCCTTTTGCGATCTTCTGTAAGCTAAAACAAATCTGTCCTTGGGAAGACTCTCCATTAGATTACAATTTCTTTACGTTGGAACTGGTCTCCCCAAGGACCGATGTGGTAGTTGTTTGTATTATTGTTTTGTTTGTATAGCTGTTTCCTGCTCCCCAACCGGTCGAGGCAGATGGCCGTTGAACTTCAGCCTGGTTCTGCTGGAGGTTTCTTCCCCTAGGGGGAGTTTTTCCTCTCCACTGTTTGCCTAGTGCTTGCTCAAGTTGATCTTGTTGGGCTACATGTGTTTCTTGTCTGTCTTGTGAAGCACTTTGTAACATATGTTTAGAAAAATGCTCTATAAATAAATTTATTATTATTATTATTATTATTATTATTAAGTCTTACAAAATATTAATGTATACGGAATTATATAGAAAACCCAACAAACCCACTTAAACAAGCACTACAAGACAGTAAAACTCCCTTTAGAGAAAAGAAACCTCCAGCAGAACCAGGCTTAGGATGGGCGGCCATCTGCCTCGACCGTTTTGGTACTTGTTTGACAAGTAATTAATAAATTGGACATCCAAATTCAGTGCTTAATGCTTTTAAGTACTTTTCTTAGATTAAATGAAACGTTCTTCTCTCAATACATTAACTATCATTTGTGGGGCGGCAGTAGCTCAGGTGGTAGAGCAGTTGCCTACGAACCCCAGGGTGAGTGGCTAGATTCCCGGTTCCTCCTGGCCACTAGCTGAGGTGTTCTTGGACAAGACACTGAAACCCCGTAGTAGCGCCGACTCAGTCTGGCAGCTGTCCAAAACGAATTTCTCCAAGGGGATCAATAAAGGACACATTATTATTATTATCATTATCTATTCTTATTGTCCAAAAGTAGCATTTATTTTGCTATTATTTATTTTGAATTTTTCCTGGAATTCACTTATAAACCAAAAATGACACGGTGATGCTAAAGGTCACAGAGTAATCAGAATTCACCACCAGGTACTGTGAATATCCTGAAAAACCACTCAACAGCTGGCCTCCACTCACAATTCAGAAGAGCTTTTCTATTCTATACAGGCTTTATACAACTTGTATCTGCAAATTGCTGATAATTGATAAGTTCATTAAGCCCTTAACAGCCTTGGAGGTAGAGTTCTTACTTGCTCTTCACTCTGAGATGTGGAATCCAGGAGACTACATATCCTTTTTACATAATGCAAGAGTTTGTTCCTCTATTGCTATAAAGTCAACATTAAAGTTAACATTAAAGTCAACATTATGGTTCATTCTTGATCCACATGTAATGGAATGATATGTGGTTCAAATGATGTGGTTCCAAACCTAATATAGACTCTTCTATGATGTTTGACACATTCAAATAAATAAGTCATTTAGTATAAAGACTTTTCTTGCTAATTGTCAAGTACATGTGAGTTACAGTACATGTTCAGAGCAAACATATGTGCAGCAGATCTTCTCTTGCCCCTCTTGGGCAGGAAGATGGAGCAAATTTAATGAGCGGAGAAGACAGAGGTGCTTACATCACTGGAAAATGAGTAGCGTGAAGCTGTTTAACAATTTCATAATTTCATAAACAGACAAGATAATCCTTCACAGCAGAAGGTAATCAGGTCACAAACCGACCGTTGAGCAAGAGGAATGTCAGACAAACACAGGTGGTTTCCATTCCAACTTTCCAGCTGAGCAGAGAAACGCAATTATTTCTAACCTTTCAACAGTCAAACAGCTCAAGACACAAATGTATTTGAGATTATGACATATTATTGAATTAAGGATGAATTAAGGGTAGTAAATAGTTTGAAATGTAGTTATCAAATGTACACAGTAGATTTTTTCTTGTGAGAATGTCAGTAAGGTCAGTGTTGTAGTTATAAATGCAGAGGAGAAGGTGTAATAAAACAATTTGCCTGGCATTGAATGTGTAAGTGTGTGTAATTTTAAAATAGATTGAGCAGGGCACACAAGGTCTCTTGATTAAAATGGAAACCAAAACAATGGAGCTCTGAAACAAGAGATAGCTTTGCTTACCAGTTGCTATAGAAGCAGAGGAAGCAGCCTCCACTAAACTGGAGACCCCGGTGGAATGAAAACATGTAAAGGATTCAGTGGTTGTTTGTATTGATTATTATTTAGCTAATCATAACACACACCTTGCAATGTGTATTTCCTTTTCTACAATGTATTTTCAAGGGTTGCAGGAGATATCTGCCTGCCTCCCTATGTGTGGAATGACTTTTGCAGAAGCTGAAATATCCTGACAACAACCTGGTTCCCTCCCATTAAAACATAAAATGAACAAGTCTCCAAAGAGTCACATAGCAATTGGTTTGACTTTTCTCTGGCAGATGAATGTATCAGAATGAAGAGTGGAACATTGGTTGATTAAAACCATATCCAGTGCTCTTGTAGTGATGAAGTGAGCAGCTGGGTGATAATGCAATTCAAATGAGTCCTTGAGATGGACTGGTCTTCACGTTCTATAGCACATTTATATGTTCAAATAAAAAATCTTTTGCCCATTGTAGTGTAGCCCTGGAAAATTACTTGACACAAAGGGCACCATTACTGGGGTTCTTGCAGCGAAAGCAATAAAAATATATATTTATATATTTTTCATGTTACAATATTACATTTAACATAGCAGCTCTATGTCTAGTTGTCGCTCGCTATCAGAGGCTGGCATCATGGTTTTTTGTTGTAAATGTTCCGCCCGTAGGCGAACAGAACCTACAAATTGGCCTTCGCTCTGTAGAGGGTTATTTTACCGGGTCTACAGAAAAAACATCCCAGTGCTTTTGAGCAAAGTTCTTAATGTCCTTCATGCATAAAGATCTGTGTTCTAATCTCTGTGTTAGTGAGCTTAGTCTCAAGGTGAAAATCAAACAAGTGCAAAGAACCATGGGAATCCTGATTGTGATTTACATTTACATTTACATTTAGTCATTTAGCAGACGCTTTTATCCAAAGCGACTTAGTGATTTAGTTCTGTGGACAGGAGAAAATCATTTTGTGCCACACATGTAGTCTGGAAGCACTAATGACTAATGGAAGCATACACCTGTGGCTTTTTTAAGGAAAACATATTGCGACATAGGATTAAATGGTGAAATGTGGTGCACTGATAAAGTGACAATTAATACACTGGAAACAGACAGACATACGGTACGGTGCATAAAGAATGTGATTCAAATGTTAATTTAAGATCAAAAATATGTGTTAACAAGAAGACCTGAGTTTTCATGTGTACTTTCATACAATAAGAGACATGATGGTGAGAGATAAGGGTGATCATTCCTTCTCCACACTTTCTATACAAAAAGACACGTTAGGTGAATCTACTCAGACTTTGTTGCTAACCTCATGTCAAAGCCAGTTTTGCCTTTGAAAAATGCTTGTCCCTCTGTTTCCTGTAGTGCAGGGGTTAGGTCTTAGGTTATATTAAGGTCAGGCATAGCAGAAGTGACTAGACCATGACTGAGTTAAAGTTAAGGGAAACACAATGGGGAAACATATTTAAACACAACACAGATGTTGGTTTTCCTGCAACAAATGTACATCAAATTCAAGTATCATCCAGCTGCAGCTCTGCAATGCAGTCTGGGAAAATAAAAAGAGAGAATTTCATGTTAAAAACATGACAACGCTTTAAGACACTCACTCTGAGGATATTAACTTCAGCTGAACTTTGGAATATATCTTCGCATTGAACATTGATGTAGATTGCGGAGTTTGTTCCTAACTTTTAAATGGGCCTATATAAAAAGAAACAGATGCGAACAGGAAAACAGGACACCACGTGCATTATGTTTGTACTAAACTGGGCATTTGCATACATGTGTTCACACGTGTTTATGTAAGGCTGTCCCTCATGGCCATTCGGATGTGGAACATATGAATAAGCTTTCAATCATTGCTGTAACATTAGAAATGGTTAAACTCATTGACCACTAACTCAAATTTCAAATCAAAACTTGGGCATGCGAGGACTCTAAGAAGAAATGAACCCAGTGAATAAAGTGCAGCAAATCCTTTAAAAGGTGGTTTGCATATTAGTCCCATTGTAAGAAATAAAGGATATACCTGCATTCAGTTTTTGTGGACATGAAATACACTGCTGGATCATGAATCCTATTTCCAGTGCACAAAAAAATAAAATCTAATCTTCATTGGCAAGACGTAGATAATTAGTATCTACAACACTTTCTAATGCCTCTTCCGCAGAAATTCATGTTAAGTTGTATTAAGGTCTGGTGATTGATTTTGCAAGTCTATCACCTGCCACTTTTTTTCTTTCGATTAAGTCCTCTATTGACTTTGCTATCGATCATCTATCTTGCTACAAGATAACGTTACTCCCAAATAGTTTTCCTCCTCGCATTGGCCTTTCCATCACTTTAGTAGGGTTAATCTTGGTCTCATCAGCCCATTCAACTGTTGTAAATGTAAAAGCTTGTAATACATTTTGTCCATAGAAATGAAACTTGAAATTTTATTTGGCCATTGTGAAATTATTGGTTGATATTCAGATTTCCAGTTGACTGTTGCATATGTTCTGTTGGTGTAAAGTAAAAAGTTGATATATTTGTTTTGAAACTAAAGGTCTAACTGCCAAATGTGGTTCAACCAGTCTTGACAACACAGTTACTTTACTTTTACTTTCTAAGGGTGTGTGCAATATAGACATAAAGGATTGTTGGTTTTTAATTTTTTATTATCTGTAATCACATCACATTTCATGACCAATTTATGCAGAAAACTATTAAACTGAAGGTAGTTCATTAGTCTTGTCTTGCAACTGTTCTTGCAGCTGATTACAGGACAATAATGCAGTTTATGGTTCTTAAAGAGATTCCTCACTTCTCTAATTACGTTGTCATGCCACACTTTGAATGCATCATTGTTAAAACAGAAGGACAGACAAGGATTTTTCTACAGTGGACTAAAAGGAAGAAGTAATAAAATATTTGACCTGACTACTGAAAACTACTCAGCTCTGGATTTATGCATAAAAATATTTACACAAAATGTGATCATGGAACATGTCTTTAGCCGCTCATGCATACATATAAGCTGCCTTTAATTTGCATACTGTAGTTCCATGCACAGCTGGTGCCAGATTAGCATTTTCCATGCAACACCTCACACTGAATGCAGCCAAGTGAGACTAATACAGGAACACAATAGAACATCATCAACAGTGACAACTTTATTAAAAGGAAGTGCCATGATTGGTTGTGTAGTTAACCATATTGCTCAGTTTTATCAGCAGAAATCCCTCATGGCGCACAGTAACAACATGTCCCACAGAAAAACCTACGAAGAAACTGTCACTATAATAGTGATTTTTTGGATGTGTTCCCAAAAACTGTTATCAGGCGCCTAGTTTTCACACACTCAAGTCCCAGCCAGCCAGACCCCATCACTCGCCATCTTGTCCTGAGTGCTGAGAGGCCCGTGCTTCTGGTTTCCAAAATAAGTCATCAACAGGAGCCTCTCTGTGGGATGAGACAAAGGGAGGCTGATAGGAGCCCAGAGCTCTCACATTATAGCCCCCAAACAGCTGAAGACAACCGCAACAAGCTGAAGCTCTGCTGGACTGTAGAATTTGAAAAGGGATATTGGACTCTTAAAGCACTTATAACCATGAAAAAGCCTTTAAGTGCTTCACATCAGGCCAAAACATTAGTACATTTTGTTCCCAAAAAATCCTCTATCCCCGGCAACACACGCACCATCCTCCTTCTACTCATGTCATTGGAGGTGAAGTAAATCAGTATTACTGGTACAAGAGGACTCTCATTTTAATGATTAAAGTTTGCTTAGCATGGCTTTCCTTTCCCCAAACTAACCCTAACCTGAACCCTTTTAAATAAAGCTTTGTACATTTGAAACTATAAAATTGTTTGAGTGTTTTTTTAACCACTACTACTCTGTATGTCACTTGTTTGTGCTGTTGACAGTTCATCAAGGGTCATTCAAATAGTCACAGTGCACAGTTATACAGTGTTTATCACTATAATAAACATGTATTGTTGCTACATAACTCATGGGATCTGACATAAACTAAATGCATTTAAGTGCATTTCTTGAGCAGGAATACTGTAGGTTTCTTGTTACAGGAGTATTGTAACACATTCACCCTGAAAACCTTATCATTGTGAGATATCAAAATACATAAAATGGATCAACACGATCAACACTGAAATCTAATTCAAACAGCTGCACCCGTATCAAAATCCGTGAGATGACTGTAATTCAACCCACATGGTTATATTATGGAACAATCAAATTTCACACCTTGTGGAGTGCTTCTCTATCAGATACCTTACACCTATAGAAAAAGCACAAGGTTATGGTCTCATAAGTGGGTCATGGAGTGAGTTTGTGGACACACCAGACCTGGAAAGTATCTCAACCTGTGAGTTATACTGGGTACATAGCTCAGTTATTATTGATTGATTGATTCATGGCCCAGAATGAACAATGTGGCAAGTTTAGTCCTTACTTGACACATCTGTCTCTACATCATTATTGGCCTTTCTGTGAACCCAAATCTCATCAAATGTCAAGTGCTAGTGGGTATGGCTAGTCCTTGGGCCTTTTTGGTTTGGTGGACCATGGTGAGTTGGAAGATATTGCACTAAAAAACTGTCACTAGCTGCTTTACCAAACATACTTGTATTTAACTTCCTCACCTCTGACAAAGCGTATCACACAGTCGCTTAGCTAAGCTTTTCTGTTTCCCACACAGCCCAAAACGAGGCTGGCGCAACTGTTGAATGCATTCTCGTCCAAACTTCTTATTCAGAAGTTCATACGGAAGATTGAGAAGTATGATCTGCTGAACTGTAATTCAGAACACATGAATAAATTATGAGCCTTGTAGAAGAATTTGATTTCTTCCACTGTCAGTGCATTTGGTTTGGCAGCTGAAAGCAAAGACTCTTGGAGACAAATAAAAAGGAAAGAACAGTCAAGAAAAGCAGAATAAAGGCACCTCGGAGAGGACGCCAGTCGTAGCCAGACAGAACATCAAGAAAGGAATACATGGTGAAGAATGAAGAAAGAGATGAGGAGGAATGTCAAACGCTGAAGGAGTCTCAGGACAACTGCTTGGAGAGATTACAATTACAGCCCATCTCGCCGAGCGCCTATTTGCTCTGGTACGAATCACTGCTAGGCCCAGCAGGCCCAGAGGGGAAAGCACTTTTCTTCACCTCATCGTCAGGCCTTGGAATCCCATTCCACTTTTCCAGATGGCTTCAACAGCAGCGGACTGAGCTGGTCCTGCTTCCGCTGACCCGCCCAGTTGTCCCATCTTTCCAACCCAAGCAACCCAGTTACTACTGGCTGCAACTGTTTGGGACTGGGAACTTAATCCTAGTCCCCTGCTGGAGACTAATTTGTGAGCCCTGGTTCTCCTGCAGCCAGCAAATAGCCTTAATTATTTTATGATTAACTAAGGTATTGAGGCACATGGAAGCGGCTTGAATGTATTTTTCTTTCTTATCTGCTGGCCTGGATGTTGATATATACTGTAGCTTATGCAGTGTAACATAATCACTCTAATAGAGTATAAAATAGTACTTTCAATTTGACAGGGAAAAAATAACATTTCGACTTTTCACTTAAGATGTGCAAAGACAATGAATGAATACATAAATAATGCAATAAGCACAATAAAAACATCTGATTTTGATGCTAGATGGTCATAATTACCCTCTTTGGTCTTTTGGTACTGAGCCTTGATGAGAGCAGTACTTTGTAGTGGCGCACTACACGAGGCAACTAGTGTGTCACAACTGCTTAATTGAGATATCCCACACTCTGCAGACAAGGCCATTAGAGACTGTTTATTGAGGCTTCTGGGAATATAGGAACCCTCTGAGTTTCTTTCAGCTGAGAAGGACTTTCCAGCACAGCCAAATAAGAGCCAGGCATGGGCCTGTAGCCCAAAAATTTCCCCAGCTGCTTCCACCAAGAAATATACAGACCCAGGTGTTCAGGCAACATAGGAAACCCAAGTGCAGCGGTTCAACTGTTCCACAAGGCCTAATACCATATATTTTCTCCATTTACCTCTCTACAATGATCCTTACCCAATATCTTTTTCTGGGAGCCAAAGTAGTAATTTGACTGCATACACATTATATAGTTTATTACACACTCAGGCGACATTGTATGCTAATTTTAGCTTGTTACAGAGACAGTGGCAAGAAGAAGTATGTCAACTTTTTTGGAATTGTGTGGTTTAACTTAACAAAATTAGCTTGAAAGTGTAGACTAGAGCTACATGGACTGTCACAAGAAGAATATGCTTATGTGAGCCATGCCTCACAAAAAAGAACTTTAAGAGGATCTAATATCAAGAATTGTTGATTTATATAAATCTGGAAAGAGCTAAATAGCGATGTCAAAGACTATAGAAAATCACCAGTCTGCAGTTAGGCAAACAATCTACAAATGGAGATATTTTGGGACCGTGGCTTCTCTACCAAGAAGTGGGCTGCCAGTCAAAATGAAGTTTGCCAAAGAGCACATTGAAACTGCACAGCAGTATTGGCAAAATATTTTGTGGATTGATGAAACTATATTGAACTAAATTTGGAAAAGAACACACAGCACTACATCTGGCATAAAAATGGCATAGCAAGAAAACATCATCTCAGTTGTAAAGTATGGAGGAGGAAACATCATGATTTGGGCCTTCTATGATTCATCGAGCCTGGCCAGCTTGCAGTGATTGGGGGAAAGACGAATTGTATGTGAAAGTGTATCAAAACTTTCACAATAATATGAGAATATCTGTACATGAGCAAAAACACACAACAGAATGGTTTCAAAAAAACACAAAATGCACCTTTTGGAGTGGCCAAGTCAGAGCCCAGACTTTAACCAAATAGAGATGCTACGACTTGAAGAAAGCCACACACGAGACGTCCAAAGAATATGATAGAGTTAAAGCAGTTCTGCAGGAAGAATGGGCTAAAATTCCTCCTAAACAATTACGAGTCTTTCATAGTTGTTAATAAAGACAATAAAGATCAGAATTTTTTTTTTTTTTTTTTTACTAACATTATATTTGTTAATGCTCTTCATCAAATCAAATTTAATGATAAATGAATGCAGAAAACCATGAAATTCCAAAAGGTTCACATACTTTTTCTTGATACAACAGGACTACACCTCCAAGAAATGGAGGTTGATTAATTGATTTTTAGATCAGAAATTCACACCTGTCACAGCACAGAGCACATTGTCTCTTGGAAATTCTGTCTATGCGACTAAACTGCAATTGCAGCTACATTTATGTAGCAAATGTTGTGCGATAATTATGTTTTGATGGAATGTATTTTTGGAATGAATAAAGCTCTGCATTTATTAAAGGAAAAGAAAACTAGTTGTAAGAGAGTCCCTTGCGAGGTTGGGTTTAGACAAGAAAAGTACTTTAATCAGGTAGGAGAAAGACTGTTGTTATTGAAACTTTAATATAGACATTGTGTGTGAAATATATTTTTCTCTATTAAGACAGACCACAGTCTTTCTCTCACCTTAAGCCAGTGCTGTGAGTCTCTGAACCCAACCATAATACGTTAATAACTCTGGAGTAATAAAACTAAATGGTTTGCAGAAAAAGAAAGAGGGTATTGTAGATCGAATATTTAGACAAAACAAGAATAAAAACACTTGATCAAATGCTGAATAATAAAGCAGTTCTTTTTTATTTTTAATGTGGATAAAACCTTTCAGCTTCTGTGCTAGCAAGACTTTATTGACAGAAGAAATACGTGGTGCAGGCACAAAGACAAATCCAAAGAGGTTATTTTTATTTTTATGGTGGTTTACAGTAATGATATTCAATGGAATCATGTTTATGCATCTAGAAATAATAAAACTGAGGTGTGAACTGTCAACACTGTGCCCTCCCCAGCTCTCATCAGTAGTAATAAAGAAGACTAGTATTAAAGAAATTAATAACTTCATTAATGCAGACAATGAAGTAATTCTATAGCGTGAATTACTAATTAAAATATCTAAAATACATTCTATTTGGAATTAGATGCATGCTATGTGCTGGGGGAGGGAGGTAGGAAAATGTATGTGTATGCACGTGCATGTTTTAAGGGGGGAATTAGGTTAATAAGAAAAGTTCACACAAAGTCCAACCTCTCCGATTCCATCTTCAGCTTGTAACACAAAGGCAGACAGAGTTCACATGCACTTGCAATGAAGAAAGACGAGGTGACAGGTTCAAAAGTTCAAGCACTGCTTTAGACTCACTTTGCATGCCACCACAATTCGGCACACCGTTATACTTTTTGAAATGTCAGGGGGAACCTTTTTTACTGTTCTGTATCAAGGTCTGGGTGACTAGAATCTCCACAGGGGAATACCAAAGTGGGAGTAAGAGGACAGGGAGGCTGTTGCAAAAGACAGTTCTGTTCCCTCCACGTCCTCCTTGATGATATTGTAAAACAGATTCACGATGTCTTACTGAAGACAAGCTGTGGCATGGCCCTTTTTCAGATGCACTAATCTCAGACAACCCAGTCTCATGCCATTTTGTGAAATAGTCACGCAATTTAATCTATTCATTTGTGCTGCCTGACACAAATTCCGCATTTTCTTCGTGTCAGGCAGCGCGAATTTCAGACCCGTTCAATTCAATTGGATTTGTCTTTTGTGCCTACACCACGTATATTTTCTGTCAATGAGGATTCCGTAGAATAAAGCTGAAATATTTTATCCTCATTAAAAATAATAAAAAAAACCACCACTTATTATTCAGCTTTTAAAGTTTTTTTGTTTTTATTTTCATTTCATCAAGTATTTTATTTTGTTGCTCTTATAGTGATTTAAGATGGCTCTTGTAATCGTGTTTCTGTTTTTAATGATGTGAGCTAAGCTGGCAGAAAAAAAAGCATCTATTCCTATAAATCTAACATTATCTTCACTGTAAAGTACGACACATATATAAATTAACTTGTAATTATCACATGTAATTGATCAGAATTGATCAGCACTGTGTACCAACAGTATGTTACGTTTGCTAATGCAAGTTCATTCATTTAAAAGGACAATAGAGAGTTAGAAAACTGTTTTGCAATGATGGTAACACAGCAGAAGGCAAGACATATGTTCATGAACATGACAAGTTTGTGTCCAAACTTTGGCTGATAGTAGGTATGTTCACATAATCTTTCCACCTAATGGCAGTGAACATCAAGCATGTAATGACAATATTACATGCAAGTTTTTAAATGCTGATGCTACTATTTCATTTAAAATTTACCTGGGGAGTCTCCATGTGTGCCTCTTCCTTGTGGCTACTACAGACACACAACATAATCAATCAAGCAGTATGGGGTTAAGGAAATAAAACAATAAAAACACAGAATCAAAGAGCACCTTCCATTTTGACAAAAGCAATATAGCTTTCTGTTGGTGCATGCTGGGCAAATAAAAGGATCACTACAGCAGTGCTGGTCTTCCTCAAATGAAGAGTATGAGAACTCCAAAAAGCTGCCATTGCCATTGATATGTCCTGACTGGATAACAAAACTGAAAAACTAGAAAAATCCAGACCATCCAGAACAGTTGTTACCATCACAAGACACCATGAAATCAGTTGTTCACCTGTGACCTCTAAATGCTGTGGGGTATCCAAATGTTTAATTCTGTGTACCTGCACATAAATATGAAAACAACAAATTATTTATATTCTATATTTCCAGGACAAACTGGCAGCAGACAGTAGAAAATGTCCTGTCACATTATTGTGAAATTGGTAAGGTTATTAACACTGCACTATTTGACAGCTACTGTATAATGCATAGGCAAATGCAGCATAGTGTTCGATTGCCATGATTTCGCACACATCAACAAGGGTTTAGTGTTTCCAATACAGTGTCTATTGCAGGTAAAAACTAAATGCTAACATGTCCTTGAACACGTACATGGGAAGACAGTGAATATATTCAATTTCATTATTTTTGCAGATGTTTTTGTCCAAAGCCATGTCAAAATGAGTGTTTAAAACCACCACAGATTAAAGAGAAACTTTGAAGACCTAGAAAAACAGCAAAGCCTTTTATTCAGGGAACATAAAATGTGTGTTGTGCTCTCAGTTGGATTAAAAACACCTAAAACCAAAAAAGGCAGCATCAAAGTCAGAATTAAGATTTTAAATGATACTCAACTCAAAAATTCACTGTAACAGAACTAAATTTTAAAATGTTTGCATTTCTGCAAACTTCTTTTTGATATTTTTGTAGTCTTTTACCACCTACAGGATTGTTTCTCCAGTATCTACACTGCATGCCTCAAGTCAACAGAGGTACACACAAGGGAGGATATCTGATTTAATCCAGGTGTGGCCGTGTGTGCACATCTACATGTAGGAGCAAATTAGATGGAGAGATATAGCACAGAAGGGAAAGGACGAGACCTGCATGAGGTTTTCATTACTGTGCACCTCTTAGCACAGAGTAGCTCTGCCACGTCACAGAGCCGTTGCCATGTGGCGGTTTGGGATCCTTGGCCGTCCCCAGCCTCCTGACAGCCTGTCTCTCTGCCTGCATTGGATCCCTGCCCGCCATTTCACTTCTAATTATGTCTTAAGTCAAATGCACTCCGAGGAAGTTCAGGAGCACATTATCAAAACTGTCTGGAAGTTTTATGGCTCAACGCTTCTCTTTGGTCCCTTTAAATGACTCCCACAAATCCGTCTTCATGACATTCTGCTCTGCACGTAGTTCGAGTCTTGCATCACATTGTTGCTTCTGAAGTTTCCATTTTTCAGATTGCAGTACAACATCATCTCAGCTTCTTCTGGTTGGATGGACACTACATGACTCTTAAAGAAGAATGTTGGAGTAAAACAGTGATTTATGATGTGAAATGTAACTTGACATTTTTACTGCTGCGCTACTGTCAGGGCGCCATGGTCATTAGGCAACAAATTCAGTTTAGTCAGTCATGCTTGCGACACTCCTCTATATCTGTCTACTATCAAGCTATGTCAAACAGACAACTCCATCTGTTGCGTTTTATGTACCCCTGCAAGATCCAACTTTGTAGAATCTGTAGGTGATTAAAAACATCTTGTAGCAGGGCAAACAAGTCTGACTCAGGGCAAAAATATGTACATAGAATCAGCTACGTAGGAGTAAATCTTAAGTGGCCCTTATATGTGTTTGTGTCTATGACATCAATCTAAGTAAATTCTTGGGATTAATTTCTTACAGAGGGATGCCTCGTGTGCAGCCTAACAAAACAGGGATGGCACCATGTTTTGGAAATCTGCTGAAATACTGACACGGTATAAAATCAAGAGAAATGAAGGAGACCTCTCGTTGACTCAGGATTATGGCCTGTTGCTAACTGAGTCATCGATACTTTGCCGTGCCATTGGTAAATATTTCTTTGCGCTCACTCCCAGACCTGCAAGCACATACAGTCCCTCTTTAGCCCTCATCTTTAAAATGATACAATTAAAAGCAAGTCTTAACATGCCACAGGATAAAAACAATTTGAAAAGACACAACAAGAGACAAAAAGCTAAACATGAATAGCCTCCAGGGCAGAGAGTTCTTCTTTATTGTTAGTACATGCTCCCAAATGAGAGAAAAACACATTATTAATAACTCCTCATATTGTTTTGTTGACAGCAAAGAGCCCTGAGAAACGAACACTATTTTAAGTGCTCTGGTATGCGGTCGGAAGGCCAATTGGACTGCATGTATCATATGCTGAAATCAAGCAGCTGCAAAATTACAGTAGCGTGCCCTTACCGCAACCGACTGGAGCTGTGCAATTAATCAGAGGTTAACCCCACAACCCCACAAAACTTGTGCATAATCTCTAATTTACGTACCTTCTCTCTTAACATGCACACACACACACACACACACACACACAGAGACAGAGTGAGACACCGAAGCCTCAAATGCAGACACAGACTGGAAGTACTTCCAAAAAGAATGTGGGTAAACATGTCCTATAAGTAGATGTCATATGTTCTATAAGTAGATGTCAGTACACCAAGGCATCTAATAAAAATGTTTTGGAATATGCCATGCAGAAAATAATAACTCTAGGGAAGAAAGCTGGTGTTTTCATACATGCAGCACATACCTCGCATCTACTGCAGAAATACGAAAGAGCTACACTACCAGTCTGGCAGCACATTCAGTAATGACGTGCAGAATTATAGACCGTCTTCAGCCTGTTTTGAACTTGTGTATGTGCTCACTACACTCATCACTCATTTCCTACTCCTAATCATTCTTAATAGCTTTGTTATCTTAGTCTTACTTTCCTGTATTTGTAGCCCTCTCACTCCGAAGCAGGAAACTGTCGGACAATACCTCATCCCTTCCAACAAAGCATCTGAAACTATCATTAACACATGTCCAGGGTGTACCCTGCCTTTCGCCCTGTGACATCTGAGATAGGCTCCAATATAGCTGTGACCCTTCACAGAACAAGCAGTTAAGACAGTGGATGGTTGGATGGTATTTAATCATAAACACAAAATTGAAAATGTGTCCAGATGATGGCACTAGATGAAATGTCTCTCACTGTATGCAGTTGTATCCGAATGGCCCCGCCACCAGGGAATACACTCAACAGACTCACCTTCTAGATTAAAAGAAACAAGACAATCTTAATCTCTATGTTTTTTCTAGTTTTGTTGATGGCCCTTATTTGTTCAATTCTGTTAGAAAAGAAAGAGGAGGGGAAGCTCCTTCTACATCCTGGTCATGGATTGGGTTTTTAGTGGATGACATCATTCTCTGTGACTGTGTCCTGCTGTACCATTGAGCTGCCTGAATAGGACTGCTGGGGGGTGGAGGTCTTTTAGTCCACATCACAGGGTGACTGGCTCAAAGTCATTTATTACTTTAGATGGATGATTTGATAAAATAAGTAAAGTTCCCCGATATTTACTGGTTCATGGTTGATAGTTAACTAGCTGAATAGAACAATCATTTAGTCTTGTTTGGGCACCTATGACTGAATGAAGTTCACACTCACACACACACACACACACACACACACGCACACACAATGTTATTTCGTGGTTATAATTCATATTCAGACCTGGGGGAAGCCTGTGCAAACACATGCTTTTACCAAACAGCTAACAGACACAGAGATTTGTTGACTGCTGGTTTCTCACTTCAGGGAGCTCGTAGATTTCTCTAGTGCAGGAACGAAATCAGACAATCTCCAGCATGCAGGATTAGTTTTAAGCCCTTAGTGAAAGCCAGTTGTGAAGAGCTTTGTGTGTTTCACTGTTGGTGTAGCAAGAAGTAGCTAATGAGATAACAGTCCCGTGTGAAATAAACTTTCAACCTGCACATAGTACTGAGTCAAGAGTTAGACATAAGTTTGAGCAGCTGATGGATGATGTCACTTCAAAGTTTACTTTGCGTGTGCATTCTGCCAGACCTCGTAATACTTCTTACAAATTTCTTTAATTATGCAATTCTGGTTTTATGTATGAGCCTGGAACAATGTTCTAAAAACGCTAATAGATGACAGATCATTTCTCGAAAAGAGGAATTTCAATCTGTTTTTCATGATTTACTGTAACTGCTTCATACCAATAAACAGAAATAAAGGAGAGGTGTTTTGCAAGGAAACCTTTTGGAAGATTGATGCTGTTTATTCTACAAACCATCAGCTGAGTTCATTACGCGCATCCTTTTATGAAACCCTGAGTCATATTACATGTGAGATTTTATATCTTGTTCACTCATTATGCATGTATAGTGGACATTATGTATCTACCTTTAGAGCGAAGCTTTGTTATATCAAAACAGCAACTAAAGCATGCAGCACAGCCATGGTTTAAATATGAAATTTAAGAATAAAATGCAGTATTCACTATTAACACTAATCTTCATTATAGATCATTTATCATTCAAATCCCTTCTTGGGTGTTGTGCACCACAGATAACAAGAACATGCTTGAACTAATACATTTATTGACATTGTGGTCATTTAATTATATTAATAGGATCCAAAAAGATGAACACTAATGCAGGACAAAGTTGTATCTACTGTGCATACAACCCTTACTGACCAAGAAATTGGTACTCATAGACACAGAGATGTGCGGTAGCTGCATGCAGACCTGCTCTTATTTTAGGCATAAAGCTGAAAATATATGTTAGCAGTCGTTAGCAAAGCAAACCAAAAACTGAACTTTCAAATGACAGGTGGAGAGAAGGAATGGATGCCTGTGTTGTTCTATAACTGTGAAATAGCTGTAAATTGATATAGCAGGAGTTGTGATATGCTGCAGTAGGTTTTTAAGTTGACAATGACTGTAATTACAGTTGTCCCTGGTTCGAATCAGGCTGGGGTAATTAAATCAGCAATACCAAAATGCTTTTGCATTAATGGTTTGTGTGGGCAAATGAACCTGGGCCTCTGACTATCATGTCGCAGCACACTTTAAGTTGAGTTGAGTTGAGTTACAGCCAGGCTTTGGAGCGTCATTTTCTCTGAGGGTAGAGAAACGTTACCTCTGAGTTCATACTGAGCTGTGCAACAGTGAATACACTTTAAAAGTCTGAGGGAAACAGCAGATCTGTATTTCACCCCACTATGGGGGTGTTGCCATTGGAGGAAGTGTTTTGTCACCTGTTGGGTGTGTAATGGACAGAAGACACAGCTGATGTGCAACTAGTAAACCTTTAGCTTTGCATCTCCTTTGTTGCAGGTTTTCAGAGAGGCATAAACCTCATATCACCCCACACTGTGCTGTGTTTAAAGACGAGTTTGGAAGACGTTTGCTGCAGGTTACTCAGTAGCTCCTCTGGTGGCAGGAATGACTGCATACATTAAAAGATATAACACAATATGGACAAAATTTAATGTCAATAACACTGCTATTAAACAGGAACTTCAGAAAATGAAGGTTCAACTTTAGGTATCTGACTTTCCTCTTATTAAAGTCGAAGTGTCTTAATGTAACTTTTGAAGAAGCCAACGAGCAATGCTTGTGGTTGAAACATCTGCATTTGTTTGTATACTGGTGCTATTTATAACAATTTATTTGATATTCTACAGTATATTTAAGGATTTTATTCGGTCAACGCTGGATTAATCCCTGTTGTGGAAAACATACTGTGGCTAAGAACCTCTTCCAAACAAGGGAGGGGACTTCTGGAATTGTAATTGCATGTGTGCTGTGCCTGGCCAAACACATAAGAACTCATAAATTTGAAATTGAAGCTTAACGCATGGCAGGATGATGAACTTCACTTCCAAATCAAACTTTAACAAATGATCGTCACGTTTAATTCTAGGCACAAATAGGAGGACTTGACCTCCCAGCTGTTGCCACTGCATTTGGCAAACGACTCTTGAGCTCAGCCCTTGAGACTCCGACGTTAGAAGCTCAAGTTGAAACTGCAGGGTGGTAGAAGGGGAGGGGGGAAGAGCAAGTTTGGAGGTCGAGGAGAGAATCGTGCATCTTTATTTTTGTGTGTGAGACACAGGCTGGGGAAAAGGCAGAGGTGAAAGGGGTTTGCGTCCGCATGTGTGCACGTTTGTGCCTGTGTGACTTTAAGATGACGATAGAAGGAGCAGACAGAATTCACTGAGACACGAGAGGTCACAGACATAAGGAGAGAAAGTGCACATTCAGCATTTCCCAAGGAGGGGGGATGAGGGGCTGAGACAGTTGGAGAGTTAGAGGATGCAGGTGGTGCTGAACGTGCTGGTGAGCAGCTAAGTTGACAAGTCTAATCAGGCCTTATCTGGCTCTGCTACAATGTCATGGCTGTTTGAACCAAGTGGGCCATGTTCCTCAGATCTATCTCCAGTGGAGGATTTTATCTGAAGGAGGGGGAAAAAAAGTTTCCATAAAGCTTCTCGAAGCTGTGGAGAAAAGAGTTCTGATTATGGTTTCTGTTTTGATGGCTTGACCCAGAGAAAGGAAAGATTCTAGAGATTGTATCTTTGTTTCTCGTAGACATTCTGATCTCTTGAAATCGTCCTTCACATTTCCCTGAGCTACTCGGATACTAGTTCTTGTGTCACAGTAAGAACAAGGCTTAAAGTGATCTCATGACTGAAAGTCACTGTACCCTCAGACCAGCTCTGTCTCCTGAAGATGGTGTTTCTATGCAACTAAACTTTATCTGTGATTACAAATTTGTAGTGACTGCATTTAATTCACTATTAATGTTAATTCGCTTTACTCAAAATGTCAATAAACCCACTCACTGTTTTTGTTGCCTGCTGTTCTTTTCTCTCTCCTCTTTCCACTCACCTGAACAGGTCGAGGCAGATGGCCGCCAATCCTGAGCTTGGTTCTGCTGGAGGTTTCTTCCTCTAAAGGGAGTTCTTCCTCTTCACTGTCTCCTAGTGCTGCTCAAGTGGGGTTGTTGGGTTTTCTGTTTATTTCTGTATACAGTTATATTTTGTAAGGTCTTAAACCTTAAACTGTAAAATGCCTTGAGATGGCTTCTGTTGTGATTTGGCTCTTTTATTAGAAATAAAATTGAATTTAATTTAATTGAATTGAATTTAATTTAATTGAGGTAGTTGGGGTGGATGGAGGGCATATAATGTGCAGATCTGGCAAACCACAGACCTGACTTAGAGTCCAGAATCCTGTGTCATAAAAAAACTTTAATAACATATATCATTCCAACTGTTGCTCCACATTTCTTCTGAAGTGGAATCAGGAGAAAACTTCTGACCTCAGTACAATCCAAAAAAGAATTTGATATACTTCTCAGGTGGCGAAGAAAAAACAACTGATCAGCACAGTTGCCCTCTGTTGTGTTTTTGTTGCACTGCTGTTACCAAGGTTAAGAGAACCTTTGATTTTGCAATAGCTACTGTAGGCTGCCTCACCTCAACTGTGCCATCAAGTTTTCTGACTCAGATTCAAGGATTTCATAAATCTATGAATCCCTGGGGAAAATGCCCTGTGTAAGAAGAAAGAAAAAAAAGAAATAGATAAAACAGAACAAACTGTGATGATTAATCATTTGCTATTTTTGACCACTCGCACCGCTGACAGTGACATGTGATTATCAGCTCATTTTTCTCTGTATTGCCATTTCTCTGTGCTAATCTTACCATTGTTTACTGTAGTGGCTGCAGTGAACAATGGTCTGGCTGTTGATTTTTAGATTTAACACACCACATTTCCTTTTGGCCTTTTACAGTTTTAGCCTGTGGCTCAACAAATATTGGAATATGATATCTGTTTATCTTCCATCTCACAAGATACAGTAATTCTGAGAAAAGTGTGTACATTTCAGTGTTTGACAAGACAACATCATCATTCCATTAATAACCACAGAATGTATTCTCGGATTAACGCTTGATTAAACACATATTCATCATTGTTAGCTCCAACACGCTACCAAACATTTGCCTGTTTACACATTCACCAGACAGATAGCCAAATTAGTATTCACTAAGAGTCATATTTTTAGCAGCCTGATGAATAAAGGTCAATATTCATTAGCTCTGCTTTCATCCCCACAAACACGTGTGGACATCTGTCTCCCTAGCTGCTCCACTTTGTCAGCTAGTCACTAACTTTTTAATTGCTATTTTGAACTAAGCTGGTTGTGTATGTTAGGTTTAATTAACCTTTTTCAATTAAAACAGCTGACTGCTGTTGCTGCTCTAAGAGAAGAGGATGATATGAGTGTTCAAAGACAAAACAACAACAACTGAAGGAAACCTGGCAGTCAGTTGATAATTTTGTGTAAATCCATCATTACATGCAAGACCTTTCACATATACAGACATTAACATTGTCCTGCAATAAAAACTAGTGCAGCTTTAAGACTCCAGTTTACTGGGTACACCTGCAGTCTAATGCAGCTCATGAAGGTGATTCTATAGACATGTTGATTCAACTGTATGATATTTCTGTGGGATTTAGTTGGTGGTGCCTCTACTGTTCCCTGTTTTGCATAGACCTTAACCACTGTATGACCGACCACTGTGCTACTGGAAATCAAGAACAGGGTACACATCATCTTTAGTTGTGTAACACCAGCAGAAATCCCCTTGAAGACCACTGATGAAATAGATGATAAGATGGTTGGAGGTTCTCCAATTGATTCCCTTTCTTACCACTGCAAGAAAAAACTGCATGTAGCACAATGTGTAATTCTGTTATATTTGTTTTTTCAAACCAGCTTAAACCTCCAAATGACAATTTCCTGGAATTATCTACATCTGTCTGTCCACATACAAAGTCTGATTCCTGGTATTGGATGGTTACTAAAGGGTCATAGCAAAACCCAAGCAATCATCTGAATTGTGTACTGGAAACCAAGAAGACATGTTTGCTTTTTTTTTTTTTTACCTGATTTGACCACTTAGGCTTATTGTTTAGGGTTGCCTAATCATTTTTCAGTACAGTGTGTACATAAACTAACCCCCAACATCATGAACAGGTTAACCTCTGTGGTTCAAGGTCCTCTTGTTTTGTCTGACATAACACATTGACTGTATATCTGGACGTCAGCTCAATAAATATAACACACATTCAGATACACCACGAAATTCAACAAAACCAAACGGGGATTTGATTGTCTGTTTTCAAAGTATTCTTTATCAATGGTGAGTGCATAAATGAGTGCATAAGTCCTCTCTTCATGTGTTTGTACAAAAATATCATGACTTTGCATCCTCCATGCAACCTTCTGATGTCCTCAATAAAAAGTTTATGTGGAAACACTTCCATCTAAATCTTAAGGCCAATTTTCATTGCTGTCTGTTCCAAGTGGGACTCATAACCACACCCAAATTTATAACTCTGCAAATGCTACATTCCTGTAGACCAAGTGAAATAGACGTGCAAGGAACAGGTGCTTCTTAAGAGCAACATTGTGCTTCTTCTTGGGAAAATATGTGAGCAATCTTGTAATATTTCATAATATGTCAAATAAAGATGATCATACAGCATCGCTAAGAGCTCACAAGAGCACCATAGAAAAGGTGCAATGTGTTCTTGGCAAACGTCTGAAAAACAAATTACTTTGTAACTGTGTATATTCTGCCAGATACACATTTATTATAACATCACAAATCAGATTTGGAATAATAAAACTCAGTTGATTACAATGAACAATCATAAAATCTTTCAGCAAATTCATGTAAAAGAATTACAATCTTATTGGTTTAGATGAGTTTTGGAGATGTAAAAATCCCTAAACAAACCTTTTCCAGCAAGACAACAAAGCCTCAAGTACAGCATGAACCCACTATATGGAACTGTTATTGTAGCTTAGCTATTGTTGAGCATTTTAATATGGATCATTTGTAAATGTCATGTTTGCAGACAACAAGTCCTCCACAACAGTGCTTAGCTATGAGGCAATTCACATGATGGGCCCTGGCCCTAACATTCTGTCTTACACATCATCACAAAAGAAACAGCTGTAAAATAATTTTTGAGTATCTTTTCCAAAAGTTCTGTTTGTTTTGTAGAGATTAGATCTATTTGGTCCAATGAAACTCTTGACGAACCATATCAATAAATTACTTTTGTGCCCTTTGATTTGTCACAGGAGCCTGTAAATGTTTTGGCGTTATACCTGGTAAACAACTTTTCCAGGAATGACTGATGGCCATCTTGGAATATATAATAGAATACATCCATGGTGGTCACAGGTTATCCAGGTTTCACACTTCTAAATCACTGCCCTGTTTTGGCAGCTGTTTCCCTGTTTGGAAATTCTATGATTGGAATAAGATCCAAAGACCTAGGAGTAAATTTAAAGGGAAATCAAGTTCCTCTATAGATGTGTGTTTCCCTCTACCCTTTATCTTGACCTTATCTTCACCCTAACCTTAACCCGTTCTTCCATTCAAATTGTTTATTGTGCCATTATCTGTTCTTTTCAGCCTCTTTTGGCTTAGTATCCTTCCTCTATCTTAGCTATTGTTGTTACTGCACTAAACATTGAGCTACAACTCTGTTGTACAGTATTTTTGCACAAAAATATGTGTTAAGCACAAAAAATAATTGATTGAAAATAGGGAAGGGATTGTGGGTGAGGTTGAATTAAAGTTACGTTAGGTTTGTTAAGACATCCTTTCACACCTATAGGCAGTTAACCAAATAACCTAACCTAATATGCATGTCTTTAGAGCTGGGAATAAAGAAGCCCGAGAGAACCAATGCAGATACGGGACAGAACATGAAATACAGAAACACAACACCCTGAACTAGGGCACTTTTTGTTGTGAGGTGACACCGCTACACCACCGTGCCGTCCGTCACCTAACTACATCCATAATATATGGCGAAAGAAAAGTAGCTGCATCAATGGAAAAAAAAGCATGAATGAGATTGATGTAGCTGTACATGTTATCTATGACTACCTACACATTTTTGATGCTAGTCTTTATTTTAGAGCTAAATCTTTCCTCAAGCTTATGGTTGTAATTAACCAGCACAGAGAGTAACAATATGTAACACTTTGATCTCTGTGATCTCTAATTTGTCAACCGTTGAACAATCAACACTGATTATGGCAGTGATATAATTAAGCAACAAGCTAAAGGAAGTAACTCATTAATAGCAGCAACGTCACATAATATTCAAAAGAGGACAGAAGATGTTGTACAAGGCAGGGAAGGGAGGGCTGAAAAACCTCTTAAAATGTGACTCGTCCGGATAAGTAATTGCTGCTGATTTTGCCAAAGACATAACATCATAAAAACAGCATCCATTTAAAGATGACTTGGCAAAGACACACACACAGACACACAACCTCCCTAATGTGAACAATATGAGAAAGTCAAATCAGGGTTTTCAGCATTTTAGTACATAAACCAGGTGGTCTATCTCAAATGTTCTTCTCTTTTTTTCTTTTATTGGACTGGATCAGAATCTCCACAAACTCTGGTCTTGCTCTGTGGCAGTTAATTTTTATTAATTTAATAACTTTGTTTGGGAACTTTGTAGCTTTTGAAAATGTGGGAATATGCCAGTACAGTAATACAGCAATATATACATTACAATCCTACAATCAAACTATTACATACATACTAAAACTCACAGTCTTCATGATATGTCTTTTGCAAATTGATTCAGGACATATATGAAATAAAGATAAATAGAAATACAAGTAAAAACTGAGAGATGTATTGCACAGGGAGCTGAGAGTGTCCAGGTGAGAGTACAACAATGCACATGGCAAACAAATGTAACCAACAGCGTATTAGATATGGCCATTTAGATATATGCATGAAGTGTGAAAGAAATGATTAAGTCTAACTTGTGCCCCCATGATTGCAGTTAGTGAGAATGACTTTTTTTTAGCACTCTTTTCTACACTGTGGGTGCATCTGTCTACTGCTGAAAGAGCTGCTCAGGGTCTCCACAGTCTCATGCAGTGTGTGAGAGGCGTTGTTCATAATGGATGTCAGTTTGGCTAAATGTACATTACTACGACCAGCTCCAAGATTTTGGGGTGTATTCTTTCAGCTCCTTGCTGACACCACAGAAATGAAAAACAGTGGGTTGGACTCAGCAGCTCACTTAAGCTCCTGGGACCTTAGCAGGTTAATATAGCCATGCTTAGGTCATCACTCGAAGCAATACAAAATCAAAGATCTCACTTTCCACTTGGGCCAAATCTCACCACTCCTGCCAGCTTCAATAACTAGAAGAAGAAAACAAGTTATTATATCTGCCACTTTGGCGTTTAGACAAGTGAGTTGCAACACAGCAATTAGAGTTAATTAGAGTAAATACAAATAGATGCATAAAGTAATAGGGTCATTAATGACCTCAGCTCATGGCTCAAAACTGTCATATACTTGGCTAGAAGCACACATTGTGTAATTTGTTTCTATTTATACTGTATCTTTAGAACTCATCTTGATCCCATTAACAACATGAATTTTAATATTAGGAGTTTAACTTTGTACTGTGACTGTTAACCAACATCTTTTTACAATCACTCTAGTTCGCAGCTGAACACAAAGATGATAAAGAACAAAGACATAATACACTTAGTGGGGCAATACAGTTCCGCTACAGTTATTTTTGTGGCACTGTTGCACTTTTTATATGCTGTGGAATTTTTCTTTGGTATTGTGGCGATTACAAAAGATAGATTTAGTGTGTCATTTATTTTGATGTACTCTCATTTGTCATCTACTAAGATCAGGGTATTTACTGAGCCTAAATCATATATTATTATCTGCCGCCAATAATCTGTCACTTGCCTTCTTTGCTTTCTGTCACATTTAGCAAGGCTTCCTGAAGGATCTGGAAATGGATTGGAGAGAACAGCAGAACTGGACAAAAGGCCTCACGCCGCCGTCTGTTTCTACTAAAACATTTATGAGCGTGTCCTCTTCCTTGCTGATGTTATGTCCACTGAGTCAACAGGCTAAAAGCCTCAGTCGTGATGCCAAATGAAAGACATGATCTGGGCTTTAAACTGTATGACACAATTGCAGAAATGGGAAAAATCCCATCAATGACATTAAACGAGACAATTTATTTTCATCTCTTGAATTACTGGTTTATTTTCCTTTTTTATAGCTGTTAAAGACCAACATTTCAGTTTGTGAGATATCTGACCTCGGCATTAGTGTGTGGACTAGGAAAAATGCCACTTTGCCCCTCACCAAGGCTTGTGTGAAAATCATTGAGAATGTTTGACTTTGTTGCTCCTGCTGCCCCCGAGCTTTGTGTTCTCCAACTCCTCCCTCAGTGAGAGCTTGTTAATTCTTGCAGCCTGGTTCCACATTGTCACACCATCAGTCCAACATAAAACAGCCAGGCATTGTTCAATCTGCGGGGACATTTCGGAGGTCTGTGTGTGGGCTGGTTCGCTAGCTCAGTGCGGTACTCTCTCTGTACCATTTACAAATTATCAGCTTTTTACAGCCAGGCCTTATTGTACTCTTTTGTATTGTGTTTTCTAAAGAAAAGCAGTCCTATGACGTTGCCTCAATGGCCAAACTTGCAGCCATGGCATTTGTGAGTTGCTTTGTCGGGCTCCATTGCTACATTGTGGTGAGCGTGCCATGTCAACAATGGCCCTTTTTGAGTCATATCCTCAGAACTATAAACCTATGAATCACTGTGGCTTCTTCATGTCCTTTAAGGCATCGTTTGGGTATGAGGAATTTGGGCCTTGGCAGCTCATTTTTTAACAAAAGCTGACACTTCAGATGAAGCCTGCATTGGTGTTTGTGCCATCACAATGCTACGCACACCCAAACCTTCATTACTGCTTGATAATGGCAATCCTGTCTTCACCTGTTTATCTTCATTTGATCACTTGATTTGTTCCCAGTCTGTTATGCACAATGTGTGCACATAGTGAGCCAGGCAATCAGGACCCAGCTGTGATATACGTAGCAGATGCCAAGACCTATTCACACTCAAAGATGTCAGCTCTAAATCTTATTTATTGCTTGTTATTGTAATGACACATGGTTATGCCCTTTAGCCTTCTTTTTAAGGACTTGCAGTATGTGAAAGCAGTCCACTCTGAAATAGAGGAATGACTCAGCCATAGGTTCACTTATTAGCTTGTAGCCAACAGCCACACCACATGACCATGAACTTATATTGTCAAACTAATCAGTTCATTACTGAGTCTAAGCTGACAGTCCAAATTTGTCTTCCTTCAAAATGAGAATGGACAAAAAGATAACCCTTAAACATAATGATAATGACATAAAAATACATACCATGGCACCAGAGTGTATTAATAACCCGTTTATGGGTTATTAATACAATGGGTTATTCACATACACACACACACAAAAAAAACTATATATTTGTGAACCGTTTGTTTTCTATTATTTGTATTCAATAGGGAACAGTGTTAAATATGCATGTGCCTTTGGCTCAACTGAAGTTGCATGTTACCAAAAATCCCCTGACGCCATTTTATATATACAACTGCACAGAAGATACTCTTCAGACTGACTGGAACAGTGGAAAATGTCTACAAAATCCAAGTGAGCTGCAGCAAGGCACTACACCCTCAGCCACAGTAGGAGATTATGGCAAAAATGCAGTTGTGGTCCATGTTGTGGGCTGTAATCACAATAAACAAAATGTAGGCTACATCTTTTATGTGTAACTGTGTGTTTGATGTCTGTCAGTAATGCAATTATTTCTAAACTGATTCATGTGAGCACACTTTGATTCTCATTAAATACACTCATAAATGTTCAAACACAGACTGACACATACAATATAACAATTACAAGTAGTTGGCTAAAGTATGGCTAAAATGACTTCAAGGAAAGACAACACGGTTTCTCGCCCTGCGCCGGCGCGATGCAGACGTGTGCTCTCCTAAACCAACAAAGAGGAACACTGACGCTCAGCTTCATTTACTGTGACAAAGAAAAACATGGCTTTTTCTCCTAAGAGCTTTTAGGTGAGCACTCTTCAATGTGGTAGTAGATATTTCCATTCAGTATTTCCAACAGTGGCCTAGTGGTGTTGGTGTTGTCATCTGCTTGGCACTGACAACTGTCTGGGCCTTATCGCCACGCTATCTTGACTCTACATTTTCCAAATGTCCATTCCCGTCTGGCTACATCTCTTTGTTTTTCACTTTGTCGTGATGTTTCCTTTTCGGCATCCCCCATTCCTCATCTCCTGTAACCTCATCTTCTGCGCGTCATAATACTCTCAGGGAGTATTGGGCTTCTAACCTCACTGAGGTGTAACTTCTTCCTAAACCAAGAGAATCCCACTTCCATCAGTAGGAAGCAAAAGTGAGTCATAAACAAGAGATCTATTAGGGGAACTGTTGTTGTAAATTGAGTAAGCCCTTAGATCATGGTAGAATTAGTTATTATCCAGCACAGTTTTCTCAGCATTCCTACAACACAGAGCCCAGAAATGTAACCATCCTCTTTATTTAATTTAGAAAACCACTCATCTGTCATATACAAGTTACAGTTTCATCACTCATGTCAGCTTTGTTAACTTACTTGCTCACTAACCATTTTCTAAAGCAGCTAATGTGAATATACAGTGATGTTTTTTAACTTTTTACATTTTGTTAGCAGAACTACTGTTAGATCTAGATAGTAGAAGGCCTATGAATAATAACAATGATTTAACTAAGTTTGATTATTTAAATATGTTTTTCTTTCTCACATTTGCAGCTGCTGTTACAAGACAACAGTAATGATGATTTATGTTTTTTCTTATTGTTAGCAAATCTCTTTTAAACACTAACAGCAACAATGAATTGATCCTGAAGGAAACTTTACTATTCTTTAACTTCCTGTAATTCTAGTTTGACCAAGACTACAACCTCCTTAGTATAAGCAACCAACTGGCATAAGCTATACTGAAAAACTCCTCCAGATGATGTCGGTGAAGATTCTTAATCATCCAGGAGAAGTTATCTGGAAGTTGAGTCATGACAACTCGACTTCCTTCTTGTTAGTTCAAAAAGAAACTAAGCGAACATGTATGAATTTCAACCTAACAAAACAGAAGTCCAGTTGCCATGAACTCAACTTTCAGATCCTCCAGATGATGCTTGTACCAGAGAGATAATTAACTATAGGGAAGACCGTAGGAAGTTTAATACCAATGTATGTACACATGCTCTCCAAAACAATGACAGTGGAAAAACATGTTGATTATCTGTGAAGTAATTTTTTACTGCTCTTTGTTATAGAGCTCCACTATTATCCAAGACCTATTAAAAACACAGTGTGCCATACTGCAGGACTGATGATGCATACATGTACTGAAAAACACACACACTCATACACTTAGACAGTCATGTCTCACTATACTTGTGAGAATGCAGTAAAGTGACTAAGAGACATGGTTCAGGAGGTAGTGCATTTGTCTACTAATAGTGGCACCGGTGATTTAATTCCCACCCCCTACTGACACATATTAAAGTGTCCTTGGGCAACATACTAAACCATGGAAGTTGCCCCTGGTGAGTCAGGTGGGCTGCATGGCAGCTGTGCCATTGGTGTGTGGGTGTGTGAGTGTTTCTGTGGGTAGAAAAGTTCAGTATAAGTACAGATCATTAACCATTGTATTCCTACATCTCTTACCACAACCATTACATTTAGATGCCCAACTCTAAACTTTATCCTAACCAAATCCAAAACCTCAAACCAAAGTCCTAGTTTTAAACCGAAATGCAGTCTTTGTTGTGTCCTTGTGAAGACCAACTAAGATGTCCTCAGAAGAATAGTGTCTGAACGTTTGTCCACATATGGTAAGAAACAATCACACACACATACACACTCATCCTGTAAATGTGTATTAATATAGACAGCTAAATATAGGAATGTTAGGAATAATATACGTTCTCCTCTGAAAAGATACTACAGTTTGAGTAATGTTTGCTAAACACTACAGGACTCAGCTATTTTAAGGAATAACAGATCCTTTTTAAAATTGAGGATAGGGTTGGAAAATTGGAACGTATTGAGAGTCATTTAAGGTTATGGGGCAGCAAATCCAAGGATCACAATGCTCTGTTTTCCTATCTGTGTCCCTGACTGATGCAACACAATGTGCCCCTGAGGTTATACTAAAACAAAACAAAACAATTGTGGGTAGTAAGATTACTTTTACACAAGAGTACACAGAAATTCACCCCTTTAAAAAGAGATAATCCTGATGTTTCAGTATGGTGTGAAACACGTATCGTATTACACATCAAACTTGACTCGTTCTTGACTCGACTTTTATGGGTTCACAGTATATTGCACTAGTTTGTTATTTGAAGTTTTCAAAGATCGTTCATTATATGCGCCACATAAACTAGAAATACCTTGCAAATATTCCACAATAAAGGGTCATTTGGGCACAGTAGTGTCTGTAGGCATTTTTGTTGGCCCTTTATTTTAAGACCTCAGTTATAAGATTTGTTGAACCCAGAGGTTTATTTGATGTGCTTAGGAAAACATGTATTAAATAAGACATCTCTTTACCTTACGCCTTTCAAACACATTCAAATTTAGTTTTATGGTTTTTGTTTAATTAATTTTCATTAATTTAATTTACATTCTGCTGGTGTGGCAGTGACTTAGTGTAACTAGATTTAGATATACCAAACAATAATACAGATATGGTTGTAGGCTAAATGTGAATAATGACTATACTAACATATTGTGGCTGTGTCATATATTGTTTAAAGTATTCCCAATAATGTTATTGGCAGCAAACGTTTGCATAGGTGTGTTACGGTTGTGTTAGAACACTAGGATTGAACTGCACTCCCATGACCCTGAACATGAAGGCAATCCTAATTTTTAGAAACAAATGATTCTCTATGTGCTATGCAATCTGGTGATGACATAAGATTGGAAAAACTTGTAAATATACTTATGTAGTCATTTAATTTCTTTGAGAATACTTTTAAAATGATTTTTATATAGTATATTTTGCATTAAATTTAATCATTTTTATAAATCTTTGATAATAAAGTGTGTTTTTTTAATGAGGAGGAAACAACACAACATACCCTTGTCTCACACATTTATATCTGAATAAAATGTGTATCATGTTCCTTCTAATTGTGGCATAATTGTAACATTTCATTTCACTCAATGAAAGTGAGTGTGGTTTGCGCAGACACAATTGCCCTCAGATGGAGAAACACAATCCTAGAATGTCTGATCTGGTGAAAGGAACAAAAAATATACCTATACATGTTTTGGACTCAACTTTAGGTTCTGCAACTAATAACGATGTCTCCACAAACCCGTGAAGGAAGGCAACAAATCCCAGATATGGAAAAAGAAGTGGAGTCTGTAGCATTGTGTTTTACCTTACAACGCACAGTTGCACAGTACATGAGTATTATCAGATTGAGATTACCATCCATCCTCAGCTGTTCCCTTTCACACTGGACCCCGCATCTCCCTTACTATCAACTACACTGCCATCAACCATTACATTACTGTCTGTTCTTTCCCTCAGCTGGAAAGCAGACAAGCAGAAAAGGGCCTGTGTTTTCAGCAATGTGTTGGCTTTTTGTCTTGACTCAATCGCTTCATCTTAACAACACAGTGTAAAGATTGTATCCAGAGCGTGTTTTAGCCTGTATTGTACAATTTACGAGAAATAAGGAATGTTAATCTACCCTAACTGTCTAGTCCACAGTCATATCAAAATGCTGTTTTCCAGTTCATTTCTGCATAATGAAAAAAGACACAATTGAACCAATACCTCAAACATGTTTTTGGGCTTTAGAAGAAAAATAAAAACATTTAAATAACTACACAGAGTCTAGTTTGGTAACATCAGTATTGCCTCTCTCCTTTATGCTTAACTCTACTCCTAGCCAATACACTGTAATCTGAACCACCACTCCACATCACCACATATCAAACTATTAGGTATCTGCCTCTCAAAAGGGTGAGCTGTGTAGGCGTATTTAGGAATGACAAAGCATTTAAAAAGCGAACACTTTGTGTTGTTGCAGTTATACTGGTACACAATAAAGTGCTTTTCCATTTCCATTTTCCATTCCTATGCTTTTACTTCAAATTAAAGGTTCTTGATAATCATATGACCCCACACTGCACATACTGTATAGAAACTGTAGACAAAGCACCTCTAGCAAGAATTTGTTTACTATTTTCACTCTCACTCACTACAGCTGGTTTTTAGCTCAAATTAAGTTTTACATGGCACTGGGGTCCATTAATCATCGTATGCAGAGATTTTCTAAGCTGAACAGCCAGTGATAGTGGTCTCTCTCACCAATGAGCCTGCCACCGATTCAATATGCTAAATTGACTAAAAAGGCCAAAAGATCCACAAAAAACTAAATAAAATTGTTGAATAAATAAAAAATGTTCAAGAACATTAAGACTTGCCAGCTCTACCAATAACAAAAACCAAAACCTGAGACTCCCATCTGGATCTCTATACAGTAGCAACATCACTAATGACCCACCACTTAGTTCTTATTATGGTCCAGTTTTTACCAGCTTATCAACCACAGATGAGGAGAGCTGAGGCTAAAAAGATGGAAACACTGAGTTAACTGAGAACCTTCAGGTCTGCTTGGACTCCACAGTCTGGGAAAATGTGACTGAAAATAAGGACAATAATGGTGCTGTTCCAACTACAAATGTATACTCTACAACTTGATGTTGACCTTGTTGAATGATGCTGTCACTGCACAGCATCTTGTTAACCACATACAGTATTACATAGTGTGTTCACATCATGCCAGGTACGCTGACCAAAATGGACCATATTTACAGAAAATAAGGGAACCTTTTGGGAATGTTAATAGATAAGTAATGGAGTAAATTAATAATATATCCCCCACTCTAATCAAATCTGGTGAGGTTTGTGGAAAGCCTTCAATCTGACATTGTTTTACTGCATTACCAAAGTGTGAATGTATATAGGTTGTTTCTGTGTGAATAAAGCCGCATGTTGATGGAAAGCTGCCAGCATACCCCCCCCACCCCAGTGAATATATATTTTTATTTCAACAAATTGACTTAGGAGAAGTTGGATTAGCCCCATAAAACTTTTACTGTGTACAGCTCATCATCCAAGAGCGACCTAGAAGGAATGTTGAGTTTATCCAGAAAGTGATGAAGGTTGTGATTATTGTGGAAAGGAGAAGAGAAATAAATCAGACACCCCTCCTTTCCTACGCATTTTAGAATTATTGTTTATCAAAACCTAATCTCAGTTAAAGGGAAAACCAATTATATTATTCATGAGGCAATCTCTGCAAGTATCATTAGTACGTCACCACCCCCTCCCAGTGCTATCATTGCAGCTAATCAGATTAGCATTGTGTCATTACCTCAGAGTACCTGTGCATCATTTAACTTGATGAAATTCTCTGTGAAACTCCACACACATGGAACATTTTACCATACTGACGACCACTGCAAAGACAGTGGAATATGCTCATACTTAGCAGGCATGCCATACTGGCATTACCTCATGCTGGCTTTCACACACACAAGCTCAGCCTGTCACACAGACAAACACCAACTTTTTAAAAACATTTATTAATCATTGGTTTGAGTGGTTTTATTTATTGATTCAGTAAAAGACTTACAGAAGTTATGAAATGAATAAATCTGAAGGAATATGTAAATGTAGGATGGTCATGAAGTCTGACGAGGAACTTCATGTTCCTCCAAATTATTTACAAAAATTGTTTGTAATATTTGATCGTGGTCATGTGGCCTGATTTACCATGGTTTTGAATACCAACAAAGAGACATGGTAAAACTGTTTGACATTTTGTCTTACTGTAATTGCTGAAGAAGAAAGGATTGCGTTCCCTTTGCATCAGTGATGCAGCCAACTTCTCAACTGTTGCTGAAGTAGTGCTGTGCCTTCGGGTCACAAAGATCACCACTGAATACCACCAACATAATATAAATGTGTGTGGAGGTGTAAATAGTATGTTTGTACCATGTTCTTCATAGAAAATGAATAGCAACTACAACATATTATTATTTATTGACTAGTTTTAGTAAATATTGAAAACAAGTCTCACAGACCTAAACATTAGAGAAAAGATAAAAACAAAGACAATGTGAGGTTTAGTAAAATAACGACCAAGTGACTTGTAGAAAAAAGTCTGTTCGGCCTTGACTGTTGAAGGAAGAGCGAAATAAGCATGTCAGCACTTTTTGTTAGCATGGCTCATCACTTCTTGTTGTGGCTTGCCAACATCACAGCGCCTGAGGTGCTGTAAGCCTGTCACGATTCGAGCAGACGTTGGCCCACCTGTGTAACTGGATCTGCATGGCACAGAATCTACATAGTACAGCTGTGGCGGCTGCTGCTGGGTGAAAATATGCACCTACAGCGGCTTGGGTGTTCACGACAAAAGAGCACCTTCTTCTTCACTTTTAAAGTTAACTTGAAACAGATTCAACCAGGGCAACTCATATCAGAAAATACAATATAAGATACTCTTACCTATTCTGATGAATAGCTTTGATTTTAGCATTAACGTCTGCTTTGTGCATGTGAGGGGTAGTTGTGACTTCTTTTATACACATCACTTTGCTTTTTTGGATCAGCTACCAAATATAAGTCAATTTCTGGCAAAATATTATGACAAGTTCTAAGATTTGTAGACCAGAGCTCTGTATCCACTTAGGCACAGAACATAGAAACATCTGGATCATACAAAAAAAAACAGCTTCATTTGAAGATTGCATTGCGTGTAAAATCATAAATGGCATGTCAGTAAATGCACAGCAGAAAAACAAAACTCAGTTCACTTGAATGCTGGCTGAGAATCCATAACTGCTGTATATTTTGCAGCCCTCTGTATTCCAGACAGTAGTTAACAGAACATTAATGATACAGTCCAGCAGGTGTTTGCATTTAGGTACTCGCTGATAAATACATCACATTAACTGGACTGATGGAAATGCTACTGCAAGAGATAAATAATGGGATACAGGCCTGTACCAGCAGTCTGGAAGTATATACACTTGAGTATCACCTTACCAGTTGATGGGCACGCTCCCAAAAAGCTGGCAATTTTAGACTCCACTTGTTGACAAGGATCCTCTGAACATCCTGAATACACTAGTAGCTTGTGTTTCCAGTGAGAATGATGCTATAAATCCTTTTGTTCAAAAAATCTGAGGAGATCAAAACTCCAGCATAACTTGTAGTGTAAAGAACAAATTTACCTCCAGACCAGCATGTTTCCGCTTGTGGCTGACGTATGGGTCTGTCGGTCACAAATCTTAATACCTTTACAACTTCAAAGTCAGAGTTGGGGGTTAATGCACTACCAATGTGCATGCTCTCCCTTTCCCTATGAGGGCTTCCTCTAATGTCCTCTCACAATTCAAAGACAAGTAGAAAGATTTCGCTGACCCTCCTTATCATCTATTATCCGTAATTACCTGTCTCAAAGCTACAATATTCAATGTACTAGCTCATATTCAAGTGTTAGCATGGCACTTTACAGCAACCCTTTCTGCTCCAACCAGTCCTCGCTCTCCCTGCTATGCTCCAGAATGCCTCGGCCCAATCCTTATTAAATTGCAGGATGCTCCAAGCAGAAATACTTGGGATCAGGATTACAAGAGGCTTCCATTCCATATAAGATACATTGTGAAGCATAAGTAAAAACATTAGATACATATAATAGAGGCAGACAGTGGGAGTTTAGATCCCACTGTAGAAGATAAGAAATGAATTGAAGCAGAATAATTTCTTCCTAATTGATTTGTAAACAAAGTTTTTAAGACAATACTTGTTTAATCATGTAAATGCGTTTATGCTCTGATCAAGCTTTTCAACATTTATTGTGGCCAAATTAATCCACCAGCATGCTCTCCGAGCTACAGTGTTGGTTCAAATGAAATTGAGTCTGAACCATGTAATTATGACTGAAATGATAAAAGTGTTCTAAGTAGACATTAACAAAGGTTGTTTAAACAAGAAAAACAAAAAAACAAAAAAAACAATTTCAGACAATGTCTGTTAATTAGCACATTACAAAAAAGTGTTAATTGCATTTTTCAAGACCCTTCTTACTGAAGACACACAACAAAAACAATTACTGAATATCATCAGCTTCACATTGCAAATTACAGTGTCAATTGGTATACACTGACAGTATGATTAAGCACAAGTACATTTCTGCTCCCTCCCCACTACCTACAAAACAGAGAGAAATTAATTTTACATTTTCAATAAATAATACTGTCTTCATGTCTGGTACATTGTAGTGTTCCTGTTGCCCAGTTAAAATTATGGCCAGATGGACAAGTAAAAAAATACATCAGTTGTTGGAAAAACTGATAGTGGGCACCTCACACACACACACAAACACACAAGCACAGTCTTCCTCAGCTTTTTGGCTGTGTGCAACAGGTGCAAACACTAAGGAAGCTTTACTGAATAAAGACAAAATTCTTCGAACCCTGCCACCTTAAAGTTATGTTTCTGTGCAACCAAAGTGCAAACACAGTTTCGTTTTGGTGGCGAATGACATTTTTAGGAAAATGGATTGAAATGTACACCGTCAGGCTCATATTTTTCCTTCCAGCAAGCAGTTATTAACCATTGAAACTGGTTGACATTGTCTGACTGTGGTCAGGGTATTTAAATAAATACAGTTTGGACTTGAGTGACATGAATGGATATATTTATAATATTTTTCACCTCAAACTTAAAGTTTTCGAGTCCTTTTTTTCTACCAGCCTTCTTAGGAAAAGATAAATGTTTCTGATAACGCAGCACCTGCAGTCGGGTGCTTCCCTTACTGCTGATCTATGGTCTGCTCCAGACCGCAGAAACAGATGTTCCACAGGTTGCCCTGCTCTGGAAATGGGTTCTATTTTAAGGGGTAAAAATGGAGCAAGTGTCCACACCAGGTCAAGGGTCGGATTGGGCAAAAGGCACCAGGTTCCACAAGTCCTGACCTTTTAAATGAGTGCAGTGTGATACAGTGCATGGGTCAGCAGTCACATGCTGAAAACAGAGCCTCTGACCCCAGCACCTCAGCAGCATTCCCCACCCCAGCTGTGATGCGTGGTGGCTGGGACTCTGCTGGGATAACAACCCTCTAAGACTTAGGTAATTAGGAGACCCAATCGAGTATGCCTGGAGCCTGGAACAAGGATCACAAAGAAACTAATTTCAGCTAGGGACTTCTTGGTCATTTGATTTATGAAGGAAATAGGCATGCTTTAGTTTTACTTTTAAGTTAATAATAGAGGATAAATTTTACTGCCAGCTCCAAGCACCAATCTATAACTCATTTCACTTCTGTAATTTGACAACCAGTGAGTCCCAGGAGCAATTGAGCTCTACATCCACTGTCCTGCAAACAAAGGAACATGTGGATTTGTGCAGTTCACCATAGTCCAAATCAAATTTTTGTATATACCAACAATTTTTCATTAGCGACATCTCTTTGGCTTCTACACTGTTAAAAAAGTTGCAATGTATTTTCCCCAGTTGCAATATCTATGGTTGTTTGGTTTAGAATACATATTCATTAACTTGGAATGATATTTACCACTAATTATGGACCGTGAGATGATGTAAGATAAATGTTTTCATGTCTTGTGACAAATTCATTTGGTTGGTTTAAAGCTGAAGTAGAGCAGATGCACTGTGGAGAGACTGAAATAGCCCCATCACACAGTCACATTTTTCTGACTTAATAATCTCAGGACCAAAGCCATAAGAAAACCAGATGGAGCCACTTTATTTGTTGGACTGATTGCACCTACTCAAGTTTATCTCCAGGCGTTCACGTGGTGGATTGAGTACGAAGGGAGAGATGTGTGCTCCAGTCAATGTCGTAATTTATGAAGTGTTTTTAAAAGCAGGGTTCTGTGCAACAAAGCACATAAATGTATGATAACAACATCACAGGACACTGCATAAATTTTAACATATGAGGCCTCTCGCTTTCTGAGTGGAAACATGAAAGAATAACGATTAAGGTGTGCAGAGATCAAGGAGGGACTGAAACAATATGTTTCATCAAGATAGTTCTGCTCCACTACCGTACATTTCAAAGGGAAATACTGCACTTTTCATCCCACTGCATGCTATCCAATGGCTGCGCCTGCTACTAGCTTCTTTTAAACTGCATTTTCCAAAAAATAATACATAAAATACAATACAATACTTTTTTTTTTTTTAAAGCCCTGTTTTGAGTTATTTCGCTTGGGTTTTCAGTCTCTGAACCTGTCACATGGTTTTCATTTAAACAATTTGATGCTCAAAATTGGGTTTAAAAAAGTACAAATTAGCATTTAGTTTTATGTTTTTCATGCCTTTCCTATTAATCATCTCAACCCTTCAGAATAAAATTCTGGTCCTTTAGAGCGAGTATGACTTGCTAATAACCACTGGTCCAAGCTACAGAAGTGTATGTAAAGAAAACTAGCTCCACATGAAGCAGCTACAACTGCACATTTCCAGGCTACATACAGAATTGACATGTTACAGATGAACTGAGAATCTAGCATGTAGGTATGCATGAGTTTCAGTAGCTTTTTCAGCTTTTAAGTCATCATTGTACACTGTGCAGTTGGTGGTAAATTATGATTGGGGTGTGGAGGGTGTCAAAGGTCCATTGTTTGAAGGTAGCTGAGCAAAACTAACTAATTTATTTAATTTTTGAATAAAGGATGTTCCACTTGAAGATCAATACTGAACTGTTTTTAAGTTTCTGCTGCAACTTTTATGATGTGTATCATGCAACAAATGCTACATGTACGTGAAGCACAATTTAAACACCGCATATTTGATACTTAAAGCCAAATTACAATAAATTACATTTGTTGACAACATTTCATTGAGGTCACATGAAAGAAAAAAAAATAGAAATGCAAAGCTTCATCCATCTTTGCAAAAACAATAAACCACTTCCAGGTACACGCTTCCAGCATACGTCGAAGGTCTCATTTCTTTTTAAACAGTGTGGCTCTGCGCTGCCAGAGGCTTCCTTGTAAGCTGGTTTTGAAAATGAATGCCTTTATGTTTTGGTTTGGACCCACTGAATAATTTACTATGTAATTACATACTCTGCAAAAGCCTCTGTGTCCACTCAGGCCCGTTTGGGATTCTCTGTAGCATTGCAGTCACAACCAGAGCCTTGACCAAATCAAAATTCAAACCCACTCTCTAATCAAAAAACTGGAAAACTCACATCCAGAGGCAAAGTTTTATGTCTGCAGTTTGCTAACTACTCTTACACCAACAATTGGAGTGTAATTTCTGATTTGCAGCTCAACCAAAGGTTTTTTTTTCTTTCATTTTCAGCCACTGCAAAACAGCCCTCAGCTGAAATGCTGGACTGTGTGCACTACTCGTGCAAAACGTGTCCTGTCATTATTGTTTGCAGCGCTCTGTGAGAAAAATGACAACACACTGCAGCAAACAGACCTCTGTGGCTGTGTGGAAGCACCCAGTAAATTTAGGCTTTAACACAAGGAAAGCCTCCGTTTGTGCAACGCTAACTGAACCTCATGTCAGATTAATATATTTCAAAGACTACTAAACCATAATCTCCGTCATCCCTATATGAAATCTTTCATTCAGCCTCAGTACAACCTGGTTCTTAAATTATGCTGTACATTGGGCTGTGCAGTCATTAATAATCAATAATTATCAGCATATGCACTTAATCTTGGTAAAGGGACAATCAGGTGCTCTGCTCTGCTCTACTTTACACATATGTCTCAGATCAACCCTTGGCACAGGGGGCCTGGTTACCATGGACTTTTAAACAGAGAATGCCACAAAACAACTCTGCTAGAGGGTAGTCTGTGAGGGATGATCTTCCTTGTTTTTTTAACTCGAAAATTTGTTGAAAAGTTAGACACACAACAGAATAGGTGTTCTAGTGTGTAGGATTCCACTGAATAGAGACCCCATCAAAGTGTTTGGCTTTGGACACACAATTTGGTAGTAAAAAATCTACATGTCTCTGAACCCCTGTCTACCCTGTGCTGTACTGTGTACATGTGCACGTGGCATGAAGCTCCCAGGTCTAACTGTTCCTCCTACAAGCCAAAGGATAACAAATTTAAACTAACTAACAATTTTAAAAACTTATTATCCAAACTGTTGCATCTTGCACCACTACTAACTAATTCTACTTTGACCGGTTGGTGAGTACACAGATCAACAGGGATACAGGACATCACAGTTATATATTCACCTCGATTTTGCCTGCAAACAGGTGGTTTACATAAAACTGGGCAGTTGTAACTTCTTAAACCCACTGAACTGGTGGTAGGTCAATCATTACAAACTCTTTCTGTGCAGCCTAACTTTGTTCAAACCCACAAAACTAGTGGGACATTTCCAAAAATATCAAATATGTCAGGTGGAATTTTAGAGAAACATGAATACTAGTGCAGATGACATGTTAAATAAAGATGCAGTGCGGCAATAAAATACGTCTCAGTAATTTGAATTTATTGGAAAACAATACATCTTCAATGAAGAGTTGAGCGTTAATAATAATAATAGAATATTTGCTTGGCCTTGTGTGAGATATTTCTTCCAACTTTACAGCCACTTAAAGGGAAATAAAAGGCCACGCTGAATGTTACAGGGCATGTATTTGGCCCTGTAACCCTAGAGAGCAGTACTTGTTTAGCAGATCAGAAGAATGAGGAGTGAGTGAGTTTAAAACTATTATGTACTATAGAGAGACCATACAGTATATAAAATACTTTAATATATAGTATTTTTCTCTTGTTCAGTAGCAGTACGACTTAAGCTGCAGGAAAAATAGACCCTAGGCGAAGCATACTGGCTATAAAAGTATTAACATGTGGCCAGAAAAAAGGAGTCTTGCCGTATTGTACAGGAGATTGATGCAGAGGAGGACGACACACAGTTTGATCTGACCTGGTAGCAGCATTCAAACCACTGCCTGCAGCTGAATAGTGACAGGATGCTTAAGGCATGATATGATTGACTGTGTTGAAGCAGCAGAGAGAAAGAATTGAAATAGTGTGACTTGCTGAATCTAAAGACAAGCACATATATTCTGCTGGCCTCACAAGAGGAGACTCTGTGCTCGTGCTAATACCTTTATACTTGAACTTTGTACATCCAACTGAATTTGTCCAGGAAACAGATAAGTTGAGTTAATTTGAGTTTCAAGAGTGAGTCTGACCTATAAACAGATTAATCTAGATTACATTGACTGTCTGCTGGTCATTCCATCACTTTGGTCCAGCCTGAAATATCCCAACAATGGATGGATGCCTTTACATTTTGTACATACAGTACATGCATGGTCCCCAGAGAATAAAACTCCTACTGACTTTAATGATCCCTTAGATTTTCATTAGTGCTATTAATACAGCATACCACCAAAGCTCAGCCCATGGCAATCAGCCTTGAATCATATTAGCAAATGTTACCATGTTAAGATACACACTGCTATACACACACACACACACATACACAGGGCCTGGCTTATCGAGCAAGCATGTTAATGTGTTTGATGTGAGCTCCAGCAGAGTCCTGGCACTGAGGCTCAGCATCTGCCAGCTTGTCTCCCGCTCTCCAGAACGCCAGTCATGTCCAAAGGTTGGCACTAATATGCTCTGCTCCGTTTTTTTCCCAGAGTCTTTTGCCTGGAGCTGTTACCGTACCACACAGCATCTGGCACTGAAGCCCCCAAAGGGAATGACTAAAAACCTAATTTGATGTCTTTTTCCATATAAAATGCCATAAAACATAGCTCTGTTTCATAGTAGAAGGAATGACAGCTCTGTTGTTGTTGTTTTTTTGCTTAGCTGTTGATTTCTTCACTTCTTCAATAGCAATGATAGATGAGGAATTCACATGTAGCTGTTCATGCTTTCTTGAAGTGTTGACAGCTGAGGAATGTAGTTTAATTTATGGCCAAACTTATAATGTTGATCTTAGTGTAAGACATTCTGGATAAGAACATTAGCTAAATACCTAAACTGACAAATTACAGACATAGTTTAAAAGTGTCTGAAGAAAACTTGAGGCATAGTTGATGCAAAAATTCAAATGTTTGGAAGTTTGATTAATCAGTCTGTTGCCTTCATGAGCACACACATTAAAACGACACATTGGTCAGGTTGAATGCACAAGGTGGACAATCAATAACAAGCATGAGGAATAAGATAGAAAGTGTAATATAGCTAGAAGTGAGTCACATTTGAAATGAACTGAAACAGCATGAAGAAGAAACCAAAAGTACATCACCTTTTAGCAAAACCTCACGCCATTTTCAAACTAAAAGTTTGGCTGGGGCCCAGACCACGAAACAAATCACATGGTGCTTGCACAGCCCCGCCGCTCCGCCTCTGTTTGGCTTCATGCACATGGGCTTTGTTTTGGAAATGCTCTAGGCTGACCATACATTTACGTTTACATTAACATTTAGTTATTTGGCACATGCTTTTATTCAAAGCGATTTACAAGTGAGGTACAAAGAAAGCAACTATCTAAGACAAGGAAACTTTAAAGTAAAATGCTGAAACATTCTGAAACTCTTTTACAGGACGTCAGTGCAGAGATCTGAATAGTGGTGTATTTTTGGCTGATCAAAAATGAGGCGTGCTGCTGCATTTTGGATCATCGGGAGAGGTTTGATGGTGCATGTTGGTAACCCCGTCAGTAAGACATCGTTAAGTTAAGATATGACCAAAGCCTGCACAATGAGTTGTGTTACACATGTCTACATTAATAAACTTAAAAAAAAACGAGCACTTGTGTAAGGTTTTAAAGTCAGCAGTCAGCTTATCTCGATGTGCAGAGTTTCCATCACAGGCGCTCAGATAAGCCTTCGCACCGTCTCACATTACAAGATCATGCAGGTCTTCTCATGGTCACATCGTGGTGATTAAACGTTAATGGCTCATCACCGCAAAGTTCACCAGGTTGTTGACAATGCCACTATAGCAACACTATCAACTGTAGTGATGTGCAGTCTAAGCGGCAGTAAGTTGATTACTTCACAATATTTAGTGAATTAAAAGCTTTGTGCGCCTTTTCCAAATAGTCTGGTTTAGAGAATAAAGCACATTTTTTCTTTCAGAAATGAGTTGGGAGTTACATTTAGCGAGCCAACACACACAAATACAGATAAAACCACAAAGGTTTCTTCCCAGTCACTTTTGACTTATTACGAGTTCAAATGTTTTTGCATTGGAGCTGTCAATAGCTCATATTTTGCACTGATATTCAATACGGTTCATTAAGAACTGACCAGATTTCTGCAATGAAAAGCCTATAGTTTTAGTTTTGACAGTGATCAAAAAGTCTGAAACAGCAGTTATACCATAATAAGATAGTAAAGCTCTCCAGCAAAAGTCAGACAAATGAAATAATACTAGGTTTAGTAGCTCTTTACAGCACAAATATCCACTGCCTTCACCATAGAATAGACAGTGGCAAGAAAAAGTATGTGAAATTTTGGAATTTCATGGTTTTCCGCATTAATTTGTCATAAAATGTGATCTGATCTTCATCTAAGTCAAGAGTATTAACAAATATAATGTGCCTAAAGCAATAACACAAAACAATTTTAGGCACATTAAAGGCACATTGTGTTAAAACTCTTGACTTAGATGAAGATCATTTCATGATGCAGAAAACCACAAAATTCCAAAAGGTTCACATACTTTTTCCTAACACAATAACCTCATTGTGTGAATCAAAGCTTGGTGTATTGGTCAGATCTGTTCCTTCGGTTCTTTCTTAAATTCCATCACGCATACTTGGCCTTACACATCATCATATCTTTCTTACACTTTTATAGGCATTACTAACTCCACAGCCTAGTAGGTTTTATTCCGGCGTTTAAATGACACAACGCAGACTGTTAACAGGTTAATTCCTGGAGCCGGCCTGTCTGGTCTCAACAGATATACACAACAACACCTTTCTGTATGTCCTTGGAAATGGGACTGTTTGTGTGCCCGGGAGTGTTTGTGTATCACACACTGCTCTTGTGTATATGTAAAGTGACAAGCTGCATTCTCTGGCATTCATTATTGTCCATTTATGGGATATGCAAGAACATTAAGTACAAATACATACCATCATTTACTACTTCTCAGAGCACATAGACACAAACGTGACACTTCGCTTCACACTTGCACATTCACAAACAAGAACGGAAACATATAGTACATCACACATTTACTACATGTTTGTTCACAGAGATTTGTTCTTTGTTTCACCCACAAAACACAAACAAATGATTTAAGTAATTTTCAAGATGCATTCAAATAGGTACTCTCTGTATGGAATCTCAGTTAATCAAGCCCTCAAAGGGCTGCTCTACCAATTTTGGATATCAAGGTTTGTCAGGTCTCAGACAGTTATACTTAACATGTGAAGTTGTCTAAAGCTTTTGTGACTTCTCACATGATATACTTTAACTTTGTGTTGTACTCACAAATTAAAGCTGACATTAAAGATTTACAGCCACAACAAAGAATTCAATCTGTGGCTCCTTTCTCAATTCACCTAATCACAGACAACTGTCCACAGTGTTTTAGCTAAATCCTAAATACGATTTTAAGCAGGACAGTGAACTCTGAAACATGTGTCTTAAATGCAGACTAATCAAAAAGACTGTAGCCACAGCCACAGAACCAGATCCAGTGAACAAATGTTTTGCATATGGTGAATATTGGAAAACTGGTTCGTGTCAGTTTGTTGAATTAACAATGGAATAACATACTTTTGGGAGGAGAAGCTATTTTATGTGATTTGCATAAAAAAAACAAAGCTGGACCTCTTGGCTGTTCAACTCTCAGGATACATTCATCAACCAATCAGAGGTAACTTTGAACCAAAGCCATGTTATTACATGTACAAACTAAAATCCCAGTCTGCTAGGAGTAATGTTCAACACATTGATCCATTTGTTTCAATTGATTACATCCAGCAACATGGTACAGTAGCGTCACTTTTACTTAAAGTTCTCCAAAATCATCAGCTATTGCCAAAGAATGGTTTAATTATCCACAAGGCTAATCACTTCTACCACAATGTAGCATTGCTATTAAATTTGTAGAATATGTAAAGTTGTTCAAATGTTATTATGAAGGAAAAGGTCCAATCAAGGACCTAACTCTTTACCCACTGTGACTTAAAAGTTGTGCTTCCAGCTACACCCATCAGTGATGCCACACTGCACCATGAGGCAACACTGGGATGGCAACAAATTCTGGATTCTCAGACTTTTTTTCCCCAAGTTTATAATATATTTAAAATAACATGCAGGCACCTGGCCAGACAGTGGCTCCTTGGAACACAGGTCACTGACACATTATGAAGAAGAAAATTAGACGGTGGCTACATACTATTTGGGCAGCTGAAGTCTTGTATACAGCACAAACTGGCATATTTCCCATTTGCAAAAGTGCAACACTTATTATATTCATTTCCCCAATGTTGAAAAAATGTAATTAAAGAAGAGGGTGACGTAAACAACGTTTCTGTCCAGACTGTGTCTGTCCTGCTTTTGTCCAGTTGGAACTGCAACCAAAATGAAAGAACTTAATTCTAGTGGGACCTTTACTTCACATAGTGCTCCCTTGGTTGTAGCAGTGATCCACAAGAAATGGCTGCCAACAAAATAATGTAACCAGTGCCACTCAGCACTTTCTTGTTTCAGAGTTCGAGCACATTTTAAGCCTCTGTGGTGGCGACGTATTATGATGCATCAGCCGACTTAGCCCGAGTGATGTTCACTTGGATTCCATTTATATTATCGAGCAGTTTAGCTTACCAGCAGTTACGCACTGTAGATGTAGCCTGGGACATTTCAGCTCCAGTATGAGTTGTCTGGCATTCAAACTGAACTACCACACCAAAGAAGTGTTTGCACTTTGTTCCAGCAAACAACTTTGTTATTGTTCCCCTAAGTCCGAATGATGCAGAAGGTTGACGGCAGAAAGAAGGGGAAGAACCAGACAAATGGATGCATGAATGGACAGATATGTAGGGAGTTAGGATTTCCATTGAGAAAAAAGGACACTGTGGCCCTTCAGCGATGATAACATGTATAATTTGGTGCATCCTTGACTGGAGCTTGTTGTGGGAACAACCATGTAATTTGCCATTCTGTCTCTCATCTTCATCCATCAGCTCATTGCCCAGCTGAGATTTGTGGGATGCATCATTAATCCACGCTGCTTCGCTGTCTTAATCCCATTCATTATCGCGGCTCGGGTGCAGCCAAAGCAGCTCAGATTTACCTCTTTAGTTTGCTCTTGCAGGGCTTTGCCGCTCCTGTTGGTTTTGGAGGGAACACTGTCTCACCACACTGCTTTTGCTCAGGAGCCGGCTGGTGACAAGTTGAACCATCACAATTCACTCTGTGCAGGCCGTTGGATGACTGCGTGATCTTTCTGTCTCTCTTTATATTTTCAGCACGTTGCAGATGTTTACAGTTGAATGCAAAAAGATGGGAAAGTGATAGCATGGATGGAGGAGTGTAAGAAAAACCAGAGGAAAAAGCCGTGGAAAAAAAAAACAGTTTGGATATGTAAACGGTGGTTATGGAAGCCTTCAATATCCTCTGTAAACCACGTTTTAAATAATCATGGCTGAACTGGAGCGAAGGAAACACCAAACATGTGCCATACTTATGTTGTGGGGAAAACAAATCACAGTTTTGAGAGCTATTCCAAAGAAAATGATACACGCTTGTGTAAATTGGATTTCATATAAAAGAGATTATGTAATTATCCACTCACTGGGTCCCACCCACTGGGTTTTAGTAGTATAAGATAAATATTTCAGCAGCTCTATTTTTAGATTAATTATTAATTATCCACTGGACCATATACTGCATAGTCTGCTGATTAGAAACAATTACTGTATTACAGCTGTTGTTTTCACTGAGGTGTCATTAATGAGGTCATTTCCCTGACTCCTAAGGTACATGCAGAGGACATGTGGGTGAGCACCTCTGCTGCTTATCATTGCTAACAGCGCCTTCTAGTGGTCAGCGGGTAAACTAACATGAGTGACTACCTCCTCTGTGGAACCGTAGTGTGCAGATTCAGGGTGTGATAAAATGATTAGGAAATGACTGTGGTCACCTATCAAGCAGCGAGTGGATGTGGTAAGGACAAATAGATAGAGCATCCTGACACTCCAACCTTACTGAAGAAAGAAAAACTATGTCCTGAAAAACTGCAGAGATGGAAACAGCAGCCCAGCACGGGCTGATGTAGAGCGCATATGTGGTGCAAGAAGAAGGGAGCTGAAGCAATCAGGCATTATTCTGCCTACAGGCTATAAAATAATAGTGCCAAGTTGCACTTAAGTTGTTTCAGCATTTGTGAAATCTTTCCAACACCCGCTCCCCCCCCCCCCCCCCCCTTGTTTCTTCTCAGCACATGACTCACTCTCTCTATGGAGGAATAGAGCGAAGGGGCATGTTGGTGGATTTCTCTTCTGGCTTTGGGCTCCAATGGAAGCAACAGGTGCAGACTCTTAAAGCTGACTTATAGACAGGAGCAGGTATCCCAACAGGATAAACCAGTGCTGCACGGAAAAGTGAAAAAACAACTAAAATCCTGTCGCAACCTGTACCTGTGTGAATTTTTTAACATGAGCGTGTGATCATCCCGCTGCGATGTAGGGTGACAAACTTCCCCCCTCCTGTTCTGACCAGGACTGCAAAGCAGCACAGCTCCGTCCTACTTTTTCACCTCTTGACAATGAGGCGCTCAGGAAGGGGGGGTGGGGGGTACCGATGATTTATGCAGGAAGGCAGAAAATGATTTTTCCTTTAGACTTGAATAAAGGTTGTGGACGTGGTTTCAGATCAGGAATCTGTAATTGGCACCGTGCTGTTACGCACAGAGCTCCAAAAGTGGGAGACTATGCACATCAAGACCTTTGTACAGATTTCTAATATTAAAATGTGTGTTTACATGAGAATTATGTAAAACCCCTGTTGTAAAAACAAAAATCCGACTGATGTTGTTGCTGAAAATGAGCGCGGATGTTGCCATTTTACGCAGCGTGGAGCGAGATCTTTAGGACGACTCAGGAGCTACAAAAGCGCATCCAGCGAAAGCGTGTGCGATTTTTGAACTGCTCTCCTGTTGGTGAGGGTTGCGTTACTTTCTGCTGTTGCTTCTTGGCACCTCGGCATCAGTTCAGCCTTCAGGGTGAAAGAGCGATCCTCCTGTTGCTGCAGAAGAAAAAAAAAATTGGCTGCCTGCCGAGTCGTCGAACAAGTGCGCCTCCCTTCCCTGCTGTTTAGCGTATTCATAGTTAGGGGTTTGGGCTCGGCTGTTTTTAAAAAGGCAAGGCAGCTCCTCAAGTTGATCAGTCTGCTGAGGAAACTTCTGCTGGTGGAGAAAGTACCGGCGTCCAAACTGAAGGGCAGAGAAGTAAAGATTGTGTGCAGAAGAATTGCTTTGCTCCTGCAGAGGACGAGATCTCCGGGAGACACAGCGCGCATATTTTCAATTGCTCCTTTTCATTTTTTTTGCACGGTGCACAGCTCAAAGCCTGCAATTCATGTTTTTAATAGATAGCAACACTCTTGGATAAAGACTCTTGGCTTTAGCTTTAAAAATCGGATTATCTGACTGAGGCATTGTGTTCATTAGACCAGTCCACTTTTTTTCTGCGCATTTGAGGTTTATGCTGTAACTGAAGAGAGAACATCAACAATGATTCTGAGTCTTTGCCTCTTGGTGACATTTATCTTGGGACTGTCCGGGTGCTTGGGCTCATATGTGCCGTGCGAGCCTTGTGACCAGAAGGCGCTGTCCATGTGCCCTCCGGTCCCGGTCGGCTGCCAGCTTGTCAAGGAGCCGGGCTGCGGCTGCTGCCTAACGTGCGCCCTGTCTGAGGGACAACCGTGCGGCGTTTACACCGGAACCTGCACCCAGGGCCTCCGCTGCCTGCCGAGGAGCGGGGAGGAGAAACCCCTGCACGCCCTTCTCCACGGCAGAGGAGTGTGCACCAACGAGAAAGGATACAAACCTGCCCACCCGCCCATAGGTAAGACGCGCACTGGCTGGCTCGCTGAATGCGTGCTCGGGACTGAAACGATGACTCGGTTAGAAATGAGTGTAAAAAGCGTCAGAGTAAAGGTCTCACGTAGAGCAGGACAGCAGGGTCTCCACTCTCCTCTGGGGATCAGTGTTTGATAACATGGTGTCCCGTGCGCGCACCCACTGGGTGCTGCTGGGAGGTACTGCGATGTCTAGTGGGAAGAAAAAAGTATCAAATAGCTTCTTGATCCGGCAGTTTTAAATAAATAACTTCACATTTTGATTCCTTCCCGCTGTTTTTCTCCCTTCTTTCGGAACAATAACTGGTTCCATTTCCTCTCCAGAAGACCCGCTGTTGTTACAGGATAAGCAGCCGGCACCAGGGCTCTCTGACAGGCCGTTTGATTGACAGATGGTTTGAGGTGCCATCTGATTAACTTTTATCCACTGCCTTGATTAAACTGGCTGCAGGAGCTTACTCTCCCCCACTTCTGCGCTCTTAACGCAAATAAAGGGTGCAGTAAATTCAGCTTGATGGCTGCAGGCTCAGCATCCAGCTGCAGTGTTGTGTTTTGTTGCTGCATAGTCGGTCCTCACAGCACTAACGCGGAGTAAAAACAAACTCTGCTTGTGCGCTCGGTGTCGGTTTAATCTGTTGCGGACGAGCGACGCTGCGCTGCGGTAAACGCACATGGCGAGCTCCCGGTGGCTGTCAAACTGCGGTCTAGCGAGACCCCTGAGCAGTTAAACTGGATGAGTTTTTAAAAGATTTACTCGTGAAGACGCTATTAGAGGCACTTGTCTTACGCATTTACCCCCTATCGATGTTGTCGATCTTGGCGGGACAGAAACTTTATCAAGTGTGTGCGCGCACGGAGTCAGACTGTTCATGGCAGGAATATCGAGATGAGGAACCGTATAAATTTGCCTCATTCTGCTAAGAGCCGCCTTTAGTGTGCAGCACTCTAACAAGTGTCTGTCAACCCCGACGATTTTCCATCATCGGACCAGTGCGCACGAGTTGTGTCTTTCATTTTTCAAGATGTGAAACCTCTCCAGGTAGACTGAAAGAATCCATATGGGAGGGCACGAGGTGGCACGCTGCAAATTTGGTTCCTGTTAACGCAGAGTTTGGATAGATTTAGGTCTTCAGGCTACCCCTAGGGTGGTGTTTAGAGTCGGATTACCACTAAATCTGTATGCGTGAGAGAGAACCAGAGAGATGAGACAGAAAGAGAGGCAGGCGGAGGGAGAAGCAGCACCGAATCCTTGAATGATTTAAGACATTTCTTGGTGTAGCAAAGAGCCCCACTGTCACTCAGGGCTTTAGTAGCTTGTCAGCAACTAGATTAGTAGGTGGTAACCACGAAGGTTTTGGCTACACGCCTCATTCTATAAAATAAGCCTCCACTGGGCTCATTCTGACTGTTGACAGAGTCATTAAGCTATTTGCACCCAGCGAGCAGCCCTCACCTCTCCTCTCAATGAGCTTCCCACAGAATGGGCTCTGTGTTCCGAAAAAAATCCAAACACAAACCAACTCTACGTTTTGCAAAACACTGATCACGAATCCAGACAATGTAAAGGCATGCTATAGCTGCTGTGTGTGTCTGTGTGTTTGTTCCTAGTTTCTCTGTGTGTGTGTGTGTGTCTGTGTGTGTGCTCTCAGTACACTTGGGCACGGCTGTGTGGGTGTCTGGGTGTGCACTGTGTATGTGCGATCATTGTGAGTGATGACACCTCAGGCAGTTTTGTCTCACTCTGGTTTTGTGCGAGTGCACACGCATACACACAGACACACACACACCAACGCTCACAGGATCTGACTTCTTTGTTGGCCCGCAGAGGTAATCAGAGCATCTTTTCCTGCCTCCGGCTGTGCATTCATTGCATGGGCACTCAGTCGCAACGTGGTGATTCAGCAGAATGCCTCCGGCTCTCTCTTTCCTCTGAAGGACCTTCTGTCAAACAGCTTCTTGGATGGGAAACTGGTGAGCTTCTGGTTTCCTGTGGTGTGGGGTTGCAGCTGTCTGTGTGCTGTACCAGCTGAGCAAGGCAAACACGGGGAGGAGGAGCTCAAGTATCCAACACACTCAGGAGGCCCTGAGCGCTGCTGCTTGCTAAATATTGACTGGGGAGGCCAAACAATGGAAGAGAGGAATCTTTGCTATTCCCCCCACACACCCGCCAGCTCTTCTCCCCGTCTCTCTGCTGCTCGTGTAAGAAAAAGAATCCTGGTCATCTCTCTCACTGTGTCTGGATTCATGTCCAAGTGGTGCATTTATCATGTTGTAGTCTCTGCACTGTGGATCCATGAGGCGTGGGGATTGTAAAGCACGGGAGGTGGTATGTGCTTTGGGGGGAACACATAGGGTTTTGTCGGCCTCCTGTGAGTGAATCATACTCTGGAAAGCTTGCCAACAGATATGACAGATATGGCAGCAGGCCGCTTGTTCTTTGAGCTTCTGAAAGGACCTTATGTTTTAACAGATTGCTCTTTGCAAAGAAACAAAAGATGATTAGGGAGTGGCTCCACTCACACACGGACTAAAATGCTGTACCCCTTATTAACATAGCAAACAAGAAGCTTGGTGCCTTTACTGACAATGTTAATACCTTTAACTTATTCTGATGCTTGATGTTTGCTTAAGAGCACATATGTGTTTCCACACGGCTTCTTTGCTCATTTGTAGGAAACATGCAGAATCAAAGTTATTCAACTGTGAGAATCACCATCTGCTTTTTCCATGTCCACATCATCTCTGACACAGCTGGTTACCAGGCCACAGCCGAGAAACTGTGGCTGAAGCCACAAAACGCTGATCATCTCTTCACTTAGAGAAGACCAACGCCAACCAGCCTCCACACTCTGCCGTCGACGTTGCATGCTCATACGGACACGCCGGGTTAGATATAGCCCTGGTCACGTGCTGGCGCCAGCTGCCTGACAGCTTCATGACGGGCTCATGTGAAAGGAAAAACTGTATGTGGCTTTCCATCCGTCTCACCTTGAACATCTGAGACGCTGCAGTGAAAGCTTAGCATGCTGCAACTGATGTGTTGCAGGTTCCAGGGAGAATTATTGGAAAGGTCACTTTGTCTCAAGATCACTTAAGGACTTCAAGATGGAAAATTAGATAGTGGGAAAAGGTAAAGATGTTGTTGTTTGTTAGCATGGATGAGGTACAGCTTTATCATATGAACAGTCTACAGCCTGAGCTTTTGGCAGGCAAATCAGCTCTTAGGCACACTTTCCTGATTTCTCCCTATAAAACTTCACAGTGGTATTTGTACAGCTTATTGGCCACTGACACCCAGCCTGCTGATGGCAACAGCTGTGAAAGAAATCAACCTCCACTGTAGTCTTGTGTTCAGACCTGACCTGTGTGGTGCTCTAATCTCTCTGCTAACACCCGGCTACATGCGAGCATGGAGCGAGAAAGGACCGATATCACTGTCTCTGCAGAGGAGTTTCACAAGCAGGACAAGTAATAGCCCTCTTAAGTTTCGCAGGATTTGAACAACAAAAGAGGCTCCTGTGACTTCTCTGAAACGGTGTTGCTCAGAACGGGAGACAGGCAAACCTTTTGTGGTTCTCTGTCTGAGCTAGTAAGCCCATCTTCTTTGCCTCGAATAGTTGCTTCCTCCTAAATCCTAATTCTAGGACTATAAAAAAACACCTCGCTTCAGACGGTGCACGTGTCATGCTGCGTAAACAGGCAGTTTTTGGGCGTGTTGCACATCACCCCATTATACTGTAAATCCCACAAAAATGCGTTAACCTCAGATTGATCTTGGCCAGTTGCTTCCTTTTATGCTGTTTGTACAGTACATCCAGTCACACTCGACTCTCACCAGAGTAGCTGCTTTGTCCGCCGGGGTGTTCAAACATCGTCACACCCAGCAATTGCGCTGTGGTGATGGTGAGCCAAAAAGAGGTTGCGTCCATCCTCGTGGCTTGTTGAAAACCAAAACTCAGATGTGGGACCAGACCTCATACCAAAATTAGGAATGTACACTGGAGCAGCCATGCGCCTGACTCTGATAATGGACTCTTCACATGACTGCTCGCAACATGGATTGAGCTTTTTCTTTTCTTTACACTGCAAGCTGTAAACAGGTCGAAAGTTTGCTTACCTATAGGAGCATTTCCTTTTTGGAAAGACTTTGCATGCTCTCATAAGTCATGTTTTGTGATTTATAATCCTTGAATTGTTCTTGTTGCTATTTATACCATGCATTCAGAAAAGCAGGAAACTTTTTGATTGCAATGAACATAATCTGTCTGCACAATACCGTGGGAAGAGTTATTTCCTGCATATTCAGTAGCTGATTGAGAGCATGCACGGAGCTGAACAACTGAAATTCTTGTGAAACAACAGGACATAAGGGTCAAAACAGAGTTCCCTTACTGTTGTGGTCACATAAAATCAGGCGCAGAACATTTGATAAAGTCCATATTTTCCTTCTGCTCCAACTGGTTTGGAAGGGATCCTTTTCCAGTCCCATCATGCTTTGTGTACTGCTGTCAAATCACATACAGAAGATGTAACTTAGCTTGTGCCCTGCTAACTTGATACAACTTTTATGCTGCTGCACAACCATCTTCGGTGACTTGCACAACTCTGCTGGGTTGTTCACACCTCCCTTTCTGCTCTAGAAACTGCAGGGTTATCAGGCCATGGCCTTGCTTTCAAATATTAAGTAGCTGAGGCAGTCTGAGGCTCAAGGATGGCTTACTAACGTAGTGCTTTATATGTCACAGGCCCTCAGGCTCATTTATCCCCACAATTATCTTGTCCTACCCCCTGTTGAGATTAAACAGCTCCTCTATTCACTGCTCTCTTACATCTTGTAAAGATGTAATTTCAGATGCTGCACAGAGATCGACTTAAAGGCAGGATGAAACAAACATGGTGTCGTGCTGGGAAATCCAATAAAAGGTGGGAGAATCTATTGTCTAGGCCTTTTTTAGCAGAATTATTATAGTCATCCAAAATCCAAGGAAGAGGTAGCTTATCTTTCATGCTTGGACTGCTGCTCATAAGAAACTTGGGATATTCATGAAGCATAATTGTGTGCAGATGTTAATTTTTAAACAGAGAAGTATCAGGTGCACCTCCTTTGGCTACTCCACTCCTCTCGTCTTAATGAAATCTTTAGCTGCAGCAGAGGGAGAGAGATAGCAGCACAGCTTTGGGCTCAGCTGAATGGAAGATCGGCACATGACTTGGCTCACTTGGCTCTCGTCCAGCGTCTTGGCTGAGTGTCAGGAGTTAAACACAGACCCTCTAAGCCTCCTTTACAAGCTGGGTACCCTGAGCATGGAAAAACTGAGTTTTTGTGGCTTCACTGAAGAGCCCACTTCAGAAGAGGTGAATTTGGGTGAATTTGTGAGCTGAGGAGAAAAGAAGTCAGACACCATTGTCTTTCCAAAAGCTACATAAATAAAAAAAGCAGATTTCTGACATTATTCACTTAAGGGAGACATTTTCTCAAAGTCACTGACTTGTGAGGTGAGTGTAATTGATGTGCCATGGCTTATACCGGTCTCATACTGGCCATTTATATGCTTAAATGAGATTACACATGGATCAAGAATGCATGTTGAAAAACAGTCTGTATTTTCAACGGCATATTTTATTTCCAAATATGTGGCATTTTAATCAAGCGCTCTGAGAAATGATTGGAGAAATAAAGAGTTTTTCCACAGTGGTCACATGCTTGGTGTACACAGGAATGCTTGTTTGACGTATTTATTTATAGCGAGTAATAGCCTCGTAGTCTGAGCGGGGAGACACAAGGACATATCTAAACACAAACCGAGGCCTGCCAAGTCATGAGTTGTGAGATTAATTTCAAAGAGACGGCAGCGCGGTGCAGAAGCCAAAGACCCAATTCTGGTAATCACCCTGCCCCTGCCTCCCTCCCCTCTCAGAGACTCCAGACGCTCATGCTGTGTCAGGCTCTTTGAACATGGGTCCTCTGAGCTTGTGTCCTTGTTACGTCTCAGTGCCTTTCTTCCGCGGTGGCTGTGCACTAACGGGCCAGTCCCGGCGATACAGCGGCTTTAAATCATATCTTCCCTCATGCCCCTAAACAAGTGTGGAAGTTGTTTTGTCTTTCAGCAGCAGTTGGCCTGTAGTCCGCAGCCAACATTCCTCTCTGGTTCAGCTCGTCTGGCCCTGTGCACCACGACGGGTTTCCTTGTCAGATAAATATAACCAGGGTCATCCACTGGCACCGTGGCTGCAGGCTTGGGGCCTGGCATAGTCCCCACAATAATTCTGTACTTGTGGTACAGCTAAACCAAGGGGGTGTGGGGGGGCTTCTTTCTGTGGCCTTAAAGAACCTCTGGCTTGGGGTCTGGGTTTAGAAGGCTGAGCCCCAATGATAGGAGAGGGGGTGGGTCAGGTTAAGGATAAAAAGACCTCAACCTGTGAATATCCCATCAAGAGGAACGTTTGGATCTCTGAGGCTACAGTGCCCCCTGGGGGAGCTAAAATGACGTCCAAGAGCTGCACAAAATGTGACAGAAATGAACAAGCATTTATATGAGTCTGCAGAGCAACTGGATTTTCCTGTGCTTGACATTTGAATCAGTTTAATGTGGGGCATGTCGCTATAAAGTTACTGCGCTCACAGGCCTCAGTCCCTGTTGCAGTTAAGCAGTCCAGATAACGTGTTAGCACATTTTCCAGGCACACTGTAGGCGGACATGTAACATGTGATGCAGTTTTCCCAAGTCAGTCACAAATATGCGCTGCCCTTTGCGTGATTTCATCCAACTTTAAAATGAACAAGTCACTGGTTATTTAAGGCACTAAAAGACAAGAAAGGAGCTGTCTATAGATTCCTCGACAAATATCTAATTATCTGGTGTCGTTCACGTTCTCATGGACGCAGATCAGATACACTTTTGTTACACATTCTGATATTTAGCAGTGGAAAATGTGGGGTGTTGAAAGACGATGAGCTTAGCTACTGTTTGTCGCTGGTGGAGTTCATCAGCTGTTGATCTTAGCTCCGGCCTCCCGTCCTCTGTAAACAAATGTTAAGTAACATTTGGTGGGACAAACCCCGGGAAAAGCACCTGGCTTTGTTTTTATGCTGGAAGGACTAAAAGGCTGCAGACATTCAAAAGTTACGGAGATAGCCAATGAACATACAGTATCTTAACAACTATTACAATATTAGTTATTTAGTGAATGGAAGTTTTACTTTAGATTTTTTGTTCAAAAGCAATTTTTATTTGTTCGTCTTAATGCTTGATTTTGGCATCTATGATGACTGTTAAGAGATCAGACATCTCCCCTTCGAGGTTTTACTTACTTTACTTTACCTAAGTGTCTTTCAGCACCTTGTTTTGGTTTGACAGTGTTTAAAAAATCAACTGCTTTGGTTTAATCACATATCGTCATTTCCAGCTATGACAGGTAGAAGAGATAGAGATAGAAGGAGAGTAAATATTAGACTTGCATGCGCCATGTGGGCAGAAACACACCACTAAATTAATGCTAAGGTCTGCTAGATGTTTAAAGAGACAGCATTTTACCTCTTCATAATAACAGCCAAGATGGTTTACAGGTAAGTAAGTGCTTGTTTTAAACAAAGACCAGGCCTAATCACATATATCTGTGACAAACACTTTCTTACCTAATATTTGGTGTAGTTAAAGATCTCCGGAAAAATATGTGACATTTATTGATGATCTTTTATTTGTACCTGATGCAGATCGCGAGTCTCGAGAGCACGAGGACGCCTTGACCACAGAGATTACAGAGGAGCTGCAGCCAGCTAAAGTGCCACTCCTTCCTAAAGACATTGTGAACAGTAAAAAAGCCCAAGCATTGCTCAAGGAGCAAAAGAGGAAGCAGGGCCGGCAGCGCAACTTTGGCTCCACCACAGACTATTCCCCTCTGTCCATCGACAAGCATGAGCCTGAATTTGTAAGTAGTAAATGTTCATTTCTAATGTTAGCATCTCTGACGCCAGCATCTTCCAGTGGCAATAAAGACACGCCGAATGTAGCTGCTTCCTTGTTACCCCTTCCCACATATTTGCTGTAGATCCTAATAAACATTTAGCTTGAGTTGAGAGTATCTTCTAATGATGATGCATTGTTCGATAGTAACCCTGTGTTGCCATTTTTCAAAGGGTCCATGCAGGAGAAAACTGGACGGGATCATTCAGGGGATGAAGAATACTTCTCGTGTAATGGCTCTGTCTTTGTACATTCCCAACTGTGACAGAAAAGGTTTCTTCAAGCGCAAACAGGTGAGTTTGCTTAAGAAAAGTCTTTTTTTGTATCAAACATCACTCAGCTTTAGAAAAAGTAAATCAACACTTTGAATTTAGCACTTGAGAAATGACAGATACAAGATGTTTGTATAATTTCATATTGTGTGCTCTGAACGTGCAGTTCACTAGAGCAGGCCAATGATCTTTGCCGTGTCACTTTCTGTGGTGAACTCTTACTTTATCCTTTAAGCCATTTACCTAACTACATCCTGTTGCTTTGCCCACAGTGCAAGCCATCTCGCGGCCGCAAGCGAGGCATCTGCTGGTGTGTGGACAAGTACGGCGTTCAGCTCCCCGGCACAGACTACAGCGGTGGGGACATTCAGTGTAAAGACCTGGAGAGCAGCAACAACAACGAGTGAAAAGGGGAGGACCGCCCTTCGACCCCCACCTCCCCCACCATCATCACCACCACCACCCTTAAACACCATGTGACCCAGGGCCCACGCCTCCTCTCTGAATCATACCTATATGCTCCGCCCTCCGTTCACTTCAAGATTTTTTGTTTTGTTTTATTTTTTCAAATTGAGAAAAAAAAGGAAGAAAAAAATCGAAATGAAAGAACAGGCTGAAAAAGGACACCTGTAATTTTTTTTCTTTTCCTTTTCTGTTGTTGACCAAGCACTCATCTCCAAATGAGGGGAAACGTCCCAGAAGATTTACTAGACCCCATGACTATTGCTCATGGGACCCTTTGTATGAGCTGGGTCCCCTGGTTGCAGATTCATGAAAATATATGCACACAATGGATATATTTTTATAGGGGTTTCAGTACAACACTTTGTATGATGTAAAAAAAATTCACACAATCATTTCGAGATAAAAAAAAAATCATCGGGGCACATTGAACGAGAACAGATCAGTTTTAAGCTGTGGGACACGATGCCACTGTGGAACTGATGATTGGCCGTTGAGTAATTTGGTTTTGTCTGTTTTCCAAACGAAAAAAAAAAGAAACAATAGATAGGGATATGCTGTAACAGTTGACTCTATCTGGGTTCATGGTTCTGTCAGAGCACTTATGAATAGGGGAACCTGCTTAGATATGTGATACTGCACAACATGATGCATGCATGAATGTGTGTATGTATGTCTACAGTGCGAGTGCATGGTATGTACGTATCAGCCTATATTGGTGTATGGTGGAGTGAGCCTATTACAGAAAAGAATGTCCCTTTTTTCTTTCTCCTCTTTCTTTGGATTTTGTCACAAGTTTTGCTCGCGCTTGAAGTGGTCTTGAGGCTGGCCTTCTCCTTAATGTAAAGTATGTCTTGGGACATGGAGCTTTGGGAAACATAAGAGTAAACAGATTCGTCATGGATGAACATAAGTAAGTGGCTCTTCGACAATGTAGCTAGCCTGATATGCCAACTGTGCCTCTTTGAACAGACACTGCCATGCAGGGCGACACAGACCTTAGAGAGCGCTGACTCTACTGGTGAAATCAAGACGTTCGGCTTTTAAGCGATGGGACTCGCGTTTGACTCTGATCTTTTGAGTTGAGCGCATAATCAAACTTGCCAGTCGGGCCGGTTGCTTCTCTTATCCAGTTGTGTGAAGTGTAGTTTTGTATGGTTTTGTTTGTGCTGTTTTTTTTTCTGGGGATTTTTTTTTTTGCCTTCAGTGAAGTAATGACTTTTGAGCCATGTTCCTTTATCAAGTGGTTTCCCCTCAGTACTGCTACTACATTGTATCCATGGTGTATTACATTACATTTAAATATAGTTATTGAATGTTGTTTTTCCTCTAGAAACAAAGTATGACAGCAATGTAATTGTGTTTGGAAAAAAAAGACTTTAGCCTTTAAGAAAATTTAATAGATCTTTGTAGCCTGTCCACAGTCACTCGACCACGGGGCAGTCAAAGAAGCTAACCCTCTGGAACTTTTCTGTTTACCTGTATTCATGCAAATTTTATCTACCTACATCTAAAGGAAGCATGATGAAAAGATTAATGATTACAGGTGATAATTCGATTATTTAAATAGAGTTTTTCTCTCTCTGTGTTCAAGTCACAGTGCCTTTCTACATGCAAACCCAGTTAAACAGTGACGTGAAAGTGATATGGATATCGTATGGGGCAATTTTTTTTTTCAGACAACCCCCTCCTGCTGGGGCTGATACTTGAGACAATGACGATAAAGAGGTCTAGAGGTTTAGTTCTGATCAAGAGAAGAACAATGAATGTGGTAGGTGCTGGGAATGGTGTCAGCAGCACATTGCAAATCCATTTAATAATCTCCTGTACCTTGGGGGGTAATTCTTGGTAAGAATGACATGTCAGGAACTGCTGTGTATCCACAGTCAGCTAAACCTCCCTCTTCTCTTTCTTTGACAATCAATAAGCTAAGATACTTGCTTTTTCATGTGAATGCCAATGTATATGATTGACAGGGAGGGGAAGTGAAAGGATGTTTGGAGATAAATCAACCGTTTAGTTCGTGCATCCTGAACGGCTTCCTATTGTGAATATATTATCAAGGCTCTTTGCCCCACTTCCAACACCTTCCTCGCTACCACTTTCAAAAAAAGCAAAAAAAAAGCAAAAAAAAAAAAAAAAGCAGCTTGCACTTATTTCAGTTATTCACTATTGATATTGACACAACAACAACATCCTAAGATGTGATATCATGAAGTTAATGGAACGAAAAAGTAAAAAAAAAAAAAAAAAAAAAGCAGCCACAAAAGCTAAATGTTGTGTTATCTTGTGCTTACCTTGTAAAGGTGGTGCTTTGAGGTAATATTTGTCGACAGGGGCTGTGCAGCCCATGCCTTGGACCTCCGATATGGCAACATCCTTTATGGAAAAATAGACTAAAAGTAACACACAGATAGAGATTCTCATGGCCGATTGCACAGAGATGTGAGCTGAGACAGAGCTGGGGGGGGGGGAGACGGAGGAAAGATGAAAGAGGAAGAGCAAGCGCCATGGGCAGTGGTCATAATCAGGGCCTAGCCACTTCCCCGATACGGGGGCCACCAACTGCATGACATTAGATACAGTTAGCAAGACAGTTATCAGAGGAGTGGAAATCTGGGGAATTCAATACTGCAAACAGGAGTGGAGAGGTGGGTTCAGCTCTGACAGATCTGATCTCTAGGACTATTTCATGTCTGGATAAATCAAGAACATGAATACTTTGATGTTTGTCATTGTGGGCTGACGATTGCAAAAACCACAAAAGTCACAGCGTTATTGTAGCGATGACTCCTTGTTTTCCAAACCTGTTTGCGAGTACTGAGTTCCGCTGGTTCCTCGTCTCGTACTCGGTTTAAACTCATATTCATATTTCATACTTCAGTAGTACAGCAATTACAGTACAGCGTTTTCTGAATACATAACACTTTCCTGGATGTAATGAGACTACACAATTGGTTTTCATAATTTGGTGTTCACTGGCTTGTGAAAGAGACCCATCGGTGGCAGGAGGATAGTGGGAAATAAAATGGTCAGTATTTGGAACTACATAAAGACGAATAAGGAAAAAAATGGAAAAAAAACTCAAATTATTAAAGTAAATATCACTGTGTAATATTTATTCTACTTGTAATTTATGTACTCTTTTAACCTTTGTCTTTTTTTGTTATGACAAAGCATTTATTTAAATAAAGTTATGTATTCATTTAAGCATCTGGGTGAAGTCTTCATTTCTAGTGATGCACTTTTAACAGTAGCCGTGACATTGGCGTGAAATGTACAGAATGAAGCAAAACCATCCTATTAGTAAACACTGACTAATCTCTGAGGCACGAGCTGTTAAACCTCTTAGACATAAGCCTGAGACATCCATGGTAGGCCACAGGATCTCATGCAGCATGCAGGATGTGACTTTATGAAGCTTCGCCTCAGGGCAAGTCACCTGGTTTTCAACAGTCGAAAAGATTGCACAGGAACAAGGAAGTCATTTAACGTGAGTTTGAACTTCAAGGGGGGGCGGGGATAACATCTAGCAGGACCGGCTTACTATTCAGACGACCGAGAAGACAGGATTTGTAGCCCGGAGGAGTCATCATGGTGTTATGGGAAACTTACCTTTATTACCACTTAAAGACAGAATGGACTCCCCTGAGACACAACTGCTAACAAAGACGGACACGTGCAGCTTAACGCACAGGAAGTGCACACACAGACACAGAAAACACAGTAAGTCACCTGGTTAAGGACAAATCAATGGCAGTGACTCTGAGTTCTTAGCTAACTATTTCTGCATCGTGCACAGACACACATAAGGATCTAAGAAGCTCCACATTTATCTCCACAGAGGGATGTCTGCTCATTTTTATTCCCTCATGGATTCCAGGAAGTGACAGAATGGGACTTTTCTTTTTTGGGGGGCTATCAAAATCTATCCCTGGGGACTTCAGGACTTTGAGCAACTCCAGATGTGGGTGACTGAAACAGGGCATGAAAGGGTGGAGGACCCAGCAGTTCCTGTATGGCAGATCAAGGCTGTCATGAAGGTTGTGGTATGGCTCAGTGTGTGTGTGTGTGTGTGTGTGTGTGCTCAGACGGCACAGACTTTGACTTCGGGGAGGAGGAAACGTGTAGAAGATTTGATTTGTGAGGCAGTGAACATGACAATTACTATCTGCCTTCAAAGAAACTGACAACTGCACTTAGGACTTCAAAGCATTTATGCCCCTTTTATTACATAATTAGACCAACAACGTTGGATGGCTTCATCTAATGTCAACTCACGCACCTCAGCCCATCCCAAACCCAGAGCATTTCTGTGATGCTCAGACCTCAGATGTGCAGGAGTGCAGGATTCTGCTGCTGCCTGCATGTCTGTGTATGCAGTAATGTAATTAAACAAATGATCTGAGCTATAATATCAGCTTTGCAGCTCTGTTTCTACTTGCTTTCGAATCGATTTGCCTGTGGCTCGAATCTTTAAATATGACTTTTAGAAACCATGATGGGGCATTAGACAACATGAGTTTACAAATGGCATGCAGATGTTTACGCTACATAATTGGGATCTGTGCAAATCACCGCCTGTGCTCTTCTATAATGCTATCTCTTAAAGAGGTAATGGTGGTTCTTTTCATCACCGGGATGGAGATGAAAGGAGATTTGCAAGAATTTACAACAGGTTGGGAGTAAATCACATGACTTAGAGAAGGAATCCTCCGATGCTGGTGGTAAGAAGACGGCAGACAAGTGTCTGCTAGCCTGCTAGTTCAAAGATGGACTTAGACCCGGAATACCAAATGGAGGGTTCTTCATCGCGAATCGGATGTGACTGTGAGAATCACAACTCCATGTTAAGTAAACACATTTTGAGATTGAGATTTGATATCCTACATGCGATTAAATGAGTATTTTAAGGAATTATGTTCTTGTTATGACTGTTCCCTAGCCTGTGGCTCTGCTTAGTTTGATTCAAATTTTAATTTATCACTAAAATTCCTTCAGACAAGGGGCTAGAAACACAAGTCATCAGGCAGACTGAAATAAATCCGGTTAGGCTAGTTATTTATAAGAGAAGACAACATTTCCATCACAGATTACTGACCTGTTTTAATTTGAAGCCATCATTCTGATCATAATCATGTGGTGAATAATGATTCATTTAATTAAGTTCCAATCAGTGTAAGTCACCCAAATTTTAATAAACTATATTTTTAGCTTCAGTATTCACCCTGGATCTATATATTAGCTTAATTAATATATCCTTATAGCCTTGCCCCCTTTTGCACTGGGGAAATATTCAAGTGCACAACCACATACCTGCTACAAAGTGACAGTACAGAGCTGAAGTTTCTGCTACCTCTGGCTTAGCTTCTGTTCCCTCTTTACCATTTCTTTCTACAACACCAAAACATAATAATTGGCCTTTTGTCCATATTCTCTTCACTGTTGTACTTCCTGCTAACATTGGAGCACCATATCATTTCAACAAAGATAAAACAACAATTATTTTGTTAACATTCAACAAGTACAGCTTCCGTGAGTCTTAGACACAGACCTACCATCAACATATCAAGGGAAGTTGTTGAATGCTAACAAAAGAAATGGTAGCCTGAAAGTAGGGCGGATCTTGGGCCCTCTATGCCAGAACACTCACACATACACACACATACACGCACACACATACACAGTCACGCAAGCACAGATACTTACCCCCACTACTACCCTCCTGAGCCCATTGTGCCTGATCTATTAAACTCAAAACAAAAGACACTTGTTTGATTTGTTTTCAGGAAAAGGCCAGGCTCAAACTACCATTAAATATGCCGAACAACCCAAGGACACCCAAGATCCATGTGTGTAACCAAGCCACGCTGTCAAATCTTTAAAGCAAACTCCATGCCAAAACCCCAGTCATTAACAAGACGAAATAAAAAGAAATGAAAAACAAAACAACACAAAAAAAAAAAAAAAAACTGAACAAAGCTGCAAAGCTGAAGCTGTAAGAGCGTTCATGTTTTGCACAGCATGAATAATTGCACCCTTGGACCATCGCTGAGCTCACTGGTACACTGGCTCATGTTCGGTATAAGGGTACAAGGCCAAAGCCAGTCAGGAACGGTCTCATATGATACACTTCTGGCCAGAGCTTCAAAGAAGTCTTTCTTTACACCCAAATCATGAATCATTTTGATCACAAATCAATGCTGACATTTGTTGGGGACTTCTGTAAGTATTTGCAGTTTCAGCTTTGCAGAAAATGTACTCAGGCTGCATAATGCACAAAGCCTGCCAGCACAATAAGATATCCCGTTCACTCCACAACATCAAATATAAAAACTAAGCTTTCCCTGCACGGATTGAGACTCATCAAAAGATTTTCAAGCCTGTCCTGATGAATGATCTTTGAATATTGGGGGTTTGAGATTATAAATAAATGCAATTCCTCCTCCTTTCCATATTGCATATAAAGTGATAATGTCCCAAATATTCTTGTTCAGTGTTCAGTGTAGAAACAGGTTGACTCCTGGTTGGTTGAAATCTAGCTATGTATGCTGTTTCCATGTCTCTTGTCAACTGTCATAGAAACCTTCCAAACAATTACCAACTAAATACCAGATACATTGTTGGAAATTAAGACAAATGTTTCCAGTTAATTGTCTAGAAAATACAGGACCTGTAAAATAAAACGCTACCAAACTATGTAACACACCTTTCCGATTAGGCTGCTTGTTGTCCAAGAGACAATGCCAGTGGGCTGCTTGCAGGCTGTGGTAAAAATAGCACAGACTGTAAAAGTGAGACAAGAGTGTAGAAAGCTTCACTTCATCACAGTGGTCCAGTATCCCATACCAATATTTGTCGGGGGCATTGAGAATTATTAATAGTGCCTCTACATCCCTCTGTTACGACTTCATGTTGGCTCTTTAAATGTGATGTGATGTATAGCACAAACAAAAGTGCGGGTGTGTTTTTGTGTATTTGCATACACTGGTCGGTTTATTCAGACACCTTTACCGAAACAGTATCACATTTGTCAATGTCAACCTCCTCCCCATCCTAATCCCTCCTCTTGTCAACACTTCATTAGTAACCCCAGCAACACAAGTAAATGCAGTTGCACACACATCTGTGCACGCACAGCGGTGATAGGAAAAAAGCCACCTAGCAGTTTACAGCTTCATAACAGAAAGTGTTTTTCCTTTAGTGACACTTATTTGGAGTTGACAAGTGTTGATATGAATGGTGATAAAATGGTGATAAACAAGAATAACTCTCTGCAGATTTCCACTGAGATATGTCATATTTTATATGTGTAATTATACTACATATAATGACTGATTTACTGTGGTATGTCACAATAGTGGTAAACAAAAATAAACGCCAGAAAGCCGGAACACACATGCTTTTAATGAATTTGCAGCTACCAATGCAGGAAGCAAACATGATGCATGAAAAGGAAATATTACAAGATACAATATAATCAGTAAAAGTATGAGTGGGATCAAACGTTTACCAGTTATCTATGATTACAACAAGTGTTGCCAATAAACTAGATAGGTTTTAGATTGTGCATACATATATTTAGCATGTCAAAGACTTTTGACATTCTCAAATTAGCTCAACAAAAACAGAAACTTGTCTGCGTGAAGAGAAGTGTGATCTGCAATCAGTGGGAAGTCTGCCCCATTATTAGCATAGCATCATGAATATGCCCTGAGTGAGGCCAGAGGGTATCTACAGTGGTAACATGGTCTAAATGTGAGAATTCAAACGTCAACACACACATAGTTCTTCTACTTAAAAATCATCTTCATCATCATTTCTTTATGGTAATAATGGGGCAAACGTGAGTTGGTGGAGTCCAAAAAGAGAGATATAAGTAAATATTGGACTCATTCCAGTCAGATAAAAAACAAAACCTACTAGTGAATGCTAATGTTCCCCATGCAATGGGCAATTGATTACTAAAACATAAATATGTCAGTGTTGATGTTTACAGCTTGTGATGTTACCACCAAGTTGAAAAAATAAAGTATGAGGTTGTCAGTATTGTGCACATGCTACCAGAGGACCAGTGGCCATATGTTCTGAAGCCTGGTATATAGTGGCTCAAGATGTGTGACAGTGTGAAAAATATTGCAATGCCAATCCCAGGGTGATTTATACTTAAACCTCAAACTTAAAAGAGTTTACATGTTGATAGAATAATGTTATTAATGCATAAATCTTAATTACTTCTGGATTTGTATGAAAACCCAACAGTGTTGTGCTGTGCTAGCGGAAGGCTGCTGCAGTGGGCATCACTCTGAGCTCCTCCAGAAACTGGTCACAGTTGGGATCCCCTCTGACTGTAGGCGTCGCTGGTATCTGCACCCCAGTTAAGGGGTCAACGCACCAGCACTCGCCACGCTGGCCGTGGTTGGACATGTTGCACTGGAAAGAGGGAAGAAAAACACAAACTAGACAAGTTGGAAAACACAAAGTAAAAAGAGGGAGGGGTAAGGATGCACAGTGGGAAGCATGGGGAGTGCTAATGAAGCATGGCGTATGGTGGCTCAGGATGTGTCTATGTGTATGTGTGCGTGTGATCATCTGGTGCTGGGGGACTATTGGATGAGAGTGAGGGCTATGGTTTGGGTGGGACAGCACTCGTCCAATAACAGCCCATCTTCAGGTCATGCCCCCAACCCACAACTCATCCACAACCACACATGCCATCATAGACATACAAACACACACAGAGCATGCCAGTAGAGCAGCCCCCCCACAGAGACCCCCTCTACTCAGAAATGAGGTCGTAATTGAAGTGGACACAGTTTACGCTGCGCACGCGGGGCGGCCGAGTAGGGAACCGCAAGAAGAATGAAGAGCTGGGGGTGAAGAAAAGACTTTCCATTTTCTTCCTTGGATGAAAAAGAACAAAAAAAGTGACAGTTACAGTAATTACCGCGCGGAGGAGGGACAACTCCAAAAGGAAGCCGAGTGTTGAGGTGGTACAGTGTTCCTCCCCTGGGAACCGAGGACTCCAGTCCAAAACAATGCTGTTGTTTGTGACCAGTGATGAAAATTGGCTGAGTGGTTGAGAGCCCTGCTTTAGGAAACTGTGGCACCTATTCAAATCTTCTTTTCTGCTCTACTATCCTCGTAAGAAAACACTGGATATGTGACCTTGTTTGTCCTCCTCTGTCTGATTTCTATGGGTGAGCAGAATTCAAATTCAAACCCCCAGTAGGAAGCACAGTTTGTTCCACGAGCTTAACAAAGGTCTTCCCATGAAGTACGCCAAACAGTTTTATTGCCTTGTAACCTTGAGCTCAGAAGCTTGTTGCCTCATTCATGATGACAACATCTCTCCACGCACTTGTGTTTGTGTGTATGTGTGTTGTCAAAGGGCAGACTGCTCGGAAGGAGGGTGTGTGCGTTTAGAAAAAAAAGGGGAAGGGGGTTTATTTACCAGGGTGATTTTGCCAGGCTAGATAGAAGACAGTGTGTGCGTCTGAATGTGTGTGTGTGTGTGCATGTGTGTCAGACTATGAAAGAGAAAAGAGGGGAACTCCAAGGGAGAGCTACACAAAATGATATGCAGATCTGTGCGTGTGAGGAGTCAGGGAGAGGTCAGGGAATGAAAAGAGAGATAGAAAAGGTAAAGGAAAAAGCAGGAACAACATTAAAAGATGAAACTGAGTCATGTGTTTAGGTGAACTAGCACTGACTCAAACCAGCCATGGTTCCAGCACCACCTGAAACCTGACCACGTGTGCGACCGTTTGAACCTCTCCGCGCTCTTGTGTTACAGTTCGCCCCGGTTAAAGCAAGTGACCGGTGAAAACTGCTGCTGCTCTCTCTCTGTGGGGCGAAAAACTTTCAAACATGTCACGGTCCTGGCCAAAAACCTCTCCAGTGATGTCACAGCAGGTGTTTTGTCTTCGACCGGGGATGGAAAGCACCTGCTGTGACATCACTCGATTGTGGTGTGGCCGCTATCGTGACATTTTTTGGAAGTTTCCACCCACAGAGAGCGGCCGTGTTCCGCCGTGTGATTCACTGTTCATTTTATTTTGAAAAGATGACAAATGAGTTTACTAAGGATGTGATATGAATTATCCATCATCTCCAGTGAATAATGGAATTTGAATGAATGAGTGCAATGTTTTCCCATGGCACAAAATACAGTATCAGGGGCCAACTCCATTCTCTCACTCTCTCACACTGTTTATACATTTTGGGATGTGTGTCATTTTATAAACATACTGGATTTCTAAACTTACCTACAACATTGTGTTTGTATGCATCTCTGAAAACTGGGAAGTAAAGGTCTGCGGGTTTGCAGTGGCAAGAAATAGAAGTATGTGGACCCTTAGTTACCTTATTCTGCATTAATAAGTCTTAAACATTGGTCTTAGCTTCATCCAAGTCACAAGTATGGATAAACACAACATGCTCAATATAATACGACAACCTCAGACATATAATATTCTAACAACAATTTCATGCTTACCCCTGGCAGGTGGACACAAACCCAACACACACCAATAAATAGATAATAATAAGATAATCAAAGCATGCATGAAGACCAAAAACAACATCAAATCAAATAGAAGCTGTAGATGCTAAAGCTGTAATGTTTAGCACAGGACTAGAACTGCTGTAGACTGATCCATGGCCTCCACTGACTCTGGTCCTGGAGAACCACTCTCCTTCTGCACTTACAGCTTCTGAGTGGCTGAACACATGATGTGCTGATCCAGGTAATAAGCAATAGGTGGGGATAGTTGGAAAACAAGCAAGAGAGTGGCTCTCTAGAGCCTCCCTGGCTGAGCTTTTCGTTGAAGCTACAACTTTGTTACCTCGCCGAGCATCCTGTGTCGTGCCCGTGGAGTCATCAAAGCTGGGCGCCTGCTTCTAGAGGGAGTAGCCACAGAACTAAATCATCTGTATTTATAGATGGTTTGTCAAACTGTGGACTGATGAATATCTAAACTCTAAGATTACTTACTCACTGTAACCCTTCCCAGCTGTATGCAGCTCAGCAGTGCTCGATCATAATTCTTGTGAGATCACCTTTTTATTTGTGAGGCCAGGTTCACATCAGGAGATGCTTCTCGTGAACGGCAAAATTTAAAACGTCCAATTAGGTTTTTTCGATCGCATTACTTGAGGGGTTCATATACTTTTACTAACCTATGCTGTGGATGCTTAAATGGGCAGCCACGACTTGAAAACTATGTGAGGGTTTGAATGTTGTGGTGGACGGGACAGGGGCCAACGTGGGCACTCCGACATATCTGTGGCTACACAACCTCATACACAGCAAACTGTGATGCACTGCCTTTTCACATGTGCTGATAATGGTCTGGTTTAAATTATTCCCATGCTGACTCCTGTTTACCAAAACATTTAAACCAGCAGCACTATTGTTGCAGCTTGTGTGCACACTATGCTTTGTGTGTTATTAAACTACATATAGAGAAACTGATGACATCTAACAGAGGATCACAATTTATAGGCTGATCACTGTTAACACGGATCATATTGTAACTGTACTGTCTTATGCATCCCTCTTTTATCAGCTAACTCGGCAGAATTTGTGTTTCAATATACAAGTAGTGTGATGCAGTGAGGCAAGCACTGTGTTCACGGCTCACCTGCTTAGGGTTGTACAATCCATGTCTGTCACAGTTTGGAAATTTGAGCTCATACAGGTTCTCCAGTGGGCCTCTGTTATCGTCAGAGGTCATTTTGGAGATCTCCTCTAAGACCTGGTCCAGCTCCTGCTGACAGGCACTCTGACAGGACAAAGACGGAGACAATTATTTGTACTTAGCAACTATTAAAGAAGATTCACAAAAACATTTATAATGTAAAGTAAGAAATGTAAAGGGACCAGAAGTGGAGTACGGCAAGTTGTGCTGCAGTTTGAATCCTAGGAATATCCTCTGTCCAAGAAAAAGAATGGCAAAATAAAATACATCTGTGTGTCTTGTAAAAATGTCACAAATATTCACATTTATACCAAGGTTTTTTATGAGGTGCAGTTATTTGAGCAGAAAGTTCAGCCAGTATGACTTATGTGAGTCTGGCGGAGTGGAATATGAGGGACTAGACTGCTTAACTCAGCAGGTGGCCACGGCCACACACACAACCTAACCTAAACACATACAAGCACCAACAAATATACAGCGCATGTTATTCCATACACACTTTACCAAATACACGGTGAGCGTATCAGGCTGCCTGTGGGATCAAAGAGGTCCAGTTTCATGATTAGTTGGCTGAGGATGAGAGAGAAGCGCAGGAGGAGGCACAGTCTGCCACAAACCTTATCAAACATCTGGACATATGGATGAAAAGGACGCACTCTCGCTCTTTCACATTCTTTTACTGTTGCGGACTCCTCGTCTCTCTCACTCTCATAATAAGACATAAATCCATACCTTAGCACACGCATCCTCCATTTCTAGTGGCTCCTGCAGTCTGTATTGAGGGATAGGTGTGCATTTTTTATGCCAAATACATATGCACATGGCATAAAATATGACTACACTCACATTTCATACCTACACTAATTTGAGGATCTAAGAACAGAAGGTTTAATCTGTGTCCATACTGTGACATGACCCCAGCTCTGATGTATGCATTTTGTGTACTGTACTTGACCTCTAATGGCCACCCACAACGAAGTGCATCCATGCTTGACACCAGCACCTCCCCCTGTCCAGCTGCATCACTCCTTGTACTACATTCTCTCTTTTGTTACTTCTAATGATCCCGTCAATACTGTCGTAACCTCTCTCTTATGATTTTTTTGTTTTGTTTTGTTGTGCTGCATCAGAGTGCATTAAGTGAGGGAGAAAATGAGTAAATGCATATCATTGTTTGCTATGATGAGACATATATGCAGCCCCCAGCGCCCCAGCTCATTTGCATGAGACAGAAAGAAAATCTGTGTTTGTCCGCCATGCCGTTAAGGATTTTCCAGGAACTGTTTTCGTTTTTTGTGAAGCTGCGTTTGAGACTGTGAAATGTTGGGTGAGCGTTAAAGAATGGGCCGCGGGGTGGGGGCGGAGGGGTCTAATCTATAGATTGCTTTAAACTGCCAACGCACATTCCACTGTGGAGAGCAAACAATATCTCTTTTCAATATGATGATGCTCATTATGTGCAATTACTGAAGCTAAGAAAACTCCTGCTTCTGCATATAATTAAACACATGATAGTAAATGTATTTATTTGGATCGTAGGGTCCATAGCCTAATGTAACTACAACAAGCCCCAGATGATGACAGTTACATGTTAAAATCAAATTAAATAAACATACATTTGCATATACATTTGAATTTGTGTTTGCATATATGTATGTAAACACAAATTTAAATGCAGCAAGTATTAGGACAATGCAAAAACAAGGCACGGTGCAGTTTGCTGAAGCATGAATTTCACCATTCAAAATCAACCTGCTGTCCGTTTAAACAGCAGGTTGATTTTGATGTTTGCTAATTTTTATATTATTTATTTATTTATTGCTGTACTGATGTTGCAGATAATGTAATTTCAGATCAAATCTATAGCTGAGAAATAAACGAACTAACAATGGAAAAAAAAAAACATCATCATGTTGGTCTAAAGTCATGAGAGCTGTGTTTGGTAAAGAGAATATGCAGCAATCAGTCAAAACATCAACATCACCACACTGTGTTCATGTTGTGTTATTCTTCATTGTCCAAGACTGTGAGAACAATTCAGGTGTGCCAGCCCAGGGTCGCTGGGGGGTTAATGTATGCTAAGAGTTGAGGTTGTGTAAGCAAGCCCATGTGATGAAGGTTAAATGAGATTGCAGTGGACAGTGATAAAAGAGCTGTGCACGTGCCTGTAGCTGCCTGCTGTAATGCCCAGAGGAGGGCACTACTGCACCAGACAGTTTTTGCTCACACAGCACATTTTTGACCTCTTGTCACTGCTTGCTTTTGATAAACAGACTTAGCATTTGACCGCACTTTGCCATGTTCACTGAAACTACAGTACACAGCGAATAAAGGTGGAGTTACTATTGCTCTGCATTGCTGTTGTGTTTTAGCATGTTTTGCTGGAATTATTTAATCTGTTTCTGTATGTAAATAAGAGTGCAGGTACCTGATACACTTTCTGGGTTTGAGCATCCTCTAGTTGATTTGTCTTCATCTTGGTTTTGCGCTCATTCTGGTGTTGCCTCCTGGCAGACTCCTGCCATATCCGAGTATCTATAGCAGGTCTCTTGGTGTGTGGATTCTCAGTGCCGTGCACCTCTGCAGCAAATAAACACACAAAGAAACACAGACACATAAAGTTGATTCAGTACATGTGCAGATAAGACCTGCCTTGGCCTTCTGGAAAACAGACTGCACAGTCATGGGCCCAAATAATGCTATTTAAACCTAATTTAACCATTCTGCTTTTAATCCCTGTGTAACATTCAATGCTCTGTGGCTTCTTAGAAATCCTTCTTCTGATGCAGTTCGTTGAGCATGAAAGAAATCTGTGTCCTGCTTTTGGGTATGTATTTGGCACATGTTAGACACACAAAACGGCTTCACCATCTCTGGTTGCACTTTAAAACACACTTTTTTGTATGCCATTCAGTGTGGGGACACTCATTGACATACAGTAATGCATTCCCTAGCCCCCCTACTGTCATGTAGGGCAAGTTAATCTACTCTGTTTCAATTTTTAATTTATCACATGTACTGCCTTACCCTAACCCTAACCATCACAACTAACTGCCTCACCCTAAACTTTACTCTCACCCTAAAACCTAGTCTTTACCCCGAAATTGCTTGTTAAACACCCTTTCTCATTGTGAGGCAGCAAAAATGTCCTCACTTTGTAAAAATGTCCTCAGTTTAGTGGTAAAACATTCATGCTGGTCCTCACAGTGATTTTTTCTGTATCTATTCTTTGATCATTTTTCTAATAAAGGTTCTTTTTACAAGTCATCTTAACCCTGGAATTAGAAGATCAAGTCACTGTGTGTCCCCAGGACATCCTGTGTCCCTCATACATCATGTTGCTAATACCATACTGGACAGTCAGGTGTTGCAATGGCTGTAATTAGTGTGGAGACAGCTTAAAAAGACTTGCTAAGATCTTTTCTGTGAAATAGCAAATGTACTACATCTAGCCCATTTAGCTTTATAACACAGGAATTATGGTGCACTTGGCACAGGTCTCCTCTGGGCAGTGGGGTCACTCTCCGTGTATTTCCTATCGCTTGTTATGCTGAAGTATGTTTAGCATTTGGTGAAGGCAGCAGGGACAAATCACAAACAAGATAACAAGTTAATTCACAACAGATGCAGGCAGGGTATGATGGTAAATGAATTCAGAAAGTCAGTGCTTAGTTCATTTGGCTATATGTCTGTGCTGGTATAACACAAACACATGGAGGGTTCAACGCTCGACATTTATCAACATGGTCTTAGTCATCACAGCCATAATGATCCTGGTCTTACACTGAGACAAAAGCGTTGACTGAATTAAAGAGCTGAGCTTGACTCGAAGGTGAGTCCAGACTCGTGAGGAAGCTCTTCTAATGACGGCTTTTCATGCTGAGTATGGAGAAAAATTTTGGGGGGGGGGAGGTGGCGGGTGGAAAAGGAGGGATGGGAATGATATCTAACCTACCTGCCAGAGGCTTTATCTGTGTCTGAGTGTTCTGTGACATTGTGGGTGTCTGTAATCTGAGCTATAAACACCTGAGCAAAACTCTGAGGTTGTAAATCACACTGTTTTCATAGAATTATTTTAAAACATAAACATCAACATAATGAATGAAACGTGATATCTGAAACTCTGAAGCTACATGTATGTCGCACTTGCAAATGAGCCATATCTTCTTAGGAAACAATTATTGTTTTGTACTGTGGAATTACTAAATGATCTAGTGTCACATCATGTTGACTTTGTACCCATGGTCTCTTGCTATTTTTCTGTGCAACTAGATCTGTCTAAGCAGCGTGAGTTATTGCAAGTGTTGAAACAAAGCCATGCAGCAGCTCTTGGATGTTACACACCTGGTGAGGAACCAGATTCCAAGGACTGGCAGTGGGCAAAGAGTTGGACTGAAATTGAGGCCTGGTTAAGGATCATGAAAAGATGGTTATCCTCAGTTAGGAAAAAAGGAAACACACATCAGCTGTGAAACAAACTTTTATATAACACTGCCTGGTCTCATGTCTTGAAATGTACCACCAGCCCTGTACTTTACATTGTGGAGCTCAATGCTCCATGTAAACAAGCACACAATGAAAATGCTAACATTGTGATGTGTAAGGTCACATTAACTATGATCTGCATGTCAACCTAGCCTGTTAGCATGCTAACATATTAGTACCAATTAGTACCAATTAATTTTTAAGAGAACATCAAATTCAATGGGTTCACGTTAGACATTTTCACACTGAATCTGTTTAATCTATTTAATTATACGACCTGCTGGTCATGAGATTACAAGCACAGCAGAGATCAGTGTTCAAAGTGACACCTGCAGACCGCATTATACTTATGCAAGAGAGACAAACCTCTTTTTAATATAACTAATATAGATGCATTTTCTTAAGTGATTATTTATTGTATTGCACTGACAAGCACGTTTCGTCTGAAATGGCAACAGGCAATAGAGCAGGAGTGCTGTATCTTTGTCTAACTGTCTAAGCTTAAAACATACATGGTACAGGTTTTCTATACTTGTGTTACAGAGCTCGTGTTCTATAGACACAAAAAAAAAAAAAAAAATCCAGGACAGCATGTTCCAGAGAGAAGAAAAAACACATCTAAAGCCAACAGCCGTCATCTAAATACTGTGTTGTTGATTCTGTCTTCACTGCCATAGAAACTACCTGTCTCGAGCTGTTAGGAGTGTTGGCTTTTAGTACTGCCTTTGAGCAATGCTTTCACAGTTCTTTCATAGCACAGCATGAGTAATGTCTTTCCAGAGTTGCTTAGCATTAATGTATTTGCCCTGTTATCGTATACACTAGAGCTTCTGAGCCTCCGAAACGTCACGTGCATCCCTGGCCAAGAAAGTGGCCTTACAGTATTTTAAACCACTGTTGATGTGAATGGTTCCTCTCAAGCCTTTGACCACTTCAAACACGTTACTGCTGGCAAATGTACAAATAGTAACTAAATAATGAAGAAGGTTTTGTCTAGCCATAGATCCCCCCGAACCTTTTACGGTTAGCGCGTTCTTTCAACCCTTGATGTTGCTCTGCTTCCATGTGCCTGTGTGTATCATCCTAACCAGATGAGGTTCGCCTTTGTAGTTTGAGGGGAAAACTGTTGGCAATTGTTGCTTCTGGAGTGTTTGTCAGACATAAAAGACAATGGCTGTGTCCGAAATCATCGCCCTGTTCGCTCACTCAGAGTCAATAAGGTGTTGCACAATGATCATTTTCTTCTAAAATGGGGAGCAGTGCACTGTGGGAAAAAATTGTGTACATGCAATGTACTATTTTTTGTTCCACTGTGAAAGCTTTCAGTGCACTATATAGTGAACACAACATACCACAAAATGGCAAAGATATGTACATAGTAAACAGGAAGTGTTTTCACACATGCATAGTAAGTGTACGTAAGGTCAAAGGTCAAAGTGATTTACATTTGCACAATGTACACTATTCACCAGTGACATAAGGTGTCATTTTTACTTTTGATTTGATGAGAAAATTAGAAATTCTATGTTATAAAACTGACCGAGAAGAAGTTAATTTTAGTCTACTGGGAGATAAAGCATGTCATTATCATCATGTTTCATGTTGTGGATTTATTATTTATTAAATATTATACCATAAATAATGTACAGGTGCCTCAAAATTGCATTTTGGTAGAGTGGTAAATTCTGAATCTTTAATGTTGAAATCATATTATGCAACATGTGACTTTTCAACTTGAACTCTTTTCAGATTAACAGAGGGAGGGCTTCCCATTTACACCTCAGGGGTAGTTTTCTTAGAATTGCAGGCAACAGCATGTAGTCCCACCCAAAATGATCTCTTTTGGCTTCACCTTTTCCTGTGGATGTGTAATGCCCACATACTATGTGCACACACATCTACATAGAGTAATTAAAGACCTGAGAAGGTGAATGAAGGAGAAAGAGCAAGTCTCAGCAGAAGATCACCTGCAGGGCAACAAGGGCAGTATTAGACCACCGACAAGAGGAGGAAGAAAAACAGACAGAGAGCTTCTGTGGTGAAGTGGTATACTAATGGCTGGAGAAGGGAGGAGGTTTTGTGGTTTGCATAGTTTAAATAGCAAAAAATACACACATGCCATTGTATTATTACCTGGTGGTGAGATGGACTGAAGTGAAGGCCCTAGTGTTGAATACACCTATAACCCTACATTATAACAAGTACGAATGTGAATATTGGACGATTCTCTAACACTCTGAGACAGCTCTCCTGTAAAGTATTAGTCCATAAGTTGTTTTTTGCTAAGTGGTTATTTAAACCAAAATGTATTGTAGTTAGGCACCTAATTATGACACGGACAAAGAACAGGCTGAGCTAACAGGGTATATGTGGCACAAAGGCGCCACACAGGAAACTGATGTTCAAGTCCAGTGTAAAACTTAAGCATCACCGTTCCACAGCTCTAACTACATCCTGTAACATTGAGAAAGTTCATATTTTAACCCAAGCCGTGGTATTAAACCTACCCAAAATAGCTTTTACAAAGACTGTGTAATCTGCAGCCATGTTACTGACAGATGCTGTCCACCTGGTGTGGACAGTACTTTGTGCGAGATGGTGTATTAATTTTCTTTGTTGAGAATTCAAGCATTCATGCTTTTATTCATTTGGAAAGCAAAGCTTACACCTTTGGCCAGACTGGAACCTTTGTGAGCCATGATGGGAAGGACATTTCCAAGTCAACTCCCGTTGCAAAAATAGTTCAAGTGGAAACACTGAAGATGATGTGCCATTTCTAATATTACATGCTCTTCCAATTTGGATGAATTCAAACCATGGATTTAAACCGCTAGCGTTGCTGTTTTCTGTCACCTTTGCAATGTGGAAAACTGCAAAAGTGCACTTGCCAAAAAGTGTTGAAAGGCTACGTTTAGTGACATCAGCAATATAAAAGTGCAGAATAACAGCAGATATGAAGTGTGGTCCTAGCAGACAAAGCTTGTGGTTGGTTTATTTGAACTCTGGACTGTTTACTCAGGCAGTCATACTGTTTACTTCAGTTTAGTGAGAATATTGCCATTTGAACTCAGATTGACACCAGATAGCCATGACGAAACCTCTAAAAGTGCAAGCCCCCGTTCTCTTTCAACTTAACACAATTGTGGTTCTTTAGAAATGAGAATGTAAAGTCAACTAACTGCAGGAACCAATCCCAAATGTGCGTTTCAGGGAGAGAGACAATGTTATCTCATAGCCAACAGTTACTCAGGCTTCAAAAACCAAGGGTAATGCAGTGAACTGAAAAGCCAAGGGTAATGCAGTGAACTGAGGGTAACCCAGTTTCAGCTGATGCTAAGGGATGCAACCTTTCCTTTATGTGTTCTAACAGGTTTGAACACCAAAGACAGTAAATCACAACAGAAAGTGTAGACAAATCTGTGGTGCTTAGCTAAAGTTACAGCACATTGAATTGAAAACCAGTCTGTGATCACAAAGAGTCCTAAAATAAGCGAAGAAGAAAACCTCAGTTATTAGTAAGTACAGTACAATGCTCCCAGGGTGCATACTAAAAGAGTTGTCTTCCTGTTGTCATGGAGATCTGCAACTTTGGTTGTAGTGTGCATATTTATTTATTGAATGCTAACGCTCCAAAACTGAATTGCGTTTTTAATTTCCCTCTTATTGTCTCTGTCGAGTACCAGAACCAACATGCACCGTCAAAATAAGACGCTCCCAACAAGAGAGCTTTTAGGATATGTGGGTTACAGACGTGTTATGGGTTCATTGCAGGGATAGTGCTTGCGTGCTCTCATAGATGTGGGCCTGCCACTGCTTGCCAAATGTATTGCATATGTCAACATTAATTTTCAAAAATCGATAGTGACTTTTGTCCCTAATAACTATAATGTGGGAGAGTGAGGCTTGACGTTTCTGTGTCCCCGTGGGATTTCTGGGTTATTTCTTTTGGGGAGTTATTGTGACTTAATGTGTTTGATGTACAGTAGATGATGTGATTTTTCTGACAAAAATAAGTCCTGCAGGGAGCATACAGTTTTGACTCGATGTGCAGCCATCCGTGAAAGCTCTTTATTTTTAGGTAAATGTCTTAATGTAAGACCTTGCTATGGTGACAGATCAAAACTAGCAGCCTGGATCATGACACACATGCAGAAATATAAATTACTATGTTCCCTGATGCTGGAACAGTTTAATTGACTGGATGCAAGTACTTGGCAGAAGTCTAATATTGTAATCTACAAAACAAGACTGTACACATACAGTATACTATAGTACTACTATGTCACCTTTGGGCTACACTACATCATGATCCATAAATCATGGACACACTCACACTCCTAGTAAAGCCTTGTAGTGTAACAGGAACGTCTGGATTTTATTTTTCTTTAAGGCAAAGGAAACAACACAGGCTATTAAAAGGACTGTGTCCATCATATGAGTCATGTAACAAACAGCAAAATAAACATAAACCTAGTTTACTTAGAGTAATCATAATAATAATCACTTACCATTTGTGGCCTGGTGGTCCAGACTTGTTGTGACATCCACTTCTACTTTTTGTCCACATCGACCTAAACCGTGTATGAGCTGTTGCAAAGGTAAGTCAGCATCCGTGCTCGGGTAGCACCTCAGGCCACTGGAGCACCTCGGTGTGTAGACCCCGCAAAGCTCCCCTTCTTGCCTGGCACACACTGGACAGCAACCACAACCTGGCTCTCTAACTATTTCCGCACATACTGTTGCAACTTTGGGGCACACGGCTAAATGCTCTGCAGTGCAACTTGGGCATCTGAAAATTAAATCCCCAAGTATAATTCCAGGCAAAGCAAAGTATGCAAACAGCAACCTGTGTGTAAAATAAATAACCATTCTAACGTTGGTTAGGTTTAATAGGGACTACTGAAATCAAGAATGAGCTTCGGAAGATAACAGTATGAACCTCATGTTGGTGAAAGTCAACTGTGTGAAGGTAAACATTGTGATACCACTGGCAGGGTCCTATCTGCTCTCATATTACTGGCTCAGTGCAAAAACAAGAATGCTCGTAACTCTCTGCATCAGAGCATACATACTGGTGTGACTGATTTCAGCTTATTTGTGATTATCAAATCGTGAAATGAAAGGTACTCTCATCGTGACACAATTAGATTTACTGGCATCATATTATTGTAAAAGTCTATTCTAATTCAATAAACAACATTAACTAAAGACACAAGGTGCATTGTATCCCATTTATATCATCTTTTATTTTTTCACTGGATGGACAAACACTGTAGAGCTGGCTCAACACCATGCACTCGACACAATAGAGAACTCTATCTTTACTGGAGAATATTAAAGTCAGTGCTCAGTGTCTGTGATGTGGACACTTCGTTTGATGAATATCAGTTGGAGCAAAAGGACTATGCAGCCCAATTATTTATTCTAGTCAACCTAATGGTTTGTGTTACCAAATACACCTAACAAAACCCAATGTTCAGCCTGGCTGAACCTCAGCTCTGAACAAGTGACCATAGACTTACACCACGTAGCTCTGACCTCACTGTGGTGTTTCTTTTCCCACTTTTTTTTTCAGTGCATTATCTATGTGCAAATGTGTACAAAGGATACAGTATCTGATTGCAGCATTGCTGCTGGTTAGAAATTTGACCAATCAGAGCTTCGTAGGAAAAAGAAAAGCACACACAGCAAACACACTGATCACAACAGACAAACTGAGAATGTTTTTTTTTTTTTTTAGATCATTGCTTTTATTGAATCACATCGAGCTAGTTAAAACTCTCTATAATAATAAAGAAGAAGCTTCACATCACCAGGTTTTCAAACGTCAATATGAATTACTATGAAAATACATTGCTGCATCCTTGACCCCACTCTCTCAGATATTGAACCACTGCATTTTAAAGCTCAGTACAGATAATCACACATTACTCAGACTTGCATAATTGTAATCACAGCAGGTGTTGACTGATGAATGTGCTGTGAATAGAGGTTACGATCCGTGACATCAGCCTAATGGTATAAAGTAGCAACAAGGTGATAAACTGAGCAATTAAGACAACACTACTGTAAAATAATAATAATAATGCCTGATAACTAACTTCTTACTTTGTGGTCTTTCATTTTATGGGTTACTTTTTTCAATTAAGATGTCATATCTTTCCACTGAACTCTCAGCCTCATGACAGCGGCGCCTGCAGTGTTTACAGTCTGCCTGTTAGCTTCAGCATGAAGGCTGCTTTTGTTTTAGCACTGGTGGGTGGTAGATTGATAGTCGTTCTGTGTTAACAGGATACAGAAGTGCTGACATGGGGATGCAACCTTCTCAAAAAGAGCAATGCTCGAATTTTGTGGACCGAAACCAAGGGAGGGACTGGTTCAGCTTCTCCAGTTGCAGGTGTGAAGTGAAAACTCTCCAGATTCAATGTTGGAAGGAGAAGCTGTTCTGTTCTCAATGTTGTTGGTTAATAACTACTCCAGTGGTAAAGTGTTAACAAATCGACTACATCAGTACAATTACATACTGAATATAAACGTTGTTTAACATGAAGACAGGCAGAGCTCATTATCAGGTAATTCTGGTATGTCAGGACGGTCAGATGATGAAGTGTGTGTTGCACCCCTCGGAGCTGCACTAACAGGAAACTACAAGTCCATGAAGCGAGGAGGATATTTCCTCATCTTCGAGTGACCCTAAGATGCATGCAAGACTTTTCCAGCCCCGCAGTGTGGCTCCACCGTGATGTCAGTGCAGCTCCCTGTTTGAGGCTCTTCAACTTTGCTGGTCTGGGAGAGTATGAAGTAATGTCTTGTTGGGCCATCTGTCCACACACAGCATGTGTTTACTGGCATACAAATGAAGCAGATTTTAAGATTCATATAATATTATGAGTTAACTAAGAGGCTCTGATTACTTTTTTGACAAGATTGATAAGATTTTTTATTTATTTTACTTTGTGTGTACAATTTGAACATTTTGTTCCTTGGCATCCGTCAGCGGTGGTGTCAAAACAACTTTGTGGCAGTTGGTAATGCATGAAATTAGTTTGGCACAAATACCCTGGCGTGGCGAGGAATTTTTGACTTTTTGGCCTCAACTCAGATTTTAAAGCACTTTAAATTTGTTTCCTTCCCTCCCACATATGCAGCTGCAAGTGTCTTTGCTTAGTCATTCATTGAAGAGGAATTGAAGCTCCATTTTAAGAAATAATTTAAAAAATATATGCTTACTATGTTCATTTGATTCAGCCCAATAAAACTGTTAAATGTGAGTTCAGATGCAGGTGCTGAATGGCCCACTGATAAGAGTGGCAGCACGGTAAACAACACTCTGCTAAAGTTCAAGTTCACTCTCTGGCTTTTGCTACATATCAAGAGTTTTGTCAAATTTCTGATCTAATTCATGCAAAGAAAGTGCATAAGCCCGTTTCATAAAATGTATCTGCACACAGTCAACACTAAGCTGCTGTTTAAAGGGGATCTCTGGAGGTCCCTGCCAAAATTAACTAATAAATTATTATCTAGTGACCAAGAACACTAAACATTGTTTCCTCCCATAATTCAAAGAAACTTGGGACAGGTGGGATCCAGTACCCTCATGACATTTAATAGGATAGCTGGTTAAGATAGGAGATGGGTGAACTGATTGAAGTAATCTTTGCAACAAAGTTTGTTACATTTCAACTGTAACATTAATCCTACTAATAAATAGCTCTGCAATCTTGGTAAAATTTAAAACTGCCCCTTGGAAACTTTCTGTACGTCTCTGGTGAACAATACATGACGTCCTCGTCCTACTGTAGCTCCTAACTAAGAGAATACTTTCCATTACCGTATACGAGAGGCACTGTCCAAACTCACGTGCTGTCCGGACATGCGCTTCCAGCCACAGAGCAGTTACCAGACTTCAGCTATCTGCAGTGCCCTCTGTTTGCTCAGTCGTTTACACGATTATGCCATCAATTTGGAGAAATGGAAATGTTTTCTTATGACCACTCGTCAACATTTCTCCACTCACGAATGCATCTTGATTATATTGTGTTTACATGTCCCCTAGCAACTCTGAATGAACAGGCAATAGTTGAACAATGTCGGAACGTTTAATTTTACACTTAAGCGGAACAACCTGATAGTGCAGTGATGAGAGACAGTTTAACCGGTCTCCTGGAAGATCCATCTTTCAGAGAGTCATTTAGTCGAGACAAAAGGAATGCCACTGAAAAGCGGTCACATTTTCCACAGTCAGTCATTTTCCTCGGTCACGGGTTTAATTCAAAGGAGAGAAGTGAAAAGGAGGCCTGAGCTGGTACTGGTGAGACTGCAGGATTAAGAAAAGGGAAGGGGTCTCTGATGAGTTAAAATTAATTATAAATTAGTCCAAAAAATGTTTCTGTTGCTTCTTTTAACAGAAACTGTTGATTCGACTTGATCTGTGTGGTTGTTGATGAAGAACATGGTTCGTAGTTTCATACAGGATACCGTATGTACATTAGTGCCTTATCATGAGCCACAAGCAGCACTTCTTCTCTTCTCTCTCTCTCTTTGATCTCGTCTTTAGCAGCATATATCAATCAGCACTTACTTATCCATAGCTAGATACAGACACACGCACACGCACACACACAACGCACACACACAGTCATCTTTGTGGAAAAGCCTCAGGACGAGTTGCTGTCAGCAGTGTGTGTACAGTATGTGGGTTTGCACAACCTTGAAAGCAAGATTTCAATTGGATGAGAGAAAAATGGAGAGTTCTGACCTGCTTTCAGACCACACAAACACAAACTTTTACAATGTTGTTCTTAATATTCTCCACTAGGGAACATATATACTTTTTAACATACAGTTTCAAATGATAATCTTCCCAATCTCTTGTGGAGTCAGGCTCAGCAGCAGATCTGTGGAAGCAGTAACGTAATTACTCCAGAAAACCAAACTGCCTTGAAGCAAAAGGCAAAACATCCAGCCTTTTTATTTTTTATCAAACATGGCTGTGATCTAACAGCTAATTTGATCTAGTATCCAACCTCAACCAGAGTGACTGAGGTGACAAGGGAGGTTTGGTGACAAAGCTAAATATGCTTGATGAGTGTTTTAGCATCTTTCAGCATTGTTTTGTTTTTTGGGCTAACTCCTACTGTCCATACACATCATCTAAAACCTCTGCACAAACTGACCCGCCTAACAACATCAGACAAAGCTAGTTAGCCACTAGCTGCTGAATATCACTGAGTAAGTCAGACCCAGAAATGTCTCTCAAGCGCTATTAGAATCCAAAAATCTGACATGGATTTTAACAGAAACGCGACTAAAAATGATAGCCAATGTTGCACCACATGCTGGAGAAGCACAATATACCATAGTCCAAATCTCTGACTGGATACACACAAGATTTATCATAAAACAAACCACCATGCGAGTCTGTTGACACTGAGGCCTCTTAGGTCAAGTATCTAGAGGGTTGTGTGTGGAACATGTCTCTGGGTAGCATGGGAACAGCCAGGCTCAGTCTGGGAAAGGAAGCAGGCTGTCAGCATTGCTGTTGCACAATCCAATTAGCCCTGCCTTGCGTCAATAAGAAACTGGACCAGATCACCACAAAAGCTTTTAGTGGCCATGCGTTTGTGCATTTTCTATTTGGCTGGTACATAAACGATTGGAAGCATCTTCAGCACAGGCTCTGATTGAAGGGATCTACATAGGAAAAACAACATAAAAGCTGAGGTACGTGTCTGTAGAAAATGTTTTTTTATGGTTACCAGTTTGAGATTTGAAGATTTTAGCACTCGTTAATATAATTAATACATTGCACTTGAGTTCAGCTTCACATGTTTGTTTTTGTATTAAAATAAACCATTTGAAAGAGGTTAATTCATACAAGAACAGACATTACATGTGTGCATATTAAAGGGAGGGGAAAAAAAAAATCATCCTCTCTCTGCATTCCCTGGTAACATCTGTTTTCAGTGTCTACCTCCCATGAGATAAATTCATTAATTTGTGGGAATGTTCAGGAAGCAGATGGCTGACACGTCTGTTTCTTACACTGCTTATTGTTTTTGCTTTTTTTTCTTAAAATGTGAGGCTGGGCATGTAGAAATTGTTAAAAATGCAGCTTTTGGACGGAACAGAGCTTGGTAAATGTGCTTTAAGTATTAATGTACTGTAAGGGTACATTTAAATCATGAACAGCTGATACAGTGAAGAAGAGAAAGCATCTCTGGATTGATGATTTTTGTCATTCTCCATTTGTATATTCGTCGATCCTGCAGTGAGTAATTATAAGTATTAAAAATATGCATTGCCTTTGTTATTTGATAACGCATTTAATTAAAGAGCCTAACTTACAAATTATCACTGATGTGTGTAGGAGGAAGCAGAGAAAATGAATTTTCCAGCTGCAGGACATGTGCCTATACAACATACCAAAGTGAGACAAGAGAACATTTTTTACTTTACATATACACTAAATTTGTAAATGATGAAAACATACTGTATAGTATGTGTGAATGGACACACACAAAATGTACTTTATAGCCTTTATAGTCTTCATAACCAAAATATAAAATAATATTTGTTTATTTTTTTATTGTGTAATGTGTAACAGGTGTCCGTTCACTAAATTGCATTGTCATAATATTTTATTTACCAGATGGTGTTGACTGTATACTTGCTGGCACTTATCTTGATCGGGAGAGGTAAGCTGCAATATTACACAGACATTACACACCAAAAAGGAGAAATTGCTTAGTGGGTTTGAAGTTTGCTTATTATCAGAGGCAATCCCTAAAACAAATTGCATCAAAAAGACATGGGCGATTTTGTCAAATAATATGTTGAGATTCAAGCGTGACTGCAGTGACTTAAGTATTGGTTACACATGTTTAAAAATTAAGAACGTTCACATTGAGCCACTTCCAGTCAGTGAAGGATCCTCACTGACTGGAAGTGAAAACAAAGAAGAGAAAATAACTGTGGAATTGGATTCTAGTGGTAAAGGGCATTAGAGCACTTAACCATCTTCTTCTAAATTACAAACATGTTCTTTCTTACACTGACAGCTGTTTTCCACAGGGGCTGCTGTAAAGATGCTTGTTCCACCATGTAACCAGCACATGTTTGATAGAAACATTGACAACTGCCTGTCAAACTTCAACAAAAGCATGGAGACAAGTGGCTATAAGGACAGGTGTCCGTGGCCTACTGTAAAAAGGTACTGATGTTAATGTTAAAATGCTTGTGCACCAGGACATCTATGACTCTTTTTTAGTGATTTCTGGTTTCTGGCTGCACATCACACACCATTTAGGGCCTTTTATTAATTGTCATGTGAAAGTCAGATACTTACAGTTTATTTGCTGGCTACGTTTGTGCTGTTCAAAATGTCAACTTAGTCAAATTTGAATGAAAAAGTGCAAAGCTGTTGCTTGCGCTCACATTCCCAGACAGCAGTTGTTTGTGGAGACTTTCACTTGTGCCATGACTACAGTAGACTACAGCAGACTTATGGTAATAATAATCCATATTTTACTGCTAACATGGTTTGGGGGTGAGCTCTCATAGATCTCAAATGTCTGTTAGGGTGGAGCATCAATCATCACCAAGGAACCCGGCTTGTTGATCAGGCTTCCAGCTGTCAGGCTCAATTGAATCGCAGTGGATGTTTTCCATGCTAAAATCTAGTAGTGACAACATCTTGTGAGATTTATGCCAGTTTAGTGAGGATAAGGTCGCTCCCCCGTCCAAAAGACATGACAAATGAAAACTTACCAGTGAAATGTAAGCACCCTCTTAAATAGCAGTGGGTGATTCTTCCATCCATAAAAAGCTTGGAATCACTGATGTTAGATGTTTTTGGCGGACGTCACCGTACATTATATCAGTATTTAAAAGATTTGATTTGCATTTACCGGGGGTGCCAAAATATAAAGCTGCACTGCTCACTTCAGGGCATGCTGGACCTGTTTTTTCAGCCATTAGCTCTTTGTAGCTTTAGCCTCACAAATGGCCAGAAATGCATTCAGTGTTACAGTAAGTGTGGATTAATAGGCTTTTATAATGTAGTTGAGTAAATGGAAATGTAACACCGTCCTCTGTTTCCTCTGCAGCTTCTATACCAAACTGACGCATTGTGTGGACAACTGGGCCAACTCGTCCTGGTGTAAAGGTCACGGTTTTCTGAAAGACGAGGTCTTCATGAGGGTCCATCAGGAATACTTTTCGCTCTGTGGATATATTCATGATCCCCCACTCGCGACTCTTATGATGTTAATAGTACCCCCTATAATTGCCACAGTATCTTTTCCTTTTCTGTGTATTCACATCACCACATAGAAAACTCAGTTACCCATCTATTAAAGGTTCAATAAAAAGCAGTTCATTGTCAGGCCCAGTTTTATAATTGTGCCGATTCAGACGAGTGGTCATGCTAACTTCATGGTCGCTCCATCTCCAGCATAGAGAAACAGGAAATTGAATATCTACCTAAATCTATCCAAATTAAATTAGACACACTTACTGTAAATAACCAGGTTGTAATCAGTTTTTTTTAAGTAAGCTTGTTTCCTTGTTTCACTGCATGTGCTCATCAAAAAGTCTGTTTGTATACATATAATCTGTTTCTGTAGCTGATAAAAAAAAGAATTATTCTGTTTTGTATTTGAAACACATAATAAATATTTATTTCAGACAAAAAATAGCATTTTACAGTGATTTGAAAACCTGTTTACAGCAACAGCAAGATGGACCCACTATTCAAGTATCCACTTGACCCAAGTGTCAGTCTGTGTTAGAAATGCAACCATGCAGCATTTCATCAATTATCATCAGAGGATTGTACATCAAATGATTGCTGTGTAGACTTCATGAAGCTGTTTGTCATTAAAACATGGAAAGCTCCATTAAGCAATATTTTTATCAACACTTTTAACACAAATGTTCACACTTTCACTGTCTAAAGCACTGTTACGCTTTTTTTTTTTTTCTTAACAACTGGTGGACTACACCTAAGGCAAACTGTACAAGAATAGTGGGCTTCAAAGGGATTACCATGTTGCCCTGTTTCTGCTGGATGTGTAATTAGGTATTAATTGCTCACACATTAAGTATTATCCCTTGAAGAGCTGAAATACCTTATCAAGGCTTATTGCTGCATGTTTGTTGTAGAGTTGCTGTCTGTGCTCTAGAGGAAAACAAAAGTGTTTATTGCAGCTGTAATAGTGTCTTGTGGTAAGTATTGATATATAGCTTTAAATGAATGGCAGGGATGTTAAAAACACAACATAAAAAATACTATCCAGGCATGAGCTTAATCACAAAAAACATTTATAAGGATAGTATTTTATTTACAAGGGAGATCACCAACAATATGTTTCCATGTAAACCAACATTAGGAAATGAATTCTTCTAACAATCTAAAGTTTTGGTATGCGGCGCAATCAAGAAACATGAATTGATTTTCCCATCCCACTATCAGTTAACGAGATAATATTAGCATGAGAAACCTTCCATACAACACATAGAGTAGGTGTAGTTTCATATGAGTTATATAAGGGTCGGACCTGCTACACTATTCCATATGCTAGAATCCGCCGCCAGATGTCTTTCCCCAAGCCATTGATGTTGAATTAAAAGAGGTTAAAAAATAACAGAGCCTTAGATTTGGGTGGGTGGTCTGCCCTGCTACCACGGTGGTACAAAGCGACGAAATGTGGTGAACTCACTACATTGACATAGCAGAACTTTTTCATGGTCAAATAACAATTTTTCTTTTCATCTTGAATGTTTCAACTTCCAGTCTCCAGATAAGTGGCAGCATCACACCTTTTATTAACTTCAATAATACCCATAATTCCACCTTTTCACTTGTGCAAATACCGAAAGGATGTTTTGCTAAGTATACGCTCACCAGTTCTGTCTTGGCAATGGCTTACTCAGACACACCAACTCCTGTCATAACAAGAGCGCGTGGATGTGTTGAACAATCTAACAGACCGCTATTCAATCGACATAGAGCCTCGTGGCACCTTCACCACAGTCGGTCAACCTGTGCAGCGGATGTATAACTCTCCTGCATTTACACGACAGATCCCTTCCAACAAGCACTGTGGCCAACAAATAAATGAAACAAACTAATTTGAATCAAGTGTTTTTTTGACCAGACAATCACAGCTGGTGCACATCTTTGTTTCTCGTTAGACTGCACTGTTAAGTTTTGTGCATTTAATTAACTGACCACAAACCTGTGGTTGTCACATATGGATGTCAATTCATGACAAAGGTCTGTGCAGAAGAAAATACGCTGCTTTCGGTTGAAATTTAAAAGAAAGGAATCTAAAGTGCCAAATTGCTGATAGAAGGCTTCTCGCTTAAAGGCCTCTGGAGGACACAGATCATGTCCTTTTGGGGACCTGAATAGTATTAATGTTTTTGAAGACGTAGTTGAAATTGATTCAAATTGAAAGTGGTAATCTACTCAACAGACGACTTTTAAACAATGGACGTGGGGACACCATGTCTCAAAAAATAAAATCAAAACTACAAATTTCAAACAAAACTTGAAACTTGAAAAAAATATCCGTGTTTCTTTTTTTCTCATTGTTAGCATAGGCCATGTTTGTTTCTGGTCATGCAACAACTTGAATTGCTAATCAGATTAGCTAAATGTGACAAACAAAATCACATGCCTGACAATACAGGCAGCCAAACATTTACATTCAATGATGCCCGAACACAGTGGGGCCAATGTAATGGGGAAAGCGTAGTGTCTTTGCCCTCAGTTTACCACAAGTGTAAACCTTGAAACATTAACACATGGTTGCAAATGTCATGTGCAGCACAGCCAATTTTAAATGAAACTCCTGTAGCGTTCTAATGTAAAGCACATTCAGTAACTCATTAACTTGGGGAGCTGCAGGACTAAATATAGTCTCCAGCAGGTGTACACTTTACATCAAAGTACAGCTTTAGAGTACAGTAGAGGCCTGAAGAGTTAAAGCTGCATGTCACTGCACTAGAATAAGGACATGTTTCTCTTCTCCTGACCTCTTTTTCTCCATTGTGCAACACAAGTGGCTGCACTCTGTGCCACATATATATCTTTACACTGCAAGTGTTGGATTGCCTTGACCGCTTTATGTACACAAAAACAAAACAAAACAAAACAAAAAACAAACTAAAGGCTTGAAGGCAATATTTACAGATCAAAGGTCAGTTTCCCCTGAGACAGAATTCTTTTATGGCTCATAATGTTTATGAAATGAGATATACTAATCCTTGTCATTAGCATACATTTAGTCATTTGGCAGACTTGGCTCACATAAATTACCATCCCCTGCCGATCCTTAAGTACAGATGTTTAATCTACGTTTTAGAACGCCATAAACTGTGCTTCACTTTTAAGCACTTGGGATTTTTTCTTCTTTTAGTAGATCGTATAGTAGATTTTCTATGTGCAGCATCAAAATCATCTGGCGAATACGACAAAACATAGTTGAAGTATATTTGACAACTATTTACAGAAACCTTTTTGTCCACCACACACTGAACCCGAACAAACCGATATCTTGGTGTGAGGGAAACCATATACATTTCTTGCATTTAGTGTAAATGGGAGCAACACAAGAATCACGCTTTGCGATTGTGCATTGCTTACATAATGTAGCCTACGGTGGGACTTTCTGTTTCTGTAGGTCAGAGGGAAGGTTTCTGAAAAATACTCACAATGTAGCAGGTTAAACACTAAATCTCTTTGTATTTCCAAACTACTCTGCACACACAATCTCATTGTACAACGCATCATTCATACGTTCTGCCAACGCTCAACTGTTCCCCAGCATTTTTCAGTGCTTGTGTGTTTGCTTAATTTCTATGCTTTTTCCATGACTTCTGTGAAAAATGCACCGAACTATGGAAATAAGAAATGATGAATAATGACTGTAATATTTTCTGTTTTGAGTGTGTCAACCTACATAGTGTTTTTATTTTTATCCTAACTCACGGAAGATATTTGGAGTCTAAACATCACTGGGATGGCCAAAGTCCAAAGGACACAGGATAAATAGATATAACAAAGTAGAAAAATAAGGTTGAGACTGGGTTATACATCATACATCCAAGGTCACAACAATAAGGTCAGTAGACTGGTATGCTGGGCATTAAACACTTAACAAAGTACAGTAACACCTACTGAAGAAGCTTGCTCAGTCTCTGTGGTAGCTCCCCGATTTCTCAGGGAGAATACATTGAGAGAGGCGGCTTTGCGCCAGGGATCTTTGTTGGCAGCGCCCAATGTGACCTTTCAGCCAGTCAAAGTGCTCATTACTTAAAGCCTGTACAGAGAGGAGAAGGACAACTTAACTGTTTGTTTGCTCCACTACAACCTCCTGTATAGGCAATATCAGTAGTACAAAGGAAAAAGGCAGCTACATAAGCAGGCAGTGAAATTCATTCAGGGCTTTAAGATTTAGGGTAAATTCACCTACACAAAAATAAACTTCAATAAAAGTTCAGTTCCTTCATAAAGTAAGAAATTGACCCAAATTTTCCACATTCAGCGCCAAAGTGAGCCCAACCTGCTGGAGTTCTAGAGAACACCATCATCATTGCACTTATGCCCAAAACCTGCAGAGTAATTAAAGGGACAGATAGGATCAAATTTGGATTAAACGTTCTTTTAAGTGAAGTGTTTGGTAAGATTTGCATCATCCACTTCATGTAGCGTACTCTGGTCTCTGACAGAACATCTTCAGGGAGGTTAACACAACACCACCACCACAAAGATCTAACATCAGATGTGCTCTTTAAAAAAATAAGCTAAAAGGTCAGAAGGAGCTATCCAGCTACAGCTGTTGTATATTTTATAAACACCATTATGGTTGCTCCTCTCACTTAACTACAGCTACCCCCCGCCCCCACCCCATGACAGTGAAAAGGCTTGCTCCGGTCGTTCTGGAGTGGAGGATGGAGGAGGTTTTTATTGGTTTGGTCCAATTTAAATTTATACGAGCATGTGGATCTCATTGTACTCATCTCGTCCGTCCTCATCAAAGTTGGGAGAATCTTCATCACAGTCCAGCTGTAAAAAGGCAAATTATTACTCATTTTGATTCAAAGTTTACTCAAGTCCAAATTTACCTGACCATATGTAACAACCTCTGGCGCACTTCTGACTGGTTTGTTTGAACACTGTACTAAACTATCAGATGGAGACCACATCAAACATAGGGTCTGTGGCCTCACTTAAGTTGTGATGTGTTTTAAGGATTAATTCAACAATTAAACTGCTTACATCTACTAAGTAGGATAGAAAAAAGTATTTACTTTCTTTATTAAGAGTTATCTAAGAAGAATGTCACTAACCACATGAATATATGTCAAGTATGATGCTACTACCAGCACACGGCTCATTTAGTAATTAGTAAAAAAATTATTTAATAAGAAGATCAGATCTCTTTTGCAATTGTAAAATCCAGTCAACAACCATTTGCCTCAGTAGACTTTAGCATATGTACGATATGACAGTGTCCATCTTTAGACGTTCAAATCAGATAAGGAAGATGTCTTCCTATGTGCAGACACTGCCTGCAGAGAGCTCTTGAAATCAGTGACACAACCTGTTGCGGCAACATTTGCCATTTTTTGCCATTTGCCAAGTACTGTACTGTATGTATATATGTGTGAACATGTTTCATACAGTTAGGAGTCTAGATTGCAGAGCCTAAGTTCATTTTAAGGTTGTGCTAGGCAATTTTACAGTGTATTGGGTTCATGAGACCTTTGGATGAACACGAAACAAACATGACTAAGTTAAGAACAAAGCTGTTTATTCTAGCTCCTGAAACAGTTGACATTTGGGAAATAGGCGGTTTTAATTTGACATTGATGACATGTATGGGTTAGGGGGATGTAACCAAGAAAACATGTATCCTGGCTGCAAAAGGGACAGTTAATCTTTTTCTGGTTAGGACCCAGAGCAAAAAGAAATATTTGCCTATCATTTAAAAATATTTAGATGAGAAAGTTGCCCATGAACACAGCGGAGGAAATCATCAGAAGTGTTACTCGTTAAGTTCGTATGTAGCATTTTCAAATAATTGTGGCACAGATTAAGCCATTACTGGAAGTCTTTTGCTGCCCAACTCACCGCCTGCAGCTCACGCTCTTCGAAGATCCCGGAGAGGACGAGGCGTCGCAGCGGCACCGTCATGATGAGGACGAAGGGGAACGCCAAGGAGGCCACGCTAGACTTCACTACCCACAGAGTCACAATGCACGCCAGCTGGATGATGGTGAACATGTTCATACGCCATGTCTTCACCTGAAGCAACACACATGGTGGTTAATGGGGAGAAAACCAAAATACCATAGACCACAGAACAGACACACAGGGACACATATAAAGACACATTCCCAAACATTTTCCCTGCATAAAATAAATCCTACATGTTTTTGGCTCCATCTAGTGATAAATACTGTGTCTTTTGTTTTGTGTGTGAAATATGCAACACAGTCATTTTTTTTAAAGCATAAACTTAACATCTTTATCCAACCGTGGTTTTAGCTGTGAGTGTGGATGGGTGTGATGTCTTAGTGTCTTTTGGTCTGTAGGTCACCATGATCAGTAGCTGGCAGCCTGCACTGGCTGTGACTAGTGTATGGCTAAAACATGCAGAGAGAGTTGCTGATCTGTCTGTTTAACTAAATTCAGAATGGAAATTGGGCACTGTTACTGTGTTTCTTTGTCTGGTCCTTCAGATTAACAGTGCCACTTTTAGAATACATGCAGGCTGATTTAAGTGGGCAATAAAACAGAAAACAGCTTTGTAATAAAATAAATTAAATTAAATATCAGATCTGCCATATGGGATACTCACTACGAAGAGATCACTGTATCTAAGCGCTACATGACATTTCAATGCCATGATTGCACACACACAAACAAGCACACACACACACACACACACACACACACACACACACACACACACACGGATATAAACTCAACAGAGTTTGTGAGGGTCTATAAACTGAACTTAAAGTTAAATAGTAAGGCAGCAGAGCAATGGCTGTCGCAGTGACAGACAGCCAGAGTCTAAACTCTTGAGCTAACTTTGTGTTTGGGGTCAAAACTCTAGGAAGCGTTATGGTAATGCTTACCAAACATGTCTATGTTAGTACAGAAATTACAGATTTGCTGCATGTGGTGGAATCCATGATTTGCGTAGCTGCAAAAACCAGGAGTTAAGTCTAACATTAAAGATGAACCCCCCGTTTGGTTTCTGGTTGCATGGACTCTGCCTCCGTCACCACTCTGCTGGGGTGTGGTTTCTTCATCTCACCACTAATAATAGAAGACAAGGTCATGCAAACGTTCTTTTTTCTTGGGTTACCTTGGTGACGTAGATGTGGTCTGGATGATGCTTGGCCGGCGTGACCATAAGGGTGATGCGTTCGTAAAGCTGGATGCCAGTCAGGGAAGTAACCCCCATGTACAAGAAGATGCCAAAGAGCACAGCCAGAGGGATGAGGCGGAGCACATCTGTCATCACCATGGACATACCTGATGGGCAGAGAGGGGTTCAGTGAAGGGCTTTCAATTGATATTACTGCTTTTGTAAAATGAACAATGAGATCATAATGCAACGGTAGGGAGAATTATACATGCAGAAAGAGAACATCCCTCATGAGAAACACACTGTCATTGCCGTTTATTTGTTTATCACGCATCATTGTTCAGTTGCCTTGTTCGTGATGCTATTTGGGATAATCTGAAAATTCTTCAACCAAACAGCATCTCAATCAAAGAAAGCTCAACAATCATGATGACTCATTATGGCTGGAAACCCAAACTGGATCAAATCACACTCAAGACTACTTTGGGTACCTTGATTGAAACCAGATATTGTGCTGGAAGGGTTAGTCATTACATCTGGAGTTTAAAAGAAGATGCATATTTTGTTCATTTTAAAGTCAAATTGTAAACAGAATGTAAATGTTGCTGAATTGGCTCACTGACTACTTGCTGATTTGCTTTTTTTTTAATCCCTACATCTCCCACCTCCCCATTTTCCTCTTACCGACAAGAACAGCGACAAGAAGCCCGGTCAGCCTCTGCTCTTTCACTTCTTGGATCACCGGCTTTTCACCTGGAGCGGTGGCCTTGCTCATGACCGTGAGCGCATTGACATGAGTGACAGAGCGCACAGTGGCCGCAGTGAGCCACGGCAGGCCGAAAAGCGGGCAGATGGCACCCAAGGTCACAATGAGCAGTAGATCCAGGTGGAAGCCTGAGCCTTTAACCAGGCGGCGTTCTTTCTTACTGACTATCAGTCTGCGAGATTGGATGAAAAACAGCAAAATTAATAAAAGTAGGAACAATGGGAGCATTACCTCTGTCGGTAATCATACTGTACGTACGAAGTGATCTGAGTTTCCATGAAAATGAGAATGAAGACAAGAAGTGCAGGGATGATTGATGCTCCCATCATCCAGGTGGGAAAAGGATGTTTGTCACCAAAGGGACTGATGAACCAACCTCTCTTTTCTGGAGATGTGACTGAAAAGCCAGATGGCACGTTGAGTTTCTAAAAGGACAAACATGGGTAAATATTAAGTACATAAAGGTACTGATTTCTTACAGCTGTAATATAATGTAATTCAGTTATTGCATTTTGAGCTACCTGCGTGTAAGTGTCAGTAATGGAGTAATCCACCATTACTGAAACCAAAATTGAAATAGGGATTCCGAAGTCACCGATGATTCTTCTGGCCTGAAGATATCAAGAACAAATACATTACACTACTAGAGAGATATAAAAAGCTCTCTTCACCAAACCAGAGCTACAGCAAAAACAAGAAGAAAGGCAAACATCCACTGCAACATTCATCAGTGTTAGTATTTAAAGTCTGTGTTTAGTTCTATTGAGTGAAAAAAGATGAATCATCAGGATAATCAGATCAGATCAGATCAGATCAGTTCAGATGATCCATGGCTGTTCCTGATGTGCTTCCAGATTTAAGACACCCAAAAACTGAACTCCTTGGTGTGGTTGTGTTTCATTAGAGTTCATAGATGCTACCACTGGGAGAAATATTGGTGCCAGAATTGAAATTGTCCATGCAGGAAATAATTACTATTCCAGCTCAACAGTTAATCGCAATAATGTGTGAATAGGCTTGGAGATGTTCCAAAATTCGAGAAGAAGAAGACCCAACAATGAAGGTTTAACAGTTCTCTAAAAAAAATAGCTTTGCAGGTGTTTTGTGAGGTCCGAAATGCATTCAAGGATTCAAGGATTCACACACTGGTTCTCGGTGAGAAATACAGGATGTAAACATAATATAATCTAACAGAGGAAAGCTTTATAGAGTCATATTAAATGTTACTAACATTCATGCAGTGGTTAAATGCTGGGTGTAAGCTTTTTAGAGATTACCTTGCCACCTAAAAAACGACTGTTGCGGAACTTCCTGAGGAAAAAAGCAACAAAGAAAGTGCCCATCATAAGGACCAGAGACAGAAGAGCAGTGTTGGGCTGGTTGAAGATGGGGGTTTCAATATCGTAAAATCCAGTGGCTGGTGTGGACTCACTGGGGTATATTGCCATCAGCGGATGCTCCTGAAACACCTGGGGGAAAAGAGGAGAATCTTAATGTCTCCTCTTTTGTTTAGTCTTACCAGCTCCCTATGAATATAAGGAAGTGAGGTATTTTTACGGTCCAAGTTCCTACAGGGCTACAGGGAGAGCTGAAGAACGTACCCTGATGAGTTTAGAGAAGGTCTCATAAATGAAGATGAGCGAGATGAGGAAAGCAAAAATCTCTTGGGTAAAGGGCGAGATGTAGCGAACAAGAAAGCTGCCCTCTGCTGCCACAATCACCAGGACGATGAAGATGAGCCAGAAACCGATCCATACTCGACCAGTCAGGTACTCAAAATTGTGGGCCTGGCAGAACTGAGTAAAAAAACACAGACCTGTTAGTTACATGATCAGGCAAAATAAAACTGATTTTATAAAACTGGGGAATGTTAGTAGAGTCTGTGAGTGCTATTGCAGATTATATACTGTAAAATACCTTATAAAAGGCTTCTTCAAACACCAGTAAGGGTCCTGAGAAGCCAATGATGAGAAGAGGCTGACCAGCAAGCAGAGAGAATATAACTCCAAGAGTAGCAGTCGACACAATAAGCTCAGTCACTCCCATCATGCCCTCTGTTTTCTCTCCTGTACGCAAAAATAAACAAAAGACACATTCAAAACACATAATCATGACAATGACATGGTAATGTCTTCATGTTGTGTCAAACGTCGGTTTACCCAGAAGCCCTCCAAAGGTTATTGTTGGCGACAGCGCTGCAAAGTAGATGAAGATGACAGCAGCAATGCACTGCATGTCCAGGGAGTCCTTCAAGTCGCTCACATAGTGCGGGTAGCGGCGGCGGATATCGTGGATCAGGCCTCCAAATGGGATCCCCGAGCGCTTTAAGGGGTCCACATCCTGGTCGGCCTCCTCCTCCTCCTCTGGAGCCGTTTCTAGGGGGTTAGTTACATTATATAAAAAAGGTACTGCTGATCATTGTAACATTAAAATAAAGTATAAACAGTCTAGAAGTATAAAAAGAGGCTCTTTAGAGACTCAACCACGCACCTTTGTTGTTGTCCTGCACCATTCCAGACAAAGAGTGGTGTCTCTTGAGTTCTCGTTCCTTCCTCTTGCGCAGCATCTGCTTCTGGAAATCAGCCACCGTCTTCAGGAGGTCTTTGCCCTCCACGTCTGAGGGCGGAATGACGATGCTGCAGTCCAAGAACTCATTGATGCCATTCAGGAGGTCTTGTCTGTCATCAGCAAAGTAGGCCACCTCGTGGAAGTTCTACAGCAAAATACAACTGGATGTAAGAAACAAGGCAAGATACAAGCTGCAATTCACAGTTGGCCTTGGGTTTGATGCATCACTAGTGAATAGTAATTATTAGTATTATCTTTTTTTAGCATGACTACAAAACCCAAGTAGCTCTTCTGCTCACTACTTTGATTGGGGTGATTAGTACCTTCTTTGCAGTTTTTCTTCCTTGTCATCTTTTTAACAAGAATTTAGTTATGTATCAGATAAAATTTAATTAAACAACAATAAAAAATTTCCTTCCTTCCATTTTTCAAAGTGCAAAACCATTTCTTTTATTTGGTGCACAAATACTAACACTGCTCTCCTTTTGTTTTGTGATGTTTTGTTTCCGAGGACTGAAATGAGGAAAATTCCACACCAACCTTGTCCGACATGAGAGTGGAAAAGGATCGTCCAATCTCATGATAGTCCACGTTGGACTGACTGGGACCAAGCAGGACAAAAATGAAGCGAACAGGGACAGGAACCTCCAACACTGACTCCAGAAGCACAGCCTCGCTCAGCCTAACAAAGGCCATGGCTGGCTGCTCCAGGAAGTCAACACAACCTGACAAAAACACACACACACACACACACACAAGTCTTTAGCTTTTGATTTTCCAGATTTCCTTTCATCACCTGTTTATTCTGAAAATATCACAACAGGAATAAATCTGCTGCCGTTTAACATCTTTTGCGGTGCTAATTTGCTGTTAACGCCAAATCAAGTCATTGTGCGGCTTTACAGTTCTAGCTTTCCATGACCTAAGGGGGAAGAGCAAAGCAGCTGCAGAAGTGTTGACTTTACATTAACAGCAGGACAGACTATAAACAATGAGGAACCAGAAGTCATTCTGCTGTTTGATCTTTGGGATCCAGACTACTGGAGACTTGGCAATAAGCAGATTCATCTCTTTACAGTTTATAAAACAAAGAAGATAAAAAATCCCTCTAATTCATGTATGAAACTCCCCAAGCTTACCAACTAAAACGATGACAGCTTCAGCATCTTTGGGAATTTTTGCGAGGAGTTTCAACGATCTGGCCGTAGCCGGATAGCTCTCAGGAGGCAGAGGGTGGAGTGATTTCTTGGAGGGAAGACCAGTACGAATATTATTATAATGCATGTATGAGCAATAATATTCTAATGCAATTCACTTTAAACCACACAACTGCACAACTGGTGTTTAAAGTCTGAAGAGATTTTTTTTTTTTTAATAGGCTGTTTCAAATTTGCCAAGTGTTAGAGCCATAGGGAACATTTAGTTTTCACAGTTAATGCATCAAGAGGCTTTAACTAGAAGCACCTGTAAGCTGACTAAGAACATAATTCAACACATGTGGCCCACAGAGGCTTGCTTTGTTGGACTACCTCCGTGACTTCTGACCTCATGGAGGGGTGTTTCAAAGAACAATACGAGAGCCACCACCCTAACATCAGAACTTTAGAGTAATCAGGGTGAAATCTTTGCTTAATGCTGGTTCTTAGAACTTAATACAATCCACAAACTAGAACAAGACAGCTCAGCGCTGCTTTTATCTCCCTCCATTTAGATAGCTGAGTTCCATTATCCAAATGGATTCTTGTCAAAACTAGTTAATCACTTTCTTTGGCTTCGGTAAATAGTATTCCGTGTGTTACTGTGGTGTCTGCCTGCCATTTTTCAGCTATGGCACAGTCTATCATCATCCAGATGTCATGTGTCCTAGACCTCTGTTACCATCCTCTCAGACTGAGACACAAGTGTGAATATAATCAATTCTTGAAACTTACAAACAGACTGACGAACACGTCTTGTTTGGGGTCATATAAAGGTCCTTTGTTATCCTGGTGTTCATCCACCTCCTCAGTCACTAGTGGCACATCAGTGTCGTGGACGTGGTTGTGATTGAAGGTACCATGTAGGCTGCTGGATGAGTGGTGGCGGTGAAAACGATGTTTAAAATCACTGGGATGGCTGTAGAGAAACACACAAAGAAGTCTTCAGCCATGGTAGCAAATCTGTAACGTTGTAGCTGTGCTTTGAGATGTTTAAGAGATGTTTAAGTGCCAAGTGTGAACACTTGGCACTTTCTGATCTATGCTATGCTCTGCTGCAGACCACACTCGTCATTACGAAATAGATATACAGTAGATAAGAAGCTCTGAAATGCACCAGAGCAGAAATATTGTCTTCTCTAACTAAAAAGTTTGAAAAGGTTACATACTGTACAAACTGTATCTAAAAACGTTGTTACCGATTATAAAGAAAGCTAGTACCATATTTTGCCACCCGATAACTGTCCCTAACTGTCAACCTCATGATGTAAGGAGATCACCTACGTTTCATTAGACTACTACCGTTTTACTTCACGCACAAACAAATGCTGTCTATGAATTCGAAAAGTCATCAGTGAAATCCTTCTGACTCCACACCACTTTTCAGGTCAAGCTAAGTTGAAAGCTGTGATGAGAACATCTGAGCTGACAAAGTCGCTTTACTAACGTGATATTCGCACTTGAACACCAACAAAACAGCCAGAGAATATTCTGTGCAGCCTCATTTTGTGAGTACGAGGATAAACACATTTCCCTTCCAAGAATTTTGTGTCTTACCAGCCAACTTTTTTCTAACACAACTTCATTACATCACTGCCATCACGAGTGATATCACCTCATTCATTAGGCCGACAATTCCAATAAAATGGCGCCCAAATCGGATGTGACAGCACCCCGAGACAAAAGAACAAGGTGTGACACTGAAGAGAGTGCTTGAGTTGTTTCCAGAGAATCTTTGAAGTGGTCTGAGTAAGTGATGAGCTCAATTGTAGCTGCACCGCAGTGTGTTTCTTTCCACATCATAAATCTGATATCTCAGATCTGTGATGACTCTAATGACAGAGCATTTCATTCCCTGTGGAAGCAGCCAGTGACATGCTGGGAATTTATGTGGAAAGACTGTGAAAGATGGAATGAATGCAGGATGATCCACTCTTAGGAAAGTCAGCTGGCCGGCTTGTTTTCTGTGCAACGGGTTGTGCACATTCTTTGTGAGCATGTGTGCAAAACCCATCTTGTGTATGTTAGGATTTAGTCAAACAAGAAATCTGGTAACCACAATGCTAGTAATATGGAAGTATTGTCATCACACTTGATGCTGGCTGCGCTATTCTGGCTTAACAGAGGGTGAGTCATCCACTGGACTGGCTTAAGTAGAGCTGTGTACAGACAAGGGAATAGGAAGAACTAAAACATGTTCTCCTGAAGAGAAACCTAATGTCATTCCACTCTGTAAACCTGCTGGTGGTACAAGAAGAAATGTCAGTGAATCACCAAGGTCATTAGGGTGAAATCAGCAAAGTCATTAGGATTCATTCTTTGGGGACCATAAATGTTGGTAAAGGTTTCATGACCATTTGTCCAATAGTCAGCAGATGACTGACAAGCTAAAAGGCCGACATCATCTATGGAGTGTGGTAACAGAGCTAAAAATGCTTCTTATATGACTGTAATGATCCGTTGGGTGCAGGATGTGAGAGTCTACACAAGCTACCTGTGTATAAAGATGCAGCTGTAAATGCAAAGCATGCATTTTATCAGCAGGGAGAACACACATCACTTGGCATTTTTCATCTACTGTAAGTAGACGTGATTATACTGTGCTAAATATTAGCTGCAGAATGAGTGAGAATGAAAACCATCATCCACAGTATTTTTGTATCATTTTGTATCATCTCCTCTGGTAATTCAGTCTGACAGCTGACATTTATGTTTTTTCTCCAATATGTAACTCTATAAACTCTATAAAAAAATCTATAATGCTCTGTGGGCAGGGGACTGTTCCATTGGCCCTGTGTGTTAGGTCAGTTTAGCTGGAGTGTCCATTCCAGTAACTATCAATAAGTCCGAATGAGGAGATGACGTCACATGTGTTACATCTACATGATATTTATTTGACAGTGTATTTAGCGGTGCACAGGATCTGATGTAACTATCTCCTCCTGAGCCTTAGTAGTGAAATGGGACAGCTGACAGGATCTGAGTCAGGTTCTTCTCACCAATGCCATGTTGAGTTTAGATTCTGACACCTGTGTACTATGTCCTATGCTCTATCCCCACTGTAAAACCACTTGCATTGCTTATCAATATCACACCCAATAATTTCCAACACCACCATCGACCCTGATGCCAAGAGTGACTGCATGGGTTGGCTGGAAAGAACCTGCACAAGGCACAAAGCACAAAAACCTTACAGGCTAGAATAACAGTTGACCCTGTTGGTAAAAACAGAACACCTCTCATGTATGTTTGCATTTATAAAAATGATTCTACTGATTCTGGTTTCAACCTTGCAAGTTCATATGTTTTTTTTTTTTTTTTTCATATATCAGCTTGAACACCCACTCTTGTATATGCATGCACAGTTAAATCTGAACATCTACATTGCAAGTACCAGTTTAGCTACAGTGAAGTCTTGACAGTTGCAGTTTAGTCAAGCCCAAAGAAGTACACCAGTGGATTTGCCAAGTCTTGTTAAATGTCACTTTTGGAAATTCCCTTGCTCAGTAGTCCCGAGTTAGGCTTTCTTAAACAAACACCACGACAGAATAATGATTAATGAGGAGCAGGAAGAGGGCTAGGACTTCCCCGTGTGGACATACTCCCAATCCTTGCTCAAACTGTAAACAAAGTTGCATCCACACTTCCATACACTGACAGGTCTGTTAATATGTGGATAAAAAGGCAGCTCAATCTAAGATAATGTTTTTCTTCGGGGTCTGTAACATGAAGCAGGAGTTGAGGGTTTAGTCAGTTAACTTTGGGATTAATTTGTGTCTTTTTGATCTCACAAAGATGGTTGATGTTGCCATGGTAACTAACACTGCAGCTAAAATTGCACACAGGAGTGTGTGTTCAGGCCCAGAGATCAAAACCTAGAAAATAATTATATCATAAAGGCAATCAACTTTAATGACTTTGAATTTGATTTATTGCTATCACCTGCATTAAAACAAAATCTACTTTCACCAGTTCTCACTTTTGCCTATAAAACTATAACATCCACACTTTTGTTTAGCAGATAGCTATAAGATAAGATAAGATTCCTGACCTGTGCTTGAGAAGCAGAGCCCGTAGGACGCTGGGTCTGTCTTCAGCTCTAATCTGATCAGAGATGATCATCGTCTCTACCACCAGATGAGCGATGCCAGGCAGAGAATTCTGCTCGAGGTCCAGAAGGATGGCACCTAGTGAAGGGAGGTAGAGAAAGACAAAGATAAAATGCTGCTAAGACTGAATTGGCTATGTTATTAGTCCTGAGATTAGGTAAATGCTACTATGGAGAAATTAAGAGAAGCTACAAGCTTACCAAGTACTAATGCATGACACTAGTGTCTACCAAAGATGAGTTGTGCTTCTTTTTTAATTTCAGCTGCACATAGAAATAAATAAGCCTTAACAATGGCACCACGAGCACATGGCGGCATTATCTACCATTTGTGATGGTGCGGCGAAGCTCCAATAAGCTGCGGAAGGTGAGCGAGGCCACATGAGGTTTGCCCCAGCGATCCGTCTCCTCCTCCACATCCTCTTCAAACTTGATCCAACGAGCTCGCTCCTTCCAACGCATCTCTTGGTCCTTCTCCACAATCAGCTCGTTCAGCTCCACAAACAGCTAAAGTACATTGGAGTATTGTTAATACATAGTGGAGAAAACACTGTATCTATTATGCTGTTGATGTTGCATGATCAAGTGTCTGGGAACATCAAGTGAATGTCCTTTGTAATTTTCCCATTTCTCATCTTAAATGGAATTTATTTTCCCATGTTCTACTTTATTACTTCATTTACCAAGACCTACTGTACAGAGAAAACAAAAACATTAATAACCAACGGCACATGTTTATGTTGGAAAAATGATGGTAAAGTGTAACCAAATAGTTTGGAGGGACATTCTGTAACATTCCAGCAGGGAGAGAGTTTTTAACAGAGCAACACAAGATGACTGTTATGATTTGTGTTTTGTACCATTTCTGGGGTCAAGCTGAGGTGAACAATTTTGTAGTTAAGTATGGTCTGGTGACTAGCCATGAAGTTTATGAAGAGGAATGTGCTTTCATTGAGGCTACACTCCAGGAGCTTTGGATTCATGTTTAACGCTCAATATTTTTTATTGACACTGGATCAAATGACTATGAGTAATGTGAGAGGGGTCATTTGTGGTGAAAAACATGGGGAATTACTAACTGTACAATTCAGTTGAAAGCGCTGAAGACTTTATCAATCATTGTTGCATTTTGCTTTGCATTTTGGTTCATAGGTAGCTGCTTTGAGGGAAAAAAAGCACTTCATGTTTTTTTTCATGTCTGCCTGCAGACATGAAAAATTAAGTAATCCTATAACTTTTCTAGATTTTCCAAATCATGCTGGACCAGGTTTATAATGATTTATGGGAAAATTACTTTTGGTGCATCACGTGACCAATGAGCTTGCAGTGCTGCGGTTTGGCAACTTCACCAAAATTGCTTTTAATGTTTCTTGGTGGCCTGGGTACCTGCCTAGCACCACACACGTAAAAAGACAAAATTAAGAGCTAACTAGCAGACACACAGGAGCGCTGTATTTAGCAGATGAAAAGCCAAATACAATATTTCGCCAAAGGAGTCAGTGAGGAGCAACCCAGAGATGAGAGAACACTGGACTGAGGGGTGGCCAGATATTCTAACTGTTCAGGTAGTTCACCATCTGCTGGAGTTGTGCACTGTTCAAATATTTGAGGGTCACAAAGAAATCTCCAGGTTTTCCATTAAACGTAAATGTTTTCAGCTGTGCTAACAAAACAGCAAAATGGGGGTTTCTAAGTTAGTCATTTAACACGATAAACTTGCATCACAACGTTCCCCTGGACCTCAGGACTAATATCCAACAATATCTACATTGTATCTGATCAGTTTTCTGTTAGAAAATAAACAAGAGCATGTCTAAGTGACCCCAAACTTTTAAATTGTAGTGCATGTTTTCATCCAGTGGTCAAAGTGCTGCTTAAAAACATTGCTGATAGCATGGCTGCCAACCTCATGAGTTTTCTTCTCTGCAGCCCTCTTCTTCTTCTTCAGGCTGGATAGTGGTGTGGAACTGTTGCTGGCCCGGCTCACCTGACAGCGCGACGACTTCTTCACCAGGTGGCGTCTCACCCCGGGGTTGTCTTCAAACCTGTGACCTGTGAACATGCACAAATGCAGAAGATCACTAGGTCGTAACGTCTTTATTGCTTTTCTAAATTACAGAAAGGAATTCGACTAGGTCTATTTTATGAGCTGTAGCCTCAGTTGCTCTTTTGAGAACTGTGAAGAAATCAAATATCTGTTCCAAGTCAGACAACATGTTCCATGCTGGAGTATCAGACATCAGATTTATGTTTGTTTAAGTTTCCAGCTGACAAAATATCAACCAGTCAAAAAAGGTTCCATGGGTGAGTGAGAATCTATGTAAGCCAAAACTGGTGGTCAGACATGTGTCAGCTTGAAAAGAATAATTGAATTTTCACTTTTCCTGTGCAACAAATCACTACCATAAATGCAAAGTTAAGATGGATTTTTTTGTTATTTGGAGCTATAAAAATTAACCTGAATTGAATAAACAATTTGTTAGCATTAATTTCATAATCACCTGTGTCAAAGTTACTGATGCAGACAGGGCTATTTTGATATCTCTCCCTCCCTCAGGACTTTATTTGATATTCTTACACTGTAACAAGTTAAATCAGTAGAACTGATATTTGCATCAAGTGTGAAACTCCTGCTGCCCACTCACACTAGCCAATGGCTGAATACAGAATAACTGTATATAATAATTTAAAGGATTATTTAATCTTTTAAATGAGCAACTGGAGGTCCCCAGCATGGAAGTTAATGTAGTTAGAATTATTTTTTAATAAATTTAACCCCAAAGTACCACAAATAGTTTAGAATCCGTTGAGTCTTTGGTAGTATCTACTGAAGGATGCACTAGTCAATGAAACCAATGTTAAGAGCAGTGCTGGACATCCACAGACCTTCAATCAGTCTTTCATTTCAAGAGACAAACTCTTGGAAGTGAGCTTCATTGTGACCGGTCTTGAATGTTCACTTGGGTCAATGATAAGACACACATGGTCTAGATTATATTAATTCTGAGGAAAATAAGTCAGCTGAACTATCCTTTCGTATCCAGCCAGATGTTCATGTAATGTGCATTTTAGACATTAGGCAAAAGCCAAGAGTTATTAAAAATGATCTCAATATCGAAAAACATAATCAGATTTGCTTGCCAGGTACCACTCTGTCTACGTGTCTGATTGTCTATGTCTTTGTGGTCTCAGTGAAATACTATGAAATACAATTGTTTTGCAAATCTGATATGCAACATATGTATAATTTATAATCAAATAATGTAAAATCAAGCTTTTATTTGACTAAAACAAAGGGAACATTAGTTAAATTCCTTTTATGGATTATGTTACTGCAATCAGCAAATGACCACAAACCATACTCCTCTACATCTGTAATATGCTTGTATTTCTATTAGCAAAGACTCGGCTAATCTTTCAGTTTAGTTTTAGGCATTGTGTCACGAATCTTTGAATTTAAGGTACAGTGCTTGAAAGATATATTCCTACATTAATGGGGAAACAAACAACATGTTACACGAGTGGCTGATGCAGCCTTGAGCCAAAGAGTGGGAGCAGACTACAAAGATTTGTGAAACTCTTTTTTAGTCTACACCCTCATCTAAGTGACATAATTTGAGGCAATTAATTGGGTCTGAAACCAGCATTAGGGTTTACTGCAATCACATTACATTTGTGTGTAATGCAGTAATGTAACATGTTACTTTCCTAGATTCAGTAATCCCATTACAGTTACTAATTAAGTAACATGGATTACATAACAAATGGTGGTGGTGCGGTGCACGACAGGGAGAAGAGAGGAATGCTAAGGTAGAGCAGCAGCGTCACCTAAGAGTCTCCATCAGCAGTGAGAATGTCTGCTTTAGATGAGAAGTCTGGAAGTTGAGTCATGACAACTGGACTGCCTTCATGAGGAGGATCCAGCTTCCTTCAAATGTGACATTGAAGTCATTAAATATTTGAAGTCAGGGTCAGAGATGAAGATCTCAACATGAAATAAATTCAGTCTTTGGTGTCAGTCTGGTGTAGTAGTCCTGAACACCAGTTGTAGATTATAGCCCCTTTTAAACTGCCTCATGCGCCATTACACCACCTCGCTGTGCAGTATAAAACATGCCAAGCCGGGTGTCAAAGTGGCGCTGGGTTTTGGGGGGGGAAAGGGTGATTTGTAATAAACTACAGTTATTATACAGTGTGTTAATGATTACTATTACATTCGGCTTTGTTTAAGAAACATGTTTAAGTGATCCGACCCAACACTGCGTGAGAGAATTGGGGCGACGCACTGCACTGCTATGATGTGAAGGTGATCAGTTATTTAATGACATAACTCATCCAGACCCCAGTCTAACTTCCATTCATTAACCATTCCATTAACTCCCTCCTGCTGCACAGCTGAACATTTTTACAGTAAAAGCTATTAGCTTTATATTCTATGAAGTAACTATATTAACTATATTTGAACCAACCATAACTTTTGTAACGTTTCATTTTAAAATGTAGGATAAAGTTTCAAGTTATAATAAAATCCCATGGCACCTTATATAAACAGAGGGCTCACTTTGGGTACCAAATATACCCAATGTTCTAAAGTACTCTAGACTAATCACCTTAATAATGTAAATGTGCAATAATTCTATGCATAGAGAGGAATAAAAATAGCAAATTCACACATTGTTTGTCAATGAAATGTCTTCCGCTCTAGCCAAATGGGTCCCAGTGGATCAATAAGAAAGCGGGAAACAGCAGCAGTCAAGCTCTGTGTCAATTCGCTCAATACCCTGGACTACTTTGCTATGTTTGTGGCTTTGAATCAGTGGGAACTAGTGAACTCCCATCCATTGACTGTCCATTTAAAAATAGAATGAAATACGCATCTATCTGAGTTTCCCCTAGTGTTATGATTGCATCAGAAGCTTGACGTAACTTTCCCTACTGTCAAATGTTTCGATTTGAATTAAAGCCCATCACTGAATTGACAGGACTGTACCGGCACTCAGCAAGAGCAGAGGTGAATTCCCACAGAAATACAACTATACACAACTTACGGATAGGTTCGAGTGGTGACCCAAGCTGAGTGTGGATTGACTCAAGCAAGTCATAGTCATCAAAATCCAAAACAAACTCTTCAAAGTCCTCAAACCCATCCACATTGGACAAAGAGCTGTGAAGCTCATGTTGGTACTGCTTTATGGTGCTAAAGCCTCTTTGGACACTGATCCGACGTTCTGGTCCATAGTGATCCATGCCACGTTTCTTCTCAGAGGACCCAAGCCCCAGGTTCTCCTGTCCATCAATGTCTGTCATCTCCGCGGTCGGTGCCTCCTTCTATCCCACTCTCTCCAAGTGGACACACTGCTCATACAGGGCTTCCTAGAACACTTAAACGCCGTTGCTCCTCCTGGGTCACTGTTGTGAAGAGCCTGGGTCCAACAGCCTGCCTCTTTTCATTGGTTGTGCCACAGAATTGTGTCAAAACTAACCAACTCCTACGTGGCACCCAGTCAGCCAAAACAAAACCAACCAAAACAAGTTTCTTGGCCTTGCAGTCCAAAAATATAAATCACAAAAATCTTGAATGTTGGAAAAAAAAAACTTTCCAAACAAAATGCAAAGTTGTAGATCCACCCTCAGGCAGAGGCCCTTCTCTTGGATGCTCAATCAGATCAAATGTGTAAGTGGTGCAAACATTCACTTTAGCTGCAAGTCCACAAATAAAATGTTGATAAGGGGTGGTCTACCCGCTTGTCAGCTGAGCGGTAGTGCCACCCTTTTCAATGTCCACAGCCAATTGATCCTCGTGGCTGTTGTGAAACCAACACACAGTGGGATGGATCACAAGAGTTGATGCCTTTTGTTTCCATAGTGCTGCCACCACTTTCCAACCATATTGCATGTCGTTCGTACAAGGGTAAAGGTCAAGTTCCAGAGGCTGGCTTTTCTACCCTAGTGGCATCAAAATGCAAAATGCACACATCCAGTATACATCAAACGGTCTCAAGCACAATTTTACACTGAGAACTGAACTGAAACCCGCAGACAATAACACACTAACACCTAGAAATCAGCTCCAGCACTCTCCTTAGTGAGACTATCATGGTGCTAATTATCAGAGCAAGCTGCACCATCCCTGTCCCTGCATCTCCATGGTAACTGTGCGTCCCCTTGAGGTGTCATGGTCTGACTGGTGTACAAAAGGTGCAGACCCTCGGTATGTGCAGTATACTTGAATATTACATGCCTGGCTGTTATAACGTTGTTATTAGTATGCATGCATGCACACAGATGTCTAAGCCATTGTGCAGATATGTGAGTGTGTTCAGAACTGGAGAAAGACACTGTGTGTACTGTATACAGTACAGTATATATATGTATACAGGACACTCAGTTACAGTTAGGGAAGTAAGACATCTTATATAAGATATTCTGTGTATAAAGGTTCATGATGTCATTTTGCCATATAAAGGGATCTGTATTGTTTAGCTCAATCCAAACTGTTACTGTCGCAATCTCTCAACTTTTCCATACATGGACTCTTCTCATTCTATCCAGTTGTTGAGGTTTAATGTTTATCTCTAATCGGGCATTGTGCAGAGTCATAAGGCCTAAGATTATAACTTTGCCAGTTCTGAATCTACAATGTATAATGCACATGTCTTTTAAATTTCACCCTAAAGTACAGATTAGTCAGAATAGAAGAGTAATAGTGGCGACATACACAGCCTGTCCATGTCAAGCATCACTCTTCAAATCCGATAGCTTGTTTTGACTGACTCTTAGTGTCCTGCTTTCTGTGTCCAGATGGGTCCTAAACAGTCAATGATTACGCTGCTCTGGTAAAGCAGGAAAAGCCAGAGGCAGGGTCGCTGCTGAAGGGGAATCGACTGCAGCCTCTGTTAATTACTGCCCCTGGACGCTCGGATACATGAGTTTTTCTGGTCGCACAAGGTTTTGCTTCACCATCGCTCTCCTCTGCTGTTTTATATATATTTTTTGTTTGTTTTTTTATTTTCTCTTTTACCCTTTCTTTCCTGTTTAGTCTAAACATTTCCCTCTGCATTTATTCTCCTGGAGGTTCAACAGATAACTGGAAATAATGTGAGACTTCAGCTATTTGATACTGTAGAATAAAGTCTGCCAACAATGGCAGTTTATGTGAGAGTGAGGAGATGAGAACATATAAATATAAAGAGTATATGCAGTAGGTGTATCTGATATTTACTGCTCTCATGGTGCTATTAACTTTATTATTGACATTCTACCCAATAACACATTATTGAAATACATTTGATGTGTCTCATATATCGTGACAATATTTGAACATATACTGAACTGAGCATATATAGTATATATAGGAATTGTTATAATAATAACAAAGCTGGAGTTTATTCTTTATTACAAGCTGCATGTGTTAATCAGTTGCAGATATTATAGGAAAATCCTGTCATTTCACTACATTCTTTGTATTATTGCGCTGGAAACTTATTTTTAACTGAGTATGTGGGAGTAAGAGACTGTGTGGGATGGCTTCATCACACGAAGTGTGTGGGACACCTGTAGAGGAGCAAGGCAACAGGCAGCAGTGAGTAAAACTTGTCAATGGTCAGAAATAAATGTTAATAATTGTGTTTTAACACAAGTAATTAAGTAATTGTTATTTACTGTTCCAATACTGATTATTCAGAACGTCTTTTTTTAACATATTGTGTTTAACCATTGAGAAGGTCACTCTTCATCTGATTCTGATCCATGTATGGGGAACAACTGTGTAGTGGTACCTTACATTACCAGCAGAGGCTGCTCAAGCATGTCTACAAATGATTCAAACCAGAGGAGGTGAAAATACCAAAACAAATGTTATTTCTAAATAGATTATTATTACTTTATTTACACATATAACATATTATATATCCTAAATGAGAAACTATTGTTGAAACAGTCAATAGGCTTATAATTAATTGTTTTTGTGTTCAAAGCTGCAGATGTCTTTCTCTCTCCAACAAAAGTAAAAGTGAATAAATTCACACCACTCTCACACCACATCGATAAAGTCTGAATACTGTAACATGGCTGTCTTTCATTCTAGAGGTGCAGCTAAGAAACTATAACATTAAATATGTGCAATGTGTTTCTGGTTATCTAGTGGGTGTCAGTTTAAATGTTATAACAAGACACCACAAAGTAACATCTGTGTGACAGAAATGACAGAAATGCAAACACACTGTGGACGAGGTCTACGTAGCTGTGCAGGCTGTTATAAGTGGACTTAGACAGAGAGACTGAAGATGGGAGAGTTAGTGCAGTTTCCTTGCCAACTGAAAATGTTTTTTCACTTGCTCCTGACTGGTTAAGATAAAATAGCTCCTGCCTCACAATCAGGGGAAAAACAATTTGAACACAATGTTCTTCTGAATAATGGTTATCAGGCTCATGTGTATTTGTTAGTGTAAAAAAGATAAACAACACAATTGTGATTCTCGTTCTACTGACATGTTGTAGCAGAGCTACAAACACAAACCCATTGGCTACTATTGTCCAATATGCCCTCCAGAGAATGTGCTACATCACCTGGAAGCACCTGACTTTACTGTATTATACAGCATATTCCTTACTTTTCATGTCATCCAGATCAGCACTGGCCAACATCTGGGCCTCAGCCTCATCAGTGGGAACCTGCTGGTAGACGGCAGTCTCCAGAGCAGTCATGCTACCGATGCAGATCCGTTCCCGCAGGTCGTAGTTGCTCCGCTGGGTGCCTGCGAGTCGATGGTGGATGGGCTTCCTGCAGAACCAGCCTCGGGTTGTGGTTAAATTTGAGGGATGTGATCCTGAGGGAGCACTGACGGGGAGCAAAGACACATACTGGTGGGAAAATGAGCATAAAATAAGGTCCACATAATATCACAGTAGAATTAGTATTATTATATAATAATATATTATATATATTATATTATATTCAAACATTAAAAATGTAGATGCATTACATGCATTTAAACAAACTTAAAATGTTCCTGCTGACTGTGTAGTGCCTCTAGGTTGCACAACCATCACTTCTCCAACAGAGGGCTTCACAACACAGCAACAGATCTGGGTCTCCTCACTGAGCCTCTGAGTCATCCTCAGCTGTGAGCACTCAGACACAGCAACACAGTATTGCACAGCCCAGGCATGATGGTGTTCCTGCACCTCTTCCCATTCACGCATTAGCTGAGACAAATATCCAAATCACCATGGAGCCCCTGACCTCCCAGCAGCAACCTCCATGCATAATTCAAAACACTACCAAATAATTAATATTCTGATGGTTATGTGTGTTTGCTGGCCAGCCAGATGGGTCATCTAATATCTGAGATTCAGCTGGAGCCATACGTGGCATATAAATACCCTAAAAAAATATATATATAGATCATTCCTGTACACACTGTACACAGCAGACTTCAAGTACAATTCTGAGAGTGTTGCCACATTCAGAATTACTCTGGTGATACTGCAGTTATTGCATGCATCAGGAATGGACAGGAAGAGGGTTAGTACAAAGAACTGATAAAGTCCTGAAGCTGTGAGTTTTGTGACTCCAGTCCTTAGTGACTGGAGTCACAAAACTGCCTCCTACTTAGCACCTCTAAAACCAAGGAGGTGGAAGTGGAATTTCGAAGGTCTAAACTCCCTCTTCATTCACTCAGCATTTGTGGTGTGGACATTAAAGTGGTGCCAGTCTCTCTAGGTATGCACCTGGACAATAAGTTGGACTGGTCACTTTACACAGATGTGCAATATAAAAAAAGGGCAGAGACGTGTTTTCCTCCTAAGGCAGCTTAGGTATTGGGCAACATAAAACAGAAGGATGCAGGGAAGCTGGACAAACTGGTGCAAAAAGCCTGCACAGTGACTGGACTCACTAAACGCACACAGAAAAAGATAAAGACCATTCTACAATACACCAACGATCTCCTATTCAACATCCTTATGGACTAGAGAAGTAGCTGCAGTGGACGACTCACCTCTCTGAACTAAAGGAGAAAGAGATCGTTCCTCCCCACAGCCATCAGGCTTTACAACACCCTAGCCAACAGCAGATTATTACTAACTACCTTTAATATCTTTCTACCTACAAGACTACCTGAATTTCCATTTGGGGATTAATAAAGTTGATCTTCTTTCATTTATGAGGTTCATTTGTTTATTATGACATATTTGGGTTGCTAATGTAGAGCTCAACGCATCTAAAAATACAGCATATGTATCAAGTAAAAGAAACAACCTGGCTTTGCTGCTTAGATAAAAATCATTTAAAGCTGCAGAATCTATATTTTTATATTAGTTAATCACAATGTATCAGTTTCTACTTTCAGAAGTGTGTCAATTTTCCATTAAAGTGTTTGTGGATATTAGAAAGTAGCCTCAGGTAGTAAGTAAGTATGAGGCAAAGGTAGTCAAGTAGTATTTAGAGTAAGAAAGTTTGCATAGAAAGGAGATTTGAATGGAAAGCAAAGCAAAGCAGGAACTTCACCACAGCAGACATTCATGTGACATTCCAGACAGTTCAATGAGGATAGTCCTGTAGCATTATGAAAGTACTTTCAATCCAGCATGACCTTCTTACTAACACTAAAACTAAGCATGTATTTTTTTGTACCAACCAAGTGCTACTTCAAGAGAAGCCTACTTTTACTACTAAATTAAGCAGAACTGTATATTGTGGCAAACATGACACATTATGACTCCTTCCACATTACACAATGTAAATACTGCTGTGTGTCCCAAATCCTCTGGTAACCGACGCACCAGTCGTGCATCACATGTATTCACTGCTTCTTGCATTTTATACCTGTGCAGTTCACACAGAAGACTACAATAGAACAATACGACACGTGATAGCCTACCTGCAGCAGTCCACCTCCTCTCCATACACCTCCTTACTCTGTCCAAGAACATTTATTCCCCCATTGTGAGCTGCCCCCTTTATCAGAGTGACGGCAACTTTCTTTGAAAGTGGGTGATCTTCATTTTCCGTGTGGAAGATTGTGAGTGGAAGGGGTTCCTCCAAGTCCTCTTGGCTCCCCAAACTAAACTGAGAGGAAGAGGAGGATCAGTCAGAGGGGTGGAATATTCCTGCATGTAGTTATTCTGGTTTTTAAAATGTTAAAATTACTCGTTCTGTAGTAACAGTTAGCTAAGAGTTCATGCACCGACACCTTTTACACCTGTTCATGTTTTTGTCAATTTTACCTGCGGTTGGATATCGTGTAGCTCTGTGGGCGTGGCGGCCCCCCTCAATCCATCCGTCTCAGACTCCACTTCTTCCTCGTCTACCTCATGGATGGTGGGTGTAACGTCGGAGGGAGGCAGAGAAGTCTTTTTTTTCTTCCGTTTCTTTTTGCGCCTTCTGTCCGTGCTGTGCACCCTCTTGCGTAAACGCTGTTGCTGGGGCAGGTGGGTTGACAACGGGTGGTGCGTGTGATGAAAAGTGTGCCTGTGATCTGAAAATAAATCAAAAGTGGAAAATACATCATGGTATTAAAGCGGTAGGTGACTGACTGACTGAGTAGACAGTGACACACTAAGTGATATTTGTGTGTATTGTGTTTTGACATATAACTACACTGACACTGGAAATTACAAGTCATAAGGTTTTTCTGAGGATGACAGTGACATCATCATTTATTCTGTGCTACTGCACAGAACGCTCTTGGGCCTATTACCAATTATCCCCCAAAAATGCAAAGAACTTTTCCAAACTGGAATCTAGGAAAAATCAATCCCTCATATAAATATATTTTCGGGTTTCACCATACAACTTATAGAAACTAATATTTTTCTTACAGTCATTTTGATCCATTTAAGTAAAACATGCACTGCGTCATCACATATAATGTGTACATGGGCCTTATAAACTACACGCCAGCAGCTTTGCTTACACTCAAAGTCTTTCTCAGTGTAGTGTCGGCCCATCCTGTCTCCACTGGTGGAAGCAGAGTCACTGATGATGTCTCCGAAGCGCTCCACAGACAGCGCTTTCTCCCAGGTCTCCTCCTCCTCTTCATCCTCCTGTTCTTCCACAGAGTCTTCCTCATCTTCCTCTTCCACTTTCACCTGGAAGATAGAAAGAAAACACTTTCAGCTTGACATCAATGGGACAAAGTGTTAAGTTTTTAATCCGAGTCAAAAAGAATTGCACCAGAATGAGGCAGATTAACACTGATATAACATGTTGACATCTTTAATCCTGCCAATTCCAGATATTTCAAGTTGTTAAGAAACCTAGGGGACCTTTAACTTTAGCATGAATAATACTTTGTTATTATAACTAAGTGATTGATGACTGTATTGCATGTATTAGCCAATGGGGTATTCCAATCAGATAGCCCTTTAGCACACAACCACACACACAGCCAGGGTGTGACATCAGAAACAGCAGCCACACAGGGTCCAGGTCCACGCTGAAGGGAATTAAGATGCTAAGCCAAAGTGAACACAGAACAAATTCTAACTTCAATTCTACTACAGACATTATGTGTATATTACAACTACTGCAGCTGTTTAAAGTTGTGAATTGTTCATAGCAACAAAATCTGTTTCTAATAAAACCTGGTTCCACCCATGTTATCACTAAAACCTAAACCCTGTTTTAGTTTTGTATTTCTAGTAAGAGACATGTGAAATGTGTTTTAATATTATTCGGTATCAGTAGGATAAGTGCACTGTGTACGTGTATTATCCACCTCCTGCAGGCAGGACACTAAATCAATACAACAAAGTGCTAAGTGGCAAAGAACTAATGCACTACACAACCCCTGGAGACGGCTGAGGCTAAAGGGAGTGTCCTGCCAGAGCCATTTGGTGCCTCTGATAGGTCAAATCACCGGGACCGGCTGCTTCCCCTGCCTCAGATTGGTGCTGGCTTGGTGAGCACTCTGTCTACAGCTCTGTGGTCTCAGATTTCACTGTGCCAGGGCTCCATTACTTCCTAATTACCAGTGGGATGAAGGGACGGGATACGTTTAATGACCTCAGCTACCTATCTGAAGCCAGGCAGAATACAAAAAGGGGGAATTTTAAATTGAGCAGTGGAAGCTTTGTTTTCACTGGCCAGCAAGCTCAGTGGTGCTCATTATTGTAGGTGCTCTATATTCATACAAACCAACTCAATTATCAAATGAATTTCATCATCTCCTTCTCTTGCTCTGGTGTAAGACCCTGGATTTAACAGTTTTGATGTATGGCAAGATGAGATGACGTTCTCTACGGAGCTAGATATTCCAGTACAAGGACGTCTAAAGCTGGTTTTGCTTTGCTCAAGCCCCTATGATGTCAGTGACTTCAAAGCTTGAGCTTTGAAGTCAGTTAGGGTGGAGGGACACAGCAGGAGGTCAACCCCAGCCCAGGTGGTGGAGCAACTATATACAGTGAATAGAAAACCGAATGACTTACAATGGCGTATAGTGATTGCTGTTACACTTGATTGTATTCCTTTAAAAGAAAAGAGGTCACTTATTGTATTGTACACAACAGTAGCCCTACAGCAGGAAACACCTAAAGACCAATTTCCAAGGTAGCAAGTGTAGAACCAATAGATCCTAATCCTAATGACTCACATCTACGTTCACGCTTTCTACTGTCCACCTAGCAAGCCTATTCAGGCCAGGTGACAGGCGAAACCACCCTGGAGGACACATTTTGGGATTAGTTTTGAGTCTCCCTCATTGTCACTGATTAAAATGTATGACACAGAGTAATAGTGTTACATGTATGTCTTTCCAAAGCCTTATACTTTTTGAAGGTGTACATGGGCGAACCTGCTCCGTAGCTCCATGTTCATAGGATTATAAAGAGCGCACAGCTTCTCTAGTTCTCAAATATGAGGAGGGTACTCTCCAACTAGAACAGCGTAATCAGACTGCATTTCAGTCAGGAACATGCTGTCTAACCTTTTCTCATGAACTGCTCGACTTGTACTACAACATTAATATTTCATATTTAATGGAATGCAGAGCCCGAGAGATGCGCTAAAATATTTATCAGCTTCTGACTAACACGGAGCAGTGTCTGTGTTGTGTATTTGCATTGTGTGTCAGAAGCAAAAGGCCTCACATTACCGATCAGGAAAACACTCTTGGTAAAGATTATATGTGAAGTGTCGTCTTTAAAGCTACAGTAAAGGTTAAGGATTTGTATTAGGATTACTGCTTTGAGATCTAATATCAGTTATTCAAATCGGCTCAAGTTTAAAGCAACTAAAAAAAATCTGGCAAATCAGTAGAAAGTCAATAATTCAAATCACATGTTGCAAAAGTAATCCAAAACCTAATTTATGATTAGGCTACATTATATATATTAAAAATGCATTTTTATGATAGGAAACTCTCTGATGACACTGCAAGTGTTGACAAATCAGTGTTGCTTACTACATTTGGCTTGCTAAACAGCCAATCAGAGTGATCTCTCTCACCGATATGTGTGCAGCCAGTTCAACATACTGAATCTGTTGAAAATCTGCCAACAGGGGTCAGATACACACGCCTAAAGCCCAACACCAAAAGGCCTGATTTTAATCTTCTCACAAGCAGCATATTTACACTTTTTAACGTGCAGAATGGGTTAAAAATGACCCACTTTCATTTACAATTTTACCCGCAGCTACTGTAAATGTGTCATTGTAATATCTTTAAAGCAAATGTATGTAAATACCCAGAACTACATAATCAATCATTTAGTTTCAGACCATTGATGAAAATTTGCTTCGATACACAGTAGGTGCCCAGTGATGGCCTGCAACAACATTTTACAGGAATACTGGGCATTCATAGGGATGCTCTCCCAACTTTAGGGCACATTTAACTGTGTCTGAGACCCTGAGGAAAGACTTCTGAATCAGTTTCAAAGAAAAATGGTTCAATATTTGCATTTAGACATTAATTTTATTCACAATAAAATCCCAGGAGAACAAATGGGACATAGTTTTGTGTCTGACATACTTACAGTTAAGGTAAGCGTCTGTTGCTATTATTTGATACAGCTGAATGCCACGCTGCCATGATGAGCAACTGAATTTATTATTAGTAATATCCTCAAATTAAAGGGAGTTGTCTCTGTCATGCTGAGCCAGATTTCTGTACCTATGCCTTCAGGCTATAGTATGCCATAATATGCTACAATATCCTGTACTACTAGCCTAGTATTGCAGTTTGTTTAGCAGACAGATACTTTAAATCCCAATTGAATCTTCCAATTGTGCAGACAGTCGTAGGGAGTCAATTTCAAAAGTGAAACATTATCTTTACTGATCATCTTATTTCTTAACATTCAAGCTTGATTAAAAATATACCATCAGTTGATTCGCCTTGGCTGCTTTGTGCTCTTCTTATTTGAGTCTGTCAGTGTTTAAAACTGCGTCCCGCTCCCTTCATCCTGGTCTCTTTCATTGAATGAGCTGGCACGCTTCCCAGACAAACACATCAGCTAATATAAATATCAGCATTAGTGCTTCGCTGAGATTCATGAGCAATTCCTTTAAAATGATTGCCATATTATTCAATGTGTTTTTATTGACGTTGTTTTAGTTTTCATTGAATACAGACCAATCAGTGAATCCACTGAAATGTTTCATAGGCAACAAGGGCCACAGACACCATAAAATATCAACTGAGCATTTTACTGACTTTAACTAACTTAATCATGGGTGTCAAGTAAGAATAAATAAATAAATATATACCTGTAAACCCTGGGTGTAGCAGTTCCATTATTATAGTAGACAAAGGCAAGTGAAAGTGCTAATTAAAGTGTTTCAGGTCGCATTTTACTGACTTTAACTAACTTAATGATGGGTGTCAAGTAACAGGCAAGATACAGGGCCATCTTATTTCAATATACCATGCTCTGCTCAGCTCTTCAGGTATTAGTCATTATCAAATTAAATCAAAGTAAATAAGACTGTAGTCATCCTTATTAATCAAGCATTAATGACATGAAATTAATGATAGTGTGATTGGGAGGAAGGAGGAGTCTCACTGAAAAGAAGCAAATATCTAATCTGCAGCATGTGGATGATGGCTGCTAAACTGAGACACGATTTACAGGAGGATTTACTGGCTTGTTAAATGTTTGATTCATCAAGCAGGCTTAAGGACTTCCTGCTGGCTAAGATGTTGTAGCATAAGTTTCCTAAAATGAGGTTAAAAAACATGCTCAACTGGGTAAGTTGAGTAATTATGATGATGAGAGAACGAATGCCACTTGGCATAGATATGTCAGATGGTTGGGGGCTCAACAATACTAGCGAGACAGTGAGGAGATGAAAAAAATCTATATAGTATGCTATGTATTGGTATTATATGCCACCAATACAATGGTGTCTACAAAATCATTTAATGTTACGATGCTTATTACGGTGCCCCACACATTTATAATGGCAAGGCCTTACGCTGTTCTTTAGGGCCAATTTATGGGTCAAATATTATTTAACATGAATACTAAGCTTTCATTTTTTGACACAGGTTTTGCTAACTGTAGTTGCATCCTCCTACACAAACCCCTGAGCAGTAAGCAAGATATACTGTATTTGGTATTATTAAAAACTTTGGGATCTCCATTATAAATACAATACTGTTGGATACAACAATGCATAAAAGCAGTTTGTAATAAACCGATCACTACTTCCGCCTGTACATCAATGAAATATGTTAAAACTATTGGCTAGATGCTGTATTGTGTCATCTATTCCATGGTCTAGCTTCTACAGTATAGCTTTCAGTCAAAGCCCAAGTACTACAACTGTATTATTGCATTCAAGACTTTAATCTCAAACCTTTATTTTAAAATATACTGATTTAAGATGTCATAAGCTTTTAGCAACTGGAACAGAAGAGTTTCCTGTAGCTTCCATACACACATACCACCACACTAAACATCCCTAAAAGAAATAGTGATTCTGTCATTGTTCCAAGCACCATTGTTTAGCGGTAGAACATAATAACACAAAAATAAGCTGTTCTGTCTATAACTGCACTATAATACAGTATGTGTGTGCACTGTATTTACAGAGTGCATTAACTCTGTTCATGGGTCCATTCATGCAGCATTTGGTCTATTATTTCCTTTAAACCAGTATCACAATATGCTATGCACACGGTGGATGGCAGGGTCCCCACTGTGCATAATGACACATCACCTACATAGTTGGCGAAGCTGTTTCTCCTTGAGAACACAGGCTAATCTGTTTCACTTCAATAAGCACTAGAAAGCACTTTGCTATACAGGGCATGATTCTTTTTCTACAGACCCATGTGTGACTCAGCCCTGTGTTTTGACTTTGGAGGGAACAATTCAGTCTTAAAGACATTTCAGACATTTCAGTGCTCTTTTCATTCCAGATAATCATCATGTTTCTGTGCGAGGAAATTCTACCCCTCTGAATCTTTGTATTTGGTAAAGAAGGGGTTGCATCAGTCTTTCAAAAAGCATTTTAATGAAATCCTTGCAATTAGTGCATTCATTCAAAGCACCAAATAAATAGCAGTTGAGTTAAACTGATGTATGTACAGATGTGAGACACAAAACATAAAACATGCATAAAAACCAACATAAAGAGTCTTCCATTAAAGATTAGGCTACCCTGAGCCACCAAAACAGCTTAATTACACCTTGACATTCATTCTACAAGTCTCTTTATCTCCGCTGATGGGCTCATTTAATATTTTGATAATGGTGTGAGTGCACTGTAGTTTAGCACATAGGTGCTAAAGCATATAAGATAAGATAAGATAAGATAAGATAAGATAAGATAAGATAAGATAAGATAAGATAAGATAAGATATTTAGACTTTATTTATCCCATGATGGGAAAATTCTATTTTGTCTACAGCAGAAAGGTGAGACAATATAGAAGAATAGAAGAACAGTTTACAGTGGACATCATCAGTATTAACTATACAAGAAAAAAAAAAAGGAGATTGACTTTAGTGATCTAGTGGCATTTTAAAATAAAAAATAAATAAAACGGTTTAGTAAAATCTGAAAAACACAACAAAAAGGGCCACAAGAAAGAAGAAGAAAGCATGGGTCTTTTTTTTTATTTATTTTTGACATGGACGTAACACAGCAGGATAAGAGAACTGCTTTAGATGAATGCTTCCCATCAAACTACCATAGCCAGCTAGAAAAATACACATTTGTGCGTTTTTGCCGATTTTGAACTGCCACATTCAACATATTTTTTTTAGTATAGCATACGAGTATATAAAATGTTTCCTGATCCACAAACATCCCCCCAAGCCTACAAGAAACAATAAAATTATAAATAAATATAAAGCAGCTGATTGATGTGACAACATGAAATGATTATCAGAGATTTTGTACTGGATCAAAAAATGATTTCATAGCTGTCAGACAATCATGGGAAGACCTGTCTTCTCATCGCACTTCTCTACAGTGTCAGGCTTCTAGCCATGCTGCCAACACTATTACCAAAAAGGCCACCTACTGTAGTGTCAAACAAAGCACTCCTTCCTTGGCTCACTGAGCATGACACCAAATTACTCTCAATCAAAGTAACAACTGCTGCGCACGCTGTCCAGATATCTCAAACTTTTTTTTGCAGTTTAATTATTGCAAAGTTAAAGTCTCCTCAAGTCTTCAGCAGTCCATGTTTGCATATTAATTTTGGAAACTGCGGTCACTGTGATTTCCCCTTAGCTTACTTCTACATCCTGTGTTTGTTGTGCATTCCTCCAAATACTTACTGCTTAAATCTAGTCTGAATGTTGTGTTTGTTGTTGTACTCAAGACAACATAAACATATTCTTTATATTGGTATAAAATTACAATAAGTGGTTTTAGAAGTAGCTTGCATGATGCGACTATTATTAATTATAAGAGGTCTCGGGAGGTTTTCCTTTGCCAGGCTTGCTGTTCTTCTTGGAAATAAAGAGAATGAGCATATTTGCATGTCAACACCAGTGTTCTCGATTTAACCAGATTTAACCAGAATACACAAATAAAGGCATTTTTATTTTATTAGTAATTGCTTCTGTTTAAGATACAGTGCAATAGAAATGATGCAAATGCAACCTAAATACACACAGACAATTGTGTCTGTGTTACCTTATGTGACTCTACTCTTTAGTTCCTAACCACTCCATTGCCTGTGAGAGCTCTCAGGTCTAATGAGGTCAATTCAAATCTAACTGAAAGCTGTTCCCTTTCTCACAAGGTTATGCCATTCAAAGCACTGGGATGGGCAGTTAACCTCCTGAGAAGACTGCTGGCAACAAGACAACAGTATGTCCTCAGGGCAGAACAGACTAGCTCTTGATTAAATAAAAGAGGAAGTACTGTTTTTAGAAGTTAGATTTGCAATAAAGCTGCACAAGACTTATTCCAAACGACCTCATACCACATGGCTCTAAAATAATGTTTTACTGATGTCATACTTTATACTAAATAAAGGTTAATTTAATATAAGTCAAAAGAATTGTTACCTGCTGTAGGTTGATAAACACATCATTCTCAGGGACGTGACCTCCTGTAGCCATGGGGCCTGGCGTGCAGCCAATAGGTAAAATGCAGACAGTTAGAACCAGTGAAGGATGGCAGGAGGCTGCAGAAAGTGTGTGGCTGCGACTGGAGGAAATACTACATATGGAGTTGGTGTTGGGGAGAAGACTGGACAAAAAGCCCTACAAGTAGAAAATGACAGCAGTGGCGGGAGTCAGGTGTAGGAGTTGCTGTGGCTACTGAAGTTGGAAGAAGGAAGATGAGAATTATGAGGTCCAAAGCAGCAGGAACCTGGGGGAAAACAGGGATCAGCCCTTCTCTTTCACGGCTGGGGATCCTGGAAACCTTTGGAGTGGCATAACCTGCAGAAGAACGGACAGAAAAGACACATTTACTGGTGTAAATGAAAGAATATGCAGTATGTTCAGCTGCTGATCAGTAATCAAGCTAACACACACTGTAATGTACTGAGACACTGTAAATGATAACTATATGCTAAAGATATACAGCTACCTACACATAAACTGAAGCACATTTTATAAATGCACAGTCAGTGGTTATGTGTCAATTTATTTCTCTAATGTGAGCGATCTTGGCAAAACAAATTGTGACTCAGTATGTTACTTTAATGCAAATATATTCACAGTATGATTAATATATAATTAATCAGACAGATAACTGTGATACAAGATGACATTTTATCACGGCTTCCACCCACAATATGGTATTCGTTTCTAAAGAGTAATGTCCTCTGTTATGGTCCACACGTCTGTGCAGTCTGTCATTGCAATTGAGGATTAAAGCCGCTGCATGGACTCAAACTGAGTGCATGTTTCAATCTTTATTTTTTAGGACCTCTGGTATCTGGTGTCTACCTAATAATGTGAAAACACAATAAAGGCAATTAACAAATAGCCCATAGCTAGATGGATGTGTCTCTACTGCATATCTAGTGGTGAAGGAAGAATCCTATTTTTATACTAATATGAGCTAACTAGTTGCTAGTTAACGCTAAACTTTATAAGATAATGTCTTGCCCTTGTGAGTTTTTGAGTTTAATCCAAGTGATCAAAAACAAAGCATACAAACAAACAAACAAACAAAACAAGACAACAACAACAAAAAAAAAACACAGGATGCACCTTTAAACTGGTGCAATAGAATAATTCTGACACTGTTGCTTCTCATATCAGAAATGATCCAGTATTTTTACAGATGCATTGTGTTGTTAATAAATCTGTTCTGGTGGAGTTTTTTTTCACAAATCAAATATTTATTTCTCTTACCAAAGTGGTCTTTGCTTCACATTATCTTCCAGTAGCACATCCATACGTAAGCATTACTTCACTTATTTAGATTCTCACGTTAGTCTACTTTCAAAACCACTATGGTTGAGATAGACAAACATTAGAAAGCCCCTAACTGCTTAATTATCTATTGCCAAAATAGACACTATTGATTATTTTGGTAAAGGAAAACAAGCATCCTTTATCCATGTCAACATGTCAGGGATTGTCAGTCTGCAATTGTTTTGTGTAGCAGAGTCAAGAGAAACAAGTGCCATCACAAATCTAGTCTTTGGTGGAGTTGTAGTGTCCAGAATTTTTGGAGTCTTAGCTTAGCAGCAGGCTTAGCAGCACTCTGTGCAACACAACACATTAAAGCAAATTCATCAAACAGTATACAAATACTGGGTATTGTGAACATAAAGACGTCATGGGAGCTGATGCAATATACTGTAGCTGATAAATCCACAATGATCCACTGTTTGCCCACTGCCACAGTAAGAGGCTCTGCATCTGTCTCAGTTCTATTCAGCTGACTCATTCGCTCCCTCTGAGACATTTGCAGCTGGCTCCTAGCTCACTTTATGCTCAAGGCACTGCACAAATAAAAGCATGCTGCTAAGATGAGCATGCAGAACATGGAGGTTATTGCTTGGGCAATACAAGATGTTACTATGACATGTGCAGCATCTCCAGGGACAAGCTACAGTGGGGTGTTTTAGCCATGCACAATATGCATGTGCATATAAACACACCATTCCATGTTTTTCTCAATATTTTCTGTAGTAGTATTGTAGTACAGGGCAAATAATCCATGCATCAGTAAACTGCCTTTTATTATTCATTTGAGTGACTCATCTTTTTAATAACACTTGTGCTATGGGAAAGTGTACCCCCTACACATGCTCCTAGCTTCTCTCCATTGTGCAGGGTGTTATCATGAATGGCCACCAGCAGAGTGTGTATTCACCTTGGTCAAAGCTGACCCAGCTCATGCCCAGCCCACAACCAATTAACTCATGTCTACAGTAATATCAAATGACCCACCCACTTACATACCGGCTGTGTCATCAGAGATCTCTGAATGGTTCACCCTCTGAATGTGTGATGGGGATGCTGACATGCTTAAACAATAGCTCTTTTTACACTGCACATTCAAGGCCGGGTTTACCGTGCCAACACACCACCTCGCTGTTTTTTATCAAAGGTGCCAAACAGCATGGGGGATCTGTGCCACCCCTTATTTTAAGCTACCTCTAGAGGCTGTCAGAGGCAAGGTGAGTTCACCTCAGTGCAAGAGAACTGAGAAGGCGTTGAGTGTTGGGGGAAAGAGGTGTGAAAGTTATTACTTATTGTGACCAGCAGCTGTGGTTATTTCTCCAGGGAGACTCTCCCAAGTACACTGGAGGAGAAACAGCATTTAAGACATGATTCAACATGAGCTGCACATCTTAATGGTCCAAGAGTTTCTCCTCCTACCCACACACTTGTGTAGAAAATTAATTCTGTGACCATAATCTTTATATTCATTTTGCACTCGACATGCCTAATCTGTGTGAGTCCAAAATCATTTCTTAAACATGCAAACCCAGTCCTTTCTTTTAGGGAGGCTTCTTAAGGTTCAGTGCAAATTAGCAAAGGTGTCTCAATCAGATAAACAACTTAGAAGATAACATTTTTTCTTTGAACCCACCCATTTTTCATGTGAGCAAAAATATTATAAAAAGTAGACTTAAAATGGATTGAATTAAATAAGAATTGATATTGATTCAAATAATTTAGTTTGCATCAAGCATGTGACCCAAACTTTCATTCTTTCTTTCTTCCTTTGTGATGCTTTTCCAGGCTACCACTGAAGCCTCTTTCAGTTGTTGTTTGTTTTGGGTGGTTACTCCCCTTACTCTCCTACTTAGCAGGTAAAATGCTCTATAGGGTTGAAGTCTGGAGACTGACTTGGCCAGTCTAAAACCTTCCACTTCTTGCCTTCCATTATCTTGCTGCATGATGAAGGATTTCCCAATCAGTTTGGTTGTATTTCTTTAAAATGCCAGACAAAATGTTTCTGTAGACGTAGTTTTTGCTGCTGCCATCATGTGTTACATCATCAATGAGGATTAATGAACCTGTTCCGGATGAAGCCGCGCAGCCCAAGCCATGACATTACCTTTATCTTTACCAAACTTCAGCCTTTCCATCACTTTAATAAAGGTTAATCGTTGTCTCATCAGTCTATAAAACTTGATCATTTCTGTACTTTTTGGCGAATTCCAGCCTGACCTTCCTGTTCTTCTTGCTAATGAGTGGTTTGCATCTTCTGGTGTAGCCGCTATACTTTTGTCTTGAAGTCTTCTGCAAACAGTAGATTGTGATACCTTCACTCCTGTCCTCTGGAGGTTGCTGCTGGCTGCTCACTAACAGTTGTTTAAGGGTCTTTCTTTACAGCTCTCGCAGTGTTTCTGTTATCAACTGCTATTGTCTTCCTTAGTCTACCGTTTCGACGCCTGACAACGCCAAATCTTCAAATTGAGAATAAGTACAGAAACTGCAGCTGGAGGAATAATTAAACATAGTGATTACATAACTGATGGCCAAAGATTTCTACTAGTTTGGAAGACTGAAGCACCAGACAGATGTTCTTGTGGAACAACACTTTTAGCAACTGATCTTGCAAACACAAACCCCATATCCAGGTTGGTACTTTTTTCTAAAATCCAATATATAATAAAATTTGATTTGATTTTATATTCGTTCATTTGCTTGATTCTTTTTATCTGACAAAAGTGCAAGGAAAAGAGTTTCTGTGCCAAACACGGAACAACATAAACGAGTTACAAGCCCACAGTCAAACCTTTCCTTTACACCACACTTATCACTCATCAGATAACTGTTGCTGTTTTCTAAGGGGAATATTTGCCAATTCTTGCTGGATATGAGCCTTTAAGCCTCTTCATGATGAAGAAGAGAGTCGAGTCCAGTCTACATTTATATATATGTAAGGCCATTTTCTCATAGTCGAAAGTGTCCAGAGAATTAGCTCCAGACGTTTGAAGTTGTCGTTTCAAATGTGTTACACACATTTTGGAATAAAAAAACTGAAACACTGATTCAGGTAAGGGGAAGTGCCTTGTGACACAAAAACTAAGCTGTGCGTTTTTACTTACAGTACATCGAGTTAGTGTCAGACACATAACAGAAATGTTGTCAACACCCACACACTCGCAGTGAATTCTGTGAGTTTCTACACAGAATTGATATTTCATTCTTGTGATAATAGTGTTTTAGGTTGCATTTCTGCATGCAGCTACTGTACAGGACTGTGTTAAGTGACAGTGGTTTCCAAAATACTACACATGGCTATTTTCATCATTGGAGCATGATTGTTTCTCATGCAGTGCACCCACATTCAACAGTCCCTGAATCTTACACTGTAGAAGATAAAATCTTGCATCTTCCATCTAAGACTGAGCATTTGGTGAACATTCAGTTTACCTAGTCATGATACCCTCACCTGTTACCAATTAACTTGTACATTTTGCTATCATTTAGTTTTACTTAATTTTTTTCTCTTATATTTACAAATTTCTTTTGTAAAGTTTTTATTGCATTGCATTTTCCATTTATCCATTATCCTAATTGCCTTTGCTGTTAAGGATTGCAGGAGAGCTGGAGCCAGTCCCAGCTGTCATTGGGCGAGATGCAGGGTACAACCTGGACAGGTCACCAATCTCTCACACACAGACAACCATTAACTTTCACATTCATGCCTATTGCAATTTCAAGAGTCACAAATTAAGCTAACATGGGAAGCTTGTGATGGGGAGGGGGAACCGGAGTACCAGAACCTTTGGAACCTGCATTGCATTTTATTGTTTTATTATTGATTATTCAATTCAATAAAAAAAAGAAAGTTATTAATGCCAGAGGCAAATTTGAATATCTTCATTGTTTTTCCATCTAAAATATGAATGATAAAAAATGATGTTATTTAAATAATTGCAGATTATTCTACTACATTAGATTAGGTTAGATTAAAAATGTACAGTGTACTACCTCTGCTTAAGCTGTTGATGAACTATAGTTTCTCAAGCTATAATTTATATTATTGAATCAGTTAAGCAGTCTATAATTATCCGGTTTACATGACTTTCCAGAGTAAAGTTGACCTTTTTCTCAGTTACATCTTGATTTACTCAAGCAAAAACACATTTAACAAATTCAATGCCACTTCTGTCACACAATTACAAATGAAAGCTGACTTTTCTAACAGACACAGTGGTAAAATCTAGATGAGAGGTGTTTTTTTTGTTTGTTTTTTCAGCAGCCTGATATTTGATGCACATCATTTAATCACAGTAACCCAGTGGATCATTTATATATAATAGCATTTTGTTTTGGTGAGGCACTTTTCAAATTAAGCTGCAGTTGCCAAACTCATATCTGCCCTACAGCCTCCAGTCGGCTGTAGGGATTCAATCAGCTGAAGAAGAAGCCTTTACACTGTCTAAAGGTAATAAGAGATATTAAAGGCTGTATCATTTTTACTCTTCAGATCAGCAGAATGCTTAACTGCTGTTGCTTTAAATGTGTATTTTTATGATGATCCAGCACATCTAGAGGATGCAAATTTCCATTTTATAATCCTCATGTATAAGAAGACCATTAAATGTGCTAAAGTGTAAATCCACTGAAAACATATGTAGCATGACAAGTATTCAGGCGTGTGTAATATGACAGTGTTTGAAAAATCGCACATTCATTGAGCTGGTAAATGCAAATGTTGCATCAAAAAACTGAACATGATTTAGTCTTGGCATCAGTGCAGAGACATCTTGCAGGGTTTCACAGTACATACTGACAATTATGAACACAACTTCACTTACAGTGCAGACGGAGAGTGTAAGATCACGAGTTACTGCAAACCACACTTAACCTGTTAAACTACCCAGTCTGTAGTATCGCCAACAATAGGCTAACAATAGGCTTCTGAAAAATGTGCAAATGTTCTTCTGGTCAGAAAGACTAAGGTCTCAACCACCAAGGGGGATGCATTCCAAGGTTTCTGCCCGGCAGGAACCACCTCTCCTACGCCAGAAGGAAGATGTGAAGATGTGTGTATATATACATACAATACTTCAAATTGAGTGAAGAAAACAAAGTGGTACTTCACCTTCCCCGTCACCGCCACGTCGGAGCTGCTTTGGGTAATGTTTTAAATTGCAAATTCTCTCTCTCTAAAGCTGAGAGCAACATAAACAAAATCCAGTTGACTTCCATTGCATTCAAAGTGGAATGTCAGAGATGGATGACCTCGAAAGTTCAAGCCAAACGTGCAAAATGATCACTGTGCATCACTTATGGATAATCACTGACTTTCATCTTAAGTGATGACTTTGTATTATAATTCAAATGAGGAATGTTGTAACATGCAAAACACTGTCGAACACTGTGTGAACCCCTGGGTTCACCCTGCTGGAGGACTGTGATTTGCACAGCCTCTCTGCTTCCTCCAGCTCCAGAGATAAGTGGCACAATAATCAATAGGTGCACTCAATTGTGAAACTCCTTATTTATAAAACACTGACGCTAAAAAGGTGTCATCTTACCTCTGCACAGTCTGAACAGTCTGCTGCTCCACTCAGTTTTTGGAAATCCTGTGCAGCACCATGACTTTACTGTCCTCAGTAGACGATGGTTGCTGAGTCATTACTACTGGATGTGACCTTACCCACCTCCTGCTTCTGTCTCAACTTGAATCGCGGCTCACAGACAACCCAAGGAGCTCCAGATTTTTATAGACTATACATGTACATGTATTTATCCATATACTGTCTACTTTTCTACTGTACAGGCGAAACACTGCAGCACAACAACGACTGTCAGCGTACTACTCCGTGCGTGAGCCACCGCCTCCGGAGCAGTGCGCTGCTCCACCTGCGCACAGATGAAGACGTGTTGTCTGCTTCTCAACGCACTCAAAGACAACGCCATGCCTAAAAGCGCCGATTAAAATCTTTCCATACACCGTCAGTCACAGGCAGTCCTTCACTTTGCTCGGACGCGCAGCACGTCCACGCACCCACACAGCGACTCAGCATCATTTTGATGCCAGTGCGTAGTTGCCCTGCTGCTTAACGTTTCCACTGGCAACCACCGTATTATCCGACTCACCTGTGATTACTGAGAGCAGTCCTGCGCTAGAATTGGGGGGGAAAACCTAGAAGAAACAAATGCTGCGACTATAAATGGCAGCAGTGGAGCTGGTCCATAGTGTAACCTGGTGAAGACGCGCCACGCAGCCCGCTGGATCTGCAAAGGATGCTCAGCGTGACCACGTGACTCTGGAAGGACAACCACAGACCAATTGAAGTCACTAATGGGTGGACAAGGCTAACATGCTGCCCAAGCTATTTGTGTTTTCCCAGGAACATCCCAGGCAAATGTCCAGATTTCCATATTCCTCTTTTTACAGTACAAGTGTATGACCAGCATGTTTTGCCCTCTACTGTCCCAAAAGGTGTACAGCACTCATGAGAAGCATACAGCTCAATCTAAAGAAAAGTAGAAGGTACAGTATAATGCAAAATCCTTTTATTCAGTTTGACTTCCAGTCCTTCTCCCCTTTGACGGATCCTCTAAGTCACTTCTCCTCTTCTGTTGGTGAGCAAGGGATAAATGATGCTGTATAGAGAATGAATTGGAATTATCTAGAAAACTCAACAATCCAGTCAGTGGAGAGGAAAAACTCCATAAATGGAGGAAACCTCCAGTAGAACCAGGCTCAGAGTAGATGACAAACTGCTTGGACCGGTTAGGGTGAGTAGAAAGATCCATAATGCTGGTTGTTCATTTGCTACACAATGTTGTTGTGGTTCCTTCCCCTTTATTTTCTTCTCAGGCACTTTGGGTCTTTTTTAGGCCCCTCTCTTTCATCCATTGATGTCCAGACTAACAAAACATGTGACTAACAACACTAACAACACAATCTGTTCTCTCAACCAAAGGGCACAAAGCAGAGCGACTTAGTATATTTAGAGATTTATAAGATTTATAATTAATAAAAATAATAAATGTTGTCAGAGGAACGCATGTCTCTGACTAGAAATGCAGCTACATGTACAGTAATATTATAATAGTGGAGGTCTGGACTGAAGCAGCTCTTCCCAGAGCACTTTACTTTATAGTTCTTCTCCTTGACACAGACATTTTGCCAGCTTTGTACCTCACTTGGTACATCTAATGCTTTGGATGAAAGCACAGGCCGAATAACTAAATGTAAAGGTAAAAAATCAGACCTTGAAGAGACGGGAGGTGTTTCATTGTTGAGTAGTGAAAGATTACAAAAACCAGGGGTGAAGCTGCATCTCTTCCAGGGTGGCACTCTCCTTTGGGTTTACAGTCAAACACATTTGCAGCAAATGCTGGTACTTTAAAATGAGACAGGACAGCAGCAAAGCAAACATTAGGCTGAAAACTACAGGGATTTGTTGGAACATGGAAGGAAAACAATCTGTACAGTATCTTGACCGAGCTCAGGTAGTGCTGGCTTACCTTGAGACAGCTCACTGTTGAATGTAATCTTCTTGCGAAGGAACTTATAGGTAGTAAACTGTTCATCCACCATTTCATAGAGCAGCACACCCAGCTGCCAGACTGTGATGGGGCCAGCTTCGTATGTACCATCAGTGCAGAACTCTGGAAGAGCACGTGCAGAGGTTCCTACAATGCACCTAGATATTTGAAATAAGCAAAAGAAAACAAAGGACAAGGGACAGGATAGGATTAAAATGAAAGTCGTCACTGCAGAAATCAACTGATGAATGCGGTGCAGAAACCAGATGATGTACCATACCATAGAAGTTAAGATGTTTTTCTTACACCACCTCTGTTGAGTGAGGGGGTGTTGATTTGCACATGCAAGGCTTCCCTCATACCTCTCTCAAACCACTTGTCTTCTCTGTCCAAAAGAGTTGTGCTTTGTCCATAAGATGAAGGTACACAGCTGATTCAGGTCCTGAGGTGTTCCTCCTCCTGTGCAGCAGCTGTTTGGTTTCTCCAATGTACAGCTCAGAGTATTCTTCACTGCACTGGACCGCATACACTATATTGCTCATTTTGTGTTTTGGAGTCCGGTCTTTGGGGTGGACGAGTCTCTGCCTGAGTGTGTTGGAGGGTTTGAAATTAACAGGGATGCTGTGTTTTCTAAACATAATTTTCAGCTTCTCTGAAACCCCAGGCATGTAAGACATGACCAGGTTTTTGCCTTTGTTCCTGTTCCATTGTTCTTTTTCTGGAACAGGTTGCTGCCTTGTTGAAGGCCCACTTGGTGTATCCACAGGTCTTGAGATGCACTGGTGGAGATGATTGTGTCAGTGAGATTGTTTCCACTCCGGTGCTTCTTCCATGGTATCTCTGTTTCAGGGCTGGCCTTTCTCTTTCTACTTTTCTCGCTTACATTTTTCCTGATGATTATCATGATGCTGGCACCCTTCTGCCTTTTACAGTGTGATTCTGGGTGAACACTGGCCTTTCTTTTAGTTAGTTGTCACCCAAATCTCCTCCAAGGTGTTGTTAGGTTTGGTAATGCTGCCACTGCTCTCCACTAGTAATAGAAACCCAGTCATCATTTAAGCAAAGTCAGCAACTTTAAATCTGCAACTCTGCATTAGAGTTAATGACATTGCTTTGTTTTGTTCTTTTTAAAATTACTTCTACATGATCATGATTAAGACACATTGTCTCATGCTGCACTAGAGTTAAGAAAAAAAAATATCTCATTGAATACAATACTTCAAATAACATGATTTGTATTCCAAACAGGTGAAAAAACCTGCACAGACTTCAACTTTTAAAGGAAACTACATGTGCGTAATGACTTAATAGGTAGTACATCACCAGTGGCTGCAGTTTCCTATCAGGATTTCATAGTTCTCAGTGTTCAGGGAATGAAGACTCTTAACGTCCATGTTTTTGGCTAAGTAACTTTCTATCGCTCTGTGTGTTCTGAGTTTCCTCTGTGTTGACTTTAAAGCTTCAGGTTCCATCACATGACATGACAAATATAATACAGACTGAGATTCATTGGGGGATTCTTAATGTAATAGGTTGTAAAACTGATGAGCCAATTTTCCACAGAAACTGCATGATCTTATCTTAGATATCTTAGACTCTGTGGTGCAATGTCAACTAGATTCCACGTCTAGAAGGTTGAATGTTTAAGTCACATCAGGATCTCTATTTTATTATCCCAGCAACTTTCCTCAATAAAGTCCTTCGAATCTCGAATTGCTGGCCACCTTGGGGAAGCACAAAAACCTGTAAGGACATTGTAAAAATAAAAGCACAATCCATAGTTCTGGCAACAATTATGTTTTCCACAAAACATAACTGCAGTTTTATTATGCTAGTTACTAGATTTGTCTGTTGTTTAGTGCTCAGCAGGCAGTGTAAACCACTGAAAACCAGAAAACACAAAACTATTAATTAAAGTGCAGAATAAAAAGTGCATTACTTCCCTCTGTGGAGATTAGTACAGAGTAACAGTAGAGTTGTTTCCATTAGATCTCTCTCCTGCTATATACATGAGGTCATATTGGATATTAAAGTGTAACCATTATTTTTCAGTGTATGCCATGTTCTCCTTTTGTTATTGTTGCGTGTGTGCTTTCTTCAGGGGTGTGAATTCTTTCTGTTCAAGCATGATAGACATTGTGTCTTTAACCAGCTACATCTTTTACAATTACATTTGTTTCACTGTCCTGACTGAAAAGAAGAGCTGCCTACAGTCAGCCTTCATGGTGGATCTCAGGTTGTATAAACTTGCCATGGATGCAGTCCAACGGAATTAGATTAATTATTGTTAACATCAACCTGTTTGTCTTCCAGAGTTGATGTATTGTGTGTGAAGTGTGGAAAAATGACACCAGAGTGTAACAGCTGTACAGTTTACTACAGCTGTTGATGTAAATACGTGACAGAGATACGGCTGGCAGCTGAGGCAGAACTGCAACATACTCACTAGCTGATGATCTGCCATGTTGATTTGTACACAGTTTGATCCAGGCCAACAACAGTTGTGTGCAAAATAAACCTATGTGCCGACTAAACTTTGATTTCTTTTAAAGGAAATGCTATGAGGCACGGTTAACAACACATCGACAAGGAGAGAGAACAATCACTGAAATGTGTGTGTGCCAATATGTAATAAAGGATCACTCCACTAGAGGGGACCCTAACTTTAAATATGAAAAGAGTTTGCACATTTTAGAGTATGTTACCTCTATATGACACACGGTATGGCTAAAACAATTACTTGCATTATTCTTAAGATTAACTTAGAGCACTTTTAAGACTGACTTTATAATGGTGGCAGGAAAACCGCGTTCACGTTTGATGTTTGAAGATGTTTAAATCTGCTACACAGACGTTTCACAGCTGCTGGATGATCCAGCTGGATCAGTTTCCGCTGTTATTGTTTGCTGGAAAAGTCCTCTGCCCATGGTGAGGACTTCTTTTTCAGTGCGATAATGAAGATGATTTCACAGTTAAATGTGGAGATCACGTATTTGAATGATCCTATAGGTGGGTGTAGTCACTTACTTTGAGCTTGTTTCCTAATATTACCTCAGACACACTTCCTCAGGTGCTCTCACACCGTGTTTTATTTGGCCCCCTCAATACCTGCAGGTCAGATCTCGCGGCTCAGGAGGTAAGACTGCTTGTCAAGTAATTAAAGGTCTCCAGAAGACAAATTAGACTTCAAGACCACCAGTCATTTTCTTCATTCTGCTCAGACACCTGACTCCAATCACCTTAAAGGACATTATCACCTTCATGAAGTTAGGAAGGGATTATTACTATTGCATTGCATGGTATTAGTTTATCTCACTAAATAAATTGTGTCAAATCCTGGCTCTAAGGAAGGACAAACACATGCCATTCAACTATTTATTGAACTTAGCACAAAGCAAGCATATGTGCAAATCGGCAACATCAGTGGTGTTGTGAGTGTATGGATGTGTGTAAAAAGTGTAATAAAAAACAAAACAAACAACAGGAAACGTAGGCCAAATCACAAACCATGTGCCAAAGAAGACAGAGAGAAAATGGCTGAATCCACCAGCTTATATGCCGGGACACATAAGACAGGAAGTAAAAAAAGGCTGTCATAACTGTGACCCGAGTGTGCAGTGTCAACTCTTCTTCATGTTGCACTGCAATTTCTGTCTATATTTATCTTTTGCACGTGTGTAACTAAAGCTACACTAATCAATATGGTTCATATTACCAATCAGTCAAATAACTGTATAATGTGAAATCAGTCATTCATTGTGACAGACCGACAGAGAACTACTGCTGAACTGCCTCAGCTCTGGAGCTCTTTGGATTACACTTTTATCAGCATACTTTCTGGCTGCAGCAGGCCACTGTTTTCACTGGGAAAGCTCTGATACCCTCTGCACATTATCTGCTCAGCAACAAACCCAAGACTGACACAGTTAGTGATAAGCTGAAGAACACAGAGGGGCATTTATCAGCTAGCTAAACACAGTATTTTCGTCAGGAGCTGATAGAAACCAAAACAGTGCTAAAAGAAGCATTAAGCATTAATACTCTGAACTGACACAGCATTAAAGCAACCTGATGACTTTTGAACTTATTGCTATCCATCGACACATGTCAGGGTACACTGTGCATCACAGCTTGCTGCATAGGCACAGACCAACTTTTTCATTAATGTAATTGAATATGTGATGTGTGTTTCTGGCCATAAGTTTGTCTTACGGCCAGAAACAAGTTCAAATTAATGCCGATGTAGGTCTGCTGCATATAGATCTGAGTAACCTTTGCTAACATGTTTGCATACAACAAGTTCTTACAAAAATAATTATAATTAAAAAGGTACTTAAACATAAGTTGTTGGAAATAGTTGTCTGAAAATGTGTGTAATGCTTCTGCATAGACTCCAACTGTTTCTTCTTTACTTGTTTAATAGCAACAGGTGCACAAGTAATAAACTAAAACTAAAACTATAAAATGAAAAATGCCTCTTTAAAATGCAATCAAACAGCTTCTCCAGTGATTACCATCTCTTATAAAATCAGGTTCCCTCCCTCCCAGGGTCCCCAGTTCCTTTGGAATGTGATGGGGGCTAATAATTGATTTGGAGTACAGAGATCCTCAGCAAGCAGCAACCTGCTCCTCCACGTCCCTCTGTGCCAACTGCCAAACTGCATCCTTATGTGTCATTGCATCTCATCTGGCATTGGAAACAGCTAGCAGGAGAGATTGGAGCACAAATGAAGTGTGGAAGCAGGCAGATGTGTTCACACTCTGCTCAATCACCAGGAAAATGGTCCATTAGCACAGCGAGCATGTCCACTGTAAGAAGATATGTAATATGAGTGAGGCTTTTTGAGTTTGAGGGGACTGTGTACCTGTTGGGACATGTTGTTCTCCTCTGGTAAATAAAGATTTTAGGACATTTTCACTCAGTATTAGTTCTTCAAATGGGCACAACTTAATTTATTTAGGGTATTAACTCCAACAGCAGAAAAGTGCTGCAGCTTCACTTTAGGAGCACAAAGCTCAGCCATTTAAATACACTTTACATGATGATCTGTCATCCACAATGTCAGGATGTCTGTGCTGGAAAATGACATTCAGTGAAGCCAAAGCAGACATTTTGAAAGGAAATTGGCAGGATTGGGACTGCAACTGTGTGGACAATTGTAAAATCTAAATGAGTCCAAAGTATTGTGTTATTAGAGTCTTATCTTGAGCTAAACAGACAGGATCTTTGTAGATAGAACTGAAATCAGATCAAACCACTGACCAAACTAAAAAAAAAAAAAACAATGTGAAGAAACAAAACTACAACAGGCAGAGGAAAGGGTCCCACTGAGAGGTAGAAAGGGATGCTGTTATGGGACACACCATGCTCGGTGTAGAACAGTAGAAAAGCTATAACACCACTTAAAACTGAGCAAACAACATCTGTGTTGTCTCAGCTCCCATAAAGTCCTCAAGGGTTTGAAAAGTGTTATCAACACAAACTGTGCCCTGTCGAACTGTATGCCTTAGTGATTAGGAAAAGTAGTCTGAGGCCAAGTAAAAGCCCATATTTACCTCTAGTCATTACATCATAGTCCCCAAAACAATGCACACAAATAATTTAGTATAGTACATTGTTTGTATATTGTACAATACATTTAGTTTAATTCAGTTTTTATTTCTTCTGGGTGGCAACAATAACATTCACCAACACTAAACGCAAAGAGTGAAAGAAGCAAAGATGAACTGATGAACCAAAACTGACCCAGATCAACACACCAATACCTAAAGCTCCCTGTGTAACCAGGATTACTGAACGATTCAGTCCACAGTACATTACGCCGTAGAATATGTTGTACAACAGTGAACCTTTTGAATGTGTTGTCAGTGGTAGTTACAGGTCAGTGATCGACGGATTGAAAAGGCAAACAGATAAAACAGTTGAATAGAAAAACAAATTTTAACATACAACATAACATAAAAGCATCATTGAAAGTTCAAGAAAAAATAATACACTTCATTTTAATCATTTAAGTGATAAATAAGCCTTTTCTTGGTTTTCGGGCACCATAGATTCAGATTAAAATGAGCAAGCGAGTATTTCTACTTACATATATAGTCTGCCAGTTATGCACTATTGTGTAGAAGTTTGGGGTCACTCAAAAATGTTGTTTTGGAAAGAACAGCTGATTTTTTTGTCTATTACAAACACAAAATTGATCAGAAGTACAGGGTAGACAGTATATGTGAATGACTTAGCTGGAAATGACTGTTTTATAATTGAATATAAGACATACAGAGACCCATCATCAGCAAACATCAGTCCTGTTTCCCAATGGCACCTTGTTTTTGCTAATGCAGGTTTATAAATTTAAAAGGATTATGTTGGCACCAATTTTTTTCATTTCTAAATTACCTTGAACTTTTGAATGGAGTGGACATACTTTATGTGAGCATTGCAACTTTAAATGGTGTTTTTTGTATGGACTGTGTGATGAAGTGTAGCTTCCTTTAATCAGTGTAAGTTTGACTAGTTGAAGTTTTTCACTCCGGGTCTCCGGGCTGTGTGCACTTCCTGGTGAGACCATTCTTAACTACAAACCTTCATACTTCAATTGCTAGAACATCTTGAATGCATCTTACTGTAGTTTTAATATTTGTTTTGCATTTTGTTCTAATTTACCATCCATCAAGTTTTTTTTATTTTTGCAACAGCTGTGGGAAACTCAAAATACTCAATATATTCAGTATGATTAGTATGTACTGAGAGGAAAAACTGTGTTCCAGCACTAGTTTAAATGCTGAAATAGCTTTTTTTTTCTTGTCTTTAAGACCTTCAAAGTGCACATTGTATCTTTAAAGTATCTGTTTAAGTCTGTCCAGGCTTAACTAGACGCATTTGTTGACCTCAGTGTATTTTACGAGTGAGCCCAAATTGCAGGGGACATTGATGGCAAATGCTCAATGCCACTTTAAAGTGCAACTTTTGCACCACATGTGAGCCGTACATCAAGGCGTCTGTTGGATTTTGACAGATTTTATTGGGATGGCAGTATAAATGCTAACTCCTGCGTAAACACAAACCAGACACTTCTACATAAAGGAAAACGTGGCTCGCCGCCTGAGAGGAACTGTATAAACAGTGTCAAACTACCCCGCACCCATGTGATGCTGCGCATGGTGCAGCACAGCCTCGTATATCTGCTGTGGCTAAACAAGGCTAAACAAGGAGTTGAATTACTAGCCTGTCTGGCAGCAACAAACCCTTGGATATTTTGGAGTCTTAGATCAAGGTACAATACACTGTCAAATCAAGGAAGTCCTAGAGGTGAAAATGAAAACTGCCAATAATTCACTTATAAGAATATTTCCTTTGCATTACAGATTTATTAGATAGGTTTGGAATGCCGGATGTGCAGCTATGCACTGTTGCCAGTTACTGGACCACATAGTTCATCCTACATGTGCAGCACATATCCCACATTAACCCCAAACACTCCAGCAGCTCATGTTGTAGTGCTGCTATATTTATGCCCGCTGTGCCTCTGTATCATCACCCACTCCAGGGAATGTGAGTCAGCAGTTGAACACCACTTTATAGGGGGTAAACTGATTCAACCTTCACTAGGTTGGAGGGGGTCCATCCAGGGCCTCTGCATCTCTATTGGCTCAACCTTTCCAGCCTAATGTGGCAAACAGACCTGACTCATCACTGAGAATTCATCTTGTATGTGTAGAGGGGGGGAGTTCCTTCTTCACAAATTCTGGTTGCATCAATTGCTGCACTCTTTTAAATCAGTTCACACACAAAGACAGGAATAGAAATATGATCCACATTGATGTTTTTTAACATAAAAAAACAAGTCTGAGAAGTCAGAGAAGACTAGCATTGCCAACCACAGCAAGAAACAGAAAAAAAAGAAAGAAAATGATCCTCTAGAGTTTAGAGATACTGTATTATTACTGGCAGGCTATAAGAGGGCTGTAATACAACACAGCTCCTGTATTTTACCCTTTAAACAATTACATGAAATGCTGAAATATGATTCATCGTGAAAAAAGTTCCAGTGTAGATTCTGAAGGCATGGAAAAATGTAATACTTACACAGCAACCCAAAAAGACAGATACTCTGAGATTACTGCCTAATGGGATTAAAGGAGCAGTGGACATCTCAAAGGAAAGACTGCATTCAGATAATGAAGTGCACATATTGAAAGAGTCTAAAGAAGCAAGCTGGAGTTTTCCAGTGGGGAAGCCAACTTACCAGCAGTGCTGTATTAATTTGAGTTGTAATTTTAATGTGAGCATTATATGAGCCACAGTGCAGCAATCTCAGTGGTTGTAGCTTCACTGCTATTATGTTTCTTTGTAAAGGTGTAGACGTCATAAGCATCTACACAAGTGGAGAGTATTCCGCATTATCATCTTCAAATGAAAATCTCTGCAGTGAAATTCCTCACATAAACTGTAAATTTTTACAGTGACTAACATTTCACTGGATGGGAATATTTCATATTTACTCTTCATCACTGTATTCTATCCCTTAATTTAAGCTGAATGGTGTTTCTTTATACACATTCTTAGTCCAACGATGTGTTTTGGATGTCCTGAGGATCAAAAAGTTTTGTGAGCTTTAACATTATTTAGCCCTACGACATTAGTTTGTAATGCAGTGCTGTGTTTGCAGGGACCTCTTCTGTATTGCATGCAGATGTGCATTTGCACATACATACATGATATGTATCCAACTACAGATGATGCTAAAAAACAAAATACTATTTAAACTTAAAACTTAAAGCTTGAAAACAGGCACTATGTAAACCAGAAAATAGTTTGAGGTGGAATACGTCAAACAAGGAGAAATCATTTCCATTTAAATATATGCATCTAATTTATCATGGAAGATGAAACACCTTGCTCAGCTGCACTCCTTTTTTGTAGCTTTACAAGTCAGTACAGGATGAGGGAAGTGTACGCCACGAATTATTGGCAGCAGAACACAACACATCATCAATGCATCACAGATGAAGAAAAAAAAAAAAGATGACAGGGTGACGAGGTTTGAGCAGTGCTGCGATCGCTCCCTACCTGTAGCAGCTACAAGCCAACACGTATGAATACATAAGTTTTTGAAGAGCTGTCATTACTCACCCATCAGCTATTTGTAATGTTACCTGCCTGGGGTTAGCTTTCCTCCTCACTCAGATCTGCAGCGACGGGTTAGGAGTCTTTCTGCTTTAAAGCTTCTGTACACAGTGTGTCAAGGGGTGTCTGTGCAGGCATGCTGCAGACATGTAGCAGAAAGTATTGCAAGGCAAACAGGTACTGTTGTCATAGGAGTCAAGGGAGGCTGAGGTGATCACTTTACCATCTAACCACCACTGCTGAGAAGTAGCTTTATTCTATCTTGCTATCAAACGAATCATGCCTTTCGCCTTTTGTGATGATGATTTTATTGTCCAAAGATACGCAGCGTTGCAAAGTTTTACTGTAAAACGCTTCACATAGATTTCCTAAACCATGTCCTGTTTCTGTCTTAAGGATTATACTATACATATTCTTTCCTCTTGACTCACAGACCTCAGAGTGATAAATGACTCTGGTACATTCCAGTTTTGGGCTGGAGAAGACCCCCACTCACCAGACACACAGGGTGGTTTACCCATCTGGAATATGAGGGCCATGAATCCCCCCACCCCCCTTGGCTGTGGAAAGAAAGAACTCACACACCATCCTAATAAAAGGGTGACATCACCAGAGTACATGCATTTGTTTTATACCTAGTGATTATCCCAGTGTTGGGGACTATAACTTTCTCAAGAAAATAGGCTCCAGCTTCTCTCCTCTGAGTTTTATCTTTTCCGCCTTTGTTTCTTTGGATATGCTGCAAATCACAACAGAAAAATGTAGTAAAAAAGAAAAAGGGCAGTACAATATGTCTTTGTTCCATGCAGCTGCTACAAGTGATGGAGAAGAGTCACAGTCAATTGAAAAACTGTAGCCCTAACTGTTACTTTACTACACTTTAAGAGAATTTACCATTTACATTCCCGGGGACTATGGAGTTCATCTGAACCCATCCTCGGTTATTTGTAAGGAGAGATGGCTGTACTACCCAAACTCTACTCTGGGCCTGACGTTTTCTGCCTCCGTATGCAGAATCGTTTGCCAGTTTGTGGTCACATGGGCTTGGATGAAGACTACGTTTGCTATTTTACCAAATAACCGTAATTGGACCAGTGTTCTGTGCATAATATGGTTAAAAATGGAAGTGAACGATTCAAAAAGCTCATATTGCTGAGAATAATTGTAATGTATGATTATGTAAAACCAGTTGTTGTTGTTAAGAGGGTGGGCTACTGTTTTTCCTCAACTTCTGTTTAATGTTAGGTGGGCATATCCATAACTACAAAAGACCATTTATTTGATTCTATCATCCTACACAGCAAGATCACACTATCAGGAGTTGATGTAGCCCGAGGGGATTCTCATTTGCCCAGTATTTTACTTTATTTTGCCTTACAGCTAACATAATTATGGAAATTAAAAAGACTTTGATACCTAGAGGTTTGTAGCATGTCTTTTGTTGTTGTGGAGGTGCTGTGCAGCTGCAGTCAGCTCGCATTCACAGCAAGACTGGATTTTATTGGCAACTCAAAGTTATGAAAAAGGCAGTGCCAGAATTTGCCCAGAAACCCTGAAACCAGGCTGGCAGCACTGTTTTTGAATAATCTTACTCACTTACTCTTTCTGAGTATAAGATCATTTTGTTCCCCCCAATAAATCACTAAAGACACTGCATGTGGCAGTGTTCAAAGATGTGACACTGCATTTAGTTATGCTGTGGACTAGGAATAATTGGAGCTTGGTAAATGTGCAGAGATCAGTGGAGTTGATTAAGATACACAGCAAGTTTCTATGGCTGTTTCCGTACATTTTTTTGTGGTGAATGTGGTTCACAAACAGATTGAGATCATGTGCACAAGCAAACTAGATTTCATTTACAGGGTGTCTGGCCTCACCCAGAGAGAGCCTTGCAGTTCTACTTCAGATTCAGAGAGTTGATTCACTTTGATAAAGACATACAGTTCAGTTCTGTCTTAAGGACATATTAATTAGCTTTGCTAAAAGTACAAGGGAACTGTCTATCCTATGTGATGTGCCTCTCAACCTAAAAAATGACCTGAACCGGTACTTTTCACATCTCTCATTGTCTACACTCTAACACTGCATGGCTAATGCCTCGATGCCTCTGGGACATAGTCTGTCAGATTAAACTGAAAAGTATGAACTCATGTATTTCCAACTCTCTTCAAGTCAAGTGTGAGTCTCTATCAAATATTAGCACACATACAGCAAACAGCCAAGTTGCCAGCCGCTTTCCAAACTGTTTGACAGCTGTGCTACAAGGCCATGCAAAGTGGTTTAAGCCTATACAAAGCCTCCAGTACATTCACAACTATTCAAGTTCAGTCTTGTTCTGTGTGAAAGGCTGTTAGTAGCTTGGCTACAAAAGTTAAGGCATTGCAATTTCTGATTTCTCAAACTCTTTTTGAAACTTTGTAAAAAATAAAGATGAATTAATTCTCTCCAGATTGTAAAAATGTTTGTTTGTTGAATGTCCTGTTTTCTCCAAATATCTAGCAATGTGTCCAGATTGCACCTTTCCACTAGGGTCTACAACATGTTAGCAGCTCTGTGAGGCTGTACTGTAGTGATTGTGAGCATCCTACCTGATCAGCATCTGATGTTAGTGGTACTAACATCACAGTGATGCTAGTACAGGTATATGCAGGAAGCTGCAATGTACTGTGTTACAATGCAGGTTACAGTAATATCATTATAATTATATCATCAGTAAGTAAAGTAAGGTATTCCTTATATGGTTATATCATTGTTACTATGATACTATTGCAAGTAAGCTGTGTTACTATGTTTGCTGAACGCAACAGCACTTTTGTCCTGGGGCCCACTACTAGCCACATAGGAAGAATGTAAGATAAGGAAAAAAACATTATTTTACTCATTGGAAGTGTTGTCATGTATGTTGGGTTTATCTCAGTTAGAGATCATGACCAGGAATACCTACAAGCTGTCACAGAAAAATATGTGTGCTTGCTACTTGGGGAAAGTCTCTGCAGTGATGGGAAATAAGTTGAAGGCCACACTCAGAGAGGTCAACCTTGTTTCTACCAAGCACTGGTTTTGTTTAAATACGGTAAACCTGTTGTGCCAGGAACATTTTATTTAATAGCAACATAGCTGGAGCTTATGAATAGTAAATTGTCTTTGCTATTAATATTACCTACAAATTGTATGAAATCTATTTCAAATGTATTTGTTTCATTGTAGTGAAATGCAAATTTTAGGAGACAGGGTTGACAGCTGTCATCTGGACAGCTAACACTAACTGCTTTTAGGATCAATTGGATTTTGATTAGTGTAGTTAACCATATTAGTTTTTATGTATTTTTACTATATGTTATATTTTTATATATAGTGTAAGTATAGTTCAATCCCCTAGGAATGTCATTTTATCCTCAAGTATTATGGAAATACATTTTGGGATTTTAGTAAAATGCTTGAAGAAAAGTAAAGGTCACTAAAGTTATTTGAATCAACAGACATGAAAAGCACCGTTTGGTCATTTGGCCCTTTTCCTTTTCTCTGTAGCTGTTCATAGTTAACAGTTCACACTCTTCACCAAAGGTCTGAATGAGCTCCTTAGAGGTAGTCACAGTTTTCCACTCTGTTGCATTTTGCCTCTTTTTCAGACACTGTTATCCACTGACTAGCCATGATCTCATCCATCCACAGAGTAAAACCACTGTTTGAAAAAAAAAACAAAAAACAACTAAACTTTTCACATTTTTTTTCACATAAAAAATAAAGTGTACACAAACTTGGCTAACATACTGTACCTGCTATTGGACTGGAGCTATTTAATTTCCGGGAGTTAATGTCCACCATTAATATCTGTAAAACATCTGTGACTGACGTCAGCACAAAGCCGATCACGTACGGACAACCAAAGTGCTTGAACACTATTGATACTGTTCTAGTTTAAAAGAACTTTTACAATCTCCAAAGAACATTTCAGTTCAGAACCTTTATTGCAGGAACACTGTATCAACACCATCACGTGTGAAACCCAGTGAAATGTTTCTGCTCGCATTTTCCCTTCTTGTGCCTCTTAGCTCCTCTGCCTGGAAAGTAAACAAATGTCTGAGTCCAGCACTCAAAGGCAGGACTTCCATCCCCCTCAAAGATATCTGGCCAATGACTCATGCTCAGTGGCCTCAGTCCTGCTCACATTTTCCAAAAGGTGCAAATCATTTCCCCACAACCATGTAAAACCAAATGTACATGTGGTCAGGCATTAGACCGCTGTGGAAACCTTTATACAACTTATTTGCTCTGGTTCTTTCAGTTCTAGTTCTCTGGTTGTGTTGCTCCTGCTAATTTAGAGAAGCAAAGCAGTGAATAGCTCAAAGCATTTCAGCACTCATATTAGTAATGCTCATCCATTGTAGAACGAAGGCAGCTTTCCCCATTATCTCTCAGTGTACATAAATATGGTTCTGCATTAATGATCTACAGCACATGGCGCAATATAGTCCCAGATACTGACACACTGGGGAATGAACATCTTTTTCCATATTACTTGGATCTGAAGTGAGTTTATTTCTTGCTTACTTCCCATGATCTCCCTCCCACGTTACCGAGGAAATCCCCTCCCCAGCCTGCCTGCTGTCTGCCTGGAGGACCTTGTCTGAGACGGTGACTGATGGCTGTTGTATTATGGCCTTTACTCCTCATTTGTCAGCTAACATTCCTATTGGTTGCTCTGTTTGAGAAGCTTGTTGGGACTTGTTCGATCTCTCCTTCGACAATGCATTTAAGAGCATTTATCACCATTACAATGTCAGCACTGCTATTGTCAGGAGAAGTGGAAAATGGGCAGTGAAAACAATACGTTAAATAGATGCACACACTTGCCTTATGCACCCCCCACCCCCGACCCCGAGAGGAAAAGTAATGCTGCCTTTACTCCCCTACAGCTGCACTAAACATGATTGGATATTAATAAAGGCTCAAAGGCTTGTGTTTATTACAAAAGGTGTTACTTGTTATAATAAAATTACAGAGAATTACTATCTAAATCTGCTTTCATTCCCACTTCTACTAAACATTGTTTTAATTTCCTACCTTTCTTGTACGCTTCATGTTATATATTTTCTTGTAAGTGGATAGAATGATCATGTGAAAAGGTTTCAGTTACTGATCTAGTATTCACACCCTTTGCAGTGGGAAAGTTTCCTCTAGTTGTGTCGCCGACATAGAGACTACCATAACTGAACATAATTGAATAAAGGCACAGGGGGTGTAAAACTATTTCTGGACCTCTGAGTGTTCCCAGTAGCACAGTGGCCTCAATGATTGTGAAACCAAAGATCTTTGGAACCACCAGGAATCTTCCTAGTACAGGCTGAGGTTGCAGAATGTTGTGATGATTTTAATGTTAAATGAATAAAAACTGCAGTTAAGCTTTGGAAATACATATATTTCTATAATTGGACTTCTATTGTGATACTATCCCAATGCAATTTTCACTTGGAAAAAAAGCCTCTTTGTTAAGGACAAAATGTTTTTCCTCTACATTATATTTTCTGTAGCTGTCACAGTGGTGTGCAGATGGAGAAACTAATGACGAACTCATTGCTAATCATTGCTTTGGTCTGTTTTCGTCAGCACTAACTGTGCCCTTGGTTCAAAAGTTCAGCAGGAAGACCAAGGAAACTATTCATTTCTTTTTGGCGTAAAAGAAAGTCAACCCTGGGTTCACTACAGCAGACAGAATTCATATGTGGACACTGTGGAGGGCCCCTGGTGTAGGTTACACAGTTTTCCTTCACTCATGCCTGACAGAAATGTACTTCACACTAAAAACAACATACCCCTGTAGGCCAAATGAGAACTGAGTTACCTGATCAAAGCTGCAATGATAAACAGTTTAACCTTCAGTTGCAGAGCATTACAGACATTTGTTAAGGGCAGCAACAAGAGTGGAGTATGGAGCTGGAAAGATTCAAAGTAAAAGCCCTATTGCAAACACTCATTGTTTTTAAATGCTAGTACTAGTGGAGCTATTGCAATGGGATATTTATTAAGCCTTTGTGGCTCATTTATTGCACTTGAAACAGTGGATAACTGATTTGAATCAGGAGGACAGATGCGTCCTAACCTGGCTGAGGGATATTCCAACAGTGATATGTAATTTCTGCAGACAAGCAAATGCAGCTAACTTTCACCAGAATAGATTTATTAGAACAAAAAAAAAGTGTTTGTTTGTGTTTGACATTTTGTACCTTGGACACGGCGTTTGTTCTGTTAAGAAAATCTGATTTTGTTGTTTCAGGCTGTCTCCTGTTATTATCTGTATTTTATTGCCCTCAAAAGTCTTCTGGGGAAAGAAGGGGGTTGGCTGGGCTGAGATGACTTTAGCAGATGAGCCAGGACTGTTGTAACTGTATGGTAAGAAAGAGAGAAAAGTCATCACAGTCTTGGCAATCAGAGGTGCAGGCTTAGTTCTCTGTGGAGGGAGGACTGTTGAAGTACAAGTAAGAGATAGCACAGGGGGGATTTTTCCGCTGTAGGAAGTGTGCTCACAGCTTACATTGCCTGGGAGAATTTGTAAAGACATTCTTCCTGTCCATTCAGTTCTTTGAGGAGTTTCACTTTCAGTGCAACAGAGCAAATGTTTCATGTAAATCTGGAGTCATCTGTACCAAATTTAGTAATGCAAAGAACAGGGTCAAAATACAAGCATAATATCCATGATAATATGAATATATAATCTAAAATGAAATATTTCCATTGTTTTCAAAAAAAGTCAGTCATGCTTAAGTCTCATGCTGAGACTCATTAACTGAAACTAAGTAGTGAGGCTCATTTACAATGCCAGAAACACAGGTTTCCAGCTAAATTCTGAATTGATTCAATTTTGCTAATAAGATATAGCGGTTCATGGCTCAGCTCCAAGCTACACTTTGGACTTGTTATACAGTGGAATGTACCCTTAGGTCTGCCAATAAGCTTCTCCTTGAACTTCTCAAACACTCAAAGGGTAATCATGCATTCGTGGTTAGAGCCTCCAGTCACTGGACCAGTCTGACTGCATCTATAACTTACCCGGTTTTGTGATTTCTTTTTATTACATGATTCTTATAGAGCATTTAATATTTTTATTAGACAGCCACTGGTATAGAAATGTCAGGAAATAATGACACCCAACAATTGCCCATCTGACTGAATACATACTGACGATGTTGGAGATGAATTGTACTAGAAAAGAACTAGGTCTTTCCTGACCACATCAATAATCAAAACAGGCACTCTCTGAGGCATGGTGAAAAGCCTGCTGCCATATTGTATTGTTTAAATATGAGCATGAGAGAACATACTTTTGGGCATCTGCAAAACGTCCATTGAGTTGCATTCAGTTGTTCACATGAAAAGGTAAAGTGGCTGTAAATGACAGACGGATGGTTTAGGAAAGTTCCAGAAATTCTCCCACATAACCCCACCATTAATTTTTATGTTAAGAATGCATGGGGTATGGCTTCCGAAACAGTTCCGATCCAGCTTCAGCTCAGTATCTCTAGGAATTTTGTCCATTAATATCAGTGGACTATTTGGACATTTAAAAAGTAGACATCATAATAACATAATAATAGAAAGCTAAAAATATGTCAAGAATTTATAAAAATATATTTTGTTCTCATCCCTGTGTGCTCATTTGACAGCAATTATCATTTTCTGATCCAACATGAAGATCTGCGTTTCAACAGAGGCATCTGTTCCAACATCCTGCCTGTCCAATCCAACAGCTCATATTACAAGAAAGTAAGAAGAGTATGAGGAAGCCATCTTGTGGATTCAAATGTGGTCTTTGAAAACTCTTTGTAAAAATTATGTTAGTTTTGGTTGTGGAAAGCTGTTTTCCACAGAATGGTGGGCTTTCTGGTGGTGTGTGAGCTCTGGCTGCAGAGTCTGTTTGTTGCAATATTCAGTTGTTTTCATTTATCCAAAGCGAAGGCTGCGACTGTATCAAAAATAATATAGTGCAGACAGATCCAAGCAAAATATGAGCACAGAAATATTGTCTTTTTGCAGAAATAACAAACCATAGTTATCCTGAAGACAAACATTAGCATTTCCAAGATTCCCAAATTGTAACACATTGTTTTAGAGCTTGTTCTGGTTGTCCTTTGACTTTTTAAACTAAAATGTTGAAATGCCTGTATTCAACATTCCTGTAGGCTATAATTGTTCCACAATATGTCAACTTTAGCTACAGAGACATTTGAACATCATATTAGAGGCGGAGAATGTGTGAAATTTGCTGTGACGCAGTTTAGGCACAATTATATAGCCTTGGGTTTTTGGTTGGAAGTCATGAGGAACCATCCCCCCTCTGCAGAAAATCGTCATCGCAGGAGTTTTACTGTGGGAGGAGACAGTGAAGTGAGATGGAGGATGATGTCAGTTGTGCCATAGCTCAGTTTTTGTTCAGTATCCTACTCCCTTGTACAGCTGTCTTTATAAAATAGTGATTTTGGACTAGTGTCAACCTCCTTACACAAAATGCTCCACACCATCAAACTTGATATGGCAAATACAAGCTTCAAACTTCAGCATGGCTTCAGCGCATGCAGCCCTTTCTTATCACTCGAGGGACTGCCCATGAACAGTAACTGTATGTGTGGGTGGAGAAAAACATGCCTGCCTCATATCGGGTACAGTTTGTTGGGAAAGCAGGCGCCCCCTGCTTTAGGTGCATTTTTACCACATGACATTGCAAATGACAAAAACACATTGTGGATGATAATCCACAATGTGTTTGCCAATGTCGGGTAGTTTCAAAAGAATAGTTAGACAGAGAAACATAGATTCAGCAAGCACTGCAAAGTTATAATGCAATAGCATGTACACCAACTAATCCAATCCCAACCAGAACAAGTCATAATCCCATGTTGCCCTGGCTTCTTTAACCAAATCAAAAACAATCACAACCTTCAGATACTGAAACATTTTTTTATAACATCCCACATTTTCTTAAAAGCAGTCAGTTCCAGGTGTACAAACAGCTATGACAGGAACTCATTCCACCATTGTTGTTGTGCAGGAGGGTGGTCAGTGACTTTCAAAGCTTAGCATGTAAGACCTTTTGTTTCTGTTTTTCAAAACCAATGTGAACCTACATAAAATAGCCACATAGACATTAAATAGGTTAATTTAATAGATCAAATAATTATGTCCCATTTCAGCTGCTTCAGTTTGTGATTTTGCATTTGTTAGCTCACTTCTAAGGCGCCGTTAATGTTATTAGTAACAGCTGAGCTTATTCTAGTTCAGGGTTAGGTCTAGTTTGTTTGTGAGGTGCTGGGTAAGAACCCAAGATGTTCAACTTTTCTATAATTTGACTTATTTTGGGGTTTGGTGTTAATTAAAAATGTAAGAGACGGTTTTGTAAGAGGTTTTGTCTTTAGTTAAAGCTCAAATGTTACAGCTTTACTGCTGATATAATTTGTTATATTGCCTATATATCATGCCTAGTAATGCTGATGTAAAGTTAGCATTAGCTAACTAGCATTCTTTTAAAGATGAAATATATAAGAGTGTCAGGACTGACCGGGAAGGCGGAGGGGACGCAGACCACAGACTTGTTGGAAGCAGCTTAAGTTAAGGTAAGGAAAGTTTTTAGCAGTTTCTTACAACTTTCTCTTCTCAAAGATTAGTACATTAATGTTAGCTAATTAGCATACAGTAGCCTCTTGCTACTGGTCATCTTCTAGAGTGGGGGACAAAGTATTGAAGTATTTTATTTAAAGCATGCATTTATATAAACCAGAAATGCTACAGTGTTAACCTAACTATTGTCTAACGTGTTGAAGCAGATATAAATTGGGATAATTATAGGTTGCGAGGAATTAAATTGATGTTATAAACTATGTCACTTTAAGTGTGTCGGCTCTCAGGTTCTGAGTAATTCACACTTTATGTGTTGTGTGTTTCCTCACCACACTATGTATGTTAATTATGTATGCATGTGATTTATGTTCAGTATGGTAGATATATTATATTTAAAGGGTTGTGTATAGATTAATTCACTTTTCTACAGTCATAAATGGCGTCTTCAGGTCAGGTTACCTGGTCGAGGTCCTGCACCACTTCAGTTAGTCTGAGAAAGAGAACGGAGCATTTCATTATTCAGGCTGTTCAGGGACGGTCGAAAAGTTGTTAACGTACAATATTAAGGCAGCAAGCAAAGTATAATATCTATCTCCAAAACCAAGCTAATATCCTGAATCATAATGACCCTGGCCTCTCTGTGTTACTGTTAGTGTTGACAACATAATGTTTGTAACTGATATGTGTTGAACTACTGCCTGTTGGACAGATTGTGGATGTGGACTGTCGATGTTGTGAATAGTAGTCTTTATATTATACATTACAGTATACAGTGTTTAATGATAAACAATAGTTTGGACAGTAACATCACTCTCCTGCAAACAAAGTCATGTGCATTGTGGCAGAGCTTAAAAGATGAGTTCAAAGATTTTCAACATGTTTCCAATGATTCAAGTGTGGGGAGTATACAGTATGAATGTTGTTAAACTTGTCTAATGCTATATGGTCACTTAATTAATGTAGCTTTCATTAGTTCCAAATGTGTGATTGATATCCATTGAGAAAAGCAGGACATTTATGAAAATATGTTGTAGCTCCAGCCCCACCATTTTTAACTCCTAGGGATTTAGAAGTCTCCCTGGTCCACTATTGTTGAAAAAAGAAGTTCACATAGAGTCAATGGAGATGTTGTCAGTCTCCATCTAAATCCACTCTAGTAAACAAACACATACTATCTTCTTAGCGATCAACATGTCTGTGCTTCTAACCAAAGAATTTAAAAAAATCCTCTAAATACATTATACTCTAGAAACTAGAAACATAAAATCTTATATCAATATCATTTAAGTCACCGTTTAATTAGTCTACAATATTAATTGTTAATAATGTATTTTACCTATAAGGAAAAAAGAGACAGGTTGAATATTTTTCAATATTAATTAAAATTCAGACATGCTCATGATATTGTATTTCTACATCCTACTATTATGTTTACTGTTCATGCAATGGTAATGCTAGAGACAAAAAAAGGAAACCTTGTCATTAAGAAGCCTTTTATTCCACAGCTATACAGATCATCATAATAATATGAATTATAATATAATAATGTTATTATTTAGGGACATTTCAAATTTGTCATACTTTTCACTGCCACACAATCAAAAGAAAATATCAAAACAGCTATTGTAATTGTAATTGTAAGCCAGTTGATGACTGAACATATGGTAGTTACTGCACTTTGTTGCAAAGTGTTACTTTATTCCTTAGCTGACAATAAACCCCAACAAAGGCACTGTGTAGGGAATTATTTAGCATCTTCAGAGAAATGTGGGCTTTTCTGTAAAATTCTGTGTACAGTTATAATTTGTAAGGCCTTAAATCTCACACTGTAATGTGCCTCAAGATGACAGTTGTTGTGATTTAGCAATATACATATAACATTTTAAATTTAATTTAATTAAACCTAAATGAAAGATATTAAAATGGGACTGACCGCTGCACTCAGTAAAATCTGTATTGTGAGACTGATTAACACGTTGTTGTTCATCATTTAAAACAAACAAATAAGAATATTGCCAATTGGAAAGAAATTCAGATTCTTGTAGCAGAGGGACTCCAAATTGGCTGATGTGGTTTGTGGGCAGGGCCAGAAATTAAACAGCTGTCTTCCTCATTAGGAATTCATTCCTTCGCCGGAATCATACTTTTTAGACAAGAGATACACACACCAACACGCAGACCTTGTCTAAAGACAAGTCAATCACCCAATTTGTTTTAGCAGTTTGTGAGCATGGCACACAGCTGTTTCCTGTCATATGTTTAAGGGTTAGTGTGTGTGTGACACGGCCTGGTCAAGAAAGTTGATGCAATTAAATACAGTAGTCTATTTTTTATATAAATTCAAATGTGTGTGATGTAGGTGATTTATTTAACTACGTGTGAGTTTATGAGGCACAACTTATGGCTAAAAATAAAGTATAAACAGTCATTACATAGCCTACTATGACTCTTTATGATTTAATAGATACTCTGTTCAAGTTGTTCAAAATGAAGGATGTCTAAACTGATAGTAACATCATGTTTGCATCCAGAAACTATTATTTCTCACAAAGATTCACCATAACTGGTTAAACCGGTGATGAGCTCCAGTCCTTCTCCCATGTCTGTAATTTTCCCATAGATGAATCAGTGGCTTCTTTATGAGCAATTTCAGTGACTTACAACAGACTCCTTTATGTCTTTTGGGGGGAAATGGCTCATCATTTCGAGTAGTCCAAGTAGTGTTGCTTTATCTTGCACTATAGACATATTTAGATGTATACAGGGTTTTCATGATTGGATGGATGGATTGTGCTAAGATTTGTGCCTTGAGTGTGGTACTGCAGGTTGGATGCAAAATTAGGGACTTTAAAGTGTCACTACATGGTACAATGGTACTACATATGCAAAAGACACACAGATTAAAATATTCACTGTTTAAAATATTGCATTCTAACAGGTTGTAAAAATCCTATTGACACTGCAGACAGTTCCCATGTTCTCACCATAAGTCAAAAGGTGCTGACCTCAAATTTCCCTCTAAATTTACACTCTGGATTCTCTAAGATGACCACCTACAGTCATGACCACCCAAGTTTGTTATATGTTCTGTACGTTTTTCTCTGGACTAATACAACTAAAGAGATGCCACAGATTTAATAAGCAAATAAGTATAAGTGATAAGCATTTTTGAATACTGCAGTTTCTTGACTACATCTTCTCATTAGAAAACAAAAGCATTATAAAACTATTCTTACTTTTATTTGCCCAGTAAAGAGGGATTCTCAGCTTACTATGTGTGACTTGTTTGGTGCCCCAGAGACTGCCATAAAACAGCTCTTTTACGATCTTCCTTAGAAACCACTTGTAAAGACAGGCGAAATTCAGTGACACCTTTAAACAAGCAAACTCATTTTCCTTATCTGTTCACTGTTATCTCTTTATTCTTAGTCAATGAAAACAAGATGAAAACATTTTGAGATAACTACACAGACAGAAAGAATCACTGGAAAGTATGAGAACTTGTGAACATGGGTGTAGTTCTCCCACAGCCACAGTCTGTGAGAGGATGGTTATGGGAGAGGGCTGACAAAAGGGGGAGGAAAATTAGGCTCACTAGCATTCTTCTCATTTAAAGCTGTAACTACACAAAAAAGCACTCACGCAGTCTGGGCTGGGTCTGCTTGCTGCTTACAAGAAGAGCCACTCTTGTATTCATGGTGGAGCAGTGATAACCTGAGCATTTTTTTCTTTTCATCCTTTTTCCCCTTGCTCTGCACTCAGGAAAGGCTCATGTCTTTCTCATAGACATGATGAGCTTTGTGCATTTAAGGACTTTCTTTTTTCTGGTGGTCTCCATAGCTCAGGTTTTGATTGTTACATGTCAAGATGGGACCAGTGGTAAGTCAACCCCTCTGCTGTTTATTTTAACACCTAATTGCAGTTGGCTGTAATGTGTGAAGTTGGATGATCTTTTTGTTTGTGCTTGTGCAAACTGAAGCAAAGGTTTGGTTTTGTTTGACCGAAAAAAAAAAAAAAGTATATACAGAAACTCCTTCAAGTGTGTTTTTGACTGAGGTTGTTTCAGATTAGAATAGATTTGTCAAAATACTACAAATTCATTTCACATATTGTGTTTATGACAAAGTGAATTTTGACAGTTTCTTAAGAGTTGGTGTTTTCTACTGGATAGAAATATAAGAGACAAACTTACTTGGCCACGAACAATCTATGTAGCTTAGAGAAGATAGAGAAGAGATTAGAGTTCCTCTAGGGTGGATTATGTGCAATTGACTAACAAGCCCTATATGTCAGGAAAAAGTCATGTTGACATCTGTCGGTGATCGCAAGTGATGTCACCCTGAGGCAATGAAAATATGCAGAGGAGGAAAATGAGACCCTTTGCAGTGTTACATTACCCCCGGACCAGTCCACCACTCTGGAACATTCATTAAGTGTTACCACAACCATTTTCCCTCTGCGGACTACATTGTACATCTGCAAAAAGAATTTGAGCACCAGAGCCTGTGAGCCTCTGAGGAAACACAGACTGCATGTTAATTCAGGGCAGATGTGAGGAGACATGAGAAGCAGAGATGCTGCTGGATTCTCTGAATCACTGAGACTGTGGGACTGCTGATGTCTTCAGCTGGCAACACAGAGAACTGGAACACCTGAGTGTCTTGTTTTACTTGAATTGCGCTTCCCCCATTTTTTTGTTTGATGTCTTGTGTCGTCACAGGGGCTGTGTTGTTTCTACATGTGATGTCATGGCTCACTCTGTGCACTGGAAATTTCAGTTGATGAGTTCATGATGGAGTTTAGAGTTAACCAGTTCATTTACTCTAGGTTATTGAAGTTTTTCCTTCATTATATCATTAACTGCATTGGTTGGGCTTTACTCTTTTAATTTCACATAAACCTCAGAGTGTGTAATACTGTGGCTCCAGATACAGCGCCACCCAGTGGCGAATGCGGCACAGAGCCCATAGCATACTGTTTGTGCTCACTTTATTCCTGCCAAAGAAAACACGCAACACTAATATTGATGTTGCCAGTTCAAAAACAGGCACTTTCACTGCAGCATGTCATGATTTAAAAAGAGGCATTTAACTATGAAAGAAGATAGAACTTTACCAAACTACAAGACAACAACTTTAATTTATGTTTGTCTTAGGTAAAGCAAGCTAATTAGCTTCTTCATCGTCATCTAGTAACTGTCTCTGTTCACATTTGTTCAGGTTTTCTATGGAATAGCTGTTGGGGAGGTGAGCACATTTCGACCAAATAAAACAGTGGAAAGTTTATGGTTTTTGTAGACTAAGGGAAAATGTGGTGGTGAGACTGTGTGTGTGTGTGTGTGTGTGTGAGTGGGTGAGTGGGAGGGGCAGTCAAGGCTTGTTTCCACACAATGACCATGTAGGCCAGTCTGATCAGCTTAAGGCTGAGTTGAAAGATTTGTAATTAAGTGTGAAAAAACATTGAACAATTACTAATGTTGCTCCATTGAATTTTTATATGGAAAAATGCAACTTCAAATTGTTTGTGGAGAAACAGCTTTACCACATTCAGAACACTTAAAACACAATAAAGAAAAAAAAGTCAGCAACAGTCTGACTTCTCCTAGTTGACTGACGATTTCTGAGAGACCGGAAATTGGTGGCATTTATAAATCAAATATGGTGTAAATACAGTGCTTTGATGGCTGAACATGTTTAAAACAAATGTTGAGATTTTTAGTCAATACAGAGCAGCTCTAGATGAAAGTCATATGCCTGCACATGTGCAAAAAGTTTGCTTGCAGAGGAACATAAGTGGGCAAATAAGATCAAGCAGCAGACTTCAAGCTCACAATTGTAAGTGGTGACGCCAACATAGATTACCAGGGTAGAAAAAAATATGCACACACTTTATGCACAACCTACAACATGTATTAGAGAAAGGTGAATGTCTCAAATAATATTTGGAGTAAAGTTTAGCAATATGAACATGGAAAAAGTAGAAAAAATCTGCAATAGATCCCTGACTCCAACAAGATAAAACAGCAGCGTGTGCCAGGAGTTGTACAAAAGAGAAATCATGCCTCTGCATGTGTGTTTGTGTGTATTTGCCTGAACATGACTCCTCCCAGGCTCTCACATAGCTGTAAAACATCTTGAAGGATGCCACTTAGCACCTCTCATCAAATCGTCGGCAGTAGTCTACAAAGCCCGGGGTTGGTGGTTTGCTTCACAGCTCCCCCCCGATTCCTGGCCACATATCGAAGTGTCCCTGGACAAGACACTCAACCTTGAACCCTTGGCGCCTCAAGGGGGCAGTCTGTCCACAAAGACTTTCCCCAAGGGGATTAATAAAGTATCAATTATTACTATTATCATTTAGTTTGTCTCAGCATCACTAGGTTTTTGATGGTGGTCACAGACAAAATGTAAATTGCCTTGCGGTTTCTTCCTCTCTGATAAAAAAACACATGAGCAGAAAGCAAAAATCTGGTATTCCAAATCAACAAACCTACATGAGGTCACTCTGTCTGCTAAATTGGTTCCAGTTGGTGTTGCCACATCACTGACATCGCAACAAATGGGCTGTTTTCTACCAAAGCTGAAAAATCCAAACATGTGAATTCAACCCGGTCCACAGACGGCTTTGATTAGAAACACATGCTGCATTTTTTAGCAATGACTTGATTACACGCCTCTTTTCTTTCAGATTTAAGGGGGTCGGCTTCACCACATCGTACATTGTGTGAAGTTACACATTCAAAGTATTATCAGCTGTCTTATGTGACATGTCTGGCACTTAACCTGGGATGTGTTGGTGGCACACACGATGGAGCTGATAGGTTTTTAATGCAGTTTGTTTCTCTGAGGACTGCTCCATGGGAACTACTTATAAACCACATTATTGCAGTCAGCAAATGGAGGCTTGGGGTGGGGGGATGACTTCCAGATGTTAAAATAGTCACTCTGGCAGTATTTGGAAAATATTAAAACAAGTTTTAGCCTTAGCGATAGTTGTAAGGGAGGGACGTTAAATGGCTGATGTAAGACATTACATGTCAGTACTGCTTTAGTGACTTTAACATTGATATACCTGCTTCTTATTGGTTTGTGGTTTAGTCTTAACAGCTCGAGAGCATGTCATTTCTTCTGTCTTTACATCGAACACCTCCACAGGTTCAAGTTAAACTACCTATTTGTTCAAAAGCCATGCAATTACGTTTCCTCTTGTCAGGTTTCCTGCTGTTTGAATGACACTTACTCCCCAGTCTTCCCTGTGATCCTCTCAGCCTGTCCGTGTGGGATGACAGGACACAACGTAAACACTGAACGTTCCAATTAAAAATGTTCCAGCACTGTTCCTCAAACTAGTCACAGAGGAAGAGCTTGGCCAGCAAGCTTACACGTGACATGGCAGAATTGAAGCAATTAAGCTAATGTTCACAAGTAATAGTGTGTATTTCTTCAATGTAGAGGAAAAAAGTTCAAAGCACATTGTACATATAAGGTTCAATTTACTTCCCATCCTGAGACGCTGAATGTATGACGGGGAATGTAGGATTTGGTCTTCTTGTAGCTTGGACAGGAATAAGGATTAAACGAATATGTCAGACTCTGCTACTTCAGTTTTCAACTTTATTCTCTCTCTTGTCAGTCCTGGAACTTCAGTTCCAGAAGTTCAGTATTAAACTGCTGTAATGCCCCTTTATTAGCTCATACAAATAATCATCATCTAATGAATGACAAAAACAAACATGACTGTCATGTTAATGCTTTGGAGTGAGCTGTTGCTCATGCACTGTGCAGTTTGTTACGGAGTGTTGTTACAGCTGGTTGCAGTTTTACCAGGAGATCGGGAAGACGTTTGCCCTCTGGAGCTGATCCTCTGTATGTTGGCAGGTCGTAGTGTAATATAGCACTCTCTCCAAACATGTTCTGTCTCTTCCCTGGTGACTATTTCAAACGCTGCTGTAATTGCATTAAATCTTCCAATTCCATGAGATGCAATGTCCTTTGTGGAAACTCTCTCACTCTCTCTGTGGTGAAGTGCCTTTGGCCAGATAAACCTCTCAGCAAAATCAAATTATAGCTGTGATTTTTCAAATTAAGTGAATAAGAAACTTATTTTGGATAATTCAAAGTAATTTGTGTAATAGAAAATGTGTACAAGACTGAGGGGTTCAGCTTTAGAAGTATTTAAAATATTATATGGCAGTAATATGATTTATCTTAAATCTAATAAATCTATAATGTAGCTGAAGACTACATTATATAATATGATGTTCTTAAAAATGTGATAATATTGCCTGTCAGATTCTCAAACACCATGCTTACTTGTAAATGCCACAAAATGGTAACTGTGAGCCATAATTGTAGGTTGTGGTCCAACCCAAATTCTAAGTTGTAGCTAGGTTCTGTATATTACAACTTCTAAGGGTGAACAAGTGGAGCTACATGGGTGTTGGTGGGTGACAGGGGTTAGCAATGTAGCCCAATATATGTTTAGGCACTTAACAACTTGACAGACAGGTGATTTGCTTTACAGTAGCCCTAAGCTACACTTCAGTCTAGGTGGCCTTGCACTGGAAGGGCTGTAGCAGCAGCAATAACTCTGCTCCAAAAGATATTAAGTGATATGATCTTATTAGATTACAGTTGTGAGGTGAGCCAGTGTGCTGTATCTGTACTGTAAAGTTAAGGCCAGTGATTTTCTGTTTTTATTATTTCAAAAGAATCCCATAAAAAGACCACAACAAAATATAAATGATCTACTCACTGTAACATCTGTGAATCCAGAACCTGGTTTTAGCTTGTTTGACTGTGCCACAGACCACCACTGCTGTTCAAAGTGTGTGAAATGGATTTCCACAACAAAGAGTCGTGTAAATGTGCTGGTCTCTCGGAGCCTTTAGAGCTTTTTTACTTTAGAAAAATACTACACATTTATTATGAGGAAAAAACATGCAGCTGTGCTACTCCCTCATGTGTTCTTAAAAAAATTAAACAACAACTTAGATCTATGGCAGACTAAACTAAACTAAACTAAAATCAGGTTCTGGGTTCACAGGCACTACAGTGAGTGGACACAATTCATTGTTGGTTTTGGTTCTTTTGTGGAATTTGTTAAGAATAACTGTAAAGTGAGCTAAGGCCTGCTGTGGAAACATAAAAATGGATTTACTTTACTTCACATTGATTATACATTGATCATGTATGATGGGTGCATAATGGGTGCCCTGACTGTTTAAGACCACATATTTTAGAATTCCTCTTGTATGTGTACTCTTTCTACACCACATTGCTAAAATATAGATCCCAGACAAAGTCAATTGTTGAATTACAGTGGTTTCAAACAAGAGGCTCATAGTCTGAAGGAACACAGTGCTGCAACCGATCTCAGTAGAGGGTGGGATATTTCTTGAAATGTCACCCATAATCAAACTGATGTTGTGTGGAGCATAGATACATGTATGTAGAGTTTTTCTCTGAAGCATAAACTAAATGCTGATGTGATGATAAGAAGAATGGTTGGACAAACGTTGTTTGCAGAAGTCATCCTGATCACTGGGACAAATGTGGGGTTGACGAGATTTGGGCATTTAGACAGCTTTTTCTTATTGTTGATGAAGCATCATCTGCTACGTCGTAATGACATGGACGAAGCAAAAACTAGTCCAGTAGGGAAGTAAATTATTCAGTAAAAAGAAGGGTTCATTGTTTAAAACAATGTGAGTCTGTGCTGCCCCTTACCCACTGGCTGTAATGTCCTCTCAGTGTCTCCGAACACACACTTCTCACACTAAGACAGACCAGTGAGATGTGGAAATGTCTGCTTTTAGCTGGTGACTCATTGCTACCGTTTAGCTTAAAAATTATTTTGCCAAATGGGTAAAACGCTGCAGCTCAGAGTCATCTTGCAGACTTCACATGTCAGATGTTCTTACTGCTCTGGCTGTAGTTGTTCACAGGATGTTTTGGAGAGTTAGAAAGTTAGGTAAACATTTCACCCAGAAGAACAACAAATCCAAATGCTGGCATGGTAGGGTCTGCTAGCTTGAAAATTATGTCCATATGAATGACATCTAATACTAGCAGTTTGCATTTTTTGTAAATATACTTTGAAGTTAAAGTAAAGCCATAGTGGTTTGTCCAAAGAAACAGTATCGTGCAGAATAACCTTGTAATTGCTGTGGTGTGTAGACATTTTCTCTCAGTTAATCAAACATGTGCATCATGTCAGTCTTTATTTACTTGGGCTAAATTAAAGGTCTAGGTGCAGGCTTTGAGTCTTGATTCCTACTGAGTCTTCTCTGTTTGTCTTTCACTGACGTGAACTGGTATTTAGGGGGATAAGCTTTAAACCTGGGATAAGGCCGGAAAGGAGGGAGCTTCATTTCGTCATGATTTTGACATCTATTAGTAGAGGAAGAAAATCACTGGCACAAATGCAATTCACAGTGGAAACAATGGAGGGATGTAGGAGAAAGGAGGAGGACGAGGGCAGAGAGGAGTCAGGGCAGGGACCGGGATAAGAGCTGGAATCTGAAATGAGTGAAAAACAACGAGTGTGTGTGGAAGAAGCAGCAATGAGGGAAGCCCAGAGCCTTTTTTGGTCCTTGTCATCTAGTGCAAATACCTCCCTGTACATCACAGGAAGCTGATCTAACTCCAGCACAGGAAGTTTTGTCAAATTGGAATGTTCTCTTAAACATGTTCTGCATCGCTGCCTGTTGTTAATAACTTTTGAGATTGATGGTCAGAAGATGAAAGACATTGGATTAAAACTATGTTTTTTTTAATTAGTTTTGACATTATATTATACATTCCTGCCTTTCTGTGCATCCAGAAACTTTTGTCGGCACTGATGGTGTTCAAAGTGTGCAAATGTGTTAACTTTGCCAAAGCTCCTTTCACTTTTGTAAATATAAAAATGAGGTCAGCTGAAGATTTGATAATGCCTAAGAATTAAGGACAACTAAGAACATAGCCTTTTTCAGTTTGGAGTCATCTTTTTGGAAGACTGAGACTCACACAGCTGCTGATGACATGTTGGAGAAAGTATGCAACTGTTACTAACAGAAGGGAGGAGTTTCAGCAAACTGCAGAAGATCTTCCAAGGAATAATCCACTGCTTGGCACTGATGACATTGCAAGAATGCTCTCAAGATGCTAGTTAAAAAGAGTTTTCACTGGTCACTGCAATATTGGTGTTTTGCCATATTGTTACAAGGTGTGTGTGTTTGAGTGAGACAGAGAGAGACCTTCTAAACGTTAAGTCTTAGTGTGCTGTTTCACAGATCCCAGACTCTACTATATTAATACACAACATGTTAAAATTTATATAAAAGTCTGCTTTGGGGAAGACATTTAGATGCAGGCACACCTAAATTACTAAATTATGTGCAGCTGTACCCCACCCTTTTTTTTTTGCTTCCAAACTAAATTATGGAAGCAAAATGTAAGCTGTAAACTGTAGACTGCATGGGTTTGTACATTTACATTTAGTCATTAAGCAGATGCTTTTATCCAAAGCAACTTTTAGGTTTTTTTTATAATTGTCAGTGTATCAATAATAATTGTATATATAAACCGTTTCATTGTTTATAATGATATTTTATTCATGACTGTGGTTGCTGAGGCGTGGTAACAAAGTGACTAGCTAGCTATGAAAGTGGAAATGGTATCATGTAACCAAGGACCTGGTAAACTACCTCAAACATTACAAAGTTCTAAAGTACTAAAGTTAATAGTTTGTCAACATATAGACCAATACCATCTAGTTGTGATAAGATCATACTGCATCATGGGTCAGACTCCATGTGGCCAGCTCTTTAGCAGACCTCAGTGACCTGAGCTGATCTACATCATAACAGCGCCCTCTGACCTCGTCACCTTTCCCTGTCTGTGTCTGTCTTCGGCATGTACAAAAATGCAGGCTGCAGCAAACTTCAAGGGCTCCATTTAGCAATAAAGAGAAAGTAATAAATTCTGTGTGTCCCCTGAGGGCTTCAGCCTGAGTGATGTCATCACAAGAAAGAGGCCCTGTAGGGCCGGCTCCCTTTCAGGCTCCTCACAGTTATCTAGGCAGTGTTAACCACAGCTAATACTGGCTACTAGCCAGCATAGCCACTGCACTGTTTGGCTTTAAATAAAAAAGAGTTATCTACTAATGAGAGTCCCAGGCGGCTTGTACCTGTGGGGAGGAAGTCGCTGAAAACAACCCAAGCTGCTATCCTTTAGATGTGCTAATAGATGACTCTGGAAAATACTAGAGCACTTGAGGTAGTTCACCTGGAGTTACACTGTAAGTCATGGTTTCCATTTGAGAGATCAAATTAATGTGGGATGGAAATTGTTTTTGACCTAAACTGCTGCTCACACACTATTTTCAAGAGATTTAACATGGGATTCCAATAGTCAAAACATTGGCTGTGTCTGATATTCAGCACTGTAACCCACTTGTAAACTCACATTTCTATAAATTACCAAGAATGTTCCAGCAGTGTTTTTTGCTATGTTTCAGATGTGACACAAATTTCTGCACGGAAAAACATTAGTTGTAAGTTGTTACACTAAAGGCCTTAACTACTTACTTTTATACCTCCTTTATTGTTTTCAATGTGTAAGAATTAAGTTCTGATTAAAATTATTGATTTGGTTCTTTATAACATGAAGTAGCAGAACCTGTGCTTAAGCTCCAGCAGAACGTAACCTTCTGAATCCCTAATTCAATTCAATTCAATTCAATTTTATTTGTATAGCGCCAATTTACAACAGAAGTTATCTCAAGTGCCTTGAGATCGTGAGGTTTAAGACCTTACAGAAAATATTTATACACAAAATTATAGAGAAAACCCAACAATCCCATTTGAGCAAGCTTTAGGCAACAGTGAGAGGAAAAACTCCCTTTAGAGGAAGAAACATCCAACAGAACCAGGCTCATAGTGGGCGGCCATCTGCCTCGACCTCAACTTAATGTAATGTAAGTTACATTGTTGTGTGCGTAGCCTAAGATATGACTCCTAGTGGTCCTGATTGCTCATACTGTTGTCAGTCATTCAACAGAACTTATCCTGCTGTTACAGACATTATAACAGTAAAATATTACCACCTAATGTAAATATAAATAGTGTCAAGCTTGTGACCACACACTACGCAGTCCAGTTTATAATGTAAATATTTAGAGAAATATCTTCTGCTTGAGGGGCTACACATACTTATGATAGCTGCATAATTTCTCTGAGCTTTTGGAATAACAAAATGGAGACAGAAACAAAAAGAGCAAAGGGGAAGAAATTAAAGGGAAGTACAGACAAAATAGATAGGAAATGAAAACAAAAAAGAGCAAAAAAGGGAAAAAAGGGGAGTGTGCCAAAGTCCTAAAAAGGAGGAGGGGGATGAGGAAAGAAAGGAAGACTGGAGAGCTTAACGAGGATATGAGAAAACACAGGCTAATGCAAAATAAAAAGTGGGATTTAAAAAAGAGCCTCTGGCAGCCATTTGGTCTAAGGACAGGATGCAGCATCCCTAAACTACCATAGCACTGAGGTCAGACAGAAATGTGGAGACAATAAATCTGCCTTGCCTTTGGGCTTGCTGCTCACCACTAATATGGACACCTCATAAAACAACTCATAGTCCTTCCTCACGTTAAGAATGCTAGTGATTGAACATGTGTGTTTCATCATTTGGCTTTCACAAGTGAGCATGATGATTGTTAGAAATGTTAACCTTTAAGTCGTGACACTGTAAGCAGTGTATACTTTGTGTACAGTTCTCTAAATGAAAGAATTGTGTAAGATGTGAACATCTGATGTTATGTTGCTGTTGTATTGAGTTTGCAGAAAGCCACATGAATGCACAATGAAAATGGTAAACAAGATTTTAATAGAGCCACTGTACAGATCAACCATCTGTGATTATATTCACATACTCACACATAATCATTGAGATACAGACACAGCAGAGAGACAGAGAGAAACGTTTTATGCCAGCACCTCAGTCTGCACCTAATAGGACAAACAGATGTTCAGCACTGATGTGAGCTGCAGACAGCGTGTTTAAGTCTGCAGAACATGGACTTCAATGCTCAGTGTTTTTATTGGTCATTTTGACCATTACCAATTGTACCTCAGACTAAAATAATGATAATTGACACATATTAACAAATACAGTATCGACTAGCATGCTCCATGTCATGATTTTCTAAAACATTTAACCCTCCATCATAGCAACAACTGCATAGTCAGGCAGAACGAGTGCTCAGTGCATAATATCCACATTGAAACAGTGTGTAGTAGTTAGTTAGTAGTTACATGTTTACAACAATGAGTTCATTGTAGTCACATGGCGTAGGTAACAAAGAAAAATCCCATGCAGGCACAAAGTATGTAGTGCTGGAACATGGATCAGCTTTTCTCTGGGTTCTTCTGTTTGCACACTCCACAGTTTATTCTTCCACATCTGGCTGTGTGCTGAGTTGATGTAAAATACCGTGATCTCTCACCCCTTGTATATGTTAACGCTCTGCTCTGGTAAACTGGAATTTTGGAGATTGCCCAGTTCTTTTGCTGCATACCTGCTTTTACGAGCTTTTACAATTGTAAAACTTTAAAAGTTGTAAAAAAAGTATAAATTGTAAACTTTATAAAGGTGTCAGGATCAATTAGATCATTATGATATCGTATATGGCCTGCAGTATGCTTATTTGCACTGATTATGTCCATAAAAGATGTAGCAACGCTCCTCCGCTGTGTGTTAACAGGAACAGGAAATGTCCGTGTTTTATGACCAGGTTGTCTACAATGACCAGTTCAGTAGTTAAATTGACATTATTGCAGGTGGATACACTAGTTTTCATGTTATATGTGGGTTAATATACATTTCATAAAGTAGATGGTAGACAGGTGGAGTAGCACATTGTTCACATTTGTGTCAGTGTGTTTTATTTAGTTTGATCAATGTGCGCTGGATCCAAACTGAGAGGATATAAAAACCACATGTTTAAATGTTTACCAGGACTTGATGTGAGCTCCACCTGGTGAACTTATAGATATATTAGCATTTTGTTCTGAAATTTTAAACTAACATAAAGAGTTATACAGCATTTATTAAAAGCATAGTGTTTTTGTTTGGACCTTCTTATGATAATTCTGCTGAGTTGTGTTGTGTTATAGATTTATTTGTTGTTGTTTATTTGTTGATGTTTCCTACTTAAACTTTAGTGGCATGATGTAGATGTGACGGAGCTGACCAAAAAATCATTGTAGCATTAAGTGACGTGTAGCTGTTCAGGGTTTAGGAGTGAACATGAATTGTGGATTGTGCAGATTGATGATTTAAACATCACTGTTTTTGTTCTACGATTCTTATACTCAAATACTGTAAATAATATGTTGTTCAGTAAACAGCGCTGCCTTTTGCAGTCAGATGTCTGCACTTTAATTAATGCAGAAAAGCAGAGAAAACAAAGCAAAGAAATTATATTGCACCCTGAACATAACTGGTCGTAAAGCCACAGTGTTGATTAAAGACTAGAACCGAATAGAGAGCAGAGGAATTATCCCTGAAAAGTTTTGCACATGGAGTTTATTCTGAGAGCGATGTACCTCCAACCAGGAAAAAGAAGAACTTTGACCCTGAACTTGGTGAGAGCCTTGAGTATGTCACCTGATGAAAATTTAATTCCATGTGGCATAAAGACACACAACCTGTTTATTAGTACAACTGCAAGGATTAAGGACGTCTCTTTTAGCCTCTGCCCTGCAGTAGCTGTATTTTATGACAGTGAAAGGTGCTTGAGAATACTACATGCTGCTACATACATATTCCATGTTCCCCCATTGCTGCTAATAAATTAAGTTGTGTCTGTGTTAGTATTTTAGTAGAAAATGCAGGTTTGTACTAAAGTTACCAGTTCTTCTTTAACACTTATTAGATGAAATGCATCCAGTCCAAGCAACATAAAGTAAGGAGTCACTGAGCAGAACAGATAAAGAACAGAGGAGGGGGATGTGTACTTTAGCAGGCACACAATCCTCCCAGGGCTGAACATGGGATGGGAACAGCTCATAACTGTGGTTGCCTCTTTAAAGGGACACCCACTGGAGACAAGGCCTGTTGATGGAAAAGCCTAGACATGTAATCAGCAAGCTACTTATTCATTTCAACTTTCCTGGCCTGAGCTTCCTACCCCTCCCTCGAGATACTGAGCTTTGTTTGTGGAAGCCAAGGTGAAGAGCATGTTCAAACTGGAGAATCCTTTCACATTTCAAGGCCTGTCAACATAATACAGAAAATCCTTCCTGCTTGAGAATATTAAACAGACAGGATGCTTTCATGATATATAAATGAAATTCCTTTGCCATTCATTTAAAAGACAGGGCAACGATGCAAAACACTTTATTAACGTGAGGCAAAAGGTCAGCGTTCCTGTTTTTGGGCTGTCATGGCAAAGCTTCAACTGATGTTTGTGCAGCGGCTGCTTTTACGGACAGCTTTACTGGTGGACCAATCACTGAGCTTTTACAGAGGAGAGATTTACGTGTGTCCGTGACACAGAGGGTTTCTGAGCAGGAAAGCACAGCTGCTGCAGAGCCACCCCTCAGCAGCTGTAACTCATCTGCATCTGGACTAAGAATCAGGCTGTCCTCCTCACAGTATTTAAACACAAGTTAAGTTACTCTCACTGCAATGACAATCTTGTTCAAACCACGAATGGAAAAAAACATGTGATTTGATTCCATAAACCACAGGGTGATATCTTTCTGAAAATTATACAACAGTGTTGCCAATCAGTTTTGGGCCTCTACTTTTTTGCTAAAGGAAATTAAAGATCAAGTTTAAATGACTCATTGTTTCCATAAGGTCATTTTCTAACCCTTCGACTTCTGGCTGCAGTAGATTGTCCCCAAACACAGTATAAGTATTTCCATATTAGCCCAGGAAAATCCATAAATCCACAAATGTTCTTTCTTTTTTCTTTTCTCACATCTGCCAGCTACATCACGTTTGTGGAAAGGCAACAGTTTATTTCCTCATTGTTGAGTTCCTCCTGTGCGCCGTGACTTCACAGAGGATTTTGGGCTCTTTGTTATCTGGGCTGATGTCTGGTGAAGTGTACAAAATGATAGATGATAGAGCAGACACATGAGTCATGTTGAAGAGCTCCAGACTCCATGTTTTAGACCAGGAGAGGAAACTGTCTGCCCTCTTAGCTGACTAGTGGAAAATCCCGATCAAGCAGTCACCGACATGCCTTTTCACCGTTGTCATGATTAAACTGTGCTATTACAGCGTCTGTGGAAAAGCGTGGAGCCTGCGATGAATTAGCTGAGTGGAGGGGAAAAAGTGAACGTCTTTTCTCCCTCCTTGTCTGAGCTAGTGGTTTTTAAGACTGCTGTGAAAACCACATTTCTCTTCCAGTAAAAATCTAAGTCTCCCAACACACAGTGTTTGAAATCAGTCAAAGCCCAACAGGAAAAAACGCTCTCAGCTATGTATCCTACTGCTCAACCAGACATCCATGGTGTGGCAATTTTATGTCTAAGCCAAATGTCTGAAGTCACGCACTGTAAAAGATGTGTAAAGATAACACTTACCTGAGAGCCCAGCAAGAGACGATCCAACTTGTTTAAGGCAAAAACAGAAAAAAAAAAGATGAAAAATTGAAATGAAAGATTAGTTGTGAAGTGTCTTCACAAATGAGGGATAATTGGACACATGTCCCATGGACTCACGTTTGTTTTGCTTACTGATAATTCTTTGGTTTAGGGTTAAGGTGCGTCCCAACTTGGCCACAGACAGTGAATTGTTATGGATCGTTACAAGGCAGAAAGTTTTTTTACCGAACTATGTGGTGTTTTTATTGTCGTCAAATCTTTTGTAGTTGACAGAACAAGGATGAACAGGGAAGATATACCTAGGGGTTGTAGTTGCCAGGCGGAGTGTTGATCTTCTAAAATATACACAGATAAAAGCTGTAGTCCTCAGCCAACACAGCTGGATCAGAGAAGCCTGCAGATTAAGAGTCTATGTTAAAGACTGTTTTATGTCAAGGGATCATTTATATTGTGGTTTGTGTGTGTGTGAAAATGACTGTTAATTCATATTAAAGAAGATCTAGATCAAAGAATAATACATTTAATATACAGATTACATTAACTACATATGAAAATATTCTACATAATTCCTACTTAAAATAATTCAAAATTAAAGGAAAGAAGAACAAGAAATCCCACAAAAAGAAAGTTCCTTCTGCATTTCTATACACGTGTGTCTCCCTATGGGTATTACTCAAATCACAGCTAGCCATACTTAGTCTGATTACATGGTGCAATTGTACAGCATCCAAAGCCTTGAGTTTTGTTTAATTAGAGGAACTTTAGAAGTGCAGATGATGTCTCATCATCAGTTTGAATGTAATTTATCATTCACATCTATTGTATGCATACCTTCACAAAGATCACTGTGGAAGAAGCCATTTTTGTGTACCGTGAGTCTTGCGAGTCTCACCTGTTATATCTGATTTGAAATGGAAGCCCTTCACTTCTTCACTTCATAGTAAACCTATGAATGGTATTAGATTTAATAGCCCTGCTGGCTGCTGCTGATGTTATATTGTTTTTCTGTGATAATATATATATATAGCTGACAGGGCAGTATGTAGTGGATACCACAGTCGTCTCATGGCAAGAAAGATCTAGGTTTAAAACCATGGATCTGCTGATCTGTGTAGTGTTTGCATGTGCTTCCCCTGTCTGGCTTACTTCCATAGTGATGCTTGTCTGTATCTGTATGTCATCCCTGTGATAGACTGGCAACCTGTCCAGGGTGTACCCTGCCTCTCACCCAGTGACAGCTGGGATAGGCTCCAGCACTCCTATGACCCTTAAGAGGACAAGCAGTTAGGGTAATGGATGGATATCATATTGTATACATTAGGCTGAGCATCACATCACATGTTGCTACTACCAACAGGGGGCAGCAAAGTGGAGGATCTTTGAAAAGTAAATGACCATTGATCTGTACAGAATCAGTAATTTCACAGTTATTGCTAACACAGCATATTCTGTCTCAGTACATTTTATTGTTCTAGTGCTAGTTTGTGATCACACAGGTATGTTTAGTTTGTGTAATGTGATTATGTTGTTCTCAGACCTGTTTAAGCAGTTTCTTCATTGCATTGTCTGTAATGTACATTTCTATTTGTATCTTCTTATGCAGTCCACAGAAAAGATGTGTTTCATAATGTAACTTGAGAATGTTAAACATAAGTCCCATAAGTGTGTCAGAATACATCATTGTTCAAAGTTAGTTATAGTTTTTTTACAAGCCAGTAAAGTCATGTTGCAACAGCCATGTTGCTGTCAGCTGTCATTGTATTTGCTACTTCATACCAGGCCAGTCTACCATATATCTGAATAAAGCTCTGTTAAGACATGTTGTCCTGCGCCATTACACCTCATTATAAACACACACTTTTACTGCTCTTGATTTTGCCATGGAGATTTCCACAGTTCAGAATGAGACAGGCTGAGGTCATCATATTCTCCTAGTTCTTAATATAAACTTCCATTAGTAGTTAGGAATCTTCACTGCCTTTTCCTGGAGCTGGCTAACCTGACTTACCTGCAGTGTGAAGCTCGGAGCTGCCATCTACTGTTTATAGCAGGAACAGGTAAAAGCTTCAGGATGTCCTTTCTGCAGACCTGACAGATGTGGGCTCAGAATACAGAATCCATACATATAGGATCTCTGCTAAAGCCACCGAAAGACAGACAGACCCCCCAACAGATAGGGGGAATAGTCATCTAATGGCCATAGATACAAAAATTTATCAGGGCTATAGTGATTGTGTATTTAGTTGTTGATGATTTGCTGCAAGTGCAAGGCACTATGTGCCATGTTATTTGTGATGTCAATCTTAAAATATAAAATCAGTTTAAAAATCATAGTGGTTAATGAGTCTGGAAGAAGCTGCAGGTTTGAGCTCATGTCTCATGGCTGGAGATCTCTGGAGAGGCTCTAAAACAGGTGGTCGCATTTTCCAGACCTGGTTTCTCTGAAAGTTTGTGCAGAATATGGTGGAAAACCATGTGGTGGTCTCTCTAGACCATATAAAGCATTTAGGTTTTTAGATGCGTTTTTTGGATTTCTATAAAGCTAAAATTGTGGGTTTAGCATTAATGTATCATGATTACTTTTGCAGTTATGAAGATTTGTGCTAACTCAGCAACTGATCTCTCCGAGGTAACTGCTTAATACAAGGATGTACACTGTGTACTAATGATTAGAGTCTCCTTTCACAAACTTTATCTGGTTTCTGAGCTTCTATTAAGGTGTGGATAACAAAAAGTCCAAAAACCAACAACATCCACTTATTGCTTTTGCTTTTAGTTTCATAGACACAAAGCTGAAAAAGACAACTGCCCACCTTTGTGTGTTTCAGGAGATGACTTGAGCTGCACAGCAGATGGCGAGGTGTACACAAACAGGGACATCTGGAAGCCAGAACCATGTCGGATCTGTGTGTGTGACAACGGTCAGGTCCTCTGTGATGAAATCCAGTGCGAGGAGTTGACTAACTGTGAGAAAATGGTCATCCCTGAGGGCGAGTGCTGCCCTGTTTGTCAGACTGATTCAGTCATCACCAGCAACACAGGCACTTTTGGTGAGTGAGCTGTTCATTTAGGAGTGAAAAACATGTAAGGAAATGTTGTATTTTCCCATCAAGCTTCAAATGAGAACAAGAAAAAAAGTCTAACAAGGACAAACTGACTTTGTTAAAATCAATAATAAATAATAAAATAATAAAAATACAGACAGGTTGTCAATTTATTTATCTGTCACATAAGCAGTAAAGCAGTTCTTTTATCGGGTAGCTGCAGTCATGGTAAGATGAAAAATTACTTTCTCTATAACTGCTTCTACATGAACTAAACATTCACAGCTTTCACACTTATTGACTTATTGAGCACCTGTTCCTAAATCATTTGCTGTGCAAATAGGGTCGAACTAAAGAATGTGATCTTTTGTGCTTTTTCCCTCAAAATAGATGGGGGCAGGATCTATAAGGTAGGCCACAGTTGTTTCTGATGTTTCATTTGTTTACTGTAACTATCAGCACCATGTTAGAAAGGTTTTGTAATTTCTGTGTTTATTCAGGGTCAGAAGGGTGAACCTGGGGAAGTGCCAATTGTAAGTAATGTGCTAAATCTAAACCTTTTACACAGCAACAAAACAAAGTCTCTAAATAAAGGGTGTAACTGGTGTGTCCAATTGTTTCCCTGCAGGTGACTGGTATCAGAGGCCGCCCTGGACCTATGGTGAGCATCTTTAGTTTCCTGGAAGCTTCTGCAAATGTTTTGTGTAAATACTCAGCAACTGAATTGACACTAGATGACATAAGAGGACAGTTACCTCCAGAGCAACATCAGCTTAAAAGGCACAACTGAATAACCCCACAATCATCTGAGACACTGTGACATTATAAGCATCAGTTCACACACAGTCCATTATGAAACAGCTCACATTGTCGTGGTGTGATCATCACTCGACTGTTCTTGTTTTTTACAACAGGGACCACCTGGCTCTCCAGGAGAAAGAGGACCACGTGGAAACAAAGGCAGGCCTGTATGTCACATCCACAGTCTCCACAGACAAAAGCAGAACCTCAGCTTGAACATTAAAATTTAAACACATTGCCAAAGTAGGATGAGCTAATCCTTCTGGGTCTTTCTTGATTAATTTAATCAGGAACATATGTAAGATGCAAATATAAGGTGCAAATGTTGGACTGTGTTTTGATGTTAATTTGGGTTTGTAGAGTCGTGAGGATAACCTTATTCTATCAGACTAGCGTTGTCAAACTTGAAAAAATAATGCAGTATAAAAACAAGTTTTTAGTTCAAGGGCAAGACACTAACAGTAGTAGCGTAGTGTGGAAGGCTGATGTATAATGTGCTTAGCAAGCAGAAATGTAGCAGCTTGATGAATGAGTGTTACAATCTAGTTGAGAGCAGCATTTTGAGGGTGATTTATTAGCACGTATCCACTGGTTTCCTTTCTGTACAGTATTCACTACACTATAGCTCATAGTTCATAAACAAAGGAAATTAAGCTGCATCATTTGTATCAAACTGGAATGACTCGACTATATTGAGCCAAATATCTAAGTGACCCCTCAGTCTAACTATTTAGGTTCAAGAAAGAATTTCAGTACAAAATGTACCAACATGGTTTCAGCCACAAAACAATGAATCAGTGTCAGACTGAGCATAGTCATAAAATGGTTTTCATTCATCAAGTGAATCAGCATCTCTTTCTTTCTCTCTCTACTTTCTAGGGACTGCGGGGCTCCGCGGGTTATGATGGAGAGCCCGGTGTGCCAGGTCAGCCTGGTGAACCAGGACCTCCGGGACATCCAACACACCCAGGAGTGAGTTGTGCAGGGAATACTCTCACACGCTGCAAAAACACATCTCTGCACCTACTACAGATGCATGTTCCAGCAAGCATAGCAAGAACAAACACTAGGCAAATGATGTCTTTCATTGGTTCTGTTGTACTATATAATTTGTATCCAGATATGCTTCCATTTAGCCTCTCTCATCCTATTTGCCATTTATCATATGCTCCTATACAAACACATACTGATAATACATACCAATTAAAGGTGTTGGCTTCACCTGCAGGGTCTGGGCTCCCAGATTGCCGGAGTTGATGGAAAAACAGGACCCCAAGGCATGTTAACTGGATCAAGGGTAAGATGATGTGAGCAAAATGTGAACTCACCCATAAAGCAAAGTAGATCACTATTTATTTTTGATAATTAGGTTTGATTAGGCATTAGAAGATGTATTTTTCTGCTTGTAGCTTTGGCAGACAACAGTGGTGAGTTCAAAACAACGATAGTGTTATGATATTGTGCACTGACTGGCAATACAGTGACACATCTTCAAAAAAGGCCCTATGAAATACAGAGTGTTGTATGTTGTACAGTTTGAACAGGACTTTCAAAATATTATTAACGTATTGTATTATAGATAAACTTCAAGGCTTTAGACTTTATAATTTTTTATGCAAATATATCAAATTGGTTCTGTTATAAGTTCTGAAGCAAGTCCCAAGGAGTGGATGGGGCTAAAGGAAAAAAGTGCAAACTGTCACTTTAGAGTCCCACATGTGGCTAGGGTTCTGTATTCCCCATTTTTTCCTCTTTTCCATGCTTGTGTCTAACACAGAAAATATTGTAGTAGTAATACTGTAGTTTGGTTCTGGATAACAATCTGGATGTTGTACTGCAAAATCAGATATCTTGGCAGAAAAAAAATGTTTCCTGTTATAATATGTTTATAATGACATTCACCTATACAAAAATACAACCCACTAACATGGTGAGTATACAGCTTAATGTGTTAAAGCTACACTATATATTTGGGGAATGCAAAATCATTTAAGCTGACTTATGACTTATCTTGATGTAGAGAGGTACAGTACTGGCTCATAGAACAGCCTGGCAGCAATACAGAAATATTCCCTTGAGTGAGGTTCCTCTTTCTAACCAGTCAGAGAAGATCAAGGATTTCTACTTCGTTAGTAAAGATTTATAGTTTCTCATTTAATGTAGTTTTATATCAGTGACTACCTGAAGGGGTCTGCGGTCTGTTGAAATTAATTTAAAAAAAAGAAATGTTGGCTAAACAGAGAAGAGTTGATTGATTCTACTGTAAATCTAATGCTAGCTTAAGTTGCATGTCGTAATTTTAAATCAGGATGAGGTTGCTTATTCATTGAATGCTGTCTGATGGAGTTTTTAGCTCAGATGATGTTGAGGTTGTAGTCTTGATCAACTGCTCCTCCATATGACATCATTTTAACTGAAAATTGTTTTCCCACATTGTCTTGTGGAGTTAAACAGCCAGCTTTAATACCATTTATATGGGATTGTATAAATGGTAACAACTTAGAACAATAGCAAGTAGAAACTTGGTGAAGTTGTTCTTTAAACATAGAATATTGTGCAATATGGTAAGTTGTTCTTTCAGTATATTACTGAAACAATTGCACAACAGAAAAATGCAGCCTCTCAATAGGCTTTTAAAATCAGATACAAGAAATGTGCAACTGTTGCAACATTGTCCTAGATGTTCGTGATCTACTATGCTGTTTTGGGTTCATAAAACCTCTTGATAAAAAAAAAAAAAAAAAGATCAGTTTCAGTGTTAAGCCTCTCAGTTCACTGCTTGTTGTCGAAACACATGTAAATTATTTATGACTGATGAATATTGTGAATTGTTAATCATCTGATTTTGCATCATACTTGTTTTAGGGAGAGGGTGGAACAAGAGGACCTCCTGGACCAAATGGTGCACAAGTGAGTCCACATTATGAACTACCTTAGACAGACAAGCTAGTTAAATTAAAGCTAAATAAACACTTTAATAATAAAAAGTGTTTATTGTTTTTTTTATTTGGATTTTGATTTGCTCCCTTTTTATATTTTAAATGTCTTATCATTTCCCTTCTGCTCTTAAGGGTCCATCTGGACCTCAAGGACCCCCTGGAGATGTTGGTGATCCAGGACATATGGTAAAACATAATTCTTACATATATTCTGTACGAATGGTCAAATTACCATGTGAATACATGATTCAGCTGTTTTGTGTTTTGCTGTGTGAATACTTTACATACTGTATAAGAGTGGGATTAGCTTGAATATATTTTATGTTACTATGAGTAGTTTCAAATTACTGGATGTTTACATCATGACTCTGTGTTTCAGGGTTCAGCTGGCCAAAGGGGACCTGAGGGCCCTCCAGGGAAACCTGGTGAAGATGTAAGTCAGTTCTGAGCTGTTTGTCAAGATCAATCACATTTTGTCTAACTTGTGCAAACTGCGATACAAAGGAAAGAAATCCAGCCTAGTGTAAATCTGTAATCGTTATTCAATTCAAATAAATTTTATTTGTATAACGTCAAATCACAACAGAGCGTCATCTCTCTGTGTCATCTCACACATGGTTTAAGCTTTAAGACCTTACAAAATACAATTGTATACAGGGTTATATAGAAAACAATCCCATTTGAGCAAGCATTAGGCAACAGTGGAAAGGAAAAACTTAGAGGAAGTAACCTCCAGCAGGGTGATTGGAAAGAGGAGAGAGAAAAGAACAGCAGGCAACAAAAAACAACAACAAGCAGCAAACATCGGGCAGGTCGGTAGGGCCAGTAACTGCACTCTGGAGATATACAGCTCCAAGTCTGAGGATTCCTGCAGAGGAGAACAGAGAGAGGGAGACAGAGAGGTGGAAGCACAACTACAGGAGAGAGAAGACACAAAGTTTATGACATGCAATGGTAGCATTTAATGGATAGAGAAGAGGACAAAGGAGAGGAGCTCATTAGTTTGACACGATGGGAGATCTTTCACAATTAATATGAGGATCGATGGGAAACCCACAAATAATATATCAAAGCGTAGATTGTTTTACATATATATATATAGACAAACTCAAAGACAGAGGCTTTATATATAACAAAGCAATTGAATACCTTTGTGTTATTATTAAGAAGTGAATAATGTTCTAAACTGGATTAATTTAACATATGTACAGATGTTTGTAAAGTGTAAATGCCATATGCCCACACAGGGAGAACCAGGCAAATCAGGAAATACTGGAGAAGTTGGCTTTCCTGGATCACCTGTAAGCTTCCCTACTCCTACACCTTCATCACTCTGCTGCATAGCACTGCCAAGAAACTGTATATTTGGTTGTTAACGATTGTTTAAAAGTTATAACTGACTGTGCTGGTTTGTGCCACATATTTTAGGGAGCCAGGGGATTTCCAGGCACACCTGGACCTCCTGGACTAAAGGGTCACAGAGTGAGTATAGGAAATCATATGTTTTTACATGTCATCTTTTCCAGTGACTTGCCAGCTAGTGTGATCCTACAAATGCTCTACTACAATTTTGAAGTGGTCCTTAGCTCGGCTCTAGAAAAGGATGACTAAGAATACCAACTGACTTTATTTTGTTTTTGTTAACAGGGCCACGGTGGACCACTAGGCCAAAAAGGTGAAACTGGAGCTGTTGGATCCAAGGTAGAAATGAAGTAAAGTTAGTTTGATTCCCAGCTGGTTATGTAAAACTTGTTGGATGCAATTAGATATTTACTTTCTACAAAGCCTACAGTATGTAATATGTAATAGTACTGTCATATTACAAAATGTCTATTTTTTCTGCGTATCTAGGGTGCTACAGGACCTCCTGGTCCAATGGGAGGACCTGGACCCATGGTAAGATATGTTGTTAAAATTAAACTTCCTAATGCTTTCTAGCTTAATGTCGTCATTTATTTCAACTGGATCTAGTGGAAACTTTAAGAAGTCTAATGCACATAAATTACCTGGCTCAGCCCGTACAGATGATACAAATTGTGTTACTTGTGAATGTATGTGTATATGTACATCTGCTCTTATCTAGAAAAAAACAAGACTGCATCCACAGTTGCTGTAGAACACTGTGGACTTCCTGTAAATGGCGAGAAGCTGTAAATAATAATGTTTGTAAAACAGGGTCCTGCTGGGATGCCAGGGGAGAGAGGACGGCCGGGACCTGGTGGTATAGCAGTAAGGACAATATCACTATTCACCTCAAATAATTTTGCTCTCTCTAATGACTGATTGTGTGTATTATATTATTATTGTTGTGTCAGTTATTTCTAAAACAGAGACATCAACTCAAAACTCAAATTAACTCAAATTTTTGTCTTTTAGGGAAAGCGTGGTTCACCAGGTAATATTGGAAAACCTGGTCCAATGGTAAGTCAGCATTCACTGTGTTTTGATTTACTGTAGCCTTCAGTAAGCAAAATTGCATTATGGCCAGTTTGACATAAAATCACATGTAAAGGTTCAGGGCTCCAATTATGAGTTTCTTTAAATGTTCTCTGAACAAATGTGAGTTTTACTTAATTCTTAGTCTTAGTATGATAACTTTGCTTTTTGGTGACAGGGTCCTCTGGGTCTCAGTGGCCCACCTGGATATCCAGGAGCCCCAGGAATGAAGGCAAGTACAGCGAACTATAGTTACTAGTTACTTTCCAGATTCAGATTATTAACATACAGCAGAATCAGCAGCCTGTATATCCCTGGTGTGAAATGTACAAACCACTCAGCAGCATGTAAATTAATTAAGTGATTATTATTGTACTCATTATGATCCAGTGTTATATTCACTAATTTAAAAATGAGTCAGATTTTAGTTTTCTTGAGCAAAAATGTTCATACTGTACTCCTACTTAAATACAATTTGTTTATGCAGGACCTTTTTTTTTCTTGTAAAGGGTATTTCTACGATGTGGTACTGCTACTTTTACTTAAAGTAAATGATTTGAGTACTTTGAATAATATGCTTCTAACCAAATAATGATTCACTTTTAATGTCAAATTGGTTGGTATTCTATAATCTAATGCTATTATCTGTTTAATTTGGGATCTACTGGATGTATACAAATTATAAAGGTGGTTGTTTTCCACAGGGACAACCTGGTCCCACTGGAGTCCGGGGTCCTGAGGGCCCACAGGGACAGAGAGGAGAGACTGGTCATCAGGGAAGAGCTGGAGCAGTTGGCCTCACGGTTTGTCTATTTACACATCACACACGATACACATTAATGAGCCGTGTGATGACAGTAGATTGGATAGCTTGTTTAGTTTATCACAGCAGTTAACAGACTCACATATTGCTCAGTTAAGCTACTTGATGAACTAACTGAAGACCATTTGTGTTGAAAGGGACCCATGGGTACAGATGGTGGCCCAGGTGCCAAAGGACCAGTGGTAAGTACACAGTAATTTAATTTAAACAACATATGTATTGATGATATGGATGCACTGAGGTCACAAATAACATGTCTGACTGTTAATAGGGCAATCGTGGTCCACAAGGTCCAGGTGGCCATTCTGGACCTCCTGGCCCACCAGGACCTCAGGGGAGCACTGGGCAGCCTGGTATCAAAGGACAATTGGTAAAGTGGCTTTTAGTTTTAAAAAAGTCTTGTTTATTTGTTTGTTTATTAATGGGATTTTTTAACCCCTTCATTAACCTCCTTGAATGTTTGTGCTATAGGGAGATGTTGGCGTACCAGGATTTAAAGGAGAGGCTGGACCCAAAGGAGAACCTGTAAGCTAATAAATAATTACGCTTTAGTTTTATTTTTACTGTATGTATACTAACGCAACTCAAATGTAATATAGAGGAAGGTAACAGGTTCCCTCTTAAATTCAAGCATATTGTTGTTTGCTTGTTAACTTCCCAGGGTCCACTAGGCTCCCAGGGAGTTATTGGACCTCAGGGGGAGGAAGGAAAGAGAGGATCACGTGGAGACCCCGGTTCTGTTGGTCCTCCTGGACCTGTTGGTGAGAGAGTGAGTCAGCACCCTACCTCATACTGTAAAATACATGCAGTCATAGAGAGGGAGGCTGGTCCCACAATGACCATGCACAGTGTAAAGTCTGTGTAGAAGATGGATGAAAGGGGTTTTTCCCTGTTGTGTGGATTTTCTAAACACATCTACATACATGGGTGTGACCTTCACTCCACTGTCAAACTTTTGTGTGAGACTACAAGTATAAACATGAAGCATCTAACTTGTTGATGTGTTTGTTAGGGAGCCCCTGGTAACAGAGGATTCCCTGGTGCTGATGGGCTGCCAGGACCTAAGGTACAGTAGACTTGGGTCCGCTAAGGTGTAAAATTGTAATAATAGCAAATCTTTTTGATTTGCACTCACGTTTTAATCTACAGATTGTTTAAATATAATCTATATTTTTTCTAAAGGGGGCTCAAGGAGATCGAGGAACATCTGGTCCACCAGGGCCCAAAGGTTCTCTAGGAGACCCTGGCCGTACAGGGGAACCTGGTTTACCAGGTGCAAGGGTAACACTGAAGAGCTTAGCATTTAAATTTTTTACTTACTATACCATCTCTCAATTCAAACAGTGCAGCTACTGTTTTTATTGCTTTCTCCCCATTCATTTTGTTTTTTTTATCTTTTCTGAAGGGTCTCACTGGCACCCCAGGAGTTCAAGGGGCAGAGGGCAAACCAGGACCACTGGTAGGTCACAGAGCCTGGCCACAAATAAGACACTAAACATAATGTATCATGAGATTGAATCTAGTCCTTTGGTCTGAAATTGAGTCAAAGAATGTTTGCTTCTTATTAGGGGGCCCCAGGTGAAGATGGTCGTCCAGGTCCTGCCGGGTCCATTGGAAACAGAGGCCCTGCAGGAACCATGGGAGTACCAGGCCCCAAAGGCTTCAGTGTAAGAGAGTTTTTTTTACTCACAGTCTGATCATTGTATTTATTTTCAGTTCTTCCTCTAACCCCTAACATGTTTTACTCCCAAAGGGCGACCCAGGAAAGACAGGAGAACAAGGGTCTGCAGGAGTGCCAGGTCAAAGAGTGAGTGCTAATTATGAATACACATTAATTCATAGACCTGTGAATATGCATCGCAGGACTGCATTTATGTATTAATACAATGAACACACTACTTTACTGAGTATTGTCTGGCTGATACAGTGTATGTAGTATAATGCAGCTGGTTTTTAATTGTCACTTTGTCTTCAGGGTCCACCTGGAAAAGATGGAGAGGTTGGTCCTGCTGGCCCCCCTGGACCACCAGTAAGTGACTGGATTCTCCGTGGTTACAGTGACTGCATTTTCACTGCTCTATTTTTTAACATATTATACATCACAAATAAATGAGACATTAATGTTTTCTCTCATAGGGTGTTGCAGGAGAGAGAGGAGAGCAAGGACCTCCAGGTGTTAATGGATTCCAGGTGAGTCATTGTTTTAGCAGTAAAATGTGAGAAAGTTGAGGAACAGCTAATGGACCTACACGTTGTTAGACCGCAACGTGTGGTCATACAGTTGCCATGTTTAATCATTGTTTTGTCTTAGGGTTTGCCTGGAAATCAAGGCCCCCCTGGTGAATCTGGAAAACCAGGTGATCAAGTGAGTGTTACAAAACGTATCTTTTGCTACATCTATTTGATTATTTGAAACATCTCATTTGGAGCTTGATGGTGATTAGGATTTAGTTTGGACTGAACAAATATCACCCCTGTTTGTGATTTCCAGGGTATTCCTGGAGAGCTTGGTGCTGTGGGTCAAATTGGACCAAGGGTAGGAGAATCTGCCCATGCTAAACTATATTTGTTTTATTTACATAGTGACTGTGAGCATCAGAGACTGAAAATGTGATTTTTTTCTGCAGGGTGAGCGTGGAATTCCTGGGGAGAGAGGAGAACTGGGTCCAACTGGTCTGCAGGGACCTAAAGGAATCCCTGGTGCACCTGGCCCAGATGGACCAAAGGTACAAAAAAAGCAAAACACTATTATAGGACCACTTAAGAGTTGCTGTAAATACACATACTAACATTGGCATCTGTCACTACAGGGTAGTCCTGGTCCCACTGGTGCTCTTGGCGATGTTGGTCCTCCAGGTCTTCAGGGAATGCCAGGCGAGAGGGGCATCTCCGGCCCTCCTGGGCCTAAGGGTGACAGAGTAAGTTCATCATGATCTTCTTTTGTTTGCCATTATATAGTATTTTCACTTGGCAATATCAATAACTACCTGCTGTATTTGTACAGGGAGCAATTGGTGAGAAAGGATCAGAAGGAACACCTGGAAATGATGGAGCAAGAGTAAGCAAAACAGTGTTTGTCTCATCTCATCCATGATAAAGGTTCAATTTATACTTGTGACACTAAAATAAGATTTGGCTGATGATGCAACATGTTACAGCCTGTTTAAAGAAATGTGTTCCCTGTTGTGATTGCTCAAGTTACTGCTAACAGCTATGTGCAGGTAACCCCAATGAAATATCTTTACTGCCAACAGGGGGCTCCAGGTCCTGTTGGCCCACTAGGACCTTCTGGACCCAGTGGTGAGAAGGTACAGTGTTTGTTTGACTTCTTACACACATTGAAAAGCTGCTGTTCATGTCACAGTGAGTTAGTGTTATGACTGCAGGAAGTGAAGCGTCTTCAGGATGCCTACTACACTGATTAAAGCGTAGTGGGCATCCTGAAGACAGCTTCACTTCCTTAGCAGCTTGTGAAGGACAGTTTGAAAACATAAAACACTACATTTATGGGGGAGCACAGGGAGAATGACAAATTATTCTCAGTAAATGTGTCTTTATATCTTTATCTTTATAGGGAGAACCTGGACCCAAAGGACCCCATGGACCTCTAGGATCCAGAGGAATGCCTGTGAGTAGTACAACCTGTACAATAATGTTATTTTAATAATAATAATGTTAATATTTTTCAGTAAACTGACGCAAACGTGTCTCTGCTACAACAGGGAGCAAGAGGAGACCCTGGCCCAATAGGTGCTGTTGGATTTGCTGGGCCCCCTGTAAGTAGTTAAAGCCTCCTCTTTGTTTCATTGGTGTCTAATGACATTTCTCTCTGAGATGATGTAAAACTAATGACAGATTCATCTGTTTTTGATTTTGTTTTGTTTTTTTCAACATGACCTTCACAGGGTCCTGATGGCCAACCTGGAGTCAAGGGAGAGCCCGGAGAACCAGGACAGAAAGGAGATGCTGGATCACCAGGTCCTCAGGGTTTGGCTGGCACTCACGGACCTCCTGTGAGTTGTAGACATACAGATACTACATACAAAGTGGTTTGGAGATGATCTGATGCATTTTTATATATTCCAGTACTGGATTTAAGTGTCAGCAGTTGATGCTGTGCTTTAACATAGTCCAGATTCAAGGTTCTGTTGTTTGTAACAAATTCATCATCTGTTCACTGCCTTCAATAACAAAGAGAAGTTGCTTTTGCCACATATGTTACTTAAAGATTATGTCATACATGTCTAAGAAAGTGTTGTTGTTTTAGGGGCCTGCTGGTGTGGCTGGACTGAAAGGTGGAAGAGGAACACAGGGTGCACCAGTAAGATCATTTCACAATTACAGATTTATTGTTACAAAGTGAAATTACAGTAGATGGTTAGGAAATGTTTCTGTGCGCTCAGGAAGGGTACTGTGCCTGATTTCTGGATTTATCTACAGATTTGAATGCCTGTTGATGAATAACATAATATTAGTCTTATATCACTTTCCTTTTTAAAAGTGAATACTATATAGTGGTTTAATGTTATAAAGCAGTGAGTGAGCACCTCATAAAATGTCTCTGCTTGTACCAGGGTCCTACTGGTTTCCCTGGATCTGCAGGAAGAGTCGGACCACCAGGTCCAGCTGTAAGTATTAATATCTCTGAGTCAGAAATGTGTCATTGAAGATATTGATTATCAATAACACCGACATCTAACCTTTAATCGCTGTTTCAGTAAAACAGTAAAATACCAACTGTACTTGTTTAACTGGATCTCTGCTCTCTGTCAACTTTACTGTACTATAAGAGTGAACTGGTGCGAACTTACAGCAGCATTAATCTAAAAGTCTGCCTTTACAATAAAAAAACGATACCAGTTACCAGTTCGCTATAGCAACACAATTAGATAATGATTGACTAACATGTTAGTTATATGTAGAGGAGACATCATCACTCAGCTCTACTCCAACCTGATGTGTACTGTACCTTTATGTAACTGTACTGTGAGATCACTGCATGGCTCATGACCTGTAACCAATTCTTCTAGGGACCAGTAGGAGAACCTGGACCTCTGGGACCTCCTGGGAAAGAGGGTCCTGCAGGTCTTCGTGGAGACCACGGACCCCCTGGAAGACAAGGAGAGAGAGGACCAGCAGGACCACCCGGCAGCCCAGGAGACAAAGGGGACTCTGGAGAGGATGGACCCACGGTAAACTTGACAAGTTTCCTGTTTGACGTGTTGATGTGTTGGTGAACACATTTTTTCTAAGTTGTGGAATATTGTGAGCAACCAGTGCAGAATGTAGTAGAAAACTAAATTGCATTCTTTGCAACATTTGAAATGATTAAACTCAGACACTGCTCAGAAGTTTTAGTGTAAAGAAATGTAAATGCCCTTGTTATAGAATATAGTTTAGAAATGCTTGGTCCTAACTGTGGGTTAGAAAGTTCCAGGTTGTGGCATCAACTTGGAATCCACGTGTGTGAATCTCAAAGCCATAACACTGTGTGATCTTGGCTTTAGGGACCTGATGGTCCTCCAGGCCCAGCTGGAACTACAGGACAGAGAGGCATTGTGGGTCTTCCTGGGCAGAGAGGAGAGCGCGGGATGCCCGGCCTTCCAGGACCAGCGGTATGAGTTCTGATTCTGCTGCTCCTGAGCTTCTTTTAACAGGGATCCTATTCAGAGCCGTTTTTATTGAATGTCTTTGTGATTAATGTGGTGGGTGGAATGGTCCTTTAAATTCTGGATTCTGAGTTTCCCGTTTCTTTTTCTTAGGGTCCACCAGGAAAACAAGGAGGCACAGGAGCACCTGGAGATAAAGGCCCCCCAGGTCCTGTTGGTGCTCCTGGTGCTAATGGACCTCGTGGTGATCCTGGTCCAGATGTAAGTAGGACGTTTAAATTGATTATGGTTCTCAGGTCCGACATACCACTGCGTATTTACAGGTGTGTATTTGTGTGCTCCTCAGGGTCCTGCAGGATCTGATGGTCCCCCAGGAAAGGACGGCGTTCTTGGGCAAAGAGTAAGAAACTAACTGAATTCAAATGTGTGCTCTGTGCTGCTTTTCATATTTCAAGTGACTGACAGATGTTACTCTTGTAGGGAGACCGAGGAGATCCTGGCTCAGAGGGTTTGGTTGGACCACAGGGGCTTCCTGGCCCTCCAGGTCCTGTTGGTGCACCCGGTGATGCTGGCAAGAGAGGAGAGGCTGTAAGTAGAGTTGTGCGAGTTACATATGTCTGTTAGCAGGATGGAGGGGAGTAGTGATAAGGCTGTGTAATGATCTGACTCATTTTCAGGGCTCAAGAGGACCTGTTGGTCCACCAGGCTCAGCTGGAAAGAGAGGATTAGTGGTGAGTGTCCAACACAGAACATCACTGTGGAAGTTGACTTTTGTGATCAGTTTAAATGAAGATTACAGCTGAACCCAGAACCACAGTGACCTTTTAGGTCCAATCTCCTGAAATATGTTCAATCTTTCTTCATTTAGGGACCCCAAGGACCAAGAGGTGATAAGGGTGATTTGGGCGACCATGGAGAGAGAGGGCAGAAGGGACACAGAGGATTCACTGGTTTGCAGGGTCTCCCTGGACCTCCAGTAAGTCAGAGAAAAACTGAGGAATCCAACATTTCCTGAGCTGGCCACTCTGCATGAAGTCGATGTGTTTCTTACTGCTCACGCTGACTTTATTAGTGCAGATATGTCATTTTTTTATGTGCTAATATTGCTTCTGTGGGCTTATATAAAATATAATCAATTATCAATAATATGTAAAAATATGAAAATCTTAAATATGAAATATCACTGTCAACAATTGTGTTAAACGACATTTTTTCCTCATATCTTTTAATGCAGAACATTGAATTAACATAAGAAATATTAAGATCAGTAAACAGACTTCATTATTTTGTTTATTTTATTGTTCCTCATCATTAATTACTTTAACTGTGATAAGATGCTCAGTGTTGAAAGCATTTTGACATTTGTATAATACACTGCAGAATGGAGAGTGTGTTGTATTTACAGTAGAAAGTTTCTGAAGTATCATCCAGCAGGTCATATCCATCAAAGCCCGTTGCTCCCAAGTGCATGATGAACTTTTCTTTCTTCTTTTAGGGTACAACAGGTGAGCAGGGAGCTCCAGGAATTGTTGGACCAAGTGGCCAGAGGGTAAATGCCACAGCTTCTTCTGTTTCTTATTTTTATGTTTTGTAAATTTATACTGGCTTTGTAATTTAGCAAACACAGCAGATATTATCTTTTCATGCCAGCATCCATTTTACATCAAGCTGTTGCTGTTGAGACTTAAAACTAACAATGATTTACTGGAATGTGATTCAGGGGCCTCCTGGACCTATTGGGCCACCTGGAAAGGAAGGATACCTCGGACAGCCTGGACCAATGGGACCTCCTGGAACTCGTGGAATCAGTGGAGAAATTGGACCAGAGGTATTGTGTCGTTGAACCACAGACATGAGGTTCTTATTGTTTGTTAAACGGCAGCAAGCCCTGTTAGAAAACCATTAAACGTGTCAGTAGCCAATTTGACCAGTGATGAGAATAGAGAAAAATAAAATACTCTTTAAATCAACAGGGCCCAACAGGAGAGCCTGGACCTCCTGGTCCTCCCGGTCCCCCTGGACCACCCATGGCGGCTATAGATGACCTTTTTGGCGGCCCTCAGGATTACGACTCCGGTCCTCCGCCTCCTCCTGAGTTCAGTGAAGACGAGGCTCTGCCCAACAGCAACTCATCCACCATAGTTCCTGTGGACCCCGGCGTCCAGGCCACGCTGAAGGCCCTCAGCAGTCAGATCGACAGCATGAAGAGCCCAGATGGCAGCAGGAAGCATCCTGCCAGGACCTGTGATGACCTGAAGAGGTGCTACCCCATGAAGAAGAGTGGTGAGTGTGGGTGGCGATCAGAGAGAGGAACTAGTGGAAAGATTCTGCCACAGAGCTGTGAACGAGTTTCCATGTGAATTTAGCTGTTGCTCTCACAGCTGCTGCAGAGTCAGTTATCTGCTACATATCTATAGTTCTATGTACTATCACACCCTGATCATTGTGCTGTGTAGGTGAGTACTGGATGGATCCAAATCAAGGCAGTGCAGAAGATGCCATCAAAGTACACTGCAACATGGACACTGGAGAGACCTGCATCGCCGCCAACCCGTCCAGCGTACCTCGTAAAGTGTGGTGGAGCTCATCCAGGAACAAACCTGTGTGGTTTGGAGCCGACATCAACGGCGGGACACATGTGAGTAGTAGATCCTGACTGTGCCAGAGAGTAGTGAGTGAAACCTCTGGATGTTTCGATGAGGTGTGGGTGTGCTCTGTCTAAACCAGCCGTGTTTGTGTTTCTAGTTCACTTATGGCAACAAAGACCAGCCTGCAAACTCTGTCACAGTCCAGATGACCTTCATCCGACTGCTGTCCAAAGAGGCTTCCCAGACCATCACCTACCACTGCAAGAACTCTGTGGGCTACAAGGACGAGAAGACGGGCAACTTGAAGAAAGCTGTAATCCTTAAAGGCACCAACGACCTGGAGCTCAAAGCAGAAGGAAACAACCGCTTCAGATACACAGTGGTGGAAGACTCCTGCTCAGTAAGTCCCAGCATGTCTTCAGCTAGTTAGTCAGCCTCCCAACACCTACAGAGGCTGAAATCTAGAAACGTTTAGTTAATTAATGCACACATAATTATTAACAACAGGCTGCGTTTGTTTGGGACCATTATCGGCAGCAGATTATTACACTTTCAGAGAACAGGTGAACATTTATGCAGCAGTATTATTTTTATACAGTATAAAGAAAATATGAAAGTGAGGCTCAGGACGCAACGCAACGAAACCTCTGGAGTCAGTGCCAACGCGCTGCTTCTAAGCACAGAACAAAGCCCTTTATACTGTTGGCTGTCTGCTGCATGCTATTACATTTCTGACTAACATTTGGATTTGTGTCCTTTTCACAGAAAGCCAATGGCAACTGGGGCAAGACCGTGTTTGAGTACAGGACACAGAAAACAGCAAGACTTCCTATTGTGGATATTGCCCCTGTGGACATTGGTGGTCCAGATCAAGAGTTTGGCATCGACATCGGGCCCGTGTGCTTCTTGTAGAGTCGTCAGCAGGGATGAGTCGAGGAGAATCCTGAGACTATTGAACTGACAGCTGATTCGATCAGCCACATTGTACATACGAGTACTGAGAACTATTCTGGCCCTGTGGCAAGATATTTATTGTGCCTTTCAACCCAGTTCAAGACATCGACGATCTGTAAGTTAGATGGATGTTTGGAATTCACATAAAAATTGGTACAAATCTGAATCATTCCTCTGTCTTCTTGTGTACGTTTGACTTTAGGCTTCATGCATTTCAAGGTTCTCTCTGGTGCAGTTTATTCCAATTTGAATTTTATTTCACAGAACATGGCCAAAGAATTCTGAATAGAAACAAGACAGCTGCTGAAAAACCCCACTGAACCTATGTCAAATGTCGTCCCACCACTACTAATTTGTTTCTTTTTTTATTTGAAATGTTGGCATATAAAGCAACATTGTGGTGCTATTGAGGAAACAAATAGAGCTGATGATGCTTCACCAGCGCAGGTATTCTCTAAAGACCGCTCTGAAGAACCGGTGTCTGTATCCCGTCATTAAAGACGCATTGAGACCTGTCGAGTCCTCAGTGTTCGCTACCTCGTCACCAAAAGTGAGAAAACGATGACGCTCCATGTAAATCTTTTTTCACAGGTGCTGTTTTGTAAGTAGTGTGATCCTTGTGCACTTCTTCTCCCGGCTGCGTGGTACAGGGCAGGGTTTGAGGATGCCAATAAAGATCTTTCTGTCAATGATGGAGAGCTAAATGAGGTGTCATGTGAGTGGTGTGTGGTCATTTGTAAATGTTTTTTTCCTATCATGCAACTTAAATATCGTAGAGTAACAGGTAGCACAGAATATTCTGTTTTTATGCATGTCAGTTCCCCCTTTGCAGTATCCTCGACTTATATTTACAGAATAAGATGGCTGTGAGTGCCTTTTTGCTTTGTACTTCTTGCTATGCAACAATTAAACTAAAAGCTTGTTAATCCCCCCAAGCTCTTGTCACGTTAATTCAGGTGGAGTTAGGTCTTTGAACGCTGTTACTTTGCACACAGACTCATTTTAGACACTTTTTGTAGTTAGAAACAAAATGTATTTGATGTAGTTAACACACTTGTCTCTAATGTAAGTAAGTAAGCTGTTTGTTTTCTCTGAAGAATGTGCTATCAAGTCATTCTGTTGTGACCATTTGGTTCATATTTGAGCATATTTATTGTAGACTGACTGCCTGCTAAGAGCCCAGAGGCAGAGATGAAGAGGAGGAGGAGGAGGAGGAGGAAGAGAGGGCTTTCCACACTGGAAGCAGATGCATTTTCATCCTTTCAAAAATAAATATTGAAAATACTTTATAATACTTTCTCTGCCTGTTCTTGTTTGAGGAGAATTCATGTGATAATTTAACAAGCTGTATCATAACAGAGTAATTTCAGTGTGAGGTGGGTGTAAAGCTGTAAGGAAAGGTGACCGTAGACCACAGAATGGAAGCAGATGTAGTAAAAGAAGTTGAACAGTGGCAGAATGAACCCTTCTGAACATCATCAGCAGGACAAATCACACAACTGCCAACAGAATATTACAAACGAGTCTAAAGCCACAATGTACTCTGACACGCTGCAGCGCTTTGAGCCAACTGCTAACATTAGCACACTAACACGCTGCTGTTTCAACAGGTAATACTTACCTAGCAGAAAAGTGGCTGAAAACAAATGAAATAAAAACAATAACCAACATATGGTCTCACTTGAAATCACTGCCTTAACATTTCTGAGACATTTGGAAGCCACAGCACTGCCGTGACTTCACTAAATTAAATCTATAAAATGAAAAGAAAGCAGATCAGAATCATTAAGTAATGGTTTTTGCAGAAAGATTTTCTTTAATAATTGTAACAGCAAAGTCAAAGCAAGTAAAATAATGGGAAAAGTACTGGAAAAGTACAGAGGCTGTCCAAAAAAAAAAAAAAAAATCTGAAAGAAAGAAACAAAAGGAGGAAACAAAAATAGAAAGAAAGAAAATAGAAAGGAAAAAGGAATAAAAAGTGCCTTCTGGTGCAAAAAAAGAGTCTAAAATTATGACAAAGTAAAAATAACAAGTAAATACTGCAATGGCAAAAAAAAAAACCAACAACAACACTGTCGGGTTATAAAATATCCAGCTGGATTAATTCACTACATAATGTTGAGTAAAACAAGCTGCTGTATGTGAGATTATGGCCGAGCTGAGGAACTGTGTTAACCATACAGACTCCATTTAGGGTTTTTTCTTGCCAGCTTGCGTTTGGCATACAAACAGGAATGTGTCAACAATACAGAACTGAAATGGTGCTTAGTCACAAAGTGTCTGATAGGAAAAGTCGGCCACAGTGTACCACTGAACATACTCCACTATGTACATCTCTCATTGCCTGTGTAAGCAACGGTGCTCTTAACGACTCCTTCCATAAGGTTTGTGTTGTTTGTTTTTTTTGTTTGTTTTTTACAAAAATAGTTCTTTTCTATAATGGATCTGAGTTTACCTTGAAATATCGAAAAAAAAAACCCAAAACAATCTAAATGCAAATGCATATAAACCTCCAGATGAAAACTGCGACATCTCGACTCAGCTGCGGAGTGGATTTTGGCACTTCTTCATACAAACGAGTTAAAAGTAACGCGACAAAGAGCATCTTCTTGGCATCAGCAGCGGCCGTCTAGCGGGTCCAGAGAGAAGACGGTGCCCTCTAAGGTTAGTCCCATTTTGAACCCCTCCTGGAAAACAAGCCACACAACAGCTGTGACACCCGGCGACCACGCTGACACTGCTCTGAGACGACACACACGAATGTTTGATGCTGAGAAGATGAGAGAACACGCGGACAGTCTGGAAAGCGGTGAGGTGAAGAATAAAATGCTACAGAGACTCAACGTGGCTGCTCCATCGTGCTCGGTCATGCGCTATACACAGGATCACAGAGTCATGCAGGAACACGAAGGCGTGCGTCTGGATGGAGACTGAAGGGCTAAAAGGATCACTGGAGCTGGACTGATGCTGATCACAGCTGCAGAGCAATTATGAAAGTAATAAAAAGTGAAGCTGACAGGCAGACAGATGCTCCACTAATCATTTTATGAGCTAAATAAACATTTAAGTGTTCACTTTAGTTAAAAGCAGAGTCTGTTGCCGTCCATTAAAGACACAAAAGCAGCTCAGAACAAGAGATTAGAATTCGTGTAGTGAGCTTCAGAGTGGACGCGTGCAGCAGCATTCAAGGCATGCACAAGGAAAACAGCACAGACACGGAGCAGGAGAGTACGAACCATCTCTGACGCTACACGTGGAAAAGACAAGAGAAGAATTCAGCTGTTAGTAGTCGAGGAGAAGAACAAAGTGAAGGAAGTGGAAAAAAAAAAAAGTGGATCTGAACAACAGCGCCTCCTGCTGGCAACAGCTGTGCTGCAGCGGGTAGATAACAGCTCCGTATTCTTTATTTAGGTTAAATTTGACTTCATAGAGGTTATATTACTGACAGCAAGTGCCTGGTTTATCAGCAATAACAGCTTCCTCTATGAAGACATTTGACTTTTACTACATATCATTCATTGTGTGTGCACAGGAGGACTTACAGTTATAGATCTATTCATTACTTTCTATTAAGGCTTTTATTTTTGAAGGCTTAATTGGTTTCACATCCCTAATAAATCTAAATGAAGCAGTCGGCCACATTCATACACTGAGCTCCCTCCTTGCTTCATTACAAGCTGACTGAGCTCAGCCGTTTTATAAAGAGGATCATACAGTAGAATCAATGTGTTGTTTTATGGCTTTATGCGCCACAGTATGATAAATGTCATCTATCTTAATATTCATAGCTGGAACAAACTGCAGCTTTACCACTGTTCAGAAAGGACTGCAAGTAGTTTATCGTTAGCCTCAGTCTTTGTGCACATAAACCGGAGATTTGTCCATTTATTTATTTATTCATCTTCAAAGTGCTGATGTGGACGATAAGACAGACAGGAGAGCTGGGATTCACAGTTGAACCATCAACCCCTGCAGTTCCCAATGTGGAGGAATCACACACAGACAGACGCTCACCTGCATCTCGTCCAGCTTTGACTGGATGTCTGGGGGAAAGTCAGCTGCCCCGCAGGTGAACGGATCAAATGGCTCTGCGCCAAACAAGTCTTTCCCTACACACACACACACACACACACACACACACACACACACACACACACACACAGTTGGAAAAGAAAAACGATCTTCAGAACATTTTCACTGTTTGCTCTTTGAACTGCATTCCTCTGCAGCTGCCTCTTTCAAAAACCAGCATGTAGATGTTACGCTCTACAGCGTTACCAGTTCTCACTCACTTATATCTGGTGGCAGCGTGGTTGGTGGTGGTGGTGGACAGCCATTGCTGGCCAGTGTGGGCACCAGCGGTGTCACAGGGGAAAAGGGAACCATGTCGAATATGTCTGTGGACTGCGGCTTCATGGAGATACTCCCTGCCTGGATACACAGCAGATAAATGTGTGTAACTTACGTATCATAACAGCAGATCATGAAGCTTCAGGGACAGAGACAAAGCACAGGAGAAGACAGAGAGAGAAAGCGTGGGGTGTTTACGCGAGGCCGTGGGATGCTGCATCCCTCGGTAGGCTTAGGAGGAAGAAGAGCAGGTTTGGCAGGAGGAGGAGTTAGTAGGCCGCTGGACAGGTTGGACTCCGGCGAGCTCATGGGAGTGAGCGTGACAGAGGAGATTTCCAGACAGGAGAGCGACTTAATGCTGTGACACCAGAAGAGAGAGGAGGGCCTCTGCAGCACGTACGCTTCATTGGCTGCGTTCATGTGCAGCGGCTGAGAATAAGAAATACAAATAAAAATGAGAGAGAAGTTGCAGACAGAAAACGTCCAGAGAGGGACGGCATTAGTCAGCACAGTAGAGCGGGCGAGATGTGGGTAATGACATTCACAGGAGGCGTCTGCCCCAGTTAGACGCTGAATGTATCACATTCCTCATCAGACCAATCAGGTGTGTAATTGCTTCGCCTCAGACTCAGCTCAGACCCCCGCTGGCTCCTCCAGATAGGTTCACTCATTCCAAACCCCAGTCTAAGGCCATGCATTTAATCACAGACCAAGTTCAATTCTAAATGATTCCTATTCTAGTGTTGGGCTTCTGTAGTTATTTTCACCTTTAGAGTAGAACTTACACACTGGTTCCCGTCTATGCACTCTTAATAGCTTTGTGTGCCGCTTGCTGCTAACACTCACTTTAACGTTTCTGTGTGTGTGTCGGTGCAGTTCAGCCTTACGGGCGGCACATGAGTTATCATCAGCTGCTCCTCGAGGTCTTGAAGCTGTTTCTTTAACTCAGAGTTTTCTGTTTCCAGCTCTTGAATCTGATCAAAAAACAAAACAGAACAAATACATTCAGTTTAGTTGACGTGGTAATTAAAATGCCTGGAATTTAGATCATTGAATTAAGCGAACATCATGTGCTTTCCATCCATTCATCTGTCTAAATAACCTGATTCCAGAAGTGCTCAGGTGTTTTTCTTTTTCTGACCTCTCTGTTCTTGAGTGTTGGCAGTTTGTGCACCTTGTTATGAAGCGTCTCTATTTACATTCATAAAGATTCTCTTGACTGTAAGAAGTCACATTGACATATCCACTTTTTCAAGAGTTCTTGATTTGACTAGATGTTGTGAAAGAGTCTCTGGTCCTCCGCTTTAGTTGTCTTCTATGGTCTTCCAGTCTTTTTGCTGTTGCTGAGCTGCAGGTTAAGAATGTTCCAAACTGTCGTATTAACCACTCCCAGTTTTTCTGCTCTCTCTCTCTCCCTCTCTCTCTCTCTCTCTCCCTCTCTCTCGTGGGTTTGTTTATTCTTTTCCTCCTAATTATGCCTCCTTCCCTAACCTTATAATCTGTCAGACATCACGCTGCTGTTCAGCTTAATACCAGCCAGTTTCATACTCATGTATATACATGTAATAAACCTCCATTTAACCAAAACCAGTGGGATGGCTCCACTTTCAGCGAGGTCTTACAAAAACTTAATTACAGACTAAGGCTCTCACAAGACAACTTTCTATTATTAATATTCATTACTGACATTTTTCATCAGCACAGGCTAATTGCACACATTCAATGATTTTTAACAATCAATAGAAACAAGCTCTGCATTAATTAACAAAAATATCAATGTGTCAGCAGGGTGGTACAAGTTTTCAAAGTCAGTTAAAGCCTATGTGAGGCCGAACAAGCTAAATCATACATACTCTTTTCTGTAGGCTTCCAATCTGTTTCCTGGTTTCTACATCTTTTCCTCCAGACTCCAGGAACTTCTTGTAGGCCAAGTCAAAGGCCTGACCAATAGTTAGAGTTATTTCCTCTGCCTGCAGCACGAAAGAAACAAAGACCTCTTATCCAAGTGTCACTACAGCTTATTTACACCGGAGCTGATCGATGACATTTAGGTAGAAGATGTAAAGTACCAGTCTGGAGAGATGGCAAACAAACAAACAAACAAACAGGAAGATGAAACATGATACCTAATAATTTAATGAAGAGTCAAGGAAGCGGAGAACACTTACACACTTCTCACTGTCAAACACATAGCACAGGTGTTTGTTAGACTCAGAGTCTTTGCAAATAAAAGTGAATATCCTTTTATCAGTCTTGTCATCTGCACAGAAGGATATCCTGTGTAACTGACAGTTGTGCAGCACATCCTGGAAAACAAAAGCAATAAATTCAATGCCAACTTCATAACTACTGCTCACTTCTTTCTCTACACAGTGTTGTCAGTATAACGTCTAAGGTATTGTGCACACTATTAATGCACCTGTCAAACAGTACATATCAAATATTTTTCCTCACTTTTGTCTTGGGATCTAGTATTTTCACGCCATAAATGGAGATCTGCAATTCCACCTTGGGGATCTTCTGCCCCTCTGACTTCTTGATGTGCCTCTGAAACTGCCCATTAGAAAAATAACAAAAAAATAAATTGTTATTCCACTCTGCTAATGCAAAACACGCTAATGACATATACACAACTAGAAGCCTCCTAACAGGACATTTACACATTTTAAAGCTGCATAATTATTTTTTGCAACTACAGGAAAACACAAACTATTGTTATGATCAGTAATCAGTTTCTTATTTACACACTGAGTAGACACAGAGAACCATAAGTACTGATTTAAAGTCATGTCTCTGGCTGCCCAGAAGAAGTAAGATTCACTCTTCTTGTTTATGTTTCCAAAAAGGATCTTATCTGAATATTAATGATCAATTATGTTCATTAGTAAGTTGCTAGCTTTGTTTGTTTTGGTGTTGGGCTGTAGGGTACAGTAAGCTGGAAATTATTGCTACTGAGAGGACAGAGGTAGTTCAAGAAGCTGAAATGTGGAGCTGAGGGGAACTGACTGAGAATGATAATTCTCTTTTACTTTTCTCTTTCTCAGTCATTAAATCTAGCACAGATATAAACATTAGAACTTTAAAAGAGACATTTCACACAAACTGAAGGTCAAGTACATTTACCACACTAAAATCCAACAACAATACAAAGCACATAAACATATTTGGTAGCATGTCATTCTTAAAGGGCAATGAGAACTTATTTAGGAACATTTAATCATTAAAGTGCAGCGTTTCATTGAAGATACAAGAAGAAATTAAATCACAGGGTCACTCTTTCAAGCACTGCCAAAACACTATTCAAGTCTAGCCAAGTGACATAAATACTAACAGCACTTGGCAGAGAGTTAAGGCCAATAACCAATGAAAATGTCTGTTAAATGGGGAGTGTATGCCATCAGCTGAGGAGACATAATTGAAATAACACTTGCTGAAAGGTGATAATACCCAAAAATAGTTTTATCCTATTTATATATATATATACATATATATTACAAAATCTTAACATACACAACCATAAAGTTTCCTGAAGTATGAAGAATATCTTTGTGACACTTTTTAGTTGATATTGTTTATAAAACCTCACTAATCATGCCCTGACTGTATCTGGGAGAGAAACCATGGAGCCTTGGTCTCCAAACAGGCTTTCAAGATCAAATGTAATGTAACAATAGAGGTATGGGTTTGGAAAAACAAGGCTCCCCTACAAGTGGCCTCAGATTCAATTCTTGGCAGCACACAGAGGGGAGGCCAGCAGCCAGTGAGCAGAGCCATATTAACAAGAAGCTTGGAGAATGGAGAGAAGCCTGGTTTGTAATGGTTCCCATGCTTACTGGCCAACATTGCTAGTCAGTCACTGCAGTCATTCAACTCTGTAGTTTCCCCTCACTTCTAGATATGTTTTAGTGACTTTCAGCTCATTATTTTGGTTTTACAGCAAGCAAACCTTTATTGCTCTGAAACAGCTTTTCTTCTAGCCACCTACAAAGTCTAAGAAATCATTTTCGTACAGTTTTAATCCTCTGAAACTGTGAGGGAATCTTTTTGCTTTTCAGCAGCTAAATTCTCCATTAATCCAGCTAAGTTGTTTTGTCTGTTTGCTGTTTAGTGCTGCTCAGTTAGCACCAGGGTTTCAGAGTTTCATAAGAGGAAACATAGCTGGTGTGGATTCAGTTTGGGGACCAAAAGATACAACTTTTGAGCTATGAAGCATTAATGCACCTAGAAAAGTACATTTAGCCATTTAAACAATTAAGGCAGCTTTAATTAATGCATTAACTAACATTTCTAAAGCACACTTGTTTATATGACTAGTATTAATAGAGTGTAAGATGAAGGGATTGCATAGTACAAATTTCATCATAATATGCACATTTAGGCTCAATTAAAAAGCATATATAAAGAACCAGTGGTGGGGAGCATTAAGTGTCAAGAGTTTTTTAATCAAATAACACTGAGTTCTGACAGTTTATATTAACATACTTGTAGTGATTTAGGAAGAAAAATAAACTGTAATGTAATAGAATTACTGTAAGTAATAGAATTTCAGAACAAATGATAAATGAAGTTATGGGTAAAGGATCTGAAACAACTGCAAATAAATATCACATTTATTGAATTCCACATTTATGCGGAGGAGGTTGACTGGGCAAGCTGCTGTGCTTATGCAGCAGTTTAAGGCATCCACACATAGGAGCTGAAAAACTCCAAGGGCACCTTTACTGGTAACTGATGAGGGAGGGGAGCATTTGTCACTCACTCCTACCCCTTCTGCTCCGAGTCTCTTTCCAATCTTGTCACTCAAGAACACTTTTCTAGCCTTTGGGCTACAAGCTTTTTCCAAGGTCTGGCTTTACCTTTAACTTTCTGACTGCATCCTTTACAACCTCTGTGCCTTTTGGGGCTTCAACCTCTGTGCTTCCAAGGAACTAGAAAGAAAAAAAAAAGGTTGTGATTTTATGATGTGGCTAATTTATGATATAACAAAGACAAGATATGTAACACAACAAGGCGAAGGAGTAAACTGAACAGTAACCCTTTCATCATAACGCTTAGCAGAGCATGTTTCTGTCAGCAGTAAGACTGAACTCTTTTACAAAAACAACATATTTTGATCAACTATTCATGTACACATTCTTCAAGGTACCAAAAAAATATTCTTTTTCTTTATCCATTAAGAGTGTGTGAATGTATATGTACAGACACAGAGACAGGTATACAGCAGCACTTTTGCTGTTCTCCAACAGATGGAGCCATTAACCTTTGTGCCTGAACACGAGGCTTTCCATCTGGCAGGGGCACCAGTAATTGTTCCAGTCACACACATTGCTTTAGTGCCTCCTGAGCTTAATGTATGAAGCCTGTTCCAATATCAGACATCATAAACACTGGTGTCAGCCCATCAAAGGTGGGGAAAAACAAAATAAGACTATATCTCAAAAAAACAAAGTAAACACTTCAGGCATACATGGATTGTTTCTACAACAAAGTAACATCTGCATGAAGCTTTTAATTACTTGGCTTTGTTAATGCCTAAGCAACGCAATGTTAAAGTCTATGAGTGATATATATCTGTTGGCTCAATAAAAGAAAGTCCTTTTGTCTTCAGTAACTTAGATTTACACTAATAATTGAATGAATTTAGCAAATACTCATAATAATTACTCTGGCACTTATTATGTGCTAGTGCAAGAAATGAAAATACTAAAATCGAGCCAGAAAACAGACTGAAGCTTTGTACAGAAGTGTCAGCACCCTGCAGCCGTTTGACAAATGTACTCTACACAGTTAGAGATATGTCTGAGAGCACCGCTGACAGACGCCCAGAATAGAGTGGAGAAGCACTTGTTCCTGACCAGTGCATTCTGGGCTACGACTGGGGACATTTCACAAGGCAAACCAAGCTCGGAGGCTCATCCATCAACTGGTGCATGCAGCTGAAAGATGACCTGACCGTGCCCCTTGTTGCTCACGGTGAGGACTCACACAAAAATTAAACAGAATATGCACAGAGGAGAGCACAGATTTCAAGCTTGTGCCAGGTCTGAGAAGTTTGCTGACATGAACAACAAAGAGCTGAACACTGAGTTTTACCTCATTGTCTATGCTCAGCTCACTGGTCCTGATCCAGAGGTTCTTCACTTATTTTGTTTTAGGAGGGACAGTTTCTGTGTCATGTGCAATTTGACTAAAATATGAATGTGAGACGATTGTTGTTAGTCACACTGTTCCCTTCAGCTCAGACATTCACATTTCATCTTTTTTTTTTCTTCCTGTAGTTGAGACGTCAGTAACACTTGTGGAGCTGAGAGGTGAGCAGAAGCTAACTGAAGCTGCACCCAAAAAGCACTAATGCCAGTCATTCGGTCAATCAGTCATTCAGTCAACATTTCAGATCAAGGGAGTAGCATGGTGACAGAAACACACGAAACAGATGGGATATAGAGATCAATCACAGTCTCTACTGTCATCATACATGAATAAAACTGAATAAATTCCAACCCGGAAAATATGAGACTGACACTTCCCATTTATTGGTGTCACTTTCTGACAACGCAGTAACTAGTTCATAGAAATTAAATTGTGGAGCATTTTTGCTTGGGTGAAGGCTGTAGAGGCAGGTAGAGGGTTTCGATACATACAGTATATGGGCAAATTAATTTCTATTGACCTATTGATGCCGATTGATATGTGTCTGATTGACCATTTTGTATGTATCTTGTCAATACAATGTCAGAAGATTAAGGAAAAAAATGTATTACCCACAAATTATGTAGTATGAAGTAAATATATTCAAATGTCATATACAAAAGAAATGCATAAAAAGTATGTGAACCTTTTGGATTTATAAGGTTTTCTGTATTAATTTTCATAAAATGTGATCTGATCTTCATCTAAGTCAAGATGAAGAAATATAATGATAACATACACACACACACACAAAAAAAAAAGAAATCTGATCTTTCATATTTTCATCTTTATTGAGAACAACCATAAAAACCTCATAGTGATAGTAGAAAAACTATTTAAATTCTTTGAATTAATTTACCGCCGCTTGGCAGCAATAACCTCAACCAGGTGCTTCCTGTAGCAGTGGATCAGACCTGCACATTGTTCAGGAGGAACTTTAGCCCATTCTTTCTGCAGGACTGCTTTAGCTCTGTCATATTCTTCGAACATTTCATGTTTGTGGCTCTCTTAAAGTTGTTCCATAGCGTCTCTTTTGGGTTTAGGTCTGGGCTCTTACTTGGCCACTCCAAAAAGCGGATTTTGTTTTTCCGAGGCCATTCAGTTGTGGATTTGTTTCGTTCTTTTGAGTCATTGTCCTGCTGCTTCACCCAACTTCTACAAAGTTTCAGCTGACGTACAAACATTCTCACATTATGCTGAAGAATTTTTTGATACACTTGGGAATTCATCTCCCCCTGCCATCACTGCAAGCTGGTCAGGCCCTAATGCAGCAAAACAGAACCAAGTCATGATGTTTCCTCCACCATACTTTACTTTACTTTAATTTGGGATGATGTTTTCATGATATATTGTGACCTTTTTACACCAGATGTAGTGCTCTGTGGTCTGTCCATTGTAACATTGTTACAATGGACAGTTTGTTGTTCTATGTTTTATGTAACTGTAGACTCATGAACACAGATGTTAGCCAGTTTCAATGATGCCTTCAAATCTTTGGCTGTCACTCTGGCTTGTTTCTTTAACTCATTGAGGAGTTTTTGTTGTGCTCTTAGAGTCATTTTGAACGGCCGGCCAGTTCTTGGTGGAGTAGCAACAGTCCCAAATTATCTCCATTGTTGACTGTAAGGCTAACTATAGACTATAGGCGATTTTTTAAAGTCTTTGAAATCACATTGTAACCCTTTCCAGCTTTGTGTAAATCATCAATTCTTGATTGTAGACCCTCTGAAATCTCCTTTTGGCCCGGCATAGTTCACATAAGCAGAGCAAACTCAAAAGGTTTGGGTGTTTTTTGTCAGTTAAAGTAGTTCTAGTCCACGCCTCCATTTTAATTTTCTTAAAGATTTTGGAAGTCCTGAGGTTGTGGTAAAGTAATCTAAACCCTTCCTAAAACCCCAATTTTTTATATGTGATGTATTTAGTAAGCAGTTCAATAGCAAACTATTTAACAGTAGAATAAAGCAAAGAAATGATTTTTCTTAAATTTAAATACCAAATTACACTACTGCTTTAAAGTATGGAGTCACTTAGAAATGTCCTTGTTTTTACAGATTTTATGACATTCAATTTGTAATTGTAATAGTATCATGACTGCAAACGGTATATTTTTAATACCATACATTACACAGTTGTACTGACAACTATTGTCATCAAACATTAGTCATTTGTTCCAGTAGAACTTTGTGTTTGTCATTAGGAAACAATTATGTTGGCACAGCTTAAAGTTGTTGGGCTGATTAAAGAAGCAACAAAGCTATCCTTTAGACCAGTTAATCATCTGGAAAATCAGCAACAGCTGATTTGATTACAAACTCAAAATGGCCAGAATCACCAAACTTTCTTATGAAACTCGTCAGTCTGTTCTTGTTCTGAGAAATGATGGCTGTTCTATGCAAGAGACTGCCAGGAAAGTTAATATCTTACACAATGCTGTCTACTACTCCCTGCACAGAGCAGCACAAACTGGCAATTTAGTGTTTTGGTGATGTTAAATGGGACCGTTGTCCAGGTTAAAAAAAAAAAATCTTGAAGAAGAAAGGCTATCACTCTATTTTTCAATGACATGTCATACTCAGTGGACAGCGTTTGATTGGAACCAAATTTGGACATAAACAGTACCAAACTATCTAAAGACTATTTAAGGAAGATGCAGTGAGCTGATATTTTGTCTATAAGGACAGTCACCAGACTTTCTGCTACTTGTTTGCTGTTTGTCAGTGACTATATTGCCTTCTCATATCTATTTATTTTAACTACTATTTTTGTTTATTTTTATTGTATTTATTCATAGAGAACCAGGACATTTCTAAGTGACAACTGTGAAATCTTTCAACAGTTGTGTATATAGTACAGTAGTAGGGAAACTATACTATAAACTTATAGGAGAAAGAACAGACTTGAGCTAAAAAAAAACCTTGATTACAACTCTGTTTTAGATTACTGTAAATTGAGAATGTTTTTGTTCATGACTGTTGAATGACGAAAACATTTAAAACATCACCTTGTGGTGCAGGGAAATATTTTGAACCATTTTCTGATTATGTAACGATAAACATTTTAAGGTTAAACAGTAATGAAAATCATACAATATCCAATTAAAAGCAAGGTTTTACTTTAAGTTATTTGTATGAATATAACTGATACATGACTACAGCATTCTGATTTCTCTTTTCTTTTTACTTTAGAATGAGATACATTTAAACAAGCATAACAATACTGAAAATAAGCTTTGATGAAACCTCCAAATATTAGCCATACACCCTGTGATCTAGTGCCATGTCAAAAAATTTACTTGATCTTAGGTTTAGAAGTGCCAGAAGACCAGGTAGAAGGGTTTTGATACTAAAAGAGCAAAAAAAACAAAACAAAAACTTGTGTCATCAAATAGACAAGATTCAAAACAGGATATTTTTATGACTTTGTTCTGTTCTCTCTATTTTAGCATGTTGTTTAGTGAATTACCACTGAGCTTATTTTAAACTATTCTAAACACCTCAATCGGACAGAACTGGTGAAGCACTGTCTCTGCACTTTGACTTGTCCAGTGGTGAGTGCTGAACTCAGATCTCAGTAAATTTAGCTGGACTGGAAACTCATCAGTGAAAGGTGACAATATGCAGCCAGTATGTTAACTGATAATACATGTCTGAAAATGACCCTTGCTTTTTTGCTACATACAGTACAGCAGGGAAGCTTTAGCAGTTTGGAAGGATGCGGTAGTTTTAGAATTCCTCCTCAGTTCAATCTAACATTTTTGAAGCATGGGATGTAGGCTGACAGATGCTGTGCCTCATAGGAGACAAACTCTTTGTTGAAATGAAGCAGAAAACCAGTCTGACAGGCTTCCCAAGCGAGACAGTCCTCCTTCTGTTTTTTTTTTTTTTTAACTGTTTTGTTACTCACCATGTTTCCAGTCAAAATCAAGTGTGTCACTTCATTTCTTGCATCAGGATCAGGTTTTATGGCTGGTTTTGACTAAAGCACGAGTCACCTAACATAAACACCCCCAGCTCAAACCGTATTCTCAATAAAAAGTAAATCAAGAAAGATAAACCACAGATAAAATCTTTCAAATTAAAGTCTGACAAGAATGATTTCCCCTCATCAAAGCACCAGGGGAAAACAGCAGCTGTGGAAAATAAATAAGGAAAAACCAATGTCTTGACAGTTCATGCTCAAGGTGTGCTGGAAAGAAAATAAAATAAACCCCAACTAGAAATCCTTGCTAGTTGCTGGTGGATCAGTTAATGGTGAAACCTACCTTAGCATTGTAGGGTATGTAATGCTTGGCCAGTGCCTCCGGGGTGTGCATCCATGATTTGTCTGAAATGATACAAGCAGCTCACTCAGTCAATATTATATAAGTGAAGGAGTATGGAATCAATATAATACAACAACTTATATATACAAAACTTCTAAGTCTTAGCAGGAACTAAATAAGCAGAAATATTTATGCAGTAAGTAAAGGGTCCCTAGGAACAACACTTTCTTCTTCAGTAACTGTTTCTCTTTGACACATGTGAAAGCTCTTCAGTACAACCAAAATCCACCACAGCAGATTTGTTGGGCACTACTGTACTGTAAGTAGCTCCACTGGAACAGCTGGGGGTTAAGTGCCCTGTTGAAGGGCATACAAATGGTGGCAATTAGGCAAGAGCAATTGCTGTTTTCACTTTCTACCCTGATCTGTCCTGCTAGACAGGTAATCGAACTGCTGACCTGCTGGTCACCAGCCCACTTCTCTTAAATTGTGCTCAGATTGAACACACAAAGCTAATTTTAGAAGCATCCATTCAGAGTACACAGAAAGAATTAGTTGCAAACAGATGTAAATGTTCTGCAGGTTGGGCAAATAAAGGGGAGGACGCATCTCTGCAAGTTGAGAATGCCATGGCTGTTTGGCTGTTACATTCTCCTACACATCTGCTGGTGGTGGACAATAACACAGAGTGCAAAAAGAGACAAGTGGTTACATTTATGTATAATACTGTAAGGCACCATATTTAAAAGTAACATTATGCAAGTATATTATATCTCTTAAGTGTTGACAACTGCAAATCACAAAACTCAGCAACATGCTTCACTAATTTTGTGTGATGCTGTCCTTACTGCAAACCTAACTCTCTAGATTCCTAGAACTAACCAAATAAAGTAAGATGAGCTTTCCACAACAATCTAAAGAGATATTTTATTTTCCAAAATAACCAGAAATGGAATAAACTGAAGGTTTACTGAACCAAAAGTAAAAGTGTAGGGTTTTTTAATATTCAAATCAAACGATAGCCTCACACATGATATTATATAGTAGTACTGTATATGCTACAGTTAATGACATGACTCAAACACTGCTCTGGAGAAAGTCTCAAAGATAAACCAAGTCAAAATGAGCAGTGGTTCAGAGATCATTACAGGTCATTCACAGCACAATCCACAGCATCCCATTATGCTGTTTTCAGATTTTCCTAATCATCAACTGATTACAGATCCGTTTCTTTCTTCATTTCCCATTCATAAATGGCTTATTGCTCTGGTAATGAATCTAGTGACAAAAGATGCATGACTGTGACCTTGGGGCACTCAAACTCCTGCAGGATGATTGCTTTAATCACAACTTAGCAAGGTGCAAACGATGTGAATCAATGTTAGCATGTCCTCTGCAGAAGTATGCTAATGACTTTTAACATTAATGTTGTTGGCTAAGTTGCTTGATGAATTTAAAGTCTTTCTAATTAGTGTTCATTTGGTGCAGCATATTTGCTTAATTGTGATTGCTTATGTTTGCTAAACCACTACATTATTTACGAGGAAACCGGTAGGCAAACTGTTAAGTTACAAAGGTAATGTTTTATTTACTGGTGATAGTTTCGGGGGAAGGAAATAACCAAAAACATTAGGTACACTAGCACACAAAAATTATGGAGTGTAAAGTTTTTAATTTCTCATACATCACTTTCTATACATAAATTATTCTCATCCTATGAAAGTAGGTTTAGTTGTCAATGCCTGCACATTCCAACAGTCTCCTCCAAAGTGACATGAAGTTCCTATTGGGACCAAATGAAACTTGACAAAATGGTAATGTTTTTAATTGATTTATGTACAACTATGAAAGCAATAACTCCATCCTTTTGTAATTTTTGTTTGTTTTGAACTTTTGACTTCTGAGAGAGACATGAGGGTATGACAAGCAACAAATATCACTGTGGTGAGTGTGGGAGTGAAACTGCAGCAGCCGCAGCATCTTTGGGGTATGTACCTTCAATATTTGGCCACTGGTCACTAGAAACTGTAAATTTCAAGAAAGTAAAGGGAGACAGGAGGGAGGAGAGTGGCGAATGCTGACACAGTAGCATGGCAGGTAAACTGACATTTTTTCACACACTTTTCTGATTAAAGGAAGTCTGCACATCTTTTCTCTCTCTTTGCTGCACAAAATGGCAGAAACTTCTCGAACCACCTTATTCATAAAAGGGCACATTAAGAATGAGGTGTGCCGCCTGAAGGTCACTCGGCATGGTCAAACTCTTAGGCATTCAAAGGGTGGCAGCCTGAAAAGCGTCAATGTTTCTGTCATACTGTAAGGTACTGTCTCTAGAGACAGGGGCTGCATTGCTTCTCTCTTCTTCTCAGTTTACTGTTTCCTGCAGAACCATTCACAAAGTGTTATTCCAGATATATCCAGTAGTAGCATGCCACATTTTTTTCCATCAACAGTCTTGCAAAAGTCTTTTTTTTAGGCAAGTCTGATCTATAAGTTTACTGTGGACTAGTTCCTAAAATACTGCCCACAGATACAGTGAGGGAAAAAATTATTTGAACCCCAGCTGATTTTGTAAGTTTGCCCACTAACAAAGAAATGATCAGGCTATAATTTCAATGGTAGGTTTATTTGAACAGTGAGACACAACAATGACAAAAAAAATCCAGAAAAATGCGTTTCAAAAAGAGTTATAAATTAATTTGCATTTCCATGAAGGAAATAAGTATTTGATCCCCTATCCGTCAGCAAGATCTCTAGCTCCCAGGTGGATCTTATACAGGTAACGAGCTGACATTGGCAGCCCTCTCAGCTCGTTACCTGTATAAAAGAGACCTGTCCACAGAAGCAATCAATCAATCCAGATTCCAAACTCTTCACCATGGCCAAGACCAAAGAGCTTTCCAAGGATGTCAGGGACAAGATTGTGGACCTACACAAGGCTGGAATGGGCTACAAGACCATCGCCAAGCAGCTGGGTGAGAAGGTGACAACAGTTGGTGCAATTATTCGCAAATGGAAGAAACATAAATTAACTGCCAATCTCCCTTGGTCTGGAGCTCCATGCAAGATCTCACCTCGTGGAGTTTCAATGATAATGAGAACGGTGAGGAATCAGCCAAGAACCACTCGGGAGGAACTTGTCAATGATCTCAAGGCAGCTGGGACCATAGTCACCAAAAAAACAGTTGGTAACACACTACGCCGTGAAGGACTGAAATTCTGCTGTGCCCGCAAGGTCCCCCTGCTCAAGAAAGCCCATCTACAGGCCCGTTTGAAGTTTGCCACTGAACATCTGACTGATTCAGAGGAAGACTGGGTGAAAGTGTTGTGGTCAGATAAGACCAAAATCGAGCTCTTTGGCATCAACTCAACTCGCTGTGTTTGGAGGAGGAGGAAGGCTGCCTATGACTCCAAAAACACCATCCCCACTGTCAAATATGGAGGTGGAAACATTATGCTTTGGGGGTGTTTTTCTGCCAAGGGGACAGGACAATTGCACCGCATCAAAGGGAGGATGGATGGGGCCATGTACCGTCAAATGTTGGGTGAGAACCTCCTTCCCTCAGTCAGGGCATTGAAAAGGGTCGTGGTTGGGTACTCCAGCATGACAATGATCCAAAACACACGGCTAAGGCAACAAATCACTGGCTCAAGAAGAAGCATATTAAGGTCATGGAGTGGCCTAGTCAGTCTCCAGACCTTAATCCCATAGAAAATCTGTGGAGGGAGCTGAAGGTTCGAGTTGCCAAACATTGGAGAGGATCTGCAAAGAGGAGTGGGCCAAAATCCCCCCTGAGATGTGTGCAAACCTTGTGGCCAACTACAAGAAACGGCTGACCTCTGTGATTGCCAACAAAGGTTTTGCCACCAAGTACTAAAGCACGTTTTTCGAAGGGATCAAATACTTCTTTCCTTCGTGGAAATGCAAATTAATTTATAACTCTTTTTGAAACGCATTTTTCTGGATTTTTTTTGTCATTGTTGTGTCTCACTGTTCAAATACACCTACCATTGAAATTATAGACTGATCATTTCTTTGTTAGTGGGCAAACTTACAAAATCAGCTGGGGTTCAAATAATTTTTTCCCTCACTGTATCTGCTGTACTCTAATCAAAAAAAAGACTAGGCAGATATAAATATTTAATCGTTTGAGTTAGGGTAAAACAAATAAATAAAAAATGGGCCCCTTTAGCTAACATTAAAAGTTAATTCCTAAGCAATACAAGTGAAACAAAGAACAATTTTGGGCAAGTAAACAGGTTACATATATCATTTAACACATTACTGTTATCACATGGTTTGGTGGGCAGTTTGTATGTTTGAACATACAGTTCAAACAGATTTTATTATGTTTTCAATTGACTCAGGCTTTGGCGATGCTGCCTTCAGGACATTTGATTTTAGTGAGTTGAAAAACGGCATTGCAACATTTGGACTGTTGTACACTGGAGAAGACAGATACCTTGCACAGAAAAAATAGTACTGCATGTAGAGATAATTGTGGATTTATTGTAGGTGGTGAGATGATTTGCGATAAGCAAACCATCTCTCCTTATCTACAAGTTAACAGCTGTATTTTGCCCTATCTCACACAATGTCACGTTCTACTGTAAATCAGGGAGTTGTTGTGATAAAGGGTCTTCGTGCCAATGGTGTGTGCATTGAGAAATTTTCTAAAGCGCTTTGCTGAAAAAAGCTATTGTAAACTGATGCTGTTTATGCTTTATTCTTTCTCACCTTCAAAATGTTGAATGTACAGTAAGTTGCAGGAAAACAGTTCACTGAAAAAGGGAAGAGCAGATAGCAGCCTGACTATATATTGGCTGACAAGAGGTATTAAAGTCCAGAGATAGTGCATGGAAGCAAAATACTTAAATTTTCCTAAGCACACATGGCTGTACTATATTAATAGTACTGATACAATTTCTACAAATACGAAAACAACAATAGTAGCTGTATTTAGTATTACCTCTAGTTAACTCATATTATTAGGCGTTGTGCTCACCCTTCTAAAAGATTGTCTTAGCCATTCCACTGTACTGTACTACAAGTGCACAATTTTCTAGGGCCACAGGAAGTGGGCAGGCAATAATCTAATTCACTGCAGTGCTCAATCAATGACACACAATGAATTTGCTGGGTATGCACAGTTCTTCATCATGCAGAAGACAACCTCGAATGGGCTCAAAGCAGAAAAGGACCTCAAGCAGGTTTCTACTGAGACTAAATAGGACAGTGTTTGAGATAAGGTATTTTACACTGTATGAAAAATATATTTGGCAAATACCTTTGGATATGCTGTACAATGTGAAGCAAAGGTAAAATTCATAGAGAAAACACTTGGCTAAAGGTTGCAATGACAAAAAATTGCCACCTTATAGCGACAAAATGAAAGTTGAAGTTGCATCTCCATATAATACATATAGGAAACTGACAAAAACCACACTAGCTACAATTTAATGCAACTGAATAAAGCAATACTGCAATCCACATACAACCACACAAACCTCTCTACAAGTAACAAAAGAAAATGATAATGTTTAAAGTGGTTTGTTGAAGTGCCACTGTACTGGATTAAAGAATAAGCATTAATGCTTTTGTATCAACCTCCTGTAGTTTTATGTAATAGCACTTCTCTATTCTGTTGAAATACTCCTGAAGTATTTTACTTAATTAAAGATCAAACACAAAAACTGTTGCTGGTAGTAAGAAATCAAGCCCTTGTTCAGGGCTAATATAGATTATACAGAGCTAAAATGCTTTAAATGTTTAGGGACTATAAGCACTGTCAGATGTCAACATTTCATAATTTTCTTCCAGCAAAAAATAAATCAGTCACAAAAGATGTTTTGGAAAAAATAAAAAAAAACATCCACTAATCTGTGCTCTGATGTTCAGGATACATTTCTAAACTGAGCAGAACTTGGAGCACTCGTCAGGCATTTGAGTTGATGAAATTGTGTATCTTATGCATCCAATTTTCCGTATGACTGACACTGACTCTATATTAAACCTATCCCAATGACCGATAGGAGACGCATGACCTTAATAATTAAAAAATGTTAGCATATAAATGATGTCAATCTGACACTTTTAGTATCTAATAATACCAGTTATTATACCAGAATATTCTGACTAATCACTTTAGTTGTTCTAGTTTATCATTTAGATGCAGCTACTGACATAATTACAAAATTGTTTTCTTAAAGATAAAGTGTGAGAAAATAAACATGAAGAATTACAATCTTTTATTGTGTTTTAGTTGCTGTAACACAACAAAAAATTGTGATTCTTATGACTGTATGCATAATTATACAGTAACTATACGTGAGAAGATATGTGTCACCCAAATACCTCAGAAGCTCTTCTTCCTGCTGCAAGAAAATCTAGGGTAACTGGTGCTCTGTCCTTTACTGGATAGTGGACATCATATTAGGGCAATTCTTTTGTTCTGAAATAAATAATCTTCGGCTACCATCTGCTGGTATGTCTGCATTATAATCTATTCATTAAATTAGTCAATTAGCTCAGATTCTTTACAGTATGTTACAGTGATATACAGTACAATAGAATCAACTTTCTGTACATTGCACACTATGGATTCTGTTTCCAATAACTTTTTCTTTTTCTACACCTGTGGACATTTTAATCTAATATTAAACATTTTTCCATCATAAAAATGTGAAAATCGAAAAAAGTTTAACTATTGATGAATACAGTACATGTACAATGAATAGATGTCTCTGCTTGTAACTGACATTGACTCTGCAGAATGACGTATAAGTATAGTTTATAGTTTAGACTTTAGAAAGTTGTTTTTTTATTTAGCTCGTGAAGGTGGAAAGTTTCTCGTTACACTCACAAATGTGAGCCTAACATCAGTAGTTCTGAGACATTACAACTACTTTGGAGGCCAGTGGTGGCACAGTACAAGTTTGCAGACATTTTTTTAGTGTTAATTTTGAAAGAAATGTTCAGTTTAGTCATGGTTATTTTCTGTAACTGTAGTTTGTGTGAGTAACATTTTAGTCTTTTTTTTTCTTCTTAGTTTTACTAAAGATTTTGACCGTTTTAGTTTTAGTCTTGTTTTAGTCATAGGTTAGCTTTCACAATGCCATTATGGATTATAATATGTAGAATGCAGCTGACTGACAGCAACTGGATACATGGGCACATGATTAGCACAAAACCTTTTATCTTTGGGTCACTTTGCAGCTGGACCTGACTGGGCTAATATTTGGCCCCTCTGACAGTGAAAGTGTCAGACATGACAAACAAGTCATTATGCAAGTCCAGTATAAACCGCCTACAGCCTGGGTAAGTTTTAAATTGAGTAATTAGACCGATCAGTCAAAAAGAGCAAAAGAGGTCAGAATGGGAACATTTTAATACTGGTTATGAGCCACAGGAGCTCATAGAAGAACAACAGCAAACAGTGCCAGATAAGGTTCAGATAAAGACTTTGATCTAAATAGTCTGCTGAAAAAAAAACAACTCAGATTTGTCTCACACTTATTCGTCATTGTGTGCTTAACAGAGTTTTGCCATAATTTCCATTAACAAAATAAACACTGTGTTTCTTCTTGTGCTCAGCAATTAATCTTTCAAAGTGAGAAAAAATGTGCATATTCACTATTTATTCTTAATAAAAGCAGAGAATGTTTCGGTGTCATCAAACAAGTTTGGGAAAGATCCTTAATTAATTTTGGAATATTGTACCAATTGCAATACACGAGTGTAGTTTAAAACATGTTATAACACCAGCTTTATGAATCAGTGAAAGTAGGGTTGAATCAACAGGTCCCTAAACAATTTAAACAATTTTTAAATTAAATCACTTCAACAATTAATAGATTACATTGCTGCTAAATATTATTATGTTGAGTTATGTTTCCTACATTGTTGCTCTGTGGATTATCCAAATACCCACATGAATTCTGTCCAACTATTCAATGCAAGTCACGTCCAAGAGCATGGGGCAATGAACATAGGTGATAAAAATGATAAAGACTCCTACTGGCATTACCTGCTAGACGTGATCAAGTCCAAAACAGAGAGCCAGACACAGAGATAAAGAGAGAGGTAAATCAGTGGAGCCCTGTAGTCAATGCCAGCTTTCAGTCTGTCAGGCAAAAGCAGCAGAGGCTTGTTTGCAAAAGTCTAAGTAAATAAGTAAAACTGTATTATTGTATTAGTAGATTTGTATTAGTACAAATGTTGGTCTGAGTGAGGAAAGGAACAATGCTAATATGAACAAAACCACAAGCAACTATCCTCTAGAGCACATGTGTCAAACTCAAGGCCCGCGGGCCAGATGTGGCCCACCATGTCGTTTTATGTGGCCCGTGAGAGCTTAAAAGTTTTGAGTGTCTACAAATAAATACCAAAAAAGAAATTAAGCATGTGCTTTTACCAAAAACTACATTTCCCACAATGCCTTTCGACTTCAATAGCCGCGGCAGTGTTTCCACATCTATGCCAACAAAGTGAAATTGAGATATAAATAATGATCCCAAAATGTCCAGAAAGAGAAAAGTTGATGCAGAAGGAAGACTGTTTCAAGAAAGATAGGAAAGCGAATACTTGTTTGTGCTTCAAGGAGAAAGACCGGTATGTCTTTTGTGTTACGAGGCAATATCGGTTGTCAAAGAGTACAATCTGCGTCAACATTTTGACGCCAAACACGGAGATAAGTACGCTAAACCTAGCCTTCAAGAAAAACAACAAATTGCCCAATAATTAAAAGGCAAACTGCGGTTGCAGCAGAGTTTGTTAACAAAATCCACAGCTAAAGGCCGCAGTAAAAGCTAGATCATTGTGGCTGAAGAAATCGCCCAAGCTTCCAAGCCTTTTTCAGAGGGAGCGTTTTTGAAGCAGTGCATGCTGAAGGCCTGTGAGCAGGTGCGTCCCGACCAGTTACAGAGTTTTAAAAAGGTCAGTTTATCAAGAAAAACAGTTAAACTGTGTACAATTTAATGTTTGTGCGTGCATTTGTTTTGTGTTTATCATTTTCAGAAGATGATCGATCGATAGTAGAGAGAGAATCCCCTTGTGTTCAAAAACAGGCAGCATCTCCTCATCAAAGACTACTTGAAAAACTTGACCAATATAGTTGTAAACTCATCCATTTTCAGCTCATAATTACTTCTTCCCAGCTTATCTAGTAGATAACCATAGATAACCTTCTGATTTTGTAACTATTATTTTTTGAAAACTTATTCATAGCAGTAGATGAATTCAATTATATATATATATATATTTTTTGATAAATAAAAGATTAAACAAATGTTTTAAATCAATTAACTTTTCAGGTGTGTTTCACCACAATGTTATTTTTTCTTTGTTTACTTGGAGAGTTTGATCCTTCATTAATGGAGTTATGTGGGTTTTCATAAGCTGACAAAATTCAAAAGGATTTATGTTAGTGCAACAAGCAAACATATGTTTTCTATGCAACTGTAATTGTCACTTGAATAATTTATAATAAATAATGAGTTATTTAACATTAAGGAGTGGTTACATTTATTTTACATTACATTCGATTGCATTTAGTTACATCTGGCCCTTTGAGGATAGCCATTATGCTGATGTGGCCCTCGGTGAAAATGAGTTTGACACCCCTGCTCTAGAGGATTTTTAAGTGTTCATCAAGTAAAAAATCCACCTTCATTTGAAATCATTAGCAAATAAACCTTTGTTCAACTCACATGGAAGGTTGTCAGCTGTTAATGAATAAAAACAATAATAATAATTCTGATCCATGGAAAAAAATGTAACTTTTTAAACTTAACAAAAAAAACAATCATGAAAAATCACCTTGTCATTGTAGGCAAGCATTTGCATTATGACACAGGAAACAAATCTATTTTTCTCTCCAGAAGAGTAAGTGCACTATCCATTATGCTGTCTTCCTCCTCCTAATTTAAAGACCAGTTTAAAACTTAAATCAACACCTTCATTCAGATGTGTTAAATTCTTTGGAAAATCATTCATTAACATTCATGCTGTTTTGCTACAGGAAACTTGGAATATCAAGGTCCACTGAGTGTGCAAACAAGCAGCTAAATACACTGGTTCCAGAGATGTTTATATAATATGGTTCATGCTCTCAAATAAAAAACCTCCCATCTTTCTGGGAGGGAAAAGCTCTTATTAAACTATCTGTGGGGGACCTTTTGGCACCATTTTCCAGAGATTATAACAAATGCAGATTGCAGAAATCAAACTTGAGAGAAGCCTAAGGGTGAGGCATCTGTTGGTGTTTAGATATATTGTAAGAGCATGATGGAGGTCAGGAAACTGCTTCCCCTCTCTAAGTGAAACAGTTTTAACACACTATTTTGGTACAGTAACAGATGGGTGAATTTAATGCACTGATTCCAGTTCTCTAAAGTTGTAAAGAAATGGACAGTGTGTTCTAGCATGTCTGGGAGCGTTTGGTAAATGAAAACTTTCTTGTCTGTGTAATTGTCTTTCCTCCTTGAAGGCTCTCCTCTGATGTGTGTATTGTCCTGCCAAGGCTGACTGTCAGATTGTTCCCTGTTCCAACTATAGCTTTTCTACATACAGTACCTTCACAATAAAAGCATGTGTAAATGTACAGCCTAACAGTCAGCTTAAATCCTCAGAAATTCAATCCCAGCTAAAGTGAGAGGAATGCAGCGGCAGTCCCGTGAGGTTAAGAGGGGTAAATCTGCCTCCTTCCCTGATTACCATCTTTAGCTTCTAAAATAGAAGACCGAATGGAAAAATGTGAATTATAACGCCCACATATCATTAACGACCAGTGCGCCACCTGGGTTCTGGACACACATTCCCCAACACTGTCCAATGATTCTCTAGGCCTGTTGATGCACAGAAGAGGGAGTGGGACAGATGGTGGTAAACACATCAAGCTGTTTTGCAAACTGCACTCTCAAATATCCCCTCCTCTGCATTCAGACACGGTCACCTTAAGAATTTGTAGTAGGGCCCAACCCCCTTTACTGTGTAACAGCTAAAGGCATGTCACAGTGAACCGCATGTTGTTATGACCATTTTTTTTATTAGCCGTTTTATATTCTGCGTATATTAACATTTATGCTGTCCTTCATAGCTTTGTGGAATAAATAAACAGGTTTTTTATACCGGCTGGTGTCGGTCAAGAGCCTTTGAAGTTGCACAGAACATGATTTTGATCTAAAAATTAAAATAAAAAACCATGTCATAAGGGAAAATAACAAACATAAATATCATTCAGAGAGGTGTTTTTTTAGAGCTAAACAAACTGCATGGGGCTAGGCTAGATTAATCAAAAGCCTAACATAAAATCAAAGCAGACCAATTAGTATTCATCTAACTCTTGAGCCTCCTATACCTCTTGTCTTGATATGCATAAATGAAAAAAAACAAACAACAACTAACAAACAAACATATAAAGGTTTAAATTGTATCTTAAAGCATGTCATGCTCACTATCATTCAGTTGCAAGAACACAGTCCTTTGTGAAAGAAACAACAATGCTCCTTTGTCAGACTTCTACGAGAAGAATGTGGCTCTGTTGTAGATTAAATAGGAATAGCTAATATCCATGAGCTAAATAGTCATTAGTCACATGTGCTCACCTTTTTTTCTGTTGAAAGCACGGTTCATAGTGGAAAATGTGTGTCACTGAGGTACCGCCAGAGTATCTGCCAATACTCCACCTGGAAAAGCAGGAGGGAGAGGAGAGTTAAAATAGCTGTGACCTCAACCTTTCACGCAAAAGCAGAAAGTCTAAAAACAAATGCTCTGAAGTTTTCTTTATGTGAAAAAAACCCCCACCCTCCGAGGCTGAGGCAATGTTTAGATGTTAGATGCAGTTGCTCACCACTGAGATGTTTTCTAGCGCAGCTCATGTCTAAGACTTGGGATTTTTATCAAAGAGAAATAATAACGTTGCCCAGTATAATGAACATTGTTTGCCATGATCCTCTTTTGCAGTCAATGGCATTATGTTCTAATCTTTCTGACAGAACAAGGGCAAGTGCTATTTGTTCAACTGTATCACTAATATACATGGTACAGAACTTCAATCTACATTCATAAATCCATTATTTTCTAATAAAACACCAGTGGTATGAATCATTATTCCAAAAGTATTGCTATAGACTGGATAAAGCAACAGATGAATGTTGTTTGTGGTCAAAGTCATCTTTCCGTATTTCTGTTGAAATTCACTGTGGTCCTGGATGTGCCCTTAAACAGAAAAGGTATAGTGTATCGACGTTGTCCTACAATACAGAAAAAGGAGCAATTTCTTTTACAAATGCAAAACACCCACCTCTACAGGTTTTCTAAAATGTGACACTTTGCTTTGACTGCTTTTAGACCTTCACATCAATTCCCCATGAGAGCTCAGCAATCTAGCGGCCTGCAAGGACAAAGTGTGCAGAGCTAGGTAGCTGTCAGTGTGTTCCGCAATCAATATTCTTTGCTCTTTTACTGTGGGAAATATGCAAGGTCTGCCGCGTAAGAGCAATTTCAATCCTTGCTTTTGCAAACAAATTAACTTGTGCCTGGGCGATTCGGAAAATGAATTAAATTTTTCCTTATCTAGCATTTTCCATTTATCAAAGGAAACCAGAGCCATTATATATTTTTTAGTGAATGGAAAAACAGATCCTGCTCATGTGTAAGGACCAAACTGCCAACATGCTGTATCCTTTAACAAACTGCTACAATTCTAGATGTTAGCTCTCTGTCAGTGAACATCTTCTGGATCTAGATTAATTAAAGTAAAATACAGTACTGTGAAAAAGTCCTTTTGGGTTTGGTTATTTTCAACATAAACATATTTATTTCTTAGTCTCTTTATTAGAATACAGTTAGAACACATAGACAATTTGTACATACTTAATGTATATTAGTATATAGTGGAAAACCTGATGAGAAGTTTCTCAGAGAAGTTTCTTCTTTGAGAGACCAGAAGTCCAGCAAGGACCTGACCCAGCATCTGGCAGCTTCATTTGGATACCAAGTTAAGTCTTCCATAGTTTGATGAAGCTTGACCAGGAATGTCTTTTTAGACCTGACCTAAGAGTTACCTGCAGAAAATCTACATACACCCAATGTGCGTAAATTAATTTTGAACTAGAATTACTGCCTTGCAGTTTTATGCTTGCGCCAGTTAACAGTTAACATACATACACAAGTCATAGTGACTTGGACCATCAAAACTGAATCCTTTCACACATCAGTTTAAGCGGATGCTTGTGCCAAAATTGAAGAAATGTATTGTTAATTTAAAAATATAAATATAAAAATGATGTCACTGTATTACTCTAGACTTTTCTCTTCATCAGGAAAACTCATGGAATGAGTCCGTTTTGGTTCTGTTGTTTTATAATCTAATCATGATACATATGATTAAAATGGAAATTAGAAGGAAATATGCATTTTAATTGGTTGGTGTAATATCATTATAAATAAGGCATAGTATTCAATTTACTAAAACAGCCTAAACAGAAAATAATGACAACAATAACAACATACTGCATTGGTTGGTTTACACCCCAATAGCAACACTAAGAACCAGCACATATTACTAAGAGCCCATGTATTGTGTTTTACTTTGGTATTCTATTCACAATCAATGTAAATCATATAAAGCAGTGAGCAAACTAATTTAAACAGAAGCATAGATAATGAAGAGGAGCTAACCGTGAAGCAAATGCTCAACTCTAACAAATAACATTAAATAAAAACTGTAACTATTCTTAAAAATAGCAGATGCGACACAACACGATTTTTGGAAAAAAAAGTCTAGAACTGGGACACTTAAATATTGTATTAAAGAATAATTTCTAAATTAATTTTACCCCATGGCAATTCTAGCTAACGAGAATGAGAAGGACAGCTGTAAGGACAGACAACCAAAAACATAATGCCTTCGGTCACAGCTGTGACTGATGTGGAGGAGGCTTTAAAAGAAAGGCCTCATTTATATTGCAATGTATCCAATCGTAAGCCCTGCATCATGATACATATTGTATCAAAGCAGTCAAACCCTACCTGAGTAGATTAGATCCATCCTGACTCAAGTGCTCTACTATGGTTACTACCTTCTACCTCAGTGTCTCCTAAGTAAGAAGAAGAAGCCTTCCGTTGTCATATGTCACAATAAAATGTGTCCTCTGCATTTAACCCATTCCACCTGAGGTAAGCAGTGGGCAGCCACATACAGGGCCCGGGGAACTACCGTAGAATGGAGTTTCTTGCTTAAGAATACACCTGGTGAGACGGGGTTCAAACCAGGAACAATCTAAATCCCAGGATGATGCTCTACCCATTGAACCTTCAATGCAATTACTTCACTAAAGTACTTGTACTTGTTTTAATGGTGTGTGCAATAGCCATCCTCTTACACTGATTCTGCTTAATCTCAAAATACATTTGGGTTTCTTTCATCACTTGCCACTTCAACAAAACCTCAAGGAGGTTTATGCTGTATTGTGTCTTGATTGATGCACAAATACTAATTATGGTATCCTTATGCCATTTTTAAAAGAGCCTATTATATAAAATGCATCATCGACCAACTGTCTTTGGGGTTGAGAAATTAGATAAAAAATGAAAGAATTGTGAAAATAAATCCATAAATATAACATGAAAGGTTAATGGGTCCTGTAAGGTGCTGCTCTAAAATGGAGTCATACTATTGAGTCAAATGTCTTCTTTGCAGGAAGGAGCTGGTGACAAACAAGTCATGCTTAAAAAATACCCTCTGCTCTGTCATAAAATCTATGACAGAGCTCCAATTATTTCTGAATTTGCATTAAAAACACTCAGCAATGATGAGCAACTGTCTCCTTAAAGTGAAAAATGAAATGTTCTTATCTGCAGACTGCACATAATAAGGCACATAATGATATACAGCATATAATTGAGGGGAAAGCAGTTTGCAGAAACATACACAATGTAAGTGGGTTCTCAGTCTAAAGGGATATTTTCCTGCTACACAGGCACTGGAAAGGACTGGAGAAATTTTAAATGGAACAAGCTTTAGGGTGGAGACTGGGACATTCCTCAGTCTCAGAATATCTCTGCTGCTGAAAAAAAAGACTACTTGTGTTCCTTATTTACAGGTCTAACATGTTGCTTTTAAAAAGCACTGCACGGGCAGATGAACAAAGACACCAGTATTGTTTACATTTCACCAAAGACACAGTGAGTGCATTTTGTACATCTCAGCACCACACTACTCTGCAGTATCTCGACTGCCAAATTAAGACCTGGCAGTGGTAGCTATGGTACTTAGCTATAGCCTTTTAGAGATCCAGCTTTCTGAATTTAAGTGCACCCTTGTTTTTATTCTCAAAGCAAGGTAAGACATGTCTTTTTGCTACAAAATAGTACTGTATTAGCACAATATAGCCTCCCTTTAATGTTTTTTTGTATTTTTCAGTCACAATGTTGTGTTTTTATCAAATCTAGGAAGACAGAATGTTGGTTTGGCTGTTTTGTGCCAGGACGTACAGAGAGAAGTTTGGGTAGCCTCTATTTCCATCATGAACATATTAAATGCTTTTAAGAAAGGCAGCCCTCCAGATGTGTGGTCCACCTAAAAGATTCAGCTAAAACTAAAGCCTTTTTTTCAAATTACTTCCACTGAGGATTTGTTTCAGTCTCTTAAATAACACAAGAAAGCATATTTTACAGCTGAATTCTCTTTTAAAGATGGGAAAGAACCAACAAATGACTGGAAATTGTCCCAACTTTCTCTTATTCAATGCCAAATCACTAAAAAATGCCTCCATTAGCCTTAGGACATCCATTAAAGTCACCATTAGAACCTTACAAAGTAAGTTCTTGACAGAAAGTTTCATGACTGGTTATATTTTTGGCTACAGCAGTAGAAATGGGCAGACAGAGCCTGGCTAGCTTTTTTTTGTTTGTTTGTTTGTTTTGTTTGTTTTTTGTTTGTGGCATTCTGTATAAGTCACATACGTCTAATGTGATGCCTAACATGACACCCAAGTGTGATGTCACTCACATGGATTGACAGCTGCAGTATTCGACCTGTTTTAATAGCTCCCTGTCTGGTGATTCAACAGCACCCCATAGGGAGAACTGCCGACCCCAAGACACACATGCACACTCAGACAAACACACACGCACACACACACACACACACACACACACAGATTTAACACAGACCTGCAAACTTCCTCAGTCTCCTTTCGATGTTTACCAGCTGCAATGGAAGCATCGGGTTAGGTCTTCTCAATTCCCCACCAGAAGATTGTGAGTACGGACACACATGCAAGTACACATACTGCACACATGAAATGTGCTTACATTCTCTCAACAACAGAGTCCATGCTGTGCTTATAGCATACTCAGTTGCCTGAGCCGATCACATTTATGCTCTATTATAACAAATGTTCCAACATCATTAGTTACAATTAAATGGTAATAAAAACCAGTAAATGCAGTTAAAATTACACATTCTTTACAAGGTACTGAAACCCACACATCTGAACACGAGGCACTTTTTATTTAAACTAGATCTACAAATAATATGTAGTCTGAATTATGTTCCTGACATTAAAACATCCTTCAAACTGCACAGCCAAAACTATGTTGAGAGTCTCACATTCACCTTCAGTGACTCAAACATTTGGAATTTAGCTTGAGAAAGAGTCTTTCTGGAAATGAGCGTAACCCACTTTGTTCCTGTGAAGTCAGTCTCAAGCCCAAACACATAAAAATACATTTAAAAAGATTACATCTAAAGATGAATGCAAAGGTTTGACAAAAGTTAATGTTTAAAAAAGGAGAAAAAAAACAAAAGTAAGACAAGAGAGTTCACAGTTCTACATGCCTCTCAGCCACTCACTAATCTGACCCATATGTATTAAAAAGCAGCAGGTTTTCTATATGGGATGGAAGCAGAGCATGCACTGTGTTTCCAGCATAATGCCTCAGAAAAGAAAACCAACAGAGATCCTTTGTTTTCTTCACTTTGCTCTTCCCGCAGCTTTGGGATCTTGCCAGATAGGCACAGCACATAAGACATCGCAACTACAATCTATTTATTTGAATTTAGTCACAGAATTCCTTCGTTGACTCAACCGTGGTGTCTTGGTGTCTAATCTGAAAGGCTTGCTCCCTCCCAGCCTGGCACTTTAGCTCCAGTGGATCAAATGCAGCACTCTGACATACTTTATCAAGGAAAAGACACTGATACACTTTACAAGAAGGAAAACAAAACTCAAGAGAAACATGCAAACAACAACAGAGTTTGGATAAAAGCTACTTACTTGCCTTCAAACTAGGGAGAAATAGTGAAGCGGAAGTTCCAGCAGCTCTTAATAGTTTTCAGCTGTGGGCCAGATGGTGGTACACTAAGGACTGCAGTGGGGAGAGATGATGGGGTTTGCAAACTCAACAAGAAGCTTTTGCCCAGACACATGATACTTGACATTCAAACTGAATTTCCTCCGCCCACAGTTTGTCCAAAACAGATTCTTTTGGAGTTTTGCATGTGCAAAAAAGAGACCCCTTTCGACAGAAACTGTTCCATTGCAATTCACCGTGGCATAACAGAGGAAACCTATAAAAGCCAACATGCCAGAGGTTGTAGCCTGACCCTTTCACTGCAGCATGCAATTCTTTATCAGACTGTGTGCACTGGCAACAGCCTTAAGTCCACATCTTGATACTGATCAAAACAGTAGTATAGACAAAACATTACACAGTAAAATCAGCAGCAGACTCTCCAACAAAAAGCTATGACAGCTTCCCTTTAAATTTATATCAATTTCATATTACCCTCCCATATTCCACTACACCTTAGAAAGCTCTAAAGGTGTGTACCCTGGCAGCTGAAATGGTGTTTTACCCCTTTAAACAACAATAAATTCCAGATGAAGGTAGACTTTGAAAACATGAAAGGGAACATAGTTTAAACTCTAATACAAGAATAGAAAACTTCTAGAGATGCAGTTAATTTTAATTATTCATATTCAGACATTCATCCAACATACTATATAATGAGCCAAATATAATGCTTTATGCAAAGATGAATCCATGTGTGTATTAGCAATCATAAATGCTCATCATCATCAAATAAATGTGTTGTGTATCAAGCACACAAGCTTTAAAGAGCTGTGGTAAAATGTGGTCACTAAGTGGAAAAAGAGCTCTTGAAAATGTTTGAGTAATGTTTTAAAATGACAAATCAAAACACACAAAAAGGTCATAGGCACTTGTCAGCCAATTCACAAAGGTCACTTAAACAAATGAGGGCTTTTCTTGTACTCTTAATGGTATCTGGTTAGAGATTCAAGCCTGGTCAGGGCCTTGGGTAGTGGTGTGTTTTTGCTGGCCAGTAGAACTTTGATTTCTGCCTAAGTGAGCATTTAAAACAGGGAGGGTCTCAGGATTTGGGCTTTTCATACTTTATTTTTCTAGGGTTTTACTTTGCTCTGCCTAGTACAGTATGATTTCGTGTTTGTGTCTTGTATGAACAGCTGTGGTGGGGTAAGGGAAGTGGTTGGCCCAGACCTTTTCTGGGAAAGTGGGTCCCATTACATTAGACACATGGATAAAACTGGGCAAAAAAATTTCTCATTAGGCACATCAAGTGGCATATTGGACACTCTTTTTTGTGTACATAGTGTCCCTAAATCTATGGTTGCCCCTACTATAATGCATTAAGAGTAAGAATCTGAAAAGAAAAAATATCTCTCATTTTGATGAAACTTTACTATTTTCTGATGAGCTACAAAGTTCAAAATTGAAGTAAACAAGTACAACAAACACAACAATTCGAGTGCATCTAGGTCAACAGTTGAATACAATACCACTGAGTCACCTATTCAGACTTTCTTGTCTAACTAGGCTACAGCATTATACCTTCCCCTTATTCCATGTTCCATAGGAAAAACGCATAGATAAAATTTTAGTTAAGCAATACAGTTTTAAAATATAAAATAAATGCACATATGATTTATGCATCTTCATTCTGCTACACTAATGTTTACACTTCTTTTGGTTTACAGATTTACATCATTTCAGAGTCCAATTATTTCATTCCTTGACTGAGATGTTTGTGGGAGTTGGGGAGTGGGTGGAGAAGTAGGAATGTGCATGTCAATGAGAAGCATCTCACTGGATTTTCATTGAGACTTGGAGCCTCCACATGATTTGTGTTCCATCTAGGCAGCAATGCAAACAAGCAGTGTATAGTTTCAGCAATGTATTTTCAGTGTGCATGGCCTTTGTGAGCACCAAATATTCTGCTGGCTATGGCCAAGACTGAAAACCATTTCCAACCACTAGTACTAGCATGTTAACGGTGAGTTGTACCCAGAGTGTTTTTTTTAGGCAATATTATAAGCTGCAAAATAAAAGCACTGCTGATAGTGTTCCTCTTGCTACTGCCACTTTCACTGCAGAGCTACACACTAGTTCTATACAACTATATCTGCTATTGTGATACATTAAGTATGAGGACACTGTAGAAAAAAAAAGAAGTGGGAGATCCAGCAATCTTTTTAATAAGATTAAATTTTAAAATATGTTGTAGAGTATATGCAAACTAGAAAAGCCAGTAGAGTAAATGTGTTCTAGGAGAGGTGGCAGTAGAGTTTTTAACTAGTTTGTTTAAAAAGATATTGAAGAGTGGGAGAGTGAGAGGATGCCCGAAGAATGGAGGATAAGGGTAATGGTGCCAATGTTTTAGAACAAAGGAGATGTGCAAACCTGTGGCAATTACAGAGAAATAAAGCTGACGAGCCATGAGCAGGCAAACAGAGGCTTGCATTGTGCCTTAATAGATATATAGAAAGCTTATGACAGGGTGCAGAGAGAGGAGCTGTGGTATTGAAGTATGTTAGAGTAGTGCAGGACATGTGAGAGCATGAGAAGAAAATACACAGTGCATGACACCAAAAATCCTTAGAATCACTGATACAAGCATAGTTTAAGACAAAGCAACTTAACCAGTTTAAATGCAGTATTGAATTTGAATTTTCATTCTGAATCTATTTAGTGTGAGTGCCATAGATGCCCAATGTAAACAGTGAAACAAACAACTGTAAGATATACTGTACAGCAGAATATCATGTGTTGATTAAAAAAGTATTTAAATGTTAATAGATTTACCGATTGAATAATTAGTTGTTTTCCAAAATCTACTTGATCTGAATACTAAAGGTCAAGTCTCAGAAGAATTTCATAGATTTTAATTTCTTGATACAAATAAAATTAGTTTTCTCATTGGTAGAACTGATGTGTGATCAGCTGACCATTTTCATACAGGTGATATTTCCCTCTGTCTTTAGGGGTTGTTACAACTGTCAAAAAAGTCTCCACTCATTGTTTAGTGGTGTTACACAGTGATTATTTTTTGGTTTACAGGCAGCATGTTTCCACACTGGCTTACGGAGAGCATACAAACCCAACAATGGTGAGTTTAACATCAATTACATTTTGGAATCTGACAGCTGATCTGACGTGCTGTTTGATATTTCACGTAGAAATAGTGATCAGAGCTAGCTGAAAATGTAGCAACCTGACAACCTGCACATAAATAATTTGTCACATTTAGATACTGTAATTTATGTGACGCCCAAGTTTGTAAAGGTTGCTGTATTGAAACAACCATTTATATGGGGTGGATGCTGCCACTGAAAATGGCAGATGATTAGCATGAGAAGGCAGTCATCTAACTTATCTAACATCCAACCCAACTTGGGTGTAATTCCTGATTTGGATCCTGGTGCTAAACTGGGTTTTTATACTATAATGAGTGTTGCTCGCAATGCACTTGCTCAACTATCCAACCTCTCCCAAGGCGCGATGATGTGATTCACACATTACGAAATTAGCTGTGTAAGTTAGGGCAATGTAAAACAGTAACAGAGAACTTTTTCAGAAAATATTTCAATTTCAAGTTTATCCAGGAATAATTATGCTCAATCTGTACTGTTTGCAAATACTTGTCTAGGCAGGTAAAATAGTGTAATATTGTATACATATTTCTTTCTGTGCCTAGTGCTGACATTTTTAGGTACGTACAAAATAAAGAACAAAATATTTTTTAAAGGTCATGGCAAATTAAAGCTCACTTTTCACAGGCATAAATACACACTAAAGTAAGAACTGCAAACCACCTAACCTTAGTAAATCCAGAGATACACCTACTGTAATTAACATTTGTGAAAAAGGCCTACTCATATGATTTACTAACTGCATATGCAATGCAATTAGTAAAAAAATCACTTGGGATATTTTAGACAACTGCATCTGCCTTAATTTCACTTTATAGTCTCAGTATACAGCAGATTCTCCTCTTATAAGCTCAGAGTTCATTCATTCAAGTTTATTGCACCATTCAATCATTTTTTACATTAATGTGTTTTAATGGCAACAACAACTGAATGCACATTAGAGAGGAAATACATTTGTCCTTTCTGGACTAAACTACTTTAAAGAAGAGTGTTTAAAATTGAACAAGTTGCAAATCATATTCTAAGGTAAAAATTTAGACTTTTTCTCATTGTGGACTTTTTAATTTGATTAACTTATCTCTAAAACAGTGGACCTTAGACACTTCATATTCACAGGTTTTGTTGAATTTTGAGAAGTGGTAAACAAATAAAATGAAGTGTTATATGAAAGGACAGGTACAGCTGAGACCCAAGTGTTATCCTAAACTTTGTGTAAACTGGCCACAAGCAAACATGGCATGCATGTTCTCACATATACCAATAAGCTTAAAAACTATTTTGTAGTTTTTAATGTTTTGGAGGACAGGGTTTAGGATGCACACTCTGACAGGCCCTGAAGCTACACAGTCACACACAAAGCAAACTGTGATGCAGTGTGTGTTCTGATACCTGTCGATCATGGCCAGCATTACAGTTTTTCCATGCTGAGCCCGGTCCAATATAATATTAAAACCACCAGGTAGTTTTAATGTTGTGGCTGATCAGTGTATACAATATTCACATATACAGAATACTATTCACAGTGCATTTCTAAATGTCTCCAAATAAAATCAAAGTACTATGCCAGGAGGCTGCTTCTCTTGAATCAGTTAGAGTTGTGCTAGATTTTCAATGTGAAGAAATTATCATTCCAGATGATCCCAACTGTGAGCATAAATTCGTATAAAATTATAATGCGCATAGTAATTTATGCTTTTTTTCTGAAAGATAAGATACAATCCATATAACCAGAATTCATATCTGCAGTCTATACTGCCACTGGGAGGCTAATGAAATGTTCCAAATACCTCTTGAGCTAATCTCTTATTTTTCTACCGGTGTAATTTAATTTGAAAGATGTTTGAGGAATGTGACTTTTTCCGCTGCCATTGAGTCAGTTCAAAGGAACACAGTACTGTGCAATACATATAGGCTACAGTGGGTGCACTTTTGAACTTTCTAGCCATTTCCCTGTGCTTCTAGTCTTTATTCTACTCTACACTACCCACATCCTGATCCTAGCTCTGAAAATCTGCCAACCAAGCACAGCATTCCTCCTCCAGAGTGTACAGACAAAGATAATACAGGGCCATCATCCAAAGCAATGATAAATGGATGGTCCCTTCGCATTAGAGACAGCAACCTGTAGCCTATGCCCTCTGCTTTCTAAAAACAGACTGCAGCAAATTATGTTTTCTTTAATCTTTCTATAATACAGTGTTTCTTACTCTCTGTAACTGTTAAAAATAAAATAAGATTTCATGTTGTAAATGTGAAATTGAGTTGAAAAAAAAAAAAAAAGATAAAATCTTGGTTGCAGAAAGACAAAAACCAATATTGTGCACCACAGTGCATGATACCATGTAGCCATTATGTTTGCAGTTACCTCTGGATTGTGGATATGTCTCAGAGAATAAAAACGGCACTGGAGTGACACACCCATAAATCTTAAAGAAGGATTCCAACGGCCCATTTATGGCCCAAATCTACCTCAATAATTTACCTTTAATCTACACTCCTGTTTCTGCATGATAAGGAAGTCCCCAGCTTCAACATAAAATCTGGCCAAAGTCACTTTTACAAGGGCATATTTTACTGTCAGCAACTGTTTTACATGTACCGACTAAACTAGGAGTCTGGAAAGCACTATTTTTGAGCTAGGAATGAAAAGATTTTCCAGGTTATATTCTCTCTTACAGACACTCCAAATGTATATGAAGTGAGTGAAAAGAAGACTAGACACTCAAATACAAGCCAAACAGTTCACTGGAGCTCAGATGGGACTTAGATGATAAAAGTCCTGCTGTCACCGTACAAATGGTACTCTTTCAAATGGTAAGCAAGGTGCTCCTAAAGTGGCCCAAAAAACTTTGATCATATTTTCTACAACACTGCAATTCTCAGTGCAACAAAACATCAAAGCTTCAACTTTATAGCATGCCACTCTCCTTTTCTCACGCTCAATACTGTATCACTTGCTGTCCTAAAAAGATGCCACAGATTGAAGAAGAGACACACTCCTGTCTATTTTCAACTTTTTCTCTGACAGAAGGACACCAAAGAGCAGGGTTGGATGATAAAGAAATCTATAGCAAAATAACTTCTCCTCAACATAACTTTGAAAGATTGTCGATACAACTTAAATGGAAGTCATTCAATCCATGTTTTGACATAAAACATTAAAAGCCAATGATAATGAGAATAGCACCAAATAAAACTGTAAATGGCAATAAAAATAACAACAGAAAATGTTAACGGAATAGACATAGTGGTATCACAAATGCATTAGCTGACTTTATTGCAGAAGACAGATCAGTGAGGACAGTCAAAATTGTCAGATTTAAGCAGCGGCATTAATCTGATATCTCTCCTCATCTGGGGGGTAGGCATTTCAGTTATTTATAGGTAATGTATCACTTGCATCCCCATTTATTTTAAAGTGTATTCCAGCTTTTGAGGTTTTTATGTTCAAAACTGGTGGGGATTTTCCCGTTTTATGTGTCATAATGTGCCACCTGCCAAAAATTAATACTGCATTTCGATGAGAGTTTTCTCAGTTAGTCTTTGTCACTGAATGTTGAGCATCTGTGCATTTCTGATCATCTTTGTGCAAAGTTAACCAGTGTGTTTCATCCTGCTCCGAAACAGGAACTACCTACTTCTTATTTTCACCCTATAAATTATTCTACATATAGAAAATTCTTTGACGCTTATATGACCTCTAGACCCACTGTTAGTGTGAACCCTGATCTCCGATCTTATTACCGCAAGACTTGAGTAGTGTAACTCTTTGTCCTTTGGTGTCTCTCAGTCTGCTCTGTCACTTGTGCAGTGGATGCAAAATGCTGCTGCCAACAAGTCAAATATCATATTGAGTTTAACATTCTTTTATATGTTTTTAAAGCTCTTAAAGGACTGGCTGCCCAATACATTTTAGAACTCATCTGCCCTTACGACAGCTCAATGTGTTAGATTTGCAAATGAACTACTTTTAACTGTTCCTTTTTGAAAACTAGTTTGAAAGGATGATCGTGCTTTTGCTGTAGCAGCCCCAAAGCTTTGGAACAGTCTTCCTTTTGCAGTCAAAGACTCATCAATTATAAATATTTTAAGGTTAAACTAAAAAGGTTTCTATTTTCTAAAGCCTTCTAAAGAGTGTTCTTAACTTTTTTTCTTATTGCATTTGCCTGTTTGTTTACAGTACTGTTTGTAATGTAAATATGTGCTTCAATTTATTTCTATGGGATTTTATTTATTATCTTTTCAGTTTTATGTATTTTGGCTGAAGCTTCAAAAAAATGTTCCACATTGATCAGCCTTTGTTGTTTTTAAATGTTCTTTACAAATAAAGTTCATATGATTTGATTTATAGGGTGATATGTCAACACTGACTGGTATGAAACTAATTATCGTGATAATTTGTTTTCACCTAGTCCTAATAAAAAGAAAAGAAAACTACTTGTACACAGGGTGTACATAACATCCTTAGTTTATTCATTCTACTTCTTTACGGATAATAGGAATGGTTGATATTTACTGGAGACAATCTTTTTTATGTTAAACATAGATTGTGTGTTTGCACTTTTCACAAGAATGTTGTCCACATGTTTACATACATGTAAAAATATAATAATAACATAAAAAGTGTACTGCGTGCTTCAAATTAAAGCTGATCTATGCCTGTACTTTAAGTTTTTTTTTATTACTGTAGATTTAAAGTACTATACTGTATATTCTGTATTTCCTAACCTTTTGTCATGTAAAAGACACAAAACATTTATGATCATATATTAGAATTCCAAATGTATTAAAGTGGATTAAATTAGTTACAAACATAAATACAATATTAAAACATAATGTGACGAGCCTCAGAGTGAACAACTCCCTTTTATTTTTATCAATTAGAACAGAGGGACAACAGGTCTCAGTGCAGTCTTTAGTCACCCCCGGAACCACTAAATCTCTCCCGGGTTTCCTCTTCCCAACCCCCGGAAGCACACCTGACATCACACAACTATATACACTACAAAATAAAAGAACCAATTAGAAGAACCACATAACACATAACAGGAACTGGAACAGTCAAACACCAACAGAACAATATGCCCCACCTCTGTGTCGCTACAATATGGATTAAACAACAGAATTCGCATCGACAGCTCACCATTACCTTCTTAACATAAAGCTTGGCATAAGTAATAAGCCCTCTTAAAACAAGAAGAGAAGAATATCAGATTTAGATATAATAATATTTAGATATAATTAGCAGGTATCAGGGAGCTGCTGTTTATATGCAGAAGACTCCAAGAACCTCAGGGAGATGTAAGATGTCTGCTAACGGGTGTAACATATACTGTATATCATACTTGATACATGAAAAAAATTAGAAACCACTCACAGAGGACACTTTAATGCCAGTGTTAAAGTGTTGATGTAATACTGTGATATTTACCAGTACCATATGATGAATCTGAATGCTGCTTTCAAAAGTAGAAAGTAGAAATGTCAGTCCAAAGGACCAACTACATGTGATCAAAATGCCACCTCACTCCTATTTGTTAGATCACAAAGAAAAGCGACAAGAATATACACAGCTGAATGATGAGCCAGAGCTGTACACGAGTATTCTACCGTAATCCATTTACTGCATTTCCTCCCTACAATCAACTGTGATATTCACCGAATAGAACAATAAGCACGTGCATTAGGAGGAGCAGTGGGTATAACTACACAATCATAATGATGTATAATGATAACTTTTCAGACTGCTCTGAAGGTAGCAGATGTGAAGCCTTACTGTTGCAGCAGACTCTTGATGTTCAGGTTCCTTTGTTGTGACTCACTCATCTAAGGGCTGATGGGTGCTCATTAGTGTTGCATCGTCTGTAGGCAGGAAGAGACAGAAAGAAAAAAAAACAATTAAGAATCGAACTTTTAGAGATGAATTAGCCTTACTGTAAGTCGCACATCTGCAGTGAATACTTGCAGCAGTTCAATTAAATGTTCACAGTTATTTGTCGATATAAAAGCTATTTATTTAGTAAAAAAAAAATAAAAACAACATATAGATTGAAAGAAATAACCATGTGTTTCAGACATATACATACTGAAAAGTTGTTTATTCTCCTGTGTTTACACCAGTGATACAGCAATTTGTCTGCTGGGCCACAAGGGAGTTCTGCACTACACAAGTACACATGCCCTTTCATTCCACTTCAAACCCTTACAGACTGCACAGGTCATAGGTCACACCACTCAAGGTCAAATAATGAAATCATAATTTAATATTATCCTCCAATGGGTTAGCATTTTAGATATGAATAGATTCACCAAACCATCACTGTATTTAGCCTCTATCTAAATGATATCAGAGTTAGGTCCAAGTTCACGAGTATGCCTAAAAATGCACTCTTTTCAAGAAAGACACTGGGCTATCTGCAAAACCTGATACGTGACTCCCTGGTTTTCTCTTATGTAGCATTACACTGCTATCACAAAAGTCCCTGAATACTTCGTGAAAAATGACATTCAGAGATAGATGTAAAGGGCAAAGAGTGTTCATAAATATGGAAAGGCAAGAGTTTTCTGATAAATGGTGCTGAGGGTCATCCCCACACACTCTAGTTTCCAATTTTAAAATGAGCATGAATGATAACACATACACACACAAATTTGTCAGTGTACAGTACATTAGCAAAAAAATGGCTTTTGCGTCCACTGAAAGAAAAATGATGAGGACGAGTCAGTTTAATTCAAATCGGAAAGACTGAGTCTTCTTTCATAATTTCCTGAGAGTTAATCTCCTTCTTGAATCAAATCTTTTCCTCCCCCATACTGAGATTTCCATTTCAGTGAAAAAAAAGCTGCAAGAGAACATTTCTATCTCTTAAGATCTATTTCCAGCTAAGGAATAATGCAAAAATGTATTTTCTTAAGTAATTCTGTGTAAAATGTTTTGAATGTTGGTGCATTTTAGCTTTCCACAGTATGTCTTATACAGAATAATGGAATAAACAGCTGTCACTTTAATCTGTCCAGAAGCAGTGAGTTTTTGTTGCAGTATGATGTTGTACTCAGGTTGGCTTGTTACATTGAATCTTAACAAGCAGATATGTTAAGGATGCTACGCACACTATGAAACATAATTTCATTACAAAGTTAAGGTGTAGTACAGGCATTATTAAAATTAAAATTCATATAGTTCATTTATCTAGTGGGTAGGCAACCAGCCCACGAAACATGCATAGTAAAAACGATGACAGGCTTTCATTAATCCTTTTTACTTGTATTTACATTCAGAGCTGGGTTACATGTTATAGAGGATGTGGGCATGTTTTGACTGCTGTTAAGGAAGTGAACACCAAAACAATCTCAACAAAGTAATTTTCAATATACTGAAGAATTAAGTTTTTTGTATAGTCAAAAATTTATTTTTACAGGCTTAAAAAAAGTGATACTACTGTATATATTTTTGTTGCTGTCTGACACTATGTTGGGTGCTGTGGACTACAGCAGCACAAAGGACAGTTGTTGTAAAAGAAGAAAGCATAAGTCGAACGTGAGTGTTCTATGATAAAACTTTTATCGACTGTGTATATTAACAATGTACAGAATGTGCGTGCCCTGCTACTGTGCTCACACTACACTTTCTGTGTAGATACAGTGGCAACAAAAAGTATGGGAACCCTTGAAATTAATAACTGTCCTGTTACATCACCTAACTTCTACAGAGTTCCGGCTGACGTACATTATCACATTATGCTGAAGAATTTAATTGATAAACTTTGGAATTCATCTTCCCCCCAATCACTGCAAGCTGGCCAGGCCCTAATGCAGCAAAGCAGGCCCAGATCATGATGTTTCCCCCACCATACTTTACAATTGCGATGATGTTTTCATGATGATATGCTGTGGCCTTTCAACACCAGATGTAGTGCTGTGTGTTCTTTCCAAACAGTTCAATCTTCGTTCTGTCAGTCCACAAAACATGTTGCTAATACTGCTGTGGAGTATCAATGGGCTCTTCGGCAAACTTCAGGCATGCAGCAAGTAGCGGTGTCCTTAGTGGTGTCCTGCCATAGACACCCTGCTAGTTCAATGTTTTTTCGTACTGTGGACTCATGAACACAGATGTTAGCCAATTCTTTCAAATCTTTGGCTGTCATTCTGGGTTGTTTCTTTACCTTATTGATGTGTTTGTTGTGCTCTTGGGGTAATTTTGACTGGCTGCCAGACTGCTGTAGACTGTTTCACAGAAACTTTGAAACCCTTTGCAGCTTTATGTAAATCAACAATTCTTGATTGTAGATCCTCTGAAAGCTCATTATGGCAAAGCAAGGCTCACATAAGAATATTCTTCTTGTGTGGAGCAAACTCAAAAAGTTAAGTGGTATTTGTCAGTCAAAGTAGCTCTAGTCTACACCTACAAACTAATTATCTTAACAAGACTCCAGGTATGCTAACACCTAGCTTTTTTGAAGTCATTATTCCAAGGTTTTACATACTTTTTTAATAGCACTATGAAGTTTTTATGTTTTTTCAAAGACATGAAAGATCAGATTTTGTTATTATTTCAAGCACATTATATTTTTGACTTAGATGAAGATCAGATCACATTTTATGAAAAAAATATGCTAAAAACCATAATATTCTAAAGGGTTCAAACACATTTTCTTGTCACTGTATGGTGTAAAATTCGGTGTACAGAGCAGTTGTTAACGATGTGGTTATAGTGGGCAGCACCTTCCTTTATCTTATACCTCATTACAAACAAGTTTTAAGGATCTTGAACCTTTTTATCCTTCTGGGCATGAGTTCCCTGATAGCAAAACACCATTACGTGAGTAGTAGCACAGATCCAGTATGTAGCATGCTGGAAGTGGTAGATAAGAGACAGGGGACACACAGATAGCACCACACTGGCTTCAGCCCATCTGACTTCCTGAGGGGCAGAACTCTGTTTGCACTGGACAGATGTCAGGTTTTGTATACAGAAGGTACAAGCTGGCACAAGCATCTTGAAGCGTGCAGTGCTCTGACCTGCAGACAGAAACTACAGACTATCACAAAGCTTCATCTTAAGCAACCTTTGAAAATAGGACGCTCATAATAAAATAGAATCTCTGTGACTTTTATGCTTCTGAAGAGCTCCTTCTTCATGGTACATTAGTGTCCTTACAGCTTTGAACAACAAGAAATGATTACAAATGCTTGCTTTAAAAACACCACCATGACATATTATAAAGTGTATCAAAGGCAGACTGTGAGAGGCAAAGATTTCAGCCTAGTAATTATTTTAAAACTTTACTTTTTACATTCTAAAACATTAATGATAATTTGGGTGCTGGAAAAAATATTTTGTTTGCAATCTAGATCTTATTTTATTTATTTAGCATTTTCATTACTAAAACTGGGGAAGAAAGAGACCAGATACTGGATGCAGTTTCTGTAGGATGACCTTAAAGTGTGCTGAAAAAAAAAAAAAAAACAGATCTAGAAATGTAAATGGATCTTCTCATTGGGATTGTGTGATTGTTGTGACAACAGCTAAAGTAGTTACTGTTATGGGCTTGCTGTCTTATGTACTGTAAAAATATGATAATCATATGTATGTGGATATGTGTGTATGCCCGAGCAATTTCACATGTGCACACAATATCTGCACTCAAATAGCTGAACATTATTTACACTACAGCAGATAAATAAACATAAAAAACACTGCATTACCAAACAATAGAAAACATTTCCAATGGAATGAAGAAGGTGGAACTTAACTTCAAAGGCATACTCATCTAGATGATTCCAAAATTAGCAGGTAATAGCAAATGTTAAATAATCGAAGGTTCAAACAATGCTTAAACTTTGCAAACAAAGATGGGTTGTGGCTAATCACTGTGCCAAACTTATGAAAATTAAAACCACACTTTATTTCCATGAAGAAATGCAGCTAGGGTTCTCTGAGCCAGAGATTATGCCAGATGGACTAAAATACAGTGGTAATTTCTTCTGGGGTCAGACAAGTTTCAGCTTGTTTTTGGGAAAATGGATGATGGGTTCTCCATGCCAAAGACTGCTATCAGCATAAAGTGCATGAGCATTTATTTGTGAAGATTTGGTGGTACCCATGACATTAGCCATAACACTATTTCTAAGAAACTCGATTAACCCTCTGGCGTACAGTGGTCACTGCAGTGGACAGCTATTTAAAAGTAATTTTCTCCTAAATGCAGTGGTCTCTCTGGTAGAACTGCATATAAGCCTCTAGAATGCTCGCTGCACTACTCTACTGAGGTTTATTCAGTCGCTATAACTTTCTCTCAATGGCAGCCACACCTGTTAACCACTGCTGACATATCCCATCAGTTTTTCCATTACAAAAGAACACTAGAAGTTAAAAAAATATGATCATATAAAGTAACATCTAAGCATCTTCTTTATTTTTAAAGATTTTATTTTTAAAAAGCAGTAAATGACATATAAGCATATGAAGTGGACATCATGCAAGCATCAGATTCCATGCATGAAAAGTATATTTCCAACACATGTAATTGCTTCACCTTTTCTTATGGCTGTCTTGGTTGTATGTCAGTGTGCATTTACTAAATTCCCTCCAACTCCATTATAGTGTATAGTGACAACAGTGATGATGAGTGGCTGCTAAAGAACAATACAAACATGAGATCTGATGGAGGTGATGATGGCGGCGATACAGACAGTCAGGATGCAGTCAAGATGAAAAGGACCAGGATGCACACGGAGGTCAGCATGATGAGAAAACATATGAATGCTAGTATAACGGCATGGTAATACCACACCTGTTATATATACACTATACATAGCATGGCTTAAGATAAAGCAAGTGACAGTCCCACAGAGTCAATCAGTTGAGGCCAAGCTAAAATTTCTGGTTGACACATTTCAACACATTTCTGAACCTAGAATAGTTCTTTATCTTTCCCAATTCCTACCCAGCACAATGGCTGTGAAAATTGTAACCCTTTTTTAAGTAGATGCAGAAAGATTGTACAACTGGTAATCTGTAGTAGGCTAGTTTAAACTTTAATGTCCTGCTCACTGATTGGTTTACAAACACTCTGGGTGAAAGGTTAATTTCCCATAATTCAGAATATCCCCACCCTGAGTTTCAACAAGTATGACAAGTTTCATCTGTGGACATCAAACTAGCCTCAGATCACTGCACTGATTGTCATGTAATTTAAGAACTCATTACAAACCAAGACTTGCTGTGCAAAAAGTCCTGCATGATCTTGCTCCATAGTATTGTAATCATCTTAAAGTAAGAATCATTGCAGTTTATTTTGCCCATCTTTTATTTCTTCATAGGGAGCGGGTCCCCTTTTACAGAGGTCGTCATGACATTATGATACCGTTTGGAAGCTGAAGAAGACATAAAAAGAAAAACCACAACAAATTGTTATTCAGGCTAGACGCTGGCTCTCTCACACTTGGAAAGAATGATGGGAGTAGGGTATTCATATGGTAGCAATCTGCAACCTTACTGCTAGATGTCACTAAATCTTAACCAGCATCTTTAAGTCAAAGATGAGCAAAGCTGCTTTTTTTTAATGGTACTAGTTATTGGTTACTGCACATCCATAATGTGCATTAGATGTTTTTTAACATATACATTTAACACACAAAAGTAAAACTAAACAACATCACACACAACATTTGTCTATACGTTTGATAAACTGTGTTTTGTGGTGTTCCTGCTGTACTGTATAAACAAATCTCTAAACTCTATTAAATGCAAACTGGTTGAACACTGGTAACATTTCCGCTACTGTTAGACTTTGTCTTGCTTTGAGCAAAAATCTCTTCATGTCTTCTGGGGCCATGTTGCCAATCCAGCACCACAGAGGTCATCCCTGTTTCCTGACTGGGCAACTACCATAACAACAATCTCTCAACTCAACTTTTAATAAAGATTTGTTGAGTTTGTCTTTTAAAAGGAAAAAAGAAAACATGAAAAGCAATCTATGTATCAGAAAAACAAAGAGATACGTTCTTTGCACAATTGTTGGCTATATAATTCCAATAATGTAAAGTATAATGTGCATGTGCATGTGCATGTGGACTGTGAATAAAAAAAATAAACAACTATGTATCAACCTATGTAGGAATCACAGCCAATTAACTCATTTTAGGAGATGAAAGGTAAATGAACTGACTGCTGAGATGTTCCAGGGTCAGCTGTACATTAGGAAAATAATAAACTGCTCATATTTACCATATCTCATATGTGAAGTATGGTACATAGTACTAGTACTGCACTCATCAAAATAAGTAGAAACTGAAGAGAAAAACTGTCAGGGCTAACACCCACTGGTTATACCTGGGAGTCTTTATGGATGTAATTTTTCCTTAAAGAAATCATTTTTCCTTCAGGAAGTCAACAATGACTTCTTGGGCACTCAATCTGGTGCTTAAAACTTGCTGGAGAAGTGAAAAATACCCTTCAGTGAGTTGAATCAGCACAGTGTCACAGAAAGGGTAAGCTGCATTTTTAACACCCTCAAATTATACACTCAGAAGACCTGCAAACTGTATGTACATTCTGGTTCTTCTCAAGGTTCAACTTAGCAGTGCCTTTTACTCTGAATGTGTCTAAATCTATTCTTGGCAAAGTGACCTTTTATATCTGTTGACCTTTACAAGCATCACAGCACCTGTAAAGTGTTGACAACCAACTTCAGTTTTGATTTGAAATTTGACAAGAACATGTTAGAAGACAGGTCTGCCACTGTGATGAGGAATCATCAGTTTCCATTATCTTTTAAGTGCAGGTCAGTCTAAAGTCAGTATAAAGACACATCACAATTGGGATACATTAGCCCATAACAGCTATAACAGCTAAAGAATATGTTAACATACACTGCAATAATCTTATTGCATCGTATTTTTGTAGATATCTAGCAGCTTATGCAACTTTGCTTCATTGGCATGACATGACCAACAGTCATGTTTACCAATGTTCTTTTTTTCCCCATGTATACTGGCAAATTCAAGTTGCTTTCTCTGTTTGAGTTGGACTGAAAAGCACTGTAATGGTTAATTACACTAAACTGCTAGGTGGAAGAATGCCAACTTAACTTCACTCTGAATGATCTCACAGAGAGTGCACTCTGACAGAGACAATGTGCACTTTAGGTTATATGTGACTCACTCTTTATGGTCAGGTGCCATAAAGGGGTGAGCTACAAATGACAGCCTATCCAAAGAGATTTACTGATGATGATTTAGACTATAGAGAGGTGTTCATATTATTGGACTCTTTCAGCCCAGACCTACATTGTAGACCAATGAACAGAACTTCACTGGAGTGGATCCCACTCACACAGATAAGGACAAATCTTGTGCCAGCTTTAAAGTTCAATGCATGTATGTATGTATGGGCCAGTAGCCAAAACAGTCTGCCATGAGGCTATACTTCTCTGTCAGCGGACAGAGTAGATGTGACAGGAAATAGCTTTAAGGGTAACTAAGCAAGCGAAACACATCTTCAGACTTCTCCCAGCTCATCTTGATTTAGTGGTTCAACTCAAAGGTCAGGATTCCTGCATACAACCCAAACTCCCCGTGGAGCTGAATAAGAGCATCTAGATGAAGTGAAAATGATTTTTCTAATGTGATTAGGCCCCCACTAACAAAATGTTTTTGCTTACACATATATTGTGTCTCATGCATATGAATTAGAGGATAGGTTCAGAATTTTAAGTCTGTCTTAAAATGATGTTGATTTGATTCAACACACCTCACTAGATTTGGTTTTTATCATTATCACTCAGTGAGCTTCATACATCCTATCTCTGGGCTCTAAAAGAAAGGCAAAATACTATAACTGTTACAATTCAAAAACTGGATTGTCTACAATAAAAAAATCTAAGCAGGCCTTACAAAACAAACAAGAAAGTCCCCATTAATCGTGGTTCAGTAAAAATAAAAAAATAAAAAATAAAATTTTTAAGCATTTTTGTCTGTTTCTGGACTACATAGAGTAGGTCCTTCTGTTTAGTATTTCTATGTTGGGGCAAAGCTATATTTTTAGGTGTTTTGGGGTATGATGTGAAATGTTAAATAAACATGTTTATGCCCATTAAACATGACTTTTACATTGTTTCATAGAAACAGTATAGGACAAATAATAACTTGACTAATAAAATAATCAGCATAAGACTAAGAACACAAACTCTTCTGCTTTGTACCTTCAAACACAACATGTTGCACCAAAAAACTTTCACTGAAAGACCTGAAGCAATCAATCACCATTGTGAGGGCACGGATGTTCTCCTTCTTCTCCTTCTGATTTACATCAATATTTGATTGCATGAAAATGTTTCCTGAAAAAGGAAGTCAACAGCTCATCACTGATTTCAGAATTCCAAACTGCAGAAAAACAATCAGCAAACACAATGCTGTACATTGGCTGGGTTGTGCAAAACAAACCTTTGTCAAAATGTATTAAAGCCCAGAGCTATGTAGGATGGACTTGTTGGTTAAAATAGAATAAAATAACTAATACTCACTGAATGGTAAAATAGAATTCATATTATTTCACTGTGTTGTTTCTACTTTAGTTAATAAAGAATGGGCTGTGTCTAGTAAATAACAGTCCATAATGGAAAGGCAATGTTTCAAGAGAGTCTGCTGTGTTGCTGTTATTTATTCATTGCCTGAAACCTAGTACTCTGATATGTACTCAAATACATCTAAGTGAAAATAATAAGAAATAGTGTGACAATACAAAATGTAAATGTTCATTCTGGGTAAAATATTTTAGCATGTGATGTCATCTCTGTAACTCTTGAGACAAAACATTTGTGCTATTAATTAATCATATTTTTGCAGTTTATTTGCACATAATCTAGTTTGCTTTCAGCACCTTTATGCAGTTGAAACAAGTATATTTATACTTTGAATGATATGAGAAAAAAGTACAACACATGGAGAAATTAATGAGGAAAGGGTTAACGATGTTACATCTTTTGTTACGCGTAACAGTTTGAATTAATTTTCTTACTGAATTCTATAAAAATAGCCTTTTTTTAAAAAGATAATTAACTAGATTTGGTGGTAGATTAGAAAGCATTGAGATTTTGATGACATGGTAGCGGACCACATCCCTTCATAAAGATAATACTAACTTTACTTACAAAATGTCCTCTCCTCTCCTCTCTCTATCCAAATTCATTAACTTTGTGTTTTCTCTCTCCCATAATTGTGTTTCCTCCTCTCCGTCTCTCTTTCTTGCTCTTTTTCCTTTCTGCAGGTATCCTCAACCTCTGATATACATGTAAATATTTCGAGAGTGTAGTTACTGGCCCTACTAACTTGCCCAGTGCTTTTCTGCTCTTTCTCCTCTTTCCACTTATCCTAACCAGTCGAGGCCGATGACCACACTGAACCTGGTTCTGCTAGAGGTTTCATCCATTAAAGGGAGTTTTTTGTCTTCACTGTTGCCTTGTTCAAATGGGATTGTTGGGTTTTTTATATAATTAATAATTCTGTATACACCACCTGGATTTAAGTAAGCAAATGGGTAGTTCCCATTGGATAATTACTACATCAATGATTATGTTTCAGCTGGTAACAAGTTATTTAACCCACTGATTCAGTGAGTAGCTTCTCAATTTTTAAACAACCATGTCAGAAGACACATCCTGTGGTCGTAGAAAAGATGTTAATCTGTTTCAGGATGGTCAAATTATTGGCATCAAGCAAAAAAAAAAAAAAAAACATAAAGAAATTGCTGAAACTACTAAAACTGGGTTAAGAACTGACAGAAGAAGGTCATACGGTCTGATGAGTCCAGATACCCTGTTCCAGAGTGATGGGAGCATCAGGGTAAGAAGAGAGGAGGGTGAAGTAATGTACCCATTATGCCTAGTGACTACATTGGAAACTGTCCCCACAGGCAGTGGGTTAGGGTTATGAGCGTGTTATGATATGATGATGGGATGTGCTGGAGAAGACTTTGCATAGCGGTCGAACTCTACCATCATCAGTACAACGCTGGACAAAAATAGATGTTGTGACATTGTAGAAGCATATCAAAATGATGCCACAGTGTATGACTGCCGTAATCAAAGCTAAGGGCAGTCCAACGAAATATTAAAGTGTGTGACTGGCTGGATAGTGTAGTGGTAAGAATGCCACCCTCCATGCAGAAGACAGAGGTTTAGGTAATACCTCCCTACACTTACCCTGCCTTTGCCTTGTACCTCGTACTCTAAATCCCTTTGGATTTTTTTTTTTTTTTTTTTTTTTTTTTTTTTGAATGGGAATTGTATTTTGTAAGGTCTTAAAACCTTACATTGTAAAGTGCCTTGAGATAACTTCTGTTGTGATTTGGCGCTATATATAAAAAATGAACTGAATTGAATTAAAAGAAATTACAACCTTAATCATGTTCATTTGTTTTTATGAATTGTGGGTGAGGGTGGAGCCAAGTCTGATAGTTTGTGCAAAAAGACATCCAGAATACTTTAAGCCATGATCAGACGCAACAAACAACAGCAAAAGATACACCAAAACTATCTGTTCAAAGAAACAAAACACAAGGCCTGCCAAGATCAAAATAGTTATATTGAGGTGGCTTAATAAATAAACTCCACTATAGCCGGCACTTCATCTTTTGGCTATATTAAATAAAGAAATGGTTTTGCGCCACAAAAAGATCAATATTTGATATGTTTAACTGCCTCTGACTCAGGAAAGTGTTCTATTTCCTGTGCTACATGAATGGCAGACTGGATTAGAGGGCAGTGAAAGTTCACTTGCTGTCTGTAGCTTCTTCTCTTTGAAAAAGCTGCAGGTTTTTGATGTGTATTGTGGTTTGAGGTAATGACAAGCAGAAATCGTGTGTAAATTGAGTATAGCCTATAGTGTACACACATATACAGTGGCAAGAAAAAGTATGTGAACTTTTTGGAATGTCATGATTTTCAGCATTTTGTTAATACTCTTGACTTAGATGAAAACCAGATCAAATTCTATGACAAATTAATGCAGAAAACCATGAAATTCACATACTTTTTCTTGCCACTGTACCTATATGCCAAGTGCAATATCTGCCGTATCTATCTGGAGTCAACTGTAATTACTACAGGTACATTACTAATAGTGCCAATAATGTTAAAAATGAACAGAGTAGCACATTTATTGATAGGCTCCAAGGGGGATGCCTTTGGCTGAGCTGGTTGGCTGGGCACAGGAAAAGTGATTAGCATCCATCAATGTCTGTTCTTTTCAGACAGCAAGTGGGCTGTAACAGATGAAGGAGACACAATCAGGGGTGAAACAGCAAAGCATGGCAAAAGAAAGAAGTCTGGGAGGGAAGAAGATAAGTGTGGTCCACTGAAACAGATGACAAATTTGGGACATTGTGTTTTAAAGGTTGAAATAAGAATGAAAAAAAAAAGTGCTGTGTGAGCGAACGACAGGAGTGTGAATGACCAGCGTTTGTATGTAGGGAAAGGTAAAGAAGGTCATTAGTAAAACCTGTAAACTGTCCACTACAGGCAGAATATTAATACAGACTTATTATGAGAAACTGTCAGTAAAGACAAACGCTAGTCTGTAGGCCATTCTCACATCTTAGCACAGGTGACACTGTATCTTAAATTGACAGAAGTACAAAAACATGGTCAGAAGTTATCAGGTGTATGCTGATGCAAACGTAGCATATTACAGTAGAGAAGCAGAGCATAACTATTCCCTCACATTTTGTTTTCCCCACAGTAGACGCTCTCCTTCGGTCAGACCTGTGAATAAAGACCTTGGCTAGTGTCTGAAATTTCTGACTTCTAATTTTTCTCATGACAACAAAGTTTAAAAGCAAGTACTTTGGGTTTTTAATGAGATTAAACAATGGGCTGTGTCTGGTAAATTACAGTCCATTATGGAAAGACAAAGCTGTAAGAGCTCTATTTGTTACTGCTGGCATTTATTCATGGCACTCTGCTGGTATGTACTCAAAAAGTCAACGTTAAAATAACAGGAAATCATGTAAAAACACTAATATGTAAACATTTATTTTGGGAAAACAATTTTGGCATAAGATGTCATTTCAGTACGTCCCATTTTTTATATCAATCATTGGCTGCCATTTCATTGTTTACGTTCATTTTTGCATAATCTAATTTGGTTTCAGCACCTTTATACAGGTGATAAAATATTCATATAAATATATATATGCTGCATTGTCTAATCCACAATGTGTGTTGCAAAATTAGGTTTGTTTGAATTCACCATCATGTTCCCAAAAGTGGTCACTTTAATCTCAATAACTAAGTAAACTGCCCAATAAACACTGTTCTACAGTGAGAGGCCAAAGAAATTTTACTAAACAGAATATGGAGAATGTGAAGTTATGATTGTTTGGCAGCGGAGCTCAATTAGTTGTAGTATTTATAAAACTTTAACTCAATTCCAAAACGGAACTATGCATCCCTTCACAGGAGAAGATCCTCTGTGCTTCCTAAAGTGCGGACAGATGAAAAGTCAATAACACTGAACAGCAGAGAATCTGACTTCACTAACAATTCAGCAGTAGGGTTGAGTGTGTCTCAGTGACAGAAACAAGGAAGTCATGCTGCTGTCTTTTTTAATCCCCCGTTTCACATTTCTGTTCTGTAGTACCCAGTTTCATCACTATTTGGTGAGTATAATGACACCAGCTTCACCAAAAACTAGATGCTATGGTGCTGTTGTCCACAGAAACTGGTTTCAAATGAATAAAGCTCACAAAATTAAGATTATTTACTTAGTTATATATGAGTAGATGATTTAACAAATAATATTGTGTTATTGACTCAACTGATGTGTAACAGTCTCTTTCCATATCAGTTGTTTAACCACCCATGCTTTCTTCATGTATATAAGCTCTGCAGACGATGCAAACATTCATATACCACCTGCCATGTACATCCAGGATAAGCAGATGAGGTTATTTCAGCAGCATTTTAATAGTTCAAAATGGGTGTTGTTTGGTTTAGTTTTTTGTTATTTCTGATATACTTTATTACCAATAGGGAAATTACTTAAGATTCATAACTTAGTAACAATAATAACTCATAACAACTTCATGTATTTACAATGCAGTTTGTGAAACACTGGTCTGCCAACTGATCTACAGTTGCACTCCATTGTAAGTGCATTATCAGCAATATCACCCTGATTTTAGCCAACGGTAATGTTGTCTTAGAGTAGGCTTATATCACACACAACTGTAAAGAGGACAGAAAGGAGCTTCAATCTAACGTGGTTTCATGTAAGAGATTCTTTTGACTGCTGCAAAGTAGCTTAAATTTGAGTGCTGATGGCAGATTTAGGAGAGGAGAAGTAATTCGATCTTGAATCTTCTTGCTGGAGATCAACTTTAGCCTCTGTGGCAGGGGGACGCAGAGACTCTACAGTCTCTACAGTCTACAGAGTACAGGGCTGTATCTCAGCTCCTGCACAAAGAGGTAAACCGGACTGCTGTTAATTCTGCAGTTATATGCTAGATTTCCTCGCTGGCCTCATTGTTGCCCATACTGCCAAACAAGCTTTTCTAGGCAGCCACCAAGAAATCTGATGAGCTGGAGAAAGCAAAAAATTAGGGACAATAAACTGAAAACAATCTCCATTTAAACCAATTGTAAACATTTATTTGGAAAATAACTATGGAGATCCAAGGAGGAAGACAAGATACTGATTTGTCATAAATATTAAATTGTTTAGTTTTTTTCAAAAAACAGACTAAAAACGAGAAAGCAAGTATTAGAAATTGTAATTGTTCCTCTGTGCAAAATTATATTTCTGTCATGTTAAATTATATGTTTGGTTCTTTGAAAGTGCAACAAGATGAACACAAATACTACTCAAATTAATTCTTATATTACCCTCTGTCCACTATTTGTTGTATCACATTTAATGGTGAAAATAAATCAAATTTGTGCTTGCAGTGTGTTCTTACTGCCACCAAGTACATCAATCCATCCGTTATTCATTACAAGTGTTGGTGGATTGAAACTCAGGTCCTTCTTGCTGTGAGCACCACCATGCCTCTGTAACTTCTTATAGAAGAAAAAAAAAAGAGGGTTTGTGTGTTTTTGCTGTAGTCAACTTGAAGTATAAACAGCAGCAATAGAACACTGAAACCCTGACAGGGTTTGCCCAGGGAGGTAGTATTGTAATGAGCCCAAATAAATCTAATTAGTTTTAATGTGAATGATCTTTATGGAGGAAGCTTCCAGGCTGATAGTGTAGAAGAAAATAAATAATGTAGTTGAAAAAGCATTTAGCTTAGACTGCAGCCTTGGCAAAACAACACATAAATGGCCATTCAGGCCCACTAGGATAAGATAATGCAGTCAACTCAGAGAGTGAACTGAGAAATCAGCCTCCCAACTAAAGTGCTAAACAATACCAATAAAACACACACACAAACAACTCCTGCCAATTCATTACCAGGAGGTGGATAATGATAATGCAGGCATGTTGTCTCAAGCGGATAAAAAAAAATGGCAGCTGCAAAGCACTGAGGCCTGCTCTTTAAAATTAATGGTAGTCATCAAGAAATAAAAGAGCCATATAAAGCAGCCTGTTTTGACCAATATTGGAATGGCTTCTTAAATTAACTGGGGATGCCTTGGACAGGCGTGCACCAGTGATGTCTTTGGAGGTGTTGGATCAAGAATACGTCCATTATAAAGCTTCAGTCAAATTGGAACACATTGGCAGCAGTGTTCGTCTGTCTCTCTGTCTGATTTGCTCACAGCCATCAGCTATAAATGCTGTTTGTCAGCTGTTATGCTTGTTCAGTGAAGTACAAACAAACAAGAGACAGGCAGTACATGTAATTTCTATATGGGTAGGATATGCAGGCCATGTGCCCAAGTGCTCCGCCATAAAGAAGCATCACAGTATATTGTGAGCACAAGTGAATTACATGCTTGTCGCCTGGAATTCCACATCTAAACACTTCACTGTTGTTGCATCTTCATTTGCTGTGGGGGGGAAATTATATCTGAAACTGGTTAACAATGGTGGCACAACCATCCAGAGTCCAAATGGAACACAACGTAGGACATGTCAAAAGTCCACTCCGGCCCACTTGAGGAACCAAAACTGTGACTGTTACCCTAAACCTTGGCAAGCATTTGCAGCCAAATACAGCCTTTGTGTTCAGGCAACTTCAGCCCCATTGGAGTGCATTTTTTCAGAGGCTGCAACATTGTTCACAAGATGAGAGAAGTTTGTTTTTTACCAATGTTTTTCCAATGTGGTCAAATTAATCTTCCTTGCACACAACATGAAGAGTGTAGAGCAGATCCTGCAAATCCTGGTCCTCAAGGACCCACTGTTCTGCTTGTTTTGCTTGTTTTAACAGGAAAAGAATTGTTTCTTAAAATGCATGTACTGCTGTTATAACTGTGCTAAGTGCATTATCAACCCTATTTTATTTATTATGGTTTCTTTTTCTTTGTATAAGGCCATTCATTTCTTTTAATTCAAACTGATACATTTTAACTGTCAAAGGTTCCCATAATTAACTTGCTATGCTAAGATATTTAGTAATGAGGATTTCTTTTTCAGTTCAAATGTCAACTTGTCAGAGCTGTTGTTTCTAAATACATATGTTTTCACATTTGTGCAATTCATTGTTGTTCCTTAAATGCCCACTATATATATATTTCATGCTGATAACATCTGTGATAAGCAAAGACTGTCTGGTAAAAGCAAATGCATTGACCAAGCTCTTCTTTTATGTCAAAAGCAGCAGGATGTGTTCACAAGAAGCACAAAACTATTTCAGTTCCACAGCATAAGCAAACAAAAGAACAATGAAACTGCTGTTGGTTAGATGAAGATGAGAACAGAACAACCGCAATGTAAGACAACCTCAAAGCACAACAATTCTTTTGTTACACTTCTGAAAACTAAACAGTCATCAAGTTTAAGCTTTTTCACTAGATCCCTAATTAAATACATGTCCACTCAGAGCAAGTGAAGGCTGTCCTAGCTTTATCGGGTCCTGTGCAGGTCCACAATTTAAGGAGTTAGCAGCAATCCTCTGCTTTATTGCGGCAAGCTCACTGTGGTGGCCATGACACCTGTACTTCTCCAATGTTGACGTGAAGAGTGCAGACCAAGCCACAGCAAAGGACAAATTTCCTCTCATTAGAATAACTTCAGGCCCTGAGGTATGCAGTATCCTTGACAGTCAGCCAAATCATGCCAGAGCCAACTACCAACTGCTATGCCAATTGCTAATAAGAGACTGTGGACCATTAAAACAGGAACAAGGCCCAGTTGCACTAAGCATCAAACAATGCAGAAAAGAAAGAACACGGCCCTTTTGTTTTTTTGTCCACCATGCATACTTTGATTCCAGTAAAGAACTGCACCTGGAAGAAGACTTAAACTTCAACGTCCTATTCCTCAAGAACTTAAACACAATAATGAGTCCCCATCTAAAATATTATGCCTTGTCCCACACCATGACAACTTAGCAGCTGTTTGCTTAGCTCTCAAAGCCTAGAAGCAGACTCACTGCAGAAACATTCAAAGACATCTGAGCCTAGAGCAAAAATCCTACAACAGCAGATGACAGGGTCTCCCAGTAAGTCATGATGGTCTTCCAGATAAAATGAACTGGTGACAAGACAACCCAGTCAATGAGGTAAATTCAAACCTCACTACCTTAAGGAACAAGGAGAACAAGCAATGGCGAGCACCACCTGCAAGCCACAGACAAAAGCACAGCTCAGAGAACTGAGGAGACAGTGAGACAGGAGAAAGGTCACAGAGGTCTGCAGAGAATGCAAAGTGGGCAAAAGAGCTTTGCATCAGCATTCCCCAACCAAGTGGGAGAAAACACCAACCTCATAAAAGGACCAACTACATAAGCTGTCACAAATCTGATTAAATCTGTTTTACTAATAATGATGTTAATCATCTACAAAGTAAGGCTCCATTACCTTTTTTCAAGAATCACAAAAAAGCTTCCTCTCTCTGGACCAAGTCCTCAATGACACAGAACGTACGGGTACAAACTCAAGACAACCAAAGCCCCACTGTAACACTATGTCCTGCAGAAGAGCTAGGAAAGTAAGGAAACATAGATTTGTTGGCCAGATGTATCACAGCCTAAAAAGTCAGTAAAGAAAAGAAATGCTAACAAAGTCTAAAGTGAATTACTGAAAAAACTAATTCAAATATTTTTTTTTTCTGTCAGGTTGCACAGGGATTAAAAACAGTCCAAACTGGATCCGAACAGGATTTAAGTGCAATAAAATAAATGTAGCCCCATTAGATACAGTATATTAGGTTACTGATTTCCCTGTTCTGTCCTTATAGTCTTCCACTTCTTCACCGTCTCAGTGTTCTGTAGTGCTTGTGTGTACATATATCTGCTCCTCATCACATTTGTTCCAGTGCTCAATGACTTTAGAGGAATTCACCAAACAAAATATATGGGGGAGGGTCCTCTCTTGTTTTACAACCAGCACTTCCCCTTTAACCCTCCAGGGATGCAGGGATGAAGAACAGATCAGACACCAAAGCAAAACCTTTGACTCACATTAACCTGCAAATGCCAAGATAACAGACTCAAGATAAGGGACCCCCTCATTTCTTCAATAGACTGCTGCTCCTCCTTTGAACCTTCAAGATCCTTGGCAGTCAAGGGACTAGCAGTCTGAAATGCCCATTCTGATTCCTGGATTTATGCCAGATGAGTTATGACTCTTCCACCAATTTAAATCTAATTATAAACTTTAGAACCTAAATAAAAGACCAAGCTTACTTCCTACTATTCTCAACAAGAGTTATTGTGGTGGAGTTATGTACAGTTATGTTTTCACAATAGATCCCAGCCCCTTTCAGTGGATCACAAAGACAAACTGTGACAGTACAATATGTGACCTAATACTCTAATACTAATATGAGTTAAAGACATGCACCTACCTATAACAATTTATTTCAGTAGGACAGGAGTAGACAGGGGGCTGGTATATTGTCCTTGTTTACAATATTAATGTTCCAGTGATTGACATTTGATGGAGTAGTGAGTCTGTGAGATTACTTTGCTTCACTCTATATGGATATTGAGCTTATCATAGCTTAACTTCTCAGTGGACGTCTCTTAGCTGAGCAGCCATTCAATTTTAATTGGTATTAATGACTTGCTTGGCATCTGTTAGCCAGTGTGTTTTAACTGAAAGCCTGAACAAATTGAAAGAGTGAAGTCAGGGTGGATAGCATATTCTACTACTACAGCATGTGTGATCCACAAGTCAAATAAACTGCCATGGGGTCTTAATCATGTCCTGTGTTGTAGGAATATGAAATTACCTGTAAGCAAACAACATGCATCACCTTGTGGATGTGGCCTTTTGAAATATTTTTGACCACCAACAGGCAGATGAGGGAGAGTTTAACAGCTTTGATTTCCACAGCTAATTAAAGGTCATCTGCTGTGAATTTGTCTAGAAGCATGCGGTCGTTAAAAAGACAAAGGTGTGAGCAACGATGCGAAACATCAAAACTGCAAACTCATTTAGCATTCAGTCCACATGTCTGCTGTGTCTATTTATAGTTACCATCTCTATCAAATTTTGAAAGCCAAATATTTCTCATCCCATTAGTATATCTCTTGCAGTGGTACAACAAGAAATTATATTGCAGGAAGATTTTCATCACAATGTATAAATTTACCCATGATCAACCTTCAATAATACAAACACATGCATGTATTATAGATTTTCACAGTCAACCATAATTAAAAATAGTATAAAACAATTCCCTAAAAGAATAAATAAAGTAACAGCTGTGACAACGTAACTATAATCAAGTAATTTCAAGTCGTTTTAACATGGCAATACCACTGGATTCAGAAAAAAATGCAATAATGTTCAACAGAGAAGGCCACAAAGAGCACACAGCGTGCAGAGCTGAACAAAGTGCCAAAGATAGACCACATTAAATCAAATCAGTGGCTATGATTTGCCTCAAATCAGAAGGAGTCTAAAGTCACAGTTTGAAAGCAGTAATGTAATGAGGCTAATGGGGGTTTTCTTCTCATCAGCTCGCCTGCTCATTTCCCTTTGTCATTGGCTTCCCTTGTCTCAGTTGCGATTTACTCACAAGATCAATCTGACCTATCCCAGAGACAGTCAAAGACATTTGCTCCAAATGTCAATGTGCAACAGATGGTTATGAATACAAAAGTACCTTTTGTATTTGCAGTCAACAATTCACGTGTAAAGGGCTATGCTTAGAGATAACACACACACTGATTCATCCTGTACCTCTAAATTAGAAATTGCTGCTAATTACTTTTAAGGTATCCATGTTTTATTTAAGCTTAATATCTTTGGGTTTTGGACCATTGTAGTAAAAACTATACAATCTAAAAATGTCACCTTAGGCTCTGACAACTCTTGTTTTTAAACACTTTTTCAACATTTTTTGTTATTGTTAAAATTGACATTTTATAAGTTGAACAATCAAGGAAATAAAAAGCAGAACAATGATTAAAATAATCTTTGGCCATATATTGTGACCAACTTGTTGACCAGTAGGATTAATCTTAATTTTTATTTATCCTGTTGTAATTTCCGTCTTCATTTGTCAATAATAAATGTATTACTTGGATTTTTGACTTGTCAATTTTAGCACATTTGGTACAAATTGAATTATACATAAAAATCTATTGTGCTGACAATACAACTGTCTTCAGACCTTAGTTATGTTTATTTCTTATGTAATTGCTTTAATGTGCATCTTCTAAATCCAGGTGTTTATGTGTGTTGACATGACTGAAGCAAAGGCTGAACTGGTGAAGGCTTTAGATGGTATTTGTGGTTATTCTTGTGAGGCATCAGCATAATTTTATTTGTCTGTTTTTCTCCACTTGCAGAGAACAACAAAAATAATCTATATTTATTGTGTGACTGTGCATAAGTCATTTAAAGCTCTACTACATCACTGGGAATTACAGTAAAATTCCAGGGGGTTTGGCAACAAGCCAAGCTAATGTAAAAGCCACGTTTAAACATTGAATAAGTGAAGCGGCTTTGTACTTTTATGTATATCCATATATTACTTGAAATTATAGTCATCTATTGAAAGTAACTGGAACTGTGTATAAGTCCATGAGTTTGATTTCAAGAACTGTAATTGCAAAGAAGACTGTGTAGTTAACAGCTTTGTTAAAGTCCTAGTCTCTTTCTCTCTCTCTCTCTCTCTCTCTCTCTCTCTCTCACACACACACACACGCGCACACACACACACACACATACACACACACACAACATTGTTCATCAAATATATGAGGAGCCTTGCACACATGATTAATGGCTGACTGATTAAGCGATTGATTTTCTATGGCATAATTTTTGCAGCCTACCTCAATGTCAGCACTACCCAGTTTATTTCACCTCTGACCATATTTGCAGTTGACCTCCAAAATCCTTGACAATAAGACTAAAGCTTTATATTGTACAAACAGACACTGAAGAAATCAATGTGTGTTTTCTTTTAAACTTCAGCATGATAAAACAAGCATATCATAACCTTGTGGGGAGTACTGCACAACAAGTGGTCTGACTGCCCAGACTAAGAAACTAACGCAAATCCTGCATAGACACTTCCAAGACCAAGAACTGCAGGGCATGATTTCCAAAAAAGTCAATTCCATTCTGGTCTGTAATGTGGCATCCAAGGAGTAAGCAATAAGATGGCTCATTTATCACACTGAAACTTTTCATTAGGACCAGCACCTTGTTTCATTCACTTATTTGGCAGATTTATTTACCCTTGACTCATTTGGCTTTTAAGGGAACAGATCCAACTGCTGTAAATTGTTTGCTCAGAAATGGGACTATTCACGGAACAGTCTCTTTTAATTTTGTTTTACATTTTAGGTATCGTTTATGTATTACCACTTTCTGTCATTAGACATTCTATTCTACTATATGCACAGCATTCTCTGCATATTGCTTATTAGGTTAACCAACACTAGTCTGGATCTAGGTAGACCATTTGATGGTTTACAGTTTTTTCAGTACTGCAGAAGCAATATGATACTCAGTTTACCACTCAATAAATAAATAGATGCAGCACATGCTTATAATTTGGAAGCGTTTTCAATGGAATGTTTCATTCAATCGAAACAGCTACTAACACATTTTCTAAATACTGTACAGTGCATGTATTGTAACACTGAACACAGTAACAGTAAGTCAAACCCAGGATTCTCAGCAGAAAGAAAGAAATATAGGGGCACAGTTAAAATTAAACAACGTACAGACGGATAATGTACCAGATAAGGATGGGAATGAAAACTGACAAGAGCAATGAAAACAAAAACTAATAATAATAATAAGTCATTTTTTTAAACTGCTGCATTTCTATCACATTTAATAAATATATATAGGATGGAGGAAATATATAGAATGTAGCTGGCTGACAGCTAGTGCTGACAGCAACTAGGAGTCTGTATTTGTAGACAGATGAATAGTGTTAAATCAGGTTTCTCTGTGTCACTTTGCAGTACAAAGTATGAAATTAGCTTCATTATTTAGCGCATAGCTTATTCATTTCTTAATTTTGCATGAATCTATTTAATCTATAACATAACTAGAAACAAAATACATTGGTAAGAAAATGTAATATCACAATTATTGTGACCAAAATATTGTGACCTTAAATTTTTCAGAGTTTTACTAAATGTTTATGCTTCACATGTGTTTTACAATAAATAATAATAATGTCATCTTGTAGGCTATGTATACTGTGTTACGTGTGATAGATAATAAAAGTAATAAAATAAAAATGCAAAACAAAGATTAACACTTACAGGCACTAAAAGTTAACCAGACTGCAGCAGAGTCTTCAAAGTGTGCTGGCTGCAGGGACTGCACAGGTGACAGGCTAACAGGCTAACAAGTGCTAGTCTACTGTTAGCATTTTTTTGATATAATGAAATAAAGTGATCTGTAGTTAGTGCATCTATCCTGTATTACTATAGACCTGCTCAAACATGCATATTAGGGACTTAATCTTCTGTTAGTGTAAGTGCTCCCCAAACTTTTGTCTACTAAAGTCAGTACCAGTGCATACACTTCTGCTGCTCTAGGCAAATCATTATTTTGTCCCCCTACTATTTCCAACATACCATGCTATGAACACACAAAGGCCAAACAAACTATATTGTTATCTTTCAACAATGAGGCTCTCTTTTTACACCTCACCAAGATCATTTCAGTTTAGACATGCTGAGGTACCCTTATTTCCATATCCTCAGTCATGATTCATGAGGGCTCGACAATAATCGCATAATCTCTTCAGGGGACCAGAGGACATGTGGCCCACATTTTCCCACCCCTGCCAGAGGGGTGCTCTAGGCAAATGCCTAGTTTGCCTATATGGATGTGCAAGCACTGGCTGTAGCACACTATCCTACATCCTCAGCATTTTCAAATGTTTAAATTTGTTTGTGATCCTTAGGGTAGGCAGCATAGGTAGCATCCATCTAATCGATGACTATATTCATTGGCAGTTATTTTAAAAAAGTATTCTTAAAGATTTGTTGTGCCAGCACTTTACTTACCCTTTTTTTTTTTTATCATTTAAACTTCAGACAAATTCTTTGGCCAAAAATGTATGTGTTGCATGTTTAACTGAAATACATTGCTCAGCCACCTGGAGGATTTAATGTTGTGGTGGAGAGTGGCTAAATTGTAACTGTGACTGTGTACTATGCACTGTGTGTGTAGCTGATCAATGTACTAGTACTAATAGATAGGACACAACTGTCCATTAATGTGTCATACAGTTTTGCAACCATCCACACTTTTTACACTGCTTCTTTGGTTAACTACGTGGCTCTTGTTAAAAGGTTTTATGCTGCAGAAAGTAGCACAAAAGTGTTATTTTCAGCTGCAACATCAAAGCACTGAATATAAAATGTCACCTTTTTAACTGCCTGGGACTTCAGATATATAATTTTCCCCCTCTCTTTATAGGTCTTAACATACTTCCAGAATGACACTTCACATTAACAACAAAGAAGATCTATTAACACTGGAAAGCAGCCTGTGTTATACAGAACAATACCAGTCTCATCCGAGAGAAAATGACAAAAGAAACAGGACACGGACATGGAATAGGCAGTAGCATGCTCAGACATAAAGCTCCCTCAGCTGTCTCATTTTCAAAAGCCCATGATTAATTGAGATGTGTAATAAGTGCTTGGAGGGATTAGTTAAATCACAGAGATGATGAGACCAAAGGATGTGACATTTGTGAGTGTCAACACTTTAGCCCAGCAAGACAAAAATATCAATTATTTTAACTTAGGCAAGTCACTGGTGTGATGAGGATAAAAAAAAAAACTGAACCCTAAGGGGATGCACTGTAATCTTTGGGCTGAATTTTGATTCCACAGGAAACAGCGGGAATAGTCACAGATATTGAAAAGCCGTTTGATGTTTCCGACTGCATATGAAGTTGAAGTCACTTCAGTTTTCCAGCTATCTGACAACAAATCGCCCTAGGTGAAAAAAATGAACTTGTTGTAATAGAGTTTTGGTGGCAGTGAGAAATGAGGAGCAAGGGCTGATAGTAATGATGTTATCAGTCAGAGTTAGCTCACACTGATAGATGAAGTATCTGACGAACCTTCTAGAGGCAGGAAGTGAGTGGTAAACATGAGTGCTGTCAACATTAAAGTGGCAATAAACTGATTTTCCCAAACAGCTACCTGACGTGCAGAGAAAAGATCACTACAGCCTGATCAAATGCATCCATCTTCATCTCATTGAATTAACAGGTCTGCTCAATGTATCAGGCTTATTAAGCAGCAAATATTAAAACCAGGTGAGACAGCAGAGACAGTATGTCACACAGTTTAAACTGTCATACAACACACATCAGGTACACCTGATACTACTCAGCAGGTGACTGATTGGGCTCACCACTTGTAACAACCAATTTCCTCTTGGAAATCCTGCTGCAAATCCCAGTGTCTGTCATGGTGTCTACATGGTTTCCATTGCTAAATGTTGTCCTGTTGCATGTCATCAGCTCTAAAATAGAAATAAAAACCACCCTCTGTTCTCAGGGTCATAAATTGGTCAAATCTGAACACACAAATGTCATACCCTCACTGCCTGAATCACAACTTACTCTCTTCCTCTTTGCAGCTCCAGCTCTGATGTCCACTGAGGATAAACCCCATACACGTGTAAAGCCTGCGCTATGCAAGCATTACACTGTGTGTTTCACCTAAAGCGTACAGTACATTCAGTCCACAGAAAAAAACAAAACATAAAAACAAGAGGATAAACATAACATAATTCATTTTTATCTGCAGAAAATGTAGCTGTAAATACAGTGACAAGAACAAGTATGTAAACCCTTTATTATTTTGTGGGTTTTCTGCATTTATTTGTCACAAAACATTATCTGATTTTCATTTAGGTCAATAGTATTAACTAATACAATGTGCCTAAAATAATAATACAAAAAAATCCTGATCTTTCATGACTTTACTGACAACAACCATTAAATCCTCATAGTGCTAGTGGAAAAAGTACGTCATCAAAAGTATGCCTCTTGGAATAATGACCTCAAAAATGCTATCTGGAGTCAGGTGCTAGCATACCTGGAGTCTTGTTAAGAAAATTAGTTTGGAGGTGTGGGCTAGAGCTACTTTGACTGACAAAAACAACTCAAGCATTTTAGTTTGCTCCAGATAAGAAGAATACGCTTATGTGAGCCATACCTCACCAAAAGAAGCTTTTAGAGGATCTACGATCAAGAATTGTTGATTTACATTAAGCTGCAAAGGGTTACAAAGTGATTTCAAAGGCTTTAGAAATTCACCAGTCTACAGTTAGACAAACAATCTATAAATGGACGCACTTGGACTGTGGCTCCTCTACCAAGACATGGGAAGACAGTCAAAATGACCCCAAGAGCACAACAAACACCCGATTGATCAAAGATTCATGTTCATGAGCCCACATTATGTGCAGGTCTGATCAACAGCTACAACAAGCAACCAGATATTAATTCCATGGGTTCACATACTATTTCCACTACCACTGTGAGGTTTTTATGGTTCTAAAATTAGACTATTTAGAAAGAACACTCAGCACTACATCTGGCGTAAAAAGGGCACTGAATATCATTATAAAACATCATCCCAATCGTAAAGTCAGATAGCAGTGATTGGGGGGAGGATGAGTTCCCAAGTGTATCAAAAAATTCTTCAAGATAATGTATAGAATGTATGTACATCAGCTGAAACTCTGTAGAAGTTGTGTGATGCTACAGGACAATGACAAGGTCAAAGTCAGAGCCCAGACCTAAATCCAATAGAGATCCTATGAAACGACTTAAAGTGAGCTACACACATGAGACGTCCAAAGAATATGACAGAGCTAAAACAGTTCTGTCAGGAAGAATGGGCTAAAATTCCTCCTGATCATATTCCAACCTAAGACAGTGATTCACAGGAGCCTATAAATAAAGAGAGAAGAAACTCAGAGAACAGCAAAAGGTTTGCGAGGCCAGAGACAGACCAGAAAAATGACCTTTTTGCCTCTGTCTGTACTTCACAGGTATGTTTTGTCATAGAAATATGTGTTGTTAAATCTGTATTGTTTGTGTCATATTCTCGATGCACTTTGCGGGAGGTCTCTACTACTCTTTAAACCTTTGCATTGGCAGCATTGCAACACCAGCTCCCAAATATTCTGTTTTTAAAGAACCTTTTATATTTTCGATGCACTTGAATCAATGATATCTGGACACAAGTGATGGCAGACTTGTTTACAAAAGTCACAGATATCACACTGCTGATATATTTTAACCACACTGTAATACTTTCTGGTGAACAAAAACAAAGCAAAACAAAAACAAACAAACAGCTCATTGAATTGAATAAAATACCAACTGCTAACACATTGGCTGCAAAGACTGTATAATCTGAATCTAAATGTGTCATTTACTGATATGCTCTTGATTTAACTCTCCTTAAAATCAGATCTCTGTTGTCATGTTGTCTATGCAATGGCAGGCTACTATGAGCCTGAAAACTGCTCTCATCGACTGCAATTTGTAGAAGCCTTGAGGCTAATTCATGCTGATTTTCACAGCATACAATATGAGCCACTCGGAGAAATGGTATTCAATTACTGCCACCAGTGGATGAAAATAAAATCCACAGGTTCTTCAGTAGATGTTATATCATCACCCTGTTCAGAGGAATACTAGAGATTAAAAATCTACATCTGCAAAACAATTATTACTGCTGACTTCAGTAAGTCTCCAAACCATTATTACACAACTTCAGACTCCTCAGCCATAAAATGAGACAAAAACCAGAAGTACACAGTGCGATGCTTATCCCTCCTCAAAGTACTGGGTGTACCTATATTTTAAGTTATTAATACCCCCATTGTGCGCACTGACAGACAATTTACAAAGCTATTATCATGTTGTGGACTGAAAACAGTTACACAGGCACAATACCTGACGAGTGAAGATGAGAGATACATGTCATTCAACGGATCCTTGTTCATTTTGAAGGTTGAGTGTCACTAATCTCAATATGCCACTCCTGGCTGGATGGAAATAACAAAAGCGATGCTCTCAACATCCCACATCTTAGCCTACATGCACTCAACCACACAAGCATGCTGCCTCCATAGGAGGAAGGGACCATAAACACACACACACACACACACACACACACACACAGAGCAGGCTAAAATAGTGCCAACAGAAGGCATTTCAGAACTGAACACAGGAGTGTTGGAAGTACAGCTCCTCAGCCGGAGTCGTTGTGATGTTTATTTGTTTGATGCTTCGTTTATATTTAGATACAGACACTGTTCGAGGTAGGCTGGATATTCCTGACTGTACACCAACATGCACCTCCACCGTTAACGACAGATGCTAACTACAGCGAACGTCGGTGCAAATGCAAATGACAGCTCCGGCTCTTATTTTTTAAATATATGTTAACCAACAACAGCCAATAATTAAAAATGTTAGTAATACGGCCAACAATAAGAGTTGACGCTGCGTCTTGACTTTAAAGTGTCGACTAGTAAGAGGTTCAAGATTTGCGGGCACGAAGAAGAGGCGAACTCGACGTGTTAGCCGAGTCCACCTTGCACCGACTTGCGCAACAAAGTTTCCCGTTAGTTGGGTCAAGAGTGAATTTAATCCCGAAACACGAACGTAGCGCGAAGCCAAAAGGAATAAGACAGGAAATCACTCTTTAAGTTGTCTGTGAGGACAAAGTCAACTTCGAGCTTTAATGGCAGACGGCACATCGCACAAGCGACGGTGTGCAGCGACAAACAAAACCTCGCTGCCAGGAGCCGAGAAAAGTCCGCGGCAAACTCCGAGAAGCAGTCAATGAATCGTAGAAAGACAGGAGAGAGGACACCGACTGTACTCACTGTGGAGCTGGGAGAAGTCCGACCAGTCCCGCAGATTTCAAAAACAACAACAAAGTCCACGGTGCTCGGCGCTCCACAGTCCGAGCTCCACATCCAGCAGTGTCATTCCCCGGGCTCCTCGCCTCCCCTCTCCAGCTGCTGGAGAAGTTGGCTGACGTCAACCAGCAGCAGCAGCAGCTCTTCGCTCGCAACTTCAATAATACATGGAAGAGGAGGGAGAGACGCCCCCGGAAAGGCAGCACATGATGGAGGAAAGCCCCGCACCGCGACGCTCGACATTCACATCTACAAATGTAGAAAACATAAAAACAAATGAAAGAAGACACAGCCCTCTGTTCTGCTGCGAGGCCGCGTGAACTAACGTGTAAAATGCGCATTCACACATTAGTCGCTGTTCAAATGCTAAACAAAGTAGCCATAGGATAAAAAATGGTTACTTTAGTGCGAGTCAGGACTAAGTTTGACACAAATAGGCGGTAATTGCAGCAAACGCAATATGAAAATGAATAAAATAGAAAATGGCCTGGAGGTGTGCAATAACAAGGCTAACACAGTAGCTCAAGCAAGCTAGTTGTGCTATTAGGTTTTCTGCACTGTTGGCTAACAATGTATTGAAAAACAACCAACTGCTCAGCTAAAATGCTAAATATAGATTAGACGAGCAGTTAGTTAAATAAATAATGTCATATTCATTAGTTTTACTACTTTAAACTGCATTTTTGAAAGTTTATGAAATGTACAGGTTTTCTGCAATATTAGCTAGGTGTTAGATAATAACTATTATAGGCTTAATAAAAATAAAGAATGTTAGCTGCTATTGCTAGCCTCTAACAGTAAACAATAAAACAATTTAATATTTCATTTATAATATAATAAATAATAATTATTACTGTAGGCTACTTAAGAAATAAATGCATAACAAAGTAGTTAAATCATTTTCTATGAATTACTTTTTAATATGCTTTTTTAAATTGTATTTTAGACGTTTCTAAACTATTAAAATGTTTCTAAACTTTTGTTTATTTCCTAGATCTAACATCAAATTGAAGAGGTGAAGCATGTTTTCATGAAGTCAGGCTGTTAGTGAACAGTGTTGAGCTAAGGCCCTTCACAACATGACAGAAGTGCTGTAATTATAAAGTGCCAAATGGCTTGAGAATAATTATAGTAAAAAAGAGCACTGAAATTCATCATTTTTTAAAATCTGTAATTAAGAACTAATTATGCATTTTATCTGTTAATAGGTTGTTCTGAAAGAAGGGAAGTTTAGGACGCATCATTGAAGGTATAACAGTCTTTTTTTAGTGCCTTGACCAGGAACACTTTCAACCCCGTGGTTAGTGGATGACCTGTTCGACCTCCTCATCCAACAGCTGCCCCAATTTTCTGTCGAGCTTTAGTGGCAACAAATGGCGTGAGAAATAACACTGACTGACTGTAAGTGACATGCAGTCTGGAACCAGCTTGTGTGCGGTCTGTAGTCCATCCATTCAGCTATAGGCTCCAGGAATATTTTCTCACCAAATTGAGTTGCATTGTGGGTAATGTAGGCAGCAGATTTTGCCATAGAAGAAGGAGGAAGAAAGTGTAGAATAAAAAAAAAGACACTACCCCTGGTTCTTCTGCACTGATTTTGATTTGCTTAACAAAGAAAAAAAGCAAAACTTTAATGCTAAAACGGTCCCCTTTCAATCTCGGTATGAAACTCTCAGGCGTCTGTGTTTTGATTACTAAAGAGAAGCAAAAAGATGGCTTTCTACAAGGATCAGTGACACATTGCATTAACATTAAAATATGAATCAGTTTGTAGAGATTCAATAGAGAATGATTCCTGAAACAAAATCCAAATAGGTCAGTCGCTGTATCTGTGATGACAGAGAGATGGGCTTTGCACAGTCAAATCTAGGCTCTTGTTTAAGACATTTACAAGAAAATTAAGTTTATTTCATGGCAGCCCATGTCTGGCTTTGCGATTTCACAGAGGATTACAGAGCTCCTCAAAGGAGTTGGCAGACAGTCAGCTTCAAATGACTTTCCTTCGTCTTCCTTTCGTCTACAGTTTGCTATAAGTGTATCAGTATCACAGGAAAATCACCCCAGGTGCTGTCACAGTATTTATACTCTCTCAGTCTTTGACCAGCTTCTTTTGATGACATTGCAGATACAGTATGTGACTTTGCTCTCAGATTTGAGGTTAGGGCAGATGACGAATGTCAGTGATGGATTTAAGTATTCATGACAATAAATAATATCAATATCTGCCTTATATCCTATGGCAATCTTATATTATATCCAGGGAAGTGACCTTCCCTGCATTCTTATCTGGTATTTTGTCCCCTATAGGCCTCCTTTAGCTGCACAGTCTGAATGTAATCTCCAGTCATAACACAAATGTGTCTCTTAGACATTACATTCATATGATATTAATTAGTTTATATATTGCTGTCTGGATTTTATTCATTGAAATTAGTGTAGGTGGGTTCATTCAACAAAAACACACTGAGAAAATATTGGGCCGGCGAATTTATATATCTCTCTTTTGTCAAATGAAAAAAACAACAACACATGAAACATCGGTTTCCTGCTGCTTTAAACACTCAGTAGGAATACATAAACCATAGAGTAGTATTTGATAAAATTACATACATTGTATTTGTCAGTTCTCTCTAAGTCTTACTTTTAGTATATCAGGGTTTGATCACATTCAGTGCTTGACCAAGTACATTTTAACTGCAGTACATTGAAGGTAATACAGGGACAAATGGGATTAGGTAGTTTCGCTAGTGCCATCTAGCCATCTGCAAGGTCGTCAGCCACGGGCCACCGTTCACAGATGTTTGGCCCCTTTAGCCTTGGAACATCTCAGGGAGGTGGGGCAGTGACCAGGAACGTCTCGTCTCTTCCACCCCCTGCAGCTGTGTCCTTGGATCCTTGGATGCCCTTGATAGCTGGCTTCTTCCCACCAGCACAAGTCATTTCTTCTAAACCAGAGCCAGAGGCTCCCTTTTCAGCCTCCTGTGCCAGGTCTCTCAGCACCTTCTTGAGCTTAGCTCCTTTCATTTTCTCATCTTTTACGCAGCATCTTGTTGAGTGACCGGTGTAACCACCACAGCTGCCCCTTTTGACCTTCTAGCCATTCTCCCTGCACTCATTTGCCTTAACCTGTGCTCAGAGTAATCTGATCCAGTTTGACATAGTTTCAATCCACGTACATTTTGGTTTCTTAAAATATATAGAAATAATCTCAGGAAACTGGACATATAAGAAGCCTTTGAGCAAGACACTAACTATACTGATCTGAAGCTTACCTTGTCTTTACATTTCCACAAGGGTTGTAGCTGTTCTTAAGATACATTTTTTTTATCCAAAGGATTCAGTTTCTCCGTGTTACAGGCTGCTTGCACTTGTGGCCATGTAATTACCGTCTGTTGACACATTGATGTAGAAAAACTTTCTTCTGGTGATTTGCAGGGCAGAGCTACCATCAGCGTCATCCACTTTCTCCCAATTTAATGTTCTTTTTGTCAGCTAGCTCGCCTGTTTGACTGAGCATGGAAAATTGTATTTTTAAAGAGTTCCTCCCCTCTATAATGTCAAAGCCTGCTGATTTTAACTGCGATCTGAACCCGTCTCGTTGATGGTTCTTGACATCTTAGCATATAGTCAGCATCACAGCTATTTTCAGGCAAATATTAGAAAATCACACCATCTCTCTATCCTGCACATTAATTCTTACTGAGAAGCAGAAAAAAGAGTGTATTTTCCAGTTGCACTGAAGGTATTGCTTTATGCAACAGCAGCTTATTTGAGCTACGTCTATTTCATACTGCTATTTGCAATCCCATTCTCAGTGCATAAAAAGGGTCCCTTTTTTCACAAATGCTCATCAGCAGCAGCCTAAATGTATCAGTTTGTGTGTATGATCTGGCGAGACGAGGGGGCACAGTAAGAGCAGAGCTGCACTAAAGACAGTTCTAAATATCCATCATTGTTGCAGCTCATCAGCGCAGCCGTCAGCCAACATCGCCATCCAGATGATTGATGTAAAAAAGTGCACGGGCAGAGTTTGTCATGCTTTTCTTTCAGCACTCCACTGAGAGAGGTGACGGGAGTCTGTTTTTGGAATTAAAGAGAGAAAATGAGACCCATAATTGCCAGCACCCTCCCAACCAGCCACTGTGCTGTTTTATGGCTTTAATTTCTTGCAGTATCCTGTCTCTATTTCTGCTCTTCTGTTTGTAGAATAAGCATTCTTTGTTTTTAAAGTGTTAGATCTCTAAGCTCATGCTGTTTGAGAGACACTTTCCCATAGCAAGTCCTTTTGAGTGTTTCTGTAAGTTTTTAATGCAGTAGAAAGTTATCTCTCCACAAAATATCAGTGTTTATCAGACATGTTAGCAATTGTGCACACCATAGACGTGTGGCTGTCAGACATTTGAAGAGGGCAAAGACATACTTCAGCAATTATTGTGCAATGTGTCTTTATTTTGTGCAGTAGCGGGGTCAGCCCTACATTTCATGCACAGGGTTACTTCAGCTTCAGCAGCCCTATGATCTGCTGCTGTGGTAATTGGATTTGGAATCCACACAGAAGCATTGTGAGCGAGGGGTTGTTTCAAAAGTACAGAGTTATACCCTGTATATCCGATCTCATGAGAAGCCGGGGGTATTGATGTCACATAAAGCAGCCATTAGGGAGCTGTGCTTTGAGACTCTTTTACTCGCTTTATGTGACGTATTGGCTAAAAATTTCACCACGATTGCATGCATTGTCATGCCTCACACACATCACTTGCTGCTTCCTCACTTTTCCCTCGCTAGGTGTTTGGGATCCAGACAGAAGGGTGAGTCTGAGCGCCAATCTTGCATCGCAGCAAGAGTGAGCTATATTGAGGCTAAGCATGTCTAAATGGTCTGCATAAATATGTCTCTAAATATAAATCAGTATGACTTGAAAAATGTTATCTCACCATAACTTAAATATACATCATGTTGTCAGATAGCATCTGTGTCTCGACCAGACTGCATGTTAAGCTTCACCCAGAGTTATAAAAATGCTGATTGGAGTTCTTAAAATTAGGGCTGGTAATATTGTTCTTTTTATAGACATGTCTAGAGCTGCATGTCCAGGCTGGTGGCAAGATCCTCATAGCGCCACTAGGCAAAGAAATGGCCCCTCGTGAATCACTAAAGAAGTTTTAAGACAGCGGCAGCAGCATCTGAGGAGATTTGATGGAAGCAGGACACTGGACGATAGCACCATCAGGATAAACACTATAAATCTCTATTCAGTCAGAAGGCTTCATAAATCTGTGTCACAATCATTCATCCGTGCACTTAAGTAACCAGGTTATAGTTAGCTTTCTCAACGTAACTGATTTCTCATTTGTCATTTGTACATTAGACACCTGGGTAGGATTCAGCTTTTAGCTGAGAGCATCTGCATGACAAAATACTGCGGACAAGCAAAGTAGTGGAGTGGGGTTAAAAGTGATGAACTTCACATGCAAATGAAAGTCTACTCAAGGTCTGACAAAAACTGAAAAACTTAGTGAACTTCAAGTCTAAAAGTGTTGCTTTTCACCATGTCTCTACTGTTTCTGTTCATCTCTTCCTCTGAATATAAATAATATTATATTATAATATAATATAATAATGTATACATGCATACACAGATTTTCAGATGGTTCTTGTAAACCTGTTCCCTGATTACCCGTCTAACCCTATTTTTCTGAGTAACCTGGTTACTCACTGTAGGGTCACGGAAACAAAGTCAATCTGTCTGATTACATGGACTGTATGTGTATTTGTGATGCAATGCTATCATGTGGTTAAGTCAGAAAAAGCATCAGCTGTTTTCAGTTCTGTTTTTGTGTTTCAATGAAATTGACAGAGAGCAAAAAAGACAGAATGCTGGTGTGAACGGTGGGAAGGTTAGGGTACGGCACAGCAAGTCCTAAAAGTCACTGAAGAAAATATCTAAATGAATAACTGTCCCTCGGAAGAAGATGAAGATGTTACGAACGAGCTAACTAGTGGACCCAGGCGCAGAAGGACAACAGGACAACAGAGTGTGACTTCCCACACAAGATTTATTAAAAAATAACAACAAAAATGCAGAACAGAGGGGATGTAATGCAAATAAAATTAATAGAACAAACCAAAATCTCAAAAGGAGAATCAAACTAAAAAACACTGCAAAAGGGTTATAGGTTATATAAGAAACAAAACCCTCACAGCTAAACACGATCCTACAGAAATCAAAATCACAGCAGAAGCTGGAACTAACAAACGAAAACAAAACCACAGCAGAATGCTGGGACAAAACCTAATACTACACATACAAAGCTGGACCTAGAAGAAACAAAAAACGCAGCAAAATGCTGGAACAAACTACAGAGCAAACAAACTGACTAGACTAACAAAACTTACAAACCGTGGAGAACAAAGCTAGAGGTCGGGGAAAAGGTAAATGGAAGAGGCAGGGAACAAACGAGGTAGACGGTTGACACACTAGCAAATAACAAACACACAGACATGGACTTAAATACAAGACAAACTAATGATTAACAACAAACACCTGCTAAAACCCACACCTGTTGCCACTCCAATCAGCCAAGGCCTGGCCCCGGAAGTCAGGGAAACAGAGACCTCCGGGGACACTGCCGCAACTGGCTGGAGGAGGGAATTGTAACAGAAGAAGTGTCTAATGATAATGATAATGTGCACGATAACATAATGTTTATGGGGATTCTAAAACAGCTGTACTTATAAAGTAAATTTCTTACACAACACCACTTTGATTATGTTTTAGTTAGGTTTAGATTAAGTTTTGGGATTGATTGTAGTAATTACGAAGGAATGTTAACTGTGGGCTGGAAACAGGAACTGAGCTACCATCTGCTGTGTCAGCCTCTGCAAATGTTTTGTCTCTATAACAGTTTCACTCAACTTCCTCCTGTGTTCCCATACGACATGAGTCACAATTGCTCTAACTACACCTGCTACTATCAGGCATTACGAAAACCAACAGTCAAATCTGGGAGATTCATGTGGAATACAATGTACCATGCAATGTCTCTCACGAGTTCCTGTATGCCTTAAATGAAGGTGTTTGAGAAGAGCTTTTTAAGTGTGTTTTAATTAGAATTTTTTAAAAGGGACATGACACTGTTTATATTTTCCATCTTAGCTTGTCGTCAGCCAGATTCCTTATAAAAAAGAGCTACATGTGAGACTATGGAGGTTGCACGAAATACTGAATGCATTGCATTTTTCTAAACTATAATAAAACTTATGATGGACTCATCTCTCTTTTTGTCTGTCTCTATGTCGCTGGTGCACTGTCTCTCTTTTTTCACTCTCTGGGCTGGTGAGTAATATCTGTGGCCCCACTGGAACGCACACTAAGTACTGTGCTACTATTCAATGTCTTTGCTTGTTGTTATACAGAATATTTGGTCTAAAACCATCAAAAGTTTGTTTGCAACAGTTTAACAGTTACTTATCACATTATCATAGTAATTAGAAAAATGCTAAACAGTGTGCAACACTAACTCTTTTGCACCTTTTGGGAGGGTTGCCTCACAGCCACCCTCCCAAAAGGTGCTTGAGGTCAGTTCTTTTGGATTGTTTCCACACTTAAGCCCAAAGTTTGTCAGGTTTTGTCTCTTCCTCTGGAAGATGATATCTGGTACCAAGATGTCAGGACGGTATCCTATTAGTCCTGTAATTTGTGACATGGCTCCTCCGTTGATCAAAAACCTTTGTCTACAGGGGCAGGGAACATTTTCCTGTTAAAAGAGAAAACTGCCATGATGGAGTGTAGTTGGTCTCGAACAGTGCCAAAACAATATTAATATTAATAAATAAGATGTAATATTTGGACCCAGGCATCACATTGCCTCCCCTTCCTTGCCTTCTTCCCAGAGTTTATCCTGGTGGCCTACCTCCAGTAGGGGTCCCTACGCTTGCCCTGACTCCAGTAGGAGTCCTTACCCTGACTTTGCTCAGCATCTGCCAAATGACATATACACACCACGGTCCACCTTCTTCCATTGCTTCTTAGTCCATTTCTGATATATACTCATACCCATTAGAGGAACTACAGTCACAGCTCTTCTGTGGGATTGTACCAGAAGGACCATCGCTCTGCATCCAACAAGTCCCTCACTTTATGCTTTCAATACATGTCTAGTAACAGAAATTGACAGCCAATCAAAAAAAGAAAGTAGGACACAATAAAGGATCAGTGAAGCCATCTGGTACTGAGCATGAAAACTGTGGGTGTGATTACAGCCTCAGGCAACTCAGGCCCAGAGGGCAGATACAAGTAAATCAACTCTCCATTACTGGGCTGAAGAGTCTGTGTGTTGCAGATGCTATTACACTCATTATTGTGATCCTTGGTGAAACACAAAAGAGAACAAGCTGGAGCTCATGAGCCTTATTTTCTGTCTGAGGTAATAGCCAAAGACAGTGTATTAGACGTGGTAAACCTGTCCGCTGCCCAAAACAGACAAAAGGGAATTACGCCAATTTAGCATCGGCCCCTTTTGTTTTCAAGATATCAGACACACAGGCAGGTTTATGCTTATCTCCTTTATTTGCATCCAGGTTTTTTTTTTCTCTTGATTTGAAGTAAAGCCACGTTCCTGATCATATTTTTCAGTTTTCTTTAGAGCTTTGTTTGTCTTTAGATGACTGATTAAGTCTATACTAAATGAGTATTCATCATTACACATTTTGCAAAAGCCATCAGTAAAATTACCAGCCATCTCTCCCAGAGACTGATGTAGAACACCCAGCCTTTTCGTTTTAGATACACTGCCAATTGATGTTGTTGTTATCAGAGGCCTGCAGGCCTGAGAATTCCCTCCACAAAGGAACACCGTTCTCCATCAGTCAGTGTGGTAATTTGGGGAACAAAAGCCTGCATGTCTAAGATCATCTCAGACATCCAATGCATTTAGCAGAGAGATTATGCTGCTCAGTGGAAAACAAATGTCCTGCTCAATGTAAAGATGTAATATTAAGTGGGCACAAGAGAAAACAATAAAAAAACTAAGTGTAAAAGTGGGTTACTGGCTCTGACTTTCATCAGTTATTCATTTACATTAAAATACACAATATGATCTGGACTTTGTTAAAGATTCGACTACTCACAGACTGAATCCCATAGAAAATATCAGAAGCATTACAAGTACTGTATTAAGAGTTTAATGCTACCAAAAATACCTCACAATAGCTACTAAATCCAGTGTAAATTCATGGAATGAGCTCCTCTCTTTCATTATCATATTATGATAATAGGATGTTCTTCCAATTGTATATTTTAGATTTCAGCCATTTGGCCACTGTGTCTGCTGAATCAGGTGTTCTGGCAAGTGATGTACCTCAGCTGAAAGCAGGCAAGTTGCCTTTAGTAGAGGTGGATTAGAGCAGAGGATTAGAGGAGCTCACTGTCATTTTGCTTCAGAGCATGCACCAGGTTGTTTTCTCGAGTCTAACAGCAGCAGCAGCTTCGGGTCCTTGCAGCTCTGAGTGGCCACGCGATGCCTTTCTATTGTGGAACTGGAGTGTCCGACTGTGACTGCAACCTTTAAGAATATGCACTGAGAAACCTTTTTTACATAAACCTGTCTCTGGAGCAATGTGGTGAAAAAACAAGCCAGACTCTGGAGTCTGGAATTAAGGAAGTTTGTAGATAACAAAGTTGCAGTGCCAAGTAAAAGCTATAAAATCCCTGCTGTGAAAAAGTATGCTTTGCCACTGTGTCTTAAATCTGCCCAAACCTTGACGTTTCTCTTCTCGACCTTTCTGTCTGCAACACTTTTGCTATTGTCACACAAATATCCTCCAGGTTTATTAATACTTAACCATCATTTTCCACACTATTAAATACATACAGTACTGCAAAATGTTTTGCTGTGCACAACAAAAAAGTATTAGCTCAAAAATAGCTCAAAAAAGTATCAGAAAAAAGTACTCTTTTTGCAGAATGACTATGATACTGTTCGACTGTTGATGCATGAATGTATTAATCACTTTATGTTACAGATGGTGATGCTTTAACAACTTAAATCCTGTTTTATGATGATATATTTTATATCTAATTATTATCATTTGAATAATACAATATTTTATTTTATTGATGTGATTCTGAACAGTGACTAATAACTATTGGTAAATGCTGGTAAAAATAGTAAAGTAAAAAAGTAAAAGTATCTGAAATGAAGTAAAAGTGTTAAGTAACAGACAATGGAAGCACTCAAGTAAAGCAGAAATACCTCAAAATGATACACTATACGAAGTAAATGCGCTGAGTGACTTTTCACCAAGTGTTATTCATATATATCTGTCAAAAAGTGAAACTGTCATATAAATACATGTTTCTAGCGTTTGTTTTCATTTTTATGGTGTATGGTTCCCGATCATGTTGTCATTGTCTGTACTGTTGAATTGGGTGTTTCACCCCATAGATTCCCTATAAGAGTCACATCTTGTGAAGTGGTTGTCTAATCAAGCACAGTAATATTACATCACACCAGTTAGTGGTAGTTTTGCTTAGCACCTGTTGCTCTGTGAACAGGTGCTAAGTTCTGCTGGACGAGGACATCTGCTTCTCTAGAAAGTTTGTCAGCAGACAGAAGTATGATATGCTCATTAAAATCTCCAGGCAGACGACTCAGTTGACTTTGAATTTGAAAAAACACTGAATGATGTGGGACTACAGGGAGAATGGGGGTATGGAACATGAAGTGTTTGACCCCTTTATCTCATATTGTACATACTGCAGCTATTTCTTAACAAACCAGCAGCTACATGGATTCACCAGCTAATCAACTCCTGACTCTAGTTCCATGTACCGGTACATGTCAGGCCTACGTGGTAAAAATCCCTGATTTAAGAGTCCATTATCATCATATCATCATTATTTCAGGGTGGTTATATTCCTAGTGCTAACGTTGCCACACCAGAACACTGCCTTTTTGTTGGTTACATGTATATACAGTATGTAAGTTTATCATGTATTTGCAGCAGTTCAATAATGCATGGAATCTGACATCAACATAGCTGATAGTAAGATTAGCTGAATGGAAGATTTCTTTTCTTTTCTTTTCTGTCCTTTCTTTTCGCAGGACTTATACATTTGCAGTGATTTCCTCAACAGCTGACATCGGTAGTTGATGTGAATAATGGCTTTTCTTGCTTGGCTGCTCATAATGACATTTTAAATGATTTGGCACGGACGTGGCATTTACATACTGATATGAGAGTGCAACAGATTGAAAGACAAATAAATAAACTGAATAAATTTAATAAAACATTTAACTAAATTATGGAAATAACTGTGTTGAAATGCTTGTAAACCCATGGATGATGTAGGTAGGCAGTATGTAAAAGAACTTCTGAATTCTTCTGCACAGGTTTTGATTTTCTTGTCCACACTGGCTGGTTTCCTGTTCATTACTGTCCATTGTGAATTTCAGTAGGGAACTATGTTATTTCCTTTGATTCTCAGTGCGGTGGTAAAGCTTCGTGGCTGCTGCTGGATAATAATTGCTGTGGCCACTGTCAGAGGTATCAAAAGCTAAAATCTTGCTCTGGACCTTTCAGGATTTCAAGGTGGCTTTAACCACAACAAAGTGCTGTCTCTATAGTTACAGTGAGAAGACCCAGAACAATTTGGTGAACACATCTTGTGTAATTCGGTTTCGTGGATGTTACCCTTTGTTATGAACACTATTCTCAGCAGCATCGTCCTGCCCTTTCCTTCTATATGGTCACAGATCCACCGGTCAAACCTTAAAGCCTGGCAGCTTGTTGCATGTGTGACAAACTTGAGGCCTTGCTTTGAATAAAAATACCAAATCCATGCAGAGATATATTATTCAGGGACGTTGATTCATTATCCAGCTGTGAGCCCCAACAGGATGTAGCGAAACAGAAGATCAAAAGCCACAAAGAGATGACTTTTCATCTTTGTAGTGGTGAGTAGCTGCTACACTTTCATTGTGTGTGTTTCCTGCAGACGCCGGTGTAGTTTATTTTTGTCCCGGAAAGCCTTAAATAAAAGATAAGAATATGGCATTTGTAGATGTAGGCAACTGCGAAATCAAACATTTAAGACTCAACATTTAGCACTCATTTCTAGGGTAGATCACAGAGGAGAGGTTTAAGTGTGTGTGTGTGTGTGTGTGTGTGTTTTCAGTAGCCTCTTTGTGAATTTTATTGCGTATTACTGGCAATTTACAAAATTATATATTTAGTAATGAGTGCCATGATTTTAACAGACAACAAAAGTCTTAATCAGACACTGACAAACATAGTGAGCACACAGTGGGATTTAACATATTTTAATTTGTTGGGTCCACTGTTGTTAAGCTATCAAGTTAAACAAGTCGTCCAACATGATGACAATTTGAGGATTCTTGCTTTTAAACCTATGACAGTTGGACTGTATAACAGTTACGTTTCAGCGTGTTAATTAATGAATGAGCTTTATTCACTGGAAGCAGGTTAATGAGTTTAGATAACACCTGCAACCTTCTGTCTCCTATGTGATTGTGTTGTGTTTAGTCATTTCATATTAACAATTACCATGTGAAAGAACTCACTGATCCCCCTACTGTGCAGTTGCTCTCAGCCCAGTGGACCCTTTTTAGTGTCTTTTAGCTCGGTATTTTGGTTTTTATGACCCACCACTTTACTACATTTGTTCAGTCTTACATCATTTGCAGCGGAAGCACCAATTTCTAACAGCCTTGCAGCCAGCTAGTGAACAAAGAGGAGCACTGAATAGATTCCTATATTGACGACTCATTAATGAACATTAATGAACTTCAAACTAACTTAATTTAGCAGCTAAAGAGCCAGATATTTTTCTCTTTATCACAGTTTCAGACCATCACAAACCTAAAAGGAGCATTTGTATTTGACACACTTACAGAAATAAACTAGAAAAACTGTGTAAAATACAATCATGATATAAAACTGAAATATGGCACAGGGCACAAACATGTGACCGTAATTCATTTCTATTGTTGCCCTGGTCTGTCCAAATGTATGACAAGAGAATATACCACACTAAAGGCTAAAACTGTTGCACAACATGGAAATTATGTTTTTCTCAAGTAGTTCTGTGCATCAAAAGCTTGCATGCATCCATTAGAAAGGCAAATACATTCATTTGCATAAACCGGTACAGATCCATAAGCAGATACTGATGATTTGCTACAGGCACATTTATAAATGTGTTTGCATTTTTTGAATGGCAAAGGGAATTAATCTGTGTGTACACTTATGTTTATTTGTGTTTTGGTTGCTTCTGTTTGTGCGCACACACGCATAATATAAATGAAGAGGCTGGGAAGCTGATGGAAACCTTAATTCTCTCCCTCAGTGGGCGATGACCAAATGCGTTCACCACATGAGATGGCACCCACAAGCACAGAAGACACGGAATTGGAAATCCCATTAAAATGGGTCAGTAGATTAGAGAGATGAGTACATGGTGCTCCAAGTGATTCCCAATTTCACACCTCAACATTTTTCTCCTTTTATGGCCAGGATGGGGGTGCAGTTGGACTAAGTGAAGAGAGCTGCATATTCCATGCAACAAATCCTATTTAGTTTAAAAACAAACTGTGTGCTATAAGTCTGCCGATGACTGCAAAAATTACCCACCAAAATAAAATATTGCCAAGACTCAACCTCCTACCTCCTAGCTGCACTTTCAGGCCCACAATCTGCAAAGTGGGAGCACATAGCAGATGGTTGGTTCCTCTAAAATGATTGCTCTCAACAAACTATCCGTGCACTTTCCGAGCCAAGACACACCACAGTAGCCATAAATCGCCCCTTGCTGTGGTGTGGCTGCTGCTGCCCACTGTTTGGCTTGTGCCCTGTGAACAGGCTGTGAGCTCGGTTACCTTAGCTTTCAATGAATTATTTAGTATTTTTATTCACTGATTCCTCACTTCTAATGACACGTCACAGCTGACTAACATTCAGGTTCCATGGATACTGGTTGCTGATTGACTGACTGGCTGCAGGTCCACATCCAGATGACACAGGCTGAACATTAAGCTGCCAGTTAAGAGGTGGATCTGACCCAGAGTCAGCTGCTGTCAGGTGGTTAAAAAAGCATTCATCAGTTTTTTGGCCTCTTGGGCAGCACTCCTGAAAAACATTCAGAATATGTTATAGCCAATGTGCTGGCACAGTTAAAAATACAGCAGCCACAGTAGCATTCATTGTGAGTTCCTGGCCACCCGATCAATCTACTGTGAATTATTTTTCGTCTCATCTCTGTTTTGATCTTTGCCTCTTTGTTGCTCTTAAATGCTATTACGAGAACTAGTGGAGCATGTCTGTCAGCGATTGGTGCTGGGCAACTAGTGTACAGAGGGTTTCCTACATTACATGTAGTTATTTGAACACTTTTCATGTTAATGCAAATACAACAACAACAACAACAAAAAATGTTACCCAGTGTAAGAGCAAGATGATGCTTTGAAACACTTGACAACAGCTTTTTTACTGTAGGTTAGAATTTCAGAAAAAAATTTTTACTTAAAAAATACTAATACTAATACTAAAAATTTAATTTATAGAAGGCTTTAAAATTCAAGAAAAACAACATGCATGGTATAGCACTGACCATTTGCATGTGTATCAAATGATATTTTGATTAATAATTCTATAGTGTATATTTTTATAATATAAAATAGAGAAAAAGCAGAAATGAAGTGATTGACCAACACCATGACGATAATGAATGGCTGAATTTCCATAGCTTGACTGTGTGTTGCAAAATATGTTCCAGCAAAGCTAAAGTTAACCAAACCTACTTAGGTATGATTAATTTCAGTGACGAAATTTTCTCAAAACAATAAGAATGAAGAAGTAAAAAATTTCAAATGGTGAAGCGAACGACCTCCACACAAAGTAAACAAGCAGCACACAGGAGCAGTTGAGGATCTATTTTAGACAATAATGCTTTTCCCTTGTCAACTAAAAATGTTTCCCTCTCAGCTGCAGAGGAAATGATGAATAGTGCTGTAAAAAAATTAATTTGGCCACATCCAAATCAGGAAGTAGTAGCCACGGGGAGCAAGCTGTATTGATAAGCATGTCACAGTGAGAGCGCTCTTTAAAGCCTGAATTATGGCTCATCTCTGAGAAATAAAATTGTTTTCCAGCACAGTGTTTGGAGTGTCTTGTTTGGAGACTCTCACTACCCAGGATGCACAGCTGGCAGTGCCAACGGGCTCGCTGCTGCTGCAGGCCACTAGGAATTCATTACTTAGCTTAGCCATTGATTTTCTCCCTGCCTACAAAGATGCGCCAGAGAAAATGTGAACAGCTTTCAAGATAGATTGCCAGCATTCAGGAGGAACTTGAAGGACATTTTATCATGACAATACTTTTGACTCAGAGGCAAACGCAGTTGGCTTTTCCCCTTTTCATAAGCTACACATTGCCAGTGTAGACATGCTGCACTTTTGATTTCTGCTCATTTCAAGAGAGCAATGTTGAGTATTTTTGCTTAAATGGCTTATGGAAAAAGAAGTACAATAAAAAGTATTGTATTATTATAATATTTTTTTATAAAAAGTGTCAAAAAAGAGCCGATTTAAATCAATCTAAAGCCAAACCTAACACATTTTACAAGCTCATCAGCTCGTTATAGAACCTTATCAAGACCGCAGTAGGTAAGAGGCAGTGTGGTCCACATTAGCATGCTTTAACACTATCACGAGCAAGATTTTACAGCAAGGTTGTGGCAGATTGGCTCATTAAGACTAATCACACCGTATTAGACTTCATCAAAAAGAAATCTGCACTCATGCCATTACGATTCCCTCCGGGGGAAAGTGCATAATACACAACGTGGATTTACACTGAGCGTCGTTTACACTCAGATCTGTTCTTTGTGCCTGCTGCCATTAGACGTGGTTGAAAGAAAATGAAATCAGCATAGTAAAATAACAGTACACCTCCCACCTGCCACCCACTTTAGGAAGTGTAGTACAGTGCCAGACTGTATATTTGATGCGTATTAATACCTATTAGCGGGCATGTGGCTTTAGGTCACAGTGTAGCTGTGTCCTTGTGTGTGTGTGCGTGTGTACGTGTGGTAATTAATCACTTGAGCACAGTTGAAGCAGCTTAGAAGAGAGACGGAGCAACCACAGAGGGGAAATGGGATATTTTCTTTGCCAAATGTTGTTGAAATATAAGTGCTTTGAAAAATGGCTGAGGACTAACTGCTTTGGTGGCTCCACAATGTGCCGGTCAGTCTAAGCTCCATTATAGTGACAACTTCATGACAGCTCATCAAGCTGTTGGAAAGCCAGCCCTGTGTGTGGGAATGGCCTGCAGCAATATCACGCTGGCCAGTAGAAACCCATCTTTGGGGAAATGAAATGACAATAAAGTGGATGAAGAATGCATCTATAGATGTTTTTTAACAATTTTCCTCACTGAGACTTTCTTCACCCTGTGGCTATTCTCACCATAAATAGGAACAGTAAAGAACAAACAAATAAACCAACCAACAAAAGGCATCTATCACACCTGTCACTCATTCTTCCACTGGCCTGCTGGATTTGGCTTCACGCTTTCTCCCTCACATGCCCTGAGTCCTAATGTATTAGATTTTTTTTTTTATCAGTAGGCACATACAGAGGCTGGTCAGCTGCCCAAAGGGGAATGGTTGATACCTGTCCAGCCCTGTAAGCTGCTAAGTGGAGCCTCTGCTTCTGCTATGGAGGTGCATATCACCATGGCTATCTCATTTCTCAGCCTCGCTAATGGTGCCAACAAGGGCAATTTTCTGCTCTATCGACACTTCCTTTTATCTAGTACGCTGAGACCACATGCACAGGTAGAAGATGATACAAACCAACAACACAACAAAGCTAACGTCCAAAAGAACATGCAAGAATATGGGGCAGCGCTTATATAAATCCTGGGAAACCACCAACCAAGCATGTCCCCAGTGGAATGACCTAGTAACAAAACAAAAGAGAGGGGGATTTGCCTCCTTCTCTCCAAAGCCAAACAGTCCAGTGTAGTCCCCAGTTTCGAGGCCAACATGATTCAGGTGAATGGAGCATTCAGGGTTTTAGCACGGGCCAGCAATCAGGCCCTGAAAGGCACAGTGCTTATTATTAGCGTACACCACAGGAAATAATGCAGAGTGCAAGCATTCTCAGCGAGTGAGCTCAGCGGCATGTTACTCATTAGGAGCTCGACTCAAAGATAAGATTCATCTCATCGCAGGACATGATTAATGTGATTCAGAGTTCACATTCGATAATCCCTTTATTATCCTGCTGCTTGATTAAATCTGTGATTGCTCTTCAGTTCCATCATGTAAGACATGTGAATTTCTGTTTAATTCCTATGCAATTCAATTAGGATGAAATATCATGTTAGTGCTGTGATGTTCTATATTTGTCTCAGTATCCAAAGCCTAATAAATTCTCTATTTTCCAGATACTATCATGCGGTAAGATGCAACTACCCCCATGGCTGAAAACAATCCCCATCAAAAGCCCCCTTTACTCTGGTTTGATAAACATTTCATAAAATCCACAGTGCCCTACTTTTTCAGGTAATTATTTAACGTTATTTAAATTGAAAACAAACCATAGACTCAAAGAGATTTACTGTCTCCAAAACCAACAAATGGGTTTGGTCCTGAGAGCCACAGATGTGGGTAGTGAAGTCAGATAGTATTGAGAGGCAGACAAATGAGCTGCTGGTGCTGGTCTTGTAATGGGTTTCTGCACAATAACAAAACAATAGAGTATTCCAGCTGTAACCTGCTGCTCAGTATAATATCACAGGATTCTTATTGCTGCGTTATGTGAAGAATCATGTGCAGATAAACCACATTTGTTGCTTACTTCTACATAAAATGCTTAGCTCTGCTGAGAGAGAGGGTTGAGATTCGGAGCTATAGCTTGTTAACCCCGTGGAAGGTGGTGTGGTGCCAAGTATAAAAAGCAGCACGCAGGCTAATTCACTGTATTCCCCTGAGAAGGAAATCACAGTCCTGAGGGCAGCAGATACCCAAATTATGTTTGGGATTGAGATGAATTTAAAATAGCTACATATAAAGGACTGATGAACATTTTATTGCCTGCACTAAGGAGCTGCTGGTATGTTCTTATTATTATAACCATCACAATGAAGCTCATGTAAACCTGCTACCATAGGAGCACTATTTCAGGAGTTGTCCCTGTGGCCCCGAGGTTAGGGGCAGGCCACTTAAAGCATCCTACCTACATGTCCAATAGAAGGTGGTTAGAGTTTAGAAATACTTTAATGTTTGACTCTACAACTGCAAGAGCATGTGATTCACAGATTTATCATACTCGTCAAACCATTCAGTGACCCCTCGTGTTTTAAGGATGGGGGCATTACCATCTTGGAGAGACCACCCAGGATGGAAATGCTCCATCCTAGTTTAAGGCAGTCACTCAGAACTACTATTAAACTCTTTCCAAACCTCTGAAGACCAGTGACTATGTTTTTTTCTTGCACTACTGAACTCTTAAATATGCATTAATCTTTGTAATCAGGGTTTATGCACTGCAGCCCTGCTATAATATCCACCCAACTATATCCATCTCTATATGGACTGTTCTTGCTGACACGGTGTTATCACAGCTTACATCAGCACTCTCAGTCACCTGAGAAAGAATATTTACTGATGATATTCCTGTAGGTAGAAAAGCAGATGTCACTTTGGTCGCTGTTCCTATTAAAACACGAACCACTTGGGCAGTCTCTGTGACTGACCATCCTGCCATCTGTGCCCCAACAGTGGGCACTCTTTCAATGTCACTTTCCTTCCCACATCTTGCTCCAACATCAGAATCCATTGGACCTGCTCAGCATGTTGGATTGGATGGTAATTGTAACATGCAGTCCACCTGTGTGAAACCTATGTTCCTCCTCTAACACTTACTCAGGTTTTTCCTTTAATTTGTCACATTCCTGTACATACACAGACCTCCAGGCAGCCCAAATACTGGTGTGCAGGGCATCTGCTAAGATTTCCATGCCAAGTCTTTTTTCTCCTCCTCTCCCTTCTGCATCTCTATCTTGCCTTGGGCAGCAGGTTTGTTGCTGTACTGTACTGCACGCAGATACCATGCTGTCACTTCTTCTATTGTCGCCTCTCTGACAAGAGTGCATTGTATCCTGAGCAGATGCGCAGGCATTGAAATTGTTCTCTAGGCCCTTCTGGGGCACAATCTGATTCCGAACAGACTCTTCACTCTTCTGAGGGAATAAGGTCTATTGACTGTCAAGCTTGAAATTGTAGATTGAGATGAGTGTAGTGTTTTTTACTTGATCTATAGTGAACAAATGAAATGAATCATAGAAAATAAATACATTTGAGGATTTTGATTGTATTAGTTGGAACTTCAAAGAAAGACATGCTATACAGTATACTCAGGAAACGACTCTGTCGTGCAAAAGAATACTACATTTCAAGTTCATGTTCAAAAAAAACAAAAAAAGAAAAGTCTTAGTAGTCAGGCTAGGATTTTAACCATGCAGCACACATGAGTGTGGCCAGGAAACTGGCCCGAGTGAGCACTAGCTGGACACTTCAGGATTGAATAATTGAACTAACAGACTCTGCTGGCTGCATCAAGTGAGTGGCGTTGCTCTATGTAGTGCCACCACTGCTCTTTTCTTTGACTCTGCCTGGAATTACCCATTGTTGTGTGTTGTGAGAGGACCTGATGTTATGAGAAACACTAGAGGTTCTGTAGTGACGCCATTACAACCAACTTCACAAATGCAATGCAACAATGTGTTTATTGTAGTGTCAATGGGATGAAAGCAATGGATAGAAATTGAGAGAAAAATGTTTAGTTACATCATTTAGGTTTATATTACAGGCTGAAGTGGCTTAAATCTATTGTTTGGCCCCCAAGTGACTCTGATCTGATTGAGAGATGTGAACAAACCAAATATTTTCCTTTTTTTCATTTCCGATCTGGGCCACATTCGTAATGTGGTCCCAAATCTGAATCATATTCAATCTCTGACAGTGCGACCACTATCAAAATAGTGAGATCTGATTTAATGTATTTCTTTACATCTCATTTCTGTGTGCATGTGCATATTACCTGTTGTTATCAGCCAGTGTCAGGATCTAACAACGTGATAATAAAATAAACATAAAGGAGAGCAACAACAGAGAAGGGGGTTATGAAGAGATACTCTCAGATCATTGTTATATATTCTCGGATAGTGTTTCTGATGCTCATTCCAGCCAAACATACAACAGAAGCTGCACTCTGTGTAATGCATACATCATGCAAACTGTGAAAAGGCATACTATAAAATCATAACTGCTACTACTAGTCATTTAACAGTTTGAAAAGTTAACATGCTGTAAAAATAATTATAAGACAACATACATACATGATCAGTCAACAACAAAAGAATTAAAATATTACTGACAAACTCTTGCATCATTCATTCATCATTATTACTTTTATTACTTAGCCCTGCTCTGTCAATAGGATTCACACCTACAGTACATGACACATCCCCTGTGTTTATTACGTGTAGGATTAGAAAAGAAGTGGTTGAACAAGCAGCAGGCCTACAGTATAATTAGGAGGTACATTTACTTTCTGTCTGACAGCTAACATGTGCTTTTAGCTCTGGTGGTTGCATGCAGTACTCCAAAAGTCCATCAGCCACAAAGCCAACCACCTCCTCCCACTATGGTACAGCCACTGTGTGAAGCTAATTTGTGCCACACCGCTCTTTCCACAGGACACAGCTCAGAAAGAGCAAACGGATACAAAGCCAGGGCCAGACTGGCCATCTGGAGAATAACTTGTGGTCTGCAAACCTAACTGGCCTGGAGTGTCACTGGAGTTAACCTGATGGTATGAGCTCTGCATGTTTGCATCAACACAATGTTCAGTCAATGTGTAGAGAGAACTGAACAGGGAGAGAGAGTCCTGGAAGAAAGTCAACTATAAATTACAGATATGGTCATGACAAACAGATTAGAGGCACATTAGAGCTACATACTTCACACACAGGTATGATGCGAGCGTGGTATTTAACTTTAAAAAAAAAAGTCAACAAGCACATTGTGGTCCCATTTTAGTTTGCATTTATGACGCAATAACTGAAGATTTAATATTAGAGAAATAAAAAGAATAAAAGACAACAAAAGAGAAATATCACAACCAAACATAGTAAGACATGGTAACAAGTCAATGGAAGACCTGTATCGCTTCCTTAACAACTGAAAACAATGCTGCCACCATGTGACCATAATGGTAATGTATCATGAACTTTTGGCAGCACACGTATGAAGCTTTTACATGATGTTAAAATACCAAGACAACTATTGCAATCACAGAATAATAGAGCTGCTTAGCCCCAAGATTGTAGGATTGTTTCCTATTCTATACTGTATGTCCTTACATACCTTTAACCATCTATTGTAACTCCACCCACAAGAGCACATTTATATACTCAGTCATATAATTAATTCCGAGTGCTGTGCTGATGATAGTCCTGTTTGTCTGCTGTGAAAAGCTGAATGTCACAGTCCCGTTCTGCCTGCTCTTCACTTTAAATGAAGCTGCTGAGATGCTGACCCAATACAGACACTGTTTTCATCAGTTAGCAGTAGCTCTCAACAATGGTGTGATGTGTTAAAGCCAAGAATATTGGGGTTGCATTGATCTTGACCTCTTGTTTGACTAGCGCTGTCTTTTTCAATATTCTGTAAGGACTTCAACCCCACGCTGTGAACTGGCTGGAGATGACTTTTGTTGTGGTGCTATATAACTATTATTTTCACCTGTGCAACATAACTATGATTCAGTCTTTTTACCTTTCACTCCCCTACATGTGTTTGACAGCATGTAATTGTTCACTTCTACCTAAGTAACAACTTAAATGAAATACTTTAATTACTATATAATTTTTGCTCGATTCCTTGTTTGCATGTCTCTATGTGGGTCAGTCTCGGTCTCAGTGAATCTCTATCAATAAAATATGACTCCACTCTAGAATAACCTGGTTTAGGTATAGTAGTCTACCAGTGTTTTGTTAAAGGCAGCTGTAATCAAGATGCTGATTACTGTGTCACTCTCATGCTAAGCAGAAGAAGCAGCTCTTTGCTGCATATGTCTGCGTCTGAAACAGTTTACACCACCCCTGACATCACAGATTGCATGTGTGTATGTTTATTGTGACTACAATCCAGATCCACACATCTAATCTGATGCTTAGCTTGCCAGGCTTTTTTACACATGCCCACAATGTCAGTAATCCACAATTTGGTAAACACTACATCTGTAGTGCTCAATGTAGCACTGTGTTGTAGCAGCCCATGCAAATGTGACCTTTTTATGTGTACTGTAATTGAGCAAATAGACCTTTCATGTCCTTTATCTTGACCTTAATCTGTCATCACATTTGTCAGTTTTGAAGGTCAAATTGGGAGGATGGGAAGGGAGAGAGGGAGAGAGAGTGATGAGGGTACTTTAAACAATTAAGCCTCAAATCATGCATCACGCCTCATAATTTAAAAGAAATCAAACCCATCAAGGAAATTAATGAATAAGATTATCAATCAAATAGGAGTGCTGAACATTTAAGAGACCCTGCACATTGGCCTGGTTCACCACAGTGTGCTGTAGTTCATGGCCAGAGGAGTCCTGTGTTTCAATCTCAATGAACCTTAGTGTGTCTTAATTCAAGTTTCACTTTTGTTGTTGTCGTTTTCTTTGATACATCGTTTTCTCCTGATGTGCTTCGGGGTGTTTTTGTTCCCTTACCTTCCAAAAGTCAGTAGTTCTGTGCTCAAATAAACTTGAGTTGAGAATTGAGTTATAGCCCCCGCCCTACATTAAATGATAAATCTGGTGAAATGTAATAATACATTCCATGAAAATCCATTCCACAAATCTGTGTCTTGTTTTAAAAGATGTGTGTCTTCAGAAAGATGACTAACAGTATTAGCTGACATTAAATAACTAAACTCAGGTTTAATCAAAGAATTAATGCAGTTTGTATTGAACTAAAATAGGAATTTGAGAGAAGTCTAAATCTAATTTGTAAAAAAGCCTTTATTCTGTGATTGATAAAAACACCTTTGGCTTGAGGAGAAAATGGGTCTTTCAGTCAGTTGCAAAAGGAAAATAAATTCTGAGTTAACTGCAATAAAAGGGAACATAAAATGTGTCGACTGCATTTGGAGTGTCACTTGCGGCATCAACATTGTCAGCCTGTTACTGCTGAGCTACAGCTATACTTCCCTTGTTCCTCTTAATACAACGTATGAGAAAATGAGGTTTTAAAATGTAACACGTTGCGACAGTGAGTAAAACATCGCTGGAGAAACAAGTGACAAACCTGTCACATACTCGAGAAGCTGTGGAAGAACTCGTGGCATTTTAATTTAAACAAAGTTAATATAATCTGAAATGGGCTGTGAGTGAAGGGGCCACATTTCATCTGCATTCAGCCACCATCGACACTTTGACAAATCACTCCTGTGCGCAAAGTGAATGTTTCCCAAGGTCAAAGCACTTGACAGCAGACATTCACAATGTCAAGTTTCAAGGAGCCTGAGAGAAGGAATTTCGATTGAAACTGACAGGCATCACTTTTCTGCCATCCTCTAAATTACCTATGTACTTGAAGGAGAATGAAGAAGCACCGAAACCAAGAAACAGGTTGATAAGGGAGGAGGTGTGGGGGCTGCAGCTTCGGTCCCATGGGAGATTGTTAGAACCGGTGCACAGTAAGACCTGTCCTGGAGGTTTAACTCTGGGCAGACATTCTAAAGCCCCCTTTGGCATGGTACTATGCAAGTGTATCGGGTATATAATTGGAAAAAGCTTAGACATACTCAACTAGCAGCTCAGGCTGAGTGGTCAGGCTGGAAATGAGGTTTCTCTGGGGAGAGGCTCCTGTGGATTTATGTTCACAAGAATTTCCAAGTTATTCAATAAAGATTAAAATGTAGAAAGATAATAGCTACCTTTTCAAATTAAATGGGATTAGCTCTCATCATTTATATGGAAGCTGAATCATGAGGTTGCCCCATGTTCCTTTTTTTGATATACTGAAGAAACCATAATAAACCATAATAATAAATACCAGTGCAGCGAGGGAACATCTCATTGCTGGTCGTGAGTGATGCCATAGAGATTTATGTGACTTGTAGATGTTGTTGATGTAGTTACTGTAGATCTAGAAACATTTAAATGGTATGGCAGGGTGGCATGAGGGAGTCAGGTATGAGGCAAATATTACAATAGCGGGGCACCTATGGCCCCCTTGCCCCCCCTGTAGGTACTGTATGTGCTTGTCTTATATCATATTTTCATTTAATAATAATTATGACATACTTTATTGATCCCCTTAGGGAAAGTGTTGTTTGGACAGCTGCAGTAGATGACGACACTACTGTGGGGGATTCAGTGTCTGGTCTAAGGGTGCCTCGACATTTAGCTGGGAGTCATGAACAGTCAACAGCACCACCCCACATTACATTTACAATTAGTCATTTGGCAGGCGCTTTTATCCAAAATGACTTACAAGGTACAAGACAAAGGCGGGGTGAGAAGGTCTTGCCTAAGGACCCCTTCATTTTACACTTCTGGTTCCAGTTTCTTTGTGAGTTTTTGCTTAGATGCATAAAAGCTAATTATTATTATTCTGACTCTGTCTTTTTATTCCAGCCTCTACAAACAGTATTATAACACGTATAAACAGCAACACTCAACAACACTGAAAATAGTTAATGCAGGTATAAGTTTGAATGTATTGGTTGATAAAATGTACGTGAATGTAAGTATAACTATACACACCTCTCTCTAATCAAATTCAGTGTGTGGATACAGCCTCCCAGATTGGGAGCGTGTTGTTATTATTTCAGCAGCATACTGACATTTAAATGTGCACTCACTCAATTTTCACACAGCAGAGGTGGAGGAAACTAAAGAAAAAAACAAAGAGTCGAGGCTTGGCACTGTCAGCGGCAATAATGTTGATGTCACTGTTGGAGTGCCGAAGGGAATCTGGCTTTGTCGGTACCCAGGTGTGCATCAACATAAACAGTGTCTGAGTGAGACTGAAGGCATCGAAGTAGACAAAGCAGCTTTTGACGGTTCGCTGTCGGCGGTGCTGGTTGATGCTGCTGAGAATACAGAGGCAACCAAAACACCTGGAAGGCATATTTCAGGTGACACTGACAGTGCTTACGTCACAGACCTCTTAGCACTCTACCTCATTTCACACAGGTTCCTGGCCTACAAAAAAAAATCTCTCTTTTATTTTTCTTAACACCTGCTTAATTTGTCTGCATTTACCTGATGAGACACCGCAGAGAAGAAAGAAGACAAGTTCCAGATATGTATTATGCCTCAATCATGAGGAAAGTAGACACAGTGAGATTTTCCTAAGAAAGACCAAATTAAATCGCAGCGCAGTGAGTGAGAGAGAGTGTAGACCGGGATGAGGGAGTTCAGGTAGGCCGGTGCTGTTGAGTT